>NC_080790.1:12765752-14099324 GCF_028018385.1 Neofelis nebulosa
ATGTAGATGGCACAGGCCCTATCCAGAGGGATGGTGATGGGGAAAGACGGGAGGAAAAGTTTCCAACAGAGTAAGGCAGGAGGCCCACAGAGCTCTGGGGGCTACTAAGGCCCCAAACACTTGCCCCATTACTTTGCCCCAAGTCCTTGGGGAGCAAGCAGGGAAGCCAGCACATGGGTGAAGAGGCCAAGCCCAGAACAGTGGCCTGTCAGCGGCTGGGGGAGTTTGGAGGATCTGGGGGTGGGGTCAGCAAATACCTCTAGAGGTCTTAAATGACAAAGGTCTTGGTTCTGGTCTCTGGGGACACTGGCCAGCAAGTCAGAACAGCTTGGATTAGGACCTAGGAACCCACTGGCACATTTTGACAGAGGCTTCTTGGTCCTTCAGCTGGCAAGCAAGACAGGTGTCTCCACCGAACAGCATGGCTGGCCTGGGACCAGCCTTTTGGGAAGTGGGTCAAATTGTTCTCAAAGCTCAGGATCTGTAAAGTCCCTCTTGCCAGCCTGGGATTCTGAGGAGAAGGAAGTGATCTAGAGAGGAGGCCTGGGTCCTAGGCACAGCAGTGTGCTGGCTGGCTAAGAACATCTGGGCCAGGTGGCAGCAGAAAAGTCCAGGTATGCAGGCACTGGGGAAGCGGTCATCCTTGCCTCTCAGGCTGTAGAGAAAGATGGGGAGCCCGGGCCTCTGGTGGTGGGAAGAGGGAAGCAGAAGGATGGGGTCTCCTGGAAGAATGGCTCTGGAGCTGATGATACCTGGCTGGGGGCCGGGGATTGAGCGGTTGAGGGGTGAGGGGGGTGATCTAGAACACAAGCAGGAGGCAGTCCCGGAGAGCAGGGCAACGGGCGCACAGACGGACATCTGGACGGCGATCGCAGGAGAAGGGCTGAAGGACTGGGTTCTCGGCTCTCCCTCCCTCCCTCCCCTGAAGGCTGCAGGGGCATCGGGGGCCGGGGAAGGATGGCAGGGTTCTCCCGGCGCCTCCCGAACCCCCTTCCCCGCCGACCCCCACCCGTGCTCCCCGCCGCGTCCCCGCCGCGCTCACCCGGGCTCGCCGCCGCCCTGCTTGGCCGCGCGTCCGCCGCTGCCCCAGCCGCCGCCGCTGTGGACGCCTCTCCCGCGGCCGCCGCAGCCTGCGAGACGGCCCCGGAGCCCCGCCCCGGCCCGCCCCGCCCCGGCCCGCCCCCAGCCCGGCCCGCCGCGGCCGCCCCGCCCCGCCCCGGACCCCGGGGCTCCCCACCCCTGCCGGCACCCGCCTCGCCCCACGCTAGCGCGGCCACCCCTTCCACGTCCTGGGGCCGGTGCCGGCCCTCTCCACACAAGGCAGCCCCTGCCCTTCTTTCGGCCTTGGCCGTTTGGCTTTGCCCCCCAGGAGGAAGCCCGGACCAGCCCTTATTGCTTCTACACACTGAATTCCTCCATACCCATTATTCCTTCCAAGAAAACCAAAAAAAAAAAAAAAAAAAAAAAAAAAAAGGCCCTGCAATCAATCCCTAGATAGATGGGCACGCCCACCCTCAATTTAGTGCCCACGCCCCCCCACCAGACCACCCTAACCTCTACCCACACTCTCAAATTACTTTGGGTTCTGAACCAGCCTTCCTCCCTGTCTCTCCTTGCTCATACTATGAACAGATTCCCAGCCCTGAGGGCTGCGGTTATCTGATGGGACCACCAAAAAAGTCTTGCAGATTCTCAGTCCAAATAACGTAACTACCCTAAAGAGTAAGCCTGCAAAAACACTCTGAAAATTTCTATGATGCAAAGGGAATGTAAGGGATTACAGTGTCATTGTCATGATCATTGTTTTAAAACATCTGCCACGGAGGCTTTATGCATTAGAGAGAGAGGTTCAGGAAACCAGAGAGGTGCACAGTGCCAAACAGGTTGTGAGTCAGAGCTCCTCTTGGGGGTGGGAGGGCAGGCTTCTCCTGCTTCCTTTCCCAGTCAGTCAGCCAGAGCATCATGAAACATTTATTAACCCCCTTCAATGGGCCTAGCCATGTGCTTGCAGCCATGTCGGTTTCCCCGGGGAGGGGGGGGGTGCTGGGGGGGCAGTCTGGGAGCACAAGGAGCCCAGATCCCAGAGCGTGGGGAGCTTCCGGAGACTTTGGTCAACCTGTCTTCTTTCTGAGTTCCAGTGTCTCCACAAGGAACATGATGCCGTCCCAGCCTCTTTCAGACTCCAGGAAGCTTCCTTGAGCTGCCTAGCGTGCCACCCACTCTGAATTTTGGTAAGAATTCAGACAAGGCCCAGGAGAGCACAATCTAGTTAGAATAAAATAGTATCCCACTTGGAAGTGTCCTTAGAATGAACACGTTCCCCTTCTTTTGGTGGCCAAGCCCCCACCCCCCCCATGCCTGGCCCAACCCCTGTTGTCAATCCCTGCAAAGATAACCCATTTCCTCTTTGGGTAGCTCTATTCGAAGAGCCTTCTTACTCCACCCCCATACATACACACACCGAAACTTCTGGCTTATTCTCTCCGTCTTGGACCTGGGAAGGACAAGGACGACCCACCCACAGATGCCATTCACCCCATAAAATGCTACCATTTCAGGGCATGGGGATACTCCTTACTTTACACCTGTCTGTCCCTAATAATATAGCTTAGGTTGGTGAGAAGAGACTATTTGATGTATGAGATTTCACTTCCACACACTTAAAAGACAGCTTCTGTTTCAGTAATTGAGGGATACCTGTATGGTATTGCCTAGCCCATTATGAAATAATAGGGTTTCTAATTATCAGTGTGGAATTTAATAATTAAATGTTTCCTAAGACACAATAATCAGATGAAATGGTCTTTCAACTTCATTAGTAATACTAATAACAGGTTTAGAAGTTACTATAATAAAGATTACAGTGAAATTAAACTGTCGTTGAAGGGGCAGCTAGGTTAAGATTAAATTTCAGACGGTTTTCATTCGCAATATAAGTTTGCTAAAATGAACTATAATGTCTTAATTAAATTAACTTTAAACCGAACTGTTCTAGTTTCAGGGGCATCCTCTTCGTGTATTTATTTCTTAAAAGAGATTTCTCAAGCTTTGACAAAGGGCTAGGTACTGTGCTAAATGATGGCATAAAGGTGCATGTCCCCGGCCCTGAAGAGTGCTCAGCCTGGTTTATGACAAGGCAGAATAGAAAGCAGACTAGAATAGAGGTATTTGCTGTATGGGCCCAAGACAAGAAGGAATTCAATGAGATTGGGGGTAATTGGAAGCAGATTCTTTTTTTTTTTTTTTTAAATGTTTATTTCAGAGAGAGAGAGAGAGAGAGAGAGAGAGCGAGAGCATGAGCATGAGACAGAGGGAGACACAGAATCGGAAGCAGGCTCCAGGCTCTGAGCTGTCAGCACAGAGCCTGATGAGGGGCTCTAACTGACAAACCGTGAGATCGTGACCTGAGCCGAAGTCAGATGCTTAACCGACTGAGCCACCCAGGCACTCCAGAAGCAGATTCTTTTGAGCTGAACCCTGAGGGATGAGTTAGTCTTCAGTAGACAGGAAATGGGGTCAAGGACTCTCCAAGGAGAGGAACCAAAGGGACGCCCTGGTGGGAAGGGGTTCAGTGTGGCTGCAGTACCTGAGGGACAGCACAAAGTGGGCTGAGAGTGAAGAACCAGAACATGAGCCTAAGAAGGCTGCCTTTGACCCTGGGAGCTCCAGGGAACTGGGTGGCCTTGACTGGAGTGTCAAATAAAGAGGCCGAGGACAGGTGAAGTTGCTTGGGGACTGGGGCAGAGAAAGAAGAGGCCGCAGTGAGAATGGTCACTGAGATCTTCTATCATCACTGGGGGCCTGTGAGGCTGACCCCCACGGACCAGGTTCTGCTCTCTCACATTTGAAAACACATTCTCTAAAAAATCCTCACTGCTGAGAACAATGCTTGGCACAAACTCAGTGCCTGCTCGTATTTACTGAATGAATGGCAGGGTCATGGAAGATGGACATCCTCTCTGGAGGCAAAGTCACAAGGGCTGATCCCACTTAGAGCTCCTCACCATCCACCGAGATCCATCCATTCTAGGGCTGGTAGAACATTCCCTCTAATCCCTGGACAAATTCTGTCTTGCTTTCTCCCCTCATTCACCCAAAAGACTTCTGCTTCCAAACCTTTGCTTCTCTGTATACCTCGGGTGACTTCCTCTCCATCACCGGTTACCAAAGACTGCATGTTCTGATGCTCATGATGTCTGGAGGGCGGTGGTGGCACTGTTGTGTCCATGCTTCTTTATTCTGAATTCCTCTGAAACTAACAACCTGAGCCACTTCTGATTCATCACATACACAAGTGTCTTGAGGACAAGGACCTTTTCCGAGACACGGATAAAACCTCCACTTGATTTGAAATCAAAGGTGAGCATAAGTCCCGATCCTGCCACTCACTGGCTGTATGAACTTAAGTTACTGAAGCCTTGGGAGTTTTGGTTTTCTCTTCTATAAAATGGAAGTAATAAAACCTACCTCAGGAGGTTGATGTGAAGGCTAATGTAAACTGCTTTGTAGCAGTGAAGGAAAGAACAATTGTGTGTGTGTGTGTGTGTGCGCGTGCGTGTGTGTATGTTGCTTCCTTGTCCCTTGAATAATGCTGGGCATACAGTAAATGTTCACTGCAGATGAGCTGGTTATTGGGTTGATTCATAGATGAGGATGGGAAGCAGAGGCTGAATGATCCCGTGTTCTGAAGCGCTACAGTGCTCTCTGCTTGCGGGAAGACTCTTTCTCTTCGGGAAAGAACTCTTTCTCTTTGCCCTCCTCGTTTACTTTTCTCCAGCAGGAATTACACGGCACTTGCTTTCCCTCTGGCGTTACTATAATGGCTTCCAAAGGTGGTGGATGTTCTTGCCAATTACAGACCGGGGTTCCTTTATGTAACTAGGGGTTTCTACGGAAACATGGCCCAGGCTTCAGAGGGAGCATAATAGATCTGATTATGAATATTGAGCCAATTTTCACAGCTGACATACCGCACACTTCCTTGTTGCAAAAAAATCACAGTCCAAACTATGTAGAGAAACTTGGTAAAGGCTGAAAATTCTGCATGTGGATGAATTGGAGCT
This sequence comes from Neofelis nebulosa, assembly GCF_028018385.1. NCBI lineage: Eukaryota > Metazoa > Chordata > Mammalia > Carnivora > Felidae > Neofelis > Neofelis nebulosa. The sequence goes on from NC_080790.1 coordinate 12,770,816, forward strand.
TGTGACTTAAAATATCTGACTTTAATCACTTTTTAAATCACTGAGCGTGTCAGGCTCTTTCAGATCTCCCTTCCTTTGCACGTGGTTCCGATCTGCCTTGAACGACCTTCCATCCTGGTCCATTCATTGCGTTTTTTACTTAGTTGTTTTGTTTGTTTGTTTTTTGTTTTTAATCCCAGCTCATAAGCAACCCCTCTATAATGCCTCCTGCGGCTCTCCTGGGTGGAGTCCATTGTTCCTTCCTGCGTGTGCCCACAGTGTGGCATTCACCCCTTTACCGTAGCATTCACCAGGCTGTGTCTTACATGTGTTTCTGTTTAAAACACCTTATTTAATGTGTACCTTATGTGGTTTCATTCATTACCATTGAACTCACAGCCAATAACACTGTAACGCACGCTTGAACGGAGCTTGTCTAACATGTGTTTTCTCGTAAGACACACCACAGCCTTTGCACACTTTGCAGCACAGACAGCACTTCAGCACGGCGCTTGGGGGCCATCTGAAACAGTGAAATCACCAACATAAAGCACACAAACATGAAAAACATGGCACCAAGTAGACCATGGAAAGGGCACTTGTTTACAGCTGAAACTAGAAGACAGAATTTCGCCTCAGTCAACCTCAGCTAGAAACGTGTGTTGGCGACTTGGGTTTCTCAGTGCTTGGTGCACATTGGAAAATGACACATTGGAAAAGCACCAAGAGTATTGATTTTGAGGTTACAAATCCACTTCAGTGAGTGGGCAAATTCACAAGCACAAAATCTGCAAATAATGAGTATAGACTCTATGTGCCTCCTGCCTAGACTGTGAACTCCTTGCAGCCAGTATCTGACTTTTATCTCCCTGTGTACCTTTCCAGCACCTTGAAGATACAAACCTGGCGCTCCATTAATGACATCTGATGAGTGAGCCATTCAATCCTGTCTTGCATTTCTTTAGCACTTTTCCCAACAATTTATAAATTTACATTAATAAAGCGGCAAAACGTCTCTGGGCTTTCTCCCATATTTGGTTCCTTGTGGCTATTCAAGAAGAGCCCTACCTTTGAGAGCAAGGAGCCTTATATATGGAAGATCCTTCTCATGTGAAAAATCTTCCAAGGTGGGTAAAAACATGATAAACGGCAACATCCACTCATATTCCCCTCCCCAATGAGAAGAAGGAGCAATGAATTCCTAGGATCTGGAAAAACAGAGTCACATGATGGCCAACAATGGAGAAAGATTACAAAGCCCAGGAACTGAAAGGGAACACTGGCAGTAAAATATGGAGTGGTGAGAAGAAAGGAAAGTAGATGACTGGAAGCAGGAAAGTCATGGGAACCATGCAGGAGTTTTGCAGAGAGGTCAAGATTTCAGTCTGGGCTCCTCTCCCCCGCTTAGAGCAGCGTGACTCTGGGCAGGTTTCTCAGCTTCTTGCTTTCTTGGTAATCACATACATAGGAAGCAGGGGGATAGGACTTATATAACCACACAAGGTTGTTTATGCAGCTGACATTTATCGATGCCACTGTGCGCCAGACAGAAATGTGAATGAGGTAACAAATACGCAGATAATTAATTAGTACCCAACACAGTGCTTGATGTAACTTAGCTACCAAATTTAAATTTTTTTAATGTTTATTTTATTTTATTTATTTTTTTTTTTTTGAGAGAGACAGACAGACAGAGAGCAAGCAGGGGAGGGCAGAGAGAGAGGGAGACACGCAACTGGAAGCAGGCTCCAGGCTCTGAGCTGCCAGCACAGAGCCTGACGCCGGGCTCGAGCTCACAGACCACAAGATCATGACCTGAGCTGACGTCGGCCGCGTACCCGACTGAGCCACCCAGGCGCCCCACTCAGCTACCAAATTTAAAAAGTGATTTTTATTAGTTCCACCACTAAGGTATTTCTGCTTCCATTCTCTCTCTCTTCTCTCTCCTTCTTTCTCTAATTTGCAAGGTTTCAATGTCAGACGTCTAGTCTCTTCTGAGTCCAACCCGTCTCATAGTTTTTCATAGTCAGTTGATCTCAATATTCGGCTAGCCAGGTAAATCCAGAAATTGCTGATTGCATCAATTTTTGGCAGCTTTGACAAAAGTGAGTCAGACCCTCTAGGGGACTCTGCCTCACCACCCACAAAGCTCACACCAACTCCAAAATCACCATCAACAAAGTAATGACACATACATGGGGACCTTTGAGTGAAGGCTGAGAGCATTTTATAGGCATTGCCTAGTCATTTATGCAGCATCGCAAACAGGTAAGTGGGGTTCACTTCTGACTATACCCATTTTATAACCAGGGAAACTAAGGCTTGATGTAACTCATTCAAGTTGTCAGTTGAGTCCTAGCCACAAACTAAGAAAATAAAACACGGGTGTCATGGTTCGAAATTTAGAACCGAGCATTGAATTCCTTGGACAACCAGATCGTCTTCCTTTTCCTTACAAATAGTTTCTTGGCTTTTCAGGAAGCTTATCAACGAGCAAGCAGACAGGTTAATTTGGACGTAAGCCTGGATTCTCTCTCTCGGTCTCAGAAATTGTGTCCAATTTGGGGAGCTGAAAACAGAACCGGGTACTAAGATGATGTTAAAATTCTCACCAAACAGAATAGTTTACGGCACTGAACTGCTTTGGTAGCCCTGCTAATAATGTACGAATGTTTCATGTTTATATGCACGTGAGTACTATATGTGACATTCCCATAAATAGCCGTGGTAATGATTTTCACTCCATTGTATTTGTTTTTTGACTCCTTAATCACTTGAAAAGTGCCTTAAAGTAGTGACACTTGATATGTTTAGAACTCATAATTTTTTTTTTTTTATTCTCCCTTGAGCCACTGCTCAACTCAACCCCTTATCAGCTCTGGCTTGAGTTACTTGGACAACTTTCTGTTTGGTCCTGTGCCTTCATATTCAGTCAACCCTTTCCGCTGTCCATCTGAAGCTCCAGCATCCTCTCTGGGAGACATACGTGATGGTGGCAGCCCCAGGACACGGTCATACCTCTTGGCAGAACTCACATGGCTGTTTATAGTCTCCCTTTAGCTTGTTCTTCATGATGCATTTCTTTCCACTCTTTAACTCAGAATATTAGATCACTCTTCTCTCCATGCCTGTTATTTCCTCTCCTTGGAATGCCCCGTGTCTGTTGTCAAATAGACAATCTCCAAGTTATCCTTGCAGGTGAGAGAACAATACCTTCTAATAAAATCTTTTCTGAATCTTGACCTTCAGCCTGCCCAGCCCACTGACTTACACGCACCTTATCTCATGGTATTTTATTTCTGTGCATCACTTCTTTGGCTCCTGAAATTTAGAAAATGTATGCATATGTACATGTACATACATATATGTATATATCTCATATGTATGCATGCATATACATATATGCATATAAACATGTAAAAATATAAATATACCCCACTGGCATACATATATACATATTTTATACATATATACATATAAATATATATGTATAACATCTGTGTTCTCAGTGCTTGACATCTAATGTCCACTTGATAAATATCCATCTGGTTGATCTGAGTTCAACTGAATCCCTCAAGATCCAGAGATTAGAAAACCTGTCCTTTCAAGTTAGCTCTGGAAAAGTAAAGTATAACCAAGCTTGAAAGAGCAACATCGGATCTTTTTAACAGAAGAATGCTTTTTTAAAAGTGCTTTTTTTTTGAAAAATAAAACAAAAATTCTACAATGTGCTTTTCTAGCTGTGTGATCTTAAAATAAAATCCACATTAGTGATTATTAACCAAATCCAACAAATAGTTCTCGGCTTCTGATGTTGAAACGCTTCCTCTCCTCATATGCCAACACCTCTACATTTTCTTTGTTTTAATTATACTAAGCGTCTTTTTGTTCTTCCTGGGATATTTGCCTGGGAGGCTGGGGCAAGCTATAAATAATAATCATCATCATTATAAGAAATACTATTTACAGAGTCTATTCTTGGAGCTGAAGAATAATCCATGAGCATGCCCAGCACAGCCTTGAAAGGGCTGCAGTGGTTTCTTGGGGACAGTCTTGGGCTCTTGAATATTTCACCCATCTCATTAGCATCACTCATGTGGCGTGATTGCTCAGATGGCAGCTCCTTCATCCAATAAACTCCATCAAACTGCTTCCCATCTGTTAATGGGGAGGAAATGGGAGATTTCAGAAAAAAGATGATTTTTATGTTGTTGTCCATAAATGCAGTTGTTTTTCTGATTTCCACATTTCCTGTATACCCAAGGCTTTCATGAATCTATTTAATATGGGGCTTTTTTTAGAAAAAAAAAAGAACATTATCTTTTATTACACACATTTAGGCATTTCAAGGTCTTAAAAGAATCTCAGAGCAGAAGGGGCTTTAGAAAAAATCTAATTCAATTTGTTCATTTGACAGATAGAAAAACTGAGGCCCAGAACGAGAAGGTGATTTCCCAAGGTCATATGGTAAGTAAATGGAAGAGCTGGGATTGAAAACATGGTGTGGTGGTTCCAGGCTAGTGTTTTTTTCTCTTCCTGATGCTGAACAAATCTTCACCACCACCCCCTTCTGATTTGAGCCCTAAAGATTTCAGCTTGTTGCATATTTAGGATACTAATCTTCTGCACATAAATTCTCAAGTTACCCCCACAATTTCTTATAAATCCCCAAACTATTTTACTGGACAGTATTGCGTCTTGTCCCTGAGAGGGATGAGCCTAGGTAGTGAAAGTCCCAGGCCAGTTCTGGAGACAAGAACTGGAAACAGCCATTCTAAACAGGCATCGTGATCTTGGTGGGGGGGGGGGGGGGGGTAGAACTTGTCCTTAATCCTGGGTTCTAGGAACAAATCTGCTTGATTTGTTCTATGATTTACGGCAGGTCAGTAAACTTACCTTGTTTCAATGCTTTTATTTGTTCACCGTGGATAATAAATACCTGCCCTACCTTCCCTAGAGAAGTGTTGGGAGTATCAAATAAAATGACAGATGTGAAAAGCCAAACAAAAAGAAAATCATGATTTCATGTAGCAGCAGAAACACAGCAGCCTAGTTTGCTTTTGTTTATTGCCAAAATGGCAGGCATGGTAGTGTGATGCTAATTTCCTGCAGGTGATCAGGTTTTCCTTGGCCCTTACTTTTCTCCTACCAGACATCACTGGAGTTTGGGACACATTTCAGATTTTAGCATATTTAAGAATTTACTTAGTATTTACTGTATGCCGGACACTCTGATAGGTGCTAGGGACATAAGGAAGGATGCTCTCGTGAATTCACTGCCCAGGTGGGAAATAGACAGGAAAATATATTAGAAATCAGAATATGAGAAGCATTTTAAGGAATTTTGGGACAGGAATTCGACCTAGTTGTGAAAAGTGTTTCCAGGAAAAGTTGTGACAGGCTGAGAAGGACTGGTGTAGGGGGAGAAAAAGGAAAAGTTAGAAATAACGACAGATGAACTGCAATGTGGATTTACCTGGAACATTATGAATTCTTTGGTTAAACAGATATGACTGAAGAGAGAATAGATTTAGACAGTGTTTATTACAGAGGGACTTTCTGATACCCTCAGAAGCTAACATTAGTTGAAAGTGAGTGGGAATCTTCAGTAGCTCAAGTTTAATTTCAGCATGCATCCATTTCCTATCTTTTTTCCTATCTTTCCTATCTTTGCTGGGGAATATGCATACAAAGGATAACGTAACAAATAACCATGTTCCCATCACCTAGACTGACATCTTGTAATTTGTGCTTCATTTTTTTTCTATTAAATGATAGGATATGAATGATTCATAATAGGACATTAATGATTAACAATGGGAGGTTCATGGTTAATGATTAAATGTTCCCGTAGGTAATAGAAACTTCTGATGCTAAATCAATTCTGGTTCTGCTCTCCTTCTGGTTGCTCGGGAGACTACACTTTCCTGTCTTCTTTGCAGGATCTCGTCACTAGTTCTGGCCAATGGTTTGTGGGCAGGTGTAAGTAAGTCCCTTCTGGGTTGGGACAGCCAACTGCCAATGTGAGACAACAAAAACTTTTATCCCTCCTGTTGTAAAATGCAATGTTTATCATCCTAGGGCTTGGAGAAAGGATCACATTTAGAAGCTACCCCACGTCTACCACAAATGCATGATGAGCATTTAGCGTAAGACATAAGTACATCCTATCGTTTAAGCCACTGAGACTGAGATTTTGGAGTTGTTTGTAACGACAGCATAACCTTATCTAACCCAACTGACACATCTTCCAGCCCCAATCCCAATCTTCTTTACCCAGAGACAACCACTATTATGAAGTCATTGGGAATATTTCCATTTATATTTTCTAAAAGTTTCCGAAATAAATTATGTACACTTAATATATGGTATTATAGTGTATGGCCTTAAAGTCTTCATAAAGGCCATCATATGGTATTCTGGTTCTCACCTTTTTTTTTTTTTTTTTTAGAGAGAGAGATTGAGAGTGCAGGCAGGGAAGGGGCAGAAGGAGAGGGAGGGAGAGAATCCCAAGCAAGTCCCCTGCTCATCACAGAGCCTCAACCCCATGACCATGAGATCATGACCTGAGCCAAAATCAAGAGCCAGACACTCAGCCAACTGAGCCACCCAGCTGCCTCTGGTTCTCACCTTTCTTTATTTAACAGTATGGATTTTTAGGACTATCCATCATGATAAGTATATAATTATGTAGATTATGTACATGTTCAGTTTTATCAGATACTGACAAATTCCTCTTCAAAATGGTTTTACTATTTTAATACTCATAGTATCTATATATGTGTGCTTACCTCTCTGTATATATTTCCCAACATTTCTATTGTCAGTTTCTATCTTTTTTATTTGTGAAATGTAATTTTATTGGTTTCATTGACATTGTCTTGTTTAGTAATGAGATTGAGCATTTTTTCATATATTTATTGACTTTTCAGATTTTCTCTTCTGTAAAATATCTGTTCATATCCTTTGCAATTCTGTTGTGCCATTTATAATGTTTGTCTATTATTTTATTATTTACTTGTAAGAGTTAAAAATTATATTCTCAATACATAATACACTGTTGTGATTAATCTATTCTTATGGTGCATCTTGGTAGCTGGTAGATAATGTGTCTACTTTTTCCCTGATTCTTAAAGAAATTTTTTGGCTGCCTTTGTATTTTCTCTTTGATATGGACTTTAGAATATATACCTTGATTAATTTTTTAATTAATTTTAAGTATTTGTCTTATTTTTTTTAACTTGGATAAGGGTTGGAAACTATAGCATATGGATTAAATCTGGTCCACCCCAAGTTTTTGTAGACAAAGTATTATTGACATACAATCACATTCATTTGTTTATGTATTCTCTATAGCTGTTTTTATGCTTCAATGGCTGAGTTGAGTAGTTTCAACAGAGACCATATGGCCCAAAATGTCCAAAGTATTTATTATCTGGTCCTTTACAGATAAAAGCTGTCAACCCTTGATAGGGATATTCTATCAGTTACAGACAAGGGTAGCTATGACTAGGTCTTTCAAATCTTTATTTATTAATTTATTTTTCTTATCTTATTGCATGGGCTAAGAATTTAGTGCAAGGTTAAATAATGCTGCATAAATAGGTCAACCTTGTCTCATTTCTGAGTTTATTGAGAATACTTTCAGAATTTTAAAATTAATTATAATAATTCAATAAGTTATTGGTAGCTGTTTTTATAAAATTAGGAATATTTTCTTCTAGTTATAATTTGACAAGGGTCTTTATCATAGATGATGCTAAATTCTATCTAATTATTTTTCTACAGCTCATATAGGTTTTCTTTTTAATGTATTTAATGTGATAAAATGTTATTGGTGGATCTTCTGTTGTGAAACTATTTTTGAAGTTTTATGGGAAATTCTACTATAAACTTCTGAGTTGAAACAATTGTATTTTATTTGGATTTTTGCATTTGTGTTCACAAATGAAATTGGTAAAGTGTTTATTTATTTTTTACTTCCCTTGTTTGTTTGGGTATCAAATTTACAATAGCCTTAGAAAATCATTCAGGTAGCTCTCTTTGTTCTCAGAAATAGTTGGGTGTGTGTGTGAGTATGTGTGTGTTTAAAATAAACAATGATTATCTGTTTTTTGAAACCATAACTCATTTGTGAAAATTTTAAAATGTGATGTTCCCTGAAGAAGGTGCACATTTTAATTCCCTATTCGGTTTTCTGAATGAGATTGTTTTGTTCAGGATTTCTATTTTCCTTGAGTCAATTTGGTAATACATATTTCTCAAGAAAATGTCTATATCTAAATTTCAAATTTACTAACATAAAGTTTTGCAACACACTGTTATGCATTTTTAATATTTTTACTGTTTTAGTAATTATAGAACTCAGCATAGGAACCTTTTATTTTTAATATAATTGACATTATTCATTTTCTCTCATTTAAAAAATCATGTTAGGGGTTTGTATATTTTGTTAGACTGTTAGTATGTAAACTTTTGGTTTTTAGTGATTATTATGAATGAATTTCTGTATTTTTTTTTGTTTATTTTATCTCAGATATTAAGAATTGAGTTAATCATATCATACTTTATAATTCCTATATTCCATTTTAACTCTCATCTTTATGACCTCTTATTTTTGACTTTTTGAGGTGTATTATGTTTTTGCTTTTTTTAATTTCTTAAATAGAAGACTGAACTCACTTTTATTCTATACCTTTTCATTTGTGAGTAAATGAATTTAACACCACAAATTATCATCTAATTGCTACTTTAGCTATCTCCCAGAAATTGTGATACATGAGTAACCTAAATGTTATACTGTGCGAAGCTTTTTTTGTTATTAAGCACTATATATAACTTCTATTTGGCCTTCTTTTACAGTTGTTAGGAGTATATTTTTTAGGTTTAAAAATTTTCAGTTTAGGAAGTTTCTATCAACATATCTTCAAGCTCACTGATTCTTTCCTCAGACCTGTACAATCTACTGGTGAACCATGGAAGACATTCTTTGTTTCTGTTGCAATGTTTTTGATTTCTAGCATTTCCTTTTGATTCTTTCTCAGGGTTTCCAAGGTGTTCTTACATGCTGTCCACTTTTTACATTATAACCTTTAGCATATTAATAATAGTTACTTTCAATTCCAGGTCTGATAATTCCAAAATCTATACCATATGTGAGTTTGGCTTTGATGTTTTGCCTTGTCTCTTCATACAGTGATTTTAGAATTATTTTTCCCCCTTCTTTTCCCTTCCTCCTTCCTTGCCTTTCCTTCCTTCTCCCCTCCTCCTCTTTATTGTTGTTGTTCTTCTTAATTTTTTTAAATGTTTATTTATTTTTGAAACAGAGAGAGACAGCGTGAGTGGGGGATGGGTAGAGAGAGAGAGGGAGACACAGAATCTGAAGCAGGCTCCAGGCTCCAAGATGTCAGCACAGAGCCCTTATCACGGAGCCAGATGTGGGGCTCAAACTCATGACTGTAAGATCATGACCTGAGCCAAAGTTGGATGCTTAACCAACTGAGCCAGCCAGGGGCCCCTATTCTTCTCCTCCTTCTCCTCCTCTTCCTCCCACCTCCTTCTCTTCCCATCTCCTCCTCCTTCGGCCCTTCTTCTCTTCCTCCCCTTCCTCCTCCACCTTCTTCTTCTTCTTCTTCTTCTTCTTCTTCTTCTTCTTCTTCTTCTTCATATTTTGCCTTTTAACATCTTTGTAACTTGTTATTGAAAGCCTACAGGATATATCTATCAGGTAAAAGAAACTGAGGTGTGAGGTTTTGTATTTATCTGGCTAGCAGTTAAGCTGTGTTATTGTTTCCTGTAGTTTTGGTGCCAGAGGCTGAAATGTCCTCTAGTGTCCTTGTTTTGTCTCTCCTATTATCTTTGTGGTTCCCTTTTTAAATGGGGTTAAGGTTTACATTTCTTCTGGTTTTAATCACCTCTTGTTAAAGAAGAGCTTGGTTGATGTTGTACTAAGATGTTGGGAAAGGAGAAAAATTGTACAGTCCTATGATTAAGTCTTACTCCTGTAAGTCAAGGGGCCCTCTTAAGGCTAGGACCCAGAAATTTTTAATCTCTCAAACTAGCCCTCACTTCATTTCCAGGTATTAGTCAATTCAACTTTAAGTGTTCTTACCAGGATCTACCCATGGTTGCAGCTTCTGCTTCTGTGAGCTCAGTTCTCTGATATACAAAAGTTTGTTGATTTTCAGTTCAGTTTTTCAGCTTTTTCTTGTTGTGAGCATGGGAGCGAAAATTTCCAAGTTCTTTATATATATATATATTTTTTCATTTCTTCTTATTTATTTATTTTTGTTTTAGAAAGAGAGAGAGATAGTATGCATGAGTGGGCAAGAGGGGCAGAGGGAGAGAGAGAATCTCAAGCAGGCTCCATGCTCAATGCAGAGCCTGACAGGGGGCCTGATTCCACAACCCTAGGATCATGATCTGAGCCAAAATCAAGAGTTGGACACTCAACTGACTGAGCCACCCGTTTTTTCCAAGTTCTTGGCATGTTGAAATGAAAGTCTCCACATCTGAATTAAAAAAAAAAAGTTCTTGTTTAGTTTTACTTACATGTCAGTCACTTGTGTCCTAATACATATTTAGTTTTTAGAAATGGTTCTTGTGTTCTTGAAAAGATTGCATTGTCTCCATGTTTGGAGTGTCATAGGTTTCAGTTTGTTTTTAGTTGACTTATGTTTTGAGGATTTATTATTCTCATATTATCCATTTCTTACGTTGTGATTTCTATTTTAGTCTTCTATTTCTGCAAACATTTAAAAATACTTATTTTACAGTCTCTTAAATATGATTCTATTATCCCTAGGATTATTTGTTTTTCCTCTTGCTTCATCTTCCTGATCATTCATTTTCTCATAGGCTTTATAATTTTGGCTATGATCTCGTTGGCAGTGAAGATATTTTCCATGAAAAACACATGTAACGTGCTTTAGGTGACCGTTTCTTATTTGCATCTGCTGGGACTTTATGGATTTAACCATACTGGACTCATGTTTATGTTCATTTATTTGGGGTCCTGAACTATTCAGGTGGCTTAAATTTGGATCTCTCATCGTGTCCTGATTACCTGCAGGTGTGTCTATTTTTGTCCATGGGTCTAGGTGAATAGGAAACTCCATTATAGCTTTCTTGCATTAGGTGGGCAGTGATTTTCCTACCAATCGTGATGCTAGGGGCTGCAGAATAAATTCAGGCCACTCAGTTCCAGCTGTCCACCCACATGAGGCTGCTGGCTAAATTTCTTTTTCTGTGTGGGCATAATCCTTAGTCCCAGCTGTTAAGGCTTATAACAGGTTCCAATTCTCCTGTAACGCTTTTCAGTTTTAACTCTCACTTCCCATTTTTGAGATTCCCTCTCATTTTTTTTTTTCAATTTGGGGTTTTCTCTTCTTGGTCTCAAGTTAGGCTATGAATTCATGATTGTTAGCTGATTTGTTTTCCTGTTTTTAAGCCAGCAATTCTATCCTGTGTTGAGTAAGACAAGTCAGCTCTTACTTTTCAGAGTACAGGGGACAAATATATTCTGAAAGGAAGAAAGACTCCCCTGTGGGCTGGCACACACTCGGTAGGTACAAAGGAAACACCGGGCTGAAGCTGGCTTATTCTTGACCTCAAATCAAACCACCTCTTTGGCAAAGAGGCAGCCCTGCCCATTACACAGCTAACCCCTTCCACCACACCTTCCTTTGGCTTCTGAAGTCCCTGAAGACTGTGCCTGACTCTCCAGGACCTGCAGAGCTAATGTCTGCTCTGAGTGGTGCCCGGCTGGATCCCCGGGAGACACCTCCACCTCTAGTGTGTACTTAGGCCCCACGTGAAGTCCTCTGTCCATCCCTACAGGAAAACAGGACACCGGCACCTGAGCTACAGCTGCGGTTGTTGTCACAGACATTCATGCCTTTAGAACAGATGTCCACTTTTTCTCAGTCTGGGTCAATCCCTAGGCTAAGTGACTAGCTAGACAATGTAATTGCATTTAAAGATACCCAAAGATGTAAAACACCATTTTGTCTGTCTCAAAATTCATAAACTTGAAAAAAAAAAAAAACTTACCACTGTTGTTTGATGACTTCAGGCTGTTAAGGCAATGTGTCCCTTAGTCCACATTTAAAAATTTTAGTTACAGAAAATTATCCACACCCTGAGGTTACGATGTAATGAAAATAATGCTACGTGAGTTCATTAGTCTCTAATGTGATTTTTCTCCTCATTTCATTTCCCAATAAGGAAAGCTTTTCCAAATGATGGATTTCAGAGGCTGAGGAGAAAGAATTATGATTGGTTTCTTCATGGTTATTATCAACCATAAGAGAAAAATTCAGCCAGTTTGCAATTTTCAAAGAAGTGGAGAGATTGCTTTGTTAATATCTATTCAGTTCATTTTTTATTTCGGGAATTGACAATTCGAGTGTGGTTGCAGAGAAATGAGTGGTGAGAGCTTCAGCTGCAGTCCAGTGGTAGTGCTCCAACTGCAGAACCTCTTCGAAGGTGCTTGTAGTGAAGGTGGGAAGGTAAGAACTCTAGCCCTGTGACCTAGAATTGCACACTTAGCCTAAACGAAGGCTTTTGGTAAAAATCACTATTGTCATCGAAAAAGTATTTCTTAAGTGACCTTCTGTGCTTTGTTCTTTATAAAGGCTGGAAATATACCAAGGTTCAACGGGAGATGGGGTAGGCACTTGCAGACATTATTAAAGGGGTGACTATCTTACACAGAGGGGTACAAATACCTGAATAGGTAAGGCTATTACATAAAGAACTGGCGTATTGAGGGGCGCCTGGGTGGCGCAGTCGGTTAAGCGTCCGACTTCAGCCAGGTCACGATCTCACGGTCCGTGAGTTCGAGCCCCGCGTCAGGCTCTGGGCTGATGGCTCGGAGCCTGGAGCCTGCTTCCGATTCTGTGTCTCCCTCTCTCTCTGCCCCTCCCCCGTTCATGCTCTGTCTCTCTCTGTCCCAAAAATAAATAAAAAACGTTGAAAAAAAAAAAATTAAAAAAAAAAGAACTGGCGTATTGAAACTCTCTATAGGCCAAGGGGATGTGTTGGGAAAATGCACTGGAATGGAAGAGGGGAGGCCTGGATGTTAGTCTGGGCTTTGATAGCACTTGGCTGAGGGAAGCTGGGAATCACCCAACAACGTCCTTGGGCCCCGCTTTCCTCACGTGAAGGTGGACAAAATTAGAAAGTCAGACAATGGTTATTGATGAAAAAGTCACACTTGGTTTCTTGACATATGGTCAATAAAACATGAGTCTCTGCCTCCAAGAAGCTCAATGTATTCAAGAAAAGCAAAAAGCCCCAAGTGCCATGGCCACGACTATGGCAATAATGGAAGAATTTCTGGCCAGTGTTCCTGAACTGCTGTAGAATGAAGCCCGAGTCAGAAAAGGTAGATTATCAGGTATAGATTTCAGAGGGAGGTACCAGGAAATGCATATTTAGGAAGAAGGACTGTATATGTACCATTAAAAAAAAAAAAAAAATTCAGGTTGGGTGAAGGCCTAAGTAAAAGCCTGGGTGGAACTGTTACCAACTTACAGACCCAACACTGAGCACTGAGCCCGGGGAAGAGAAGGCGCCAGGAACCCATGAAAATAATTTCCATAAAGAACGGTGGTGCAAGATCGGCCGGTGCCTGGGAGAGAAGGAAACTGGGTCCCCTGTGACACCTGAGGACAGCAGTATGGGTAAAGGTGACATTACAGGGAGACAGAGCTCAGCCACACCTAAGAGGCCACTCAGAGGGAGGAAGGCAGTGTGGCTGTCCTAGCCCAGAGTCGCACGGACTTCCCCTGGGACAGGGCGGGTCGTGTAGCTTTCTGGCCCCTTTTTGCACATGCGCTACAACAGATGTGTGCTCCAGGGACCTTCCAAGACCCTTTTTCCTTCACTGTGACTTTGAGGAAGAACTTTCTGTTGGAGTTGCACAAATCAGAGAGGAATATAGTGTGACAGGGACTCCCTTGTCATTGGCTATGCGCAAGGCTGCTGGAGGGGATAACTTTGACCCTGGGTCAGGGAGAGGGGTTGGGTCACCTTGAATGCAGGTCTGGAAACACACTGTTGGCAGCAGGCTGCAGATCCACGAGGCCAAAGGCGTCCGAGAGAGGGCTGCAGCGGCCCCAGCTCGCAAGGTCGAGGGGTGGAGGAGGGCAGATTCTCCGGAGGCTATGACGGAAAGACAGAGCCAGCTGGCCGAGAACTCACACAGAGAGGGAAAGGGAGAAGATGACAGGGCTGTTCCCGGAATGGAAGGAAAGACGCTGTGGGCGAACACGAGCCCAGGAAGATGAACGAATGCATCTGTGTCTGCCAAGTTCACTGCTGGGCAGTGGGATGGAAGCTCCAGTTTATGATTCAATTCCATGCATCCTTGCAGAGGCTGTCAGAACTGCTCAGGGCATCACCACGCAGGCACAGAGGCAGCCCGCCCCGTCCAGGCGCACAGAGCTCAGCCCTCCAGGCAGAGACGGCCTGCTTTTGCCCAGAGCCAGAACCACGGCCGTCACCGGACAGGCCCAGACTGAGCAGTGAACTTGTGGAGGCCTGAAAACGCGCATGCCGATCCTGATGCGGACCCTGAGACTTTCCCCGGAGGCCCGGGGATGGGTGGGTGCCCATCAGGAACAGACGAAGCTGGAGGGTGAGGTGAAAATGTTCCGCCATTACTTGCTAAGGAAGACAACTTAAATTTTGATGGTTCTCAAGGTAGCTGTGTTAAAGCCAACGCGTTCATATTCTCAAGAATCTCAAGAATTGCCTTGTAATCATGTGGACAAAATGCCACAGAGCCAGTAGAGGTGGGGAACACAGTTTGGGGGGGGGGCGGGGGAGCACAGAGGAAAGAGGGCTGGAAGCAGAAGAGGGTGGATGGAGCACAGCATTAGCCCAGGAAGGCTTATTTTAATAATAATTCACAAGAGGGTTTGTGGGAACTCATCAGGAGGGCAGGAATTTTCTGTGCTAACAGTGGCACCCATTCCACTGGCAATTTATTATGATCTGTACACATAAATGCACTCTGTCCCATAGGCCTGGGTGACCTCTGATGATAGGTCCTTGCAGCTGACTCTCCTAGGACAGTGCCAGACACACAGCAGCCGACACTCGCTGGAGGTTTCTCCAGATAATGCCTTTGTTTTTTTAGTTCATTTATTTATTTTCAGAGAGAGGGAGAGAGAGAGAGAAAACATGGGAGGGTCAGAGAGCGACGGAGAGAGAGAATCCCAAGCAGGCTCCGCACTCTCAGCACAGAGCCCGATGTGAGGCTCGAACTCACGAACCTCGAGATCATGACCTGAGCCGAAGTAAAGAGTCGGATGCTTAACTGACTGAGCCATCCAGGCTCCCCTCGAGCTAGTCTCACAGTAAAACTTGCTTTATTACCGGGTATCTCCTCCTCTTCGTAGGCACTGTCGCTGAGACCCCGGCCCATGCTAGCCTGGAGCCTGACACCCGCAGATAAGAAAGCTAAAAAGCAAATGAAGTCAGAGGCCACTGATAGGATGTTCTGGAATTCTTGACAAGAGCCTGACCAGGCTCCTCCCTCAGCTCCCAGCAGCATCTGGTCTACACAAAGGCCATTTCTGTGCCACTGGTAGAGGGTCCTTTCTTTTTGTTTCCGCTCGCTGGTTCTTATTTGACCCCACGTCTTTGCCAGGTTGGTGTTTCAGATTCTCCTCCTCTCCACTTGCAGTTCCCATTCTTTGTACCCACTGAGGCTCAGCATTTGATACTCAGAGTCTAAGAACTCAGAACAGAAGGGAGGCAAGCCGGCTTGGGAGAGGCACTGGGGACAGATGGAAGGAGGAGGCCCCTGCTTCAAATAAAAGAGCAATTTTCTCGTTATGAAGCTATAGTACGTCTTCTGAGAGACTCTAATTTTGGAAGAAATTATCCTTGGAAAGGGGTTGGGTAGACGAAAGGAAGAAATGAGAAAATATATTTGAAGGTGCGCTGGCACAGATCATAAAGTCAGTTAAATGTCACAATAAGTGATTTCCTATGATGTTACTCATTTTCTCTTCTCCCTACACACTTTCCTTCTCCACACAATTTATCAAAAGGCTGCTGCTGGAAGAGGTCACAAGTGAACTCTCATAACAACTTGGACTTTCGGAGAAAATGGCAATTATTATTTTTTTTAATTCGCATGCAGTTAAGTGGACTTGCCCCCAGATGTCTACATATTGGTGAGCCAGAATAAAACAAAGCACACGCACATGCCAAACACGTATGGAACGGAACAAATACTATCCAGACCCAAATTTCAACCTGGTGTAAGGCTTATTCTGGTCTTAAAATTCGAATCATCTCTTGAGATATGATTCAATCTCTCTTTGGATAAAAACTGCCCCATCATTTGGGAATCACGCCTCCATACTCCAGTGCCTGGGACAGAGCCTGGGTATGTGAGGAGAGGTTAATGAGGCCTCTGGCGGTGGGAGAGCAGAGACCCCAGGCACTCTTCTGGTCTGCAGACTCGCACCTTGTCCTACCTGAGAAACTTCCCCCTCTTCGGGCAATTGATAGCAAGAACATCTCTCTTTTCAGAAAAGACAGTTCACAACTTACATTCCGGAAGCTAAAGAAAGGATAGAATCTTCAAAATCTAAAAACTCAGAAAGTGCTGCTTGGGATGAATTAAAACAAACAAACAAACAAACAAATGATGGACATTCCTCCCCCTTCTGGTAAAGGCTCAGAAGAAAGGAGAAGAGAAATCCTCTCAAACTTTCAGAGATACAACAGTAACCAGGGGACTGTCGGAGGCTTGAAGATTAGATTATCACTTAACTTGTCTTTGGCAATGTTGGAAGCTAAAAAAAAGGAACATGCTTTTTCAAAGTTAGGAGATAAAATTATTTTGAAACTAGGATCCTAGAACAGACTCCAACTAAAATTTGAAGAGAGAAGAAAAAGTAAAGGCATTCGAGCAGTGCAAGGACTCGTAAAATTTACCACTTAGAGAGCCTTCCAATAACACTAAGGTTTTGCTTTGTTGAAGTAAAGGATATGGATACCAGCTGGGTAAGTCACGCAACAACGTAAGGACTTTGACCTGCAAAAGTGAGGCAGCATATGCAAACATTGAAAGGCTAAAGGAACAAAATGAACAAAGAAATCTCAACTGATTAAAACAAAAGCAGGACAAGGAAATCAAAAGAAACACCAAGAAAGTGGGCTAAACTGGGGCGGGGCGCCTGGGTGGCTCAGTCGGTTAAGCGCCCGACTTCGGCTCAGGTCATGATCTCACGGTCTGTGAGTTTGAGCCCCGCGTCGGGCTCTGTGCTGACCACTCAGAGCCCGGAGCCTGTTTCAGATTCTGTGTCTCCCTCTCTCTCTGCCCCTCCTCTGTTCATGCTCTGTCTCTCTCTGTCTCAAAAACAAATAAACGTTTAAAAAAAAAAAAAAGAAAGAAAGTGGGCTAAATAGAAAATACAGTGCAAAACTATGTCTAACAGACATAACCACAATGAATCCGAATGAAAGAGAGCCTCAGGTAGGGTGCCAGCTCTGAACAGTCCACAAGTCGAGTAGCACACCTAAACCAAAAGGAAACAGAAAAGGCACCAATGAAAGCAACTATCTTATCTACGCCAGGCCCACGGCTGTCGAATAAATGCTCAAGCAGCAATATTCGGTTTAGGCAAGAAAGAACTGAAAGTGAGGACTTCCAAGCAACACAACAGAGAGATAAAATATTTGATACAATTTAGAGCCTTAAGCTACGACCCGTGGGGTTTTGAGGCCTCTAAGAATCTTGTTTCAAAATATGCAAAGAAAACCTGACACTTTCTAAGGAAAACAGACAAATCCACATTCATGGGTGACGTGTTAATATGCATTTTTCTGAAATCAGCAGATTAAGTAAACAATGAAAAAAGATTGAAAGCTGAGCTCCTCAACTCTTCCCCACAGTGTTGGGCAGCAGATGGGTCACACAAGTGCTGAGATACTGATCCACGTGGCCATGGAGTGGCGTGATGGGACCTGAGGCAGCCACAGCCTTGGACCAAGTACCTCGCGCTTCAGGCAGCTTTGTTCATTTTCTGAAGGTGGCCTCCAAATAAATTCTTCTGTGAGCTGTGCTCTGACCTGAGCAAATTTGGGAATGACTGTGGGTGATTAAATGAAATCTGGAACATGATGTGATGGGACGTGTATGATAGCTCACATGTATTTGTATCATATGTATTTGCATATAGTTTCTATGAAACTTTGTACCAATAAAGACAAAGAACACATATTTTTTCAGAAGTGTAAATAAAACAAAAAGTTGACTGTGTTGCATCTCAAAGAAAATCTTAATAAAATATAAAAAAGACAAAACGTTCATATAGAGCTTATTCTCTGGCAACATCGTAATATAATTAGAAAATACATCACAAGGATGTAAAAAGCTACCGATTTCAAATTAAAAACAAAATTTTACACATTAGCCTGATACCTGTTTTTCTGCACATTTCTGTATGTATATTATACTTCAACAGAAAGGCTATAATAAAAAGATACTAAATAAGCTTTGAATTAAGAGAGAACATACCTATTTAGAAATAAGTTACATTTTAAAAGGTGTAGCATGTCAGTTTAGTAGGTCTTTATAGGAAAATACATAGTCTTACTTGCATATATGGGAAAAAAAGATTGAGAATAAAAGAAGTAAGCATACAATTTAAAAAAGTAGGAAAAACATTAACATGCATTAAAATAAGATAGGATTTTTGACAAAGAGAAAAGCAAAATTACGGAAATTTTAAAAAGTGCCAAGAGTCTTGAACAGTTAAATGAAGTGATAATTCCTTGAAAACATCAATAAAGTAGAAAAATCTCTGAGAAATTAATCTAAAACAGAAAAAAATAGTAAAAAAATAGAAAGGAACAAATGTAGAGATAGTAAATGAAAATGATAAAAAATAATACAAATAATGCATTCTTTTTCTTAATGAAAATTGAAGAACTAAAAATCATGGGTGATTTTTCTGGTGACATACAATTTAGCAAAATTGAATCAACAGAGGTTAATATACCTATCTATTAACATAAGAGAAGAGGGGCAGAGGGAGTGCAGGGGGAAAGTAGCCAAGATCCAGCCTTCTAAAAGATTTTTCTCCAGGTAGCTTTTATGAGTGAGATAATTCCTGTATTGTATTAGCTGTTCTAGAAGCACTTACAATATTCAGCTTTGCAGTGGAATTCAAAGACTCTTGCATTATTACATCCAAGGTTTCTCCCAACGATTGCCATGTAATAACGGTTCTCCATCAGAAAAACAATAAAATTCACTATTTAGCAGATAGAAAGACAAGAGCCATGGAATCATCTTAATAGATATCAGAGACATTCTTTTTTTGTTTTCATTTTTTTTAACGTTTATTTATTTTTGAGAGACAGAGACAGAGACAGAGGACGAGCAGAGGAGGGGCAGAGAGAGAGGGTGACACAGAATCTGAAGCAGGCTCCCGGCTCTGAGCTGTCAGCACACAGCTGGACGCAGGGCTCGAACTCACAAACCCTGAGATCATGACCTGAGCTGAAGTCAGACGCTTAACTGACTGAGCTACCCAGGTGCCCCTCAGAGACATTCTTGATAACGCACACACACACACACACACACACACACACACACACTCCTCAGTGAGTGAACAATAAATGGAAACATCCTCACTCCCATAAAGTGAATCTATAGTTACACAATTCCCTCAAGGAAATCAAAGAGTAAGAGGCACAAATACTAGGAAACAAAACCAGTATTTGCAGACCATTTAATTATTCAATGATAAAATGAACACATGAGAATAACAAATTTTGTTAGGCGGCTAGATGGAAGATGAACGTGAAATCTGAATAGATTCCAATATATAATAACTACTTCTTGGAAATTGCGAGGAAAACATGTACTTCCTATGGCTACAAAATGAATTAAAAATACCCAGAGAAAGGCTAACAAAAATAGGCACAGCCTTTGGGAAACGAATTAGGAAACCATTGAAGGGTATGAAAAGAACACCTGAATAGAAACGACCTAATATTATAAAAATATCACTTCACCACATGTCAGTTTATAGATTCAATACAACCCTATCCGGATGACCACAAGATTTCTAAAACAAAACTTAAGGGATTCAAATATTTATGTGGAATTGAAAATAATTGTAACCAATTATAATCAATTGAAAGTAATTGTAACCCATTGTAACCGATGCAACTGGCTAAGTAGGAACTGATGATTTAATTGAAACCTAAATCCCTTTAAAATATGTTCAGAGGAGGCAGTTTTTCTCTGTCTTTCGATGAAAACTCCAGCAGACGATTTTCCTCCTCATTCTCAGACAGCAGATAGTTCTATGGTTACTTAAATTCCAAACAATCTCAATCCAGAAAGTAGAATTTGAGGTCCAAGATACTAAGTGAAAAGTCCAAACTTTACATTTCGAGTGAAATCTTCTCCCTCCCAAGCTTTCCACTCTGGTTATTTTTTATTTCTCCACCTTACCTTACCTGTCCCCTGCACTCCGCGCCCTGCCCCTGCAGACACTGGCTTGGTGCCTCTGCAAAGGGGCTTCTCATTCCCTGGGTCTGGGAGATAATCACTGTGCACTCTCTTGGAGGCAATAGTGTGCATGCTGGGGGCCCCTCTGCCTGAAGACCTCTTACCTGTGCTTCCCAAGTAGATGGCAGTTAGAAGTATCCTTCTGACTCCGATTTGAAATTTTATTTTGTTTTAATCGGAAAAAATATTAATTTTCTCAAATGTCAGCTTGCTCTCTACAGATATTATCAGAGTTTTTCCTTTTGCATCTTGTTAATATTCTAAACTGCTTTAATAGATTTCCTAAAGATGAATTACTTTGACAAATAGAAAAGGAATCCTATTCTTTCCATTTGCTGAAATTGCTAAATGACATCCACCATGCCCTGAATAACCTTACAGAGCAGGCTTATTTTTATATCGTTTGATATATACAGTGTGATTCGCTAAGACGTAATGTATTTACATATATACATTTTCTTTTCAGATGTTATTAGGTCTGTGGTTTTCCTTTTAAGTGTCGATGTAATGTTTTGATATTAGAATTCAGCTATGAAAATAATTGGGAAACATTCCATTTCTTTCTGTGCTCTCAAAGCATAAAAACATGAGAATTATTGAATCTTTCAATGTCTACTTTTAAAAATATTTTGCATTACTGCCATTTTAAGGGGCTGGCTTTAAGTGACTGAGTTTTAAGTATCTTTCAAAGCTATTAATCCATCAGATTTTGGTTTTGTTCACGAGCTAGTTTTGGGAATATGTATTTTCATAAAGGGTTTTCAAATTCATTAGCATTCTGTTATACACAGAATTTTCTTACAATTTTAAATTTTCCTCTAAAGGTTCACATTTTTTTTTTGTTTAAAAAAATTTTTTTTCTTAATGTTTATTTATTTTTGAGAGAGATAGAGAGACATAGCACAGGCAGGGGAAGGACAGAGAGAGAGACACAGCGTCTGAAACAGGCTCCAGGCTCTGAATTGTCAGCACAGAGCGCAACGAGGGCCTTGAACTTGTGAACCAGGAAATCATGAGCTGAGCTGAAGTTGGACGCTTAACTGACTGAGCCACCCAGGCACCCCTACATTTTGTTGCTTTTTAATTCTGCTTTATCTCTTCCTTTCCATGATAAAATTTACTAGAGAATTACCATTTTATTGGTTTCTTCCCTCAATTCCATTTTTAAATTAAATTTAATTTTTTTTTGTTTTCTAATTCACAATAAATTGTAGTTTTTATGCTTTTAGGAAATTATTCTTGGTTTATTTTATTTACTTTCACTTAACTTTTTGAGCCTGAGCTTCTCTGTCTTTTGTATTTAGTAATAAAAAAAATTTAAACGTATGAATTTCCTTTAGATATATAAATGGATAGGTCTCGCTATGCTGTGTTTTTGTTGGAATTAGTTATTAATTTATTAATAATTTATGACGTCAAATTTGAGGGGGTTTTTTGAAACAAAAGCTATTTAAAAGAGTGGTTTTAGTTTTTTAAATCTTGTTTTTGTTTTGTTTTGTTTTACTAGAAATTTCCTCTGTTGTTGAAATGTGGTTAGTGAATATGGCCTGTAAATCTTTATTTTGGGACTTTTTTCTTTTTTGAGTTTTACATGACCAATATTCTGTGTACGTTCGGAAAAACAGTATACTTTAGCCTATCGTGTTATTGTTTATTGTCTACTTGTTATAGCAAATCCTGAGGAAGCTTTGTTAAAAAGCTTTCCAAGGATTCATGTCCATTCGTGTTCATGTCCAAGTATTCTATGTCCATTGTGAAGTAGCCGTTTCAGTAATCTATAATGTGCCATTTATTGTTTTTTTTCTTGAATTCCACTTCGTTATTATAATGTGGCCACTGCAAGTTGGATTCTGTGTTTGCATTTTTTTCCCGGTATATTTTAGTTGGTTGTTTTATTTTAAACTTTCGACATCTTTTATTTTCGTAACTCATTTCCATTTATTATAGATAATGGATGCACTGACCTCATTCCTGCTGTTATTTGATGCTTTCTGTTAGTGTTGCTTTCTTATTATTTTCCCTCTGGTAAGCTGTATTGCTTTGGAAGTTATTAATCCTAATTCATGTCTTCTCATGATTACTTTACATTAAAAAATACACCTGTGTCTCTATCAATGTCAAGAATGGAGCAGAATGTACATATTACCAGCTGTAATCCAAGCAAGATGGTAGGTGGAGGCTTCAGAGCGCTGGAGGCTTTTGTTTGTTCTGTTCAGTTTTTAAGTGCATTCTACTTTTTCTCCCGAGATTCTATCTCCCTGTGTCCCCTTTGCTCTGAGTGCTGAGCACAGAGCTCGCTTTGGTAGACTCCTGAAAATGTTCATATACCCAGTGGTACCGGTCCATCTAACCATCTCCCAGGTTGGAGGCCGAACTTATAACTGAGATGGGCCCCCACAGAGGCTGTAGGGGGAATCTTGCAATTCCTTCTACAAACAGATTCTTCTTCACACCCATCCTGTCAATCTAAAGTCATCCCGTGTCCCTGGCTGCCTGTACATGTGTGTTTAAAGCAATGTGAGAGGACTCTTACTCTGATGAGTTCTGACACGTGACTTTATTCTTCTTTCATCCTTGCTCTCCATCCTGGACAATTGTCCAGGAGACGTTATGATATTGGCCGGAAGCTAGGAGGGATGGCAGTGGGATTGGCTTCATTTGCTTACTGCCTGGGAGGGCGTCACCCTTTAGGTGCTAAATGGCTGCTCTGTCCACTCTCGTCTGTGTCAGGCACACAGTGTGAAGCTTCACTGTTTTCCAGTATTGTTGTGTAGTTGTTCTCTCGTTCCCTGGCTGATGTACTTCAGCGGAAAGTTGGAAAGGGGAGCGGAGATGCGGAAGGAATTAAATATATGGGCCATCAAGACCCTGGATGTCCTCGGTGCTTTATGGTATAATTATTTGTATTCCTGTCTTGTGTTCTTTACTAGTCTAAAAGTTCCTTGAGGGAACGGTTCAGCATTACATTTCTACAACACACGCACAGGGGCTTTCGCTCTTACTCCTGGATGACTGAATATTGAGTTAACACCGTTGTATTCATATCCTTTTTTGTACAGTTGTAAGCTTCTTTGGGGGTTAGATACTTTCTTAGACGGTTTCCCAGAAGCAGACTGTGAGAGGAAATTCATGTGCAAATGATTTATGTAAAACGTGCTGCCAGGCTAAACCAGTAAGGGAGTGATGGAAGCAACAGAAAAGGGGAAGGAGGAAGAAGCCAAGGAAGGATGAAATTACAAGCAAAGCTCCAGGCTCAACCTGATTCCAAGGGGAGCTCTGGAGTGTAAATCATGCCTCAGAGTGGGTCTCCCCTTGAGTCTCACGGAGTCTCATACTCTACGCTTCGGGGACTAGGGGTGGTGGGGAGATGAGGAAGAATGTAAATCCCCAGGTCTTCTGGCTCCCTGTGCTTTCAGGCAAAGCATCTCTAGAAGCCCAAGGAAGAGTCTCAGGGGAGGCCTTACAAAGCAAAGAGGGAGAAATGGGTACCTTAAACACTACAAGGACCTGCGGGGATCTGGGTGGAGCCCCAATAGTGTCTGCTTCAGACGTTGTTTTGATTGTATTTTCTGAAGCCACTGCTTCCCAGAGTATCATTCATTCTCTCAGTGCGTATACTTGGCCCACATTGAGGGATCTCCCTTTTCTATAAGCAGAGGCAAGTGTGATCATTTCAGCAAGGGACCAGGGCTCATGTTTCTGTGACCGGTAGGTGCTGGATCAAGCGCAGAAAATGCTCACACTGGGTCTTTCCTTCCGGAAGGTTATTTGGGGACTCCTGATGGCCACCTGCTACTGTCACTTTCACATGGAGTTTTCCTGTTGTTGCAGAAAGCAAAAACGTTCCTAAGGAAACACTCACTGCGTAGACACTTTGGTCTAGACTTTGCATGGACTTGACAAACTCACTTTTGAAGATGCCTGACGTTTTTTAATTAGAAAATATTATTTAAAAAAACTTTTTTTGAGGAACCTCCCTACCATTTTCCATAGTGGCTGTGCCAGTTTACTTCTTACCAATGGTGCACAAAGGTTCCTTTTTTCTCCACATCTGCACCAACACTTGTCTCTTAATCTTTTTAATAATAACCGTTCTGTGGGTTTGAGCTTCTGACGCCATATTCTTGCCAAGACTAATGTCAAGACATTTTTTCCCTATGTTTTATTCTGGGGGTTTTATGGTTTCAATTCTTACATTTAATTCTTTAATCCATTATGAATTTGTTTTTGTGAGGAATGAGATAGGGGGTCTAGATTCATTCTTTCAATATCAACTCCTGCCAATACCATCTATTGAAGACAATATCTTTCCTGCATTGAGTATTCTTGTCTCCATTGTCAAATATTAGTTGACTGGATATGCATGAATTTATTTCCAGGCTTTTAGTTCTATTCCATTGGTCTATGTGTCTGTTTTTATTCCAGTACCATACAGCTTTGATTACTATAGCTTTGTAATATAGTTTGAAATTAGGAAGTGTGATGCATCCATCTTATTATTATTTTTAAAAAATGTTTTAATATTTATTTATAATTGAGAGACAGAGACAGAGTGCAAACGTGGGAGGGGCAGAGAGAGAGGGAGACACAGAATCTGAAGCAGGCTCCAGGCTCTGAGCTGTCAGCACAGAGCCTGACGCAGGGCTCGAACCCACAGACCGTGAGATCATGACCTGAGCCGAAGTCAGACGCTTAACCGAGTCACCCAGGCGCCTATTATTATTATTATTAATTATTATTATTTTGCTTTTGGATTGTTTTGGCTATTTGGGGTTTTTTGTGGTTCCATAAAAGTTTTAGGATCCAGCAATCCCACTTCTTGGTATTTATCCAAAGGAAATGAAGTAACTATCTCAAAAAGATATCTGTATTCCTATGTTCGTCACAGATTATTCACAATAGTCAAGACATGGGAATAACCTAAGTGGCCATTGATGCATGAATGGATAAAGAAAATGTGGTGTATAGATATACAATGGAATATTATTCAGCTTCCAAAAAAAAAAAAAAAAAAAAAGCAATCTTGCCCTTTGCAGCAATATGGATAGACCATGAGGGAATTATGCTAAGTGAAATAAGTCAGACAAAGAAAGACAAGTACTGCATGATATCACTTATATGTTAAACCTGAAAATGTCAAACTCATAGAAACAGAACAGAATTGTGGCTGCCAGAGCCGGGGGAGGTGGGGATAATGGGGAGATGTTGGTCAAAGAGTACAAATGTCCAGTTATAAACTGAGTAAGTTCTGAGGATCTAACATACAGTATAGGGCCTATGGTTAACTATATTATATTATATACTTGAAAGTTGCTGAGAGAGTAGACTTTAAATGTTCTCACCACATACACAAACGTAGTGATTAGTATGTTATGAATTGTATTGTATTATGAATGTGTTAATTAACCTTACATGGTAATCATTTTGTGATATATATATACACATATATATATACATATATACATATATGTATATATATATGTGTATATATATATACATATGTATATATGTATATATATATATGTGTGTATATATATCAGATCCACATTAAACTTTCCCAATGATATATCTCAATTATATCTCAGTAAAGCTAGGTAAAATAAAAGTAAATTAAAACTTACATGGCGAATGTTACAGAGAAGAATAAGAAGGAGAAAAGATGAAATGTGATAGGTTATTACCTGATTATTGTTGCAGCCAGATAATGGGTTCACATGAGTTAAATATAATATTGTATCTACTTCTGTAAACGTTGGAAAGTTTTTATTCTAAAAAGCTTTTAAAAAGGATAAGAAGATGCCTGGGACTTAGTAGAATTCAATATCCACACAACCTAGTAATCAGATTTGTCTGTGAGTAACCCCAGACCTGGAACTTGATTTAACAGCATGATTCTGCTCGTCTCTTAGAAAAAGGCAAAATGTGTAGAACATGAACCATACTGTATGATGTAATTAATAAAATATATGACAATAATTATTCAATTTTACTCAGTTCCACAGACTGTCATAAAATTCCTATTATGTGTCAGGCATGGTGTTAGGCTAGGGAAGATTTAACTTGTGAGATTTCTAGTTGGGTGGGGGCAGGGCTGGGGGAGGCGTGCATGGAAGGGACTGGAAAGAGATCATGCTGTAGCTGGCGGTGTTTCTACAACCTACCTGCACATCAGCTTATCTAGAGTGATTAAAATAAACCAACCAGTGAGAGAAAAGGATGCAAGAACGAATCATGCAAGTTTTTATGAGAAAGGTCCTCATAAATGTTAACTATGGAAGGTCGTTATCTTATGACAAGTACATTTCAGAATAGTCTTTCCTAAAATGTACTGTGCGACAAATTCATGGGATTAACTACTAAGAGGAATAAATGAAATAAGAATCTACTCTTCTATCAGAACAAGAAGAAAACTAACATACAAATAATGAAACCACACATCTTTCTCACTTTTAAGTCACAGGTGTCAAATCCCCAAATACAACACTAGCAAGCCCAAATCAGTAGTACATGTAAACATAGACAGTGACCTTGGAAATATTCTTACTGACTCTATCAGTTTTTAAAAAGTTTGCCATTTTATTTTAGTTCAAATTTATTGGCACATAGTTATTCCTACCCTCCTTTAATTAAAAATCTCCACAGAATTGGGGCATCTGGGGGCTCAGTTGGTGAAGCATCTGACTTCATTTTGGCTCAGGTCATGATCTCAGGGTTCAAGAGATCCAGCCCCGTGTTGGGCTCTGTACTGACAGTGTGGAGCCTATTTGGGATTCTCTGTCTCTCTCTCTCTCTCTCTCTCTCTCTGCCCCTTCCCCCCATCAAAAATAAATAAATAAACTTAAAAAAAATCTCTACCGAATCCAAAGTATGTCTCTATTTTTTGGAACATTATTTTTAGCCTTCAATTTTATTTTTGCTTGATGAGTTTTTCATATTTTATTGGGCTTTTGAAGAGAAAACCTTTCCTGATATTTTGTTTACTTATTTTCTATTACTATTGTATTTGTTTATTTAACGTTCTTCTCACTTTGATTTTTGTGTCATTTTGCTCTTCCTCCATTGTTTTCAATTTTTATTGTTTTATTTTTTAATGTTTTGTTTAACTTTTGATTTATATAGAGAGACATAGCGTGAACAGAGGAGGGGCAGAGAGAGAGCAGAGAGAGAGGGAGACAAGGAATCTGAAGCAGACTCTAGGCTCCAAGCTGTCAGCACAGAGCCTGACACAGGGCTTGAACTTGTTGTGAATTGCGAGATCATGACCTAAGCCAAAGTCGAGGCTTAACCGACTGAGCCACCTAGGCCCAGATGCCCCAATTTTTATTGTTTTCTAATTGAGACAATTGGCTTCATGTTTCTAAGTCCTAATTTTAAGGTATAGTGTATTCTGCTCATTTTCAAATACTGATTCCTTTATTCCTATTTAATCATGAATTATCTAAAAATGAGTTAGTAGTATCCAGCTTTATATACATTGTACATTTAGTTTATATGTTAATATTTATAATCAATAAAATTTATAATTACTAAAGTTTTTTTTATCAACTCACTGTTGCTTTTCTACTCGCCTTTTCTTTTTGATGAACTATATCCTTTAGTATACGTTAATCATTTAGAAACTGTATTGTTTTACCTTTCACATTTAGACCAACAATCTGATGTTTTTGGGTGATGTATATGATTTAAAGTAAGGGTCAAGATTTATGATTTCCAATACGAAAGTCTGTTGGAACTAGAAAAAAATGATTAAAAAGCTTGTCCTTTCACCATGGCTTTGTAGAGCCATTTTTTCATAAATAAATTGCCCATATGTATGTGAATCTCTTTCTGAATCTGCTGTTATCCTCCACTAATTTCTTTGTCTTTAAGCCGAAGTCATACGCTCTTAATTACTGTAGCTTTCTAATAAATCTTGATATATGATAGTGTAATTTCTCCGATATCGTTTTATTCTTGGTGACGATCATAGCTTATGTGGTCCTTGGCATTTCACTTTAATTTTAGTATCAATTTATTAATTTTCCCTGACAAACAATCAATATAAATGAAAGAAACAAAGTCCATCTGCTGGTATTAATATTTTGTTTACAAGCAATTCTTAAATAAAATTGGAGGGAATTGACATCTTCACGACATTGGGTCTTCCAATCTATGACAGCCTATATTCCTGAATTTATGTTTTTTGTAATTTATTGCAGCAATATTTTACACATTTTTGTATAGAGTGTCCATGTATCCTTTGTTAGAGATATCCTTAAGTGTTTTATAATTTCTTTATATTCTTTTTTAAAATTTATTTATTTTGAAAGCGAGAAAGAGCAAGCGAAGGGGGAGGAGACAGAGAGAGAGGGAGAGAGAATCCCAAGCAGGCTCTGCACTGTCAGCATGGAGCCTGACATGGGGCTCAAATTCACAAACCATGGGATCACGTCCTGAGCCAAAATCAAGAGTCAAACGCTCAATCGACTGAGCCACCCAAGTGACCCTCCTTATGTTCTTTTTTTTTTTTTTTTTTTAAATTTTTTTTTTTTCAACGTTTTTTATTTATTTTTGGGACAGAGAGAGACATAGCATGAACGGGGGAGGGGCAGAGAGAGAGGGAGACACAGAACCGGAAACAGGCTCCAGGCTCCGAGCCATCAGCCCAGAGCCGGACGCGGGGCTCGAACTCACGGACCGCGAGATCGTGACCTGGCTGAAGTCGGACGCTTAACCGACTGCGCCACCCAGGCGCCCCTCTCCTTATGTTCTTATAAAGGAATTCACTTTTAAACTCATTTTCAAAATTTTTGTCGTTGGTATATGAAAAGACAATTTTTGTTTATTGACCTATCCAGAGAAGTACCTTGCTGAAATAATTTCCTAAATCTACTAGCTTTTATGTAGACTTTTTGATGATTTTTTATCTATAGAATCATGTTACAATAATAAAAAATAACAACATATTAATAATAAAATAATAATAAAAATTTTATGTATTTCAAAGGTTTTATTGTTTATTTATTTTTCTTACCTAAAGGCATTGGTCAGGAACTCCATGACATTAAATAAATTAAATATGAAGCTTGTTAGTGTGTTTTAGTTGAATACCTTTATCAAAATGAAGCAGACTCTTACATTTTTTTTATTTTTTAAACATTTATTTTTGAGACAGAGAGAGACAGAACATGAACGGAGGAGGGTCACAGAGAGAGGGAGACACAGAATCTGAAACAGGCTCCAGGTTCCGAGCTGTCAGCACAGAGCCTGACGCGGGGCTCGAGCTCACGGACCACAAGATCATGACCTGAGCCGAAGTCGGACACTTAACCGACTGAGCCACCCAGGCGCCCCAGTAGATTCTTACATTTTAAAAATATCATTAATGAGGGGGTACCTGGGTGGCTCAGTCGGTTAAGCGTCTGACTCCTGGTTTTGGCTCAGGTCGTGACCTCATGGTTTGTGAAGTGGAACCTTGCATCAGGCTCTGCATTGACAGTGTAGATCCTACTTGAGATTCTCTCTCCCTTTCTCTCTGCCCCTCTCCTGCAGGTGCACTTTCTCTCTTTCTCTCAAAAATAAGCAAACATTTAAGAATATATATCATTAATGAGTATTAGATTTTTATCAAGTTCACATTTAAGAATGAATTCATTTTCTGCCGATAACTGAAATATTAAAATTTTAAAGCAAAATGTAAATATGAAAATTGACTCAAGAAGATATAAAGGGAGCCAAATGGTAAAGACTTTCAGTTATAAAATAAGTAAGTCATGGAGAAATAATGTATAGCATGATGGCTATAGTTAATACTGCACTGTATTTGAGATTTGCGAAGGAGTCAACCTTAAAAGTTTCTATCACAAGAAAAAAATTAACTAAACTTATTCTGGTGATCATTTTGTAATAGTGCATATAAATACCAAAGCATGATGTATGTTGGGATGTCGATTATATCTCAAAGAAAAAAACCTCACAAGAAAGAGAAATGAAAACCTTAAGAAATTACCATCCATCAAAAAACTTTG
This sequence comes from Neofelis nebulosa, assembly GCF_028018385.1. Classification (NCBI taxonomy): domain Eukaryota; kingdom Metazoa; phylum Chordata; class Mammalia; order Carnivora; family Felidae; genus Neofelis; species Neofelis nebulosa. Next base: position 12,801,353 of record NC_080790.1, read on the forward strand.
ATTCATGGTTGAAAAGCCAAACCACCAACCACTCTGTATGTTCCCCATGCTCATTTGGCTAAAGAAAGACATTTTACCAACTGTCAAGGAAGGGACAGTTAACCCCTAATGTATAGAAAATACTGAAGAAAATAGAGAAAGAAGTAAAACTGACCATCGCTTTTTGTGAGGTCATTAGAACCTTTAAATCAAAATTTGGCCACGGCTCGTTCAAGATAGTAAATATAGGGCTATCCTTTTGAACACCTGCTTGTTGCATATTAGAATTTCATATTCTAGCTTCCGTTTCTCTCAGATTCTGTTGCTTCTGCATTTTAGATGTGTCTTTCTCTTGGTTTCGTTTAATCAATTATTAAGGCATTGAGTTTCTCTCCCATTCCGATTTTGGCCCCTTTATTGTTCTTTTTAAGAGTTTATATTTTCTTTTTGATATTTACCCATTATGTTTTCATTCTATCCTATTTGTTTATATTTTCCCTTCCTTAATTTGCTTCTTTGGACATTTTATTTTATTTTATTTTTTTTAAAATTTTTTTTTTTCAACGTTTTAAATTTATTTTTGGGACAGAGAGAGACAGAGCATGAACGGGGGAGGGGCAGAGAGAGAGGGAGACACAGAATCGGAAACAGGCTCCGGGCTCCGAGCCATCAGCCCAGAGCCCCGGGCTCGAACTCACGGACCGCGAGATCGTGACCTGGCTGAAGTCGGACGCTTAACCGACTGCGCCACCCAGGCGCCCCGCTTCTTTGGACATTTTAAACAATGCTTATTGAAGTCTCTCCTTTACCAAATTCCCTTCTCCTTGCAGCTGCTGCTGACGTCACATGGCAGTTTTACACGTGGTTTCTCATACTCAATGGAATTCCTTTTTGTGGGCGTTCGGCTGTGGACGGACTTGTAGAGGCAGCCGTGTGGAGACCTACAGGATTTACCGGAGCTAGGTCACTTTTTAGTTTCCCAATTCAGCAGTTTTACAACTTCTAAAAAGTGTTCAGTAGGGTCACATGAGGGTGCCCTTTCTAGCCTTAGAGCTTTAATTTCTCTGTGGCAGCTCTGCTTCCATCCCCTCCTTGGTTAGGTCATCCTGCTTCTTATCCACTGGTTGGAATATTTCCAGGCTCAGTCCACAGCTCTGGGCTTCATTCATACAGTGATTCTGGTTCTAGACCCCTCCAAATGCATGGCAGTGTCGCTTCATTTTTGCCACAGGTGTTAACTCTTAGCTCCTGAGACAATACAAATATAGGAATTTACTTTGATTTACACTCTCACTTATCTGTGAGCATTTGAATTCTCTCTTTTTTCTCTTTCTCTTTGCTTTCTTCTTTCTTTTTGCTTATCGTAGGAGAAGCAGAGGAGCGCAATGGGGCTCATCCTCAGCTTACCATCTTGCCTGAATGTCAGGAGTAGGGATTAATAAATACTATTTTTTTTAAAAATCCATATCTTTCTCCTGTTGGTGAAATACGTCTATTGTTTATTTTGAAATGGATGAATTAACTAATGGATGGTTAGCTCACTCCCTGAACAAGATAATGAAGTTGTTCTCAATTCAATTTATAGCTTATTAGGTACTTAGTGCATTTAGCACATCAGATGCACAATGTTAAAAGGAATAAAAGCAAATTCATGACCATCAATGCCTTCCTAAGTCCCATTAGAGCTCACAGAAAAGGCCTTTGAAGTGAATTTAATGGTGACTTTGTTTGGCTCTGGATATTTAAAATCAAATGCCCCGAGAAAGTTCCATAAAGTGAAGAAATAAAAAGAGTTTTTCTTCACTTAGCTCCTCCTTCTGAAATGCATTTTGCACCTGCATTTGTTCAAAAATCCCGGGCCCAAGATCTTTGTTCTCCATGGAATACGCGTGTGCTTCCTGCATTATTTAGAATTGGATGCATGCCTTACTTGTAATTAGTGGGTCAGATCAGAATTTGGGGAGCCATCCAGATGGCCTACAACCCAGGAAGGGCTGTCTGGAGTCTGAAGTACTGACTTGTAATGTGGAGAAACCAGAGTCAATAAGTAAACCGGGTTTTTTCTTCCTCGTATGTACATGTGTGTACATGTGTGCACAATGCCCAGGAGTCTTGTACCATTAAGAAAGTTGGCATCTACAATAAAGTTAGAGCTTTCTGGTCCCACTGGGACTCTGGTACGCTCAAGGCTCAGCCTGCCTCAAAAGGCTTTAGTTGGACATCATGGACTCTTCAAACTGGAAATGACTTAGAGACCAACTTGCTTATTAGTCTCATGATGTAGATGGGGAAACTGAGGGAGAAGTGAAAGAGCTACCTGTCCCAGGGATCAACATCCAGGCTTGGTTGCTCTGAAAGAAAAGAAAGGAGCATTGCCTCCTGAGTACTTAGATCCTCCTTTGTGTGTGTAATAAGGAAAATAGCAGCTGGGAGATTCTTTGCTGTCTTTCTTCAACTGTCAGTCACCTCTTCCCACCACTTACCATAAGAAAGAAGAGCACCCCAACCGTGGCCTCCCTCCTAGCCCAAGGAGACCAGGTTAAAATCAACAACAGTCTTGTGTTGATACTGGTTGTGTCAGGAGGTGTGGGTTCTGGGTTTTCCAGATCCTGTATACCCCACACTAAGGTCTCCATACTCTCTCCCAGAAGAAAAGAGTTTCTTTTTTTTTTTTTTTTTTTATTTTATTTTATTTTTTAATATATGAAATTTACTGTCAAATTGGTTTCCATACAACACCCAGTGCTCATCCCAAAAGGTGCCCTCCTCAATACCCATCACCCACCCTCCCCTCCCTCCCACCCCCCATCAACCCTCAGTTTGTTCTCAGTTTTTAACAGTCTCTCATGCTTTGGCTCTCTCCCACTCTAACCTCTTTTTTGTTTTTTTTTTTCCTTCCCCTCCCCCATGGGTTTCTGTTATGTTTCTCAGGATCCACATAAGAGTGAAACCATATGGTATCTGTCTTTCTCTGTATGGCTTATTTCACTTAGCATCACACTCTCCAGTTCCATCCACGTTGCTACAAAAGGCCATATTTCATTTTTTCTCATTGCCACGTAGTATTCCATTGTGTATATAAACCACAATTTCTTTATCCATTCATCAACTGATGGACATTTAGGCTCTTTCCATAATTTGGCTATTGTTGAGAGTGCTGCTATAAACATTGGGGTACAAGTGCCCCTCTGCATCAGTACTCCTGTATCCCTTGGGTCAATTCCTAGCAGTGCTATTGCTGGGTCATAGGGTAGGCCTATTTTTAATTTTCTGAGGAACCTCCACACTGCTTTCCAGAGCGGCTGCACCAATTTGCATTCCCACCAACAGTGCAAGAGGGTTCCCATTTCTCCACATCCTCGCCAGCATCTATAGTCTCCTGATTTCTTCATTTTGGCCACTCTGACTGGTGTGAGGTGGTATCTGAGTGTGAAGAAAAGAGTTTCTACCTTCCTAGAACAGTCTGGCAAGATCAGAGAGTAATACATAACCGATAGAGATGCTTCCCAGAAAGCCAGTTTTGATAAAGGGGAAGCGAGGAGGGTCCTAGAGCTCTGACTTACAAGTGGCACTACTTCTGGGCAGGGTGCAGCAATCATAGGCCATTCCTCACAGTCCCAGGTGGCTTATACTAGCAAGCATTTTAAGCATCTTGATATTTACTTCTTGTTCTGACAAACTATTTAAAAATCTACTCTGGATTTGTTTTTAATCAGATACAGTAAGACATATAGACACAGAAGTGATTGGCACCAAGGAAGACGTTTTTACTCAAGGTTCCCTAGAAACAGGAGGCCCACCCACACAGGGCCACATGGGGAAGCATCATGGTCAGTCAGGCGGCAGAAGGAACAAGAGGGAAAACATGGGCTTTCTTGTGGCTTCTGAAGGAAAGGCGAGGTAAGGCAAGATAAACAGACTTAGCATTGATTTGTTTGAATAATTTCAGTAGGCTCTTGAGCAGAGAGGCTGTCCCTAGCTGTCTGAGACCTGGCTTTGGGATGAATAAGGCAGAGGAACATTACCTCCAAGAGTGTAAGAGCCAGAGAGAGGGGGTGGTTGGGAGTGTGGGCTCTGGGTTTGTGAACTGTGCACACGACAGGTGCACTAGCAAGCAAGACTTTTGCTATCTCAGAGAATTAGCTGGCCCTGGGATGGGCATCTCTCCTTGGTCAGTGAGCCTCCAGATGCACCAAGAATATAGAAAATAAGGAATATAGTTAATGCACCAACACCCCTACTTCTGATTCTGCCCTCCCTTAGCTCCCCCCTGCCCTGGGCCCTCCTACCTCATCCCAGCTTCTTTCTTTCTCGTTCTGAACCAAACTTCTGTTTCTGACACCTACTTGGCTGACATTCTCTGGCAGGTAAGCGCCCCGGGCTTCCCTCTTGACTGCCTCCCAGGGCTTCCCTCTCCTGTATCAGTGCCAAGAGAGGGAGGCTGGAGAGTGGTGAGGGGGAGGGATGCCTCCGGAAACCTCACCTGGAAGAAGGAACTGGCCCTCCCCCCACGACTCCCCCACTCACATCAACAGTTGTCACTTGGGTCTGCCCATTTTGTAGTGTCGGTTCTGGCACACAGTAGGTGCTCGGTAAACAATAATTCTCAAAGTCAAATAATTTAATCTTCATGACTTTTTTTCTTTCTTTTTTTTTTTTCTTTTATTTTCCCTTTGGCTTTAAAGGCATCCAAAATGGAAACAACCGTTCAAGCCACCGCAGCAACCTTACACCCCATGTTCCCAGGCAGAAGCGTGGACGTTTCCAAACCTAACAGTCTTAGTCCTGGTAATACAGTTCACTAATGAAATTTCCATCATGTTTCTGCTGTCCCAGCATTTTTACTCATACTGAGACTTACAAGACCAGAGTCGGTACCCACAGAGCTGAGGGGTATTAGAGACTGCATTGGAGCACGTTGTGGGGCTGGGCAGAACAGACCAGGCCAGGATGGACAGGAAATTAGCATTGTGGGTTAATTCAGATATAGTGAGTTACTTAAGGAATCATATTTCTGCATTATTAGTATGAGAACGCATAGCCAATGTAAACATTTCCACACCAAAGATTTGGTAGAGCTAAAAGGAAAAGGTCAACACACACTCATAGATGCACACAACCTACATATTGCCCAGAGATAACCACACTTAACTGGCTGTGTTAGCCTTCCAGAACTTCTGTCATGCATTTGCATGCAAATACATCTACATATACAGATGTGGTCATATTAAAACACACGTAAGTGTGGTTATTCCACATGCCATGTTTTGTAACTTGCTTTTTTGATTTGACAAGTTGATTTGTTTAATGTTAGCACAAATGGATATTCTACATATTTTTTAAATGCTACTTTTATTCCCTGATATGGAGGTATCACCCACAGTTTATTTAAATAATTCTCTTTTAAGTAATTAAGTCTGTTTCCAAATGTCTACTCTGCAAAAAAAAAAAAAAAAAAAAGCTTCACAGGACATACATACTGCTTTGTGCGATTGTGCTTTTCTCTGGAATACTATTCGTGTTAGTTTGCTGTGGCTGCCATAATAAAATATCACAGACTGGGTGGCTTAAACAACAGAAGGTCATGTTCTCAAGGTTTGAAGTCTAGAAGACCAAGATTAAGGTGCCGACAGATTTGGTGTCTGGTGAGGGTCTGCTGCCTGGCTCATAGACTCCACCTTCTTGGTGTGTGTTCCCGTGGTCTTTCCCGGATACACGCTCCTGGAGAGAGAACGAACTCCGGAGCCTCTTTCTTTTAATAATATTTTTTTTTTTTTTTTTAATTTTTTTTTTCAATGTTTTTTATTTATTTTTGGGACAGAGAGAGACAGAGCATGAACGGGGGAGGGGCAGAGAGAGAGGGAGACACAGAATCGGAAACAGGCTCCAGGCTCCGAGCCATCGGCCCAGAGCCCGACGCGGGGCTCGAACTCACGGACCGCGAGATCGTGACCTGGCTGAAGTCGGACGCTTAACCGACTGCGCCACCCAGGCGCCCCCGGAGCCTCTTTCTTTTGTAAGGGCACTACCATCACAGGGCCCACACTCATGATCTCATCTAGACCTAACTACCTCCCAAAGACTCTATCTCCAAATACCATCACCTCGGGGATGAGGAATTCAAGCTATGAACTTCGAGGCAGGGACACAAATATTCAGTCCATCACAATAATGAATAGTAGGGGCGCCTGGGTGGCGCAGTCGGTTGAGCGTCCGACTTCAGCCAGGTCACGATCTCGCGGTCCGTGAGTCCGAGCCCCGCGTCGGGCTCTGGGCCGACGGCTCGGAGCCTGGAGCCTGTTTCCGATTCTGTGTCTCCCTCTCTCTCTGCCCCTCCCCCGTTCATGCTCTGTCTCTCTCTGTCCCAAAAATAAATAAAAAAAAATAAATAAATAAAAAAAACCAATAATGAATAGTAAACAAAAATACAGGTTTCTTTTTTTGAGAGACACAGAGAGAGAGAGAGAGAGAGCAGGAGAGAGGCAGAAAGAGAGGTAGATAATCTCAAGCAGGCTCCTTACTGTCAGTGCGGAGCCTGACACGGGCTCGATCGCATGAACCATGAGACCATGACCTGAACTGAAACCAAGAGTCAGATGCTCAACCAACGGAGCCACACAGGCGCCCCAAAATATAGTTTTACATAAAGACAAATATTATGATAGAGGTAAAATATGACAGAATGTTATAGAAAATATTCCTCCACACTGCCAATTTGACAGTAAATTTCATATATTAAAAAATAAATAAATAAATAAATAAATAAAAAAAAAAAAGAAAATATTCCTATAGGTTGAGTGATACAGACAGACTTACCTCAGGAGGGGACATTAGGCTTTTGAGACTTAAGAGATAAGGAATAACCTTGTACATGAACAAAAGAGGGGAAGTCTCTGCTGACAGAAGGAACAGCAACTAAAATTATGTTTGGAGTGCGCCAGGAAAAAACAGAAGTCAGTGTGACTGAAGAATGGCAGGTGACATAGAAAGTGGTACAAAATTAGGTTAAAGAGAAAGGCAAGGGAGAAATCCTAAGATCAGTTTAGATTTTGTCGTAACTTCAGTTGGAAGCTACTGTAATTTCTTTAAGGTAGAGATGTAAGTTATCTGATTCACACTCAGAAAAGTCACTCCACTTGCTCTGAAAAACAAGAGTAAGGAGTGCAAGAACAATGATGGAATGCAGAGTTATCTGGGTAACTCGTTGTCATGATTTGAGCCACGGTGTCAGTAGGGAAAATGAAGAGTGAAGTCAGGATGTATTTCAAGAGTGGAGTCAGGATGTATTTCAAGAGTGCAACTCATAGGACTTACTAAGAGTTCATATGTGGGGACCAAGGGAAAGAGTGAAATCCAGGGGCACGCGTAGGTCTTGGCTTTGGACAACGGGGTGGACTGCAGGGCCATTGACGCAGATGGAAACGATGGTGCTTGGGGAGGAATAGGATGGAAGGCAGGGTGTTTTAAGGGAATATGAGACTCAGAGGACTTTTTATTTGTTAGTTATATTTCAAGTGACATTTCAAGTTATATTTCAAGTAACAGCGCCCATCATACACCTGACCTGTAATATGTGCTCAATAAGTTGACTCAATTATTAGGTTGGTCCCCTTTCACATAGTATAGCCCTAGAAAGAGTTGACCATCAGCCCCATATTCTTTTGGAACCCAAGACTTTCTAAGCTGTCACTCTCTTTCATCCTTTCCTTTTTTCCCCTCCTTTGTCTTCCTCTTCCCATGCCTGGCCAGTTTTCCAGATCTCACAGAATTCTAGAGCAAAGAGAAGCTATCACCCATGTAGGCACTACCCTTCTAAGAACACACTGACATGGAGGTACTTTGTGAAGGAGGTACTCTAAGAAAGCCAAGTGCAGTTTTGAAGAAACCAGTTTTTTGAGTCATGGTACATGGGACTTAATTCCATTTCCACCACTGAGAGGCTCTGTGAACTTGGACAAGTTACTTAAATTTTCTATGTGTCTCTTTCCCCGTTTGTAAAAAAAAAAAGGGGGGGGGTAATGGCACCTATTTCATAGGGTTGCTATAAGGAGTTAAAATGTGTAAAGTACTTGGAAGAGAACATGTGTTCCATACTGAGTATGTATTAAATAAATGTGAGCTACCATCTATGTTTGGGTTTTCAGGCACATAGGCGAATGACCTCCCTCCTAGGAATCTCTCCCTAGCAGAGATTCATGCCTCAAGAAGGAGGTGTGGGATAGCTTCTGAGGTCCTTTCTGGCTCTGACATTTTTGGATTTGATGACTAGTGAGACAATAATTTGAGGGGTGGGTTGTGTCCAGAGATGGAAGGAAAGCAGAAGTTTTGTTCTTACTCACAGAAAGCTGAAACACGTTCAGGCAGAGCTATGAATTTGGGCTACAAAGTCAAAACCACTTAAATTTTCAATAATGCCTTTTTTTTCCCCAAATGTCAAAACTTCAACTGCTTTTCTGGGCTTGTATGTCCTATTCAGATTTTGACGTTTTCTTTGATAATTGATTTTCAGTGGTAGAGGCAGAATGATATAGAGAGAAGACCATGAATTCAGAGTTAATTCTAAATTCAACCTTTGGCCCCTCCACTTACTACAGAGTGGCAGAACGTCTCTGAGTCTCAGCTTCTCCAATTAAAATATAAAGAAATAATAACACTTGATATGCAGGTTTATTGTGAGAATTAAGTAAAACACTACATAAAGAGACTCAGCAAGATGAGAATTATGCTTTTCTTCTCTGCCTATCCCACTGGACTACCAATCTCTCTCCGCCTACTTGATCCTAATTTCCTCCCAGATTCAAAAAATATCAATGCAGATAGCTCTTTCAGAACCTGGGGAAATATGGATATATATGCAATAGTAGGTCTTGTTATTAGGTGATATTTATATATTAAAAACCCTACTGAAACCAGATTTATGACTTGAATTAATAAAAAAAAAAAAAGAATAGTTTCGGCAAGTTCCAGAAATATTACTCAGAAATAATGCTCTTTCCAGACCTCTAATGCTGAGTAAGGTAAACTGAACCTCTCATTTTAATAGGCTACTGATAAATCCCTTTATGCCAATGGGGAAATAAGTTAAGGCCAAGATATTTTTAACTGGTCTGCACAAACACATCTTCATTTGCATCCAGCAAGATGTAACCTTAGCAACAGTGTGTATTTTTGGACTCCTTTTCATTTAATGCAAATGAAGCAGCACTGATATGCCGGGAATCTGATGACAGAATTCAACGTGACCAATTCATGTGTCTGAGGCCTCCAAGTCCTTTGCCAGCCCAGTAGGATTCTGATTTCCTATCACCAGCATGAATCAGTATGATCCAAACTGGAATTATTCTAGAGCACTGATTTCTCTTGTTCACTTTTTTTAGTCACATTTAGCTGTCACTCCTGTTATAAATGATCTAAAATATGGAGGAAGCTGTCTATTGTGTAAAGAGCTTAGGTTTCACATTTCAACAGATAATTAAACACGGGTCTACATTTTTTCCAACGTGAGAGCAGTTCCCTGCCATCTGTGAACCATGGTATCTTCTGGGAAATAGAGGCAATCATGAATTGGGCAATTTTCCTCCCTTGTGATGTCGTGAATATTCACTAACATTTAATACTTGAAAGTGATTTTTAGGCAGGTAAGATGGTCATCAGTTCAAGGGCATGCTTTTACAACTCACTACCCTCCATCGTGGCTGCCATGATGCCTGGCACATAAAAGTTCTGATGCTGAATAAGAACCATCGTTTCTTTTAGGTTATGGGAATGAGTTGGAGGAGATTGGTCTCTCCAAAAACTGATTCCCTCCACCTTCTGTAGTTAACACTTGGTTTGCATCACCGTGTTTGAGCAATTTAAAGATGGGGATACGTGGGGGCACCTGGGTGGCCTAGTTGGCTGAGCGTCTGACTTCGGCTCAGGTCATGATCTCAGGGTCCGTGGGTTAGAGCCCCGTGTCGGCCTCTGTGCTGACAGCTCAGAGCCTGGAGCCTGCTTCAGATTCTGTTTCCCTCTCTCTTTGCTCCTCCACCACTCACGTTTTCTCTCTCCCTCTCTCTCAAAAATGAATAAACATTAAGAAAAGAAAAGAAAAGAAAAGAAAAGAAAAGAAAAGAAGATGGGCATATGTGGAATTGTTTATTTATGTGGAAAAATGAGAAATTCCCATTTTTCACCAAAAGTGGAACAGCAAAAACCTGAGTAACAGGGGGCTTTGCCAATCCTTTTTGAAGAGCTGAAGCTACCCTAGCTACCCTACTCATTTTCACCTGCTGTCATTGTGGTCTTCACTGGTCTTCAGTAGCCACGATGGTCTTTAATCTTGTTTATCTATTGTGTGCTGGAATAAGTGATTACATGAGTAATTACACCGTCAAATAGACAATGATGACATTGTCAAATTGCTTTCACAACTCACCAGGTCATAGGGTAACAGATAGGGTCATAAATCCATGGATAAACGATGGATTAGGACAAAGAAATGTGTGTGTTAAGTACCTCCATGCGTATGACTGTGTGTCTGAGTACGAACATGGATGGGTCTATGTGCCTGCATTTGTGGCTATGCTCATGAATGGGTGCACGTGACTTTGTGGATTAGGGTTTGTGGGCATGTATGGAAGTCTGTGAGTTCATATGATGCGTCTGCACATGTATGTGTAAGTAAATTTACACGTGTACATAGTTTGTCTATGTTTGTTGTTATGTAGGAGGAAGGGAGCGGCTGACGATTAGGCATCATTCATTTGTTTATTCAAAAAATATTCACATAATAGATGAGCAAGCCAGACCTGGAGTCTGTGAGGTCACTGGTTCCGTTGATAGAAGAATCATGCCAAACAGAGATGGAGAAATGCTGGCTTCACTTATGTGCTTTGAGCAGCGCTGTGGCGAAATCCTCTGTCCATGAAGGCCCAGGTGGCAGCTCTGGGTCACAGTGAACCCCCTCAATGATCTCCAAGGTCATACACATTAAATCGTAGAGGGTTCTGTGTTTCCTTTCCTGCCTTCCACCCATTTTCCTTCTTTACATGGCCATCTCCCTTTCTGCAGATGGGACTCTTCTCTAGTTAGGAGGGGCACTGGCCTGGTGTGCTCTTTCTGGTGCAGTTGGAGATGCCATGTCCCTGGCCAGTCGGTTCAGTTTTCATTCCCCACAACATAGGCCCTAGGATGTCTATAGGGGCTTAAGAGAGAGTCTAACTCACTTCCTATTGAGTGTTTATAATTAAGGAGCTTGGTTAGGAAGATTGGTAGTAAACCAATCTACTCAAAAAGTAGTATATTTGAGTGTTCTAGAGAACTGAAAGAAAGCTCATTATTTCCACTTGTATTAGAACATTAGGCTCAGATGATACCTTCATATTTCTTTCTGGACAGGAGAAAGGAGAGCAGCACATTCCAGAAGGAAGACATGCCTGCCTATGGTTCTCAGCAGTGAACTTTTATGGGAGACTCAGGTCTCCCGTTTCAAAATCTTTCAAAATCCCACTCCCTGTGATGGTTAGCTTTATGTGTCAACTTGACTGGGCCACGGGGTGCCCAGATGAAGCATTATTTCTTTGACCCTGCCTGTAAGGATGTTCCTGGATGAGATTAGCATTTTAATTGGTAGACTCAGTAAAGTAGATTGCCCTCTCAAGTATGGGTGGGAATCATCCAATCCCTTGAGGGAATGAATAGAACAAAATGTAGAGGAAGGAAGAATTCACCTTTGCTTCCTGGCTGCCAGCTGGAGCTGGGATATCAGTCTCCTCCTGCATTCGGCCTGTGATTTACACCATGGGCTTCCTGGTTCTCAGGCCTTGGAACTTGGACTGAAATCATACCACCAGCTTTCCTGGGTCTCCAGCTTGCATATGACAGATTGTGGGACTTCTTAGGTTCCAGGATCCGATGAATCAGTTTCTCATAATAAATATCCATACCTGTATTTTTCTATGGATTCTGTTTCTCCAGAAAACCCTGATTAATGCGTTCCCTGATCTTTCTTTTCCCAGAAGACTCCAGGCTCCTGGTCTACCCCGTGTACTCCTGGAGCACTTGGAGTTACTTGCACAACACATCACACAGCTCCTTATAGCTCAGGAGGCACTTCACCCGGTGGTTACTCTTGGGTGATCTTCTCACAGTGCATATGAGATGGGTCATTAGAACTATTGTAAAAATGGAGAAAATGAAGTATCCAGAGCAGGACCGTACAAGGCAACACCAGAGCGGAAGGCTTGAATCCGGGTCTTCTGACTTGAACATGCTTAGTGTTTCACATGCTCACTTGCTCCAGAAACTAGGAGTTACTCAGGGCGGGGGCTTCTCCTGGTGCCTCCTCATCAGTGAGTGTGGGGCCTCACCTGGTGTGTAGGATGGATTCTCTAGCAACCAGCCTCCGAAATTGAGATCACTGTGCAGGAAGCTCGCTGAGGTGGCCCCTCAGTGTCGATACCTATGGGGAACGGCAGCATTCAGATTGGGCAGAGACGTTTCCCTGCAGTGTAGTCACAAGACAGGCCTCAGCTGATGCTCCAGACAGCTCTGGAGTGGGGATGTCCCCTGGGTTGTTTTAAATAGAAGAAAGAAGTCTGGGCCTCTGGACCCTGTCTTTGGACATCGTTGGCCGCCTCCAGGATGGGCGTGACCTTGGGTGAAGTGTTTACCTTTAAGGAAGTACAATTCAGGGATTCCGAGAGAGGAACTCAACTGAGGGCCATCTGCTACCAAGACTCTCAGAAGTTGGGGGAGTGAGTGACTCAGCCTTTTGGGGCCATCAGGGTGATGCACCATAGAACAGTGAGGAAAGAAATGAGTGTTTCTCCACAACATCTCCACATCATACTTCCCTGCTCTCTTACCAGCGAGCCCTCCCGGCGCATGTTTGGTATGTCCTGGCACTGGGTGCCCTAGATCTTTAAACACTGCTGCTTCTCTGCCGCTCTCCTCCTGGGATCCGTTTCAGGATGTTGCCTCAGTGTGTGCGCGCATGTGTGTGTGTGCTTCTCACCCGTATCTACTAAGGCTCATTTCTGTGTTGGTTTCTCAGGCAGAGAACTCAATATTTCCTGGCTGCCCTGGCTGCCATGTAAAATTGGGATTATAATGGCGGCATCTGAGCCCCGGCATTGCTCTGTTTCTATGCTCAGGGCAGCTCCGGGCCCCAAGCTTGTGACCTTGGGGAACGGCCCTGACACTGCAAGAGCAGAGTCTGCACCCCCTGGGTGAGCGTCTCCAGGTTGGGTAGGTCTGCAGCCTCCTGGGCCCCTCTGGGCCCTCTAACAGGGGAGGACCCCAGCCGGGAGGGTGGACTGCTGCTTTGGCAGCGAGGGGTGAGGACAGATGCTGAAAGGCCGAGGCCAGTTCTGGAACAGTGGCTCCATTCTCCACAGAGGGTCAGCGGTCACGCTGCGGCAAGTTCACTAGGGATGTTTCTGAGCCCCTGAATTCAGACTCTGTGGAACGTGATTAACTAGGCCATGGGGCACGACCCCTCCCCAGACAGTTGCACCACTGCACAGATTGCTCCCATGTTCCCCAGGTCACGCAGAGGGCCTGGTGTGAAAGGTCTCTCCTCCCCCAGGAGTTCATCCTTGCCCACAGCTCGCACTTCACATTTTTCAGTGGGGGGTCAGACTCGATGATCTGTCTAGACTGCAAGTCTGGAGTCCAGCCACTCTGAGCTGCCTTCTAAGATGAGAGGGTAAAGAGGGAGGAGAGGGCTTCTTCCTTGGGCCATTTCAGGGTCTCTAGGAAGAGCCTCTGCCTTTGCCATGAAACCCCTGCCAAATGATACTAGAATTCCCTTTTAGCAGATAACAGCATTTTTCATAAAGAACATGGTAGGGGAGTAGAGGGTGCGATGTCTGATCTTCAATTTTGGGGGCCCAGCTCAGAGATGAGGCCCTTCCTGGGAGCGATACGCTGTGGGGGCTGGAAAGGAGTGAGGGCGGCATGGGAGCCTGGAATAAAGAAGGCTATTTGAAGGTGGGAACATCATCAAAACCGGTGCTTCCTAGCATTGACACTGTCTCCTCTGGCAGACACGTGACCTTGGGAAGGTCCAACAGAGAACATACGAACACGACTTCTCAGACAGACCGCAGTGTGGACGTGGGGGCCCATGGGCTGTGTGTCACCTCATGCCCACAGCAATGCTCTGTGTCCCCAGGTGCCTTAGGAGGAAGCTGGCTCAGAAATACAATTTGGATGCTCCTTTGTAAATGGATCACCTTGCTTGCAGTCAAATGAAGCTTTCCAGAGCAGGTGGTGTCTGAGACGGGGCTTGTGCAACGGGTTAGGACTCCAACAGATAGCCTTTGCCCCAGTCTTGTTCTGCTCTGGGAGATCTCGGTGGGAGAGAGCAGCACTCAAAATTGTTGGGGGTCACCCCCCAGGGACTGAACCATATGCCAAAGCCCTCATCACTGAATAGATGAGCAGGTGATTCCAGAAGCAAGAACTGAGAAAGAAAGCTGCTTTGAAAGTTATAAAGAAAAAGAGGAAGACCACAGCAAAGAAAACGTACAAAAGACAAACGTGAAGATGTCACGTTCTTTGAAAATAAAAGACAATTTCGTTGTACAGAGTTCTTTAGTTTCCACGTCTGCTGTCAGAAACCTCACAGGACAGGATCAAGGAAGGGCATGGCCTAGAGTGGTTTTCATTCCTCGACAGAGGCAGTCACTTGTCTTTCACAAAGAAAACTGAGAGGTGGCTGTAACCTCAGGAGAGGGTCCTGGCTACGGCCAGCGGCTTGGTTGAGTGCGCCATGCGTCCCTGGACAGGTGCCTTGTCCTCTCCAGGTCTCCCTTTATAAATTCACAAACTGAAAGGTGCCTTTCCATTCTGACCCTCTATGGATCTCTTTTTAATAGAAATCACAGTTACTCCTACACTCAGAGCTTGCCTTCATAACATCTGTAGCTACACAAACTTCCCCGAGTCAGAAAGAAATAGCATTTGTGAAGTGTCAGCTGCTCAGAAATGACTGGAAATCGGTGTGGCGGGGGGGGGGGGGGGGTTCCAAGCTCATCCCCAAAACCCACTCTGTATTTCAAACACAGGGGAGGCTAAGCAGACCCGCCTTCCTGGCACGGCTGCCTCTCGGCGTGCTCTTGCTGACTGCGCCACGTGTTCTTGGGGACAGAAATAGAATCCGTCTGTCACACAGCAAGTATGCTCCTTGGAGGATGGGGTGTGTGTGCGTGTGTGTGTGTGTGTGTGTGTGTATTTTCTATTTAATTTTTTTTAAAGATAATTCTCTGGAGTGGAGGGTGGGGGCCCTGAGAGGCTGTTGGCTCCCTGCTAGACAAGTCACTTAGCACGGCACCCTGGTGTCCCCAACTATGCACAGAGCCAAGAATACTCAGCACAGATCCTGCAGGGATGTCTGGGGGCTACGGAGGGGGGCTCGTAGACCTTTGGGTGTAAAACTCCACAGCAGTGCGAGGTGTTACCAGGTGGTGGGGACGCAGAAGCTGCCTTCTGAGCATCCTGGACTCAGGATTCCCATGAGCTAAACGGAGCTGGTAGCTCTGAGCTCATGCAACCAGTAGACCACAGACCATGATGCTCTGAAGTCACAGCTCCCTCCGCCCACTTGGAGCAGAGCTGTTGTCCCCGGCCTCCCTGCCAAGGGGGCATCCGGCTGCCACATTTACCACCTGAAGTCTGCAGAACGGCCAGTGCACTTGCTCACATCTTATCTCGTGTTGAAACTGTCAACAACTCGAAAACCCCTTGATAAAAAGTAGAGTCAGGAGTTCAAGTCCAAACTCCCCCAACATATAAGATGTGTAACCTTGGGTGGGCTTTTTAGACCTCCCTGTGTATCTATGTCACCTGTGAATTGGAGCTTGTGAAAACATGTGTCTTACCAACCTCAGGGGTTGTTGTAAACATCGCAGGAGAACATTGGGCGTCAAGCTATTTTACGCATGCCCTGGGCTGAGCAAAGGCCTGAGGACGCTCATGGGGCCAGACACTCACAGCTGGCAAGGAGGGATAAGAATAGCACCCAGATGACAACTACCAGGACAGAAGCTAGAACCTGAAGCATAGGCCCTTGGGAACATTGGGAACATGAGCAGGCAGGAGAGGCAGAGGCATCTATCTGTAAGCGGCTTGTGAAGAAGACCTTTGCTGGAAACCCCGCTACCATCCCAGAACTTCTTCTTGGACACCTCTCAGCCCGAGGAATCATTGGCTTTCTCATATATGTGAGTCCTGTCCCCCAGCCCTGTGACAAGTCCCTGAGTGGCCAGAGATGCTTCTTTCCATGTCCTGTCCTCAGAACTATCCAGCTTAACACCAGTTAGGCACATCGTGGGGGCTCAGCACCCCTTTCGGACCTGTCTCCTGCCCCTCGCGGCCCCCTCACTCCTGGAGGCACGCATGTGCTGTTCCCCTGAGACGTGCAGCTGAGCCAGGTCGTGGCACCCGGACACCTCGCTTCTCCGTTCTCTTCTTCCCAGGACCCCTAATGAGGCCACAGCCTCAGCATGAGGCTCCTTCAACCTTTACTCAGGCCCTTTGTTCCCTGTTCATCCAAGAAGGATGGGCACATTTCAGACCCCAGGTGGGCACAGTGGGGAAATCAGAGATAAGCAAGCTTGACTCTAGCCCTCCAGGATCTAGCAAACAAGCCCCCACCAGGCCTGACTAGCTCGTTGCCGAGCTCCAGATGTGGAAAGTCACATTTGAATCGAGGCCATGCCAACAGCAAGCATCTAGAATAACTAGATACTTCCTTTCATCCACATAGCAGCTCTGCGAGAATTTTCCTGATGGGGAGACTGAGGCTCAGGCGAGAGTAGTTAGAGGCAGAGCAAGGATTAGAGATAAACAATTCTAACCACGGATAATATATCTTCCTAGTAAATGAAGATGTTTCAAATGGCGTGCTCAGTGAGAGGCCCAAGATAAATTTGGGGATGAGAACAGTGGAAAAAATGCTCAAATATGTCTTGTTCTGCCTAGGATCAGAACTTATTCAATAAATGAACATGAGTCAGTGGGGAGGTGGCATTTTCTCCCTGGAAAACATGGGTGTAATCCACAATTAGAGCTTCCAGTAAAGTGGGTGGGCACCTTCTTGGAAATATAAATCACGTCCAATAGGCAAAGTTGACCAGCTGTAGCTACAGAGGCTGGGGCCAGAGGACGCCAGGAACTTAGTGTTTTATGTCATAACCACCTTGAACCTGCCCCGACTTTGGCCAAAAATTCTCAATTGGAATTTCTTCTTCTTCTCATTTGCTTCTACAACCCCTCCTCCTCCCAGTCATCACAGTGATAATTATTTTTTTAAATGAATGTATATATATATATCCACACACATACACACACACACACACACACATATGAATGTGTATGTGTGTGTGTGTATGTGAGTGTGTGTGTGTGTGTGTGTGTGTGAGAGAGAGAGAGAGAGAGAGAGAGAGAGAGAGAGAGAAAGAACCATGTGACATCTGTGGTTAAAATACTACATTGGTTTCCTACCTCCACAGGTAAAGTCTAAATTCCAGTATGGCTTTCGGAGTTGTCTTAGCTTTGGTTGTCTCCAGAGCAGATCCTGAGACAAGGATTTGATTCTGGCATTCATAATAATGAGCCTTAAAGCCTACTATTTTTTAACCTGTTGTAATTTCTATTATGTTACTTGCCGAATTAGAGAATTCATAGGATAATACATATGCTTTTTTTTCTTCTGTTTTGTTTTTTGAATCTATTTCAAGTTGGTTGTCATAAAAATTCCTTGATCCAAAAGCACTTGCTAAATGTCTTTTATGTGCCAGTCCTAGTGGGACACACCTAGAATTTATTATTCTTGTCCTTGAAAAATTTATTATCCTGCAAAGAAGCTGACATAGAAGCCCAGGAAATAACTCAAATTATTCCAGTCACTTGGCAAGCCAACAGGAGCTCATACCATGGGGTCGTTCACCATGGGATGGGTCAACGTTTCAAGGACATGAAGCTCTGGCTGAGTCTTGAAGGAAGAATAAGATATGGTATTTCTTTTTTTTTTAATGTTTATTTATTTTTGAGAGAGAGAGAAACAGAGCACGAGTGGGGGATGGGAAGAGAAAGAGGGAGACCCAGAATCTGCAGCAGGCTCTGGGCTCTGAGCTATCGGCACAGAGCCGGATACGGGACTTGAACCCATGAACCACGAGATCATGACCTGAGGTGAAGTCAGACACTCAATCGACTGAGCCACCCAGATGTCACAAGATACGGTATTTCTAATGTGGGGAGGACATCCTCAATTGCACAGAGCAACAGCCGGTATAGCAAGGTATGACACAGAGGGAGATCAAGACTACGGCAAAACTCCTGGCTGTGCTGGAGTAGAGCAGGAGATATGGTTGGAAGGGAGACCTAGGAGAACTCGGATGCCAGCCAATGGGATTTGACATCAGACAAGCCAAACCCAGTCACTTCTTAGGAAACAGGGGGGTACAAAGATGTCTGAGATTGAGGAAGGGTGATGTGGCAGCTGTGTGGAAGGTGGATGGAGTGGAGATGAGAGGGTAATGTCCCACCATGACCTTCAGGAGAACAAGGCTTGAGGTGAAGACGGGAAAAGGAGACGCATGCTTGATGGAACATTGATATGAATAGCAAGAGAAAAGAAGGACATAATGGTGAGGACTTCAAGGTTTGGCTCTGGGCAAGAAGTGTGATGGATGTGTCAGGTGCTAAGAAAAACTTACCCAAAGAGGCAAGAATTGTTAAAGCCATATGAATGGGGAGTGTGTGTGCAGGGACAGAGTCGTGTTGTGAGAACAGGAGGTCTGCAGCAGGGAAGGAGACAGAAACAGTCCGAGGTGGGGTTTGCAGCCCCTGTCTTTGAGCACTGCTTGATCTCGGACATACTACTTGAGCCATTCTTCACACTGACTTCTCAGAGCATCAATAATGCAACATGGAAATTGCAGGTCTGTCCCTGAATAAGGACCCTGGAGTGATGGAAGTAAGCCATTTGAGAAGCTCTTCCTTTATCGAAGTAATCACAAAAATGGCCTGTGTTCGGAATCTCGTGTGAAATCTGATGCTTGGCTTTTGGACACATGACCACAGAGTTTCCATACTGTCTCTCTCTCTTTTTGGCTGATGACTCTACTTAATTTTGTATGTAGATAAATACGCAGCCATTCAGAGCATGTACAGAAACGCATTCATAGGTGTTTTGCTCGAGAGCCCTTAAGCTCAGTGGCTTAATATTTCTTCCCCCTCCTCCACCGCCAATATTTCTGCCATCCTAATGCCCTGAGGGGAATGGTACATTTGGATCAATGATAGAAGGTCAATTACTGTACTCCCAATTTCAGTGGGAGAATGGAAGGTTATATATCTTTCAGGGCTTGAGTCAGAATCTAGGGTGGAGAGAACAGAAAACCCTCCAGATGGTTCTGGTAGAGCTCCAGGAGGCAGCTCCCCCACAATGGAAAGAAGGGACCTCACTGTCTCCTAGTTCAAGCACAGACCGGCTCATCCTTCTACCGAAACTGAATGCTGCTTCGCCCCCTCCTCGGAATCCTGAGCCTGGTCTCAACCCTGTACATCTCCAAGACCAGCTGTAGTTCTGCTTCATCTAAGCAATCAACCCTGCCTCACACAGCTGAGGGAATCTTTTCAATGTGCTTTCCTTGCCTTTCATTCAGTATTTGATTACCTGGTCTCCCCCACAGACCATGAGCTCCTTGAGAGCAGGCACCGTGTTTCCTTCATCTCTGAAGTCCATATCTGGCGTAGTGCTTGGCCCAGGGTCAATCCCTAGTGAAAGCTTACAGATCGAATGACAGAGCAGATGCGCGAACAAATGAATGAAGGCTGTGGTTAGATAAAACAGTCTTCCCAGCTCTGGGGGTTCAGATTCTATGACACACGAGTTGTTGCACACTGTGGTGGTTTTTCAGGAACTTCTCATTTGTGTGAAGCATTTTGAAATTCCCCAGGAATCATGTACTCTATCTTATCTTTACCTCCCTGCCATCCTGGGAGGTTAAGAGGGAAGGCATCATTATTCTGCTGTCATGCACGAGAAAACTGAGGTACTTGAGAGTCGGATGTGACTGAGGTTGCACTTTAGCAGGTGGAGGAGTTAGGACTCTGACTCGAAATTTTGTTTTTTTCTACTTCATCACATTTGATATTTTTCAATCAATTTTCATTCCCTTGTGCCTTTTAGGATTTGTCTGATATTTCTCTGTCAGAGCCAAGTAGGGGACTCCACACTGAATGCCTGATCATTTCCTCTTCTGATGGTTTTGGAAAGACACCACTTTCCCTGCCTGGAAATTCCAGAGGGAGCTGTTATTTCTGAGATGCCCAATGCCTGACTTCTGCCTCCTCACATTTCCCAGTTCTCTTCCAGAAGTCATGTGGGTCCAGAGGACTTTAGAGACACCTTTAGAGTCATGGAGCGAGATGGATTGGCAAACGCTATTTGGTTTCCATCTTCTTAAAATAGAATGCTAGAATATACATTGTTCTATTTTTTTAAATAGTTTTTCTTCTTTCTCCTCCCACAATCCCCCTCTTCCTCCTTGCATGTCTATTCCTTGAGGCATTTTAAAGCTCCTCACAAGTACGGGTAATTAATTGTATTTACTAAGCCATCCTTTGCTTTATCATATTGAAAACTTAAGCACATGATGGTTTGGTTTTTTTCCTTCTGGTAAAGTCTCTGGCTAGAACACAAGAAACCTGAATTCCAGGCGTCTTGTCTTAGTCATTGGCTTTGTGACTTCAGAGAAGCCATATATTTCAGTCCTCTTGTTGATCTTGCTGCATTCTCAATAATTTACACAATCGCCTCCTTTATCAGACAGTGAACAACCAGAAGGCAGGGGCAATATCTTGTTCAAATCTGTATTCTCGACACCCAGTACAGTTTCTAGAAAATATTGGTTGAGTTCAATAAAGCACTTGAATGCCAGAGAGCAAGTGGAAAGCAATTAACTGCAGGAAAGGGACACCAAGAAGCCTTGATCATCTGTCTGATGCTTTCCTTGATGCTTGAGAAGGAAAACATAGAAGCAAAGAGGTGCCGTGCGTGTATGTGTATGCATGTCTGTGTGTGTGTTTGCACACTCGAGTGCACAGGTGGCATTTGTTCTGAATGGAGGACATCGAGTTACTGGCAGCAAGAGAGAGAAGGGAGCCATGAGTAACAAAAGCCCAGACCAGAGAGTGGATCATTTAATAGCAGGGTCGGACATGACCAGAGGACCCTGAGTCAAAATGCTCTAGTCAAATACGCAACAAATACCTTGTCAAATACCCATGATCTTAGTACCACTGTGTGGCAGTAACTGGGAGCCAAGAGTTCTTCAAACTCATTGAAAGACATAAGGAAAGTTACCTATCATTTAGGGCAACCTTCAAATTTCCAAGAGGGTAGAGGGCAATGAAAATTGTTAGCTGGGCTTTGGGACGTGCAAAGCTGCACACAGCTTATTGAATATATCATGCTGATTTCTGGGGAAATAGAGGATTTCCCCAAATAGGATTTGCTTATTTTGGAATTGTTCCATATCAACATTGCCAAGGGAAAGGCTACAAACTACCAGAAAACCAAAATATTAGTACAAAGGATTGCTGGACTGGGGACAAAGAATACCCAGAAGGTAGAGGTTTTGTCCAAGGAAAGACTGTGGGCCGTGTGTGTGTGCGTGTGTGTGTGTGTGTGTGTGTGTGTATCTTCACCTCTCTCTCTCTCCCTCACTCTCTCTAGAGGCAGGAGATGCAACAGAGTAACCACATATGATTAGTATAATTGAGATGAGGATATTATGGACAAGGAAATCCTGCTCAATAATTTAAAAGCACAAGAGCTGTAACAAATGAATGCTAGGAGGGGACTCAATGTGTACTTTATAGGAGTAGCAATGTTTTGCATACCATATTCTTCTTGGGGAATAATTTCAACACTAAATTGATCTTCAAGGTAATGCAAATAATTAAATTTATAAAACAAAAGACTTGGTGTGAAAAGGTTCAGATTCTCAGCCGTCTCTGAAATCCTTATGTATCCTGAGGCTGCCCCGGTGACAAAATTCCTAGGATTAAGCAGCATAAGACTCCAAGATGTGCACCTCCATCCTTACCCGCGCACTTGGGGGGCACGTCCACAGCTCAGCTACCTGTGGTTCCCCTTGTCAGAGTGTTCTGTCCTCTTTTGATCACTCTCCCTTATGGGACGGGGAAAATAAAACAACCAAAACAAAAAAACACACAATTCCTGGAGCTTCACCCCTTATAAGTAAGAAAGCTGCAAAGCTTTTCTTCGAGCATCAAGCGAACTTTTCCATAAGAGCTCAGCTTTTGTTCATTAAACTGTGTTTCATTAAACTTTTTTCCCTTAAAATTCAGAAGCGGGATCTTTCCCGTTATGATCTCGCAACGTTAGAGGTAATAGAGGGGCCTGTTTGCTGTGCGTTTGTGTCTTGTGGGGCAGCTGCTTCTGCATACAGAGCTCTGCTAGTTGTCTGGGGTCCCTTGCATCCTCCTTGTCTTCCCAGGGTGTTACTTTGAGTGGAGTCTCTATCTTAAGGGTCAGTAATCCGAGGACCAGAATGATCCAACAGTAAATGATGTCCTAAAACATCACAAGCAGTATCTGCTTTACACATGTAGCCACCTTTCTCATAACATAATAAACCATAAATCTCAAAGCCAGAATAGTTCTGAGACCACCTATGGCCCAAGTAGGGGAGGGAACTTTAGCTCAGGGCATCCTTCATTTGAATGAAAGTGAATGTGATCCCTGAACAAAATGTCTAAAAGAAACTAGACAGGCATTGCATTTTCTTTTGCCTATAGAGTGAAGGGGCATGCAACACTGAAATACACTCACCCGTTACTAAGCTGTCAGATGAGAGCTGACCATGGGTTGGCAAAACTGGCAAACTGGAGGGGTGTGCTTTCGCAGACACTGGTGTCCATATTCCCTACAGTGATCTCAGATCTGTTGGTTCCCTAACCCTTTAAGGACTTGGCATTCAGACATTTTCCACTCAGAAAGACTCTGAACCAGGCCAGACCTCTCCCAAACCTCCAATCTTGTTGGAGCCCATTCTCTTCCCTCCTCTGAAGTTACTCTATAAGGTGGACTTCACATCTGATAAGCACCAGTCACCACAGAATTGAAGTGTGGCCTGTCTCGGCCAGAGCCCACAGTGGGGAGGCAATTGGACCTAAAGTTCACACTCCGCATTTCTTGTTGTTAGTTTTCCGTGTTCATCATCTCTTCTTAGAGCTTCTAGGAGTCCTGAGTTCTAATCACTGCCTTGGCACTCACTCATTGTGTTTCTTGGCAATGGCCTTCTCTCTTTACCACGATTTCTCCATCTGAATTTTCAGGCATCTTATTTGGTGCTGTACTTGAAAGCAGAAAGCAAAGCTCAAGTGAAGAATACATCATAATGATTTCCCAGCCACAGGGAAAAAAGTTTCATATGTTTGTTTTCACTGAAATGTTGACAACCTGCGTCTATTGAGACATTAGTCTCCTTCCTACTCAAGGGACCTTCTCCCTTCCCCTCTGAGTTGAGTTTCACATCCTATCTTCCAGCAAGAGACTGTTGCAAGGCTGTTCAGAATAAAGATATATTTGTCCTTCACTTAGAATTAATCTTGTCCCTGTCACCCACATAAAATATGACATCTCAGGTCATCACCGAGAGGAAATTCCAAGTCTGCTAAATGCCTTCCTGCTCCTGACACAGGAGCACGAGCAAGGCTCCAAACGGGCTCTGGAGCCTTCCTCGTTTTCCAGCTTCACCTCCCCCAGCTCCCCCAACATGATCCCCACTTCAGACACACAATGACTTGTATTTTTCCATTGTCCGTGTTCCAAACGGCCTCTGGGCCTGCGTATACTGATGTCTACTTCATCTGGAGATCTTGCATTCAGTCTTCAAAAAAAAAAAAAAAATCCCACTCCCTAAGATATCTACATGTCACTTTGTTGCTTTGAGGGGGAGGTTCACTCTTAGTCCCATCACTGAATATTTGCATGATTTCTTCTCTCATCCTCATGGAAAGACTGCTGGGTACTTCCTTGGGAGACCAGGAGCCAGGCACCTCGAGGCACAGAATGTTCTATAGGGGGCTTCCTAGCTTTCCAAGCCAGAATTCTGTGACCGAAAACATTTTGCCTCCTGACTTTATTGTAGGTCACGATTCGTGTCCTACTTTGGACACTGACAAAAAATAGTTTCCAGGAAGGCATTCAGATCCCCAGGCCCCCACTACAAATAATGTAGGTGCATCTTTTGAGTCTGTTATTAAGTAGTGCGCCCATAGACACGAGGAGAACTTTCGTTACCAGTGATTATTATTCCAGGAGCCAGATCTTTGAAAAAAAATCACATCAAAATGAAAATGCATTACCCATTACTCATTTTTCCTGAGGGTTTATGAAGCTTGTCTAGTTCCTTTGGTCTTGCCTTAGGAATCCTGCATTTTCACATGATTACTTTTGGAGAGCCAGCTAGAACTAATTCTTCCATGCGATCACAATATAGAACCATTTCATTGATTGTCAGCCCAGGAACAGACTAGGCCTGGGTGTCTGTTGCATTTAGATTCCACCCCCCCCCCACCAATATTTCAGATTGGCTTCAGTTCTCTTTCTTCAGCTCTTGAAAGTAGAGTTTTAGGGTCACACAGACCGATATCCCAGGACTCAGTGACCCTACTCTCTCAGAGACAGGTGACAGCAGTTTTCCATCCTCCCTCCACCCCACACCTGCCGCCAGGTGGCCCAGTTTCTTCACCGCAACTTAGGGAGGCTATGCCCAGGTGCTGGTGCAGAATGGGGCAGGGGGAGCTGCACCAACAAGGACCCATAGCCTTGGAGCATGGGGGCGGGGGCGGGAGCAGGGAGGGGTGGGACTGCCTTAGGACCTCCAAGGCCTTTGGCACTTTTGCTTATGATGGGCCCTTCCTCTGTTAGAGTTGTGTAGTTTTTTTTTTTTTTTTAATGTTTATTTATTTTTGAGAGAAAGAGAAAGAGACAGTGTGAGTGAGGGAGGGGCAGAGAGAGAGGGGAACACAGAATCCGAAGCAGCCTCCAGGCTCTGAGCTGTCAGCACAGAACCCGACGCGGGGCTTGAACTCGTGAACCTCAAGATCATGACCTGAGCTGAAGTCAGGTGCTTAACCGACTGAGCCACCCAGGAGCTCCTAGAATTTTTTTTAAATGTGTATTTATTTTTCAGAGAGAGAGATAACATGAGCAGGGGAGGGGCAGACAGAGAGGGGGATGGAGAATCCCAAGCAGGCTCCACACTGACAGCACAGAGCCCAATGCAGGGCTCGAACTCACGAACCGCGAGATCATGACCTGAGCTAAAGTCGGGTGCTCAATCGACTGAGCCACCCAGGCGCCCCAAGACTTTTTTTTTTTTTTAATTTTTTTTCAACGTTTTTTAATTTATTTTTGGGACAGAGAGAGACAGAGCATGAACGGGGGAGGGGGAGAGAGAGAGGGAGACACAGAATCGGAAACAGGCTCCAGGCTCCGAGCCATCAGCCCAGAGCCTGACGCGGGGCTCGAACTCACGGACCGCGAGATCGTGACCTGGCTGAAGTTGGACGCTTAACCGACTGCGCCACCCAGGCGCCCCAAGACTTTTTTTACTTATGTTTTATGACCGCATTGGTGTGAAGGTGAATACAATATGGGCTGGATCCACTATTCCACGTTCATCATCATCATGTTCCATTTTCCTCCCTTAAATACATCGTGGGCCCTAGGCACCACGCCTAACCGGGCAAGTCAGCCATGGGTGAGGTGTGCCGGCTTGTGTAAGCAGCAGAAGGCAGGCAAGCGGGCCCAGGCGGCACAGTGGGAAGCCCGGGGTCTCCTAACTCAGAGCAAGACGGTTAGATGTGAAGCCTGAGCCGAGTGTTGAGGCTGAGTGGGAACTGACCAGGCAAAGAACGGCAGGAAGGTCTTTGGGAAAGAGCAGCTGACATGAGAGACGAAGACGGAAGGAATGGGGCCGTGTGTACAGACGGACAGAACCTGTCTGATGTTGGAGCAGCAAGCACCGAGCAGGGGTGGGCAGAGACGGGGCTGGAGAGGCAGAGGCGTCCAGATGGGGACACAACCCGCAGTCACTTTAGCCGCACAAACTTTGTCCTGAGTGAACATCTAGGGCCGGAGAGGGATTTCCAAATGAGAATAGCATGACCAGATTCCAGAGCCCAAACACTGGGAAATACATACAAAAGCGGAACTAGGAAGGAAAGTGAGGTGTGAGCTTCTGTGTGTGTTTAAATGTGTGCCCGTGTGTGTGCATGGCACGCATCTGTGGGCCTGGGCGTGTGTGAATATACCTGTGTGTGTATCTGTGCGTGTCTGTGTGTAATTGTGTGCATGGGTGTATCTGTATGTGTGTCTGTGTGTGCATGTGCGTGTCTGTGTGTCTGTGCATCTGTATGTGTGTCTGTATGTGCCTCTGTGTGTGTGTGTCTGTGTGTATATGCACATGTGCACTCACCCGGGAGAAGCTAGAGGGGTATTCCGCTCCCCGGGGGCCTGTCTGAAGGCCAGTAGACTTTCTTTTCCTCATGTTCCACTGGGCTGAACAGCCCGGCCTCTGACAGAGTCAATTTTAGCGGCAGAAGTGGCACAATCCGGTCTCTCAAAACTCTTGTGAAAAATATGCAGTTAAAAAAGATTTTTCTTGCAATATCACATGTGATGACATTTGGTGTGGTCCTCCACAGAGACAGGAAGAGAACAACCACGTGTGGGAGCCCCCAGCTTTCCCCCGCCTACCGAGCTTAATGGCAAGGTCAGCCCTGGACCCACGGTTCCTTGAACTGTCTCCGCCCCCCACGGCCCCCACGTGCCTCTGTGCAGACTGGTCCTTTGCCAACACACCTTCCCCTTTTGGCTTGTTTGCTGAACACCTGCTGTCTCTAAGATGTGGGGCTCAAGTGCCTCCTATGAAGGTTCCCCTGGCCCTCCCTCCTCAACCCTGCCCCCAATCCCTGGCCCACCATGCTTCTTCCCTCCTCTGGGCTGTGGCAAGGCACTGGGTACCCTCACTTATGAATGTGGTTGGTGGCCACAAGCAGGATGGGTCCTCGAGGCTCAGGGACTCTGTTTCAGGATATGGGCCACTGCCCAGCACACAGGACCTGGGCTAACCTTGAATCAATACACCTTTTAATCATGAAACTTTGATGCTCATTTCTCTTCATTTTAGGCAAAATACCCCAGATATGAAAAATATTGCAGATACAGGTTTTTAAATTTTGAGTTGTACTGAAGTTCCTTTTACAAAACTGCCCATGCTTTAATCCTTCATTTGTAGGGCATTAACTCACTTCTTCAAAATTGTAAGTCTCATACTACAGAGACTTTTTTTTTTTTGGTTAAAATACTTTCAGGCTTACAATTCATGTCAATGCATTCTACTATAGTGGCTTTTCTAATAGAACAAAATGGAATCATGCATGTGTTTAATTAGAGTTCAGTTTTCTGGCTTGATTTTTCTGCTTTACACAGAGGAAGGCATTTAGGAATGAGCTGAATGCATGTAATTCACATGGTAAATCTGGATGATGATGTATGTGTCCAGGGCCCTCAGAGGAAATAGAGATGATGGAGTATATTCTGGGCCCCCTCAAGATCAAGGCTCTTCTGTTTACGAAGGATGGAGGAAGAGAGCTAATGACTTGTAAATTCCTATGTATGTGCCCAAGTCTGCATGCCTGCTGGTGTCCCGGAGGCTCAGTGCTCTCGTCTGGCTAGCTGTGTCCTCTGGACCCGGAGCAGAAAGATCCGGGCTGGGTTCTGAGCCTGGGACAGGCTAAGAGTGCACTGCTACCATTTACTGAGTATGCGTGGTGCCAGGCACCGTGTGAGGATTCTACAGACATGATCTCATTTGATCCTCATCGTTCATTCGTTCAGCAAACGTTTAATAAACAGCTTCCAGGCATCATAATGGACAATGAAGACACAGGGATTATTAAGATTGGGAGCATCCCAATTTTCCACTGAGTCTACATCATGTTTGGGAAGGTATATAGGCAATAATTAAGCATAGAAACAAGCGAACAAACAAATGAATGTTATGTCAGGAAAGCAAACAGGGCAGGGAGATAGAGCATCATAGCAGGGTGTGTGCTATTTTATAGAGAATTATGAAAGTATGTCTGCGACAAGATGATATTTTGACAGAGGCCTGGCTGAGATGATGAAGTGAATCACGCAGATAAACAGAAACAAGGGCTCAGGGAGAGGGGACTGCCAATGTGAAGTCCTTGAGTCGGGATTATGTGTAGTGTATTTGAAAAACAACAATCATCCTGTGAAGTAATTACTATCATTCCCATTTTACAGATAAGAAATCACAGGCATTGTGAACAAAGCAACTTGTCCAAGGTCACAGACCCAGTGAATGATAGAACTATAATTTGAACCTGCTTCTCTCTGACTCCAAGGCCTTTGTTCTTCCCATCCATTGCCACATTTAAAGGCAGCTCTTGGTGGTTGAAAAAGAGAGTGGGCTGACCCCAGAGCTTCTCATCCTGCCTCTCCTTCCCAGAGAAGTTTCCTGGAGCCTTCCTTCATCTGCCTAGCAAGCCATGTATATTGACCGAGGAACGGTGTGCCCATGTGGGCAGGGCAGAAAGGGAAACCTGGTGTTTGAACCACCTGCATTCTCACTCGGGGACAGTTAACAGAGGGACAAAAGCCAAGCTTAGTGATGCTCAGAGAAGCAGAGATCCCTTTCACCTTGGGTGGCCCAGAAGTCTGGCTGGAAGAGGTAGGATATGGGCTTGGAGCATGAGAGGAGTTGAT
This sequence comes from Neofelis nebulosa, assembly GCF_028018385.1. Classification (NCBI taxonomy): domain Eukaryota; kingdom Metazoa; phylum Chordata; class Mammalia; order Carnivora; family Felidae; genus Neofelis; species Neofelis nebulosa. Next base: position 12,830,160 of record NC_080790.1, read on the forward strand.
AATCTTCTGGGTTAGGGCCTGTTCCGCTATTCTGCCGTCCTCACCTATGGTAGGCAATATTTGTTGACCGTTTTTTCTTTCCCTCCTTCTCTTGCCAAGGCTCCCCTGTGGCCAGAATGTTGTCCGTCCCACTGACCTTGACCTTGGCCATATGGCGAGCACTGCCTAATGGATGTGGGTGGAAGTGATAGGTGCCTGTCTTGATTCAAAGCTTTAAGAGTCATGGCAAGGCTGCACCAGTCTCCTTTAATCCTCTACTTCACCATGAGAAAAAAAAAAAAACAAACAAACACCCAGGTAGTTGCTGGCCCCAGAATGAACAGTCATGTGGAGCAGGTGTAAACTCGACCCAATGTCAGGGCCAAGCTCAGCCAATCCCGACAGACTTGAGCCAAACCTAGCAGATGTCTACAATGTCACAGTAGACACGTGTCCACCTGCGCATTGACATAACTATTTGTTTTAATAAGTCCGTGAGATTATTGGGATTGTGTGTTACCCGTGTTACCAGTGTCATTATGGCAGTATTTGAATGATACTCCTTTGTCCCCAGTCGTAAGCAAATGTAGGTAAGCTTCTTAACGGCTCTAAGGGGATAGGGCACATGACAGAAATCAGCCTGAAAATATATTAATTGCTCAGGTTCAAAGATTCTACAGTTCAAGATCCTGTGTGTGACTTTGGAGGGATCTCAAGGATTCATGGCTACAGATTGCACTTAGCAGAGTGCATGGGGCGTTCAAAATCAAAGGTAAGTCCCTGTATCCTAGTATGGTTATTCCTTATAGTGGTGGCTATTAACTGTGCTCCACAGAATCCTGGGGCACCAGAAAGGGTGCTGAGGGGTCAGCCATGGTACAAGAAGGCCAAGGAGAGGAGGGATTCTAGCCCCATCCTGGCTGAAACTCAATGTCCTCTACTTTTATTGGTTGTATACCATCGGATTCCTTATAAGATTTTGTTTGAGGTTGAAATCCCCCAGTGAAAAACGTTTGGATCACTGATGTATGTGAAAAGCTCAGACTCTGCACTCTGATATTTAAGGGCCTTTATGACATCTCCCTATTCTCTCATCTGATGGTAAAACCGTATCTCTTTTAGCTCCAGCCCCTGCTCCCCAAAGCCTGTGCGTCCCATTTACTGTATCGCACGTGCAGGATCCCCCCACCTCCCCTGCCTCTCTCCTCTCTATCTGTAACCGTTGCTCCCTCACTATCTGCCACGGTCACTCTCTGTTCCTCGGGGCCCCACATCAGTGTAGAGAAAAGCCCTCAGGGAGCCCCTGGTCTGACCTCTGATTTGCGATGGCGCACTGTTGATGTGTAAGTTCCAACATCTACCGTGTACTTACTAAAGACAGGCACCGCTAAGCATTTTACCTGAATCAGCTCAGTGGATCCCTCAGTATTTTGAGCTGCAAACTATTATTCTTCCCATGTTACGGGTAAGGAAATGGAAGCCCAGAGAGGTTAAGCCACTTGATCAAGTCACACAGCTGTTTAGTTCATCGCCAGTGACTGAGGTTACACGGACTCCAGAGTCTGCATGTTAACACTTTCACAATACTGCCTCCCTCGTTTTAGCTACAGAAAAGTTGTGGTCTTGTTAGAAAAGGATTGAAGACCATACGGCTGGCTTACAGCCTGCAGGCCAGCACCCGGTCTCCTCGCGCCGACCCCACGAGCTGACCGCAGAGCTGTGCCTCCCGGCTCACCAGCCCCAGCCGTGCCCACGCCGGGGTGCAGAGCTGCTGGCAGACAGGAGGCCTCACCTGTGGGTGTGGCCCATCCTGGGCATTTCCTCTTGCCCAGTTCCAGCGTATCGCTGGAAGGCACATTGAAGCACCTCTGGGCCAGGGGCTTTAAACTGACCGCCTACTAATATCATCCGGGAAGTCTTGAAAACTCCATTGCACCCTACTCTCAGGGACTCTGACCAAACGTCCAAGGGTTGGGCTGGGACTCTGGTGTTGTTAACACACTTGCAGGTGATGCCAGTGTGCACCCAGGATGAGATGCTCTGCTCTGCCCCAGCATCCTGCTGCCCTACTCATCTGACGGAAAGAGAGAGGACTTTGAAAGCCCCAAATAGTACAAGCCCAGTCTGTAAGCTAAGGCCCTCTGATCCCAAAGCTTATTCTCTCTCCACTAAGCAGAAAGTTCTCCCAAACCACTCCAGACGTCTGCATTCCCCCTCTTCCATGGCACACGAGCGCAGAGCTCAGAGAATGAAAACCCCAACTGGCTGGGAAAAAACAAAGGCAGTTACTTGAGCACAGAACCTGCGATGTCACCGAGGCTATTCTGGGGGCCCCGATCAAATCACGCGAGGTCAGGAATTGGAAGCATCATCAGCTTTTTCCATTGTTCTTTGCATTAGATTTAGGTCGAGTAACCCACCCCCAGCACTCCCTGCTCCCTGACCTCCTGGACCCTGCACTGGGCACAGGGCGTGAGCTGAGCTGGGCTGAGACTCCCCCTCCTACCCTCTCACGCCATTCACCCCATTGCTTCAGATGCAGCACAGCCTGAAGACTGAATTTTTTAAATATGCTTGTAGAGAATTACCAAGCATATTGTATTTTATTTTTTGTTCGGCATCAAAGGCCTTTAAAATCTGACATGCCACTTCCAAAAACAAAATCACAGGAGTATGGGCAGGCCAGCTTAACCGGGGGTTAAAAAATAATGCTCACTTTTATAGCCTTTCGCTATGGAGTTGTCCCTGGTTACTGTTCTGCCTCTGTCTCCACAGAGACCACTCTGGGCTCAGTAACCATGGTGATAGGAGGAGAGGAGAGCAGATGGGGAGCTCCACTTCCAGAATGTAAACACCCTCCTGTTGGGGGAGGTGTGGGGAATGAGGGAGGGAGGGGAGAGAGCCAAGGGGGAGGGAGAAGTCACACTATTCTCAACCCAGGAAAGGCCCACTATGCTGGGGACAAACCAGAAGGCGTGAATTTTTGTTGTCCAGCCAAACTCTTCTCCTTGACCTCAATAATGATTTATTCCCATCTCTTCCCTTTGCAATCAAACCCTTTTAGACAACAGCATTCCTAGGGAAATGGAGACAAAGGTTTCTGTAACATGAGGAATTGGAGGCATTTTTAAAACATATCTGATATATTTTTAACGATGCATTTATTCAATTTGGAAAATGCAGGTCTGAAACCGTGTCGATTCAGGTCCAATGTAACTGTGGTGGGCGGGGAATATCACAACCCAGGAGAGGAGCCACTGCAGGTAAGCCTGGTTCTGTTACTCACCCCCTGGACACCCTTGGACCAGTCCCTTCTTCTAGGGACTTAGTTTCTATCTCCAAGATTCCCTAAAAGCACCGTTGACTTTGAAATCATGTGGGGAAAGAAATCATATAGGGTGTTAAACTGAGACTTTCTGCTGAGACCCCAAAGGCTGGCACCAATAAAATAGATGCTAAACTATTACACAGGGCACGTGAATAAATGGCAAGATTGGTTTTTCGGTCCCTAGTCGAAAAGAAGGTGGAAGAATGTACAAGGCAGATTTCTTCGGAGAGTTTCAATTTGCTGACTATCACCTCCAGCTCACGGGAGAGAGGGGTGTGTGCCCTGCCCACCAACCACCTAGCGCCCAGGCAGGACCGGCGATAAACCGACTCAGAAAGGTTGGCCTGTGACCCTCTGGAATTTGCAGAAACACAGGAACGTGGGCCTGATTTGGAGTAGGGGTCCTGAATGCCACAGCCTGGGGGTGGGGTGAGAAAGACGGTGAATTCTGGAAATACTAGGAAGAGATGGCAGAGAAGGAGAGAAGCTGAGATTGGACAGAGCCGGGGAGTTTTCACGTTAGGCTGAAATAGACATACTTGTTTTATTTATTGAGGGCAAGTGAAAAAGCAGAGAGGAGCCTGAGACCTCGCCCAGGACTGGTGTGGGAGGGGTGTCTGTGGAGAGTGTTTAATGAGGAATGAGGAGAAAGAATGGAGTGGCTTCCTGTTTGCCCCCTACTGTGACAGCTGGTTCAATAAACTAGTTACAGGGTGTTATGGGCTGAATTGTGTCTCTCCAAAATTTGTATGTTGAAGTCCTAACCCTCAGGACCTCAGAATGTGAGTGTGTTCGGAGACAGGGTCTTTAAAGTGGTAATGAGGGTAAAATGAGGTCATATGGGTGGGTCCTAATCCATCAAGGCTGGCGTCCTTACACAAAAGGGAGATTGAGATACAGACACACTCAGAGAAAAGGCCATGTGAAGACAGGGGATGGCGGCCATCCACAAGCCAAGGAGAAAGCCCTCCGGAGAAACCAGCCCTGGGGATACCTTCACCTCAGACTTCTTGTCTTCAGAACTGTGAGAAATTTTCTGTTTTTAAGCCACCCCGTCTGTACTACTTTGTTAGAGCAGCCCTAGCAAACCAAGATGCTGGCCGGGATTATCTCGGGACATCAGCGGCACGTATCATTGGCCTGAAGAGGTGAGGGCCCCTCCACAGGCCCCTGCAAAGGTTTTACTTCTCGAGACTGAGAAGGGACATGAAAATTTTGCTGTTTTCCATGACCTCCCCAGCTTACTCTTGAATCAGTGCTACCACAGTCGCCTTGATGCACCTGCCTCGTGGGTCTGAGAGCTTGGCCGTTCTGCCACCTTGGGTTCAGACACATAGGGGTCCATGCTATTTCTCCGGGGTCTCAGAACTAGAAGTCAGTGTCAAGGCCAGTCCACTTGGAGGGGAGTTAGGAAGCTGCCTGGGCCATGGTCGTTCGGGGCAAATGGGACCACCAAGCCTGACCAAAACCAGTGGCAACCCAGAGCCCTTCTTGGCTTGCTCAACGATTCTGACAGTGCCTTTCCTGGGGTCTTCATGCCTGTCCACAATGTCCAGAGACAGAGGAACTGCAGAGCCCCTCCATCACCATGGTGGCCAGTACAGGATTCCCATTCATCCATCTAGGCAATTGTCTACTGGCCTCAAATATACCAAAAAAGGGGGCAAGATATGAAAATTAAAAAAAAAAAATTTTTCATGAGCTCTCTCTAACGAGTTCTTTCTAGGTCTGAAGATTTCCCTTTTAAAGGGAATGAAACTTTGTGGAAAGGCACCGTGCATTCCCAGGCAGCTGATCGTGAGGCAGGGGGTGGGTAATGGCAGTGGTGTCTCCCAAGCCTGTTCTTGGAGACCAGGCCAACCTGGGCCCTGTAGTGGAAAGTTCAGTGAAGACCAAGCCCACAGTCCTGCTTGCAGAAGGAGAACAGAATGCTCCTTTTCTACTGCAGGCTATGCTGCCTCTGGCCGTTGAGTTAGTGACACAAAGATGTCCAGGTCTTTGGGACAGTCCTCTTGGGGCCACGGTCCTGAGAAGGAAAACTACCTGAGCGCTGGCATCACTAGGAGCTATCCTAGGGAGTTTTCTTGGTTGTCTCTGATCTAATGCCAAAGCCTTGGAAGGTTGGCAGTAACATCCCCCACCACGTAGATGAGGAAAATGGTGTTTAGAGAAGGTGAGGAATTTGTCCAAAGGCACTTAGTAAGTTTCAAATAGCGAGAGACATGCTAGAGTACCCTAATGTTCAGTGGTCAAGAACATTGCCCACTCACAAATCCTAGAGACAGGCTCACATACTGAAAAAAGGAAAAATTATAACCAACCTTCAAACACCTGTAGTTAACCCACGTCTGGTCCTCTCCACGTGCCTGCCTGGGCTCCAGGAGGGGAAAGCTCACCGGATGGGCATACCCGATGACACTCTTGTCATTCGGTGCACTGTGAGATGGATCCCCAGGCCAACTTCTTGCTGCCTCTTATGGCCAAGACTAGCACACAGATTGTCAGCTGCCTAGACTGACCTCGGAAGGACAGGCTGTACCTGAGCTCAATCTGAAGATGAGCTAGAAAGCCGGTCAGGTGGAGATGGAGTGATAGTGTTCTTTCTGTGGCCTGAGCCATTGATGCATCCCTCCAAAGGATCTTTCTCCTTGCAGGAAGACGGATGGAGGCCCAGGTGGGAGTCTTAGACTCTAGAGTGGGTCTTACAAAGGAAAAATCATGGATGGTGGTCCTAGAGCCAGTTCATTGACTTGAGGACATGACCAAAGTGAGATAGAGCTGGTAGCTCCCCCGGGGCCTGGCTCTTCTCCCAGCCGGCCGGCTAGAGACCTTGTACCAGCGGAACCCACAGACCCTTCTGTCTCTATGTTCCTTATCTACGCTCAGAGCCTCTGGGTCACCTGTCCTCTCTCAAACACATCACCTATTCTGTGTTTCTCAGCATCCTACCCTCCTTCTCCTACAAGACTTTGTCCCTTCGCCTTCTGGAACTACTGATCTGTGGGGAATAGTTTCCCATGCCTTTTTGGATTCATCAAACATTCTATATCCTAAAGTGTCGAATGTCGATTACCTTCAAGGACACAACTTCCCCCGCTGGTTCCTTTCGTGGCAGATGCCGATTCTCCCTGAAACCCCATATGTAGAGTTGGGAAATGGGTCTGCCTCTGTGGTGGATGCCTTTGGTGCCTTGCCTAGACTTGTGTTCACGCTGGGGCAGCAGACTCCTATGTGTGTAAATGCAGGCTGCCAACTGCTCACAGCTGCTCCGTTCTCTACAGATTGCCCCTGACCAAATGGGGCCACCTTACGCCAGTCACCAACAGCTGACTGGCACTGGAGTGCAAAAGGCTGGTCCCTTGCCTCAAGTTGGGGCCAATCTGTGGGTGCAGTCTGTGCCCCAGAGCTCCCTTGGTTGAAACTATCCTCCAGGTAGGACCACATTCTTGCTTAGCTTTCTTCCTTGGCTTTACCCTGCTTCCTTCACTCATCTTCCCCTGGAAGCACCCACTCAATGAATCACTTTCACAAGAATCCCTGCCTCAGGATCTGCTTCTAGGGAAACTGACATAGATGACATTTTCTTTGTTCCTTGGGGCCTCAGTTTGTCACTCTTAGATACCATCATCTTCTGGAGCTTCTGTCCCTCTGACTGTTAAGTTTAAGCATATAAATCTTTGCTCACGGCCTCCTGTGTTCTGGTGGTCCATTTCTGTCCCTCACTCCTAACACTTGTGTACTTCAAAACTGCCAGTACCCTGACCCCTCTGCTCTCCTGTCAAATCTACTCTGTCCTGCTTTCTTTTTTTCCTCCCTTCCTCCCTTCCTCCCTTCTTTCCTTCCTCCCTTCCTTCCTTCTTTCTTCCTTCCCTCCCTTCCTCCCTTCCTCCCTCCCTTCCTTCCTTCCTTCCTTCCTTCCTTCTTTCCTTCCCCCTTCCTTCTTTCCTTCCTTTCTTTGTGTGGGCTTTAGGACCCATCCTGTCAACCTTCTCTGTCAATGTCCTTTCCTCTCTGCCTTACTATCTTTCTGTTGTACATTCCCGGATATCCCTAATTCTGCTTCGATGACACCAACTCTGAGCCTCACTGGGACCTCTGGGGAAATTCTCACACAACTGTGCAGAATGCCGCCAGAGAACATTCATGGTCTCCAACCCTGATGCTGCCAAGAAATCCTTCTGTTCCCAAGTCAACTTTGTTTCCCATCGTAGCTATTTAAAATCTACTTGATGATTCTCAGGCTTCCTACCCACCACTTCCCACTCTTTCCCCGCAGATAACCTTATCTTCCACTTCACAGAGAAAATAGGTGGTGCAGGGGACCATCTTCCTTTACTTCCTGACTTTACACCTACAGACTACTTGCAGTCATTCCCATCCTTTAACAACCTCCTCTCTATAGCCAAAAACGAAAATGCCGTGTTCTTCCTGTGATGTCTCAGGTCTGATGCCCTCGCCCTTGCACTTGCCCCATTGAGTGTCCCCTCCATCGTTCACCTTTGCATTCCCCTCCCCAGATCTGTCCCTTTCACTCTGCTGTCTTCTGTCCTGTGTATGACTCTGAACACAGCCCCATCTCTCCCTTCCACTCACAATCAAACTTGATGACACCATTTTCTGTGCCATCTGCAGCTTGCCCCCTACCCTCCTCTGAAGCTGTGCTCACTCAGACCCCAAAACGGCCATGTGAACCTAAGCCCTAGAGTCACTTCTGGTGACCTCCTATGGGCTGCCCCATGGCTTTTCTCACCATGCCCACTCCCTCCCATCTCCACCTCTCTTCCTTTCTGTGACTTCCCAGACCACTCTCAGCCCTGGGGCCATTTCTTCTCGGACCCTTCTATGAGCTAGTAACTCTCTTCTCTGTCTCAATATGTGTTCCCTGGGGCATTTCCTCTGTCCACTTACTGAAGACCTTTGAGTCCCAGCGCTGATGGCTGACACAGAGCTTTAGATTCATCTATCTAATCACCTTTTAGGTATCACTATTCAGAAATCTCAAAACCCTCCAATCCCAGCATATGAAAAATGGAGCTTGTGACAGTTTGCCCATGACAGCTTTCTCCTTCTGTGTCCCCAACCTTGGTGGGTTTAATGGTTGCTCTCCCAAATAATATGTCTATCTGGACCTGTGAATAGGACCTTATTCGGCAGACATAGTTAAGTAATGGGTCTCAAGATGAGATCATCCTGGATTAGGTGGGCCTTAAATCCAATGACAAGTGTCCTTAGAAGAGAAGAGAAGAGAAGAGAAGAGAAGAGAAGAGAAGAGAAGGGAAGGGAAGGGAAGGGAAGGGAAGGGAAGGGAAGGGAAGGGAAGAGAAGAGAAGAGAAGAGAAGAGAAGAGAAGAGAAGAGAAGAGAAGAGAAGAGAAGAGAAGAAAGAGAAGAGAAGAGAAGAGAAGAGAAGAGGTTAAGCCCACGTAAAGATGGAGGCAAAGACTAGAAGGATGTGAGTAAGAGGCAAAGAGCACTAAGCATGCTGGCAGCCACCGAAAGCTAGGAGAGAGGCACGGGAAAGATTCTCCTTCAGAGCCTCCAGATGAAATCAACCCTGACGTCACCTTGATTTTGGACTTCTGACCTTCAGAACTGTGAGAGAATACAATTCTGCTGTTTTAGGCTGCCAATCACTAATTTTGGGGTAGTTGGATATAGCAGCCTCAGGAAACTATACAGCAGGTGGTATTACCTCCTTTAAGCTTCAAGGGCCGAGAGGCTACAAGTGGTTCTGACCTCCCAGTCAGGGCCCCACCAAGTCTCATAGTTTCTTTCTGCTTTTTCTTGCTTTATGGCTTTTCTCTGCCCCCGCCATCATGGTTCTGAGCCTTAGTACAGAGCAGTGATCATTGCTTGAGGGCCTAGGTGTGGGTTCTGGAGTTGGATATCTGGCCTGTGTTACCTTTGACAATGCATTTAACATTCTAGCATTTTAGTCTCCTCACCTTGAAGTTGGGGATGATCATTGTACTGACCTAGCTGGCTAAGAGTTTAAACTAGGCAATTACATGTAAAACACTTAAATAATGCTTTTAGCACAGTGAGTGGTCAAAAGAATAGGCTGTTATCACCACCAGCCATCTTCTGTGGGTTATGACGGAAGCCAACATCTGATCTCTTTGCCTTCCAGCTCACTGTGGTCCATACTTTGGCTGGACTAATGCATCTCAAGAGCAAATATTTCCATGTCTCTCTCCAACCTACATCTCTTCAGTCACGCACCGTTGTTTAGGATACACCCCACCCTCCTTCCAGTGGTGTGCAGGGTCTTCACGATCTGTTGGTTGCTTTCCCTCCAGCTCCACTTCTCCCCACTCATAATTTGTGCTCCAACCATTATCAACCCTCACTCAGCTGCCTGCACCAGGCTCTCCCCACCAGTGGGTCTTCACCCATCCCCTTCTCCCTCATTCTCCTTCCTGTTCATGTGTAGCTCCTGACCTACACTTGAGAGGCCAGGGAGGGCTCCTCAGAGAAGGCAGGAGTGAAGGCGGAACATGATGCCCCCTGACTTCCAACACTGGGCAAGGTGCCCCACGCATGGCACATGCCATCCTGGGCCCGCCCCCATCAGAGTCCTTACCACACGATGCCCTAACCTCCAGTTCCTTGTCTCGGTTTCCCACCAACTATATGCTTTTTGAAGACGGAAATGCTTCTTACAGATCCTTTCTAATAGTTAGCTTGCTGCCTGGCATAGGCTTAGACACCTGGCGACTATCTGTTAAAGGAATTCATTTATTGAACACTTTCTATGTGTCAGGCATAGTATTTCCTTGAATGCTGGATTAAGAGGGTAATGTTAACTGATATATCATGTCAATCTGAAATCTCAGTGACATACAGGAGATGCTTATTTCCTGCTCCTTTTAGGTCAACTGGTGGGGGAATGGGGATGGGAGCTTGGGTCCATGAACTTCTTAGGAAGCCAGGCTGACAGATGTTCTGCCATCATTAAGACATGTCTTCCAAGGCCACTGTGGCCACCAACCTCTGTTCGGCAGATGGGGAAATAGAGAAGATGGAGATTACATGAGAGGGTTTCACAGGCCAGGTTTCAACATGTGACATTGCTCCAACCCTTATTCTGAGGCTGGAACTCGGTCTCCTGGCCCTGCTACAACATATAGGGGGCTGGAACACAGACCCTTGCTGGGGTCTCACTTCATGGTAGCATGTGTTTTAGGGGACAGTCAGCCATCTCTGCCCCACATGCATGGTATCATTTAACTCTCACTGTAACCCTGCAAAGAAAGTAGTGTTGGCCCCGTTTCACAGAGGAGGAAACTGAGGCTGAGAGGTGGGAAAGGACTCATTTGAAGTTACCCCTGCTACATGGCAGAGCCTGCATGGAGACCCAAGTGTGCATAACTCACCAAGCCTTAGTGTCCCCACTGGGAACAGTTCACCAAGGCTGCATGGCACGTCCTCCTGCCCTGGTCTCCTGGTCCCGTCCTCTGGACCACCTCTGTGGCTACTTCCCCGGGTGTCTCAGCCCCTGGTCGCCTTTGGCCATGGTGAGCACCAAGGAGTCCTGGCTCCTTCTAGGAATTTCTCCAAGGTTCTGGAACCCAACCACATGACCATTGGTCAACTCACTCTTGGCATAGACTCAGGACTGCCCTGCCCCTCAGTTTCCCTGGAAAGGAATGGAATCGACTATTGGGATGAGGCCCTGGAAGTTCACTGATGCTCTGAGTCAGTACTGAACCTAGATCTGTGTCTGCCTGTCTTATAAAAATGAATTTCTGAGCTGAAATAAGGCCTTAGCTCAGTTACTCGCTGAGTTTTCTAATGCATGCAGAGGTGTACTCTTGCGTGTAGGGCCCAAAGTTCAAGGCCTCTGCTTGTTTCTGGCAGAATTGGAGCTGATGCTGAACTTCTAGCACGACATTCAAGGCCCTTCATGATCTGGACTCTGGCTAAAACATCAGGCTCGATTTCCGCCTCTCCTGCCCTCTCATCCTCACGGCCTGAGTGAATAACTTATCAGTTTCCCAACAGGAGGCCTCTTCACGTGTCCTGCCATAGCACATGTTGCTTCCTCTGCCTGCCTGGCCAGGTCTGCACTGGTGTCCATCAGGACCCTCCTCATCCTCCCAGATGGTGCCTGCAGCCCGTCGCTTCCTGGGAGCCTCCCCGACCCTCCACAGAAGAGGTACTCACGAGCTTTTCTGTAGGTCCCCTGTCCCTTGTCCTTCTGCATTTCAGTATTCTTCAACTCGGAGCCTCATCTCTCTCTCTCCTCCAGTGTGACCCCTGTGCAGGGGCTGTTGGTTTCCTGGTTTGAATCTTCTCTGCTCAGGAAGTCAGTGAAAGTACCGTGAAAGGATCAGAACGTGCTAGAAGTGGAAGCAACTCCGACACCATCCGTTACACGCTCTCGTCGTTTATTTGGAGGAAGAAACATCCCTTGGGCTCAAAGAGTTTGAAGTTTGCGTGGCTGGTTGGCAGGGAGTCCGAGCCTATCAGCAGCGGTCTTGACTGGTAGCAAACGGCGGGGAGAGCCCCTGGATCTCACAGGCTCCTGAGATGGGCCTTTTCAGACCGTATTTTGCTTGTCTTGTCACCCAGCGCTTTGAGGACTCTTGTCAGTGGCACGTTGCCCACGGACAGCGGTGGGATCCCGCCAAGGGCAGAGCCGCAGATACGGCCGTGGGTGGTGGATCTGCTGGGAGAGGCAGGCACCGCAAACCGGGTCTTCAGGATGGACGCCGCCTCCCCTCCCTGCGAGGCTCTGCTGCTGGAAGGGCGGCCGTGAGCCCTGAGTGGTTTTGTAAAGAGTTGAGGGAGCAGATGAAACCAGCAGACGCAGAGCAACGGGCCTTGGAAGGCGCACCTCTCAGCGTCCTGCGGTTGGCTTGTGTCCCTGCGTGCGAGCGGCCTCTGGCCTGCGAGTGTGGGTGGGGACGGGGGGTGGTGGGCGAACGGTAAGTAAAAACAACTTCGACCAAGAACCAGTTCCGTGACCCGGGCCGCTTCACAGTCACGACTGTTTCTGCTTTTTCATCTCGTCTATTTGTTTTCGACGCTTCGTCGAGACCAGCTACTCCTGAGAAATGGAAAATGACACTGCGTAGACAGCCGAGGTTTGGACAATCCCGGGCCCTACCAGACTTGGGATTTTCAAAGGATTTCATCAGAGAAAATCAGTGAACAAAGAGAGAGGATGACGATGTCTTCAAATATCCTCTGCTGTTAGCCAGTGACAATGCAGGCTGATTTGCACATAAATTACATCTTGAGGATTTCTCCCTCAGACCCTTATCGAAAGGATGATATTTGACCCACCGAGGGGGCTTATTTTCTCTGGCCAGCAGTGCTGCAGGCAGACAGCCTCCTCTTCCTGGGGCACCCCCTTCTCTGCCTCCTGTCTGTCTGCACGGCCTCAGCCCCGAGCTGGGCCTCCATCTCTCCGCGAAGCTCTGATCTGTCAGCCTGGCTCGGGCCTTCCCCACGCAGCCCTGCAGTTCACTTCAGGACTAAGCCACGGCCACGGTCATTCTTCTAAATTGTCAGGCCGCACCACTCTCCTGTGTCAAGCCCTCGATGACCATCTATCGCTCTCATAATGCCGGCCCTTTACCACAGCACACCTTCCACGGGTTTTGCCACTGTTCTCTCCGCCTCTTTGCTTAACATCAAAGTCAAGCGTTATCAAAACAGCCCCCGAACTCCAGGCTCTCTCTCAGCACCCCATGCCTCTGCCTCTGCAGCTCCCTCTGCTGGGACACCCAGTCCTGTGCCCTCCTTTCCTTGTGGGCTCACGCGTCACCTCTTCTATGAAACTTTCCTGACCAGCAGGATTAGAGGGCGCCCTCTCCCCTCTGCGGACCCCTGGTCCGGCTACCTGCACTGTGCTGTCACCCCGTCTGCCTGCTTGTCTGTCTGTCTGTCTGTCTGTCTGCTGGATGGAGTAGGAGCTCCTGAAGGTGGAGTCGTTCTGTCTTGGGAGCCTGGCATGGATTAAGGGTTCAGCGGATGTTTGTTGAATCTGTCAGAGAATGAGAACAGATCTCAGACAAGATGGCCCGTTCGGTCCTCTCCCTAGCCCCTGCCTGCCTTTGCTTCATGCGGAGACAGCTGCAGGGCCCACGGGCCAAAGCCCCTGGGTCAGAGAAACAACTGTCTTGTGTTCTCTCCAAAAATGAAGATTGCAACATCCTCATGGCCTCGAGTTCAGGGCTGTGGGAGGAGGCCACGTGGGGCCAATGGCGGGGGCAGGGGGCTACGGGTGGAGACGTGGGGACCACTGGCCAGAGTCCCGTGCCCAGCTCCCCGCTGAGACTGGCTGGCTGCATGAGCTCTGAGAAGTGGCTGTTCTCCTCAGCCCCCTTCCCAAGTTGCACTTTTCCCCATATCCAGTTATGTGTCAACCCCTACTCATCCCCTGGGAGCCAGCACCAGCACCCGAACGTATCTTCTAAACATCAGCCTTGGCTATTTTTTGTATGTCATCCGGCTCCAAGGGCATTCAAACGACCTTCTAGCTGGAAAGCACGGTGTGCTGGAGAGTGGTGCCACCTGCTGGCCGTGGGGAGTTACTGTCCACATTCCCAGTCTGGAGGCTGCTTGCGGACTTCTAGGCCCACCGTCCAGCACACAGGCTATGTGACAACAGGGTCTATGACGGCCTCCTGAAGGCTCCGAATAGACCTGCTATCATCAAGACATCTGTCCAATAGTAGCAGGTCTGGGTGTGTGTGGCCACGTCTAGAATAAAAGGCCCAACTTCTTGTGGAGAGTGACTGGGCAGGGATGTTAACAATTTATTCTTTGAGAATCTGAGAGCTGAGGGTGGTGTAGAGACGGACCAAGCTCCACCCACCCACTTCTCAGACAGCCAGACTTCAGTCTTTCAGAGAGGGGATGCGATGGGATAAATTACTTGAAAAGTGAGGACAAGAACCCAGGTTTCTGGGCTCTTCGTCTGACATTCATCCATTCTAGGATTTTAGAACAGCATTGGGATATCCTGCTCTTAATTTGGATTGATGTTTTAGATGAAAAGGAGGGCTACCTTCCACCCCAGTATGAATGTCCATCCCGGTGTAACTCTCCTTGTATTTTCCAAGTGTTTATCGACTGACTCCAACTCTGGTCCTCCTTCCTTCAGAAGGCTCTCCTGGAGCAGTTGGAAGTTTCTTTTCCAAAGCTCCACTGGCAGCTGGCTGTTCATCTGACATTTACGGGGGTCTCGACCTAAACACCAGGATGCAGAATACACGAGACAAAGTCCGGCGCTCAGGGGAGACTTCCATTTCAGTGTGTGGTGGGAGATAGATGGATGGGTAGATGGACAGACGGATAGAGAGAGACAGACAAGTAGATGGATAGATTATGGATAGATCATCAGGTGCTAACAAGTACTTTGAAGATGACAAACTGGAAATGTGATAAAGAATAACTTCAGGGACAACTAGCAGGAAACTTTGTTCTGGAGAGGTCTCAGCTACAAAGGAAGAAGAGGAGGGAAGAGAAATCTGAGAAAGAGGAAGAGCTAGTGGAAAAGGGGAAGAGTGGAGGACGGTGTTATTGGGGAAGTAAGTGAAGACCAGATCTGGGCAGTTAGATGGGTTTGTATGCTGCTTGCAGTAGAAAGTCACTAGAAGGTCTAAGCAAGAAAGGATCACAATCACGCCTCAGGCAATTCTCAGGTGCTTTCTGCTTGATGACTCCTGCCTCCACACCTCCTCTTTGCCTGCAGAAAGTCTTTCCTCCCCACCAGGCTGTAGTAGGTGTCCCTCCTCTGGGCCCTGGGGCTCATGCCTTCTTGTCACTATCATTGCATCTGCCATCTTGTTTTACCAAGTGGTAAAGAGGCCAGATGTGGGACAAACTGCCTAGGTGCAAAGACTCTACTCCTCAGAGGCAGAGTGGCTTCAGGTGTTGTGTTCAATGTCTCTATGCCTCTACTTCCTTGTCTGCAAAATGGGGATAATAGCCCATCTGCATGGAAATGTTTTTGTGATTAAATGATATGTGTAAAATGTAACAGTGATGGGCACAAAGCATCTTTCAGGGCCTCTGGCAAACGTAAGCATTGCTCGTTGAGTGCGGAGACTCTGGAGGCAGGGGGTCCAGCCAGAAGCTGAAGGTAGTAAGGTTGGAAGGCTAGGCTGCCAGGAGTATGAATGAAGAAAAAGGATGATTTGTTGACCTGATTATTCCCTTAACCAACATGGATGAGTAAGACAGAATGTCCTGTCATCTTTTAGGGCATCCAGCTACGCATCCACAAAACAGTAACCATGGTCTCTGAATTGACTGTCTCAGAGAGGTGTTGAGGGGCCTAATATTATAACCTATGACCTGTCAGGTCCTGATCGCCTCTGAGCCCACACTGTGCGATGCCACAAAGCTGCTTCTCCTCTTTCTGTGATTTCCTTGGCCGTTGGATATGATATAACTGGCTCAGGTTGCAGTCCAGGCTTACAGCCGCACACATTTGGACACATCTGACTTCAGCCCCTCTAGACAGAAAATAAATCCCTGTCAAGTCTCCTGGATCCTGAATTCTGTTATGAAAGGTCCTGACTATGCCTTAGACTTTCAGCTCCGTGTATTTGTAGTTGACACAAAGCCCATTTGATTGACCACCTATCTAACAAATTCCTTCTTCTCTACCTCTATTGCCCCCTCCCTAACTTGGGGGCCCCTCAAACCTCTCCTGCCTTCCTGATTGTCAGTCTAGTCCTCTATAGGCCGTCCTCCACATCGCTGCCTAAAGGATCTTCCCCGAATGAAAATGTGACGATGTTCTCAGTTCTACTTCCTCACTGTTCACAGGAGAAAGACGGAGCTAGAGAGTCAAGGTTCTGACTTCGAAACACATCTACACAGACACTCTCTGCTTCACACTTGATGCTCTGTCCCTCCTGAGTCACTCCAGGTCTGTGAACACACCCCTCATTTTATTGTATCAGTGGTGGAGAGAAGGTAACTAACCTTTGTCGAATCCCCACTAAGTGCCAGGCCGGTGCACAGTGTTTCATGCATATGGTCTTGAAATCCCAAAAAAGTATTATCATTCTAACTGTACTAATTAGAAAGGCATAGATGAGTTCACTGAGGCTCTAAGAGGTTCAGTAACTCAGTGAAAACCATGCAGTAAGAAAGGTCTCCAGCCAGGCTTCCAGTCTACACACACTTTCTCTAGACCCCTTACTACCTTTGGACTCTGATAAGTAGGTAGAATCTTCTGACGTCCAAGGAAGAAGAGAAGCATTGGTGCAAATCATTGCCTCAAATGTCCTCTTCACGGTCACTCAGCTCCCATGGCACTCGGTCATACACATTTCTTAATGCCAATTTTCTGCATGTATTGTCATTTGAGCCTCGTGTCTCAACCTGAATTTAGTCAGGACAAGAGAGCCTTTGCAAACTTGACAGGAATCAGGGCTTCTGCGATTGCCAGAGGAGCTGAGGGAGAGAGGTCTACAAGGCTGCAGGCAGAGGATGGCAGGAACAGCCACAGATGACTTCAGCCTGAAACAGTGAGGCAGGTGGAGAAACCAGCTCACTGGAGAGTCTGAGGAACCGCCATGTCTAGGGGTCAAGCTAGGAGCTCATGGAGAGGTTTATGAGGCCATTGTGTCTCACCTTCATGACCTCCCCAGTTTGTGGCTTCTGCTTCAATCTCCATTCTCCAAATCTCGTGAGAGTTCTTTTCATGGCAATGCTGATGTGAAACTGTGTGGAGAAGGTGATTCTGGATCCACAGCTCCTAACCTTAGAAGAAAGAGGTGGTGGAGTTCAGCTGACAAAAGACTTTCCAGCACACTTCTCCACAAACCTAGGAGGGCGGGGATTGCTATCTTCATTGCATAGGTGGGCTGAAGGGGCAATCTGCAAGGTGGTCCAGGGAGCAAGTGTTGAATCCGGGATTCACATACAAGTCTCCTTGAGTCTAGAATCCAGGGTGGTTCTTTTTGTTTGCTTATTTCGTTATTATTTTAACCCCAAGGCACCATGCATGAGTATCAGCTGGTGTTGCTCATAAGCAAATTGATTGCCCTAAATGATCACACCTGGTGTCTGAATTCCTACCACCAGCCCTGTCTCCCTTGTTCATGTGAGGCTTTGCTTCCTTTTGTGGGCTGGACTCTTGGGTCCATGGGTGTGAATTTTCTGCTCTAGGTATGACACCATAAAGACAGACCTATACTGTCTTTCTTTGGGCTCTGATCCCCCCTCCGCAATAGAGGTAACATTCAGAAACAGATCGGACGCTGAAATTCACATTGTAGTTGTGCCTATTAAGTTCTCCCATACCGTGTTCAAATTAAAGCTTGTATGTATATGTAATTATATATTATATTATGTATTACATATATATATATATATTTTTTAATTTATAATTGGCCTCTTTCAAAGTTACAAGCATGCAAATACAAGGCAGGTTGTGTTGGGAGGTAACAGGGCATGGCAGTCCAAAGCTCTGATCCCCAGTTCCCTATGAGAGGATCTGTGGCCTCACACTAGTTAACTCCATGTGCCCAACCTCCTCCGATGAGATAAGGATCACAGTAGCACCACTTCCTCGGTGCCTTGGAGCATCCAGTCCACAGTGACGTGGTGGATGCTATTGTTCTGATTATCCCTCCAAAGACATATTTGAAACCTTTCCAAGAAAGGGTTGAAAATTATACCAGAGGACTAGGGACAGAAGAGTTACTGAAATGGAGCTCCACATTTAATTTTTAAGTGAAAACAAAAAGAACAAAACCTAAACAAAGCAAAGAGTAAGCACAGTATTTCATATCGTTATTATGGTAAAGCTATGCCCACTATGCCCAGCTAGTTGGTTACAAAAGTTGATTGCTACCTTGGCGATGAAGTGAACTTGAAACTCTAGAACAGCCCTAGCCTCATTTTCAGCAGCACATGCCCATGCAGCTTCTGGTTTTAAATTACCTTGGGCTATTGTCTCTACTGTCACAATGTAACATAGGGCAGCCACTTCTTCGTGCCTTTGGGACTGTCCCCTGGTCCGGTCACCACCATGTGGCACTTGAATGGTTTATATCAGCCTCAGCCTCCTAATGGACCTCCCTGCCTCTGCCTTTGCATCTTCCCAGTCTCCACTGGGCCCGAGTAAAAGCCCAGGTCCTCACAATGGCCAGTGCAGCCAATTGTGATTTGACTTGGGGACTTCTCTAATTTCTTACCCCTTTCTTCCTGGCTCACTCCATTCCTGCATCATTCTCTGCCCGCAAAAGGGGTGATGAGTCTCTGTGAGAAAGTTGTTGTCAGTGTTTCCGATGAGCAGGAATAATTTTCTACTCCCATTTCCTTTTCCTAACCTTTCTCTTCCTTTTTTCTCCTCATCCCTGTTACTTTTATTGCTCAGTTACTAAATAACTGACCATGTTTCTTGAACAAAATGGAGGTCAGATCCCTTGGCTTGAAAATGGCATCCATTCTGCTCTGAGTTCCAAGCAAATTGCATCAACATGATTTGGAGATAGCCTTATGAAAAGGTTAAAGCTTGTTAGCAATAGTTTCTAGACACTTCAATTATGAGCTTTATGTTTTTATCTCAAGGAACTGGCTTCAAGGGTAGAGATCTCTAACAGTTCTATTGAAAGTTTCCACTATGGTGGGAAAATTTTTTGGAAAATCGAAAGGGTCAGCTGTATTAAACTAGATTTAAGAAAAAAGTAAATCCTGGTTAAAGATTATTAGAATCTCACTCCAGAAAATTACTTAAATTCTAATTTCTTTTCAGAATGAGGTTGTAAATAACTTCATATAAAAACA
Organism: Neofelis nebulosa; assembly: GCF_028018385.1. Taxonomy (NCBI): domain Eukaryota; kingdom Metazoa; phylum Chordata; class Mammalia; order Carnivora; family Felidae; genus Neofelis; species Neofelis nebulosa. Next base: position 12,849,228 of record NC_080790.1, read on the forward strand.
TTCTTTCCCAGAAGAGATGTAGTATAATTTTTCCTGCTCAATGTTTTGGAGAGAATAGCTCAAAGCCAATCTGGACAAAACTGATCTTCATCTGGTGACACATGTCCCCCAGATGAAAGTGTCAGCTCTGAGTCTGAATAGGATGTTAACTTGCTCATGATTTGTGCACAGGGCAGCTACAAAGGACCCAAGGGTGTTCAGTTAGATGCTCGTAGGAAATACACCAAAACTCTGTCATGGCAGAGTGGAGTAGCCATCTGCCTTCGGGCCCAGTGGGAGAGGCCACCATCTTGTCATGCGTAATTGTTTCAGAATGAAGTCAATCTTGGGTGACTAACTCTGCCCTAAACATTCTGATGAGTCCCTTGAGTGGTAGTGGTAGCCTGAAAAATATCTCTGTCCATGGACATCTTTTAACTTAGATTTTCTAGTTGTAAAAGAAAAGAAAATTTTATTGAAATTTAGCACTTAGAAATTTCTAATAATTATACAAATGAGAAAATAAACTACCTACATTATGAAGTCTATAACATGAAATTATTGTCTTATCACCCCAAAATATTAAGTTAAAAAAACCGTAACGTGGGATAGGACATCCTGGATCCTTTCTTTCTAGTAATTGATGTTGTCTTTATATAGTAACTACAAGTTTGTCTGTATTTTAAAAAGATTTTACATTAACCTTAACAAAAATGTAGTTTTAATTGACTTAAATATTTTTTTCAATTACAGTTATGTTCAAAGTCTTTTCTCTTACAAAATAAAGCTTATTCTTCATAAAGCGTATTTTTCTTTGTTTTATTGAAAGATAAATAGCTCACTGACTGTTTCTTTAAAAACACCTGATGAGGGCACCTGGGTGGCTCAGTCGTTGAAGTCTCAGCATAATCTCACAGAGATTATCATAATCTCAGTTTGTGAGTATAAGCCCCACCTTGGGCTCTGTGCTAACAGCTTCTGATTCGGTGTCTCCCTCTCTCTCTGACCCTCCCCCCTCACACTTTATCTCTCTCACTCTCAAAAATAAATAAACATTAAGCACAATTTTTAAAACCCATCTGATAGGACAACAAGGCATACAGTGTAAAGGGTATTTCACTTCCAGTCTATAGCTTCAGTCCTCCTTGCAGGCTATGGCGAAGAAGTCTATTAATGGAAGAGCACAAGGCTAAAATGAGATCTTTGTCAGTCTTAGCGAAGCCCCAGTTGGAGAGCAGAGGAAGAGGTGCAGAGAATCTCCCCATGGAAACCCAGGTGTGGGATCACCTGCCGGGGGCATGCTCAGAGATCACCGGGATGAGCACCCACCTCTGTCTGTTAACTCCCATCCGTAAGAAGCCTGGAGTTGGGTTTGTGCAGAGGTAGTCCTTGGAATGCCACCAATGCCTCCTTTCCTGTTTGTCCCAGAAAGAGGAGAAGGAGGACTCTTCTCCATCTCAGTGAGAGAGGCTTCGGCATCAAGGTCTACTCAGAGAACTTTGTTTGTGTTCCCTGGAGTCTGACGGGCAGAAAGCACTGGGGTCTGAAGTGTGCCTGAGAGATTCAATAGCTAACGTTACAGACTATGCTTGCGGCAGTAGAACCGAGGAAGCCAGGACTATCCTGGGAGCAAGCTGCTCTCCTACCGCTGCTGGACCAGATGGGTGAATTTCCCCAAGGACCAGAGGACCCATATGAGCCCTTGGAAGAACCGTTAGGGAGGATGCCTAGAGGTGGAGGCAGGGGCGATGTGACCCAGAGGAACGGACCACACCATGTCCACAAAGAAAGGTGTCTCCCATTTCAAGAGAACAGCAGGTAGAAGTCCACAGTAGGGGAATCACTAAGAAACCCACAAACACACTCACCAAAAAGCAAGGGCTTAATGATAAGTCATGACTCTACCAGCCTGGTAGGACCTTTCCTGACTGCTTTTTCCTTCCATGACTTCTAACCATAGTGGGTGGAAGAGCTGGGAGAGTTTACACACACACACACACACACACACACACACACACGTGCGTGCAGATACATAACACACAGGTATGTATTTACACACATATACATACATATACATGTGTACAGATACCCCAGCTTCATCTGCTCCTGTGACAAACAGGTGGAAACTGTAGGTAACTTCCTACCTCCTTGAGCAGGACAGAGTGTATATATGCCTATCGTGGCCCTTCTTCACCCAACCAAGTCTTCTAAGCTTGGGTCAGACCTGCATGGGGACACTAGGATATATCAAACTTGGGTTAGAACTTGAGGTTTTCACTAATATTCTACATAGGTCTTTTTAACTATCAGAATGAGCCTGCTTTTATGTGAAAGTGACCAGGGGACACTTCCTTCTAATAGTTTGACCAACAAGAGCTTTGTGACCCGCCTGGTTCTTCATCTAGGGGACAGGAAAACACCTAACCCCCAGGGCAGAGGGAAGGGACAATGGGGAGAACAACTAACCACCTACTCACCCTACTGAGTACTGCCTATTCAATACTACGAGTATACCATTCCTTTTTTTTATTCTCCCAGAGGCCGTGACTGCAAACACAAGTGAGTGAGCGCGTACAAGAGGGACAGGTCCCCCAACTCTGTCCCCCTCCCCGCCTCTCTCTGTGCCATATGCTTTGTCCTGCTAGTGGGACTGAGGAGGCATCTGCAGTCTTCTGTGTGTCACAGGAGCAGATGCCACTGGCTGGTAGGTGTGGAACTGGGGTGGGCAGACAAGTCGTTTCGAGCCTGACTTAAGCGGCTCCTGTGGGACCTGGGGTACCCTGGAGAGACCGGTGTGAATTCTCAATCTGATTCCCACCTGGCTGCACAAGGCCAGCTTTCCCCTGTACAGGTGGGGTACGACCTCCACCCTCATCATCTCCTCCTTTCCTCTGTGCAGACAGCAGAGTCCTAGAGCATCCAATCGTCTATCCCTTGGGAACTGTAGGGGCCCTGATGCTCCATCATGGCCCATTCCTGCCTAGAGGGCTACATCCTTCTCTGTGGGTCTGGCCTTTGCCCAAGCCTGGTGGCACCAGTGTGGCTCAGCAGACACTGTGGTTTAAGAAAGATCCAGGCACTAGCAAGATGACCCTCTGCACTTTATGCAGACACCCACACGTCATGAGGGATTCTTGTTTCCCAGTTGCATCTGGTGCCCTCTGGCACAGCCTTCCTTCGGTCTACTTCCTGGCGGGAATCCGGGTAGGGAGGGTAGCCGGGAAAGAGACAACTGTCTCAAGTTGTTATCATGAGTAGGCACTTGCCATCACTCGGCGTTAGATCAGCGTGTAGGAGTATAGGTACCACATTCTTCATTTGGTTATATGAGAGATACGTAAGCTCTTTGCCTAAGCAATTCCACCTTTAGGGATTTTTTCTCCACATAAACTGGAATCCGTGAGCAAGTTCATTTACAAAAACATTTATAAAAGCAAGATGAGAACAACCAAACTACCTATTTCCGTAAGTGCTGGATTGAAGAATTATGTAATTCTGAGCCTGGGTGGCTCAGTCGGTTAAGCGTCCAACTTCGGCTCAGGTCACGATCCCGTGGTTCGTGAGTTCGAGGCCTGCTTGTGTTTCTATGCTGACAGCTCAGAGCCTGGAGCCTGTTTCAGATTCTGTGTCTCCCTCTCTCTCTGACCCTCCCCCCCCCCATGCTCTGTCTCTCAAAAATAAATAAACGTTTATAAAAATTAAAAAAAAGAATTATGTAATATCCATATAGTGGAATATTATTATGTGACCACTAGTAAGATTGAGGTAAGTCTGTATGTTCGGTCATGTGTATATTTAAGTGAATAAAGCTCATTTTCAATTACTGCTAAACAGCCCCTAATTTACACACGATACAGTGTTTCCTTAGTGGGACTCAGTTATGTGGCTTCCGATGTTTCCTTTGTCCAAAGAGGATCAGAATGAAGATCTTTGTCCTCAAATTTTTTTTTTCTGTCTTTTTTTAAAAACAATTTCTTTACAAGAGTCCTGGCATTAGAATATTTGGATCCTGCAACAGACACCTTTGCTGTTTGGACACATATTGCTAAATGGATCTCCAAAAGAGCTATGCACATGTACAATTTTATCAACGGAGTATGAGGGGGTCCTTCTCCCCAGAGCCTTTTTTTTGTGGTAGGCAAACTTTGGAGAAGGCCCCCAATTTCCCCCATCTCCTGGCCTCTGCTTTTGTGTAATCCTTTCCCTTGGGTGTAGGCTGGACCCAGTGATTTGCTTCTGAGGAACTGAGTGAGGGAAGTGATGGAACGTCATTTTTGTGATTTAGACTACACAACACTGTGACTTTGTCTTACTGAGATGCTCTCTTGCCAGAATTTTCTCCCACCTTCTCAGCTTGCATTGTAAAAATGTGATGATGGAACAAGCTGCTGAGTGCAGCATCCAAGCTGCCAAGGAACTGGGGACACCCTCCACCCAGCAGCTAGCAAGGAACTGAGGTCGTTACCCCAGTGCCCACAAGGAACCCAATGCTGCCAGCCACCACCCAAGCACACTTGGACGTGGATCCTCTACAGTTGAACCTTCAGATGAGACTGCAGCCATGGTTATCACCATGATTTCAGCCTCAGGAAAGACCCTGAAGCAGAGGACTCAGCCAAGTCATGCCTGGCCTCAAGGCCCGCAGAATCTGTGAGAGGATAAATGCGTGCTGTTTTAAGCCTCTATGTTTTGGGGTAATTTATAAAGCAGCGATAGGTAACTAATACACTTTTACAACTTCTTATTTTAGGTAAGTTATTTCACCTTATAGCCTCTTTAATAAACCTAATAAATTCTTCTCTGTGCATGAAATAATACACAAGTAAAAACAACAACAACAACAACAACAACCTTCCCATTTGCTCAAAAGAACCAAGGTGCTGACCTATGTTGTGACCTTCTGTCACATGGCCCCTCCTTCAATCCATTTAGTTGGGCAAAGAGTTGTTTTTGTGAAGCTTTGTTTCTGGGACCCCTCCCACCTGGATCTTCCCTTCTCTGGGTGTTCCCCTCCAAGCGCTCATTCACTACTGACTTGAGATCCTAGGATGAGCTGGAAAGCACAGAGGAATGAGAAGTGCAGGGACTCAGTGCTTGAATCTCACGCCCTCGGGAAGATCCTTCAGCTTTCGTGTCTCCTCTGAGATGTGCCTTGTCTTTGGGAGCCCCTTCTCCTCATTCTGACTTTCCAAATGTTATGCATGTTTCAGAACCCTAGCTCCTCCCTCTGGGGCCCATCCTTCTCCTCTTAATGTCCTAGACATCACAAGCACACATATAGAACCCTGAGTTTTCTGTGAGCTAACCTCTGATTTTGTAAGATGTCAGAGCCCTAGTCAGTGGTGACCAGTGAATGAGTCAAGAACATTATGTTCCTAAGACAGAAAGGTGGCTCTCAGGCAGGCTTGTTATACAATACTCTAAGATGACATTAAAAGGTCACACAATCACCATTTTGCCTTATTACCAAGGCTTGGAAATATACTTAATACAGTTTAGCTCTTAATTATATTTAGTTTTAAATTTTTTTTTTCAACGTTTTTTAATTTATTTTTGGGACAGAGAGAGACAGAGCATGAACGGGGGAGGGGCAGAGAGAGAGGGAGACACAGAATCGGAAACAGGCTCCAGGCTCCGAGCCATCAGCCCAGAGCCTGACGCGGGGCTCGAACTCACGGAGCGCGAGATCGTGACCTGGCCGAAGTCGGACGCTTAACCGACTGCGCCACCCAGGCGCCCCTATATTTAGTTTTATAGTACTGAAAGTCTTTCAATGAATATTAACTTGGAGCCGGACATTAAACATTCACTGATGGACTAACTGTAAACTGCCTGGCCCTTGCCAAACAGAGAACTTAATTTTTCAAAAGTGTGGGAATCTAATTAGTGATCATACTGAGGTCCCTTGAGGCCACCTGTGATGTTTAACTAGCACTGGTGGGTATCCGGTTGGTGGCTTGAATCAAAGAGTGATCTTTATTAAAGCTGAATGTAATTAATTACATAATTTTGAAATGTTCAAGTCTAATTTCACTAAAATTACATCATGAAACTGGGCTATTACAGGATTTTTGGCAGAAGGGAAACAGGCATGAATAATTATTCAATGTTAATATCATGGATATCATGGATATCACTGGATTCTTTTAACTTACTGTCATCAGTGATGAAAGGGCCCTGAGGTTGCTCACATATGTATTGTTGAACAAGTACTCACTGTTGAAGAAGCATGTGTAATATTGATCTAAACAATAAGCCGGCTATGGGACTATTTGCACAAATATTAGCTGCTCAAAACCAATAAGCTAGTTGCCCATTAGGCATAAAGTACTTGGGAGCTGAAGCTGACTCTTGTCTCAAATCTTCCGGTCTCCCTGGGCTGTCATCTTAAGTTATATCAGAGAGCAAACACCAAACAAAGCCAATAGTGTTTCTCAGCATCTATCTCAGTGATCTATTGTCATAATAATGCTGTGTAGCAAACCATCCCAAGGTCAAAGTCTCACGAACCTGCAGATTGGTGGAATGCTTTGGTTCTGTTGATCTCGGTGAGCTTGTTTTGGCAGTTTTTCGCTCCCGTGGCCAGTAGGTGGCAGGCCAGTGGCGAATCTAGCGTGGCCTCGGTTGGTACAAAGGCCTCTATTCCACCGTCGCTTTCTTATGATGATCTTGGGGATGTGTGTAGGAAAGAAAATACAAGCTGTTCGCCCTCTCGAGGCCTGGGCTCTGTCCGTAGTGGCACTGTATCACTTTTCCAATATTCTATTGACCAGAACAGGACACAGACCAGTGCAGATTTGAAGGGAGGAAAATAGACTCTCCCCCTAGAAAGGACTTGAAAGATGTGACACACAGGAAAGGAAAAATTGGAGGCATTCTCTAATCTATCACTGCATCCCAAAATGGATGAACTTATTCATGTTTGCATCCAGAAAATATGCAATTATTCTTCACGGTATCGTTATGTTCTATAGAGTCACTGCCAGCACTGAATTAATGAATGTTTCAAGGGTTGGAAATACAGGGTTAAGTTCCTGTGAATCTTAGGTCATATTTTTATCCCCTTAAATGCCTTTTGTGTTGTATAGATTTGTTTGCCAGTGTCCTTGTGAAACAAGCCAGTCTCATCAGCGCTAAAAATGTGCTGTTCCACGAAACTCTTTTCTTATATAACACTTAGTACAGATTTGTCAAGTTCTTCTGCAACCTTCTGATCTTCAGACTTACCTTCCCTAAGTGTGTGATCTCTAATACAGCACCCTCTCAGGGCCCACTGGGGTATGGAAAGAAAATATTAGAGCTTCTAAGTGCATATTTTTAATCTCATTTGTTAATTTAAAAATATGTTGGTATACCATCACCACAATAATCCCTTTGCTCTGAGCTACTCCCATTTCTCAGTTGGAAAAATGGAATAGACCCTTAATTAGTCTCTGCTGTTGTCCTTGTCCCCTACTCCACAGCTAGTCTCTCCACAGCTGGAAGCATACTTTTAAAATGTCAGTCAGAATCTTCCCTTGAGAGCCTATCTACCCTTAAGTTTCCTTCTGATTTCCTTTCTTCCTGCTCTCTGTGTCTTACTCACCGCCAACCACAGAGGCTTCCTCTGTCCACAAACGTGCCAGGCATTCTTACCCCAGGGCCTTTGTACTGGCTGTTCCCTCTGACCCAAGTGCCAGAAACTCAGATACCAGCATGTCCAACTCTCCTGGCTCTGAGTCTTATTTAAGTAACATCTTTTTAATCTGCCCTTTTACCCTCCACATACTCGATCTCCCTTACACAATTTGTTCATTTTTTTCTCCCACAGCACTTAACTACCTTCTAACATACTGTATAATTTTCTTATTAATTAAGTTTATTGATTATTCTCTAATTACATGAGGGCAGGCGTTTTTGTCTTTTTTATTTGTGGAAATATTCCAAATGCTCAGGACAATGCCTGGCACATAACAAGGACACAATAATTTCAGCATATTTTTATCAAAGGATGGGTTGATTGAATAGCTAGTTTTTTTATTTTTTTTTAAGTTTATTTGTTTTTGAGAGAGAGAGACACACACACAGAGTGCCAGCAGGGGAGGGGCAGAGATAGACATGGTGAATAGTTATATTTTATATATAGTGCATAATGCACTACTAACGTTATAGTGTATATAACTTTATAATAAATAAATACGTATTTGGGTAAGTGCCCACCTTTTCCCCCCTCTCACAGGAGTTTCGAAGAGACCTTTAATGAACCCTGGCTTACATGTGGGAGGTAGGATTTTGAGGCAATCATTAAACCGGCTCCGTGTCCACGAGATGGCGCTCTTTGCCAATAAGTCATCAATAGTAGACACAAGTGCTGAGCACCTCATATTCTTGGTGTTGTTCGAGTCCCGCTACTGTCACATAATTATTACTGGTCCTGATGCCATCGTGTGACGTATCCATGCTGGGTATTTGAATAGCTGTGTTCCTGAAATTCCTACCCAGTGGGGAGGGACTTGAGAGTATCACTTTGCGGATGTCAGCTGCTCTTTGCCAAGGTCACAGGGTGCTGACCCGTGATGTAGGAGGTGTGGCAGGACCATGGTGCTTGGGGGGGGCTCTCAGGGTCTCAGCTGCTCTTCAGACCCTTCTGCTAGAGGGTCTTTTTCCCAGTCTAATGCCACTGACCTTCTCAGGACTCCGCCTGCTGGCAAGACCCATCACCCCTGCGAGGGATTTTGCTGCTTGCAAAGTACCTGTTGTATACCAGGCACTGGAAGGGACGCTCTGTGTACATAGTTGGGTATTTTCAATCGCCCTGGAAAGAGGGGATTTAGAATTCCATTTTACAAAGCAGGAAGTTAATGTTTAGAAAGATTCACAGCAAGTGGTAGGGAGGAATTTCTTGCTCAGTGAAGGAAACATAAGGCTTCTGCGCTGTTCTTTCTCTATACACAGGAATCCAAGGAACAAAGAACTCACAGGTGAGCAAGTTCCGGTTCCCTGTCCTCCGGAAGTTCACCATGTGGTTAGAGAGGGACACACAAACACACACGCACGTGCACACACACTGGTTCAAGGCAGATTGTAATGAATGCTGAAACAAGCGTATGGAGAACTTGCCAAAGGGGCACTTTGTTCCTGCTTACACGTTTCTGTGGGTTTTTTGCCACTAGGGAGAAATGCTTGTTCCTGACTCCTCGTGTGGGATTTTTCCGGAGTTTTATTTAGGATCTCGTTAAAACTGCAGAATCCGCTTCAGTGGCTCTGCAGAAGGGCCTGGAGTTCTGCATCCGTTAACAGCCCATCAGGTGATCCAGCCGCTGCTGGTGCAGAGGCTGCCCTGTGTAGGAAGAGGCTGCAGTGGGGTTTGGCCCAAGAGCTAAGAATGGTTTTTACATTTGCAAAGGGCTGTGGGCGGATGGAAGAGAGACCATGTGTCAGATCATGGGCGGCCCTCAAAGACAAGATGTTGGCTCTGACCCTTCGCAGCCGAAGTCCGCAGCCGCCTGCGCTAAAGTAATTCTGCTGCTCCCTTTCTGAACTGCCTGGCAAGGGCAAGTTCTCTCCAAAAGGCATGGAAGAAAGAACCCGCTAAGCTTGGTCAACTCCATCCGTCCCCAGATTGAGGCTGGAGGGCTCTTTTTGAGCCCCCAAAGCCAAACCTTTCGTGTTTCCTCCGTGCTTTTCTCCTGTGTGTCTGTCGCCTCGCTGGACTCGAGGCCGGTGCCGTGCCTGCAGCCAGGCTGGCGTTCTGGACCCGGCTGATGGACTCACACACAACCCGGAGGACACCCGCGTGCTACTGAATGACTCTGTGCCCGTCCATACCACCGGCCAACCCTCCTATCAGAGGGCTCATTACACGTCAGAGTCGGCCTCCGTGTTGGGAAGCCGGTCTGCATGGCGGGCCCCTGCGTGGCCCTCCAGCAGAAGGGCTTTCCGGTCCTTCCCGGGCCACCTCAGTGAGCTTCTGCAGAGAGCAGCCGTCAGCAACTAGGCAGCAACAGGCCTGAATCACGGAAAAGTCGGCCTGATTTGACAAAAGCCGCAGCCAAACATTTTTTGCTCTTGGAGGTGTAACCATGGCAACGAGATCAGATGGAGAACTGTTCCTTAACGCAGACGACACTCAAATGCACATGTCAGTTTGGGGGAGCGGGGATGGGTGTAAATTTAGAATCCAAGCTTCACGTCACGGAACAGAGAGCATTAGAACAGGGCCCGGCACACGCCTTCCTCAGCCTCCTCCCCTCCCAGGGCTGCACAGACCGCTGTAGGCAGGGCCTGTACTCATCAGTTGTGGTGTTGACCTTGCTCATGGCACTCTTCTACCTGCCGCAGCTATCATGACAGGGATGTGCTGTTAGAAAGTCCACCCACCGTGGCAATTGCCAGGAGTATTAACAGAGCAACTAAAGAACTGAGCCCCAAAGGCGTAGTTGTTCTAATCATTCTGTATTCGAGCTAGCTCTCAAAATCCTCACCTCGAACCTCCATGACAGGTGCCACTACTCTCCCCACTTTACAGATGAGGAGGTCGAGGTGCAGAGAGGATGGTGATGCGGGAATGTAAGGCAAGCTGATGCCCCACAAATTCCCCACTAGGTGTGTGTGACATTCCTCAGGCACTCCTGGCTGCCCAAGGAAAGAGGAAAACAAACTGCTAACTGATAGACATCACAGTCATGCAGGACATGAGTTTTCTTCAGTTTACAAAAGTCAATTTTATCAACAGCCTAATGTCTGGAAACCTATAGACGCAGTCTCCTGGAGCCCTAACGTCACCCTCCCCTTCCCAGTGATGTAGGGAACAAAGACAAGAATGGTTGAATTTCCCTATAACCTGCAGCCCACTGACAAATCCTTGAGGCAAATACAGAGTAGAACATTCCTCCAGGAACCCCCTACTGTCATAATATTAATGCCCTGCTGGAGGGAAAACAACCTCAACTTGACAATAGCTAGGCCTTATGTATCGTAGGAGTCCTCTTTAGCATATGACATGCCTTCTGGAAGCCTCCCTTGTGCCTTTACCTCCCCCAGCTTCATAGTATATAATCGGCCTGTCCTCGCCACCCCACTGCAGCTCTTTCACGGGTCCTGTCCCCGTGCTCTAATAAAATCACCTTTTTGCACCAAAGACATCTCAAAAATTCCTTTTTGGCCATCAGCTCCGGACCCCACCAGCATTCCCAAACCCCATCAGTGGGCCGTTTGACCCAGGAGACCGGCTGAGGGCCGGCACTCTGCAGTCTCATCGTGGGAGAAGAAGTTTCCCTGGCAAGTCTGCATGTTAGCAGACCCAGGTCCTTGGACCCAGCGGGGCCCCAAAAATACAAGCAAGGAAAAACAAAACACAAAACACAAAACAAAACAAAACAAACCAAAAAAACAAGCGAGGCTTATTGGGGCTCATGCTCCAGCACAAGGGAGGGCAGCACAAAGGGAACCCTCAGGCTGACCCCCCCAAGGAGAAATCAGGGAGAGTTGTTTTTTTTTAATTTTTTTTTTCAACGTTTTTTATTTATTTTTGGGACAGAGAGAGACAGAGCATGAACGGGGGAGGGGCAGAGAGAGAGGGAGACACAGAATCGGAAACAGGCTCCAGGCTCCGAGCCATCAGCCCAGAGCCTGACGCGGGGCTCGAACTCACAGACCGCAAGATCGTGACCTGGCTGAAGTCGGACGCTTAACCGACTGCGCCACCCAGGCGCCCCAGGGAGAGTTTTTTTTAAAGAAACCTAGGTGGTAAAGGAATGCTGTCTGAGCACCCTAGAGGCTCATCAGGCAGAATGGTTAATCAACATGTTAGGTCTCCACCCCTGGGTGTGATTTTTAGTATTATAATGAGGGGAAAGTGGGTGAAAGGTCAGCACTGGGGTCCCCCTTGGCCCAGACGGATTTGGCCGGGTCTTGGCCAGTCTTTGTGGTAAGCACCCTCCTTTCAGGGAGCACCTCGCCTCCCTGTTCCTTCAGGACACGAGGACAGGCTGCTCAGGAGGCAGAGAGCTTGACCTTCTATTTATCTGGTTTATGGAGGTTGTAACCAAAGAATGTTGGATTTTGTGGTCAGATTTGAGGGCACCCGAGTCCAGTTCCTGCTTTGTCTCAGGTGAGGAGACCTCAGGAGTATTTAAGTCAGTGCCATTGTCTGGACATCCGGAGAGGACAGTCTGCTGGCTGAAAAACCCAAGGCTATGGGTGACGTTTCCCTGTGCTGATGTGCATCCTCCCTAAGCTGCGGGTAGGAGGAGAGGTGGTGAGAAGGAAACCGAAGGCCCCCAGGGGGGCGGCTGGGTATAAAATCAATCTCACTTCTCCGAAGGCAATTTTTCTAATATGTGTAAAGAGCTTTCAAATGTTCCTATGTGTTTATCCACTAATTCAATTTGTATAAATCATCCTAAGGGAATAATCAAAGTTCAGATGTTGTTTTTCTAACAATGTGCACATCACAGTTTATTTATTAAAGGATACTTTCTTTTTTTTAATTAAAGTTTATTTATTTTGAGAGAGAGTAAGGAAGCAGAGGAGGGGCAGAGAGAGAGAGAGAGAGAGAGAGAGAGAGAGAATCCCAAGCAGGCTCCACACAGAGCCCAACACGGGGCCTGATCTCAAGAACCATGAGATGCTCATCTCAGATGATGATCTGAGCCTAAATCAAGATCATCTGAGCCTAAATCAAGAGTCTGATACTCAACAGACTGGACCACCCAGGCGCTCCTATTAAAGGATATTTTCAAAAGAGCGTATGTAGTGAAGAGTTGGGGATTGATCAAATAAACAAATCCATGAAGTATAATAGTATGTAGCTAAAAATTGTATTTTTAAGAAATTTTTAGCGATGTAGGGAAATATTTGTCGAAAAGCTGTGTGGAAACATCAGGAAACACAGTTACATATGGCATGAACTCATAAATTTATATATACATGATTGAGGAAATGAACAGACTATTTCACAGAGATGGAATTAGGGGGCATTAATTTCTTTATATTTTCCTAATCCTTATAATACACAGAAACTCTTATAAATAGCAAGAGTTTTGCTAACAGAAGAAATAGTAATAAGAAAACAACCCTTTCTATTCATTAAGTGCATATAGTGTGCTTGGCAATGTAAGGAAGTGAATTACCTATATTTAAAGTATTTTTGCTTACAAAGTCTGGTGAGATAGGTTTTATGAAAAAGGAAATGGAAACTGAGAAATCAGTTGATGTGCTTAAGATCTACTAAAAGAGGGGCAGCTGGGTGGCTCAGTTAAGCACCTGTCTCTTGATTTCAGCTCAGGTCCTGATCTCATGGTTCATGGAATCGAGCCCCACATAGGGCTCTGTGCTGACAGTATGGAGCCTGCTTGGGATTCTTTCTCTCTCCCTCTGCCTCTCCCCCTACTCATGCTTTCTCTCTCTCTCTCTCTCTCTCTCTCTCTCTCTCTCAAAAAAAATTCTACTAAAAGAACAAGTTATTAAAGGTAAAAGTTATAAGCATGTGTAGCACACTCAAAAAATGAGAAATAGTCTATTTAGCTGCAGGATAGAGTTGAGGGAATCATGGGAAATGAGGAACCAGAGGAGAGTGGGGGCAGATCATAGAAAACCTTGAATGTTTTATTCTATTGGCATAGAGCCTATTCTATAGGTAATGTGGAACCAGTTGCACAAATTAAAAAGAAAAGATCTCTGCCCCTTCCTCACTCATGCTCTCTCTCTCTCTCTCAAAAATAAATAAACATTTTTAAAAATTCAACAAAAAAGAGGTGCCTGGGTAGCTCAGTCAGTTAAGTGTCTGACTTCAGCTCAGGTCATGATCTTGCGGTTTTGTGGGTTTTGGGTTCAAGCCCCGCATCAGGTTCTGTGCTGACAGCTTGGAGCCTAGAGTGTGCTTTGGATTCTTTGTCTTCTTCTCTCTCTGCCCCTCCCTCACTCACGTTCTGTCTGTCTGTCTCAAAAATAAATAAACAATTAAAAAATTTTTAAGAAGGGAAGGGAAAAGGAAAGGGAAGAGAAGGGAAGGGAAGGAAGGAAAGCAAAGGAAAACAAAGGAAAGGAAAGGAAAGGAAAGGAAAGGAAAGGAAAGGAAAGGAAAGGAAAGGAAAGGAAAGAAAAGGGAAGGGAAGGAAAGGGAAGGAAAGGAAAGGAAAGGGAAAGAAAGGGAAGGAAAGAAAGAAAAGGTGTGTATTGGGGCGCCTGGGTGGCTCAGTCGGTTAAGCGTCCAACTTCGGCTCAGGTCACAATCTTGCAGTCCGTGAGTTCGAGCCCCTCATCGGGCTCTGGGCTGATGGCTCAGAGCCTGGAGCCTGTTTCCGATCTGTGTCTCCCTCTCTCTCTGCCCCTCCCCTGTTCATGCTCTGTCTCTCTCTGTCTCAAAAATAAATAAACATTAAAAAAAATTAAAAAAAAAAAGAAAGAAAAGGTGTGTATGTGTGCTTGTGTGTGCACAGGGCTGATGAAGTGATAATGAGCAATGCTCAGAAGGTTTTACTGACATTGCATATCATGTCTTGCCTTCTTCATTAGGCTATGTCTCCATACACTTGCCCCAACATAAACATTATTAACTTTTGGAGTGGGTTCTCAGAGATTTCCAGGGTAGAAAAGCAGAGGTAACCCAGCCCTCCAGGCAGCTGGAAGCAGAGGAACACGAGTGAACGAGGAATTATCTTTAAAATCCTCTTTCTCTGCTCCTTTCTTTTATAGCATCATCAAGTCGTGGAGCCTCTTGTCCCACAGGGACTCCAGTTGTCTTATGTGACTAATTTCACCCCTGTCTCAGGCTCTAGGGTTCAGTTTATGCTATGAGCCTACCGTCCTTGGCCCGAGCTTTCAGCCTGGGGGCCACAGCATCTCACTCCTGCACGATGAAGGGTGTCTGCGTGTCTGCACGGTGCCCTCCCTCCCATACAACTGAGCCTCTCAGTCTGCATGGGTCCTGGTTCCCAGAGTCCTTAGCTGCTCAGACCTCCTGAGTGGGAGGTCAGTCCTGTATTTGACAATTTGGTCCCTTTATACCCAAACTGTTCATTGGATGGCACAACATTTCAATCTTCTTTTCACCTGGGTGTGTGCATCTATAAATATTTAAATTTGTAGATTCTTTTGTAACACTGTCACGCTTGGGTCTTCAGACTTCACTTACATTCACACCAGTAATCCCTGGGAGAACTCGTCCAGGCAGGAAGTATCTCCACTTTGTGCCCAAGGAGCCTAAGAGGGCCTCAGTGACTTGTCTGGGATTTGGCCATTAATTAGGTGCAGCCAGGATGTGAATCCCACAGTTTTGGTATCAAAGCCGGTGTTCTTAATCATTGCGCCATGCTGCCACTCACATTTAGAATAGGACATTTTCTGAAAACAGTGACATAGGGAGTCATCATTATAATGCAGTCGCAGCTAATCTTCAATCCTCTACCCGTGGTGCCTCAACCCTCAAGCTTTGATGTAACATTCTGACTGATTCTAGGCAGATGTGTGGATGGCGATGCCATTAACTACTAGGTTTGAATGCGCTTTCTCTCTGTTCCCTTTGCCTCTGCTACATAAAAGATCCCTTATTTCCCCTCTCGCTTTTTTTTTTTTTTTCCGGTAAATTCTTTCCTGGTGATCTCCTTGTATCTAGGGCTTTACTACCCATCCCTTCCTTGATGGTTCCCCTTCGCAGCCTCCAGCTCTCTCCCACATTCCGGTCCAGCAACACACTGCACATTCCCTCCTGCGTGTCGCACGAAGATCCCAAACCCAGCAAATCCCAAACCGGGCACCCGCTCCACTTTCCTGTCTTGTTGATGGCACTGCTGTCATTCTGTGGCGACTCAGAAATCTGAGTCAGCCGTGGCTCTTGCTTTTCCTGCCTCCAGCATCTCTTAAGTGTCCCCTCTTCTTTTCTGGAATCAACTCTTTTCTGCTAACACATCTGGCTCGGATGTATCCTTCTCCTGGGATGGTCTCCTGGATCTGGGACAGGGTCAGAAACTGTGGGGTCATGGGCTTCCCGAAACATTGCACGCCTTCCCGATTCCCCATTCCCGCCAGTTTGTTCCCTGGAAAACACTCCCGTGCCAAGACAATGGGGCTGGAAAGTGGGTTAAGAGGCTGAGCAATTTCTATAAAGGAGAGAGCCCCGTAAACTTACAGCACATGAACAGGGCAGTGCACGTGTGGAAAGCCACAGAGTCTCAGGGGAAATAAGGTCTCAGTCCTCACTTTCAGCCAAGTTGGCTGCTCAGCCCTAATACCAGGCAATCTCTCTGGCATCTGAGCATGTACAGCTCCTAGCTATCCCTCAAGGTCCAGATTAAATGCCACCTCCTTCATGAAGTTTTTCCTGCTATAAGTTTGTGGCTCTCTAGACTACTTGAGTAATTTATTCATCCCCTTCACGTGTAGGGAACACTTACTACATTGTCGACACTTTTGTGTACTTATCTCTCCTAAATAGATAGGAAGTTCTAGATCAAAGTCTATTTCACCTTTCTTTTTGGTCCAGAGTATGCCTTGCTTCAAAGATCCTCACTGAAGTTGGCTGAGTAAATGAATAAATAGTCTGCCCCAAACAGTGTTAGACTGTTTGGAAAAAATGGCCACAGTAATTCACTTCCTGTCCATGCTCTTGAGTAGATTTCCTTCCCTGACACTGGACTTGTCCGTGTGACTTGGTGTGGCCCGTGGGACAGTGCTTGGCCATCGAGGTTTCCCTCTCTCTCCGCACTTGGGACTCTGAGGCCACCATGGGAGTGGCCCAAGCCATCCTGCTAGAGGCTGAGTGGCGAAACAGAGGACAGATGCTCTGAACCGCCACTGGCCAAGTCACAAGAGGGCGCCTGGCAGAGATCAGCTGAGCCGACCCAGATACTGTCAGCTGCCCCACAGAACAAGATAAATAAAAGGCTCTGGTTTCAAGCTACTTAGTTTTGGCAGTGGGTTTTTATGCAGTAAAAGCGAATTGGATACCCGTGGATTGCCAATTTCCAGCGAACTGGAGTGCAGTCAAATGACTAGCCCTGCTGCCCACACTCAACAGCACTAGCATCCTGGAAACATTGCTGCCAGATGGGTGGAAATCATTCCAGTCAAATAAACAGACTTGCTAGTCAAAGAGCCCTGGGCTCAAGTCTAGGATCTGTCACTAGCTGTGTGACATTGAACAAGTTACTTCACCTCCCAGACAATGGCAACTACTTTTGTGGGTTGTTGAAAAAATGTGTAAGGAAATCACGTTCACGAAGTAGCTGCCATAGACTACCGTACAGCATATGGTGGATCTACGTTGGCTGTTTCTCTTGGTTGGTCTTTGACTGGAGGATAAAGCTCTGACTGTCCTCGCACAGGAAAATGCCCCCCCCCCTTTCTTCTCTCTCTCTTCTCACCCTTCTTTTGCTTGCACGCACACACACCCCTCTCTGCCCCTCCCTCCCTCCCTTCCTCTCTCTGTCTCTCTGTTTCCCTCTCCCCACTCCTTCCCTCTACAGGCACCTCTTTGCTATGTAAATTTATTTACCAAACTGGCCAAACCAGGTACTACAAAATTTCCCCAAATTAAGCCCCTGACTATTTCTGGGGAGTTAATTACTTACACAAGTGCACAAGTATGCCCTGGGATTTCTAGACTACTCGGTGTTCCTGCTCCGTGAATACTTCTCACCCCCGAGACCGGTAAATAAATAAAACAGCAACCAGGTCACGAAGACAATCTAAATGCTCTCCGTGTGGGGTCTTTCCTCCCACATTCTCTGAGCCTCCATGAAAAATCCTGAGTGAAAAGACTTGAGGCATCTATTTCTGTCTCTCCTCTTCTCAGGCAACCTGGGGCCCCAGAATTGGCATCTTTCTTGGGTGCTGGCTGCAACATTTCCCCAACTATTTACTATTTATTGGGTAATTAGCATTGGGCTGCGTCCTCATGTTCTTCCTCTCTGAAGAGGCAAGTAGAGGAGTGACACTCCATAGCAGGGCTGGGGTGGTGGTTACACATTGGAATACTAGGTGTATCACGTGTTCCAGGCACTAGGCTAAGCATGTAATGTGCTTTAATGACTCAGGAAACTGAAAAATAGTGAGCTCATCTCAAATAGACCCCCTTCTCCCACTTTCCACTGCCCCAGTCTTCTTGGCCTCATCTCCTGTTTTTTCTTCTTCAGATCACTTATGGCCCTTTGACTTTATATTATTTACCTATTTGTTTACTTCTTTACTGTCATCCTCCCCATGGGAACATAAGTTCCATGAGGGGAAGTGCTAAGTCTACCTTGACTATCGCCGTCTAGAGTCCCATCTGACACACAGCAGGCCCTCATTTTCTGAACAATGTGGGATAGACATTAGAGGAATGGGTGAGCAGTTACTGGTGTCTCCCGCCCAAAGGAAGGAGAAGCTCTCTAGGACTGGTGCTGTGTCGATTATGTAATACACACTCCCATCACTGCGCCCCGGGACGGCATGAACCTCCGTCAACACTTCATAACAGACAAGTCTTGAAACTCCACTAGAAAATAGTAATAGGCGCAGGAAACAGGTAACTTCTGATATCTGAGTTTTTCAGACTACTGAAGAAACTCAACACTGAAGTTCCCTTGGATAGACATATTTTAAGCAGCAACTGCAAGGAAACTTAAAGAGATGTATAATTGGTCTTTTTACTCATTCATTTGCATTCCCAAAATAATTTGGGTGGGTACAACCGAGTTTTGTTGACCCAAGGCTACCATTGAAACTATAATCCGTAGGCAGTATGCTGTACTTAAGGATTGCCATATCTTTCTTCCCCAGGGACTCAGAGCCCTTGGAAGGCAGATCTTGCCGACTGATCTTTATATCTTTAATGACCAGTTCAGTGTTGGGTTACAGTCGATGTTCAGTAAGTGTTAAGTTGGATAAATGAATAGATGGAGGGACATTCCTAGCATACTGTGCTGTGACTAGTAATACCCTCAAGGACAGACCAGCCTTTTGGCTAGCTAACCTGGCACGTGCTAGCTCCAGGCTGCTAGCCCTATTTTAATTGCTATGTCTCCATCTGATCATTTTTCTCCGTTTCCCCTCATGACTCCAGTTATGTCTCATTTCCGTTCAGTCAGCTTGTCCACCAAGGATAATGACCAAAATATTTAACGGCTTTGCCTGCAACGGTATCTTTTCTCTTTCTGACTCTCTCTTTTTATCTCTTATGGACGGAGGACAAAAGCACATGTTTGTTAGCATTTGTAGCAGATTAAAGACAGTTGAAAATTCTTTGACACTAATCGCATCAAGTGGTGGGTCTGCATCCTTGCGTATTAAATCTGGATGGCCTTGGTGACTGCTCTGGCTAAAAGAACACAGTGGAATTGGCTGTGTCAGTTTCCCAGCACAGGCTTAAGAGACTGGTGGCATCTGCTCTCTGTGGCTTGGGCCCGTCTCTTGGACCCCGAGGCATCAGGTGAGAAGTCCATGTGCCATGGTGGAGGGACACTAAGAGAGTGTCTGAGCTGGCACGGGAGAGGAGAGGGGCCCATCTGAGCCCAGCCTACCAGCCACGCCACCAAGGTTCCAGACGGGAGAAGGAAGCCATCTTGGATCTGCTGAGCAGGCCAGCTGCCAGCTGATAACTGCCAGTGAGTTCAGTGGCACAGAAGGGGAGTCCCCACACAGTCCCACAGAAGGGGAGGGGACCATTGGTCAGCCACACGCTGCCGGGATGCCTAACCCACAAAAATGATGCAATATAATGAATTTGTTGTTTTAGGTCGCCACATTGTGGGGTAGTTTGTTATGCAGCAATAGAAAAGCAAAACAGTATTCATTATCAAATAAGATTAAGGGCACCTCGCGGCTCAGTCGGTTAAGCATCTGACTCCTGATTTCGGCTCAGGTCACGATCTCACAGTTTGTGGGATGGAGCCCTGCATCAGGCTCTGCGCTGACGGTGTGGGATTCTCTCTCTCCCTTTCTCTGCCCCTCCCCTGCTCGTGCTCTCCCCCTCTCTCTGTCTCTGTCTCTCTCAAAATAAATATATACACTTTAAAAAATGTTTAAAAATAAGATGAGTCTTGAATAGTCATTTAGATAAAATTAATATGTTACCTTTTGTGCTAAAAGGGGCTTTGCAATGTAATTACCTTAGGATAGTGATATGAGGAAATCTTCCTGGGTTATGCGGATGGGCTCCATAAAATCATGAGTCCTTACAAGGGGGAGGCACCAGCGTCAGAGTGAGGAAGGGATGTGGTAATGAAAGCCAAAGCCGTGACGAAGGTGATGCGCTCAGAAGAGGGAAAGAGATACTGAAAAAGGCAAGGAAACAGACTCTACCCTAGAGGCCCCGGGAGGGGAAGGCAGGCCTGCTGACGTCTTGATTTGACCTGGTGTTACTGGAACTCACCAGCTGCAGTCCTAACTCCAGACCTTCAGAATGGGATTCTATTTGGAGACAGCGTCTTTAAAGGGGTAGTTAGGTCAAATGAAGTCATGTGGGTAGAGACACGGACCAGGAGAGCATGCAGAGAGGGAAGACCGTATGAGGAGAGCGGGGGCTGACGGCCTCCACAAGCCAAGGACAGAAGCTTCAAGGAAACAACCCTGCTGACACCTTCATCTTGCCCTTCTGGCCGCCAGACCTGTGAGACGTTCATTTCTGTTGGTCAAGCTGCCTGCTCTGTGGTGCTTTGCTGTGGGAACCCAGGCAGACTGGCACAGTGGTCTCACTAGCAGGAGGTCATTAGCAGCAGAGTTGAGACTGGACCCCAGGAGTTCTGGCTCCTTGGGCTCTTCTTGCCGCTTAAGGTCCTGCTCGATGGCGGCACGGTGATTATGAATTTCCTGGATCCTAATCTCAGCCTCCATTGATCACCAGCGATGCTAATCTTGGACAAGCTATTTGTATTTATACGAGGTGCCTGTTTTATAGCGTATTTCTGTGCTGCAATCAGGATCAGATGAGTTCCCACCCATGGGGTGCTTGGCATGCAGTTCAGTGAACCTCAGCGATCGTTTCTGATCTCTGTATCCCAGACTGGGAGGGGACGCGTGGAGTTTTCTAGCAAAATCCCTGAGATTTGGGGAAGGGAAAAATCAGGTACAAGATCACTAATGAGAAAACTGCACCACGAGGGAGAATGTTTCTCTCCTGGTGTAAAGTGTTAAATTTTGCAGCAAAATTTCTACTCTATCAGCTATAGAATCAGTAATCATTTGCAGGGGTGGAAACTATTATTCATCAATGTCACTGTCATCAAATAAAATGTAAGTGCCTACAGAGACACAGTGTGGTCTAAGGAGGCTTGCGAAGAACCTGTAATTACTACCCTGTCGTTCAAATCAGCAAGAAAAGTGGGCGCTTTTAAGGCAGGAGCTTCCGGCTGCTGATTTTGTTCATGATTCTCATGAACCTTGAAATGTCTGACCCAGGCAGTCCCCCCACCACACCCCTCCCCCCAGCTCTTTCTTGTCCAGCAACTTCCCGAAGGGGCGCTCCTCCTCCAACCTGGACACTCAGGGTTGCGTGAGGATGTTCTCAGCCTCTGGACAGCCTGAGGAAGTTTCTTGCTGCCACTGTGAATCTGTGATCTCAGCTCCAAAACCCAGGGAGGCAAGCCCAGGGAGGCAGAAAAGGTCCAGATGCCTGTCTGTGCACCTAGGGAAGCTAAAGCCAGTCCTCTCCTATTTTGATGTTTTGTCTTTTCCGCTCGCTGTGCTCACTGCAGTGAGACATCATCAAAAGAATGAGTGCACAGGCCTGTGGCCACACTCAGCTGCTCCAGAAAAACCATCAAAACCAGCCACGTGTGGCCACTGCAAGCCAAAGCACATTAATGCTAAAATTTAGGACAGTCTGCATCAGAAAACACATATTTTAGAATAAAAGAGCACAAAATACTCTATATCTTTCTCCTCTGATGGTTTTCAAGTTTTGTTTTAACTGTAATCAGAATTATCAAATCTAATATTTTTATCAGAAAAATTTATTTGAATCCCCAGGTTAGCTTTAGGAGCCCTCCCTACACATCCATGGAGTGTCGTTAGTCATAAGAGGCCTTAAATGCCAGACTAAGGGTTTACATCTCATTAAATCAAATGATTACTTCTGACTCATGCTAGTTGTTAACTCTTCATGCTGTCATTCCTTCCTTCCTTCCTTCCTTCCTTCCGTCCGTCAGTCATTTAACTTGCGTTTTGAAGATTTATTCTGAACCAGATGCTATGCTGAGTCCTAAGGATTCTAAGACGAATGAGCTGGAGTCCCCACCCAGAAAGGGATTTACAATATGGTGGGAAAATGGTAACAATGACTACGTTTGGACAGTAGTCTACAATATGCCTCCATAAGCATCTCATTTATGTAAAGTTTTCTCAAAAACGCTGGATCCGGGGGCGCCTGGGTGGCGCAGTCGGTTAAGCGTCCGACTTCAGCCAGGTCACGATCTCGCGGTCCGTGAGTTCGAGCCCCACGTCAGGCTCTGGGCTGACGGCTCGGAGCCTGGAGCCTGTTTCCGATTCTGTGTCTCCCTCTCTCTCTGCCCCTCCCCCGTTCATGCTCTGTCTCTCTCTGTCCCAAAAATTTAAAAAAAAAAAAAAAAAAAAAAAGTTGAAAAAAAAAACCGCTGGATCGGATGGGTGTGAGCCAAAGAGAAGCTTCAAACCTCTTCTGGGCTCTGGAGACCTCTTTCCTGCTTGGCCCATCTCTCCCTGGGCATCGATGGTAAGATCACAGAGCAAATGTGAAAGTACCTCCCAGGAAGAGCCAGCAGACAGCCTGTGTGTCTGTCTGAGGGTTCACTCCAGGGTGGAGAAGCCCCCAGTGGAACCAGAGCTACTCCCGGTGCAGCTCCTTCCCAGGCACTGTGGGCTGCTACAGGCTTGGCTTCCAGGCCGGGGGAGGGGACAGATGGGAAAGAGAGAGACCGAGTGGAAGAGGGGAAGAGAGGGAAGCCATCACGGTAGACAGGCCCAGCATGGCCTTGTGAAATCTTCTAGTGGAATGTGAGTTGCTGCACTTATTTTCTAATAGCTCCTGTTGCAGGTTTCTGATAACAATCCCTGCAGTATATAAATACTATTATAAATACTATTTACTCATCAGTTATAAATATCGTTTTATTTAACGGGATAACCTGGGGAGAGATATACTCTGGGGACAGGCCTTCATAATGTAATGAGCATTGCATTATGTATGAAGGATTTATGAAGATACCTACAAGGCTTTAGCAAGAACATTGCAGAAATAAAGTATGCTTCATGCCTGACATGGGCTCACTCAGTCATCTAAATAAGCAAAAAAAAAAAAAAAAAAAAAAAACACCAAAAACCAAAACAACCACAAAAAAACCCCACCCCAAAACAAAAAATGTTTTCAACGGCATGCACTGGTAAGATGGTAAGATACAGCCCTTGTGCTCCAGGGACTCACAGGTAGACAGACAAGCAAATGGACTATGATGCTCTGGTATGAAAAATGCCAAGGCTGAAAGCCCAGGTCTTATGGGATCTCTAAATTGGGAACTAAAACTCCATTGGTCATAATCCAGGTAAACACTACAAGGGATTAACATGGGCAAAGGCCAGGAGGCAAGGCCTGGTCTAGGATCTGCGGATGCAGTAGAGGATGGTTTGAGGACTTACAGGAGATGAAAACAGAGAGATAAGGGTCAGAGGATAAGCAGCTTTTTTTTTTTTTTTTTTTCAATTTAATTATTTAAATTCAAGTTAGTTAACATACCACGTAGTATTGGTTTTAGGAGTAGAACCCAGTGATTCATTACTTACATATGACCCCCAGTGCTCACCCCAACAAATGCCCTTCTTAATGCCCATCACCCATTTAGCCCATCCCCCCACCCACCTCCCCTCCAGCCACCCTCAGTTTGTTCTCTGTATTTAAGAGTCTCTTATAGTTTGCCTTCCTCTCTGTTTTTAAAGTATTTTTTTTCTTTCCCCTATGTTCATTCATTTTGCTTCTTAAATTCCACATATGAGTGAAATCATTTGTGTTTTTCTGATTTATTTCACTTAGCATAATACACTCTAGTTCCATCCACGTTGTTGCAAATGGCAAGCTTTCATTCTTTTTGATCTCAGAGTAATATTCCGTTTATATATATATATATATATATATATATATACACCACATCTTTTTTATCCGTTCATCAGTTGATAGGCATTTGGGCTCTTTCCATACTTCGGCTATTGTTGATAGCGTTGCTATGAACATTGGGGTTACGTGTGCCCCTTCGAATCAGCATTTTTGTATCCTTTGGGTAAAAATACCTAGTAATGCAATTGCTAGGTTGTAGGGTAGTTCTTTTTTTAACTTTTTGAGGAAGCTTCATACTGTTTTCCAGAATGGCTGCACCATTTTGCATTCCCACCAGCAGTGCAAAAGTGTTCCCCTTTCTCTTCATTCTTGCCAATATCTATTGTTTCCTGAGTTGTTAATAAGCATCTTTGAAGGTTCACTACCTTCTGAAAGTTCCTATGCTGAAAATCTGAAAAAATTCAGATTTGCGAAACTTCCCTTAGATGTACCTGAGCTCCCTGCCTCTCTACTTCCATTCACCTTTCCTCCCTCCCTCCCTCCCTTCCTTCATCTAATTTTTTATCCCATTGGTTCTAGAGAGACTAATTCTTCAAGTGGCCTCTGCAGTCATTGGGATGATGAATCCCGCAGTTAAAGTTGGGAGTACTAATTCCACTCAACTGTTTTGTGATGTTAGTGGTCATTTGTCTTCCCTGGGCCTCAGTTTCCCTGTATGTAATATGTGGGAAGGGTTAATAAGTTTGCTGTAATTGTCATTTTAGACCTGCATATTCTTTATTTCTCTCATCAGAGCTTAAATCTGCTAAAGAAGGATTTTGAAAAGGGAAGGATTTTGTCGGGAAAGGTTTGTTGAGTAGCTCTTTCATTTGAAGGAGTAAATTTTGGTTTTCAGAATCTCATCAAAGAGAGACTGATGGGGGAGGAAGACAGAGTCACTGTTTTACTTCTGGGCAGAGGCTCACAGGCCTGTCGTACATCCAGGAATCCATTCTGTGTCAGAACATCTCCAATCCAGCCTCAAGGCTGGGGACCAGTTTCTGAAGCCTGTGGAATCAGGTTTCTCCTACAGTTTGGCTTTGTTAAGGCTAATATTTCCACATACTGTCTCCTTGTCTCTTTCAGAATCATTCATTTCACCCATTTGTTAATTTGCTGCTATGTGCCATGCACTTGTTAACTTAAAATAACACATTATCTTGTTTATTATCCACCCAAGTATATATCTTTACTCTAGTTTTACACATGAGGAAGATAATGTTCCTCAGAGAGGTGTGGCCACAGAACTGTAAGGAGAGAACCGGGGACTTGACATCAAATGTTTCTCTACTCCAGATGGCATTCTCCCCAGTCACTAGAATCCATGGCCTCCTCCTTTGTTGGGCCGCCTCATGCTGGCCTCCGGGGATCAATAGCTCAGGGGCAAGTGGGACATTTTTAGGTCTTTTTCTGGCCTCTGCCAGAAACCTGGACTCCCAGAATCCCACTGCATGTTCCCTGGGTTCAAGTGTCCACATGCCACATGTTCGTCACACTGGCCCAAACACACAGACACACATGCCCTGATTACCCACTGGAGGCCCACCATGGCCCACACTGTGCTTTCTACTCTTTATTATGTCCAGAGTCGGAGCTACGGGAAAGAGCATGGTGTTTCTCTCTGATGGCTCCCTGGGTGTTCATCTCTCACTCCCAACTAGTCTTTGACCTCTTCAAAGGCAAGCCCCACTTTCTCTACAAAGAAGCTGGAAAAACTGAACCAAGGGCTCTGAGTCAGTCTCTGATTCCATTCCATTAGAACCCTAGAACGGTGGGTTGGGGGTGGGGGTGGTGGTGCTGAGGGAATAGCTCTGGGTTCTTCCAAATTCTTTTAATGGGATGGGTATTTCCTGCCATGCCCCTCACTGGATCCTATCATTAACGGACATCTTGAAAAGATTCAATGATAAGGAACACCTTTTCATCCTCCATGGCCAGTGACAAGCAGCTAATAATTTAATCAGTAAGTATGTTTCAGACTTAAAAAAAAAAACCCATTTAATACTTAATTTGAATTGGATATTATCCTAGACACATTTGCATATGTTACTTTATTTACTATCACGGCCATCTTCTGTTCTTTCGCTCCACCAACCCCACTTATAATCAAGAAGTCAGGCTCCAGAAAGCAGGCTGTCTGGTTAAACTTCACGGGATTGAGTAGCCACCATTCCACGACTTCAAACTCAAATTGTTTTATTTCAAACCTCATGCTGTTGGCATGTAGTCAGTTCCAAGTGCAAATTAATTTGATGGAACTGATTTTTACATTTAAAAAAGATGATGTTTTGGCTGCATCTTGGCATGGCCACTCAATGAATGTGTGGCTTTGGGCAAATAATTTAGCTTCTCTGTGCCTCAGTTTCCCATCTATAAAATACTGGCAATAATAAAACCCAGTGGGAATTTCCGTGGTTCTGCAACGAGGCAATAAGGTAAGTGGTCTGAGTGGAACAATTCTTTCCTCTTCTGTAACTTGCGTGATTTGTCAGCTAATGGCTTAGTTTCAACATGTGCCCTTCATGTATGCTGCATTTTTTTTTTTTTTCAGGAGGGTCATTGCTTGAATTCTTCTCTCCAGGAACTAGAAGGCATCTAAGAGAAACCCTTTCCTTTGTGACTAACGGGGACTGAAGACCTCTAAAGGAAAGAGCGCCAAGGTGACCACTCCAGAATGCATTCCAATGCATTTCCTACCCACGCAGCGGCAAACAGCTGGTGCTCAGTCTCTTAAGAATTGTGCAGATCTCGGGGCGCCTGGGCCGGGGGGTTCAGTCGGTTAAGCGTCGGCTCAGGTCGTGATCTCACGTTCATGGGTTTGAGCCCCGCGTGGGGTTCTGTGCTGACAGCTCAGAGTCCCAGCCTGCTTGGCATTGTTTCTCCCTCTCTCTCTGCCCCTTTGGCCCTCCCCTCTCTCAAAAATAAATAAACATTAAAAAGTTTTCTTTTTTTTTTTCAAATTGTGCAGGCCTCCGAAGCTTCTGAGTTACTGAATAACTAGCAACTTCGTCATTGTAACTTCCTGGGGGCAGAGACTGAGTTTCAGTGAAGCTTTTCCTTCGGTGACACAAACTAATGACTAAAAATGGGACCTCATAGCCACCTCTAGAGGATTAGGTGTGCTTTACGGTGCGGAATCTGTTTTCTTTTTTTTTTTTTTTAATTTTTTTTTAACGTTTATTTATTTTTGAGACAGAGAGAGACAGAGCATGAACGGGGGAGGGTCAGAGAGAGAGGGAGACACAGAATCTGAAACAGGCTCCAGGCTCTGAGCGGTCAGCACAGAGCCCGATGCGGGGCTCGAACTCACGGGCCGCAAGATCATGACCTGAGCCGAAGTCGGCCGCTTAACCGACTGAGCCACCCAGGCGCCCCCGGAATCTGTTTTCTATGAAGTACTTGAGTAAAAAAGCATCTGCCTGTCACGTCTGTTTCAACCTTTTAAGCTGAGGTAATGCGAAACAGCAAAAATAGCCTAATCTTTGGAAACACAAATATGTTGTTTCACATTCTAGTTCCGCCACGTGTTTGTTATAGCGCCTAGTGCTTGTGTGCAGCATAAATAGTCTGCCCTCAGTTTCTTAAACTGTAAAATAGCAATAACTGCTAGCTGTTTCACAGAACTGTTGTGGCCGCGAATAAAAACTGCGTGGGAGGAAATTGTTAGTTGTATGCTATAGAAGACCTAACAGCAGTTTGGGGAGCATTTCCTCTCTCAGGGGTTCACTCCATCTTCTGGATTCTATTCTTACAGATCTCCATCCCCTTCTCACATCTCACTTGTGCTATGTGCCTCCTATCCCTTAGTCCTTAATGATAGAACCTTTTTAAAGGAAGTAGAACTTGGGCTTACTTCTTCTCACCCAGCGATGTACTGAATGGTACCTGAAGTTCTGCTGAAGAGGGCAGCTGAGAGATTCATCTGGCTTCAAATGTGAAGTTCGATAAATTCATATTTGGGATTGAACTGAACACTCCACTGAAAGAGAAAAGCCATTATTAATGACTCCCGTGTATCAAGGTTCCTTTCATTAAAGGAGTTTAAAAGTCAAGGGCTATCCAGTGAGAGGAAAGATACTCACAAAAACAGTCCCTCGATGTGTCCTCGGGTCAGAAAACATTGTGATAAAAATTGCTACTGTCAAGTGAAAAGTTCTTAATGAAAGACCGCTGTCTCTCTCAGCGCTTGCGATCAAAATCTCTCCATCCGGATACATTCTCATTGCCAGCGTGTCTGCTGCTCTAGTCTGATAAATAGGTGTTCCCCCCATCACCTTTGCAATCAGCTTCCCTCGTGCCAGAGGCAGAGGCAGAACAAGGACGGCACTGTGTCAAAGCTCTTCTTTCTCTAAAATGTTTCCATTTCTGTAATCTCCTGATCCCTCCCTCAACTACTAATTAAAACACTCATTACTTCATTCCTTAATTAAGAATATGGGGGGGAGCACCGGGATGGCTCAGTCAGTTGGGGATCTAACTCTGGATTTCGGCTCGGGTCGTGATCTCGGGGTCATGGGATCAAGCCTGGCGTCGGGGTCTGTGCTAACAGCACAAAGCCTGGTTGGAATTCTTTCTGTCTCCCTTTCTCTCTCTACCCCTCCCCTGCTTGTGCTCTCTCTGTCTCTCAAAAGTAAATACATAAACTCAAAAAGAAAAAAAGAATATATGAAATATGTACTGTATTTCAGACACTACCCAACATGAGAACAAAGAGGAATAAGAGTGTCCTCTCAAATAGCTGACATAATTGTGGGGAAAACAGACAGACCAATCCCCACGTACGATCCAGTACTGTAATGCTATGCCGAGGATGGAGAACAGGATAAGGGATGTCCACGAGTGCCACTGGGCATCAGGAAGCCATCACAACTTAAGAGTCTTCAAGGTTGAGGGGTTCTAAGGACTGAGAAGGGCATCTGAAGCAAAGGAAAACCCATATGCAAGAATACAAGTGTGTGAGGACGCATGACAAGGTCTAGGAGTGGCGAAAAACTGAATGCTGTAGGAGCTAGGCTACGGAGAGGGAACCACTAGACTAGCTGTAGTGAAAAAGACTGCCAACACCAAGTTTTGATAAGGACATAGCAAAAGTAGAACCCTCTTACATTGCTGTTTGAAATGTAAAGTGGTCAGGCCTTTTTAATGCAACCACATTACTGATATGTGTTCGGTTGGTAATAGCTTCCTCCAGATCTTGAATCCAAGATGAGCCTCCTCTTTTTTTATCCATTTTTCCACCTTCTCTGTTGTAGCGAGTTTAGTCACATTGATGTTGGTTACCTCTTCTGTCTAATGGTCAAATATCCTTTTTGTTTTTGAAGCCAAGGGCTTTCTATTGAGGAGTATTCAATCAAGAGTTCTACAAATAGAGTTCTACAAAAAGACTGAGCCTGGGTTAAGCGTCCAACTCTTGATTTTGGCTCAGGTCATCATCTCAGGGTTCATGAGTTCGAACCCCACATGGGGCGTTGCACTGACAGGGAAGTGCCTGCTTGGGATTCTCTGTCTCTCCCTCCGTCTCTGTCCCTCCCCTCCTTGTGCACCCGTATGCATGTGCTCCCCCCCTTCTCTCTCTCAAAATAAATAAATAAACTTTAAAAAAGAAAGAAAGAAAGAAGGAAAGGAAGGAAGAAAGAAAAAGACAGAAAGAAATAGAGAACAGACAGAAAGGAAGAAAAGACAGACAGGGAGGGAGAGAAGGAGGGAGGGAGGAAGGAAGGAAGGAAGGAAGGAAGGAAGGAAGGAAGGGAGGGGAAGGGATCCTCTGACATGTTTTTTCCCCAAGGAACGAAAGCTCACCAGGAGTAATATAGGAAAAATATAATGCTTCTATATTATTTTCCATTGTGTTGGGAAGTCAAGGGAAGGAAATCAGTCTTGCTTGAGTCTGAGTTTCCAGGACCCCTGGGCCACCGGGCGATTGCAGGTGCCGGGGCAGCCACTGCTCACAGAGCAGGTCAGAATGTTGCTTAGCTCAGCTGGCACAGGGAAGGAACATGTTCAGGTGGCAGAATACCTTCCTAATCCCAGAGGTTTGAAGGTTCCAATTCTAGCACTCATCAATTTTACCAACGTCTCAGCTTCCCTAATATAAAACCAGAGCTCCTGAAACCACATTGCTTGAGATGATTTTATAGCCCAAGACTGGCTTGGAAACACAGGAGAAATGACTTCCTGATCACTGATAAAGTCCTTTGGCAACAGACTCCTCCCGGGAGGTCTGAGAATAACCATCTGGGCTGAAAGCACTTGAAGAGAGGAAGGGATTATGAAGCAGGGGTGGGAGCTGCTCTTTTAGACCCTGGGGAAATGCAGCCCCGTCTAATGTGAATTACAACCAGCAGCTACACGTTTGCCTTTCAGCTTTGGACCCCCAGAAACCTTTATCGTTTTCATTAAAATTAAAGTTTGTAATTGTGAGATTTTTCAAAACATTAAAATAGAACAAATACATAGCTGCCATTTATATACTCACAACCAAGATTGACTAAATGTCAATTTACTCTTGGACATTTTTTTGTATCATATGTGCCATAGACTGCATGTTTGTGTCCCCCCAGAATCTATCTGTGGAAACCTAATCCACCAATATGATGGCATTTGGGGCCAGTGAGGACAGAGCAAAACAACAGCCATCTATGACCCAGAAAGCAGGCTCTCCCCAGACACAGAATCTGCTGGCAGCAACTTGATCTTGGACTTCACAGTCTCTAAAACTGAGAAATAAATTTCTTGTTTATAAGTCACCCAGTCAATGGAATTCTGTTATAGCAGCCTAACTGGACTGAGACAAGGGGTTCTTTTAATTTTTTTTTAATGTTTTTTTATTCTTGAGACAGAGACAGAGCGTGAACAGGAGAGGGGCAGAAAGAGAGGGAGACACAGAATCTGAAACAGGTTCCAGACTCTGAGCCGTCAACACAGAGGTTGATGCGGGGCTCAAACTCACGGACTGTGAGATCATGACCTGAGCCGAAGTTGGATGCTTAACTGACTGAGCCACCCAGGCACCCCGACAAGGTGTTCTTTTTAAAATAAATATAATTAAACTCCATTCCTCTGGACCAAATCTTTTACCCTCTCTCCCCCAAAATAGCCACTATCCTGGAGCTGGTGTTAATGATTAATATATATGTTTCGTATTTTGCAACATGTCTGTATCTGTATATATCACATCTAGTGTTCTTTTCAAGTTTCAAAATTCTTGCATTTTTAAGATTTTCCATAAGTTGTAACATCCGTACACTAAAGTGCACTCAGCTAAAGTGTTCAATGCATTTTGCACATGTGAACTGTTATAGCAGAAAGTTTGCCCGTTTTCCTTCACGGACTGTCCTTATTCCTCAAGGCTACAGCTACTCTGACATTCATCACAATGCAAGAATATCTCCCTTTATTGTGCTTCGCTTTATTGCACACTTCACAGATTCTGTGTTTTTTTTACAAATTAAAGGTTTGCGGCAACCCTGTGTTGAGCAAGACCACTGGTGCCATTTTTCCATCAGCATTTTTCTCACTTTGTGTCTCTGTGTCACATTTTGTTCATTCTCAAAGTACTTCAACGTTTCCCTTGTCATTAGATTTGTTCTGGCGATCTGTGATCAGTGATCTCTGATGTTACTGTTATAATGGTTTTGGGGTTCTATGAGCCATGCCCCACACAGGCTGGTGAACTTAATTGCTAAATGTTGTGTGTGTTCTGACCGCTCCACTGACTGGCTGTTCCCCCTGTCTCTCTCCCTCTTGGCCTCCCTCTACTCCCTGAGACACACAGCAGCATTGACATCAGGCCAACTACTAACCTTACAATGGCCTCTCAGCGTTCAAGTGAAGAAAGAACAGCGCATCTTCCACTTTACATGGAAAGCTAGACATGATTAACTCAGTGAAGAAGGCATATTGGAAAAAGAGACAGGCGGAAAGGTACGCCTCTCATGTCAAACAGTTAGCTAAGTTGCGAATGCAAAGGAAAAGTTCTTGAAGGAAATTAAAAGTGCTACTCCAGTGAACACACGGATGATAGGAAAGCAAAATAGCTTTATTGCAGGTGCAGACAAAGCTTCAGTGGTCTGGATAGAAGATCAAGCCAGTCACAACATTCCCTTTAGCTAGAGCCTAATCCAGAGCAAGGCCTCAACTCTCTTCAGTTCTGCGGAGGCTGAGAGGGGAGGATGCTGCCGAAGGAGAGTGAAGCTAGCACACGCTGGCTTAGGAGGTGTAAGGAAAGAAGCCTCCTCTGCAATATACAAGTGCAAGGTGAAGCAGCAAGTGCTGATATAGAAGATGCAGCAAGTTGTACAGATGATCTAAATGAGATAATTCACGAAGGTGGGTACCCTAAATGACAAATTTTCAATGTAGACAAACACCCTTCTATAGGAAGAAGATGCCACCTGAGACTTTCATAGCTAGAGAGGAGAAGTCAATGCCTGGCTTCAAAGCTTCAAAGGACAGGCTGACTCTTGTTAGGGGCTACTCCAGCTGGTGACTTTAAGTTGAAGCCAGTGCTCATTTACCATTGTGAAAATCCTAGGGCCCTTAAGAATTATGCCAGGTGTATTATTCTTCCTGTGATCTATAAATGGAACAACAAAGCCTAGATGACAGCATATCTGTTTGTAGCTTGGTTTACTGAATACTTCAAGTCCATCATTGAGATATACTGCTCAGAAAAAAAGATTGCTTTCAAAATATTATTGCACCTTGACAATGTACCTGGTCACCCAGGAGCTCTAACAGAAATGAAGATGTACAACAAGGTCAATGTTATTTTCATGTCTGTTAACACAGCATCCATTTTGTAGCACGTGGATTAAAAAGCAATTTCAACTTCCAAGTCTTATTATTGAATAAATACGTTTTGTAAGACTATAGCTCCCCTAGATAGTGATTCATCTAATGGACCTCGTCAAAATAAGTTTGAAACCTTCTGGAAAGGAGTCCCCATTCTAGATGCCATTAAACACATTTGTGATTCATAGGAGGAAATAAAATATCAACAGGAAGAGGAGTTTGGAAGAAGCTGATTCTAGCCTTCTCGTGGATGACTTTGAGGGGTTCAAGGCTTCAGTGGGGGAAGGACCTAGACATGTGGTGGACACAGCAAGACAACTAAAGAAAAAATGGAGCCTGAAGATGGGGCTGAGTTGCTGCCATCTGAGGATCAAATGTCAACAGATGAGGACTTAGGGCTCCTGGATGAGCAAAGAACATGGTTTCTTGAGACGGAGTCTACTCCTGGTGAAGATAGTGTGAAGACTGTTGAAATGACAACAAAGGATTTAGAGTATTACGTAAACTTAGCTGATACAGCAGCAACAGGGTTGGAGAGGATTGACTCCAATTCTGAGAGAAGTTCTACTGTGGGTAAAATGCTTTCACACAGCATCAAACGCTACAGAGAAACCATTCATGACAGGAAGCGTCAATCAATGCAGCAAACTTCATGGTTGCCTTATTTTAAGAAATCGCCACAGCCACCCCAGCCTCAGCCCCACCACCCTGATCGGTCGGCAGCCATGAACCTTGAGATAAGACCTTCCTCCAACAAAAGGTTTACAACTTGCTGAAAGCTCAGATGACAGTCAGTATTTTTTAGCAATGAAGTATTTTTGTTTAAATTAAGGACTCTTAACTTAAGGTCCCAGAACTCTGACCCCACTTGGTTGTACATTTCGTCATCTGATTACATCCCCACCCTTTCTCAAACTTCCAACGGCTTTTCTCTGCTCTCCTAGAGCTCACCATCTGTCATCAGTAAATTCACTATTTTCTAAATATCTTCTGAGACCATTCACCTTCTTACTGTACCTGAAAACTGAGTATAGCCAAAGTGCTTTGCCCTGTCTAGAGAGCTTCCCAGGTGGGTGTTGTTTCCTTTTTTCCCCCTCTGATCTCTTGTGAGTGGCAGCATAGAGAGGTAGGTGAGTGTGTTTGTAACTTTTGATTATTGCTTTTGACACATTTTATTTAGCTTCTTTAAAGTACCTTGCATCTCCACCCCAGTTGCAGTATTCTTCCCACATCCTGATGACTCCCACTTGACTTGCTTCTATTTTCCCCCTTCCATTCCCTTCCCTTCTCAACTCCACAAATCCCCTAGGTGATTGCATCCTGTCCCACATTCTTCCAAGATCTCATGCCTTCACTTTCTTATGTGGCATTTCTGCTTAGAATGCTAGGGAACATCTCAAACTTAACTTGCCTAAACAGAATTCTTGACAGTCTTTCCTCCAAAACAAACCAAGGCCCCCTGCCCCCATGGTCTCCTCATCTCAGAAAGTGCTATCATCATTTAACCAATTCCTTGGGCTCAAACCCCTTGAGTCCTCATTTCTTCTTCATCTCCCACATCCATGAGGAAGCACTTTTGGTTTTACTTCCAAATACACCCCACAAACACTGACTTCCCTTCATATCAGTGCTGCCACAGAAATCATATCCATCTTCATTTCTTGCCTCTGACTCTGCAATGGCACCCTAACAATCTTATTCGAGTGGCTTCCATTTTTGACCTTTCAAACCTAGTTTTCTAAAGTTAAAATCAGAATGTGCGTGCTCTGCTCAAAATTCACATTTCACTCAGAATAAAATCTAGATGCCTTTCCAAGGCCTATGGTCACAATATAACCTGACACTTGTCTACATTCACTAAGTTCATTTCTTGCCAGTTTTCCAGCACTTACTCCATTGGTCTCCTCCTCACTGTACCTTGACTATATTATGTATGTCCCTGCCTCAGGACCTTTGTGTTTGTTGTTCTCTCTTCCTGGGATGTTCTTACTCCAGAGGTTTGCAAGACTGGATCTCTCATTTCATTCAGAGTTTTATTCAAGTGTCTTCTGTTTAGAGAAGACTTCTTCAGGCTTCGCATTGAAAAGAGGCTGCCCCCAACAATCTTGACATATTTACTGTGTTCTAGTTTCCTTCATAGCACTTATGAAGATTTTATTCATTATAAATTCGTTTGCATACTTAGTTTTTTTGCATATGTATTTCCTTCTCTAGAATTTAAGTTGTATTTCAGTATCCAGAAAACTTCCTAGCACATAGTAAACGCTGAATCACCATTTGTCAAGGGGAAAAAAAAATAATGCAAATATCTGAGAGGTCTTCATATTCTGAATAAAAATTTTGTGCTAGTTATCATCTAGTATGAAATAAAGTTTCCTGGAATGAAGCTTGTATTGTCACACTGATCGTGGCATATTTTGAAATATTTTAGAAAGTCTTCACTTTATTGTGGTCATATCATCCACTTTTGCCACCATGGATTTTGTTCTTTTGGTGCCATTAACGATTCGTTCCTTTATCAACACTTCCCAATTTGGGTTTCTGTTTGGGAACAGTCATGCTGGGTGCTGCACCAGCTTCTTCTCATATTATCAGTGCATCAGAGCAGGACTAGTGCTGGGTCACACTGAAATATATTTATCGCTTCCAGTAGCTCAGAGCCAACTGCCAGTATGTGGTCCTTACATATGTAGCATAAATACACAAATGTCAGAGGCAGTGGAATATAATAATGG
Source organism: Neofelis nebulosa (assembly GCF_028018385.1). Taxonomy (NCBI): domain Eukaryota; kingdom Metazoa; phylum Chordata; class Mammalia; order Carnivora; family Felidae; genus Neofelis; species Neofelis nebulosa. The sequence goes on from NC_080790.1 coordinate 12,884,754, forward strand.
TACCTAAAACGTGTTGGGTACTCCCATGTCCTGATGAGTACTGTAAGAAGTATGTGAGATGATTCATTCTCAGAAATACCAAATAAAAGCTGTGCTGGCTAGTTAACAATAGGTTATTTTCCTATTGGAAAAATGTATGAACCTCCCCCCGCCACCTACCACCACAATGGAGTCCCAAACCCTTAGACACTTCACTTCCTGGTTTGTCTTCTCTCTCCATTAGGCAGGCTTATTTTTCGTGGGCTTTGCAATGAGCATGCACCGAAGAACTAAAGTACCTGCCTTTCATCTCAAGGAATGTACATTTGTTCCAACCAGACTACTTTTTGGCCTTGCATGGGCATAGGCGACTTTGGGCGAGGTTGTAACTTCTGTAGTATTTAACCAATGAGGAATCAGGGGAGGGACTTCATGCTAGGAGATAAACTGCCTGCTGTAATTGCCCCAAGTTTATCTGTCCATCAGACAGACACCCGCTCTTGCAAGAATGTTGACTAAAGTCTTGTTTCACTATGCTCCAAGTTTCCATGTCCCTCCTTTAGGGCAGTGGACTTATTTCTCACAAGTACCTAGACTTCATTATATAATCTTCACAACAACTGTGTCTGATAGATATTTTCTTACCCCTATTCTAAGAATGAAGAAACTAGGGGACAGAGAAATTAAGTGACTCGGTCAATGTGGCTAAGAAGAGAAAAAGCTGGGAAGTAAATCCAATCATTAAAAGATAGAGTCCAAGCTTTTAAATATTGAGCCAAGATAGTGCCTTTTTAGATTTCAGGAGTTCGGGTGTCCACCAGACATTTATTATGAGTAAGTCCCTCCTTTTCTTTCTTATTTGGAAAGCGGAGATACTGATCTCTGTCTGTTACACATCACAAGGTTTTCATGAGGATCAAATGAAAATGATATGATAATACAATTGGACTTTAAAAGTTATAATGGGCTGGATAAATGTCAGGTGATTGGTATTATTATAAAAGCACCAAGTATAATTACAAAGTAAGGTGACTAAATTATTAAAAAAAACCCACTAAAATGTATTGTTGTTTGATTCGAATTTGTTACCTTGAATGATTATGTTTTTGTCCAATGTTCCTACTTGTCTTTTTTTTTTTTTAACGTTTATTTATTTTTGAGAGACAGAGAGAGATAGTGAGAGGCTAAGAGAAAAATTACCAGGTGTACTCACAACTGCAAAGAAAAGATCCCCCCCCCCCATTCCCGAAACCAGCCAGGTCGTGCCCGGTTGTAGTCTGACATAAAGGCGGGAACCAATCAAGTTCTGCTGAATGGTTTAAAATAAAGGCAGGAACCAATCGAGTTCTGCTGAGCGTTCAAATTTAAATGTTAACCAACAACAGCTCTATAACCTCTAAAAAAGGTCCCTAACTTGTTTGTGCGAGGCTATAAAAGAAGCTGTAAGATCCTTACTCGGGGCCTCTTAGCATCACAGGCAACGAGTGCGCGGAGGACCGGGTTGGAACCTGCAATAAACGACCCTTGCCACTTGGCTTTGATTCTGGACTCTGGTGGTTTGTTTTCGGGGGGTCTCTCGAATCGGGGCATATCAATAGAACATGGGGGAGTAGCAGAGAGAGAAGGAGGCACAGAATCTGAAGCAGGCTCCAGGCTCTGAGCTGTCAGCACGAAGCTGGTCACAGGGCTTGAACTCACAGACCGCGAGATCATGACCTGAGCTGAAGTTGGACGCTTAACCGACTGAGCCACCCAAGTGCCCCTAATGTTCCTACTTGTCTTTAGCAGACATGTTCTTCTGAGTATTATCGGCAGGGTAGATTGTGGGCTGTACCTTGATTTCCATTAAAATTGAACGGACAGCTAAATGTTACTTACAGTCAAGTCTGGTGATCAAGTAGGGGAAAGCTAGCAAAGAGAAACAAGCAATAAGTCATAAAGTTACTCTGAAGATTTCTCCAAATGTAACCCAATATTGAGTCACGAAGAACTGTTGAAATGAGCATATTGCCTACACCCTTGCCAGTGGAAGAGGCTTCGCTTACATGTGCATGACTCCGAGTTAAGGGTCATTGAGCCCAACTCCTTTTGCCTGTAGGAGTCTCTATGACATGGTCAGCCATCCCAGAGTGTCTTCGCACATGTCTCCAGCCTTGGTGAATGGGTCATTTCTGGAAAAAGTCTGCTCCACCGGGGGGCAACTCTGGTATTTAGAACAAGTCCCCTTACATTAAGCCAAGTTCCACAATCATTCTGAGGAAACACAAATGTCTCTTGGGGGTTCACACAGCATAGTAATCAAGCTCCTGGGGTTTTAACTTCAATTCCAAACCCCAACTCTCTCATTTTCTACAGTTGACTTTGGGCAACATGCAACTCTTTTGGAAGCCTTTATTTTGTCATCAACATGATGGAGGTGATTAGGACATAATCCACCTATGGGGTGGTTATAAGTCTTTAATGAGAGATTGTGTACCCGGTCACAGCCCAACAGCCATTTTATGCAATTTAATAAAAGTTTCCCCTTCTTTAGGACCATTTACTGCCCTATAATAACTATCTAAATCTGTAAGACAATGAGCAAGTAGCTTGCTTCAAGGGACTGCCCTTCCTATAAAGTGAATATTGTCCACCCTGTGGCAATCTCCCCATACATATTAACAACATTCACTGCTCTATTTCTAGGCCTTCCCAGTCACAGGCCACTGGACTAGAAGAACTGTAGGTCTGTTTCTCTGTGGTCATGGCTGGAATAGTATTCTTGTTGCGGATGGCCAAAGAGGGTCTCTGTCTTCTTGTAAAAGTAAGAACAGGGAAGAATGGATCACAGAAATCACTCTAGTGTTCAGTGTTTGTTTAAAATGCAAAGTGGAACAGTGATGGGAATGTTTGCCTTCATTACCCATGAGATTTTAAGATAAGGAATATATCAACCTTAAACATTTAGCTATTGAAAAGTGAGCATAAAGCACAGAAACGTGAACCTGAAAATGCTTCTGGAGGATCTTATTTAAATTGTAATGGGTTGTCAAGGGAAACTAATGGGCCTGAATTATCAGATAATAGAAGCATTTTCTTTTAGTACCACCCATTGAAAGCACATTACATGTCAGGAACGTTGTTAAGTGCTTTCCATACAAGGTAGGCATTATCTTATTTGTGATCCCATAACCTGTTCCTCCTCAGGTCTTCCCCCTCAGTAAATGACCAGACTCTCCCCTAAAGTAGAATGGGGGGAGGTCATCTGCAAGCTGACAGCCCACAAACGACCCCACCTCAGGTGGGATCCATGTGATGTTAGGCACTCCTGGCTGCCCAAGAACAAAGGGAAGGGAAAAACAAATGGTTAACTGATAGAGATCACAGTCATGCAAGACATGAGTCTCCATCAGTTTACAAATATCTCGGTAAATTACAAGAAAAAGGCAATCTCATCAATAGCCTCATCTCCAGAAACCTATAGCCCCAACATCACCTTCCCCTCCACAGTGATGTGGGGAACCAAGGCAAGAAGGAAATGGCAGGTTCAATTAAATTTCCTTATAACCTGCAGCCCATTGACAAATACTTGAGGCAAATGCAGAGTGTATCATTTCTCTAGGAACTCCCTTCGGTCTTAATGCTAATGCTTTGCTAGAGGGCAAAACAACCTTAGTTTGATGATAGCTAAGCCTCCAGGATCCAGAGACTTATTTAGTATATGAAAGTCCTTTTGGACACTTCCCCAAGTCTTTATCTCCCCCAACTCCCAAGTATATAAAAGGTCACCCCTCGTACTTGGGAAACAGCTCTTTCTGCCCACGGGTTCTGTCTCTGTGCTTTAATAAGATCACCTTTTTGCACCGAAGATGTCTCAAAAATTCTTTCTTGGCCTGAAAGGGCGGGCCTACGCCGGCCGACTCCATCTTGTTCTGTGTCCTTCACCTTGACCACACTTCCTCCCCTTGAGTAACCACCCCCTCACCTGCCTAACAGGACTCGGACCCTTCCCCAGGACCCTTCCCCAGCCAATCGGCTGAGGCCATAGCCATTACCTCACCAACTGCCCCTAGGCCCCAATAAAACCTTTGTCCTTTTGAAACTCGCTCTCTCTCCCCGGTATCTCACCGCTGCGTTGGTGCAGGTAGGGGATTGAGCTTGAGCTACTCGAATAAAGGCTCTTTCGCTTTTACATTGGACTCGGCTCCCTGGCGGTATTTGGGGATCACGAATTCTGGGCATAACAGGCCGACGGCTGCGGACACCACCGTCACCCCCAAATCCCATCACAGACCCTATCTTTTCTTTCTCATCTATTATGATTTGCCTCTTCGCTGCATTTCCACTTCCACTTTTGCGCCTCCACAGCCCCTGCTGTAGACAGAGGCCAGATTATGTAACGTAATCTCGCTTGATACTTTCAACAACTTCACTTTGCCCTTAGAATAAGATCTAAACTCTTCCTGGTCTGCAAGGCCCTGTGTGATCCAATTCTGACCCTCTTCTCAGCTCACCTAGTAACTTTCTCCTTAACCACTTGCTTTTCAGCACCCAGGCCCTCCCAAGAATTTGGCAGCCCCAGGGCATTGGCGTTCACCTTTCTTCCTGCCTGGATGTGGGGAACAAAGGCAGAAGGAAATGTAGATAAAATTACATTTCCTTATAACCGGCACCCCACTGACAAATACTAGAGGCAAAGAAGGAGTATAACATTCCTCCAGGAACCCCCTACTGTCTTAATGTTAATGCGATGCTAGAGGGAAAAAAAGCCTTAGCTTGACAATGGCTAGGCCTCCAGGATCCTGAGAATTTTCTTTAGCATTTGAAAGTCCTTTTGGAAACTTCCCCAGGTCTTTACTCCCCCAACTACCCAATAATCAGTCACTACTCACACCCCCCAGTGCTGCTCTTTCTGCCCAGGGGTCCTGTTCCTGTGCTTTAATAAAACCACCTTTTTGCACTGAAGGCATCTCACAAATTTTTGCTTGGCCTTTGGCTCTGAACCTTAACAACTTCCACATCGTGCCTGAGTCTCTTTCCTTCGAGGTTCCTTCTCAGTTCTAAGGTTTCTGATTCAATATCTTCAGAGAGGTTTTTTATGATGGGACTACCAAAAGTAAATCTTCCCATCACTGTCTACCGAAACACCTTGTTTGTTTTGTTCAGAGAATTAATCACAATCTGTAACTTTGTCATTTACTTGCTGCCTTTTTATTCTGTGTCTTTCCCTCTAGAATGTACACTCCAAGAAGGCAGGAAACTTGTGTGTGCATGTAAGTTCCTAGCAAGATGCCTGGTATATTGGATACATCCTGTATATATTTGTAGAATGATAAATGAATTATTTCCTTAAAACTTTCCTGTTACAAAATATCATGTTTCCAGTTTTGCCAATGAGAGACACTTAGTTTTGGGGAGGCTAGTAAGTGAGGGGCCAAAGAAGCAAACATAGACCAATTTGACTTTTCCAACTGAACTTTTATTTACCATTCTGTTGTACATAAATAATTGGTGGTGGTGGTGGTAGTCGTGTGTGTGTGTGTGTGTGTGTGTGTGTGTGTGTGTACTGTCTGTGTGTGTATGAGTGTGTGTTAGTGATGAAGTTTTGGGGTGATGTGGGGTTTGTTGGTCCAGAGCCAATGACCAAGAAAGAATTCTTAAAAAAGTCTTTGGTGCAAAATGTGATTTTATTAAAGCATGGGGACAAGACCTGTGGGCAGGAACAGCTGTGCTCTGAGTGTGGGGGGCAACCAAGAGACTTTCACATGCTAAACACTTACTGGAGGCCTAGCTATCGTCAAGATAAGGTTGTTTTTCTAGCAAAGCATTAAGGGTAAGACAGTAGGGAGTTTCTGGACTTTAGGCTATAATGGGATTGCCTTTTTCTGGCAAACTGGTGGCTACTCTCATCAGTTTGACCATTTGTTTTTCGTCCTTTTCCATTTTGGGGTAGCCAGGTGTGTCCAAGGAGTATCATACATATCCCACCTATGGGGGGGCGCGTAAGGGGTGCTAGCTTGTGCTTTGCCCTCAGTTTGCAATGCACACCCCCCCCCCCACTCCTCATCATTAGTGTTATGTATTTAAAAGAGTTAATCAGATACCATAACCCTAGTTTACCACAATTGCCAACCACAGATCCACTTGGCATTTATCTAAAATAAATGGAGGGCTGCCTGGGTGGCTCAGTTGGCTGTCTGACTCTGGATTTCAGCTCAGGTCATGATCTGATCTCATGATTTGTGAGTTTGAGCCCGTGTCTGGCTTTGCACTGACTGCGAGGAGGCTGCTTGGAATCCTCTCTCTCCCTTTCTCTCTGCCCCTCCCCTGCTCATGCTCACTCTCTCTATCTTTCAAAATAAATAAATAAACTTTAAGAAAACCAAAATAAATGGAATTAAATATAAATAAATACAACAGAATATATTATAACAGAATAAATATAACAGAAACGGAATTACATAAAAGGCTAAGATGAAACCTTATGTGTTTATAATTCGGAGGGAATCAGACTGTGATATTTTTCATTCTGGAGTCTAATTTTCATGAGTATTAGGTTTTTGGCCAGTTTGTTTTATTCTCCTCTTTACCAGTACACTTGTTTAAAGCAGTTTTTGTTGTTGTGGTTGTTTTGTGGCTGGTTGATTTGTACTTTTCGTTTCATTTATGTACTATTTTACTTCAAAAAGCAGACCTTCCTTGCTATGTTCATTCATTTATTCACTCATTCATTCAGGAATAACAAATGGGACGTGTACCATGTGCCAGTGTGTTAGGCGTAGGACACGTAGATCACCCCGGAAGCATCGCGGGAGCTCTGTTCTTCGTGCTTTCTTTAGTGGCTGCTCCAGCAGAGTATCCGAGGCTCCTCAGCTCTAATACAAAAGAGGTCCCAGGTGATATGAGCAAGGTATATTCCTGGTATATAAATCCTAAAATTGTTTTATAAATTTGTCAATACAAAAATCAATATTATGTCTCTGATCCTAAGGACTGTGGGAAGGAGTTGAGTACTAATGCTTGACTAAACTCCTTTGGTTTGCCTGTGCTAACTTACGAAGATACAAAACACCATCGATCCTACCAGCAGTAAGGAGGAAATCAGTTCTTACTAATTCAAGTGGAGTCATATCTCTACCGCTAAATTAAAGCTCCAAATATGAATTTGTGCTTCTTCATTCACGAACACACACCTGAGTCATCGGAGGGGGCCCTGGATGGGAAATCTGAATAGAAGTTAACCTTTTCAGGAAGATGAATGTCAGAATCCACTTTTATGAGCCGTGTGTGCCTTTTAGTTAACATTTAGGAGAGTACGTATGACTCTGAGTGGGTCATAGACTGAAATCAGAGCTAGGAAGGAGCACATTTTGAGCAGATGTCTCTAGAATGGCCCTGATTGCTCCCTGCAGCTCGAGTAAGATGACCTCACCCCAGTGGGTACAATGTGGAATTGTAGACATACCACTGACCAGGAAGGAGGAGATACAGTCTATGGCCCCAGACCTGCTCTGACATTTCTCAGTGACCTCACATAGGTAACATCTTTTCTGGGTATCCATAAATGAAAATAACCATCTTTTTACCTCTGATCTGTTCTGAGTATGGCATCAGATATTAAGCGAGAAAGTGCTTTTCTTGCTGTGTGAGAAGTGTATTAACTTCTTTGGATCTCAGCTTCCTGCTTTGTAAAATGGGGGCTATACAGTACTTTGTAAGATGTTGCAGGATTAAACGGTATGAAGCATTTAAAAGCCCTTGTCTCTTACGAAGTGCTCCCTACATAGCAACTGCTATTCACCTCTTACATTGCCTGGCCCACTTCTCTGTTCTCCCCTCGCGAAGATGACTTGGCTCGTAGCTGTTAACTGTGTCTGATTTGAAGGACCTGGGTAATCGAAGCTAACTTCGGAGCTTAGTTCAGGAGCACACTTCTGGACAGTGATGCACAGGGGTATGATTCAGATGTAGTCTTCAGGACTCTGGTTTATAAGGAACTTAATAGTATCTCGCCTACCCTAAAAGACAACTGTTTTAGCTTCTTTATCATTAAAATGTGCAAGAATCATTTCTCTGACCCAGGATGACCATGGATTTGCTTCAGGGTCTACAACCTTGCCTTTTGGAGCAGCTTCTTACTGCTTCCACTGCAGGAAAATCCCCCCAGAGAGTGGTGGCTCATCCCGCCTGCCTCAGTGCCTGATAACAGGGAAAAGTGTTTCGAATTCGGAATCAGCCTCCGATGCAGGTTTCCTTGGGCATATCACTGCCTACTTCAGGCATATATATAGGGAAGCCGTATAATAGGGAAGGTTGGAGCTGTGCGTTCGCAATAACCCTCCCCAGAGACCTTGGCTCAGGACAAGTTCCAGGACAAGGGCTGGGGCAGGATGGGATTGAAGGTGGAGGGGATCCAGAGAGGCGGCAAAAGTGATGGGGTTGGAACACAGTTTACTTTCTCGGCCTGAGTGGCTGATGTTTTTGTTTCAGTGAAGAAAGTAGTTAACTCTAGGAGCTAAAGGAGATGTTCTACGATTTTCTGAGACCAGGTCCGAGAAGTGCTGCTTCAGGACCCACACTACAATGTAGGATACAGAGCTGTCTAACAGCCCCCGCCAACCCTATCTTTCAGCTTCCAGAATGCAGTTTCGACACCTTGAGAGCTCAGGAAGCCACCCGGGGAGTGGCTGTGTCTGGCGGTGGGTTAGCGGGTGTGAGCAGTCAAGACAGGTGTTTGCTGCCCTGATAAGAGGCTACTGGAACCATCTTAAGTGCGTGGGAACCATCCCCCAAAGAAGCTAACATAAATAGGGAAGACTGAGTCAAAGTTTCTAACCTAATTCACCGAAAGCTAAAAAAAAAAGTGCGCACTGATGTTACTGTGTCTTCTTTGTATGCACGTGCTGATAGGCCCGGAAACACTCAGACTATGTTTCTTTGTACTTTTCATTTTGAAAAATTCAAATCAGACACGCGGGTAGAATGATATGATAAGCCTGCTCCACCCCATACCCATCTCTAAGCTTTAACAGTTAAGAATGAAGGTTAAACTTGTTCTATCTATACCCTCATACACTGCATTGTTTTCAAAGTATTTTGAAGCAAATTCAGAGATCATATTTTGTTACCTTTAAATATTTTTGTATGTATATACATAAGAAATAAGGATTGTTGTTTTCAATGTAGCCACAATACTAGAATAAATACTAGAGAATCTAGTATTTCAGGTCATTTTCAGAGAATCTTTCTTTCTTTCTTTCTTTCTTTCTTTCTTTCTTTCTTTCTTTCTTTCTCTCTCTCTTTGCCACCATGCTGTACATTCTATCCCTATGACTTACTTATTTTCTACCTGGAAGCTTGTACCTTTTGACCCCCTTCACCCACTTTGCCCACCCCCCCCCCATCTCTCAAATTTTTTTCTTTCTTTCTTTCTTTCTTTCTTTCTTTCTTTCTTTCTTTTATTTAAATGTTTTTATTTATTTTTGAAGGAGAGAGAGAGAGAGACAGAGCATGAGCAGGGGAGGAGCAGGGAGAGAAGGAGACACAGAATCAGAAGCAGGCTCCAGGTTCTGTCAGCACAGAGCCCCACGCGGGGCTCGAACTCACAAACCGTGAAATCATGACCTGAGCCGAAGTTGGACGCTTAACCGACTGAGCCACCCAGGCACCCCCCATCTCCCAAATTTCTAATTGTCTCCTAGTTGTCATAAATATTTTGTTTTGTTTATAGATTGCTTTATTCAAGATATATATATTTTAAAAAAAGGATCCAAAGAATGTCCACACAATGCAATTTGTTGATATGATTTCTGATCCCTTTTATATCTATAAATTCACTATCCATCACTATTTTTTTCCTTGCAACTTCTCTGTTGATGAAAAAAGGTCATTTGTCCTGCAAAATTTCCTATTGATTGGATTTTGTTGATTGCACCCTGTGGTGGTGTGTTAAACATAGGTCTGTCTCTGACTTTTCTATAAATCTCTAGATGAGTCTGGGGCTTGATATTCAGATTTGAGCTTTTATTTTTTCTATGATTCATAGGAGGTATTATGTTTTTACATCAGGAGGTAGATAACATCTGGTGATTCTTTTGTTATGTTTGTGACTTTAATGAAGAATACAACCCCCCTTACAGTCAGGGGTTGTAAAACAGTATTGCTTTAATTCTTAATTCTATTGTCTGTTTTTCATTATTAGCTGAAAAACATCTATAAAGATAAATAAAAATGAGACTACCATTAACAACATGGTTGCCGAAAAAATATTAAAATTTTTGCGGGTCATTTTTTTCCCTCTAAAAGTATATCCCATTCGGATGTACGCATTTTTACGTTTTAAAGTTGCATGCGATGTTTTCTTTAAATCTTTTTTCGACCAATTGGAGTTGGTAAATTTAGTTCATTTATTCTTTTTTTTTTTTTTTTTTTTTTTTTGATTTATGTATAGGGGTGCCTGAATGGCTCAGTCGGTTAAGCATCCAGCTCTTGGCTTCAGCTCAGGTCATGAACCCACACTTTGTGGGTTCCAGCCCCGCTTCTGGCTCCATGCTGACAGCACAGACCTTCTTGGGATTCTCTCTTTCCCCCTCTTTCTCTGCCACCCCACTCATTCCCTCTCTCTCTCTCTCTCTCTCTCTCAAAAATAAACAAATTAAGCTTTAAAAAACAAAAATAGGGGCACCTAGGTGGCTCAGTCGGTTGAGTGTCCGACTTGGGCTCAGGTCATGATCTCCTGGTTTGTGGGTTTGAGCCCCTCACTGGGCTCTGTGCTGACAGCTCAGAGCCTGGAGCCTGCTTCGGAGTCTGTGTCTCCCTCCCTCTCTGCCCCTCCTCCACTCACGCTCTGTCTCTCTCTATCCTTCGGAAATAAGTAAACATTAAAAAAATATTTGAAAATAATAAAAATAAAATAAAACTTAGGTATTTTATGACTTTAATATTTTATTATCACATAAAATAGTTTCACTGCTTCAAAATCAAATCTACAGAGCCAGATCTGTTCAAAGAACTCTGGTTTCTATCCCTGTCTCCTCCTTTGCCTCCTTTGCCTGTTCCTCCTTTTATAATTTTAAAAAATTTTTATAGTTTATTTTTTCCATATTTTAAACATTAAAACAGATGTATTTATATCAATGTCTTCACATTCTTAAATTACTATTCAGATACCACTCACATGGGTTTTCTTTTTTTTTTTTTTTTTATTCTTAGTTTTCTTAATAATACCTTGTAGAGATCACTCTGAGGCAAAAAATAAAGATCTTATTTTTTCCTGGGAAAAAAATTCTGGTTTATTCAATTAGCCCATATCTGACAGACACAGATGGACTCTTACTTCTCCACCTTTGCTGCCACAGATAGCTCTGGAGTGTAGACAGGCTGCAGAGCTCAGTGGTGCTAAGGTCATTCAGGTGAGCTCTTGGGAATATCAGACCACTGACTCATGGCACTGACCGACCATATTTCGTGCTCATGTTCTGTCACCTATTCTCATGTGGGTTCAGGCACATTATATTAATAGTATAATATGGAATAATAATAATAATAATAATGATAATAGTGTAATAGAGGCATAAGCGTTCTCTCAGTGAGAAGCAAGATATCACAGTTTGCTTGTTTGTTTTTTCATGGCAAAAATGAGAGAATGGAATAAAATGGCATATGAGAGATGGATTAGAGAGCAAAACTTTTTCATAATTTTACCAAGTTCTGCACGTTAATTCTTTGTAACAAATCATGGACCATTCCCTAGCATTTAAAAACAAGCCACACTAAAAATCACTTCTAGGTAATCTATTCAATCTAATTTAATAGGCACTAATAAATTAAAACATACTTTTCATGAAAGAAACCATTTTTTTTTTTTAAAAGGATAATGATTTTGAGGTCAGAAAAGAGGTATTCTAATTAATGCTATTAGGAGCAAAATTTAGCACAATATTCCTAGATAGCAGACAATAACATTTATTAAGATGCTTAAAACTATTAAGTTAAAGTGGCTCGAAATAATGAATTTAAAATGCATCTCAAGGCTTCAGCTTCCTGTTCAGATAGAAAATATTTTGCCAGATCAATCCATTTGGAGAAAAATTCTGAGACTATAACAAAAACTAGCTGTTTGATAGCATCAGAGAGCAAACACAGCAGCAACGACCTGAGCTGGCCAAGAGCATGAAAAGCAGATCGCGGCAGTGAGCTGGAAGGTCTCTACCCACTTCCCATTTGTCCTGGGGTCACTGGCATGAGGGAGACGCAGGCCTTAGCTGGTGTTTCTCAACTTGCTTTAGCAACTCTGATATTCCTCTCCTAAAGACACCATTTCCTTTGGTGAGAGTTAAGGCACAATGTAGGAATCCTGAGGAGCAGGAATGAGGGTTTGACCTTCATACTGAATTATGATTGGTTCATAGCCCTGTGATCAAGGGATAATAGGATGATGATAGAAGACAGATGTGGGAGACATGTGAGAGCATTGAGCAAGACTAAAGGCAGGAAGGCAGATCTAAGAATACCATGGGGAGGTGGTTGTGATAAAGGAGAGGACGTGGAAGAGGAAATAGGAGGAAGAAGAGGAGGAGAGGGGGAGGAGGAAGAGGAGGGAAAGGAAGAGAAGGTGTGGACAAGTCACTGAGGAGGGACCACTTCTAACTGTTCTCATACTCTGGTCCCTGCCCCCCCCCCCCCCCCCCACCTTCCTGGCTCCCACTACAACCAACACTATCCCTTCACTACCATCACCTGCTAATTCCTTGGTGAGATTCCAGGACATTTATTGACCCATAAGTCCTATTTCTGACTCCACAATGAACTTTCTGTGTGACGTTGTGGCCTCAAATCTTCCCTCTGCCCTCTGAAATCCCATCTTTATCTCCAGTCTCGCCTACTCCAATCCATTCTGTACTAAATGTTGGATGAATACTCCTCTAGCATAGCTCCGATATGCATATCACTACAAAACACAGAAATATACCTACAAATACTCTCCTGTGCCTATAGCACAAGATCCAACCTCTGTACCTTACCCAGCATATGCCATCACACCCCCACTCCCTCTATACTTGGCTATATTCTATCCAGTAATGGACCCATTGCTGATTGCATAGACTAGCCAATTTCCCACATTTCCTTTTTTTTTCCACCACCAAATCTAGCACAGAAACCACTAGCTTCTTCTACATGCTGCAGGCTTAGAAGCAGGACAATGCAGCCACCTTGTCTCCCTTCCCATTAGGTGACAAACCATCCTGGTTTGCCTGACACTGAGAATGTTTCCAGGAGACACAGTTTCAATTTTAGAATTGAGAAGGTTCACGAAAAATAGGGGAGAGCTGGTCACCTATGTCTAGTTATGACTGAAGACTTGGTGACTCTCCCTGATGCGACTTGGTCTGTCCAATCAGGGGAGGAGCATGTCTGTCCTCATCACTTGCAAGTTTCTGGTGGGAGTGTGGAGGAAAGCAGGGAAGGGATATCTGCAGAGCATGATAGGGTGAAGAGGACACAGAAATGACCTCAGTGGGCCCAGATCAAGAGGTCCCAATGTGGGGACTGCATCAGCAAACCTATTCTCTATATTTTCTGAAGCATACATAGAATCAAGTATCCAGGCCTATAGAAAGTGAAACATCACCAGGACAAGATATCATCCAACTCAGTCTTTTGTATCCAATTAGTAAAGGATTTCATTGCCATTGCACAAATGAATCCATTCAGAAAGGAAGGAAACAGTCTTGCCCAAAGCCACACTGAGAGTTAGAGATAAAACCGAGAATAGAATCCTAAGCCCTGGTTCCCAGGCTCATCACTCCACACCCAAAATTTCCTGCCCCACTCCCTCCTGTGGTGCTGGAATGAGTTTAGGTGATCATACAATGTAATGCCAGGATGCTGAAGGTATATCTGTTCTCAGAACAGGTCTAGGGTGTTTGAGTGAAGAAGGACCTGTGTGCAAATAACATATGGTCTCTATATGTCCTTCAGTGGAGGAAAGTTAGGCTTTTTCCCCCAAAGAGTAATGGAAACTTATAGATATTCTCTTCTTCTGCATATAGTTGAGGTCATATGAGGGCCATGACCGTACCCAAGAAGAGGAACTTGGAGTACATTTTAACATAGTCCAAAATTATAAGCATGTAAGATGTAATGTGGGTAAGAATGAAATTACAAAGAGGGTTCTGGATTCCTATATTCAGGGACCTATGCTCTGTTTCTCACTTCCCTGCTAACATGCAGCTGCCTTGTTTTTGATTGCCCTTCATTGGATCTAATCCTCCCAACTGTACATAAAGTGATGGTGCCTGTAGACCTTTGATGGCCTTGCCATTTTCTGATGGTCTCTGAGACTGTGGTTCTGAGGGTGATAAGCAGCCTGCAGAAATACTTTACCCACTGGCTTGCTGATGCCTGAGATGCCGCTGTTGGGACCTCATCTATCATCAATTCTGTGCTTTGTGAGCATTCATGTGGCTTAGTAGGACTGGGGTGTGATGCTGAGATTAATTCTGTTAGATGCCAACACTTCTTTGTGAATGAGTGACTTACTTCATCTTCTTGGCTTCTGGGTGCTCTGAAAAGTTTCATGTATTCCCTGCTTTGAAGAGGATGGATGAAAATAAGTCCTGCGCTGAACCATAGGCAAGAAATCCATGAACACTGGGGAAAAGAAGCAAAGTAGGAGTCTTTGTGAGAGTAAAGGAGCATAAAACATCTAGAGGATGGCATAGAGAGGGCTTGAGACCAGGAGAGAATCACCCCAGAGTCTGGGAGGCTTACATACGGAGAATAACCCAAGATCTCAGAGGTAGGAGGATTGCTTCACTCAACAATCAAAAATTGTAATTATTGACACAAGAATATAGACACAAATATGTTCATCAAAGTAGTTTGGTGGAAGGAGTTCTACAAGAAGAGTAGAGTCTTGTTTTCGGCAATTCTGCTAAATACTTATGTAACCTTGAGTAACTTTTTTCCCTTTAGTAACCCCCAGTCTCCCTGCTGTAAAATGCACTGGGAAAGTGGCCTCTTGGATGAGACTTGAAGGAACAAGGAGGATGTGTTTCTGCTGAAGATGTTGCAGAAAAAAAAAAACATGACTTGGGCTCAGTGGTGGACTGGAGAGAGAGAGCATGGGGCATGTGCTAGAAACAAGGGCTGCATATTCTGTAAGTGGGGAGCTAAAGGCACAATCAGGGAGGGGGAATTGGGGCCAGGGGCATATTACTGATGACGCTGCATGATGTGCTAAGGAGCATGGGCTGTTTCTTCCTGGGGAATGAAAAGCTTCCTGCATGGTTGGCTCTGGCTGTCACTGATATACCTGTGTCCTAACATGGAAGCCTTCCCCCATTCACAGAGGGAAGGTTCAAGCTAAAACCAGCAGGCTCCAGGGGACCTGAGTGGCTCAGTCTGTTAAGCCTCAGACTCTTGATTTTGGCTCAGATCATGATCTCATGGTTCGTGAGATCGAGCCCCACTGACAGACAGAGCCTGCTTGGGATTCTTTCTCTCCCTGTCTCTCTGCCTTTCCCCTGCTCTCTCTCTTTCCCCACCCCTCTCAAAATAAATTAAAAAACATGAAAAAATTAAAAACGAAAATAGAACCAGCAGGCTCCAGACTCTCATGATGTTCTGAAATCACAGCAGCCTGTGTCCCTATTCACACTTCATTTGAGACTCATATTCTCATCCCAAGGCTGACTGGTGACCTAAGGGTCCCTGTTTCTTTGTTCTCCAGAAGCCAGTCTCAAAGGTCACGAGAGAAAGAAGGAGGACCTACAAAGTTTGCTTACAGGATGCCTACATACTTTAAACAATGCTAACTGGGTTTTGAAACAACAGCTGCCATAAAAAGATTGGAAAAGGGGGGCTGACAAAGAAGCAAATTTCTCTCATGTATAAAAATGACAAAACAAATGATGTCTTTACATCAGAGCAAAAGAGATGTGTGTGACCCAGGTCCTGGCATCCGGCATCAGGCATGACACGGAACAGTCTCACTCTCTCCACTTTTCCTGAGAAAAGATAGCTTCCTAGAGTAAAGACCCCTGTCCAGGTCTGGGACTCGAGCACAAGGCGAGGGAGCAAACTTGGAGCCACAGGGACAAGCCTTCTCGGGATGTAAGAAAAACCACCTTCCTTCCCCAGGAACTGGAAAGAGGAGCTGTCTGACGGGCACTCTCCTCCTCCCTCTGCTCTGCCTGACTCACATACTTGTTTCAAAACACTGACCAAAGACCAGTGGGAGGCTCCCAAGTCTGGTCCTCACAACCCCCTTGGGGCTGTTAATATTTTAGAAACAAATTAAGACACGCACACATTTTTCAAAACCATGTCCTAGTACTGGAGAGGAGCTTGGACGAAAGCCATAATCTCCCTTCCACCCCATTTTCTTCTCTGCCCGCAAACTTGCCCTCTAAAGCGGCTACTGCACACTGTTTCCTTTTGTCATTATTCTGGTCATTATTTCCATAAGTCTAAATAATGGAGTCAAACGTCTCTTTCTTCATTTGTCAAATTTAAATGTAAGCTATTGATTTCCTGCTATGGGAGACTGACTTAGCTCACTGACCAAACCCTCTTCCCACCACAAAAGAGCGTTATTCCACTATTTCTGTTTTTATTTATTTTTAATTAATTAATTTATTTTGAGAGAGAGGGAGAGAGAGAAAGAGAGAGAGAGGGGGAGAGAGAAGTCATGAGCAGGGGAGGGGCAGAGAGAGAGGGAGAGAGAGAATCAAAGCAGGCTCCATGCTGTCAGCACAGAGCCTGGCCCTATGTGGGGCTCAATCTCATGAACTGTGAGATCATGACCTGAGCCAAAATCAAGAGTCAGAGGATCAACTGACTGAGCCACCCAGGTGCCCCCTCCACTATCTTTAGTTACCTTTATAAGTGTAAATAATGTATGCACACACTTCTAGTCTATTTACCTACCCCTCCTTTACTTATTATGATTGGATGTTAGCAGTTCACCTTCCTTCACCTTTTTCCTCTCAGTATCAAGTGAATTTTCACAGTTGATTATATTACCCTCTATTCTGCTACCATGAAGACCATGAAGTCTTTAGTGAAATCACTTAAAGACTAATTTTTAAATTTTAAAATATGAATATCTTAATATTGTTTTTTGGAACAATAAATGCAACATTGTGATCATGTTTCCCTTCTTGGTCAATTTGTTTTTGTTTGTTTGTTTCCTGGAGTTTCCACTTCGTTTTGGATCACTCAATATCCTGATGGGAAACAAAGGGCCCACTTGAATGGGATAATTGAGAAGTATTTAATAAAAGGTCTGCTGACAACACAGCGGGAGGTTAAGAGGAAACCAATGGAAGCAGTGAGGTGTTTAGGAATTTGAAGCATTGGACAGTAATTTGCAACTCAAACCCCAAAAAGGGAAGGGGAAGGAGAAGATACCAGGCCTGGGAAAGAGAGTACCCGTAGTGGTGGAAGAGGAGTTGACTTTAGCAGAGTCCCAGCTCACTTGCAGAGAGCAAACAGGAAGGAAATCAGGAACAATGCCTGTCAGTCTTTTCCATTGGCCAAACCCACCTGGAAGCCAGAGGGGGCGTGGACCTGGCTGATAGAGTTCATGAAACTCAGCATCCTGAGACAAAGAGCAGGGCAGAGAAATTTAGAAGGTGGATCTGGAGGGAGCAAGTAAAAAATATTCAGATGGCCTTTTAAAAACCTTTTCTTTAGGGGAGTCCAGGTGGCTTGGTCGGTTAAGCATTCAACTCAGTTTTGGCTTGGGTCATGATTTCATGGTTCATGATTTCAAGCCCCAAGTTGGGCTCTGTGTTGACAGTGTGGACCCTGCTTGGGATTCTCTCTCTCTCTCTCTCTCTCTCTCTCTCTCTCTCTCTCTCTCTCCCTCCCTCTCTCTCTGCCCCTCCTGCCAAAGTAAATAAATAAACTTTAAAAAAATTAAAAAAAAATTTCTTTATACTGAATATTATGGCTCCTTGATCACTAGCATTCTTTGTCTCAGCATAGACTTGTACAGCAGGTTTGCAAAGAGAAGTAAATAGTTGATATTCAACCTTGACTGACAAAAGTAAGCTTCGAATTCTACAGCAAATTCGTATCTTTAAAATAAAAGCTCCTAAGTATGAGCCTTTTTTGAAAAGGAAAGTGGATTTTGTTTTTGTTTTTGATTGGAGTGGCAAAGGTTAGGTGCTCTAGGATGCAGAATGTGTTTATCCCACATTTAGAGAGAAGAATAAAATGTCAAATATTGCAAGAAAAGTTTCCTAACTCTAAAGGAATATAGTTGGTGAGAAAAGGCAGATTTGAAGTTAAAGTCTGTAAACCTTGAAAAGGTCTCTGCTACAAACCCAGGAACAGAGACATTGCCTAGTTTCTATTTTTAGTTATTTGTAATTTCCCCTGAGGTATTGTGGTGAGACTGCAAGCCTTATAATTGAAGAAACAGGTTCAACCTGGTGCTTGAGTAGAAACTGCTGAGTGAAAAGTCTAGGCTGATGATGATGACAGATAGATAACATTTATGTAATGCTCACCCTGTACTAGTTCCTAAGCACATTGGATATATCACCATTGTTCATTCTCAGAACAATTCTGAGAAGTAAAGAATACTCCTATAATCATTTCATCAATGAGGGACATGAAGCATGGACAGGTTAGGTGCCTGAGGCTAGACTGTTGGTCCTTGGTGGGCTGGAATCACACTCAGAAAGAACAACTCCACTGTCTGTACTTTTTTTCACTGCACTTCACTACTTCAGAATGGGCCCAAAGGCAGCCACACATCATACGATCTGTCTGGGGAAGGCAGATGTCCAACTTTTATTATGCATGTTCTCTGGGAAGGGAACGGAAATGTTTCAGTGTAAGCCAGTCGACCTGGACGGGCTTTGGGGTAGGGTAAAGGAGCATACAGAATGAGCTGTATGAGCATAGTGACCAGTTAACAAACGGATATTAGAACTTTCTGTCAGCCATGCAGGGATGGTGAAGAATGATCTTCATCTTAGATGACAACACAGATGTGCGCTGATAACTATGGGCCAGTTGTCCACCCCACAATTCTTGGATAGTAAACATAAGCCCCCGACTCAAATGCAGGCAAATAGATAAAAAAGCAGTTCCTAAGAATGACATCATCTTGAGACAGACCTTCAGGAAAGGAGAAGGAGAGAAATAAAATACTGAATTGACTTAGTGGTTTCTCAAGAGACTCAGTATTAAGCCAGAAGTGACTGAACGTTTCTTGAATTGATAAGATTAAGTTTTCTTCTACCAAAATGGAATGGTGGTTCCTTCCATACAGTAAATTTCATTATAGAGAAATAAAGCAAGGGGTATTTTTATTAGTGAGAAATTTTGACTGTGAAATTTGTACCTACTGCTTTTATCCCTCCTTCAACATTATTTTATCTCTGCCTCCTCTTTCATAGGGAAGTCGGTAGCTTTTTTCAAGCCTCCTTAGTATAGTACTTCATTTTACACATCTCCAGAACCAATCCAATCATATGGCAGCACAGTTCAGGTCTTCTGAAATCATCCCACAGTAATACCTTTCAGAACAGGGACCCATTTTTCTTTCCTTTTCCTTCCTTCTTCCCTCTCATCCTTCCTTTGGCAAAAAAAAAAAAAAAAAAAAAAAAAAAAAAATTTTTTTTTCTGAATATTTTCTCCTAACCTAGTATTTGGTACATCAAGTAGAAACTCTGCTGATAATCTTTTCCAACTATATGAGAGTGTGACGACTGATTGAGGCACTGAGGCCCTCTCTTCCTTAACCTTAACTCTCTCATCCCTGAGCTTCAAGAAAGATACACACCACCTGCTTTGCAGGAGAGTAAGTACGGTGAAATTAAACAGCACCTGCCTCCATCAAGACTGAGCCAATTCTAGTGGCTGGAGAGAGGTGGAGGTAAAGATAGAGAACTGACAGCAAACTAGACTCCAGAGATCCTTGGTAATGGCCCCAGGACTATGCAGTTACTAATTTTTCCCATCACTAACGTATGATCCTCCTGA
The DNA here is from genome assembly GCF_028018385.1 of Neofelis nebulosa. NCBI lineage: Eukaryota > Metazoa > Chordata > Mammalia > Carnivora > Felidae > Neofelis > Neofelis nebulosa. The sequence goes on from NC_080790.1 coordinate 12,904,716, forward strand.
AAAGATACTTCCAATAAATAATGAAGGTTAAATATCATCCTTATTGTGAAAGCCTTCATATTAAAACTTTAATCCATTAAAATAAAATATTAATTGGTGTAGAACTTTTTAAAGGACTTTTAGCTAATATTATCTGCCTGTTTTGCCTGTGTACATTTCTAGAAGCCAGAAACCTAAAATTAAGTTATATATCCATATGATAGAGTCATAAAAGCAATTGTATAAGATTTATCCTTCTGATTATGATGGAGTAACTAGTCCCGGTCTCCTGGTCTATCCCTCCCAATATCAGCTACCATAACACTGAACGAAACAGATAAAGCAATTCTTTTTGGTATTGATCAATAGGCAGTGCAAGACCCCAGTCCACAAGAAAAGGGAAACTCAAGAGGTGAACCCCGTGATTGCTCTGGCTCTCTGCCAATGAGACATCTGCAAGCAGAGCCTGGTGGGCCCACTGATCTGAGGAAGTAGAGATCTGAGTTCAGGACAATGGAAATGGCTGTTAATTCTGGGGCAGAGCACTGGAGAAGAGGGGGTGGTAGAATGGAGGGCTGAGCCAGAAGCTTGTGTGTAGGGGGCAGTTCTTCAAAGTCCTTAGCTGAGAGTGAGGCTGCACATGCATGTGGGATGTTGTGACATTTACTTGAGAGTGGCAGCTACGGATCTGAGGATTAAACAAACAGCCTAGTGGTGTGGAAGGGATGAGGGACAGTGATATTTTGGTCTGGCCGGAATGGATAAAATCATTAACAGCTCACGAACACTGCACGCATCTAGCTGAGGCACCATAAAGGCCGTGTCTTCGGAGCAATAGAGAAAAGTCTATTTTAGACCCACCTTCAACAAAACTAAAATGAGCCCTTGATGAGATTTACAGGCAATACAGAGTTTGAAAGTTAAGTCCTGCCAAGTTAGAAGAAGTCAGGCATCAGCTTGAGTGTTCCACAGGTCTGGCCTAACAAGACCTAAAACCAAGTCTAGCCAAGTTCAGTCTAATTAGCCAGTGCTCGAACTACCTAGTAGAATAAAATTCAACATTTAACGGACATAATAACAGAATCCAGAATCTGTAGTACATATTGTCAACAAAATCCAGGAGACAATCAAGAATTATCAGGAATGCAAAGAAATAGGAGATTTTGACAGACGATCATGAAAAAAATTCAACCTTGAAATGCTCTAGATGTTGGATTTAATATGTTGTATTTAAAACAGCTATTATAAAAAGTTTGAGGGTCACCCGGGTGGCTCAGTCAGTTAAGTGTCCAACTCTTGATTTTAGCTCAGGTCATGATCTCACAGTGATGAGATCGAGTCCAGAGTTGGGCTTTGCCCTGAGTGTGGAGCCTGCTTGGGATTCTCTCTCTCTCCCTCTTTCTCTGCCCCTCCCCTGCTAGTCCTCCCCCTCTTTCTCTCGCTCTCTAAATCAATAAATAACCATTTACAAAAAAAGAAATCATGTAATATGCCAAAAAAAAGGAAAATAGATCCTTTTTTTCATTTTTTAATGTTTATTTATTTTTGAGGGAGAGCAAAGTGGGCTCTGCGCTGAGAGCTGAGAGCCTGCTATATGAATAGGGCAGGAAAAAAAATATTGGGAGAAACAATGACTTAAAATTTCCCCAATTTGCTTAAAAGTTTTAGCACATAGATCCATGAATCACAGTGAATTCAAAGCAGGGAAAAAAATACAAAAGAAATCAGACATCAGTACATCAGTTAAACTGACAATAGATAAAGGAAAAATCTTGAAGTCAAGTACAGAAAAGAAGACACATTACATACAGAGCAACAATATATAAATGACAGTTAACTTCTCATGCAAAGCAAAGAATGGAGTCCAGAAGACTGTGGAATGACAGCTTTAAATTGCTTAAAGCAAAACCAAAACCTGTTAATCCAGAACCCAATAATGAGCAAAAATAGCCTTTAAAAACAAGAGTGAAAACTCACTTTCAGTAGATTGGAAGCTGAATGCTTTAGCCAGCAGAATCTCAGTACAATAAATGTTCAAATACAACCTTCAGTCGAATTTCTATGCTGTACACCTGAAAGTAATGTAATATTCTGTGTCCAATATACTTCAATAAATTTTAAAAAAATTCTTGGGGCGCTTGGATGATTCAGTCAATTGGTTGAGTGTCTGACTTTTGATTTTGGCTCAGGTCATGATCTCACAGTTCATGAGTTTCAGCCTTGCATTGGGGCTGTCTGCACAGAGCCTGCTTGGGATTCTCTCTCTCTCCCTTTTCCATGCTCTCTCTCTCTCTTTCTCTCTCAGAATAAATAAATAAACTTAAAAAATAATTCTTGAGATCAAAGCAAAATGATCCCAGATGCAACTGGGATCTATAGGAAGAAATAAAGAGCACAGCACATGGTAATTAAATGGAGATTATCTCTATCTCTATCTATATTTGTAATGCTATGTTTTATTATTCCAATAATTTCCATAAAGGACAACTACTGGTTTAATGCACTATAAGAAAAAGGGTGTGATGGTAAATGGAATTATATATTTTTTCTAAAGTGATTACATTTGTGAGGTGGGGCTAGGAACTACGAATGGGAAGCATTAGACATGAAGTTAGAAGTAAGAATTGGGGAGGCACCTGGGTGGCTCAGTTGGTTAAGCATCTAGCTCTTAACTTCGGCTCAGGTCATGATCTCACAGTCTGTGAGTTTGAGCCCAACATAGGGCTCCACCTAGAGCTTGCTTGGGATTCTCTCTCTTTCCCTCTTTCTCTGCCCCTCCCCTGCTCAAACACTCTCTCTCTCTCTCTCTCTCTCTCTCTCTCTCTTTCCCTCTCAAAAATAAATAAATAAACTTACAAAAAAGTGGGAATTGGGAAACTGAATGTGTGAAATGCCAAGCATAAGTGTGAAGCACTTATGTAGTAGTACCATATGGATTCTATGTCCGTATTGTTAACGATGCACACTGTTAGCCCTGGGGCATGACTAGGATAGTTGAGAAGCCAATGGAGAAAATCAAATGGAATACTAAAAAGAAAAAAAAAATTCACAGTGGGAAGGAAGACCAATACACAAGTAAAATGTGGATACCAAGACTCTTATAAGGCTCTTACAAAAAAGACAAAGGAGAATGCCAGAATGGATTGAAAAAAAAGAAATACTCAACTATATGTGATCAGGAAATGTATTTTCAAGTTGAGGAAAAAACTAATAGTAAGAGGATGCAAAAGATAATCCCATAAAAATAAGCATTAGAAAAATGGTTATATTTTTAAGAAACTAAATAGACTTCAAGTCAGCATTAAAAAAATAAAGAAGGCATATCACAATAATACAAACAGCCATTCGTTTGGAGGGAATAGCAATCATAAATATGTATGAATCTAAAAATAGTTTCAAAATTCCTGACTGCAAAAGTTATAAAATTAAAATGAGAAACGGACAAATTCACAATTATAGTTTTAGACTTCAACATTCTTCTCTCACTAATTGATAGAACAGACAATCACTAGGTATACAGAAACTCAGACAAATCCTCTCAACTAAATTTACCTAGTTGAAACTTTTTCCTTCTCAATTTATTGAGGAATAACTTATGTAAAACAAACTGCATCCATTTAAAGTGAGCAATTTGTGGAGTTTTGGAAATTGCGCATGTGTGAAGCCACTGCCACGCTCAAGATGGGGAGTGCCTCCATCACTGCGGGGAGTTTCACTGCAGTCTGAGTCTGTCTTCGTTCCAGCCCCCCCATTAACCACGGATCTGCTTTTTGTTCCTGTAAGATAGACTGCTTCTTGTATAACTGGAATTGCTCTGTGTGTATGCATGCGTGTTTATTTTTGCATGATATAAGCATATGAATTTTTTTCATATGTTTTGATGTGTTAAATCTGTTATGTCTGTTATCAATTTGGTGTACAAATTGGTCCATGTTGGGCCAGTGGGACTCTCTTGAAATTGGCTATTCTGGAAAGAATAGGATCCAGTTAAAAGATCCAAAAAGATATCGTCAATTGATTTTCTTTCTTCTTTTCTCCTTCCTTCCTTCCTTCCTTCCTTCCTTCCTTCCTTCCTTCCTTCCTTCTTTTTTTAAATTATTTTTTTAATGTTTATTTATTTTTGAGAGGGAAAGAGACAGAGCACAAGCAGGGGAGGGGCAGAGAGAGGGGGAGGCACAGAATCCCAAGCAGGCTCTAGGCTCTGTGCTGTCAGCACAGAGCCCAACACTGGGATTGAACTCGAAAACCAGGAGATCATGACTTGAGCTGAAGTCAGATACTTAACTGACTGAGCCATCCAGTGCCCATCTTCCTTCCTCCCTCCCTCTCTCTTTTTTCTTTTCTTTTCTTTTCTTTTCTTTTCTTTTCTTTTCTTTTCTTTTCTTTTCTTTTCTTTTCTTTTTTTTCTTTTCTTTTCTTTTCTTTTTTTTCTTTTCTTTTCTTTCTCTTTTCTTTCTTTCTTTCTTTCTTTCTTTCTTTCTTTCTTTCTTTCTTCTTTCTTTCTTTCTTTCTTTCTTTCTTTCTTTCTTTCTTTCTTTCTTTCTTTCTTTCTTTCTTTCTTTCTTTTTCTCTTCTAATTTATATCCAAGTTAGCATATAGTGCAATAATGTTTCAGGAGTAGATTCCAGTGATTCACCCCCTGTGTATAACACCCAGTACTCATCCAAACAAGTGTCTTCCTTAATGTCCCTTGCCCGTTAAGCCCATCTCCCCCTCATAGCCCCTCCAGCAATCCTCTTTGTTCTCTGTATTTAAGAGTCTCTTATGTTTTGTCCCCCTCCCTGTTTCTATATTATTTTTGCTTCTCTTCCCTTATGTTCATCTGTTTAAATTCCACATATGAGTGAAATCATGATATTTGTCTTTCTCTGACTGACTTGTTTTACTTAGCATAACACCCTCTAGTTCCATCCACATTTTTGCAAATGGCAAGATTTCATTCTTTTTGATTGCCAAGTAATACTCCATTTGTACATACATATACCACATCTTCTTTATCCCTTCATCTGTCAATGGACATTTGGGCTCTTTCCATACTTTGGCTATTGTCAATAGCACTGCTATAAACATTGAGGTGCATGTGACCCTTTGAAACAGCATACCTATATCCCTTGGATAAATACTTAGTAGTGTCATTGTTGGGACATAGCGTAGTTCTATTTTTAACTTTTTGAGGAACCTCCATACTATTTCCCAGAGTGGCTGCACCAGTTTTCATTCCCATCAGCAGTGTAAAAGCATTCCTCTTTCTCTGCATCCTTGCCAACATCTGTTCTTGCCTGAGTTGTTAATTTCAGTCATGGTCAATTGATTTTTAACAGAGTTCTGATTCAATGGGGAAAGCAACTTAAAAAAAAACAACAATAAGTTCAGAACCAACTGGATATTCATGTGGGAAAAAAAATGAAGCTTGATCTCTAACTTTCAGCATGCCTCCCAAAATAATAATTAAAAATGGATCATAGACCTAAGTATAAAATACAAAAGTATGGATTTTCCAGAAAAAAACCAGGAAAAATTTCTTAGCAACTTTGAGGCAAAGATTTCTTAAAACACAAAAAGCACTGATCATAAAAGAACAAACATCGATAAATTAGACTTCATCAAAATTGAAACCTCCAGCTCTCTGAAGCATTTTTAACAAAATACAAAGTCAAGTCAGAGATGTGAAGAAAATATCTTTCACACGTACATCTGACGAAGGAACCTTATCTATAATATATAAAGAAAAATATATATATAATAAAATACATATATAATAAAATATATATATATATAATATATAATGTATTAAAGAAATATATATATAAATATATATAATATATTAAAGAAAAAAACACTGCAATTAAACATGGACAAAAGACTTGAATGGACACTTCAAAAAAATATACAAATGGCTAGATGAACATATGAAGAGTTGGTACTCCCTCTGTAAAGCACCAGACAGTAAATATTTTATACTTTATGGGCCACACAGTTTCTGTTGCAACTCCTAACACTGTCATTGTCTAGCTATCGATAACACATAAACAAATGAACATGGCTGTGTTATAATATATCTCTATTTATGGATGCTGAAATTTGAATTTCTTATAATTGTCAAGTATCGTGAAATATGAATTTTTCATTTTTAACTATTAAAAAATATAAAAACCATTCTTGACTCATGAGCCATACTAAAGCAGGTGTTGGACTGGATGTGGCCCACAAGCAAGGCCAGGTTTAAGTTCATGTGCCCTTCGCAATCCACGGGGTCCTGCACTTAGAAAGGCTTCTTGCTTGGTTTCATGTTTTGCTGCTGTCATCTTGGAATTTTTCTTAACTTTTATGCAAATGTCCCTGTGTTTTTATTCCCTGTATTCTATGCAGCTGGTCCTGCCCATAGACCTCCCTTGCAGATGCCTGCTTTATGAATTGTTCATTAGTCATAAAGCAAATGCAGATTAAAACCACAGTGGGAATATCACTTCACACACACTGCAATGGCTAAATCATAAAAAGACAGTGCTAAGTGTGGGTGAAGATGTAAAGAATTTAGAACTAACTTTTAAGGGTGCCTAGCTAGCTCGGTCGGTTACACGTCCAATTCTTGATTTCAGGTCGTGAGCTCACGGTTTGTAGGACTGAGCTCTGCATCACGCTCTGTGCTGGGCTTGGAGCCTGCTTGGGATTCTCTCTGCCCCTCTCCCTCTGCCCCTCTCGGTCTCTCTACAATACCCCAAAGAACAACCAACCGACCAACCAAACAAACAAAAACCCTAAAACCCGAACAAAAAAAACCCCACAGAAAACAACAACAGAAAAATAAATGAGAACTTTAGCATATTGCTGGTAGGTATGTAAAATGGTATCATCACTCTGGAAACAGGTGGTTTCTTAAAAGTTAAATATACACTAACCATAGAAAAGCCAGTAGTCTCAATCCTAGATATTTACCAAGACAAACAAGTGCTCATGAACAGACTTGCATAGACATGGTCATCCATAGGTAAATGGATAAACAAACTGGCATATTCACACAGTGGAATACTTATCTAGTAATAAAAAGAATGGAAACGTGATACCCACCAGATGATTGGGATGACAAACATACTGTTGCATGGAAGACGCCAGGCACGAAGAAATACATCCTGCATGATTCCTTCTACTTGGAAGTCTGAAACCAGCAAAAAGTAACCTATCAAGATGGACATCAGGGCCAGAGGAATGAGGGAACTTCTGGAATGATGCACATGTTCTATGTCTTGATAAGGTAGTGGTTGCCTTAGGTACACATTTGTCTTTTCCCAGTGTTTGCATGAAACAACCCTCAATGTGATGAATAGCATCAGAGGGGTGATCTTGGGGGGACTGGCATATGCCTGGTCTGTGCTTCGGCACAGAATGTTCATTAACTGCCGTGGCTTTTAATTTCTTATGTTTGCCATACTTAGATTTCACTATCCTTTTCAAATATTAGCCAACATTTCTTTTAGATATACTGTATGCCAATAATTTCTCATTCCACTTCAATTTTTTTTCTTGTTTACTTCTAATCGGCCACACATTTGGATATCAGTAAACATTATTTCAGACCTTAGTGTAGACTATGGGAATAGACTCCCTGTCCCCATCAAGGAATTGAAAGGTCCTCCTGAGTGTAATGAAGAGACTTTGAAATACACATTCCTTTGCCAGACATCGGTTTCGTTTTCCTTCCCCTAAAATTTTGGGATAAAAAATTCCACATTCTCGCCTCTGAAAATGGAATAGCTGTGACTCTCCAAATTACAGTTTTCCTTGACGCCAAGAAAATACCAGATAGCTGGAATATCAAAAGGAGATACTTCCCAGCCCACCAAGACTGCAGGATGGGGGTCATTTGCGCTGGAAAATAGTGTTTGCAGTTTGCATGGTGATAGTCAATCCAATTTCAGAGACTGAGGTGAGAAGAGTTTGTTTTCTTGGGAAAGAGCTGTTCTTTCTTTAAAGGTTTATGAGAAATAGGTTTTTGTTAATGAGATGGAAAACTGCATATGGCCCTCACAGGAGCTGAGTCATTGTAAAGCTTGGAAAAGTTTTGTTGTTGAAATCATGTCCCAGTAGGGGTCAATCTGCTTGGGAGAATTCCAGGGCATTTGAGAACCTTCCTGCTTCTGGGGGCACTTCCAAATTCACACCCATTCTCTGGAGGATATGATCTCCAGGTAATAATATAAATTTCTGAGAAGATGGCACCAAGATTCTTGACAGGTATTTACCTGAAGGAGCAGATATTCACTGGGGAGGAAGGCAGGGAAGGAAGGAAGAGAGAGGAGGAAGGGAAAGGGTGCAGAGAAAGAAAAGAAAAAAAATAGAATCCAGAAAGTTTCATCGTATAATATTATAAGCATTTCATAGACTTGTTTGAATATTTTATTTTATTTTATATATATTTAAAAAATTTTTTTTAACGTTTATTTATTTTTGAGACAGAGAGAGACAAAGCATGAATGTGGGAGGGTCAGAGAGAGAGAGGGAGACACAGAATCTGAAACAGGCTCCAGGCTCTGCACTGTCAGCACAGAGCCCGACGCGGGGCTTGAACTCACGGATGTGAGATCATGACCTGGGCCAAAGTCAGACGCTTAACCGACTGCGCCACCCAGGCGCCCCTGTTTGAATATTTTAAAGGAAAGTTTCATCTTCTCAAAAATCTTTCGATATAGTGTTGCTAAGTTTTTAAAAAAATCTTTTCTTTTTCTTTTATTTGAGAGAGAGAGTGTGTGTGAGCAGGGGTAGGGGGGGGTAGAGTGAGAGAAAGACTCCCAAGCAGGCTCCACACTCAGTTTGGAGCCTGATGCAGGGCTTGATCCCACAATCCTGGGAAGAGTCCGATTCCACGACCTAAGCTGAAATCAAGAGCCACCCATGTGCCCTGCTAACATCTTCTAATGAACAAAAAATACAAACAGGAAGCCATGAAGCTCAGAGAAGTTAAGTAACTTGCAAATGGTATCAAACTAACCAATGTTGGGTCAGCTCAAAGCCCAAGTTCTTGCCCTACTCTTATGAGGGAAAGCTCTGGACCCTCTGCTTCCCACCATGGAACATGTGATCAATACATCAGGCTTGGAAGACAGCACGGTAACAGATGTTACAGTCTGAGCTGGATCTAAAAACCTAATTACCTGAGTCTGTATTTTTCTCCTGCTCATTTTGAATAGAACTCAGCAGCAGTGACATTTCCTATTTGCCTCCAGACACACTTTTATGAAATCTTTTTCTGGTGCTTACACATTTAAAAACGAGATGATGTGAGCTTGGTGGAACTGTTCATTATTTCAGCTTGTGTGTATTGACATAAGGTGTGTCATTGTCTGACCCAATTGAGACTTCTAGACCATCTCCCTTTTTTTTCTTTAATAAAGTTTGACAAACTCTGCACCAAAGGCTGACCACACTTTCACCCCCATTACCAGAAGGCATCTTACTGCTTCTTCTGCTGGATTCCCAAAGTATGGCCTCCCACTCAATGTGCTGCGTGCTTGCCAAGCAAACGTAAAACACGAATGAATTATACATCTCCTGCTTTCCCTTTGCTAAGATCAGAGGCCCCGGGAAGTCTCAGCACAAAGGATTTCCTTTTAATTCTTAGGAAGAATTGACACTTTATAGTGAAATTTGCCTAATGGCTGAAGGACATACTCAATACGTGCCCTATGATGACATTTACAACTCACTACAACTAGCCTCTGTGCTCACCTTTCCATGGAGCTACTCTCCTCCAGGTCCTCGATGATCTTATTTTTGCTAAATCCAAAACAAATTTTCATCCTCTTCGTAGTTAATCACTTTGCTGATTACTCCTTCCTTCTGGCACTCTACTAGGGCATCTATGGCAGAACTTCACCCTTCACCCTTCACCCTTCACCCTTCCTCCCCACCCCCACCAGTGCAGGCCCTTTACCTTGCTGTTCTCCAGGTCTCTTCCTGAGAGCTTTCTAATTAAATTTTCTATAGAAATTCTTATCCCAACCCTCAGATTTTAGGTAAAACCTATGTGCTGATAACTTTCAAATTGACCTTTTCAGCCCATTTCCCCCCATCCACCTAAGATCCTTGACTTTAATGACTCCTGGACACCCCAGTGCATGTCTGCATTTCACATGCTTCTCTGAGCTTGTCAATCCCCTTAAAAACCACTGTCCTATGCTTTCCTATCTTAGGGAATGCCCACCACACTATCCCCCCGAGCCAGAAACCTGAGAGCCATGCTGAACTCTTCTTTCTCTCCTACTCCCTTCTCTTACAGGTTCTCTCAATTTTACCTCCTATATATGTCTACTCTCTTCAAGCTTCGGTGTTTACCAAATGCTTTATTAAAATGTCATTAGAACTAGGTCTCTCTCAATTGCATCTTCTCTAAGTTGTTAACCCTTTGGCCGCCCGGAGAATCACTCCACATGCACGTCAGCTGCATGAGGGTCCTCCTAAATACTTTGATGGCTCTTTAGCACCAGCAGATAAGCTGCAAGCAGAATGAAGCAGACAGGATCCTTTCTCATCTGCCTCTAGCCTCCACCTCCACCTCTATCTTCATCCATACTCTGCTTCTCAACTGTATGAAGTTAATACTTCGAGCTGACCTCATCTTGTTGTTTGGGCTCCTATTTATACCAGTCTTAACTAAATCTTGTGTGAGACAGACCGAGTGGAGTTGACTGATCCCAGTGCCTGCCGGTCAGATGAAGCAAAGTGGCTGAAGTAGTGATGAACTCATGGGAAACTGAGCAGGAACCAAGATGGTACAAGAAGGAAGCAGGGGTGGCTCTTGTTGAGACACAAATACCTATGGGTTTCTTGCATTTATGCACGTCTTGTGAGCAATGACGCACTGACAACTTTTGATGTGGATGACTTTTTCAAGCTTGTTTCCATAGCAATAATAGACCTTTCTGGGGCAAAGGTCAGGCAGAATTGCAGAGACCATCATAAAATACTGGGGTTTCCTGAGTGCAGAGTTTCTTGCAAACAGCCATTTGCACATGCAGGCACCACCCACATCACCCACATCACCCTGTGGGACCTGGGGTCTGGAGGCTGGTCAAGAGGACGATGACATGGGCTACTGCTATTGCCATGAGTAACAAGTCAACCTTTGCATCTGACTCAGGAGTCTCTTATCTTCCAACGTGTCTATGAAACTATAATAGGATAACCTGTTCATTTGCAAGAAGGGCAAAATCTCAGACCCTTAGCAGTTCTTGACAGTTAAAAACAAATCTCATACCATCCATGGTTTTTGATGAATGTATTTTAAGGAAACATTTGTTTGAAGACTTTGGAGCACTACTAAGATCGAAGATTATCAGGTTCCAGATCTTCGAGGAAAAGGACACACAGAGAGGTGAGGTCACTGCAGCACTTTACCCTTTGAAATTGTTTGGATCCATTTGCCTCAGTTCAACACGTTGGGGAAAAATACAATAAGATTAATTTCTCTTCAAGGTGATTGTACATTCTGTCTTTGAAGATATCTTCCATGTATGTCCTGAAGCTTCTCGTCTCTTGATTAATCATTCCAGTTCCTCCCATGGACCTTCATGAGAAATGATTTGAGTCCATTATCTGTCCTGGTTTGCCCTTCCCAAAGTGAGTTTCGGTTTGTTATTATCCCATGCAGAACGTGGCACTCAGAAATGAAGGCAGTTCTTCTAGTGATATAACCGATGCCTCGGTAAGTATAACAATGTGTTTCCAGTGAAAAGAAGACATAATTCTGCTAAAAACATACAACAAAATATTATACAACGATGGAAATGGTTTTGACAAAGGTTGTTTATCTGTCTATCCATCATCTACGTACGCACCTACCTGTCTACCTACCTACCTACTAATACATACTGTATTGAATAGTATCCTCCCAAATTCATGTTCATCTGGAATCTCAGAATGAGATCTTATTTGAAAATAGGGTCGTTGCAGATGGAATTGGTCAAGTTCAGATCATACTGGCTTAAGGTGGGCCCTAAATCCAATGACTGGTGTCCTTACAAGGCTGTGTGAAGACACAAACACACAGGGAGACTGATGTGTGATGATAACGCCAGAGACTGCAGTGATGCATCTACACGCCAAGGACTGCCAGCTACTATCAGAACTATCAGAAGCAAGGACGGACTCTTCTCTGAAGCCTTTGGGGAGATCATGGTTCTACCAACATTTCATTTTGGAATTCTAGCCTCTAGAACTTTAAGGGACAAATTTCATTGTTTTAATGGTAATTTGTTGGGACAGCCCTAGGAAACTAACATAGTTTCTGGTAGTTTTATCCCTCTGCTCTAACAAATTGCCACCAACTAGTGGCTTCAAACAATATGAATTTATTATGTTATAGTTCTGGAGGTCAGGAATCCAAACAGGTCAGCAGGGCTGCATTCCTTCTGGTGGTCTAGGGGAGGATCTCTTCCTTGCCTTTTCCAGCATCTAGAGGTTTCACTCATTCTTTATTTCGTGCCTGGCAGCACTCTAGCCTCTGCTTCTGTCCTTAGGTCTCCTCCTCTGAATCCATGCCTCCTGCCTTCCTTTTCTAAGGAGCCTTGTGATTACGTGAGGCCCACCCAATATAGTTCAGGACAATCTTCCCACATCAGGTTCTTAATCACATCTGAAAAGACCCTTTTGCTACGTAGGGTACCCTATCAACAGAGTCTGGAGATATAAATGTCAACATGTCTTGGGGACTATCTTTATCTAGCAATCTAGCTATTTACACACATTTGCGTGAGAATGGGAACAAAAATGGGAAGGAAATGTCCCCAAACGTCAAAGTAATTATTCCTGTAAGATAATAAGGTTTGTTTTTGTTTTGCATATGTAGCAAATACATCAAATGTATGTGGTATCATTTTATGTGCCACATGTAAAATGTTGTGCCGGCATTTTTTAAAAAATGGAGATGTTGACCTGAACGCCACAGAGAATAACCCACATTCTCCCTGCACTTCAAATTCCACTTAGATCAGTAATATGCTAACTCAGGGGCTTCAACTTTGGGAAAAATCCCTGGGCCTTGGGCTAGGAGACCAGCTTTCCCATCGGACAGTTCAGCTGTTCTTTTTGATTCAATTCCATTGGATAGATCTTTATTTTTTCACTGGACTGCTGATTTCTCCTTTACGTGCTTCACAAATGCATTGTTGTCTGCTCAGTGTCAAGCACTCGTTTTCTAGGTGCTGCTGACGCAGAGATGCGTAACACATTCTTCCCTTGCTCTAGAAGACCACAGTCTAGCCAGGGACACAGTTGGAGAACAAAGACTGTGCCATAATATAGTAAATGTTGTGTCTTGGGCCGTTATAGGAGCAGAAAGGAGGTAGTGACAGCATGGCCGACCACTGATGGAGAGTCAGTGGTAAATGAGCAAGGTTAGGTTTATTTTTGATGAAACTAACACTAAAAATTCTGGAAGACACAGACACATTTCTACAGTTGTAATGATGACGCTCTTAGAACTACACAGGCTTTGAGGGATTTCAAGTGGCATAATTCACTAGGTGGACACACACAAGTAAGAGCAGACCTACCTCCTGGTCTAGTTCCTCAAAGTTGGGACTTGCCCAAGGCTCTCTTCCTCCCTCTTTCCTGTGCCTACTGAGTAGGAAGCACTCACCTCTTGAGCTGCCTGCAGAGGAAGTGCAGGTTGGCAGGAAGGCCGTGTCTTGTGCCTGTTTAGGTGAGTCCCATGTGGGCCTGGCTCTCAGAGGAGCGTCATGCAACAGGGGTGCCTGGGATTGCCACCATCCTCAAATTGTAGGTCACTCGCTTCACTGAGCATGTCTCTACCCCTGGGGCTTCCTGTCCACCTACTGAAAGGGTGAGAAGTTCCCTGGTGCACGTGCAGCTGGACCTGCTGAAGGAAGTGACCCACGTATTCTAAATCTTTGAAGACATGCTGCAAGTCAGCCGAGTTCAGTACAATACGTGCTACCCTTTGTTTCCGCCATGCAGCATAGTAATTAAGTCAGGAGCCAGACTACCTGGGTTCAAGTCCCGGTTTGGGCATATTTACTAATCTCTTTATGTTTTGGTACAAGCACAAAATAGAAGTAGGCTTGCGAAGCAGATTAAATTATGCGACGCATGTGAAGTGATCCGCAGAGTTTTGAGCACAGGATAAAGCCCCAATATGTGCAATCTAACATTTAATCCTCTATTCATTCAATCATAGCTGGATACGGAGCCCTTCCTATGTGCAAAAGATAGTGCTTCACACTTCGTAGGAAAGAGAAGATTTTCAAGGCCAGAGCACAAGTGTTCCATGAACACAGAATTTGATGGGAAAATAAGACACATACTCTAGAAATGGTGAAGAAGCAAAGGAAGGCATTTTACAAGGAAGAAATGAAAGCAGAGAGGTGAAGTGATTTTCCTGTGCCTGAAGATCCCTCCCAACTATATCTTCTCTCTGATTCCAGAATTGTGTCAAAGACTGCTATCACAGATAAGAGAGGCTACAGGACTTTAGAGAATGAAAAGGCCAGGGTAGTGCCTGTGGCCGGGGATGTGGGGGGCAGGGGGGTGTGTGGCTGGGAGGTCCTGGAAGGAAGGGGTGCAGGCAACAGTTTTAATGGCTCTGAGGTGATCCTGATATCCTACAATATAGTATTGATTTTGTGAGTACCTACTTTGTGACGTATGTTGTCCTAGCATAAGAAATGTATAAAGGTAAGAAATATATTCATAAATAATTCATATATTTATATGTGGAGGTAGAGAGAAAAATGAGATTTGCTATGATTTCCATTTCCTTTGTTGTTGCTCCTGCTGATTGTGTGTGTGTGTGTGTGTGTGTATGCAGTTCCTTCAGAAAAGCTGCACAGTTTATAATATACTCTTGGGTCTTGTGGTTACCACAGTATTCATAAATAATATACATAAACCTGTATTTCTTGAGGTATATACTTTTATCAGTATGCTGAATTTTTTTCTGAAAAACAAGGAAATCAATACAATTACACTTTTTCTTAATTTCCTCATTAAGAACATTGATGTCCTAATTTCTATTAATTATATTGTCTCACATCGTGTTAGTTTACAATGGTTATGCCTTTTCTGCACCATAATTTCCGTATTGTTTTTAACTCTGGTTCTCAATTTAAACAGACGTGATGTGAATTTAGTTCATTCACAGAAATGACATCAAAGTTCTGACTTCTTTTGTTTGATTAATCTTTCAAGTTCAGTAACTTACCAGGATATTTCTTGGCTTTAGAGGTATGTATCAGTTTTCTGAAAAAAAAAACAAAAAACAAAAAACAAAAAAAAAAAACAACAAAACAAAACAAAACGACAAACAATAAACAACAGCAGCGGCCTTTAAAACTTCACATGCAGATTTTCTGTATTTTAGGGAAGTATTTTCACATAATATATTTGAATATATTCTGTTTCATTTATGCTATCCTTTATTTTTAAGAAAAACAAACATGCAGAATTTCCATGTTCTTTTTTTTTTTTAGCATAGATTTCATTTTCTCTCCAATAATGTTGATCTCTTTGTAATTTTCCAATTACTTTTGCAAAATTTTTTCTTAAGCTTATGTTCTTCCATTTTGACTCTATTTAAAGCTGTTCTATTCTTGATGCTTTTAAGTTGTTTTTATTTCTGTACTGGCTTTCATTATTATCTTTTTTCTCCCCTGAGGTATGGAGTTAAATGTTACCACCTTCTGTGATCCTGAAATTTCTTAGTCAATCTGTTTTCTCTCCTATCTTGGGAAAGTACCTAAGAGTAAAATCTCTGGAAGAGCATATGAGAACAACATCTAACATTTAAGATAATGACAAAACATTTTCCCCCAAATGTTTCTGCCAAACTGCACATTCTAGAGCAATATCAGAGATCAAGTTAGTCCTGATCCTAACACTTGGATTGTATGACTTTTTTTTTTTTTTTCAAATTGAATAGCTCTTATATTTTCTACTTGGGTCTTTAATTTTGATATTTAAGTCCTTAATTCATGGGGAGTTGATTTTTGTATGACACGAGAGAGTCCACTGTTCCTGCACATGTATAAATAAACATTTTTTTTATCGCCCCGTGTCCATTTATTGAACAGACTTTCTTTCCCATGCACATCAGTCATACCACCTCTGTCATTCATCAGGGCTCAACATCACGTCCCATTGATCCAGTTGTCTACAACACCAGGTTGTCTTGATTACTTTTGCTTCTCAGGAAGATCTAATAGGAGATGGGGTGTATTCTCCATTCTTCTCCTTTTTCGTCTCCTCCTCCACTTCTTCCTTTCCTTTCTAAATGTCTTGGTTATTCTTATTCTTATTTATTTATTTATTTATTTATTTATTTATTTATTTAATTTCTCTAACATGTATTTTAGAATTTCACCTGGAAAATTTCTCCTCAAAACAAAAAAGATACCTCACATATCCAGGCCAGGAAATCAGAGAACAAATTCGACAAAGTATTTTCTAAAGGCAGATTCAGGGGGTACTTGATGATGTGGGTTAGCATAGGAAACAAGGGGCCATCCTGCAAAGGGCTTGAGAAAGCATGCACAGGGGATTATATTGTAAAGAGAAGTGGAGGTTTAATGAGAGGGAGCCTCAAGTGACAAACAAAGGTCGAAATTTCACTCTGCAAACCACAGAGGAGAGAATCCCTAAAGCTGTCTGTGTAGGCTAGTTGACTGATAGTGTTCTAGCAAAAAATACTTCTGAAGACTTTCGGAGATGTATTGGGGTAAACAAGATATTATTTAGAAACTTGAGAGGATATTCCAAGCCCTATGTTATTTACATTCTTGCTCCCTAACCCACGATCTGCCTCCAATCCCCATCTGGCACTGTTGTGGCAGTTCTGTGTCTGATGATTGCATTTGTTCGTCCTGTCCAGTATTCTAATCTGCTTGTCGCTGAGATTAATATGTTTGGTCACGTTTCACAAATGAGGAAGCGAAAATTCTGTGAGCCAGTGTGGATCCCTGCTGTCTTCTGGCCCATGTGGGTAGAGTGGAAATTGAATTTTGTTACCAAGAAACAAGGTAGACAGCTGCTGAGCCCTGGGGGACCATATAACCTGCCAGGATCCTTGCTACCCTCCATCTCAGCACAGCCAAGTCCACTTTTTGTTGTGTGTGAGCTCAGCTATGCATGAAATTTAATAGTTTTCATGGACAAATTTGGTCAGCATGTCCAAATACACCCAAGACTCTGAGAGAACAAAATAAGAATACATCGTTTTATCAATACTCCCAAGCAAAATAAAAAAAGATAACTAGTCCTTTCACAGTTACTTCATTTAAACAGCCTGACGTCATTGCTTTTCTCAGAGTGATGATTCATCAGCAAACACTCACGTCAGTAGAGTGTGTTGACCAGGGAGGAAGAAATAACAGATACAGTGAGAGATTGCAAAATCCATTTCTTCCTGATAAACCCACTGAGTTTCGACTTATCCAGCTTATGTAATGACAGGCAAAATAGGACAAACTCTCTGGTTTCCAAGGAAAAGGAAACTCAAGCATCTCACTCTGCATGGCAAGCCCACAGGAGCACACAACACACACAAATGCACGCATACGCATGGATATACACACTTCACACACTCACATAGTATTGTGAGACATATTGCAGACAATATATATGTATACATATGCACACGTACATATATAAACACACACAGAAATACCCAAGGACACATGTATGCAAACAGGCACATATGAAGGAAGGCACAGACCACACGTAAAGCACAAATACATAATATACTCCTTTAAAGTTCTAAAAGGAGACACAAGAGAAAATGTAATATATTTAAAAAAGGAATGTGCACTCACTGTGTGATTAATTGCAAATGCATTAGTGAATGGTTTGATATAAGATTTGTCAAACTTATGATGAATTCAAGGCCATTTTTCAATCCGATGTTGGCTAGTGAAGTTATATGCTTGAGAATGCATCATGTAATAGAATCCCATAACTTCATTGTGCTAACAGAAGTTGAGGGATTGATGAAAATAATGGGAGGGAGGAAGGTACCCGCGGGTGTCCACTATCTACGGGACCTGGCATTGTAAGGCTAGAACTTAGACAAAGCAAACTTTCAGGAAGAGTTTGCCCAACACTTTAGGAAGTATTAAAGCTGCCAGCAGTAAAAGAATAGGCAAACAACAAGGCATTTGATTGTCATATTACAACTCCCAAATGAAGAGTAAATGTGAGCGTGATGGGCTCTGGAGAGTATGATCAACATCTTCCCCATGTTGAAAATAAGTTGCAACATCCTCTGCTTTAAAGTCAGTTATGACATTAGTTCAGGTTTTACATAACTTGCAGAAGAGAAGGACCTCAGATGAGTGGCAGCATTTCTCTTGATACAACAGTACATCTGGAACTGTCGGAGGAATGTTCATATATTATCTCTTGATATTGTTGAGATCAAATTTCCATACTCACACAGAGCTCTCATTTCAAATAGAATTCAGTATAAACTCAGAAAATTTCAAACTTGCTACTCTCCTCTCAAGCCTATCTGGATTTTTCAAAGCAAAATGGATGAGATTCTTTTTTTTTTTTTTTGATAGCCATCTTATTAATGATTTCCTTTCCTTCCTTCCTTCCTTCCTTCTTTCCTTCCTTCCTTCCTTCCTTCCTTCCTTCCTTCCTTCCTTCCTCCTTCCCTCCCTCTCTCTTTTTCTGTCACAAACATGCCTTCCCTTAGAATACCCTTTGCAGTAAGCTAGAGGTAAGAAATACAGGGAATATGTATCTATCCACCTTATATATCTTTAGGAACACTGAGTTTCTGCTTGAGGCACTATGAAGCCTAGTTTTGGTCTAGTGGGAATCCCCGGGTTCTCCAGAAAAAGGCAAGGCCATTTTGGTAACATGTCTGTCCTGATAAGATGCTCACTCCCCTCGTCTCTACTCTCCATATAGTTCTGGATGGTTACAGTCTTTTGCTGGCTGAAGGATAAAATAAATGGCAAGGGAATTGGGAACTTACTGGCATTTAGGAGTTTGTAAAATATTTATGAAAACCTGAGTGGGTGAGAATTGGTCTGGGATATCGCCTAATCCTAAAGGATAGAGAAATATGAAAAATGGCTAATCAAATTTCTTAGGATCCAGGAAGACAAAGATATCTGTTTTAATTCATCTTACTCACAGGACTCCTGGAGCCATGATGATTGAATGGGAGAGAGGGGGGTCTAATTTATTCTAATAAGTATTCCACAGGAGACAAGGAAGGAGACTAAAATAATCCCAAAATACTCCAGAGGAGAAATGTTGAGCAGGAACCCTGAAAGAGATGATGTATCAGAAATCAATCAGTCCAGGGGCACCTGGATGGTTTAGTTGGTTACGTGTCTGACTTCAGCTCAGGTCATGATCTCACGGTTGGTGAGTTCAAGCACCACATTGGGCTGTGTCCTGACAGTGTGGAGCCTGCTGGGGATTCTGTCTCTCCCTCTCTCTCTCTGCCCCTCCCCCACTTCTATTTTCTCTTTCTCTCATAACGAAGAAACTTAAAAAAAGAAAAAGAAACCAGTCAATCCACAGAGAGGCTATGCTACACCGAGTGGGAGAAGATAAAGGAAGCAGAAAACTCTGTCCAGCCTGTGAAGAGGCTTGTGATACAGGTGCAGTGGGGCAGCAGGAAGCATCGCAGGCAATATGTGCTCCAGAAGTTCTGGAGCCAAAGGAAAAATGCTAGGTAGGCTGGAAAGGCTTCTTGGCAGATGTAAATACCAGGAACAGAGCAATGGATTGATAGAATGTTCCTAAGATACTGAGAGGCCCATTTTTGGCTGGCCCCAATATCAGTTTTGGAGTATTTGGAAACACAAAAATAACAATAGTTATTGTACATAAATTATGCACCAATTGTATGCCAGGCGCTGCTGTTTAGTTTTATATGTTATATAATGCTCACAACTTTATGAGAACTTGTATTATTAGGCCTATGACATATTAAAAACATAATGTTTTACCTGTGGAACTGGCCCAAGATCACACATCTGCTTGGGCTTTGTAGACATTAAAAGGATCATAACTCAGATTTTTTTTTTTTTTTTTTTTTACAAGCAGAGCTATTGAATAGTGGAATATATTAACCAAAACCTTTGGTCCTTGGGAGAATCCAAACAAATAGGTGGTGAGCTTGAGTTGTGAGCCTTTCTGTACAGGTCAAATTTTGAAATGAATAGGAGTTAAGATCATTGATAATTTTAAGCCTCCATGGCAGTCAACCTTTAAGTAAGAAACAAACAAAAATGAATAAATAAATGCAAAGTGAATTTTTATCTCAGCCTTGGCATAAACATTGCCTGGAAGATGTCTCCTCTATTCACTGGTGTTTCAAAGGCCATTTCTCTGGAAAGTGCTGGTGCAGTGCATATTCCATTTATAAATTCTACCTCTATATAGCTTGTGGTTAATTTGTCTGCAGACCTTAAATCTGGCAGAATTTTGTGAGCTGAGACTCTATGCAAGTATAATTAAGAGACATTTTACAATTTTAGGTTTTAAATGAAGGCTTAAGTGCAGAAAGATTTTTTTAAAGGTGAAGAACAGAAAAGTGCAAATTAAAGAAAATTACCCTTCATCAGATATAAAAGAAATACATACTAAAGTGGAAACTTTTGGAAACACAGAAAAGTAAAGATGTTAAAATAACCATGACCCTTAAACCCAACATCCACAGATAATCACTCTTAACAATTCAGCATAATCCCAACAATTCAGCAAATTCCTTCCAGCTCTTCGTTGCATGGTTGAAATAATATTTTCTAGAATAAGAGTTCTCAAACTCTTTGGTCTCAGAACCATTTTCCATCTTAAAAATTATTGAAGATTCCCAAGAGTTTTGTTCTTGTGTTTTGTTGATATTTACTGTCTGGTATTAAACTTGGCAAATAATTTAAACATTTATTTGTTTAAAATTGCAATAATAAAAGCAAAAATTTAGTGAAAAGAATGGCATTGTTTTAGAAATCTTTTTAATGTCTGACTTAGTAGAAAATAGCTGGATTCTCACATATGCTTCTGCATTCAACCTGTTATGATATATTGCTTTGCCTAAATATATGAAGAAAATCCAGCCTCACAGATACAGAATTGGAAAAGGAAGGAAAAAAAAAATTTTTTAATTTTACAGAGAAAGCACAAGTGGGGGAGGGGTAGAGGGAGGGGGAAAGAGAGAATCTTAAGCAGACTCCACACTCAGTGTGGAGCCCGACGCAGGGCTCTATCCCAGGACCTTGGGATCATGACCCAAGCTGAAATCAAGATTTGTACACTTAACCATCTGAGCTACCCAGGTGCCACAGGAAGGAATATTTTAATTGTTTTTTTTAGATACTCATGATGCTCCCTATAGACTTTGGAAAACTCCACTATACAGTCATAAGAAAAGGAGAGTGAACATGTAAATAATGTCATAGTAGTATTATGAACATAATTTTAATTCACATACTTCTTTAAAAAGTCTTGGGGACCCTTACCAGCTTCTCTATTAGACTTTGAGAATCCCTGCTTCATATATATTGTTTGTCACCCAACAGTATATTTTAAACATTATTAAAAGTAATTTAAATTAAAATCTGTTATAATTGATTTAACCGTCCCCATATTATTTGGGCATTTTGAATGATTCCTGCATATATTAACAGAAATAACACTGGAATAAATAACTTTTAGCCATAATTCTGCATCTGAATTTCATACCATGTTCCTTTAAGGCAGATTACGAGAAGTTGAAGATTGTATTTTATGGTACTTAATATATTTTACCAACTTGATTTCAAGAAGGATTTTACCACCTATTCGTCAACTATGATATAAGACAGATATCTGAGTGCTTAGCAGCACTGAATATATTACATAAATAATCTTTGCTCTGCTCTTAGGAAAAAATAATTTATATTTCAAATTCTTTGCACATGGATGCATGAAGTTGACTATATGCTTATTAATTACCAATGAAAATACTGTACATGTAAATATTATAACAGTAGGTTTCCTGAAATCAGTGTTGATCCATTCTACCACTGTGAAAAGTATTTATAAATCTGACCAAATACTGCAAGAATTTTCCCTAAGAATACACTAAAAGTTTTTTTTAATGTATTTATTTATTTTTGAGAGAGAGAGAGAGAGAGAGAGAGACAGAATGCAAGTAGGGGAGGGGCAGAGAGAGAGGAAGACACAGAATCGGAAGCAGGCTCCAGGCTCTGAGCTGTCAGCACAGAGCTGGATGCAGGGCTCAGACTCACTAACCGTGAGATCATGACCTGAGCCAAAGTCAGACACTTAACCAACTAAGCCACCCAGGTGCCCCTAATAATATAATATTTTAAGTGTGTGTGTGTGTGTTAGTTCGCAAGGCTGCTGTAACAAAGTTGAGTGTCTTAAACAAAAGAAGTTCATTTGCTTCCAATTCCAGAGGACAGAAGTCCAAAATCAAGCTGTGGGCAAGGTCTGTTCCTTCTGAGGGCCATGAGTGAGAATTTGATCCTTGCCTCCTTCCTACTTTCTGGTTGTTTCTGGCAATCATTAGCATTCCATGATGTACAGAAGCATCACTCCCATCTTTACCTATATCCTCACATGGCATTTCCCCTGTGTGTGTCTGTGTCCAAATTTTCCCTCTTTAGAAGGACACTGGTCAGATTAGGGACCCACTCGAGTCCAGCATGACCCCATCCTAACTTAACTAATTACATCTGCCATGACCTTATTTCCAAATAAAGTCACATTCTGTGGTTGTAGGAGTTAGGATTTCAACATAAAATTTTTGGAGGGGCAAAATTCAATCCATCACATATGACTCACAGACTGGCACACTTGGTGTAGCATAAAATTCACAGATTCGGGGTGAACGTTGATATCATACTCCCCTTCCCAATAAGAAATTTTATGGCTTCCTGTGGCCTATTTGAGCATAATAGTAATGTAATTTCCACTGCCACCACCACCATCCATTACATGGGTCCAAAATTTTACTAATTACAAGGAGTTTCTACACACTTGATATCACTTGACCATCTTGGCTACTTGAGCAAGGCAGGGTTGAGATTACAAAACCTATTTTAAAGGAATCTGAGGCTCAGATTGATTGCCTTGCCCAAGATCACGGTGAAAGACAACAGCTTCACCTTGTGTTTGGATCAGAGTCCGGATGCAGTTTTAAAGACCATAGCTGTAGATAACAGCCAGTCAAAATGGTCTTTTTTTTTTTTTTTTTAATGTTTTTATTTATTTTTGCGACAGAGAGAGACAGAACATGAGCAGGGGAGGGCCAGAGAGAGAGGGAGACACAGAATCAGAAGCAGGCTCCAGGCTCTGAGCTGTCAGCACAGAGCCTGATGCGGGGCTCGAACCCACAGACTGTGAGATCATGACCTGAGCCGAAGTCGGACGCTTAACCGACGAGCCACCCAGGCGCCCCCAAAATGGTCTTTAACAGAAACACACTTTACACATTAATTATCACAGGGATGGTGAATTAGCTTAAGTAAGAAAATTCAATATCCTAGAACAATTGTCTAAACTTCTAAAAAAACAGTTGCAATTTCTTAGGTTTTGTAATTTTTATTGTTATCTTAAGTTGTGTGGCCGAAGGTTACTTTTACAAGCTTTATATTCAGGCAGTTTTTTTTTTCTTTGTTTGAGGGTCTTGTTTCTTCCCATTAATTATCAGTAAATATAAGTATATGTAGGCAAAATAATCAGAGGCAATATTTAATCTCACATAAGACCTTTGCCCCATCAGCCTAATTTCTAAAAGCAGTGTTGGTTTATTATATTTCTATGGTTACAGAAATGTAAATATTCTAAAATTTTTTTGATGTTCATTTATTTTGAAAGAGAGGGGGTAGGGAAAGAGAGATAGGAGAGAGAGAACCCCAAGTGGGCTCTGCACAGAGCCCAAAATGGGGCTTGATCCCACAAACCATGAGATCATGACCTAAGTTGAAATCAAGAGTCAGACGCTTAGCTGACTGAGCCACCCAGGCGCCCTGTGAAATGTAAATATTCTATAAGTTCCACTTTTTTGATCATATGAAGAAAGGTAGTAGCAACAGTGTTTCCATTTTCCACTCGTGTCAAAAACGTCTCATCTCTACAATTGTCATTTACACTTGCAATATCAATATCAGTCGAAATCTCAAGTTTATAGTTTTTTATTCTAGTCACAGAGTCAGCTACTGGTAAATCTATTGGGAAAACTACAAAGGGAAGTCCATAAGAGCAATGTTACAGTGGCCAAAAAGAGCCCAGCTGTCCACTGTTACAGCAATGGATAAACACACTGTGACATTCTCAACTAGTGATATAAGGCAGTGAAAATGAGTATGGCTGAATCTCAGAAACAAATTATTCATTGAAAAAAGCAAGTCACAGAAGAATGCATGCAATATGAATCTGTCTTTATGAAGTTAAAACCCTGTAAAATTCAAGAATAGGTTGTTCAAGAACAGATCCTGATGTGTTCAGACCACAAAGAAAGGCAGGACAATGATGAAAACAGAAATCAGGATTGTGATTTTCTGTGCAGCAGGAGCAGGGGATGACCAGACAGGGAAATTCACTCAGGAGCATCCAACATACTCATAATGACCCGTTCATTTCAGATGCAAGATAGTGACTATGGGTATTCGGTTGCAGTTTTTCTTTTGCATATATAATATTTATTAAAAATGTATTTTAAATGAGATGTCTGACACATAAACTGTATCTGTGCTGGAAAAATAAGAGATAAGATACAGGTTGGCTAGTTGAATTAAGCATCCCTGAAAGCATCACTTCATGCCTGCTCCACTTTGGTGAGCACCTTCTGTGTGGGCTGAGAGAAGGAAGTTATAAATCAGGCCCAGTTCCTGCCTTTGTGGAACTTAGCCATGCAGGAGGTAATATTCACCTCAAGAAATAAGCGCGAGTTTGAAGCAATCTCTTTCTTCATGACATATCTAGGTTCTTTTCTAATGATCCGATTTGTAGAGGGAAATCAGTTCTGTTCACCTATGATTCACCTAATGCACCACTTTGAAAAAGCCTCTAGAGTCTCTGATCATGACAACTGTCACCTAAAATTCTCCTCCCATCACGTCACCGGGGCTTGTAGTATATACTGGGCTCTGTGCCTTAACCTGAAGGGCCATTTGCACGATCTCCGAAGTCGCCCAGCTTCTCCCCCTAGCTCCACCACATGGCCATCTCTGGCACTGCACCCCAGTCTATTTGCTTCTGCTTGCGGATCTGGACAGAATGGTGTGTGCAAAGAGAATGAGAAGGCCTGCACACCCCAGGTTGTCCAAGTGGCGTGCACGACTCCTTTTAGGTATCTAGTAAACTCTCTCTAGCACCTCAAAGCCTTTCTTTACCTTAACCTGGGATTGATATCCCTCACCTGTATCCTCCAGAGATCCCTACACCTGCCTCTATCAATAACATTTATTTACTACAATGAAAAGTAATTATCTGTTGATTTTCTGTATCCCTGCTAATTCTCTGAGCTCTCCGAAGTGTATGACTCTCAGGGTTTCATACAACCTATAGTATTCGTAACCAGTAAAACCAAATAGGCCATATGGCAGTATTTGCAAATAAAAAAAAATGAGTGATTCATCTAATTTGTTAATTTTCTTAATCCTAAAATGCAGGATGCACATCTTCTTGGAGGGAGTAGGAGTTGGACTGGCCTTTGACAGATAGACTTGGATTAGTAAAAGGGCAATAATATACCCAAAGGGGAACCACGTAAGAGAAAGTATAGACAGAAGAACTTGAGAGTTGTCTTGGCAACAATGAAAGCACCAGGCTGATGAGGTAGGAAGTTCATATCACTGTGGGGGATGACGATGGGCAGGGAGATTGGGCAAAGTGGGACAACAGTTGGGAATCAATCCTGTGTGAAATAAAAATGGCAATGAAGGACTTAGACCACTGGAGTGACCTGATAAAACTGTCACTTCTGAGTTAATAAGAGCAAAATGACTCAACATTGAGACCGGAAATGTCAAATCGAAGCTTGTCTTTTGGCCCTGATTACAAATACATAATAAGTCCTAAACAGTACCTGCCTCAGTCTTCCTTGAGGAGAATGCTTGGCAATTTGGGAGCAGCAGGAGAGACAGACTCATTGCAATTACTCTTTAGAAAATGAAAGAGGTAAAGAAGTAATCCAGCTGACAATTTCAGGGAAATTGTGAAGGGCCTGTCAGGTTGCAGTAATTATATGGCAGTCTTTTGTGAGCTGTGATGGAGGACGGTCTGGGTAAGGAGAAAACCTCAGCAAAGTAGCATGTTTTCCTCCATTTAACAGTTTTAGAAACAGACTATGTGATGATGATGTTTCTGTACCCCAGGCAAGCTTCTGGGGAGGAGGAAATGTCCTGAGGAGGGGGCCCCTCTCCTAGACTACCTGGAAAACGTGACATGACCTGCCTCTCCCCAGGCCTCTACCCCACACCCCAACCCCCCCCCCCACTTCCTCTTGGCTCTCATCTCATGGGAGCTGCCCCAGCACCGGCATGGAGGAGTTTAGTGAAGAATCGAGTCAAAGAATTATTTGGGGGCCGGCATGGAGGAGTTTAGTGAAGAATCGAGTCAAAGAATTATTTGGGGGCCGGCATGGAGGAGTTTAGTGAAGAATCGAGTCAAAGAATTATTTGGGGGCCGGACTGTGGGTTTCCATCACGGAGGGCAATGCTGTTGAGGGTTTAAATGACCTCCGAGTAACAGCACACTGCTCTCACTGCAAGGCAGAGATCAAGTTATTTTCACTGCTGAAATTGAGTTGATGCTGGAGGATGTGGCTGAGGCCTGCTATAACAATGAACCATCAGATACCACAGGGAAACTCTCAACCTCTTCATATTGGGTCCTGGACTGTAAAATTTACAGCATGGAGGCGAAGTGGAGAATGTGGACTTACTGAAAGTAGTGAGTTTTCAAGGAGAAAAAAGAAAAGATGGGACTTAACTTCTCATCCCTGGTGTCTTTTACCACATTGACAGCTGAGAAAAATCATTCCTCTTCCGAGCGACGTGTGATCCGAGAAGCAGACAGGGAGAGTCAGACTAGTGCAGCTCCCTCCAAAAAGAAGAAATAGGACTGGAAAGGTGTGAGCCCACCTAAAAAATCCTGAAATGTCAGTGTTCTCTGCATGGCTGGAGGAAGAAGGCGTTTTAATAGCTGGATGAGTAAATCTAGAGCCCTTATGGGTATCACTGAATTTGATTTACAGGTAGGGAGACAGGGAGGGTACAGAGAGGGTCAATTGCATTAAGGGAAGACATGAGAAGTTTCATAAAGGAGATGCCATTTGACCTTTAGCCCTAAGAGCCAAGTGAACATTCCAGACAGAACGCACAAAAGGCATGGGTTTTGAAATGGCACGACATATCTGGAAAATCACAAGTATCCTGTGTAAACCTGGGGCAGTGAGCGAAAAAGAGCCGAGATTATGTAAGTGCACAGGTGGCCGGGGAGAGGCCTTGTCGTCATGAGACGACCTTGTCCTGTTGGAAATGGAAGGACCGCTGAAGGGGTTAAAAATTATTTGCTCCCTGAGGCTCTCTGACATTTCCCTGATCCTTGAACCCTGATCTTTTGTTTGTTCCCGCCTTCAGCTCAGCTCTGCTTCCTCTCTGGCTGTCACTGTAAAAGCAGTTTATTTCAGTTGAACTCTCCAGGTCTTACTTGATGGTATACAATAAATTCTTTTAGAATTCAATTGGATCCTCTGACCTTTCACTAATAATTGAGTGAGGATTGGGAGACGCATAAGATGATAAAAACACGACCCTGATTTTAAGGAGCACCTTTTACGGTGCAGGAAGACGTGTGACTACAACACTAAATCTAGAACAAATCTAAAACAAATTAAATACTTTTGGAGCACAGAAAAGGAACCAGTAAAGTCTCTGCCTAAGACTTCTAGTTAAAGGGATTACACATAGAAATATCCACAGGTATGAGGGGGCAGTTTTATATGCCAGGCATGGTTGTCATATTAATGACCGTATTTATTTATGTCTGCTCCAACCTTGTTCCATATGTGCTGGTAATCAATTGGAACTTGTACATAGTTAACGGTGTAAGTCGATGAATGTCTGGAGGTCTGTGGGAGGTGGGGCCCGAGGACACCAACACAAATGATTTATTTCTGAGGTCACACTGAGAAAAGAGCTACAGCTTGCAGGTGAGGGAGAGGGAAGGTCAGGGAACTTCCTGCACTGGTGAGGTGGCAGAGATGACTCAAGCCCTGAGGACAGTGACCTGCAGCTGACTCAAGGTGTCTGGGAGTAAAACCGGGGGAGGGGGTGGTGGTGGTAGTCCGTGAAAGAATTTGGAAGGGACCAACAAGATTACTGCATGGCCTCAACGGAAGGGGAGAGCTTATATACCTCACCCTCTGGTTTACCTGATTTTATGGAGTCCTCGTGGCTTTGTCTCAGAGCTATAACTTGTAGATAACTAACTGGTAACCATGCCAATGATTCTCTCTCATAGATATGCAAACACATTTTGTCCAGGAGAGAGGACAATTGGTCCCCCAACACCTCCTTGGGGGGATGGAGATGCATATATATTTGGCTTCGAATTCTTTTTGGAACTGATTATAATATCTTTCTGGTTCCCTCATTAAATGAGTTAAGTGAAATCTTTGACATGTTAAATCTATATTTATATGAGAGTCATGATTTTGTCTTAAAAAATATCTTTTAATATTCCTTGTTAACTTGAACTTTATTTCTATGTGGGTTCAAGGATCTAGTCACCTTTCTCCTTAACCTCACATTTCCAATGTCAGGAAAAGGGCTCCCTAGTCCTCCTAGTTCATAACACAAGTTCATGTTGGCTAACCCAGACATCTGACAGGTGAGTGGGGGTCGTTTCATCCTCTCAAAATGTCTAAATAGACTATTTCTCCTGCCATTCCTTCCAGGGAAGAACATGTGTATGAGGTTAAAGCCTGAGACAAGGATTTCTTAGCTTGGCTTTGACTTTTGAAATGTGAGTAGCTTAATTTAATCGAAGAGTGTGTGTGCCCTAGCTGCCTTCCAATGTACTCACATCTCATGTTTTCCCCATTTATTTATTAGTTGTGCCTAGAGAAAATTTCCAAACCAAAAGAACACAATGGCCCATTGGGGAAGTAGTCTCAAATCTAAGCATTATTTACATAAAAAATAAAATCCAAAAGGTAGTTCACTGGGTGGAAAGAAATCTTATTTGGGGACATTCAAACAATGTTTCCATCTGATGTTGTATCCTGCTTGTACATTTGATGGCCCTCTCCTTTGTGGCTCAAGTGTGTCCCATATATTCCTGTCCGAATGGCTGTAATCCTTGACTGCATTTATTCTTTGATGTATCTGTCTCTGTCACTAAATTGTGAGGCCCTAGAGAACAAGAGACCTATTTGATCTTTCAACATTGAGCACAAGTTTGGAATATAGTAATTTTCAATTATGTATCTGTGTCTCTGGACAGGTCTCACAATTGAAAGTGTACAGAGCCAGAATCTACCCATCTGTAATTTCAACCCTTAGGGTGCAAATGTGTCCTTTGGAGTTGTACAGATCAAATGCGTTGTTCCCCAGGGTCATGGAGAGAAGGTGTGAGGATAAACTGTTACAAGAGAAGGCATTTAGAATAATGGAAGCCACTAAATTAGAATCTTTCCATGCATCCTCCAAGAATTGCAGAGACAGAAAGGAGAGTAAGTAAGACTTCACAATTAGCCCATGGCTGAAGCATGCTTGTGAGATAGAAAATAGTAAACTTCAATTTATATATAGGTTGAAGAATAAACTTTAGAAATAATGGGTTGCCTCTGGAGCTGATGCCAGAGCTGAGATCACCTGGGAGCACGTGGAAGAAAGGTGTGTGCGGTAGGGTCCCCTATGTGACAGAACATGTGCACCAACAAGTGTTCACAAGCAGAAAGCAGGACCCACTTAAGTAAGGACGAATGTGATGAGTGAAGATCAGAGCTACTGGGGAGTTAGCAATTCTGGAATCTGAGCATGTAGAAGGGAAAAGAGATGCTTATCGTACCATTCTAAATGTTCTGTATGTTTTCAAAATTTCCTCATTGTACGTAGGAAAACCATAAGGAGGCCACGAAAAAGCCCCAAAACAAGGTAGAGAGAACGTTCTGTGTGAACACAAGAGAAAGGTCAGTGCCCTTGTGAGCCTATACAAGAAGGGGGCTCTGAGAGGGGTCTGGAGGGAAGTATAATTATCTACTCAGCTGTTCTGGGAAGATATGGTCCCCCACTGACTTTTGACGTGGTGCCTGGGCACTAACCTGATCATCTGAGGTTTCAGACCTTCTTCAGTCCAGGGATGTCTGTCAATATAAATACTCTCCATATTCATCTGTCCTCCTGTCTTGGGTTACCTTTGTTCTTGAATTGGGGAAGCTCTGACTTGCTTCAGAGATAAAATTGGTGGAAATCACAGAGCAGCAACAAGTAAAAATTCCAAATAGATAATAGGAGCCAGCAGATTTTAGATTTTAAGTGCTAAAACAGACCTAAGGCTCGACTTTACTTCTGGAGCAAGTTACTAAACATGGAGAGTTAAGTGCCCTTCTATAATCAATTTTCTCTACCAGAGCCTTTTAACTATTGTATTAACTTGATATTTTTTTCACCTGATTGGAGAAATTATCTTTGCTCACATATAGCATAGGAAAATAACATTTATTCAGGACATGCACAGAGCCAGGCATCGTGGTAGGTGCTTTCTCTACATTTTACCAGAAGCTTCCCTACTTGGGTGTCACGGAAGCTGAGGCATCATCACAGAGTTGCAGGTGTGCTGAGATGTGGAAACTCTCCACCTCTGAAGAGTTTGACTAGGGACTGGGACAGCCAGAGCCCCTGGACCAGATATGTCAGGCCTCAAAGAGCCAGACATTTTTTCTGCATGTATGACACGAAAACATCTGGGACTCACTGTGTTAAAGCATTTATTCCTCATGGTAACCTGTAAGGTAAATATTACTTTCACCATTTTGGATATGGTGGGTTCAGAGGAGGCTCCAAGTAAATTAGTAGCTAGTAAATTAGCCAGCATCAGATCTCAACATCCATGGGGTGGAAAAGCCAGGAGTGCCATTGGGTCTGCCTGGTACCTAGAGCTGAGATTTTCCTTCACATTGTACTCTTCAGTTTACCAGGATGCTCTTAGATAGCCTCAGATCTAGAAGGCCTAGGACATCTCTGCATCATACTTGCAAACTCACAGAGGGCAAGGACTAAGATTTGGAAGGTGAAGTAATAAAGGAACTGGAAGGATCTCCTGGGAAGCATCAAGTTATGTATTGTGTGGGACTTTCTGGCCGAAGAGTATAGTTTGATCACAGCACACCAGTGGGAAGAGGTTGGAGACATAACTGCGTTCAATTCCTAGATGTCCTGAGTGACAGGTTAAGGAGACTGGGTGACGAAGCATGTAGTGGGGAGACAATGAAGCTTCTCTTTCCTGTAATTTCCCCTTCAAATAGTTTGTACTACTTGTGTGACTCAAATACAGTTCGGTGTCCTCTGTCCCTGGGTGGACCTAGAGTCATCTTCATGTGAATGTCCAGGCCATGTGATCCAGTGGGCTTTCCCATTCAATAGTGGGACACAGATGCATCCTCGGGGGTGTTACAGTCTCTCTCAAATTCGGTTAGTCTGCTCTTCCTCAGCAGCTGGACCAGTGCCCATGCTACTACCATTGCTTGTCCACTGCTTTCTATCCCATCAGGGCCACTGCCTTTGATGCTGTGCTGCCCCCCGTGTTTGCCTCTGACCTGCTCATTCTCCATCTTGACACTATTCACATCCCACTACCACTGCCTCTTGGCTTTGCTGATTTCCTTCTGATCACCTTCATTTGCCAGGACCTTCCCACTCCAGACCACTGGCCTGCCACTTTCTTGGACTAGTCTAACCTTGGGCTGACTGCTCTAGGCAGCCTCGTCACACATTTGATTCCTTACAAATCAGCACCCAAAGGTCAGCTGCTGCCCATGCAGCTACTGCTCCTCCCAGGGCAACAGCCCTAATTTAGGTTCTTTTAATCTACTAGATAGGACCCATCACCACACATGTGGGTTCAAGCAGCTGGAACATCGTTTCAGGCAACAGCCACCATGCTATTTCTCCCCTCTAATCCTCAGGCCCTGTTATGAAGCCCAGCTCAGTACAGCAGACTTCTTCTTCCCTCTGGGCAAATTGTCTCCATAAGGATCCACGTTCTTTCTTGAAATTTCATTCCACTGGGCTATTCCTGCCCCATTTACCAGATGTGTTTGAAGATGTGCTGGCACCCTAATCGTAGCACTATTAGAGTAATTTTCCCGGGAGGCGATCCAGCATCCATGTTCACAGGGGGATAACAGCAGTGAGGAAGTCACATAATTCATATGCATTTTTCTCCTTATTTCAAAAGCATGTCATGTTTATTGCAGAGGTTTTCAAAAACGCAGTAAAACAATAGGAAGGAAATGACTATCACGGATAAGTTACCACCCTGAGGTAAAAGCAGTTAACATTTGGTGAATGTCATTTATATTTATTATGTGGCTGCTATGTGCCCGGCATTGTGCTAAGCACTGGCACTACGTAAATAAATAAATAAATAAATAAATAAATAAATAAAAAAAACAAGAGTCCTACCTGTCTGCATAATGTCTTATAACCTGTCCTTTCTTTCATAGTATTATTTTATGAGGCCTTTTTTCTTTTTATTCTTTATTATTCCTTTTTCAGTTTTCTGAATTTCTCTTGAACCGTGAATTAGATCACATTCAGACCTCTGCCTTTCTCAGAATTGTCCAGAAGTCTTTCTTTTTCCTGCATTGCAGTATTTTTGTCCCGTACTTCCCTTTCCCACCCCACCCTCTTCAATTTGTTCTTAGCCAGTGATTCAGGGAACTGTCGTCCATGGTGTTCGTCAACAAACAGGAGGAATTGACAGACTCTGGCCCACTTCCTCCCGCTTGTATGCAGTTTGAGTCTTTCCCTTATATCTGTTTCCGGTGGCTGTGGCCCTTCAGCTTCCGGTGCTCAGCTTGTGTATTTGCTTGCTGGGCCGTATTCAGTGGAGCTGAGAGCCTTCCCCATCCCCAGTGCCTGGTACGTGCCCTCTGAGTTACTAGATCTTGTTGGGCGGCACGCCAGGGACTGTCATTCTCAGTGTGCCCTGTTCCCAGGGTGGCCCTTTCCCGTCTGCATAGTGTTTTCCTTGTGGAGTCTAGAATGGACCGGAAGGCAGCGAGCCCTGTTCCAGGTGTGCTCTGAGAGCTGCTGTGTACAGGTGTACAAATGACCAATGATTGCTCAGGGATCAGCACCCAACCGGCAGATGGACAGCCACTCAGCTTTTGGATTGGTTCAGATATTGGGCCAAATTCTCTGAATTTGGGGGTGGATAATGGGAGAAGTAAAAGTGTCTTTCTTTTTTTTTTTTAAATTTTTTTTTTTTCCAACGTTTTTTATTTATTTTTGGGACAGAGAGAGACAGAGCATGAACGGGGGAGGAGCAGAGAGAGAGGGAGACACAGAATCGGAAACAGGCTCCAGGCTCCGAGCCATCAGCCCAGAGCCCGACGCGGGGCTCGAACTCACGGACCGCGAGATCGTGACCTGGCTGAAGTCGGACGTTTAACCGACTGCGCCACCCAGGCGCCCCTAAAAGTGTCTTTCTTTAGGTCATCTCTATTTCATAAAATGGAGCAAAAGGCACATGTTCCTCTATATTGTTCTAAGCCCATTAGAGTTAACAGAGAATTCTCTCATTTCTGACGTTAGGTGGTCAGTCCGTCCTCATCGTCTCTGTGGTTACCTTCAGTTTCTTCTCTCTGTCTTTGTTCGTATTTTAGTTGGAAGTTGGGAGGGATGTCCTTACTCCCTGTAGGTCCTCATGTCACCCTCTCAACAATAAGAGTTGCTTTATTGAGCACTTACATGCCTGGTATTTTCTAACTACTCGAGTTACATTATCACTGCTGTTCTAATCCTGTGAGCTAACTATTACTTGTCCATCTTACAGATAATGAATCCAAGTCTGGGGGGTTAATAAAGTATTTGCCCAAAGACACTGAATTTGTAAGATGCACAGCCTGGATTCAAACCTCGGACTGTTTCACACCAAAGCCCTTGACATTTATTTTTTAATTTTTAAAATTTTCTTAATGTTTGTTTATTTTTGAGAGAGAGAGAGAGAGATAGAGAAAGCACGTGCAAGTGGGGGAGGCACAGAAAGAGAGGTGGAGACATAGAATCTGAAGCAGGCTCCAGGCTGAGCTGTCCACACAGAGCTGGATGCGGGGCTTGAACCCACAAACCTCGAGATTACAACCTGAGCCGAAGCCGGACACCTAACTGACTGAGCCACCCACGTGTGCTGACAGTTCTTTAATCTCTTGAGGTCTTTAAGGTCAATTATCGTGTTGAGTTATTTGGGGAGTTTTCCTCCAGTTATTCCTCTGGAAAGGAATTAGGATGGAGTTCATGCAAAATTTCTACTGATGCATGGCTGTATTGCAAGTGAAGAATGAGAACAGTCTGGAATATTACTGCTATTTCCCCTCCCTCTCTCTTTCCCCACCCGTCCTCCCTCTTTTCCTTCCTTTACGGCCCCGCTTCGTCCCTTTGACTATAGGTTCTCTTGCTACACTGAGTCCGTGAGCCGGTATTACCGACTTTTCGCATGCATAAAATTCCTAGCACAGTGCAGTTGGTTGGCCATAAGCAGGTTCAAAAGCACTGAAGTAAAAAGCGGCTTCTCTGCCATCTGAAAATGGAGCATTGCCAGAACCAGAAGGAGTTCACAACCGGAAGCAATTAATTGGTGGTGTTTTCCTGTGTTTGTGGGAAGAAGGGGATGGGGGATCTCCAAGGACCAGCAGAACAGTTGCCAAAGCTTTCACAAACAGTGGCTCAGCTCTGATGGGGCTAGCCGGTGCTCTGCAGTACCAACAGGAGAATGTGACTCACACTCAGGATGCAGGCCTAGGCCACTCCCTTCACATGAGGCACGACGGAGAAGGCTCCCTAGCAATGGCCTTGACCGGTGGGTTGAGAAGGCACACGGGATTACTCACGCGCCAGCCCTTCCTCCCGGATTCAGCGAGCGTGGTCGGTTAAATCACAAATAAAAAGAAACTATCCATTTTCTGCATGAACTCAATAATATCAAGTCTTTTATTTGCAGTTCTGCTGATTTTAAAAAGCAAATAGCAATGCCTGTGTCAGACGAAAGCAAATTAACTATTTTGGATTCAATAGCAAAGCCTACCCCTACGTGAACAAATTATAGTTATGTCTGATTAAAATAAAAAAAAAAAAAGAGCTGTTGACCGGTTGGTGAATGATTCCCTTTCTCCCAAAATGGACCTGAAATTTTATTTATATTCTCAGAATTTGCAGCAAGACCCTCTCCCTATAAGTCACCCCATTTATTTGCATTAATATATTCACATGCTTTACCTCACTCATATTGCCAACGTGCACAAATGCATGCACGGATATATTCTCATATAAAAGTCAGCAGATTGGATCCACAACCCACCACTGTATGATGAGTGCCCATTACTAGTCTTGGCTGAGCAGGCCGGGATCTGTCTACACATTAATTCATAGTGACAACTCACAAGAGTTCCCTTAGTGAACCTGTCACTTATCCATCCCATAAGGAAATCAGGTTGTCAGACCTGATAGCGGAAATGTATAACAGTATCTGTCAGAAATCTGAACCTACCACTCTCAAATAGACCTTCCAGAAAAACAACGGCCTTCAGGCCTAGAGGCCACTAGGAAACCAAGACATGCTTTAGGTCGTTTCTTGCGGAGAAGCGCTGTGCCTCCCCTCAAGACAGCAGCACCCTGTGAGACATTAAAGACCACAAATATCCTAAAGAAACTCTCTTTTTAATGTTTATTTATTTTTGAGAGACAGAGAGAGAGAGAGCGCGCGCACACACACACAGGCACTCTTGTGGTGGGGGTGGGGCAGAGAGAGAGAGAGAGACACAGAATGCAAAGCAGGCTCCAGGCTCTGAGTTGTCAGCGCAGAGCCCAACGTGGGGCTCGAACTTACAGACCACGAGATCATGACCTGAGCTGAAGTTGGACGCTTAACCAACTGAGTCACTCAGGCACCCCAGGAAACTCTCTTTTTAAATACCTAATTACTGATATATAATCTACATACCATAAAAACCACTCATTTAAAGTATAGTTCAGTGTTTTTTAGTGTCTTCACGGAGTTATGCATCCATCACCACTATGTCATTTTAATCACCCCTGAAAGAAATTCATACCCATTAGTAATCATATCTCATTCCCGATACTCACCCCCCCAGCCCCAGGCAACCAACATTCTACTTTCCATTTCAATGACTTGTCCATTGTAAACATTTTACAGAAGTAGAATTATACAATGCGTGGTCTTCTATCAATCGCTGGCTTCTTTCACTCAATATTATGTTTTCAAGATCTATCCATATTTTAGCATACATATATTAATACCTTGTTTTTTATTGCCAAATTATATTCCACTGTACTGATCGACTACATTTTATTTATCAATTCATAAATGAATGGTCATTTGGGTTGTTTCCAGTTTTTGGCCATTGTGAATATTACTGCTATGAAAATTCATGAACAAGTTTTTGTGTGGATGTTTTTCATTCTCTTGAGTATATATCTAAGAGGGGAATTGCTGGGTCATATGGTCATTATATGTTTCATATTTTGAGGAACAACCTAATGCTTTTCCAAAGAATCATCTTACATTCCCATTAGCAATGGATATGGGTTCCAATTTTCCACATCATAGCTCTTATTACTGTGTTTTTTTAATTATTATTATAGCCAACTTGGTGTGAAATAGTGTTTTTGACTTACCTTTACCTAATGGATAATGAATGAAGAAGAATGTTGAGCCTGTTTTCACGTATTGTATTGGCCATTTCTTTGGAGAAATGTCTATTCAAATTATTTGCCCATTTTTGAATTGGGTTGTCTTTTCATTATTAACTTATAACAGTTTTTATATATTCTGGATATAAGTCCCTTGTCAAACGTATGACTTGCAAATATTTTCTCCCATTCTGTGGGTCATCTTTTCATTTTCTCTCATCTTTGAAAGACAAAAGTTTTCAATTTTGATAAAGTCTAATTTATCTATTTTCTTGTCTCTCTTATGGTTTGAGTGCTCTTAAATAAGAAACTATTGCCTAACCAGATGTCATAAAGTCTTACTCCTGATTTTCTTTTAGGAAATCTACTGTTTTAGCTCTTAAATTGAAGTCTCTGGTCCTTTTTGAATTAATGTTTGTGTATGGATGAGGTAGGGGAAAAAATCCATTCTTTCATGTGGGTAGCTGGTCGGTCTGAGCACCATTTGTTGTTTGTACAACAACAGATATGGATAACCTGAGTTCCTTTTGAGGAAGAGGTAGGACAGTTAATTAACGGTAGGCTTCTTAAAGTTTACATTGAAATTTTAAATCATATGAACGAAGTAATGGAAATACACCAATGAATAAATAATTTCTAAGCCAACAGTTGCCAAAAAAATTTAAAAAGATCATTCTAAAAGAATACAGAAATGAGAAATAAAAACCAAAGAAGCAAGATAATAGTAAATAGAAGATAGACCTTAATAAAGAGAAAAGCAGAAAGTTGACAGAGAAAATATAAAAGTGATTTACGAAACAAAAAAAATGCTGGGTCTTAAAAAGGGGACAAAGGTGTATAAAGATTGGTTTAGAAGAAAGATAAAGTAATAATAATTAATATAAACAATTAAAAAGAAGTATAGAAAGTTATAAATGTATGTGATAAAATGAACAATTTTCTTGAACATTTTAAGTTATCAGAGATGACTTTAGAAGAAGTAGACAATACAGATTGACCTGTAAATAGCTAATAAATTGAAACAATAGAAAATGTCCCTCACTCAAAAGCAAAGAGGCCCATTTTACGAGGCAATGTCACTGCCTCTTCAAGGAATAATCTCTCTTACTTATACACTTTTTCTCAGCCTGAGGCCAGATAAGTGTTTTATATAAGCTTACTATCAACACCTGATAAGGCAATAGAAAAGAGGAACACTGTCAACCAACCATTTGTAAGTATATAAATATAAAATGTCTCTATGTTGACAGAAAGATCAAATGTATCACAGAAATGCAAAGATTATCCAGTATCAGAATGTCTTTTAAAAAAAGGACTAAATGAATTGCTTATTTCAATCTATGTAAAAATTACTGCAGACATAAAAATGCTCTCATTTGAACACAGATAGAAAGGTATTTCTGTTACCACATAAAGGCTCTGCAGCAAAAATGCACATAAAAATTATACTTAGTGAAAAAACTTTAGAAGCATTTCCATTACAGTTATGGGAAATATATGCCCACCTTCACTGCAGCTATTCAACACATGTTGTGAGGTTATAACCACCTACTAGGTGAAAGAAAGAAATGAGAATAAGGGCCAGAAAGAGACAAAAATGCTGTTATTTGCCAGATACTATTTTCTACAGGGAAATTCAAAATTCTACAAAGTACTATATTTAAGAATCTTCAGCTGGTTTTCCAAATAAAAGGTTAATAATAAAAATGCACTGTTTTTTTTCTTTTTTTGTTATCAGCAATAACCAATGTAAAATCCTGAATATTTTAAAGACATCAGAACATCAGTGAGTTTATTTTATTTTTTTAAATCTTCCTCCCTTTTCCTTCTCTTTCTTTTCTCTTTCTTTCTTTCTTTTTCTTTCTTTCTTTCTTTCTTTCTTTCTTTCTTTCTTTCTTTCTTTCTTTCTTTCCCTCTTTCATTTTCTCTTTCTTTATCTTTCCCTTTCTTTCCTTCTCTTTCCTTTTCTCTTTTTCTTTCTTTCTTTTTCATCTATCTATCTATCTATCTATCATCAACCTGTCTATCATCTATCTATCTATCTATCTATCATCTATCTATCATCTATCTATCTATCTATCTATCTATCTATCTATCTATCATCATTTGCGTGTTCCCTTCTCAGTCATTACCAGGAAAGACCCTGGAATGAGCATGAACTGTGTGCTTGCCTTAGGGAATAATAGAGAGGGGATAATAAAGCTCAGGCTCAGGAGGAGGCACATCTCATAGGAGAGCGGTAAGGAGGCCGCAGCAAAAGAAGCACTAGGAGCCTGTGCTGAAAGCAAAGCTCTCATTCCTCCAGGACCTTGTCGTGCTCCCCCTGCAGGCCAGTCAGCTCCCTGCAATGCCTGCCATGGAGTGGATGTGAAGGAAAGGGGAGCTGAGTAGACTGTGCAGCCTCCTCTGTGACAGTCCTCTGCGTAATTCTGCCCTGACTCCTAATGAGAATTAGCAGATGGAGGCTGGGAACACATTTCCTTAGGTGTTTAATTTATTCCTAATAACCATATTGCAGACATCTTGGGCAAAAATCAATCTCCTTTCTGTTTACATCAAAACCCTGATCTCAATTCACTGTCTTAAAATCACCGGAGTAGAACTTTTATATCGATATCTCATTTTGTTTAACAAAACCAAACAGCATAAAATAGTTTCTGCCCATGTGACATATACTTTTGGGAATCTTCTGTGAAGTAAAATTCTTTAGGTTAAAGGTATCTCAGGACTGTCTAATGTAACTACGAGCAAAATTCAGGCCAAACACATAGCCTCTCTCATAATGCCAAAATGATGTTCAGCAAATATTTACCTGAAAACAAGTAGATTCTGCATGTATTTTTCAAAATCAAAATCTCATTATGACCAAAGTAGATATAACTTTGGTTGAAAATGTAATCAATTATTGGCTTGACAGCAATAAAAATCATACTGAAATAGACATAACCCTATGAATCGGGATAAGGATAACCAACCTGAGTTTTATATATAGGGATCGTTAAGCAGTTAATTG
The DNA here is from genome assembly GCF_028018385.1 of Neofelis nebulosa. NCBI lineage: Eukaryota > Metazoa > Chordata > Mammalia > Carnivora > Felidae > Neofelis > Neofelis nebulosa. The sequence goes on from NC_080790.1 coordinate 12,944,626, forward strand.
CAGTGGGAAAGAGAAAAGGAGGACCTGGGATTTGTATCAAGAGCTGCCCCCGGATTTTGGTGGTAGAGGGGATACCAATCCAGTCCTATATGGAGTAATAACTAACGAACCTCACCTGGACTCAATGTCTCCAGATGTTGCTGGTGGATTCAGGGTAACAGTCAAACTCAGAGGTCACGTGGAGAAATGAGAGAAACTTACTCGCAGTGATACCTGGACATGTGGCAAGACCTAGATCTGTCTGCAGGCAGAAGGATCTCAGCCTGTGAATTAGCATTTCAATTCCAGAGATCAAATCCCTGGTTTGAGGAAGACTAACAAAGATAATGGAGTCTCTAATATAAGCTATACTATGATCAAGAAAAACACGGGCCCATCAAAAAGACTGGGGCCACTCACCGTATATGGCACAAGGTGGATCTTGAAAAAGGTAGTAGCCCCATTGCCAGATATATGATCAAGGTCAAGAACAGGAGAGATGATATGGATTTGGTGCTATGTATTAGACCGTGAGGCTGAACTGATACATGATTTTGACTGAATATGGTGTGGGGATTAGGGAAAGCTGGGAGGAAGAGCCTGGTGCCCAGGACCAAGTAGAACCCGCAACAGACTAGGTTAGAGTCGCTTAGGAAGATTTGACTCTGTGCTTACCTTCATACTAAATGCATCAGACTGACTCTTCATCCTTTCTAAGAAATTCTAAGGTTATTTCCTTATTGACCCCTGTATTTGGAAGCTGGCAAGTAGGTTCTGACACGAGGAAGAAAATACATTTCTGGAGAGATGAAGATATCAGATGAATGGTTGTTTCTCTTCTGTTTTTTTTTTTTCCACCCACTGAAGGGTGGGGGGTAAATTCTGGCCTGAGGAAGAAGTGTGGAGAAAAAGTTTTGTCTCACTGGAGGTATCTGTGAGGAGGGTAAGTTATCCTCCAAATCTAAAAGTGCCAGGCCCATCTCCTCATCAGTGATTTTGTGGTAACAAACATTTCTCTCCAGAAACACAAGTGAAATGCCAGAAGCTGCAGACGTCAGCTATTTCTGTTTCATGGATGAGTACCTTTCTATTTTATCACCTAGTAGAGAGTGGTTTCATCACTTAAAAAAAAATTAGAATTCTCTTTTTCCTCATGCAGTTTAAACCTTTATGGCACAGCCTAAGAGACACCCCCTCTTTTCCTGCTCCCTATATAGCCCACATACCTGGTAATCCTTCATAAAGGACTCACTTTTGAATTCACCTATGGACGTGGAACAACTGATAAGCTAGAAGCACCTTTTGAAAGCCATGGAAACTTCCTACTGTAACCAAGTCCATTCTGCATTGCATATTCGTGGGGTCTGAGTTCAGATATTTGAAAAGATTAAAGGGATTGCAGCATGTTATGAAGTCTGGACATTAGGGATGGGGTGCGATGGATGAGCTGTGTGAGACCACTGTGGTGGAAATAGTTTTAAATGAGGTCAGAAGGCCAACTGGATGCACATCGCTGCAAAAGAAACTTCCTTGAGGATCTTTTCCTTTCTCTGCTTTCTTCACTGTATCTCATTCCACCAGGGGCATCCCCTGTGTTGAGCCAGTTTCCTCCACGTGAACTAAAGGGAGCCCAGGTTAGTAGCATGACCTAGACACCGAAAAATCCAATGTGTGTCTCCTAAAACAGTGTATACCTAGACTGGTTTCTGTTTTAAATCTGACCCAGCAATTTATTTTAACTTGTCAGTTTAACCCATTTAAATTTATGGTGATCGGTATATTTGGACTTATTTCAAAATCTCGCTCTGTCATTTTTGTTCCTTTGTTGAATCTAGATCTCATTTGTCTCCTTTCATGCATTTAAAAATTATTTTTATTTGTCATTTCTTTTATTCTTCTCCCTCCAATTTAGAATTTATGGAGTCGTCATGTGATTTTACTGTGTGTATTTTTAAAAGCCTGAAATTAATGAAGGTCACATATCTCCCACTGATGCTGAGCAGTATAAGAAAGTCAGGACTTTTCACTGCACTCTCCCAAAAATTTAAATTGTGCCATTTTACTTCTATGGTGTAGCTAATATTACTATATATTAATATTAATATTGTTATCATTATTAAAAACGACAACATTCAGTAAGTTAACCCACCTATTTACCAACTTCTTTGCCCACACTCTTTGCATCTCAGAATTTCCTTCTGGGATAGTTTTTCTACTTCCATAGTATATCCTTTAGAAATGCTTTTTATGAAATTCTGCTGGTGAGATACTATCTCGTCTTTCCTTATCTAATAAGGTCTTTATCTTACTTCTTTCTGTTCTTGAAAGATTATTTGTTGGATACATAATCCTTGGCTGGAAATATATTCTCTCAGCTCTTTTAAAGTATTATTCCTCCATTTTCTGACTTATATTGTTATTCTTGATTAATTAGCCATGTGTCAGTTTAATTGATATTCCTTTGTAGGTGATCTATCTTTATGTTCTGGCTTTTTAAACTAAGTGTTCTCTTTGGTTTTGATATTTAAAGTTTTACCACAGTATGTCATTGAAATTTATTTATTATTTTTGAAATCATGATTTTTAGAAAAAATTTTTTAATGTTTATTTATGAAACAGAGAGAGACAGAGCATGAGAGGGGGAGGGGCAGAGAGAGAGAGGAAGACACAGAATCCGAAGCAGGCTCCAGGCCCCCAGCTGTCAGCAAAGAGCCCGACGTGGGGCTCAAACTCGTGGACCGTGAGATCATGACCTGAGCTGTAGTTGGACACTCAACCGACTGAGACACCCAGGTGCCCCTACCTTTTTTTTTTCAATCTGACTATTTTAATACTTTCTATTTTAAATTCCGTAAGATATTATAGTCAATATTTATTTAGACTTACCACACAGATACCTTTTCATTGCCTTCATTTCTTTGTCCGTCTTTGATACTTCCACTAAGCGGCATTTTTGTGTGTGTGCCAGAAGGACACCTGTTAATATTTCCTCCAGTGTGTGTCTGCTGGTGATGACTCCAATGGGTGCCTCTGTCTAAAAAGTCTTTATTTAACTTCCTTTTTGAAGGCCATACAACTCTACATTGGCAACTATTTTCTGTCAGCACTTTGAAGACTCCTTATGTTGCCTTCTGGTTTTCATTATTTCTACTGCAAAGTTATTTACAAACCTTAATGTTGTTTCTTTGAGGCTGACATTACCCCCCGCCCCCACTACATGCCTACCCTTGATTGCTTTTAAGCTTTTCTGTCTATTTTTCAAGAATTTTTATTAGATTCAACTTGATATTTATTTCTGTGTATGTCTCTTCAGTTTACATACTGCGCTATTGATTTTTTCTATCAAATATGACAATTATTGTATTTTTATTTTTTAAAAATATTTCCTAGTTATCTGCTGAAATTCTTAATCTGACATCTATTTTTTAATATATTAATATACATTTTAGTGTTATTAAATTTATTTTCCGATAGCTCAAATATCTGGAATATCTGTTGTCTGCTGACCATTATATGTTTTTCGCCTTGATTTTTGATGAATTTTTATCCTTCTGCATGCCCAGTTAACTTTTTTATTATATGCTGGACATTTCATTTTATATATGAAACATATAGAAATAATTTAAAGCTCTCAATAATATTATTGTTCTCTAGAAAGGATTTGTTCTTGCTTCTCACAGGCTATTGGGGTAGGAGTAGCTCACCTTGATCTAATCAACAAATGAGCTTTAATGCTGGACTTTATTTTTTATGGGGGATGGTTTACTTAACTATAAGTAAATTCCTAAACTAAAGTAAATTCCTAACTCTTTGCATCTTAACTCCATCGAGAGTCCCACCTGAAAGCCTAGGGTGTTTAAGCAACATCTTCCTTTTGGTGGGCCAAACTTCATTATTTTCTATTTTAGTTCCATGAAATGGCCAAAACCTCTAACCAGAGTTTTAGCTACATCCATAGATGAAGGAAGGAAGAAGGAAAGGAAGGAGGGAAGGAGGGAAGAGGAAAGGAAAGAAGGAAGGAAGGAAGGAAGGAAAGAAGAAAAGGAAGAAGGAAGGAAAAATGTTTCTCCTTCCACAGTATTATTATTTCTAAATTTCACTTGTTAATTAATATTTGTAAAAGTGCCTTCAAGATGAAAGAAATGATCTGAATAAGAGTCATGTAGGGGAGATTCAAAGAAACTGCTGAGAGATTATGCCCTTTTATTAACAATATTAAATCCTTGGTACAATATGCCCCTCTAATATGTAAGCTGATGATATGTCCACGTGGTGTTAAAATACAACAAGAAGATACAAGCAGCATGGTCCAGTCTGTTGACATGTGCCCAAAAGAATCAAGAAAAGACCATTGCTTTTACACACATTCATGAAAGCCTTCTCCTGGGAGCTGAGGAAATAGGCAGCTATTGACTGTGACCGTCTCGTACCAGGGTTGGAGAATTCATTGTCAACACTTGCAATAAGGTGTGAAGTAGAGAAAGGTCACAAAAAGTATCCTGTCAACAGGTAATTCTGTTTCTGGTCAGAGACAGGGGCAGCAGAGCCTACTAGTTCAGGAAGTTAAGTTCAAACACTCATTCCTACCTTATTTGTCTATTAACTATCCAATTCATTGTCATTGTTTTATGCTCACAAAATCTCTGACAGTTATTGTCACTTCCTCCCATTTAAAGATAAAAAATTTAAGGCTCACGGAAATTAATGACCTCCAAGTCAAACAACTAGTAAGTTCTGGAGCTGGAACTGAGCTCACACAGTGTTCATCAAAACCTTCTCTTTCATTGTTGTAAAGCCACCATCCTTCCCAATTGTCTGCTGGGGTGATTCTCAGCAGTGAGTACATAATTTTCATCTCTGGCAAGGGTTGAGGTACTTGGTTTTCTGCTTTAGTACCTCTGTCTATAGGACTGAGGACATATGGCTGAGGGGACATGGTGAGGGGATTGGAGGCCCTCGAGAATGGTAAGAAACCTGAGCCCTAACCCCTAAAATCTTGAAATGAGTTTGGACATGTCTCAAAATGAACATATTTATACCTAACTCTTAAGAGGAAGGAAGGGAAAAAAGGATGCAAGGAGGGAAGGAAGGAGACATATTGAGAGAGACAAAGAGAGAGACAGCGACAGAAAGAGACAGAGCGAACCCAATTCTTGATTTTTAGGCTACATTTCTTGGTGAACAGACCTTTATCCTCTTGTTCTCAAGATGATTTATAGCTTCATAGCTCCGTGAATCCACTGTGCAAGCACATGAATCACAGAACTCTTTCTCACTAAGGTTCTGTCCCTACGGAGAAATCCTACAGTAACTGGAGTTTTGAAAATAGAGCATTTAAATCATCTTTCCAAAAGTGCGAATGGAAATAGTCCCAGAGCACCCAGAACCTTCCACAAATGTTGAGACAAAGCTAACTGAAAAGATTACCAGGGAGAGTAAATGTGAGAGACGTGATTCCCCTTCCAGTAAATGCTTCTCTGGGAGAGGCACTCGTTAACTCCCACTGCAAAGTAGGCCTGCTGTCCAAGTCAGCAGTGAATTATGGAAGAAATGGTGCAGAACTTCACAGCCTGGAGAGAAAACCCCAGCTGCCCTGAAGTGGAGCTGTGAGATGATTCCTGTATTTCAAGGAGAATTATTTTCTTTTTGCCAAGTCACCGAAATAAACAATCACAGTTCTAAACTGTGAAAAACAGGAAGAAACACACTTGGAAGATTTAGTATACCCATTAGTACTCCCTGTAGCATAATGAAAGTAGTAAACATCAGCGCATTTCCGTAACACCCAAAGTTAATAAAACCATTTCACGTGTGTCGTCTTTAAGTTTTCCAACAACCTCTGGGAGAGAAACATTATGTTTTTTATATTATAGATGAGAACCAAATGTTCAAGTAGTTTTAAGTGACTTCTCTATGGTCACACAGACGAAAAAGAACGATGCCAGACCCAGGGTCCCTATCTTCTCAATTCTAGTCCCGGCTTTTAAATCCCAGTCATCGCTATTGCAGAAATGTCTCAGAAGCCACAACTGTGTTACCATAACCTTGAATACATTCATTCTTTACCTGGGTCCTTTACTGGCATTCCTTTAGGATTTTCCTATTTCTGTAATAAGTGTCAGAAAATATTCACTATGTATTTCCAAATCTGGTATTTTACAGCACGGGGTTCTCCCACTTAAGAATTTGGGTCTTGGAGTCAATATGTTAGAATCTAGGCTTTGACTTTCACTAGCACTGAAAACCTCACTCAACATCCAGAGTCTTTGCTCAAATAGGAACAATAACATTTGCCTTAGAATTCTCCTGCATCTCCAGGCCTTGCGAGCAGTGTGTGTTCAACAAATGGCAGCTTTTATTTTTGTTTCCACTCTCCATGTGATTATACATTGTACGCACACGGACCAAGGGTAGTCAACAGAGAGACTAGAAAGAGATGAGGACAGTACAGGGAAGCAGTGGGAACAAGTACCACAGCTGACGTACCACTGCCCCCCTTCAGACTCTCTCAAGTCAGGATGGGAGATAAACAACGCGGTTCTCGTTGACAGTGTTAGTTAGGACCCCTTCTCCTGCACCCAGTACATCTCTCGCTTCATTTGAGACCTTCTCCCCTCAATTGTTTTTGTTTGTGGTTTGTGTGTGTGTGTGTGTGTGTGTGTGTGTATTTTATTGATGTTTTGTTTTGTTTGTAATTCCCATAGTACTGTGAGCTCTATGAGACCAAGAATGTTTTCTTTTTTCTCTTACCAGCAGGTAGAAGTGAGCACTTGTCATATTCTTTAATGCTTCTTTTTAATTTTTTTAATTTATTTTTTGAGAGAGAGAGAGAGAAAGACAGACAGACAGAATCCGAAGCAGGCTCCAGGCTCCGAGATGTCAGCCCAGAGCCTGATGTAGGGCTCGAACACATGAACCGTGAGATCATGACCTGAGCCAAAGTCAGATGGTGAACCAGCTAAGCCACCCAGGCACCCCAGTACTTGTCATATTTTGACAGCTCAATACCCACTTCTCCTTCTCAATAGCTCTCTCCAATTCACACCCCCCTTCTCATGTGGTATCTCAGTGGAAGTTGGATCTATGTTCCAACATTTGATTATGTAAGCCTGAGGGCCAAATGTTTCTTCTCCTTTCTGCCTTGGACACTGGGGACAGGTGTAGAGTTTAAAGTCAGACAATGAAACATTCTATCCTGGAAGTCTGGACTCTGAGTACATGTCCCAAATCCACAAAAAATATTAGAATGTATTTCTCCCTCAGGAAGTATGTCCTGATTAGACTTGTTGACCACTGTGATACCATGGCTACTGTTTTACTTACAGCCCTCCAAACAGGCACTGGTTTCTGCCTCTGATATAGTCGGGGCATCCCCACCGTAACTTCACAGTCTACGCCATTTGCTTAGGAAGTCAGATTTGGTTGTTAGTGCTCGAAACCAGTGATTCCAAAACAAGAAGGTGTCAATATTATTTGAATTACATTCAGTTTAAAAGCATCACCTACCAGTTTACCAGAGAAGTTCAAGTTCTACAAACTATTTATAGTCACTTGGTAGTAGCTGGTGGAAGATTCTTTTGTATACCCATTTCTGATATCAAAGCCTCAATAAAACCAGAGGATAAAATGTTGAGTCCTAACTCACTGGGGGTGTTTTTATCAGAAGTTAAATTAATGAAGTTCAGATATACTGCTTTGTTAACAGCTGGTCTGCTGGCACACAGAGTTTAGAAGAGCTCAGACTTGTTTAGAAGTACCATTTCCTCAGATGGCTTTTCAAAACCTTTCAATAGTGCTTTTACCTATTGTTCCGTAGCAGTCAAGTCAAAGCTGAAATTCCCTACTTAACACACTGAGTGGAAAGACATTTTTATTTATTTATTTATTTATTTATTTATTTTCTTAGGATTCTGTTTTCTCTGACTAGATCCTCTCAACTCTAACTACTAGTGTAGATCAACCCATGATGATAATTGATTTCTCAAAAAATATACACAGAAACATTCTTGTTGAGACTCAGCATCTCTCCTGGAAAGACAGCATAAATATGTTGGTTGACAAACAGTCTCCTCAACATTTGTAAGAGATGCAGGATACAGAAGCCATTCCCCTTTGGCAAAAAGGACATTATATTAGGAAAAGCCAACACTTTATTGGTTTGGCCAAAGACCAAGGCAATAGTTTCAGGACAAAATCATAATGTGGAAAATTAAAAAAATATAGAATAACGTAGAATGTTACCAATACGAGTGAACGTAATTTCAGGAATGCACAAATAAAATCCAAAGATCACTGTGATGTTTACTGTGAAGGTGTAACAGAACCTGGTTAAAAATTTTAAAGTAAATAATGCAAGAGGAAAATATTTTTGTAACTTCCTATCATACCCAGAATGATATTCCTGGAAATATTACCAGACTAGGAACCAAGATATTCTGGTTCCAGTCCAGGATTTATTATGTGTCTCAAATTTCCCATTCGTAAAATAAGAGGGTTGTACATACTGATCCTTAGTTTTCTTACACTTCCAATGTTCATAGACACATATATGTCTCATGATACAGAAGAGGACATTGCTTCCGATAGGTGCTTTCATAAACACTACTGAGAACACAGTGTGGATCAGACACTGCAAGAGGCTTTATATTTACAAAACAGCTCTTGGCAAGATTACATATTCCAGGGGGAAATTACTACCAAGTAACAGTTACTATAAAAGAGAATGTCCTGATGGCAGACATAGAGGTAACCATAGGGCATGGTAGTAGCACTAAGGAAGATCACTTACCCGGGCTCAGGGTCCAGAGAATGTTCCTGGAAGAGATAACGTCTGTGCTGAATTTTAAAGTATGTTAGCCAGGTAAAGAGGAGGGACTAGAGTGCACCAGGCAGAAGAAAACAGCTTTAGAAACACACAAAGTGTGAAAAAGCCTTCTGTGCACAGGAAAAGAGAAGTAGCCCAGTACTTCACAGTATAAAATGCAAGGCTGAAAGTGGTAAGACATAGAAGAAGCTGGGAGGTAGGTGGCTTTTCTGCATGTGGCATATTCTATCATTAAGGCAATAAGGAATAGCTGAAGGATTTTTATAGAGGACAGCAAAATGGTTATATTTGTATTTATATTTTAGATCAGTTATTCACATGGAGAATTGATTTGACGATACCTAGACTAGAAGCAGAAGGTCCACTTAGAAGTCTTGATGGCAAAGTCGCACCAGATGGGTGTGAGAATGATACAGAGGAGTCAGTTTCTAGAAGCTGGAGGAGTGCTCTTCCAAGAAAATACAGTTGGTGGTCTGTACAGAATTGATAACTACATGGTACATGGGGAAGAAACCCAAGCATATAAGACCAGTTTTGCTGAGCTGAGTATCCAAGGATCAGATTTCAGTGAATACTGAGGCGTGGATGTGATTTTTAGGGCCGAATACTGAAGAGGAAAGTACATGCAGAGAAAAAGCCCCAGAAACTACCACAGGGATTCCCTTGAGTCTTTGGCTAAATACTCTGTTTAGGGTTAGACTCATGAGACTAGATAAAAGACAACTGTCAGAGAATGAGAAACTACTGGTGACCAGTAAGCTGCGCAAAACTAAAGCTAACACGGGGCTCACAGGTGTTCAAATTTCAACTTACCAGACTAGAAGGCTACGCTGTATTCATTATGGACCCTGGGAGAGTCACATCTTATTACACCTTAGAAGTAAAAATAAACTAGGTCTAGGATGGCCCACCTTAACAAACCTTAAACTCAAGTTTTGAAAGGATGAAGTTGATCGTTCAGTAAATTAACTGCTTGCCAAAAACAAATTTTAATATTCTTTAAAGTAAGACAATAAAATCTAGACACTTTCAAAATCTAAGAGCATAAAACGCACAATGTCCAGCATCGGATCCAAAAGTATGTAATCATCTTGATAAAGAAAAAAAAAACATAGTTGATACACTTCAAAATCCATTCTTGACACAGATAGGAACAGAAGCAATCTTTCTCAACATGATAAAGGGTACTTATAGAAGCCTACAGCTAAAACCATCCTTATTAATGATAAACCAAATACTTTCTGTTAAAGAATGCGAACAAAACAAGAATTCAGTTGTCTCTTTCATTTAACATTATACTCGAGGTCTTATCCAGTGTAATAAGGCGATAGAAGAAATAAAAGGAATTTAGATTGGAAAGGGACAAGTAAAACTCTCTTTCTCCCATATTTACTATCATAGACTACACCATAACCCTGAAAATATCAACCAAGAAGAACCAACAGCAGGGTGTAGTCTATTAACTTACTAGCTTTTAAAGAGTAAAGAAAAATCCTTTTTGTCATATAGATAAAATGAACAATATTAAATTATAGTATTTAGAATGTATCCTGGTAGAATAGAACTATAAACAAAGACAAGATAGTGGTTACCATTAAAGGTAGACTAGCGGTTAATTCTGGAGGGAGAGAGGAGAGATTGCGTGAAACAATGGAGGGGCTTCTGAGATGGTTGACAAAGTTCTGTTTCTTTAAAAATTTTTTTTAAATGTTTATTTACTTTTGACAGAGAGCGAGAGAGACAGAGCATGAGTGGGGGAGGGGCAGAGAGAGAGAGGGTGACACAGAAGCCGAAGCAGGCTCCAGGCTCTGAGCTGTCAGCACAGAGCCCGACATGGGGCTCTAACTCACAAACCACAAGACCATGACCTGAGCCGAAGTTGGACGCTCAACCGACTGAGCCACCCAGGTGCCCCAACAAGGTTCTATTTCTTGACCTGGCCGGTGAGAACAAAAGTATTTATCTTATAATAATTCACTAAAATATGCATTTATTTGTGTGGTTTTATGTATCTGGGTTTTCTTTTATAGTAAAAATGTAAAAAAAAAGTGAAGCCAAATACAACAAAAATGTGTTTGTATTTTATTGATATTTTAAATTTTTTTTTCCAACGTTTTTTTTTTTTTTTTTTTTTAATTTTTGGGACAGAGAGAGACAGAGCATGACCGGGGGAGGGGCAGAGAGAGAGGGAGACACAGAATCGGAAACAGGCTCCAGGCTCCGAGCCATCAGCCCAGAGCCTGACGCGGGGCTTGAACTCACGGACCGCGAGATCGTGACCTGGCTGAAGTCGGACGCTTAACCGACTGCGCCACCCAGGAGCCCCATGTATTTTATTGATATTTTAAAAAGCAGAAGAAACATTTGGATCCATTATAGGTGCCAAATATGGGGTATTTTATATCTTGAACCCAAACTGTTTTATGTATTATCTCTAAATGATAATGTGTGATGTCTTAATTAATTAATTGATTGATTTTTAAAAAAATGCTTATTTATTTTTGAGAGAGACAGAGAGAGACAGAGAGAGAGAGAGAGAGAGAGAGAGAGAATGCAAGCAGAGGAGGGGCAGAGAGAGGGAGACACAGAATCTGAAACAGGCTCTAGGGTACAAGCTGTCAGCACAGAGGCCAACACGGGGCTTGAACTCACGAACCGTGAGATCATGACCTGAGCCAAAGTTGGATATGTAACCAACTGAGCCACCCAGGCGCCCCAGTATGTGATGTTTTAACTACATTCATTCAACAATCACTTGATGAATATTGAGTGTCTGAGGTGCAGTTAGAATGATGAATGAGCATATTAAATATGCTTGTCCTCGTAAATAAAGACATGCAAATTAAAACCATACAAGACATTAAGTGCAGCAGAGCAGTACATATTAGAGAGTTATAATAGCAGCTACATGCTTGAGGACACCTCAGAAAATTTACACTGATAAAGTGATAGTTGAAGTGTATATTAAAGAAGAGGAACTTTCCGGGAAGATAAGGGAGCAATATTCTACACGAATGTGGTTTGAAATATCATGCGGTGCTTTTGGAAAACACAAAACATACATATAGTTGGAACACACAGTGTGTAGCCTGCCCGGGGAGAAGACGCAGCCGGTGAGAAAAATTACAGTGACAAAGGATCTTGTGTACTATGCTAAGCAGTTCTGGAACTATCCAGAAGAGAGAGAATTTCTAAAGGATTTGAGAGTCAGATAACCATTACTGTAACAATAACACCAGTATGAAAAGTGGGCTGGGTGGCCATTCGGAGGTCTACACCCGGCGGCAGCAGGCAGGGTGGAGAGGAAGATGATTTTGTTTTGTTTTGTTTTGTTTTTACCTAGGGCTCAGCGATAAGTACACTGTGGACTTAGAAGAGCCAAGACTGGTACAGTCTGAATTTTTAGTTTCCATAGTGGAGATGAAGTTTGGAAGACACAGTATGTTTGGATGAAGTCTTTGTGCTACTACACAGGCACTAATACCAGAGACTTGTAAAAAGCATGACAAAGATAATGAATACCCTTTTTAAAAAAATGTACCATCTTTCAGAAAGAAAGCAAAAATGCTGGTCTCTTGGGGTGCCTGGGTGGCTCAGTCGGTTAAGCGGCCGACTTCGGCTCAGGTCATGATCTCGCGGTCCGTGAGTTCGAGCCCCGCGTTGGGCTCTGTGCTGACAGCTCAGAGCCTGGAGCCTGTTTCAGATTCTGTGTCTCCCTCTCTCTGACCCTCCCTCGTTCATGCTCTGTCTCTCTCTGTCTCAAAAATAAATAAACGTTAAAAAAAATTAAAAAAAAAAATGCTGGTCTCTTCAAGGTGTGTTTATATTTTGGTAGAACATATATAATAGAAATAATTAAAATACTCTAGCTTGCATCTATAACAAAGAATGAATTCAGCAGTTCCCTGATTTCTACAGTAACAGGGTCCCCAAATAATGTCACATGCCTCAAAGAACTTGACTATCCAGGGGAATAATGCTACAATACAGCATGATATCAGAGATAAGGAGTTCTCAGAACTTTCAAATTAATGGAACTAGAACATAAATTCATCTGACATTTATTAAAATACACTTTCCAAAGTATACTTTCCTTTGTAAACTCTTCTCTGGTTTCCTGCCATCAAACTATCTTAATTCTCACATTACTTCATTTATGTACATTAACATTTGCCATATTTTATTCCAGTTATTGGTGTTCATGGCTAGTTCTTTTATAAAGGCACATATTATATAATTAAATGTCTATGTGTGTGTATATATAATATACATGTAAATATATAATTATGTAATCATCATCACCATCATCATCATAAACAGCGCCTAAAATATATAAAGCTTTTATTCTGTGACAAATATTTTTTGGAGCCACTTATTTATTTAATAGTCATGAGAACCTTATGAAAAGGTACCAATGTTAACAACTTCATTTTATAGATGAGAAAACTGAGATATAGCAAGGTTGAAGATCCTTCCCCAGATCACACAGGGAATTACCATTTAAACATAGTCCTGATCCAGAACATCTGCATTTAACCACTATTGTATTCTCTCTCATGGTCCATGATCTCCCACAACACTTCAGAGAGTACCAGATGCACAGGGGAAATAAACAAACATTTAATTAATAATTGAGCCACTAGCACAGGATAGAAATTGTGGAGTCTGTCCTCGCCAGGGGGAAAGATTATAGCAGCCTGGAAGCCCTAGGTTTCTAGCTCTCAGCCATCTCCTGGGGACATCTGATATTTGAAGTAGGGATTTGCAGACCAAAGCTTCAAATCTCACCTGTCCCCCAGGGGAGCAATGAGAATAGGAATAAGAAACTGGCAAGGAAAGTTGGAAAAAGATGCTGTTCTCCATTAGCTTGACTGTAGCAGGATTCTCGCACAGAGGGATGGGACACCAAGGCCTTTCTTTCCAAGAAGTAGCTTTATTCGTGCTAGCACAGGCTCAGCAGGTTAAGACCCAAAGGTTGAACCCTGAGCGCAATGAGGTGTAGCACTTTATGCAATTTCTACTGCTTTGTCTCCCGTGTATGGTGACACATACAGTCTGATCGGACACAGTCCAAGTTACAGAGTCATGTCAGAGCTATGCATACGTGTATAGAAGTTGACTGGGCCACGTTGCCTTCCTTTGTTCTGAGAAGGCCCCCACCACATTCCTTAGGGAAGGGCTGTACCTCTACCACATGACCATCTGCCCCAAATTATGAAAAAGGAAAGTGTTCTTCAATCCACCTGGCAAGTCACTGAAAGAGAGAGGAGCACAGGTGGCTCAGGAAGGCATGTCATTGAAATAGTGCATGTACAAATGGAACCATCATTAATGGGATATCTCAGGACAAATGATTTCCTTGCAGACACAAAGATCTGCCCCATGCCTTTCTTCCCCCAGTGCAACTCAGAGGGCTCTATGCAGTCATTCTGCAGCCAGAAGCCAAGTGGATGAATCAACTTCGCCTTCCTGAAAGCTGACCCAGGGTATGGAAATATAGAATGGAACCTTGGAATTGGAGGGACTTGTGGAGATGATCTGGTCCACATCTCGGAAAGGAAATCTACCCAGAATGGGAAGTAATGGCTAGGTACTTGGCAACGTGAGTGTGCCCTCGCTGCTGAGATTCCATGTGTACAAATAGCGTTGCTGTCAGAGAGGCTGCATCCACGCACACCGTCCCACTGTCCCCCTCCTGTCATAACTGGCACTGGTATTTGATGGTTCTCTTCTCCTTACATAGAGGGGAAAAAAATGTTAACTTGAAAACCACTTGTGTCAGTGCTATTTGTGGACAAATCCAAGTTTTCTGTTGCTTACCCAGTGAAGTGATTTCCTTCACATGGAGCCCAAGTTTGCATTTCAGCCATTCTGCCTTGTACTTTACAATCATACCAGTTATGTTAACTCACTTTTCCCCAATACACTCTTTCTTACCATATCCCTCTGCAGAATGTTGTCTCCATGCCCTTCCTCTTTTTATGATTGTCAGAATTGGTCTTACCTGTCAAAAGCCCACTGAAATATCTCCTCCTCTTGGAAGGTTTTTCCTTCCTGAGTGCCTTTTTCCTTCTTGTCTCTTCAGTATCTTGAATCTGTAATACAACACATCAGAGTCAAATACATCCTTTGTTCAAGTTGTCTGCCTCTACCGGTATTTTTTTTTTCTCTCTTAGTGCATAGCTTGGTTTATGGAACATGGTATTGGCCCAGTCAGGGTTTGGTAAATTACACTCAATTGACTCATAGTTGCTGGGAGATTGTGTAATATAATGGAAAGAGGACAGAATTTGAAATTGTAACATCTGTATCCAAATACTATCTTCAACACACTAGTTATGTGATCTGACACAAATTACTTAGTCTTGTTAAACTTCGGACTTTGCATATGTAAAATCTTGTTAAAATGTTTAACACACGGATTTATTGTTCAGACTAACCAAAATGCTATTTGCAAAAAAGTGTATTGTAAACTGTAAAGTTCTACACAAATCATTGTTGTTAAAAGCTCCCAGTTGATTTGCGATCATGTTTGACCAAGAATTGTTGCTTCATGGGCCAATATGCAGCTTTATGCTGTTACTTCGAACGAAACAAGCTGGCCGTATCTGCTTCCTCAGACAGACCCCCCACTCACCATATCACAGCTGGATAGAGCTTGCTTTCAGATTCAAAGCCTTTTTATAGCCACTTTGCCCGCAAGCCAACAAAACAGAACACACTCTTCCTGCTGCTAATCAATGCCACATGGAGTACAATGAGCAATTAAGCCCAGAAAAAGGAAGAGGACATTGATAATAGAATGCTTGATTACTGAGAGATTAGAACCTGAAATTGTGTTTGCGTTCTCTGTTGGAAGGTATAATTTAATTAGCTAACTTGGAAAGGTTGTAGATGTGACAGAAAACTAATATTCTGCTTCTGCAATTTCATAGCCGTTTTCTTTCAGAAAGGAGAAAAAAAAAGTTTCTGGATGGAGTCTCTAAACATACAGATGTTGGTACCTCCGTTTATCTACACCTTGGATCCTGTATTATTATAAGAGCTCTCACCACCCTGGCTCCGACTCTGCCACATCACCAGAGCAAAATGACCCCAGGAGCATGCCAGGTTGGATGCCCCCCTTTCTGCCAACTGCTCTGCTAGAACAGAGTTGGGAATGATCTTTCCCTAATTGCTATCACCTGGCTCCAAAGTCAACCATCAGGCTAGCTCTTCCGTACAATAAGGACCTTTTGAGTCTTCACTTCCCTTCGTCTTTCTAAGCCAGTCCTGGATTCTGACAACACGCCTGTTGCAGGTACACTGGGTGGCCTTTGACTAAAAGTGCAGAGTAAAAGGCCAGCTTTGCTCAACCAAATTCCTATTCACGTGGTGGGAATGGCATAAATCTTTGTCCACACCCCACATGTTAGGACTCTGGGTGGGAAAGGCCATGGGTAATTTACCTTTCGGGGAGTGGAATGCAAAACCTATCAACTTCCTTGGGGGTTAAAAGCATGAAGTGGCTCACTTCCTGGAAAATTTCACACATAGCAACAAGTTGGCTTTGGAGAGGCTAGTTCCAAATGGCTGTTTCCAAAGGACAGGACCAACAGTCCTCAGCTTCATGGCCAGAGGCCAAGACCCTGATATTCTAGTAGTTCACAGCAACTCCTAGAGAGAAGGAAGAGAGAAGTGGGCTTGAGTTGGGTTCTAACCATTGCTAGCTCATGAACAGGAAAAGAGTCTCACTGTGGTGCAACTCTTGCTTATGATTAATCCCATTTTATGGAAAAAAGCATATGGGAAAAGGAGCTGAGAGAACTTTATCCAAACCACCAGCTTTAGGGTATTTCATTGCTTGAGGGTAAACACCAGTAAGCCACATTTTGGGGAGCTTACTTAGAGAAGGTATTGGGAAATCCCAAGCTTTCATTATGAAGACCTGTAAAGAAACCCCAGAGGGTTTAATTTAGTTGGCCTTGCCCATCATGACTGATAAAGATCTCACAGAAATTTTCCGACTCTAGCAAGAATAGTCAGCACTGTCCAGCTATAAGAACATCTAAATAAGGAGATCAATAAAGCAGGGTGGCAGTGGTGGGTTGGGAGTAGGGTTGCCTAAATAGATAGGTAGATAAAATACAGAATACACAGTTAAAATTGAATTTTAGATAAACAGCAATTTTTATTTTTTAGGATCAGTATGTCCCAAGTATGCATAAGACACAATTTTCCTAAAAACTATTTGTTGCTTACCTGAAATACAAATTTAATAGGGAATCTTACATTTCCAATTGGGAAATCTGGCTTCCTTACTTGGGGAAATTCTTCTGTCCCAGAAGGTTGGAGGCTCTTATACTTGTTCTCTATTAACACCTGAGAATGGATTTTATGTCCTGCCCTTATCAACAATCTCAGAGTCACTTAGGGATCAGACTTTCTGGTTTTGGAATCCTATAGCCCCAATACCATCTTATAACCTTGGGCAAGTTAATTTTTCTGGCTTTGCTTTCTTCATCTATACAATGGGAATAATAATAACTGAGCCTGTCTTATACTGCTGTTGTGAAGATTAAATTAATACATTTGATGTCTTCTGAACAGTCCTAGGAACACAGTAAATACTCAGTAAATACTTGTTAAAAATGTGACTATTATTATTATCATAGCTAAGAGTAGTAAGGAAAAGGACGTTAGTATAGTAGACCATTAGTATTCTTGCACAAGGATACTGACCTCCACATCCCATGACCTTGGCCTACCAATACAAGAGCTTCTAATAACAAACTAAGTCATGGCACCATGAACAGATATTACACTCACATCTGGAAGGAAGCTGGTGCTTCTGTTAAGGCAGCAGCTACTTCTAATGCAAAAGCAGCTGCACATCGAACAAGAAAATGGAAACTGAAGTCACAGCTGAGAGGACATGGCATGGATGGAGAACAGGGTAATCTAGACTTCTCTTTAACGGTACCATTCATTAACCACCCTTCCAGAAAATCTGAAATACTGAGGTTCTTTTTTTCTGTCTTTTAATTAAACGTGTGCAGATGATTGAGTGACTTTCTCAGCCCAGGCTGACCCCAGCAATCTCCACTCTCCCCACCTCAGGGGAGGATCTCCACTTGCCTTTTGTCTTTACAGCAGCTCCCACTTTATCCATTCCTAAAGCCTACCTGTGTAGGAGGATACACTCTCCCCAGTGTCTTGATTTAATATTATTTCTAAAGATAAGCACATATGGTCTTTGGGCTTTTAAGAATTTTAGATTAACTCTCTAGGGAGGACTGAACAACAGAGCCCTGTCGCAGCGCCACCGTTGAATGACTGGAGCACCAGAGCTGACAGCTGCAATATGGGTCTGTCATCTGTCTCTGTCACCGACCGTGATGTGCTGTGCGGCCTGGCTGGTTAACCAGGCTGGGTCGTAGTTTCTGCACCTGTGAAAGGAGCATAATTCCATTCCTGCCGCTGCCCACCGCAAGGGGTTGTTGTGAACGTCTAATGGAATAATACACGTGGAAGAATGGTGCAGACCAGACACCAAAACGTTGTTGCTTTGATTGTTATGAACTCTCACAGCCTGTGAGAGACTGGAAGCCTGTGTGTGAGACGTTGCCATATGCTCTCTCACACGTTAGATCTGGGGCACTTATTCATTGCGAGAGCAACATTCAAATTAAAATTTTAAATTCGAGAGTGAACTGTGTTGTTTCTGAATCAAATATTTTCATTTCTATGGCCTGAGTGCGATCCAGGATATTGCCCTTGAGAGAATGCTACTCCCTCTAAGTGGATTTGCCTGGCTCGTACAGTGAGATCGGAGTGACAAGTGGCTATACGATAAAGAAGTATAAAATCTCTCTTGGTAAACTTTCCAGTAAGTCTCCCAAGATGATGCTCTAATTTCCTGTGGCCAAGGGTAGCATTCCCCCAAATTCCTTCTTTGCCAGAACTCCCAAGAACGCTAGAAATACAAGCAGAGCTAAATCAAAATTTTAATAGAAAAAAACAAAGTTTAACTTGATGACTGGTTCACACAGGCCGTCAAAACTTACTTTGCTTCTTCCCTGAGCTGCTGGCTTCACTGACACCACGAGGGTTTATTTCTGACTCACCTCCCATTCGCTCTCACCTGTCCCAGAGGACAGCACAGCGGGCTCCTGCCTCTCTCTGTGTCTCTTCAGCTGAACTGTGCTCAGTCTTTTGTGTCTCTCGGCAAAAACATACAGATAATTTCCAGAACTCTTCTCACATCTGTGAGATGGGAGAGACTGTAGTTTTTGCTTGTTTGTTTGTTTGTTTTTTGTCTGATTTTTATGTTGCCAATGCTCTTTTCTTTGAAGAGTCTTATTGATCTCTTTTGGAGCATTTCCTTTCCTTCTATCTCCTGAAATCTTCTCTCTGTCACTTTCTTATACTGTAATCATGGGAAGAAAGAAGGAAAGGAAGGAAGGAAGGAAGGAAGGAAGGAAGGAAGGAAGGAAGGAAGGAAGGAAGAGAGAGAGAGAGAGAGAGAGAAAGAAAGGAAGGAAGGAAGGAAGGAAGGAAGGAAGGAAGGAAGGAAGAGGGAAAAAAGGAAGGAAGGAAAGAAGGAGAGAAGGAGAGAGGGATGGAGGGAAGGAAAGGAGAAAGGAAGACTCGTTGGAAATTTTTGACATTCTTCTGGGGTCACATTTTGAAAAATATTTTATTACTAAAAATTGTATGTATCTAATGTGTACAACATGATGATTTGATGTATACACACATACATACACAGTGAAAATATGATTACAGTAAACTAGTTAACATACCATTTCCTCACATTATTACCATTTTGTGTGGGTGATGAGAACACCTGAAATCTACTCTCTTAGCAAATTTCTAATATTCGATATGAAGTTATTACCTAGGGTAATCATATTTTGCATTAAATGTCTAGACTTATGCATCCCACGCAACTGAGACTTCATACCTTTTGACCAACATCTCCCTATTTCCCCCTTGCTTCCCCCATTACTAGCTGTCAATTGTCTGCTTCTAAGTTTTTGGCTTTTTTAAGATTCCTCATGTAATATCATGCGGTATTTGTTTTTCCGTGCCTGGCTTATTTCACTCAGCATAATGACCTTAACCTCTCATTATAGGCACCTCATCCATTGTGGTATTACTCGGACATAGTTCTCTGGAATACGGACTGGTTTTCCAGTGTGGCCAAAATGCAGAAGCTTTAGAAGCAAGCAAACGACTCCTCTGGTCATGTTACCATCCTTGTGCTTAATGTGCTCCCATGGCTTTGTAGAGGAGCCATTCGCCAAAACAAGTGGCATAGTCAGAGGTAGGATGCTTTCCTCCAAATGTATCGTATCATTAGGTATGACACAGAGTCTTTATGGTCTGAGGTGGGTCAATGTTAGTGAAGCTTGATTCTGCACCACAACCCTAGTCTTAGTCTATTTATTTCAATGGCAGATTGAATTCTACAAGGCTCCCTTCTAGACTGAACCCTTTCTGGATCCTCCCAGGAGGGAATCTGGCACCGAAAATTAAAAAGCACAATCTGTCTCTCACTTGCCTCTCAGCACTCATATTCAGTGCTGCAATGTGACTGTCACTCAGTGGATCCAGGGGGTGGGACTGAGAAAGTGGGAAGACCCTGTCTGAGTAATCAGTAAACTGTTGGTGCAGGTGCTTCGGGACACACCTAAAATTGGAGCGCTGGCGGCACCTGGGGGCTCAGTACCTTAAGCGTCTGACTTTGGCTCAGGTCATATCTCACGGTTCGTGGGTTTGAGCCCTGCATCCGGCTCTGTGCTGACAGCTCAGAGACTGGAGCCTGCTTGGGATTCTGTGCCTCCCTCTCTCTCTGACCTTCCCCCACTCACTCTCTGTCTCTTGTCTCTCAAAAATAAACAAGCATTAAATAAATAAATAAATAAATAAATAAATAAATAAATAAATAAATAATAAAATGGGAACACTGGATCATGAAGCAGAAATTGAACTAGTAGGTGAGCAGAGATGGTGTGAGACAAAGAAGGCCTCTCATAAATTCATGGATAAAATCCCAACGCAAATTTATAAATCTGAGAAAGTCAGAGAAACTCAAAGTCTCAAAAGTCATTGTTCAGAGATAAGGAGATTAAAGAGCCCCAAGGTTTTTAGAGCAGATGACCAGGATCTCCGTTCTGTATTAACAATCGCTCGGCCTAGTGAGTATTTTGGAAAATGATTGCCTTTCCCACAAGAAGGACACATATGCAAGGAAAAAAAGTACATGTGGACACACACACGATATAAGGAAATAAACAAACCCATTTCACTGTCCTAGGAAAAGAGGTCCTCAGACCGAGGTGGGCTGAAACTAGGCAAACAAACAAAGGAACAACCACCACCTTGTCACTTATTTTCCAAGTGTGTGTCTTTAGGGCAGGCCTGGTTTCTAACACCTCATGCTCATCTCTTCCCTAGTTCACCTTCTGAGCTTTGAGGATGAAGTAAACATCTCACTGAAGTATGTTAACTGTTTAGTTGGCCTGGAGGGGAGGGGAGGGGAGGGGAGAGGGCATGGGATTCTCCACAGACACAGAGATTTCCTCTCTACTGGAGAAAACCTCATTTTTATTTTTACTCAAATAATTCCACTAGCTAGTGGCAGAGAACATCTCCTGCTTCTCACTAAGCTACCAGAGATGGGCTCTCTGTGACTCTCAAAATTTCCTTCTTCCCTTTACTGGGCGAAGAGCACATCAATCACCAGTGGCAGATAGTATATGATAAATTCATGACTCCCGTTTTTTGTTTTGTTTTTATTTATTTTTATTATTATTTTTTTTACAAAGAGTTGAATCTAATAAAGCAGAAGAGAAGCCCACTCTTGTAACCAAACTAACACCTGCTTCCACTTAGCAGTCAGGATCTCCTCATAAACATCATAATGCTTAACTCATGTTTGCAGCCACTGAACTAGAGTTGAGGAAACAGTGGGTTAATTGTACCAAATGCATAATAATGATAGTTCCTTCTACTTGATCTGCCCCATATCTTCATGCGCAATTGGTAATTGTTTTTCAAGAATGAGCACAATTGGCACCTTCTTTAGGGATCTTGATTTATTGACTCTGTATGTGGGCAGAGCTCTAAGCAGCCAGGTATCATGCTGAACGCCACAAGAGACTGATAGATTTCCAAAAGAATGGAAAATATTGCTCAGGAGAAATAGTCTTAGAAGATAAGGTCAGAGTGGCAGGCCAATTTCTCCATGGATAATGTCTTCAGTTGACATGATGGTAGAGGGTGGCTGCAATTGGAGAGAATTATGACAGGAGGCAGTGGAATAAAGTCTGGACATGGCTTTCATGAGCTTTGTCTAAGATGTTCTTTAGCGGCCTGCCATCATTCTGTGTGCTAGAATTATCTGTGTCTCATCTCTATATTGATCCAGAGGGAACTGTAATGTGTAATAGCTACCTGAAAAGGCAGTCTACAGATAACAAGAAATCTTCCCTTTCTGTTTATAGCGTTCAGCTATGCTTGAAGTTATTCTTTATAAGGTGCTACACAAAGATTGACTAGCAAAGAAGTTACCTCCAGACAGGGCAACCTCACAGTCACAACTCACTCTCTGCTCTAGTAGAAAAAGGTGTGAAAGCGCTTCAGTGGGGCAGAATATATCTGGGCTGTTATCTTTCTTTCTTTCTTTCTTTCTTTCTTTCTTTCTTTCTTTCTTTCTTTCTTTCTTTCTTTCTTTCTTCTTTCTTTCTCTCTTAAGTTTATTTATTTATTTTGAGAGAGAGAGAACAAGAGAGAGAGAGAGAGAGAGAGAGGATGAGAGAGAATCCCAAGCAGGCTCCGTGCCGTCAGACAGAGCCTGACATGGGGCTTGAACCCACGAACCATGAGATCATGACCTGAGCCATAATCAAGAGTTGGATGCTTAACCTACTCAGCCATCCAGGTGCCCTTGGGTTGCTTTCTAAAGAAGAAACCTCTAGTCCTGCTCTCTGCTCAAAGATAAATAAAACCTCCTTAAAATAGATTAACAAGACTGGAACAAGGACTTGGAAAAAACAGTGCTGGGTATTTTCATTCAGTTTTAGTAAATTTCTTGTTTCTCATAAGAAGCTAAATTCAAGATGGAGGAATTGTTATGAATGTCTTTTCATTTTTATTTTTATTTATTTATTTTTTTTAATGAGCTGTTCAGCCATGCACTCAGAGTAAATGCTTTCAAAAAGCATTAGTCAACTGGTTCATTGATTAGGAATGGAAACAAGAGTTCACACCAACACCAACCAGTACAACTCCCCCATCAGGATCCCTTCTCTGTCATGGTACCCTCTTCCTTTGGCTCCACTCTACTCCCATAATATCACCCTGGAGTCACTTGGCTGCTTTTTCAACTTTCCTCTCTCTGTCTCATTTCTCTGTGGTGAGGCAAAGGGTGAACATCAATCTGTTGTTTGTGTTTAAAATCTGCTAGCTAGGAGCCCACTTAAGGAGCAGATTAGAGGGTCTTCTGGCTTTTCTGGATCAGAGTCATGCTTCTGAAAATTCTAATAGGACTTGTTTCATTGTTCAGTGAGACCCAAACATTCTCAGGAGGCTTGCACCATGGTTGGCAAATGAAGTTAAGCACAGATATATAGGGAATGTCTGAATTCCCAATCAGGGGAAAAGAGCACTGGAGGAGATCAGACTTTCTGGGGCATGACTCCAGCCCTGGAATTAATATACTGTGTGATCATGACTGAGAGCCTTCCCATTTCTCTAAAAGGAGGAGGCCAAAGAGATTATTTCTAAGCATTATTCTAGCTTTGATATTTGTTTCTAATTGTAAGCTTCTTGGGCCAAGTCAATAACTTATTATTTTTTCTCAAATGACAGGATCTAGCAAATGGAATGCTTTCAATAAATATTTATCAAAAGAGTGAATGAAAAATGGAATTTCAAGTGATAATGGTATAGTAGCACTATCTGCCTCATTGTTAGCAATCTGATCTGTGGCCTATTGGCTGAAAATACAGCTCTGGTTTAGAGAACTGTTTCCATCCTTTAACTTTTTGTTAGCTCTTAGGGGCTACAGCTATATATACAGATCTGTGAGGGTTAATTTTACATGTCAAATGGCAAGGCTACTGTGCCCAGTTGTTTGGTCAAATAGCAGCCTAGATGTTTCTGTGAAGGTATTTTTTAGATATGATTAACATTTAAACCAGTAGACTTTGAGTGAACACATTACCCTCCATAATGTGAGTGGGCCTCATCCAATCAGTTGAAGGCTTTACAGCAAAGTCTGAGGTTTCCCAAAGATAAGGGAATTCTGACTGCAAACTGCATTCAAACTTGAGCTGCAAAATCAACTCCTCTCTAGACCCCCAGACTGCTGGCCTGGGCTTCAAATTTCAAATATTTCCCCCAAAATGCATCAGACAATTTCTTTTTTTTTTTTTTAATAGTTTTACTTTATTTTTATTTTTTTTTATTTTAGAGAGAGAGAGCACATGCGAGTGGGGAGAGATGGGAGAGGAGAGAGAGAGAAAAAGAATCTTTTACAAAAATTTTTTAATGTTTATTTATTTTTAAGAGAGAGAGAGAGACAGAGCATGAGCAGGGGAGGGGCAGAGAGAGAGGGAGACAGAATCCGAAGCAGGCTCCAGGCTCTGAGCTGTCAGCACAGAGCCCGATGCGGGGCTCAAACTCACAGACTGTGAAATCATGACCTGAGCCAAAGTCGGACGCTTAACCAGTTATGCCACCCAGGTGCCGAGAGAGAGAGAGAGAGAGAGAGAGAGAATCTTAAGCAGGCTCCACTCTTGGCACAGGGTCATATGAGGGGCTCAGTCTCACGACTCTGGGATCATGACCTGAGCCAAAATCAAGAGTCAGACACTCAACCCACAGAGCCATCCAGGTGCCCCTCAGCCAATTTCTTAAATCCCCTCCAACATACATTCTCTAATAGGATGTGACACATCCTATTACCTTATTGATTCTGTTTCTTTGGAGAATCCTGACTAATAAAAACACCTGTATATTTCTGATAAGAGAGGAACAGTTGGTAAACGTCCTTATTTGAATGTCCAGTGCATCCTGCTAGCTTTAAAGGTCATCTTCAACTCCTATAGCATCTTGCTGCTATATCCACTTTCTGGTTTACAACTATGTTTTAAAGCCAATGATTCCAATATTTTCTACCTCATATATTCTTGTTTGTGCAAAATTAACAGGTAAATGCTCACTCTAAGTTGGAAAAGTCTGGCAAGATCCTCCCTTGAACACCAGTGACAGTGTGTTCAAGGAATATAAAGTAGGGGTTCAGTGACCTATGTCTCTGTGGTCCTATGACATTTAATTCCACATCTGCAGCATCAGGTTGCCTATGAGGTGTAGTGGGTTTCTCCCTAGACTTTCCCCTCTTCTTGCCTCTTCTCCACATTTACTCCACAGACCCTTCCAGGATAATCTCAGCTACCGAACACATAGGCTTATAATTCCAGATACTCTTTCCATTCGCACCTCTCTTAAGAGCTTTATACTCCCTAGGGACCCCCAACACTTGAATGGAGCTCATCACCACCCAGCACTTGCACGGTGAGTGAGGGCATCTCTGTATCTCTGATTATTATATTCTGCTAATGGTTTACATCTCCCGCCCCATTAGCAGAGTGTGTTTTCCTAGCAAGTAAGATTGGAGTTGATTTTCTAAGATGTCCAGGATCTAGCACAAAGTAAGGTTTATTAATGGATGTGAGATGACTGATTGGCTATATGAACTTATTATATCCACATGTTCTGAGCTTTTCTTTGGCAAACAAAAGACTTAATGATTATGTATTCTAGGCGGAAACGGATTGATACATTTAATGAACACAAGTCACAGAGAGTCATGACGACTCTTATTTAAAATGTAAAAATGGATAACGTACGGGCGTGATTATAGCTCTAAATAAAGCTCGCAATTTATGCTTAAATCCACTCCCTTTGTACTGCGCCAATAAATCTAGGCACTAGATGAATGCTAAATAAAGGTACCATTTGGGATAAATGGTCTATAATGGAAAGGGCATTTTGAAGGCTATACCGAGCTGCCCAGGAATAACCTCACCGCTCGGGAAGGAAACATTTAGTACAGAACTAGTTGCTTCATGCACATTACCTGATTTATTCTAAAAACCAGCCTCAGAGGCGGTAGGTACAATGCCCCTGTCGAAATCTGAGATCCCGCAGTGCGGAAAGGCTCACACATATGGTCTGATACTTGCCGATGGTGGGTTGGGCTCTGAACCGTTTCCTGCCTGACATCAGAGACTGAGACGGCCCATTCTCCTCAGATGCATCATGAAGATACAGTTGGGGTTGCTGTTCTTTTACAGCCATTGGCTCCACGGGGACATAGATTACGCGCTTCTTTTGTTTTCCCTCCGTCACAGCGCCGGGCACAGTGCCTGTGTTTGGGAAGCACTCAGACATCCTATCACACACTTCCAGGTCTGACGGACCCAGGGCCACCTTATCAAAGTCGCTCTCTGAACGCTATCACATGCATTATTTATTTCCTATGGTTGCTTACTTTTGATACCGAACGATCCCTTCTGAGGAAGCCTCTTACATGTGCATGTGTTACCTTTATATTTTCCTGTTCACACGTTATGTGAGCCACGCAAATCTAGCAACGGGAGCGGAAGGTAAGGGGTGGGCGACACATTGTCAGCTGGCAGAAAGTGGGACCCTTTGTGTGTCCCGGTGAGAGAATATGGAGTCACTTCGAACTCCCTTACTAAGCTGCCGGTTCTCAGTAGAGAGCAGGCTTTCCTGAACCAACTTCCTTTGAATCTGACAGATTAATAACGGCCCACCCACAAGCGCTTCCTCACATCCTTTGACGCTTACTATTCTCTCTGCCTGGAAACATCTGCCCTGAGATGCTCACGGGGCTGTTTCTCTCAGTTCATTCAGGTCTCTGTTCAGATGGCACCGAATGAGAGAGGACTTTGTTGGCCACAGTTATTCAGTAGAGTCCCATCATTTTCTTGCCCCTTCCCCAGCTTTATGTTTTGCTGTAGCACTGCCTAGGGTCTGATATGTATTTATGTGCGGACTTGTTTATTATCTGGGTTCTTTCACTGGAACACAAGCTTCCTCAGAGCAGAGTGTGTGTGCCTCTCATCAGTGCATCCTCAATGCTGAAAAGACTGTTAGTACTTAGTAGGTGTTCAATAAATATTTTTATTTAAAAAACTTTTTTAATTTAAATTTTAGTTTGGTAACACACACTGCAATATTGGTGTCAGGGGGAGAATCAGAGATTCATCGCTTATATAGAACACCCAGTGCTCATCACAAGTGCCTTCCTTAGTGCTCATCACCTATCTGGCCCTTCCCCCCACCCATCTCCCCGCCGGCAACCCTCAGTTTGTTCTCTGCATTTAAGAGTCTCTTGTGGTTTGTTTTTCTCTCTCCTCTTCTCCCTGCCTTCCCCTATGTTCATCTGTTTTGTTTCTTATATTCTACATCTGAGTGAAATCATATGGTATGTGTCTTTCTCTGACGGACTTATTTCACTCAGTGTAATGCATTCTAGCTCCATCCACATCATTGCAAATGGCAAGATTTCATTCATTTTGGTGGCTGAGTAATACTCCATTGTATTTATATGCCACATCCTCTTTATCCATTCATCAGTTGATGGACATTTGGACTCTCTCCATAGTTTGACTATTATTGATAATGCTGCTTTAAACATTGGGGTGCAGGTATCTCTCAGAATCTGTATTTTTGTATCCTTTGGGTAAATACCTAAGAGTGCAATTGCTGGACCATAGGTTAGTTCTATTTTTAGTTTTTTGAGGAACTTCCATACTGTTTTCCTGGGTGGTGGCACCAGTTTGCATTCCCACCAACAGTGGAAGAGGGTTCCCCTTTCTCCTCATCCTCTCCAACACCTGTTCCTGTGTTGTTAATTTTAGCCATTCTGAGAGGTCTCATTATGGTTTTTATTGTATTTCTCTGATGATAAGTGATGTTGAGCATCTTTTCATGTGTCTGCATATCTTCTTTGGAAAGGTGGTTATTCATGTATTCTGTCCATTTCTTATCTGGGTTATTTGTTTTTTGGGTGTTGAGTTTTAAGATTTTTGGATACTGACCCTTTATCAGGTATGTCATTTGCAAATATCTTCTCCCATTCCATAGGCTGCCTTTTAGAATCATGGTCAATTCCAGTAACCTAAAGTCAAGTATTTGATGCTTAATAACCCATACGACCACCACCACCACCACCAGACACACACACACACACACACACACACACACACACACACACATCTTGTCACAACCATGAATCTCCAGGAAAGCATATAATACCTTTCCCTTGAGATTGGTCATTTGTAACCATGGAAAAGACCTTGAATGACATATTTTCAGAAGAGATAAATGAGCTACATTGGTTTTCATTTTATTTGACTAATACAGTGCATGTATTTTAAATTCCTCACAGTGCCACTCATTCTCATTGGTACAGGTATAAACAATGTTGTATTGGCAGCGACAAACATGATCTGCCTGCTGCTGGAAGTCCAAATTAATTCATCATGCCTTCTATACTAACGATCAGAAGAGAAAATTGCATTTCATGTTTAGACTTACCAGTGGTTAGGTGGTCAGGGGCTATTTTGAGTGGCAGTTTTCCAGTGCTGGAGAAATTGTAAAACTCACACAAACAAATGAACACACAAGAGGGAGGCATCTGGCTCAGGAACTGAAGATGTGAATCCTCTCACTAGCAAAGCACTGTTTTGTGATTGATTCCCTTTTCTACATGTTCTTTGGAAGCCTAATGCTGGCTTCAATATTGGTATGGCAAATGCAGAAATGGGAGCCATCAAGGGGACCTCCTCTTAAGTGAACCAACCTGCAATTGAGTCTTTAATTCACCGGTACTGACACAGGATTCCTGTTGTAACCTTTCGTCCTTTTTGTTTTCAAAAAGCAGGTGGGGGGCTCCTGGGTGGTTCCGTCAGTTATGCGTCCACTCTTGATCTTGGCTCAGGTCATGATCTCATAGTTCATGAGTTTGAATCTCACATGGGGGTCTGTGCTCACAGCACAGACCCTGCTGAGGATTCTCTCTTCCTCTCTCTCTGCCCCTCCCCTGCTTGCTCTCTCTCTCTCTCTCGAAATAAATAAACTTAAAATAATTTAAAAAATAAAAAGCAATGGTTGAAATTAATACTTTAACCTTTGGGAAAGCTGCAAACAGGGCAGTGAACTCATGTGGTCTGAAAAAGGGGTGCCCAGGTTGGTGCCAAGACTGGGCCATCCTTGCTTAGCTCCAGGGCTGTCCTTTGGGGTGGGGCGGGGGGCCTGGCGTTTGCGCTCTGAAGACGATGTGGTGTCAGGAAGACAGGGACTCCGTCCGAAACTAACACAGACACAGTGATCTATTCTAGGTATTAATATATGTTTGTCTCCATAGATACCAGATTAAAAAGACCAATTGTACAAATATCTTTTCCAAATGTATTCAAATTCTATCAGTGATTTGGTAAGCCTCCTAACATCTTATTCAGTTTCTTTCCTATTTCTCCTTTAATAACATGCAAATGCTTTATTAAGCCTTTAATAGAGATTCTATGAACAGAAATAGAATTTTGCCTTATTGTGAAGATATGTGTCTGGTTTTCTTCTGTGCGGTGAGCAGATAGGAGCATAAGGATTAAAATTCCCTCCTCATTCTAACGATGTACGTGTCTCAGAAAACTGGTTTGCTCTAGTAAGGAACACACAGCTACATATTTAGATACATTTAGATGTCAACTTGCAGAATTATCTATTCACCGACTGTGATGCATAAATAGGAACTAAGGAATTTTGAAAAAGCACAACTACCCCCCTCCACTTTCATGCGAGTACCTGCTTTCTGAAGGATGAAATACATGAGCTTCTAGTAATCGACATGTAGGCTTTTATCTTTCTTTGCTTAATGCTTTGACATGTGACCCTGAACCTCACAAATAAACCCTGACCCTTCGCCAGCTGGCCTGACCTCCCCCCCCACCAGAGCCAACTCACTTCTTACAACTTCCTAAAGCCAAAATTGGAGGGATGCAATGCTCATTTTTCTAGATTCTCCTTTGAAGAACTGAGGTCCACCGACCACAGCCTTGCAACTATTTGGATGTTTCAAAGTGGAGCGCGTTCACCAGTGTGGAGATCAAGTGAAATCATGTATTTGACTTCACTTGGGGATGAGTATTTCATCCTCTCTTATTTCAATGCATCCTTATTATGCACAACAATAGTCCCTCAAGTGTAAGGAAGACGTTTCCCTTTCCAAAATGTATCCTTACATATTTTATTTTGATCTTCAAAGGTACAGACACATCATTGTCTGGATTCTACTGAAAAGAAATACGAAGTATAGAAAAATTTTTAAAAAGAACTTTACTTGGATCCACAGAGCCACTTGTGGATGGAAAATGTGCAGGTCTAGAACCCTGGCCTGTAGATTCCTAATTCTATGCTGTGTTCATAAATATCCTTTTATCCGCGTCTCATAAATGGCCAGAAATTGAAGTTACAAATATAATACTATGTATTTTGTTTACAATGAATCCCACATTCACGTACTTTTCAAATGTCTTAAAATATAAATGGATAAATACACTGTAAACAAACTAAAGTGTATGTGTGTGTAGAGATACAGCACACACACAAATACACACTCGCACACAAACACTCACCGTTCTAATTTTGAAGCTGAATCCTTTTTGAATCATTTGGAAATCCAATGAATGCTGCCTCAAAGGTGTTCTTTTTGTGGGTAATAAAACAATATTAAAATTTCTATAGCATGAAGTCTGGATTTTTAGTCATTTTGCCCCCATTTAAGTTAACACAACACAATTCTTGATCATTTAGAGAGGAAACACATAACAAATTAATAAAAGGTCAGAAAATTTTAACAATTTGAGCAGCAATCAAGCACTCAAATTATGTATCTGTTAGTAATTATGAGTAGGTGTCTGTAGACAGCAGCTTCCTGCCAATTCTCGAGATACTTAATCAGCTCACAAACTGGTTTTTTGGGGGGTGGGTGGGTAACATGTTAAAAATGTATTAAAAAAACAGGACAAAAAAGGCATCTCTTCATAGGATTATTACCTAAAAGGACCTATAAGGGAATTCCTTGCTTCAGAACCATCCCTTCTAGATGCTCAATTAAATCACTGGTATTCAGAACACTGGAATCTATTTACTTTCCTTATTGACCAGACATCTCCGTGTTTCTTTTTCTCTATGTAAAACTGTATCCAGGGATAATAAGTGATTTTTAATCACCTGGAATGTGTGAAATATTTTTTTCCAGCAAAAACTTTATTATTGATAGTACTATTCACGATGCATTACTATTCATGCATCCCTCATATCTTCCTGATACATACTTTCGAACTTTACCCAGAGCCATCTTACTTTTAGCCCTGGATTACCAATTCCACAGTTTGCATGAAGTCTATGGAGGTGTGGTACAATTTGGGTCCAGAATGGTAGCAAATATTTATATACTGATAGATACATAAATATAAAGATATGTAGTATATATAGTGTCAATGTGACCTAGAGGGACTGTTAATTATCAAAATGAGGAGATGTCTTTCAAGTGGAGGGCCAAACTCCCTTGTCTCTTGTTTAGCAACAACATGCGTTATGTCTGTTACCATCAGGGCAGGTGTGGAGAAGAACGTGACCAACAAATTAGCTGCTCTAACTTAGGACACTGGACAGTGCTGTATAATGGTTAAGGCTACAAACTGAAGCCCCAGCCAACAGGTTTGAATCCCAACTTGGCTGCTTGCCAGCTCTGAGACTGGTGAATGGTTTTGAACTGTATGTCTCAGCTTCTTTATCTGTAAAATGGGAATGATGCTAATATGTACTTCAAAGAGTTATTGGATAGACTGAATAAGGTAAGACATGGAAAGGTCCATCTGTCTGAACCATGTACATCTTGTGAAGGAAGTTAATTTTTATCCAAGAGATAAACTATCGGATAACAGCATATGGGCTTGGTCTTTTCTTTTCCATTTAGAAAGCGATGGAAAAATGTTAAAATAAATTCATACTGGGAACACATCACAAAGCACAGTCTCTAAGGGACTATCTATCTCAATACCATCTCCCTCCTGAAACCATAAAGGAGCTTAGATTAGAGGTGAATCTGGGATTCTGAGCAATGACAGTCACTTTATGAGTCAAAATAAAATGAACTCAGATAAACTGGGTGTTGAAGGCACTTTCTGCCACTTCAATGCCATGTGGAATGGAACTCTAATTATGGGGGATAGAAGAAACCTATCACATCCCTGCTCATGCAGGAACACACACACACACTCCCCACATACATCATCATGACCCACACTATTTTAGCAGCTTTCCTTTTCTTGACACCTAGATATTCTCATATAAATCTATTTACCAGACAGCCTCCCATTTAGAACACCCGATTTCTTTAAGGACCTTAATTCTTTATACCAGGCTATCCTATACACACACCCTCTCCATTTCTGAAAAATGCTACTTTTTTTTTTTTTTTTAAATCATGTTTCCTTTGGGGCTTACAAAGTCTAAGCACATGCACAACCTCAACTGATCACATAGCAACCTTATGGGGTAAACAATGTAGATAGTTACCCCACAAGACAAGCGAGGCAACTAGAGCTCAGAGAGCCATACCTTGACCTAGGTCAGTCAAGTGTTAGATTCCAGGAGTCTTGGGACTGAGTCTACACCCTCTGAAACCTGTGTTCCTGAGCTTCACCCCACAGTCTCCAAGGTAAAAAACGTGAGCTTGCATTAACTTCTTCAAACTTCTCTCTAACCCAGGAGTTTCCTCAAGCCTCCAGAAGGGACTCAGGAAAGCATGGATTCTGGCAAGAAGTCAATCAAGCAATGGTCAATTCACATCAAGAGGTGAGATACCTGGACAATGGTAACACCCTACTGGCATACCTCTGCTCCAGGAAAACAGGTAAATAAACAAACAAATAGGTATTCAGGTTTGTTTGGTTTTTTTTGTTGTTGTTGTTTTCTAAAAAGAGAGAGGATATGAAACGAGAAAGATAATCTCAATTTATAATTCACTGCTTATGGTTCAAACCCCTCAGGCTAAGTTGACTGTCACGACTGCTTTCTTAACAAAATCTTGTTTTGCACCTTCCAGAATCAAAATAATCTTATCTTTCATTGCAGAAAAACAGGACACTTTGTTCCAACCAAATCTTTCTTTCTGATGCTTCAGAACACACTCTTTGTAACAGAGGGCCAAATTCCTAATTTTTAATCTCTTATCCCTCTCTTCCTCCCCACCTTGCTCCCTCCCTTCCACAACCCAGTGATCAGTCTCGACCAGATTCTACACAAGTTACGAGATCTTGGGGATAAATGTATATATAGCTTTTTTTTTTTTTTTTTAAATCACTATGCCATCATTCATGTTCCTTTCTTCTCTATCTACAACCCTACCTTCAAATATCCACTGAGATGTTTCTTTTGATTCTTCAGAGGCCCTTGCCAATGTTCTCTCCTGGGAAAATAGAAGCTCAGTAACTTGGCAAGAGAGTTTGGCATCACTGAGATCTTCAAGGAATGGAAAGGTAAGGAAAAGAAGGGTAAGACTAATAGGCAACAAGTGACAAATAACAGGTCATATCAGAGTATGGTCAGTAGATTTTCTCAGTTCATTGACTGAAAATCAATGCTATAATGTTAATGGTCTCATGCCTCTCATGCCTCTTATGAGAGACTATTAACATCATAGCATGGATTTTTATGAATAAGCATAAATCAGTTAGAAGGATCTTGAAAGGGTGTGTGTGTGTGTGTGTGTGTGTGTGTGTGTGTGTGTAAATCACACTATTGACACTATAGGGCTTATACCTCTGTGTAGCAACATATTACTGAGGACCCATTCCTGCCTGGGGAATGTTTGAGCAGACTGCTTAGCATGACAAATGCAACCCAAATGTATCATGAAGATAAGAAAAGCTCACAATGGCTGTGTCTAGGAAGGGCCCAGAAGACACTGAAAAACCTGCTTAGTGTTTTCCCCATGGCCCTATCACTGTAGGATCAGACAACAGTGCTCACACCTGCCTGACACTGGGTGATTTGCAAAACACCCTTCTGCCCAGCAAGGTGGGGGCTGGTCACTCTTTGAATAGTCTGGGTCTGTGATGAGAGGCTGTCCCCAGGAGGCTGATTAATGTCCATGTTTACTTCTCACTCCAGCAGTTCCAGTTGATACAACCAAGAAACCAATGACACAAAACACCTACCTGTGAAGAAACTGCAGCCCCTGCTTTGAAGCCCCACATTGGGCTCACAGAGAGGGATGGCTGTTACTCCACTGATGTTTGTCTGATTCGGATGCATAATGTCCTTCCCAGCTGGAGGGGACCAACCCAACAAGAGCTGCCTGCATGTCTTGTACGCTTTGTGGGTCTCCATTCCCCAAAAGCAAATCTTCATTTGCAATTTAGTAATTGCTTTAGAACATCAACAAATGGAGGATTTGATGATGTAACAATAATTATTGAAATGTGCTGTTGGCTAAGCACATTCGGGATCAGACTGCTGTAGATTTGAATCCCACCTCTGGAATTTACCTACAATGAGACGAGGCAAGTCATGTTACCTCTGTAAGCCTCAGTCTCTAATATGCCCAGTACTCTCCCCACTGGAAGTCATGACTATCTGAGGATCATGTGATTACTTAGAAAAGACAAAGATGTAGGTAGGACATTTCATGTTTGAGGACATTTCATTATCCTTATGAATTCAAGAGGTTCTACGGGAGAGAAGAATCTCACTGCTCATGTTCAAGACAGTCAATTTTGACCTATATTCATGTAAGCATCAGAAGGAGGCCCTTTCCTAAGTGTACACCATGTAAAGCATAAATGGTTATCTTTTCAATAGCCATGTATTATTTTATGGTATCTGTGTCTCTGACAATCACAGAAGCTTAGAAGTGGAGAATAATATTGTCCTTGTTTTTGAAAGCTTAAGCTAATCGAGTTGTATTTGTAAAATGGAAAACTAATTCCCTGTCAGGTAATGAAAGCCCACAGGATAGGTCCCCCTTAATAGTAGAATGACTAACGTGATAATACATAGATGTGTCTGTCTCAGAGTAACTATCAAACTCTCAGGACTCAATGGGAAGTAGGAGAGAATTCTAACGTGTCATAATCTCCCCTTACTATTGGAATGGGGACAATGGGCATCTCCTTTACCTGCTTCAGGTATACCTCAAGAGACTTCAGTTAGTAAAACCTTCCTTGCATCTCTGCATTACTCCATCTGCCCCTCCCCACTGAAGGAGGAATCAACTGTCTGGCAAATCTGGAAACAGGAACAGCCACCAAAGCAAACCTCACCTCATTCTTGTTGGGATATGCCTGTGTCTGGTCTCTGCTCCACCGTGGGTTACAGGACTTTCCCCCTGAGAAGGAGACCTGCTATTTCAGAGAGACAACTTTACTAGACAGGTAACTCTATCTATTTTAGGGCTCAGTAGTATCAAACTATCACTGCTAAATGTGTAAGCCATTTTCTCACAGCCAACAGTTTTGAAGCTGGCATTTTGATCTCTATTTGTCTGCCTTGTCTATCTCTCAATCGATACAGAACTTGGGTGGGGACAAGAGGGACACTATTTTTTTAAATTGCCATAAAATCCAGCAAATATCATTCTATTCTGATTTAATATTAAAACTTTGTAAAGTTAATATGCGTCAATACTTTTTTCATCTATTGGAGGGGGATGGTAAAATGACCTTATGTACAGTTATAGGATAAATTATAAAAACCCATACCATGCATTCTCAACAGGAGTGATATTACCTGCCTTCGGCATACATCACTCACGAATTTCACTGGTCACCTTGACTAGCAGCAGGGAACTGGTCATTGTAGCCTTGTTCTAGCTGGGAGGCTGCCCAAGGAAGGAAGTTATAGAGTTATGGGCAAAAGTTTCTTCCAGAAGTGGTTCAGAGAATTCCCAGTAATCACAAACAAAGTCCAAACCCTTTTAAGAGGCAGGAGTTGGTCTAATCTGAGGAAGCGGGAGTTTCAGCAGTGTGGTACAAAGGTAAGAGACAGGGCAAGACCAAGATTATGTTCAAGAAAGCTTTCCAAATGTCGAAAGGGAAATTTGAAGTGATGATGATACTGCCATCTGTGGGGAACACGTAGTGACCACACACATCTCATCTAACCCAATCTTAGGAGCTCTTTAATCTTTGCCATATTCATGACAAGGACATGCCCAAGCTGACAGGGGTTCCCTCATCAGCTGAGCCTCAGGTGCTAAGCCTGATGAGTGGTGCTAGGCCATTGAGCTGTGGGGTGGTTTCTTATGCAACCATAGCTGATGTAGAAGTGTGTAAGTGATGAGAGTTACTAGTCTAATGTTATAGAATGTTAATAATGTTGTGAGTAGCTGAGTTGAGATTCACAAGATGTTAACACTTCAAAACTAGTTCATATAAGTTCTATATCCAGACACTGGACTAGTTAGGATGAAATGCATGTTTTGCCCTTGAAGTTTAGCTGGGATACAATACAGAGGTCTCACATGGACTCCAGAAATCCAGAAAAACCAAAACTTGGATTCTCAAGGGATTAATACTGTAATGTTAACATTAACACTGTAAGCTCAGTAAGGACAGAAATGTATCTGCCTTGTTCGTTGTTTTATCCTCAGCACCTAGTATAGTGTCTGCATAGATTAAGTGTCCAGTTGAATGAATTAATGAATGAATGACATCATTCACTATATAATTTCAAGTTAGTCCATCGGATATTCTTTCCTGCTTTGTCAAATATTAGTTGGCCATACATTTGTGGGTCCATTTCTGGGTTCTCTATTCTGTTCCATTGATCTGAGTGTCTGTTCTTGTGCCAGTACCATACTGTCTTGATGATTACAGCTTTGTAGTATAGCTGGAAGTCTGGGATTGTGATGCCTCCTGCTTTGGTTTTCTTTTTCAAGATCGCTTTGGCTATTTGGGGTCTTTTCTGGTTCCATACCAATTTCAGGATTATTTGTTCTAGCTCTGTGAAGAATGCTGCTATTACTTTGATAGGGATTGCACTGAATATGTAGATTGCTTTGGGTAGTATTGACATTTCAACAATATTTGTTCTTCCTATCCAGGAGCATGGAACCGTTTTCCATTTTTTTGTGTCTTCTTCAATTTCTTTCATAAGCTTTCTATAGTTTTCAGTGTGTAGATTTTTCACCTCTTTGGTTAGATTTATTCCTAGGTATTTTATGGTTTTTGGTGCAACTGTAAATGGGATCAATTCCTTGTTTTCTCTTTCAGTTGCTTCATTGTTGGTGTATAGGAAAGTAACCAATTTCTGTGCATTGATTTTATATCCTGCAACTTTGCTGAATTCATGAATCAATTCCAGCAGCTTTTTGGTGGAATCTCTTGGGTTTTCCATATAGACTATCATGTCATCTGTGAAGAGTGAAAGTTTGATGTCCTCCTGGCCGATTTGGATGCCTTTTATTTCTTTGCGTTGTCTGACTGCAGAGGCTAAGACTTCCAATACTATGTTGAATAACAGTGGCGAGAGTGGACATCCCTGTCTTGTTCCTGACCTTAGGGGGAAAGCTGTCTGTTTTTCCCCATTGAGGATGATATTAGCACTGGGTTTTCATATACAGCTTTTATGTTCTCAAGGCATGCTCCTTCTATCCCTACTTTCTTGAGGGTTTTTATCAAGAAAGGATGCTGTATTTTTTCGAATGCTTTCTCTGCATCTATTGAGAGGATCATATGGTTCTTGTCCTTTCTTTTATTGATGTGATGAATAACGTTAATTGTTTTGCAGATATTGAACCAGCCCTGCATCCCAGGTATAAATCCCACTTGGTCATGGTGAATAATTTTTTTAATGTATTGTTGGAGCTGGTTAGTATCTTGTTGAGGATTTTTGCATCCATGTTCATCAGGGAAATTGGTCTATAGTTCTCCTTTGTAGTGGAGTCTCTGGTTTTGGAATCAAGGTAATGCTGGCTTCATAGAAAGAGTTTGGAAGTTTTCCTTCCATTTCTATTTTTTGGAAGAGCTTCAAGAAAATAGGTGTTAACTCTTCCTTAAATGTTTGGTAGAATGCCCCTGGAAAGCTACCTGGCCCTGGACTCTTGTTTTTTGGCAGATTTTTGATTACTAATTTGATTTCCTTACTGGTTATGGGTCTGTTCAGAGTTTCTTTTTCTTCCCGTTTCAGTTTTGGTAGTGTATATGTTTCTAGGAATTTGTCCATTTCTTCCAGATTGCCCATTTTATTGGCATATAATTGCTCATAATATTCTCTTATTATTATTTTTATTTCTGCTGTGTTGGTTGTGATCTCTCTTCTTTCATTCTTGATTTTATTTACTTTGGTCCTTTCCTTTTTCTTTTTGATCAAACTGGCTAGTGGTTTATCAATTTTGTTAATTCTTTCAAAGAACCAGCTTCTGGTTTCATTGATCTGTTCTATTGTTTTGTTTTGTTTTGGGTTTTTGTTTTTGTTTTTTTTTGGTTTTGATAGCATTAATTTCTTCTCTAATCTTTATTATTTCCTGTCTTCTGCTGGTTTTGGGTTTTATTTGCTGTTCTTTTTCCAGCTCCTTAAGGCATAAGGTTACTTTGGTCACTCAGTGAAAGGTGATAAGACCATTAAATTTAGGTACAATTTAATGAGAACTACAAATATTATCAGATTATTAAATGCTAAGA
Organism: Neofelis nebulosa; assembly: GCF_028018385.1. Lineage (NCBI taxonomy): Eukaryota > Metazoa > Chordata > Mammalia > Carnivora > Felidae > Neofelis > Neofelis nebulosa. Next base: position 12,983,197 of record NC_080790.1, read on the forward strand.
CATTTCTCAAGAACCCTCCAGAAAAAATTAATCATTTGTAACGTCAAGTCCTCACTTTGGTGAAGTCCTTGGAAATGAAATTGCTCTTTCCCAGCAGACTGCTCTATAAATGCCAAGCTTACTGCCTGAATTCATTCTAGGTTATGCTGCCTGAAGATGATGAGATTGCTATGTTGGACTTCTTTGGAACAGATGGGAGGGTTGCTTCAAATAGTGTTTTCTTTTCCAATCTTTCATCAAACATTCTCTTGTCCCTATTTTTATACTGAGATCTAATTAGCATTTTATCTTTGAATTCAATTTCACAAAAGACATGAGAAAGGCCTTAACAAAGATTAAGTGAAATTGTGATTTATTTTTATGTTTTGTATTTCCTTTTTATGTGCTCCATTCCCTGCTGCCCCTGACAAGTTCTAAGAGTTGAAATAACTCTATGGTGGGTTTTGCAGCTAAGTAACTGTTTGATCTTAGGCCAGTCATTCAACATACCTGGGCTTCAACTTGGTACATTTCTAATTTGAATAATAAAAATGCTGTGTGGAATTAAATTTGAGGTCCTTTTCTTCTCTGAAGGATTTATGATTCCATGTGTGAGGGGCCACTAGGTAGAATGAATTACTGTGCTGTGAATCAACCTTGCCTTGAGGTTGAATGATCATAATTGGATTATCATTGAAGAAACATCATGAATCAGGCACTGCTCTGGAAAGGCAGCAAGATAGACACACAGTGAGGATTCATATGGATTTGGAGGAATATCTAAGAAAGAACAAGGGGTCCAAATATTGCTATTTCTCTTGAGTCAGAAAGCAGCCTGATAGCATTTCGAGACTGGCATGTTCTAAAAGGTCCCAGAGACCTAAGCTCTTTCAGTTTGCTTAGAACAAAGGTAAACTCAGAGTATTTTCACAAATGTGGATTCTTTGTAAGGACATGAAGAGAGAGGGGAAAAAAAGATATTCTTTCAGCAGTGATATAGCCATGCCCCAAAGGCAACCAGAATGTCACGATATATTCGTAACTCTGGCATCACGGTCTCCAATGATCTGCAAGTTTAGACAGAGTGCAGAGAGAAAATATATTAGAGCATCTATTTATGTTTTTTAGCTTACTATTTATCTTTTTAAACTTTGAATGGTTTTCTGATAACACATATCATAAATAAGGATAGACATCTAAGTCATATACACATAAAAATATATTATTAACTGTATGTGGCAGAGAGACTCATGCTTGCCAAATAGCTACCTTACATTTCCCAGCCCTGTGTAATTAAATGGATTTATCTAGAAACTCTTGGAAAACAAAATTTGAGCAGAAGTGACATGTGTCATTTCCCTGTTGAAGCCATGTAAACCTCACCATAATTCTCCAGTCTCCCTTGCCTCTGGCTGTAACTGAGGAGTCTGCATGTTCTAGATGCGTGTAACTATAAACTGGTGGATCCATCTATCAGCCTGGGTCTCTGAGTAACTACATACAGCAGAGCTCCCACTGGCACTGGAGAAGAAATGTATATAAGAAATAAAATACTGTTAGTTTAAGCTACTGAGATATTGGAGTTATTTGTTATTGCAGAAAAGCATAACTTTTCCTGACTAATAAAGGATGCCTACTCCCATTTTGGGGGGGGGGGGATAGAGTGAAAAATTTATATAATTTGTTTACTTTTGTTTTTGCTAACACTGTCTTTAGGTTTCCCAAGTGATGCAACCTGACGAGTTCTCCAATCTGTAGATGCCACTCATCCTTACTGCAATTAACTGCGGTCAAGGTACCAGGCTCATGAAATGAGAAAAGTCCTTTTTGTGATCACTTCGGCCATTAGGGGGAGGGACTTTTGGGAAGGGACATGTTACTTCAGGAATTTTCAATTGAACACGATTCATCAGTTTCACACAGAGACATCAAGTCCAGGAAGAGAAGCTAACAAATAATCTTGCACTCAAGGACCTTATCTTTGTCAACTCTGTGGTCCAATTTCTCATAGATCTTAATCAGCAGAAGGCCTTTAATAAGTGATTTGTGAATGAATGGAAAGTCTGGATGAAGAAATATATGCTGGAATCAGTGGCTTTCGCAAGAGGAAGGTGGCAGTGTATTAAGTACGAGGGAACTGTCTTTGGCAGAAGGCCAAACCTTTGGGAATGAGGTCTTCTTAATGAAAAATTCTGCAAACCTGTTTCAATTCACACATTCATTCAACAAATAGTTATTGGGTGCCCTTTAATGTTCTCAGGTCACCTTCCCAAAATAACTGCAATGAAAATGTTTTCCACTTTTTCCTCTTCATCTAGAAAGATCTATTTTAAACGGTGGGATTGTGGATTTGAGCACTGCTTTTTGAACACAGTCACGAATCCAGGCATTTGGTCCAGGCAGTGCCGGGAGGAGAATGGGTAATGATTTTAACAGAGCCTGCTGCAAACGCCTACTCGTTCTTCCACAAGCAACTAATCTTAGGTCTCAGCAATGCAATATCCCAGTGAATAGAGGGATGAAATGGACTAAGAGGTGAAATGCTGCCAACAACAGAAGCCAGAAGTACCTCACTCTTCAAGGATCTCTCACTGGTGTCAGCTTGGGTCAGAATGGTGCTGCAGTGGGCTGGTGCTGGGTGCTACTCTGACCTCTTTGCCGGGGACCAGGATGAGAGCTGGTGCTGATAGCTCTTAACGTAATGCCTGGGCAATTTCCTTTTGAATAGAAAAGGAAATGGGTGAAAATGCTCTCTATGTGCTTTTAGTAATGATGTGCAGAGAATTTTAAACAAGATTGTAAAGGTTTAACTTTAATAATTCATCAATCAAGACACCAACTACATGCTTGGCAGTAGGTAAAGACCCAAGCGAAATCAACACAGGACCCTGTCTTTAAAAGCTTTATATTTTTACTGATGGTTACCAAAGAAAATGATCAATGGATAAAAAGAATCCAGAACAGAAAAATGGTATCAGTATTGATGAGCAGAAGAGTATAGCAGACAGGAAGGCAGACTGTGGAGGAAAGTGGCTGAGTAGCTTGGGTTCAAATCTCAGCTCCAGCACTTAATAACAAAATAGACCGAGGCAGTTTATTTAACCTTTGTGCAATTTTCTCATTTAAACTATGAGAATAATATGAGTACTTCAAATCAGAACAGATGAAGTGTTTAGAAATGTGAGTAGCATGTGGTTAGGAATGACTGTTAGCTATTATTAGGGCAATTGAGATGTAGAGGGATATTATTTTGGTTGATTATTTTTTCTCATCAAATAGTCTTCCTGTATCATTATCTTCTTGTTAGAATTTGGTTAATCTGAGGAACTTTACTGAGTTAACATAATCTGTTATGGTACATCAAGACCACTGGTCTGGAATTCTGGCAGCAGGGATTCACTATCTCCATGGCCTCCAGATAGATGAAGGGTTGTCCCAATGCTTAGCTCTCTCCTGGGATCACAAATTGTTCTTTTGAGAAAGAAAGAAAGAAAGAAAGAAAGAAAGAAAGAAAGAAAGAAAGAAAAGGGCTTCTTTAATGAAAGGCTAAAACCTTCATTATGCACCTCCTTCTATCCTCTTCAACCAAAATTGCCTCTCTTCTCTCCACTGATCTAAATTCTGTATGTCTCAGAATCCAGGGGTCTATGCAGGATCTATATTTAGGGATGAGGTGGAAAAAAGGAGTGAATTTTTCAGTTATGAATTATCTCAGTGAATCTCTATATGCCCCAAACCCTTCTGAGAGTTTTAGTTAGAAGTGAAAATCTGGTCCATTCAGAGCATACAGCCTCTCTATGTCCCGAAGATTCTTTCTGATGATAGATTTATCACTGGTTCAGCTTCTTCATTGGCCAGATCAGCCTCAAGAGGAATTGTTAATGAAGGCTGTCTGTGTCCCTGAGCTAGCCCTGCCTATCACCTACTTCTTTGTCTTAGGGCTTTTTTTTTTTTTTTTTTTTTTTGTCTTAGGGCTTTTGATTATTCACCAACTTATGTGACCAAGGCTTGCTCACCTGATGCAGTTCACTCATACTGATGATGGCCACCACATCCTAGTGTCTATTGTCTTATTTGTTAGCATCATTGGTCAGGATGACTCCATCCTTCATGTAAACCCTTCATAGTAAACCAGTGCACTGTCTCCTCTATTTGACCTGCTGCTTGAAGGTCAGTGGAATAATCTCTCTTTAGATTTCTCTGACTTCATTTAACAACTCATCTGATAAGGTTGGGACAATCTCCCCTTTGGTTAACTCGAAGCCAATTGATTGGGGACCTTAATTACATCTTCAAAATCCCTTGAGCTTTGCCATGTAAAGTACGCTACTCATGGGAGTGATAAACCTTCATACTCACACATCCTGCCCATATTCAAAGGGAAAGGATTATACAGGGCAGGAATCTTGGGGGCCATTTGAGATTTCTGCTTACAACAGTTTGGAAAGATCTTTAAACAAGTATGAAGATCCAGCACATTTTTCCATTTCATTCTCATGAATACTTTTTTTCAGTTTTTCACTTAACCATGCAAATTATAGTAGGCCTGGCATGTGGACTAAATTAAAGCCTAGTTTGCACTGTTGCCAACCACAGCCATAAAATGGAGTCTAGTCTGGGACACAGGAGATTTATGTTTTAGTCACATCCCTACACGCTGAGATGCAGAGTATTCTCAGGGGATAGGCTGTATCTCACTGAATTTCCATTTCTTCCTACTTGTTGGACACACTATTACCAGTTATTCTTCCAGCTCTTAGGTTCTTTGGTTCAATAATCTCTATGTTCTGAGGTATAACTGTTTGATGACAAATCCATGATGAAAAGTAGAGTAAGTGGGAGAGGGTAAGATGAGCCAAAGACCATCAAAGATAAGAGAAACGAATAGAAGATGAAAAGCCTGGAGTCAACTCCTCAGCATTGTCCAGAAAAGGCAGGTTCTGCTTAGGCTTTAGGAACCTGGGTCCTCCCCAGAAAGGTCTTGTGAACATCTCAGGAAGCCAGGGGAATATATAGGTACTCCCAGGCCACAGACTTGCCCTTTAAGCCTGAAGCCAAAACAACATTTTTCCTGCTAGTATCTGAACGGAGAATGTGAATGTTAGCTTTGCCATTTTCATGGTTAAATGGTTTTATGCTGGGAACTTTGAAGCTAGAGGTTTGCATAAATCAAATTTAAAGACAGATTAGATATCCCCAACTCCCATATGTACAAACCTCAATCTTCAATTTTCAAAGGGCAGTAAAATTTCTTAATCAGCCCACATATCTCCATGGTTGGAACAGTTCCCACAAATATGACAGCAAGAGTTTTCTATCAAAGCTGAATCTGTCTGGGGGATGATCAGTTTGCAGGCTTTCCTTCAAGTGTGGCCAAGCTTCAGTTAGGATAAATGGCAGGGGTTGGCCCTGGGATGGGTGGCCGTGTGATACAAGGGTAATTGGATATGGCTGCTCCAAGCCTGAGATGGATTTAACAGACTAAGAGCTCTGGAGGCAGCAAACCTGACTCAGAAGTTGGCTGTGACTTTGTGAGCCCTGGGACTTATTAACTGACCAGTTTTTCCCTCTATAAAACAAGGAATAATTATAACTACAAATTGCATGGCCTTACAGTCATGGGGTCACTATTGCCCAAGGCTGACCCTCAGCCCTGCATGTTCTAATTACTCATTAGGGTTGCCATGTTCTTGAATAACCACTGAGGTCAATAAAGTAAAAGTTAATAATCACTGAAGCCAGTCTGTGATGTGTCAAGCACTGTCTTAAGCACTTTGTACATGTTTTCTTTTATACATAACCACATGTTATAGATTGAATTGTGTCTTCCCCCAAATTCGTATGCTGTAGCTTTAATTCCCAATGTGAATATTTAGAGACAGAGCCTTTAAGAAGGCAAATAAAGTTATATGAGGTCACGAGGTGGGTCCCTGATCCAGGAGTACTAGTGTCCTTATAAGAGGAAGAGACACCAGGAACATGCACACATAGAGGAAAGGCCATGTGAAAACATGGTAAAACACAACCATCTATAAGCCTGGAAGAGAGCTCTCAGCAGAAACCACCTGCCAATACCTTGATCTTGGACTTCCAGCTCCAGAACTATGAGGAAATCATTTCTGTTGTTTAAGCCCCTCAGTGTGTTGTGCTTTGCTGTGGCACCCCTTATCTAACTAACACAACCTTCTAAGATAGGTGGCATTTCTATTTTACAGAATTGATTGGGGCTTAGACAGGTGAAGTCAATGGTTTCTCATAACACAACTCATGGCCACTTTACGAATGTATACAGGTAGAGGCAAGACACATGCCTCTTTTTGTACACGGAAACCACACACTGCATACCTCCTTCAACTTTCAGCCCAGGGTCTGGAACATAGAAGTAATTTCATCAACAAGAAATGAAGTATTCCTGATTCAACTTTTTGATCAAATTCCTCTACACTTAGGTTTATGTGGTTGGCAGCCAGCTCCTGGTAGCTTCACAAGAACATGTGTGAAGAAATTCCCATTAACGTTTTCTAGATTTTGTTCAGAAAAGTTCTTTCTGTATATTCTGTTTAACTATTTTTATTTTATTATTTTTTTAATGTTTATTTATTTTTGGAGGGAGAGAGAGCGTGAGCAGGGGAAGGGGCAGAGAGAGAGGGAGACATAGAATCTGAAGCAGGCTCTAGGCTCCGAGCTGTCAGCACAGAGCCCGACATGGGGCTCGGGCCCACAACCCGCAAGATCATGACCTGAGCTGAAGTCGGATGCCTAACCGACTGAGCCAACCAGGTGCCCCTCTGTATATTCTGTTTAAATCAACACTTGGCTTAATAGTTTTCCAAAGACTTTTTTTTTATATAAGCCAAACAAGGAGGATGTTCCAAAACTTTCTAAGAAAAAAATCCTCTGGATTCAGGGTCTGCTTTTCTCTTCTTTGCAAAGGACAGACATTACAAAGGGGTAAGGAACCGAAGGACGTGTTTGTCCCTTCCTCCCCCATTATAGGGGCAATCAAATACATGACCACAGGGGTGTACTAAGGCCTAAAACAATTGATAGCACTTGGGCACTAATCACTTTATATTTTCATGTCACTCTGCTGTACCAGAGACAGTTGTATCCATCCTTAGGTTTCAGGCAAAAGTTATAGAGGTCTAGGAATGCTTAACTTACCCTAGCAGTCTCTCCTCCCTTAGTTTTCTACCATATCATACAAAAGAAGATTCTGCTTATTGAAAGATTTCTTCACATTTGAGAAAAGCATTTTAAATAAGCTCTGGTTTGGGGTTTCTAACATTTCCCTGTTTATGCTGCAAACAATTTTGAGAAAAATCCTTTAGACTTAATATCAAGTTGCCCTTCATTGCCTTGTTGATTTTGTTTTTTTTTTTTTTTCTTTTTAGAGGGAATGGTTAGCATTCAACACATGGATCTCTAAATAAACTTTGTAGGGGCACCTGGGTGGCTCAGTTGGTTAAGCATCCGACTTCAGCTCAGGTCATGAACTCATGGTTCACAAGTTCAAGCCCCATGTCGTGCTCTGTGTTGACAGCTCAGAGCCTGAAGCCTGCTTTGGATTCTGTTTCTCTCTCTCTCTGCCCCTCCTCTGCTCATGTGCTCTCTGTCTCTCTCTCTTAAAAATAAATAAATATTTAAAAAAATGAATTAAAAAAAAAAAAAACTTTGTGCAATCATGGCCAGGACATAACTTCTTTTGCTTGATTGGGGAAAAAAATGCAGAAAAGTTGACTGTTGGGAGGCCATGTGTTCCAAACACTTTGAGATGACTTAAGAGTTCCCCCTTCAAAAGTCTATCTTTAAATCACGACGGGAAAACCATTTATCAGAAATACCAATGTGCTATATGCTCAGGCTTGAGTTCCTAGAAAAATTGGAACAATAAATCATCTTTTTTTTTCCTATAGAGTCCATCAAAACTCCCATATAAATCATGCCATGTTTAAAAATTATATGTGTAATGAGGTATTCTGAAAATGGCAGTTCAAACTCAGATCTCTTAGTTATAAAGCTAAAACACCACTAACACAACCAAGTGAGATATCTGTTCATTGTATCTTCCTTAAAGTGTCACAATTTGATACATGCAGAATAAAAGGATCATTTTAAAAGGTGTATCACGTATAATTAATAATCAAAATATGCTAGAATAAGGATATAATTGAGTAATCTGCTCATTCTGTACCCTTTTCATACATGAGCAACCCAAGACTCTGAAAATTTAAGTAAGATACTCAAGGTCGCACAACTAATCTGTGGGGGAATAATGCTCTAGTCCAGCTTCCTTGTTGCTGTAGTCCAGCTACTTTATGCCTTTGGGTATCAGAGGTTTGGAGGGTCATAAATTCTCACTCCATGTGACACCGAGTGCTCTGATATATAGCTTACTGATCTCTCTGGACATATCTTAGCCAAGCAAACCTAACCAATATGCTATATTTGACAAAAACACAGAAAGCATAAGAGAGAAAACTATTTTTTCTAAACAGTGTCTATAATACTGAAGATAGTTAAATCATAATAACTAGGGAGGCAGGAAAATTGTACGTGGTTTGCTTTGATCATTTCCATGGTCTGTGTTGTAACATTTTAGGACAGTTCAAATGCAATAACAGCTGAAATAAAAATGCATTAATATGAAACCACTAACAATAATCCTGAAAATCTGGATTGTAAATATTAACTATAATTTTACTATGTTCAGAATTTTTCCCAAGGAAATGTAAGGGTCTAAAGATGAATAAGAAATAGTTCTTCCCATTGAGGAATGTCTGACCGAGGACATAAAAGAAATCTATAGAGAACTAAAATCAAACAGGAAAGGATACAGGCCATAGACTAGATGCGAGTTCAAGGTGATGGAAACATCAGAGAAGAATGTTATCAACATCGATTTACCTTATTCATGGCAAAACTACTCAATTTTCCAAAGAGCTTTTCAATTGACTGATTTTGAAACTTTTTATTCTCCAAGCAACATATCCCCAGCTGGAGCAACACAATAAAAATAATTGATAACAGCTTTTCGGCACTGCAGTAAGAGTCCTGTATCATAAACTTACTTAATCCTCACAACTCTATGAGGTATGTGTTCCTAATAACCCCATTTTTAAAGAGGAGGAAATTGTGGCTTAGTGTAGTTTAGTAAATTGCCCAAATTTGCACAGTTATTAAGTAGGGAACAAAGATTTGAACTTAGGCAGTATGAATCCTACACCCACAGTCTAAGCCCCCCACTGTACACACCAGTACTAACAGTCACAAAAGATTTGAATAACTCGGTTGACTTTCTATATGTTGTTATTAAAAAACACAATAGTTGAAAATTAGTGGCAGCTCTCATGAATAATGGCCTTTGTTTTGGACAACTTGATTTGTAGACCGCTTTTCTAGCATAACTATGGTAGCAATTATTGACTATTTGATGTTCTATGAATGTATAATAATAAAAATGTAAAATATGCTTATAAGAACTGATTTTGTTCCTATTATCTGGTTTAAAATAGATGAACATATGTCTGGATCATTCAAAAGTGATAGCCTATCACTAAGAAATGTATTTCAAATAAAGATAAAGCATTTTCTGATACTTCTACCTCATGGGAGAAATTTCTATTGACCCTGCACTCCTTCGTAGTCTGAAGATATAAGTTCCAAATGAGTAACATCAGCTGAGGGTCTTTATTTGAGCTTCTGAAGCTCAAAATGATATGATCAAAAATGTCTCCAAGTATTGCCAAATGTTATGATTCCTGTTCATAGACAAAAGTCAAAGGAAAATCCATAAAACTGAGTAAATAATCTCATGTTGTTACTGACAGCTTTCTCCACACTGAGCTATTTAGGTATTAAGTGTAACAACGGAGAGCCATAGAAATATAGAGATTCTGTGTTTTCGGTTACATTGTGACCTAGAGAACAATGACCCTACTCATACTTACAAACATACATATTTATTGGGCAAGAATTGGCCTGCAGTTATACTGCTATAATCTCTACTTTACATATGAGATTACTGAGGCAAAGAGAGGTGATGTGACATGTGCCAGACCACTCAAGTGTGCGTTCGTGTGTGTGCCCGTGTGTGTGTGTGTGTGTGTGCGTGTGCATGAGTTGCACAGTGAGGAGAATGGAGGAGAAGGCAGAATGCAATATCTGGATTTCTAATGAAATGTTTGTTTTTCCTTTTTTTAAATTTATTTCCTTGGAGACACACATATTTATGGTCCACAATGTTGCAGCTGTAAAATATGGCCTAGTCTGCTCCTCTCGTTGAAAGATGAGTTAATACAATGGGACATACAAAATCTGAATGAAACATCTCCATGACAAGGTCACAGTGATATATACAAGTTAATAACAGCTGAGCCATCAGATAAATGCTACTGTCTCCTAAGTTTCTGTAAGATCCCCCTAAGAACTAGATTTCTCTTTAGCAGGACTGCCTTCACTCTCCCATGATGACTGGACCCTTGAGGTCCTCTGACAAAGAGAGGTGTACCTATATTGCAACGCTTCTCAACATCTGGACTATGGACATTTTGGACTGGGTAACTGTTCGTGGTGGGAGACTTTATTGCACATTGAAGGAGATTTAACCATTATCTGGCCAGTTTTCACCAGATGTCAGTTGTGATGATCAAAAATGTCCCCAGGTATTGCCAAATGTTCCCAGGCATGATGGGGTAGGGGGAATCAGCCATGTTGAAAACCTACTTCACCACAATACGATTTTAAAAGTTGAGCTATGGTTCCCATTAATAGTCATAGCTATGTAACCTCAGGCTGGATTACCATTGGCTGAATCATACTTTCAATCTAATATCTATAGAGCTTTGAACAGGTATTAGATATGGTGTACATTCATATGTTGTGTCTTGCCCTTGAAGAACATTTTACATAAGTACATAAACTTCATCACCAATAATGAATGTAGTTTTTACAAGTTTGTAATCTACATAAATGTAGGTAATTTTTTCACCGCATTAAGTCTTAATTTTTACTCTATATTACAAGGATTTTTTTCATGTTTTGATGTGGCCTATATAACCTTTATTTTATGAGCCATCTCATGATACTCCATTAGACAATGATTAATGTCTGCTCTATTTTAAAAATATCGATCATGGTTCCAATTATTCACTATCGTAAGTAATACCTCAATGAACACTTCATATTCATGTCTCTTTGAGAATAGTCCCAGAGCTAATTAGTAGGCCAAAGTGTGAAGATATTTAATAATATGTGATGCAGAGTACTGTGAGGTTTCTAAGGAATATAAAAGCTCTGAGTTCAACATAAGCATCACATGGAAACACTGGTTTTCCTGCACCTTCTAAAGCACTGTTAATAACCATGTTGAGTACTTACTATGACAGTGCCCTGTTTAAGTACTTTTAATGTGTTGCTCATTGATACTCATCCTAATCAGATATAGTGGGTATTGTTATTAGCCCTACTTTACAGAAAAGAAAACTTAGCAAGCAGAAGGTTAACTATCTTGCTCGAGTTCACACAGCTAGCTTGTGGCAGAACTGAGATTTAAACCCAGTCTGGTTCTAAAATCTTTGATCTCAGGGGTGCCTGGGTGGCTCAGTAGGCTGAGTGTCCAACTTCGGGTCAGGTCATGATCTCAGCATTTCGGATTTCGAGTCCCGCGTTGGGCTCTGTGCTGACAGCTCAGAGCCTAAAGCCTGCTTGGTATTCTGTGTCTTCCTCTTTCTTTGCCCCTTCCCTGCTCGTGCTGTCTCTCCCTCTCTCTCAAACTAAATAAACCTTGAAAAAAATTTAAAACCTTTGGTCTTAAATGTTCTGCTATAGAAAGATCCCCACACTGCTCTCTACATTTTGCTCACAGGAAGACTATGCAGACAGGATGGCAAGATCCTTAAAAATTAAGGTTTCAATCTATAAAATTAACATGTAATGAATGAAATAAAACTTATGTAAATGCCAATGTGAAGGTAGTGTCAATAGATATTAACGTATGATTTAGGTATTGTAAGATCCTAGATATGAACCTCAGATTCCTAATCCCAGATTTAGTTCAATAGTACGGAACAGAAAAAAAGTCTCTTTACGATCACTGTTGGGCTTTTGCTCTGGGATAGATGTGTACATTAAAACTTATGCTTTCACTTTAAAATGTTTCTAAAATTTCTAAATGCATTTTCTTAATATTTTATATAAAGATGAGTTAATAACAACCTAAAAAATTGAAGCCAATATTGTCATATATACTATCATTGCCCAAGTTGACTCATATATAATATTAGAACCTCGGTTTATTCACACATTTTATCACATTTACACTAAAATATAAGCTTCATGAGTGCGGAAACTTTCTCATGTTTATTATTCTTTCTCCAGTACACTTTACACCAGCCCTAGCACATAGTGGCTACTAAGCAAATGTTTTTTGAGTGAATCGATGAGTCCTTGTCCTATGCCTACATGATGTACTTACTGAGGGATACACCCATGAATAATGTTCCATCTTCACTCTCAAAAGTCTTATAGTTTAAAAGGAATAAGTATGCAAGAAATGAGTACAAAGTATTATGGAATATATTAAAATAGAATATGATAATACACAAGGTTCCAAGTAGTACAGAATGTGGGATGATATACTGGGAAGAAAGGATTAATCAACATTGCAGAGCTTAGGCCTGGATGGGAGTTGAAAAGAAGAAAAAGTTTCCTGAGTTGTCAAGGAAATACACGGAGGATGTGGCCTGGAGATGGAAGGCAATGGATAAATGCATGGAAGCATGAGATAGAATGGTGTGTTCAGAGAATTCTAAGTAGTCCCCTCTTACAACCAAATACATGGCAAAAAAAAAAAAAAAGATAGAGTACTATATGGATTAAAACATGACTTGTCTAATCAATGGCATCAGGAAGAGAGCAGGTTGTAAAATTTCATAAATCAGTGAGGAACCTATTTCATTCTTTAATTTGCAAATATTCATTGAGCGTCTACAGTTGAAGGCACAAGCCTAGACCCTGCGGAAACATGAGTCTTGGGGAGCAAGACAAACGGTAATCTATTTGCATGGAGGTTAATTTCTAGGAGATGGAGACAGACAAGACAATGAACAGGTAAAGAAAAGTTAACAGTAATTTTCAGTAGTCAAAAGGACAATGATGAAAACGAAACAATGATATGTAAGAAGACAGGATTCTTCTTTAAATTGGGTTATATGAGGCCTTCTGAGAGGTAACATTGAACGGATCTCGTTATTTGGAAAGAACCAGGTACACAAAGATCTAAGGACACATGGTTCTAGGTAAAGACAACAAAAAGTGCAAAGCTGAAATTAAAGGTAAGGTTGAGCTTGGCATATTTGAGAAAAAACAGAAGAGAGGGTACCCGAATTTTAGTCAGCAGAGAGAGGGAAGAAAGGTAGTAAATGAGTTCAGGAAGGCAGTCAGGAATTCAGTTTTAGGCCTTAGTACGGTATTTGAATTTCTTTTTCTAAGTGTTCCTAAAAGTCACTGAAAGGCTTGACACAGGAGACTGCACCATATAGAACAGATGTAATGCGTAGTACCAAAATCAGAGAGACCAGTTAGGACATGATTTCCAGTAGTCCATAAGAGATGATGGCGGCTTGGCAGGATGGAGATAATAGATTTGGCGAGTGGCGGCACCATTTCGTGGGACTGATCAGTACTACTGACCGTAGGCAAATGCTTATTTGCAGGACTGTTCTGGTCAATTAGTTACAGATAGATTCTTCAGAGAAAGCCGGTTTACTCACTGTCTCCCTTTTTTCTCTCCCCAGCACTGAAATGCCAGGCAACTATGCTCTCTGAGAGAATCATCTTCTCTGTGACCTGGTTCTGCCTTAGGAAAGAGAAGCTGACTCTCAGAATCTTACAGAAACAATTACACTCACAGAGGCTCTGGATTTTGCATTTCTACAAGACATGGTTTGACTATATGGCATAGGGTAGTGCTTACCTCAGGGTCCTGGTGGAGCGCCTGGCATACTGATTAGGACACTTTGCAGTGATTCGGCATCTCCTCCAGCCTCTTACAGGCTTCTGTCTTTGGAACACCTGCAGACTTTGGTTTAGAAAAGCACAGTGATTAGCCCCCAGTGTCCTTTTCAGGCAGAGCTTTACTTAATTAACCCTCTCGTAATGTTTGCCTTATAATATTGGCCTGATCCTCACTCCTCTCGACTCAGAGGAGACAGTAAATGAAGAGACAACAGTGCTTTGAGACCTCCCTGTGGCCATTTCTTCATGCAGGCCTACAGGGCTCTTCCTAATCTTCGCAATCCCTGAGAATCCAATTTCCATGACATGTCCCTGGAAATCCTTCGTAGTCCCAAAATAGCTTACCATTTCTCAGAAAAATCTAAAACATTGGTTATTCTATTTTTAAAGACTTTTTACCATAACATACAATACATGCATACAAAAAAAAAAAAAAACCACACAAAATGCATTGCTTAGTCAGTTATTAGAAGGTATACCCAAACCAACCCACCAAGCACAACTCAGGTCAAGAAAGAGCACTTTGTCAGTTAACACAGGAGTCTCTTCATATACCCTGACCCAAACATTACCACTAATCCCATCTTTATAGTCACTTCTTTATAGTTCTATTTCCCAAGTGTGCGTCCTTATGGTCCATAGTTTAATCTCCCAGTTTAAAAATGTGTCATGTCTTTTAAGTCTATTTTAATCTACAGGTTCCCTCTACATCTCTCTCATTTCCTTGTATCTGGTGAAAAAAACGGGGTCGTTTTGCTTGTAGAGTTTCTCACCATCAAGGTTTTGCTGATTATGTACTCCTGGTAGAATTCAACATCTTCTGCCCTCTGCATTTCTTGCAAATTAGCAGCTGAATCCAGAAGACTGATACATTTCACGTTCAATCACTTTGGCAAGACTAGAGGTGGCATAATGCTGTTTTGTCATGAGGCACAACATGTGTGTGTGGTCCCTCTTTTTATTTTGAAGTTTATTTATTTATTTTTGAGAGAGAGAGCACGAGTGGATGAGGGGCAGAGAGACAGGGAAAAAGAGAATCCCAAGCACACTGTCAGCACAGAGACTGACTCAGGGCTCCATCTCAGCAACCCTGAGATCATGACTTGAGCCAAAATCAAGAGTCGGAGGCTTAGCCCACTGAGCCACCCAGGTGCCCCGGTTTTCACTATGATATCAGCAAATGTTGATGCTTGTACCTGCATCAATTAGTTCATCGGGGCTTGCAAAATACTGATATTCTAACTCTGGCATTTCTTTTCCATTTATTAGTAGGATTACTTTTATAAACAGAAAATGTTTCATATGTTTTTTGTGTACTTTAGTGGCACAGTTCATGTATAGAAGGTAGAATAAATATTTGATTATTTCTTTCAACTTTTAGAAAGAGGTGGGGTTCAGGGTATTGCTTCACAGGGCTCCTCCTGTCTTGTCTCATGCAGTTCACAGATACAGCAGTCTCCTTTCTGAGACTGCCTGGTTTTGTCCCCCCCACCCCGCCTTTATTTAAAATTCTTCTGCCTTTCCCTCTTCTATTTCTAACCTGCTCAACACTGAATCTTCTCTTAAGCAGTTTCTACTCAGTGTGGGACCCTGTCCTGGAAGGGAGCATTTGGTGACTTAGTTTTAAAATTTTTATGGCAGCTGGACTGCAACAGCCCCTTCAGGCATAACTATACACTCTGCTACTGGAGAGGACAGACCTACACTCAACTTCCACTGCTGCCCTCAGATCGGTTCACAGCATTTTCAGGCAAATGCCTATTGGCTAGTTTGAGATTCTAGTCTCAGGGTCCCTCTGATACCTTGTTGCTTCTCTCTGCTGATGTCAACACAGATACGGATGCTACTCAGGTCCGAAACTGTCGCTGGCTTGTCCTCACATGCTTGTACTTCGGGATTCATGGAGATACCTGTCACTTAGTTTTGTCGTAAATGTTGTCCATGGTTTCGGTTTTGCTATCTAGTTTTTAGGTTGGTTTCATGTGGGTATTCAGAAGGATTAATAGACAAACAGAAAAGCTATGTCTCTGCTACAGCCATCTTCTCAGAACTCCCTCCAATTAGTCTAAGTTTTAGTTCATACCCAAGCATCACTGCTGAGGTTCTAGATATGTTAGATTGGTGAATGCCAAATATGTAATCCTGATATTCCACATGTCTCAAAAGTCATCATGATACTCTCTTTAAAAATTCCTCCAATAATAATTCAATTAGTCAACCAATTTAACTAATCAGTACTCATACTATGCGTGATGTAGAACCATTGGGTATTAACGATGGAAGAAAACAAAGTAACTTATTTATTAATTCATTTACTTATGCACTCTTCCATCAAACATATGTGACTAATTACAGACAACATACTGTGACCTAGGACAAGAAGAAGATATGGCTCAACTTTTTCACTATGATAGAAATAGTCCCTTCGGCACATATGTCGTAAGTGCATCCGCTGTGTCATCTTTTATGCTGTGTCCTGCTCTAGGGTCACAGTGAATGTAGAAACTCTGTGGCCACATCAGGATTTGCTACCTGGGGAACATCATAAGGCTTCTCTGAGTTATACCCTCAAGATGTGCATAATAGTACTGTTTACCTAAAGGTGTTTTTTTTAAACATTTTTTTTTCAACGTTTTATTTATTTATTTATTTATTTATTTATTTATTTATTTTTGGGACAGAGAGAGACAGAGCATGAACGGGGGAGGGTCAGAGAGAGAGAGGGAGACACAGAATCGGAAACAGGCTCCAGGCTCCGAGCCATCAGCCCAGAGCCTGACGCGGGGCTCGAACTCACGGACCGCGAGATCGTGACCTGGCTGAAGTCGGACGCTTAACCGACTGCGCCACCCAGGCGCCCCTAAAGGTGTTTTTTTTAAATGTGTATTTATTTATTTCTTTGAGAGAGAGAGAAAGAGAAAGGGGGGGAAGAGCAGAGAGAGAGAGGGAGACACAGAATCCTTAGCAGGCTCCAGACTCTGAGCTGTCAGCACAGAGCCTGATGCAGATCCCACAAACCGTGAGATCATGACCTGAGCTGAAGTTGGACGCCTGACTGACTGAACCATCCAGATGCCCCTACCTACAGGTGTTTTTAAAACTTAAATGATGTAATAGTTCAGGAAGCATTTAAAAAAAAATTGTTAACTGCCTTCCACATGTAAATTCATCAATTTCGTCTTTTAATAAATATTTAGTATCCACTATGTGTCTGGGGTTATATTAGGCTTTGAGGTTACAACCAGTGACTGAGAAAAGATTCTTGCTCTTGCTTAGTGTCCATTCTTATGGAAGAAAGACATTAAACAAATACATGATCAACGTCTCTTAGGTGATGAGTGCCATGATACATTTACAACAGGATGAGGTGATCAAGAGAAGCCAAAGTGCTCCTTAGGCTCAGTACTTATGCCAAGTACTTTGTTTTTCTTCCAAGACTTCAATAATAAAAAAGGAACCTGACATGCTGAGATGATGAGGGTATAGAGTGTGGTAGCCAGAGGAATAGTTGGTTTAAGGCTCAGTCAGGAATGCATTCAATATGACTAAGGAACAGAAAGCTGGTGGGCATGGCCAGAGAGACTAGGAACCTGAAGCAGAAGATGAGGTTGGAGACAGGCAGCTGCTAACTGGATCATGAAGGGCTTCCTACTTCAGAAAAAGAAGCTGGATTTTTTTTTTTTAAGAGAGAGATAGAAACCGTGGAACACTTGAGAACTCAGAATCACTTCAATAGTCCAGATAAGAAATGATAATATGACAAGAGAAATGGTAGTGGCATAGATTGGGACCATAGCAGTGGAAATGAAGAAAAGAGGCTTTATTAGCAAAATGTTTTGGATATAGAATCAAGAGGACTTGCTGATGCATTGTGTATGAAAGATTATATAATGTGAGTAATCAAGGATAACTCCAAAGTTTTGGCTTAAGAAATTGGAAGGATGGGAAGCCATTTACTGAGATAGGAAAGAACAGAATGGATGAAATTTTAGAATGAGCAGAAGTAGCACTTGGGGAAGAATCAAGAGCTCTGTTTCAAATATGTTCATTTTTAGATGCATATTTGACATTTAAGTGGATATGGCAAGGAGGACTTAGGTATATGTGTCTGAGCCTCTTGGTAGAGGTCAGAGCTGGAGATATAAGTATTAGATCACTGACATGTAGATAGTATTTAGTGCTAAGTGAATTGAAGAGGTCACCTAGGGAGAGAGTGTTAAAGAAGAGGCCTCTAGATTACAATGAGCAAAGAAATTGGAGAAGACTGAAAAAGAGGGGACACAGAGACAGGGAAAGAAACAGAAGAGTATAAGGTCCCAAAAGCTAATGGAATGATGGATCTCAATAAGAATGGAATCATTATAGAATGTTGTAGAGAGTTTGAGTTGTGGGAAATCAAATAGCTATGTCCTGGTTAAGGAGATTATAGGCAAGGCATTATACTGCTTTCTGGCCTTGCTGAAAACAGTGGACCAGTATCTAGTTAATGCATATAGTGGGGTTGGGTCTTTGCCTGTGTCTTGAATTCCTTAGACCAGGTTATCTATGGAATATCTTATCTTGTTCTCCACCCTACTTTTGGCATCTGCTCTTTGGTATTCTTGGGAAAACCTTGGTTTTTTTTGCATGCTTTCTATACATTTTTACTGGCACTTAGCCACTGACATATTGTGCAATGTTTTCCCTATGGTGTATGCCTAATAAATGTTGGAGCTTGAGAGCAGCTTGGGGAAACTTCCCTTAGCTTCCTTCTCACCTCTCTTGACTTGTGGAATCTTAAGTAATCCTTTCTGCCATCCCGGGCTTTGCTGGACAAAGCCGAAAGCGAAACCCAAAAGTCGAGTGTTGAACCCACAACGGGTGTCCCTGACGTGATAAGCCAAACCCACATTGAGTAAATTAAGGGTAGAGAAGTGACGATGTGATTTGGCATCATTGAGGTCACTCTCTTCAGAGAGAGCATTACAAGCAGCAAAACCAGTGACAATGCAGAGTTTAAAATTAGTATGTGTCCTCAGACCCTTTCCAGATGTAGGGCACCAATGAACTACTTCCAAAAGTAAAGGTTAACTTGGCTTAGAATTAATATTAATTTCTAGACAGCTGTAGAGGGCAGAAGACCAACAATCTAGACCCCTTACTGCTGTTTTGTCCAATATGGTAGCAACTAGCCACATGTGACTGTTTAAATTTTAAGTTAATTAAAATTAAATGTTATTAAAAATTACTCATCACATTTTAAGTCAAGTGACTACAATAGAGGACAGCACAGATATAAAATACCTCTATCATCACAGAGAATTCTATTAGCCAGTCCTTCCCTAGAGGATGAGGACAGATCCCTCTTCACTGACCTTGACTGCTAAAGGAAACAGGGGCTTTGGTGATTTAATTAAGGAATTACAGAACAGGGAATCTGACTACATCTCAATCGTCTCCGCCTGCTCACAGACTTGTGAGATACACTGACCACAGCATAGTCCTGCATGATTTACAAGAATGGTTGCAATGAAGAAAGAAATGCCACAGTGAAACAGACCAGCAGTTATGAGGGGCCATTATCCACAACACAAATGAGAATTATATCAAGAAATTTATCTTGACCAGCTAGGTGTGCCAAGGCACTGAGACAGTTGGTGCCAAGCCACTAGCCTCAAGTTCCAAGTAGAGTCCCAAGAGAGAAAAGAGAACAAATTGGTTCCTTTGGTCACATTAAATTGAAAAGTCACTCATTACATGGCTCTCTGTATGCCCTTGTCTTCTCCTGAGGTGTCCTCTCCTCTCCTTCCCTTCTTATTGCCAACACAATCAAATGCTTTCTTGTGCATGAAGCCTCCCATGATGCCCCTCTTCATTGCGTTTGCATGCCACTTGTATAAGTTATGCAGAACTTGACATACTGTGGCTTTTCATGTAGACTTTTGCAAATGGAAAGAGTTTAGACTTTGGCAGAAAGCCTTGGATATGAATCCTGATTTTACCTATCAACTTGCATTGTGATTCAGATAAGTTACTTTTCTAATCTAGTTTTCCTCTCTGTAAAACTGGAGCATTGAGGCCTCTTTGGAAGGACTTTGAAGTTTCAGATGAGATAATGTGTGAGAATGTCTGCAGCACCATGCCTGACAGAGTGTGGAGGCTGCAGGATCAGATCAACCCTTCTGCCGTATTTCTCCCTACAGCAAGGGTTGGCTAGGAAGCTAACACTGCTCTTTGGAACTCCGTATCACAAGATTCTTTCCAGGCTTTTCATTTGCCCTACTGTATAACTACTACCTGAGAAAAGCACGAATTAATTCAGAGGTTCACAGATATGCATGAGGTAGAGATTAGTCTTGGCCCTCAAACATGTATATAAAGAAACAAATGATCCATCGGGAATTTCAACTTAATTGGGACCGAGTTATGTGTTTATTCTTCTAATGTATATCTGACCCAATGACTTGAAACTAAGTTCTAAAGAATAAGCCTCAGAGTAATATCTCAGACTCAGTGAATGCTACCCAATAGAACTTTCTGCAGTGATGAAAATGTTCTGTATCTTCCCTGTCTGATACAGTGGCTACTAACCACATGTAGCTTTGGAACACATGAGATGTGGTTAGTGCAAATGAGAAAGTACATTTTTAATTATATTTAATTTTGATTATTTGAAATTGAAATTAAATAACCACATGTGGCTAGTGGCAAACATCTTGGAATTCACAGCTTTAGGATATTAGGATGGGGAGGCTTCAGAGATCGGTAAGTCCAATCTCCAATTTACAAAGGTAGAACAACAAAAGAACAAATATTTCCTGAGTGCTTGTCACATGCCAGACCCTATACTAAAGACTTTCATGTTGTTGCCTTTTAAGATTCCTGATGGCCTCATGAAGTAAATATCGCCAACATTTTACATTTAAGAAAATTCTCTTAGAGGCACATGGTTATGCTTATTTCAGTTAGTCTAGGCTAGTGAGGATAGAGAGGTGTGTGTAACTGATGTGGGTCACCCTATATAAATTTCAACCTCATGCACAAGTCAGTCCCTGTCATACAGGAGCCTACAAAGAATTGGAAAGTGAAATGAAAAGCCAGTATCAACATCATGACAGTAGAACAAGTGAAGATTCCTCTCAATCACCTTCACTCTCCTGTCTCTTAATTTTCAGCCCCAGGAAATTTATCTTTATGTCTCACCCAATTTCCTGGCAGCCATGCCTGCCCTAATTATGTAACACAATTTTTACTGCTAGCCTAAGCAGGACATAATCAGGTGGTAGAACTGCTTCAGAAATATGCTGATCGTGCGCGGAAAATTAACAAACCGTTCCTCTGGCACCAGTCAATCCCATTAGCTGGACCTCAACTCCCATACGCAAGGAAAATTGAATGCTGACAATTCTATCCAACACATTAGAAAGTTTCTTTCCATTTATTCTTATGTCAACTCTTGGGAACTCAAACCGAGGTGATTGATTTGTGCAGTGTATTGTTGTGTCACCTCACTCTTCTATCTGACACCTGTTCCCATATCCCTTTTCTCAAGGCACAGTTTGAATGATATCTTTCTCCCCATCCTCATAACCCTAACATTTCAGACTTTCTAACTGTCTTGGCTTATAGGTGGCAGACTGTGGGACTTTGGGGGCCTCCAAAATCACATGAGCCAATACCCGTAACACATCTCCTCGTCTATATTCTATGGGTTCTGTTTTTCTGGAGAACTCCAGCTAATGCAATGTGGTTGTATTAGAAAATGACATAGCTTGGGGCACCTGGGTGGCTCAGTTGGTTAAGCGCTGCCTTCGGCTCAGGTCATGATCTCACTGTTTGTGAGTTCGAGCCCCATGTCAGGCTCTGTGCTGACAGCTCAGAGCCTGGAGCCTGTTTCAGATTCAGTGTCTCCCTCTCTCTCTGCCCTTCTCCCACTCATGCTCTCTCTTTCTCAAAAATAAATAAACATTAAAAATTAAAAAAAAAAAAAGAAAGAAAATGCCATAGCTTCACTCTACTGTCGAGAAGCCACCTCCAGTCCATCCTGTATGGATTAACAGGCAGAGAAGAGCCTTGATGGGAGACCAAGAGGATGATTTCCAGGGGGATGCCTTTCTTCCAGAGGACAGCTTCAGGCTCCCCCTGAAGAAAGAGAAGAGGTTTTGCCCAAAAAGTCAGAATTAAGAAGTCTTAGCACCACAAACACATACTCAGAATCAAAGGAAACATTCCAAGTGTGAAAAAGATAGTTCATTCACACTAAACAGATCAAGAGGCTTCAGGAGTGGGAAAATGTTCATGGTGCTGAAACACAACATATAAATACTGTTCCTGGAAAGAGAACACTCAAGGCTCTCATGGGCATGTCTGGAAAGGTGTTGAAAAATCAGGGAGGCAGAGACATTGCAGCTGCTTTGAGAAGTAAATGACCATCTCTGAAACCGGAAATAGGGAGCATGAGAGCAGAGTCAGGAATAAGTTCAGAAGTTAGAGCTATAAGGAAGAAGAAAAATGTTTCCTTCTTACAACCACTGCTGACACACGAAAGGTGGTACCTTAATTGTTGTCACGTCATGACAGTGGAACAGCACAGACACAAGAGTTTGCAAGGTTTTCACTCAATGCACAAAATTCCCAGGATGTTTGGCTTTTCTGGAACCCCAGGGCCTGTATCATGAGCAGCCCTCACAGCCTCCCTGCCCTGTTCCTAAAGGTCAACAAGGCCCACAAGGCTGTGGCCCCAATCCTTCCAGATGCTTCTCCATGAGAAAGTTGGAGACATGTTACCATTGTTCTGTTCACATATTGCTCTCCCCACAGTATATTAGGGTGGCCCAAATTATCATGTTAAGGTTTAAGAGGACCCAACTCTCATAAAGAAGAGATTTATATAAGATCCAAGATAATTCTTACCAGAGCAAGGTGAAATCTGCCCGCATGAATGCATAGTCAGGCATTTCTCAACAGGCTTTAATATAAAACAGTGAGAAAGGCCAAATGAAGGAACACCTTATCCGCATGCTTATGGGATTAGAGCTTGTTATTCACACCAATTCCCTCTCATAAATTGGTTTCCAGAGTCTGATATTTTAAAATCAAATCAGGTCTCCAAAATCCATTTTAGGTTGATAGTCTCAACGCTGACTTGAATTGTTTTCTGATCTAGAAATGGAAATCTTAAAGACTCAGCCATGCTCTGCTTAGGTTGCCTGGAAACTTCACCTGAATTAAGATTCCCATGCCTCTCCTTTGGACAAAGTACTACAGAAGGTCTTCTACACAGGGTGAATGTCTCCTTTCCCTCACATCCTCATGGTTTATCTTGGCACATCAGGAGAGTGCATTCATGGACACAAGGAGTCCAAAGATCTGCTTTTTTAAAATTCTTGATGACGTTGGGTTGGCAGAGAAGCTATTTCCAATTTTCCTGAAGAATAAACCAGATGAAGGGAATAAGAGTTCTGAAATAAGTCAAGTGGCTACATCCATCTTAATTAGCCTTGCCCTGGAAATGGGGCCATGAGAACTGGAAGTACAGATGCCATAGTTGAGGGCAGTTTCCACATTTACACCGGAAGATCTAAATGTGGTATACAAAGAGACACATGAACATGGACTCTCAAGCTGAACTTGATTAGCAGTGGGCTAATTACACAATCCCTGTACACCTCTATTTCCTCATGTGTACTTAGGTAAAGGTAGCTCTAAGCATTCTTATGGGATAAAATACACATAAAATATTTAAATAGGACTTTGTAAGAGCAACGTAAATATTAAGTATTTGATTTATCATTTTTATTCTTGTTGTTACATGGGACTTTCTAAAAATACCTGCTTAAAATAGTTTGGAGCCATATTAAGACTTTGTCATTAGCCAACATCTTTATTCCACCACTGCAATCCTAATTCTGTTTCTGTATCTTTTTCCATCTTTTCTGTAGTGTACTGAACAGGAAAATGCCCGTATACACTGAGACACAGGATCTAAATTTTGGCAAGATGTTGTACTGGTTCATTCATGTAACACTTTTACAAATAACGTTTTAGAATGGATTATGTGCATATCACTGTGCAAACATTCTGGGGGTGACAAAGGCAAATAGATGTGGTTACATTTTCCAAGTGTCTATAGTCTAGATAAAGGACAATAAATAAATAAGAGAAAAATATACCTAGCACTACAAGGCAGGCCATGCCTAATGTCAGGTGAGTGGAAAGGACTTTTTTTTTAAGTGTTTTTATTTATTTTTGAGACAGAGAGAGACAGAGCATGAGCAGGGAAGGGGTAGAGAGAGAGGGAGACACAGAATCCGAAGTAGGCTCCAGGCTCTGAGCTGTCAGCACAGAGCCCGATGTGGGGCTGGAACTCACAGACTGCAAGATCATGACCTGAGCTGAAGTTGGACGCTCAACCGGCCGAGCCACCCAGGAGCCCCTGGAAAGGACTTTTAATGCAGCCTAGATCAGTGCTCCAGCTGGACTGTCCTGGCCCTCAAAAACTGGTAGAATATGAATGAGTAGGTGATGGGGTGAGTACAGTCCCATTATAGTACTTTTAAAGAAACATCCACGTGAAAACAGCACAATATGATGGCAGGTTGGTTTAATTTTTCCTTCTTCTTTTTTTTTTTAAAGTTTATTAATTCACTTTGAGAGAGAGAGAGCACACACAAGCAGGGAAGGGGCAGAAAGAGAGACAGACAGAGAGAGAGAGACAGAGAGAGAGAGAGAATGAGAGAGGGAATCCCAAGCAGGCTCCATGCCACCAACATGGAAACCAATGTGGGGCTCAATCCCATGAACCATGAGATCATGACCTGAACTGAAATCAAGAGTCGGATGCCAAACCAACTGAGCCACCCAGGTGCCCCAAGTTTAATGTTTCCAGTAAAATCAATTTCAGCTTCATACTTTCCTTTAGTTATTTAGACATGATTTATTTCAGTCATTTGAGCATAGACGTAATATATGAATTAAAATCTTTACCTTTTAAGTCCAATTTCTGTGTTTCCTTAAGGACAGTTTCTAGAGAATGCTTTTTTCCTGTGTATGGACGATACATTCCTGTTTCTTTGCATTTCTCATAATATAAATTTTTGTTAAAATTTGTATATTTAAAAATATGTGGCATCTCTGATTTATTTATATTTATAAATATAGATTTATATTTCTTCTCTCCGCCTTGTTTATTGTTTTTGGTTGTTCTTATTTCTACTGTTTGTTTACTTTTGTTCTTTGCTGGGTGTAACCACTAAAGTCTTTAATCAACTTAGTGATCACCAAATCCTTGGACAGAGATATCTTTTCATCTCTTGCACCAACACATCTAACACTTTGTTATGAGGCTCTGGGTTTGTTGGGATGTGTTTTGAAGTCTCCAGCTGTCAGTTTCCAACTCTGCTTTAGCCTTCTCTTCCTGCTCATCCAAAGCCTTCAGGTCAGCCAGAAGCGAGAGATTAGGGCCTTTTCATGTCTTCCTAGGCATTTGCACCGCCCCTCACATGCATGTGGTGGGTTGCCAGATTCTCAAGAATATGTCAGAGGCTTGCAAAGCTCGCTATGAACACTACATTCCCCAGTTTTTCCTTTTTAAGTTCTTTGTTCTGCCTGTTGTTAGCCACAGCTGGTACAGCTGCCCCTGCTGCCCACAATGTAAAATTCCCACTGAGTGTCTCCAGAGAAGGTCCAAAGGAAAACAATGGTTTGCACTGAGAAAATAAAGATGTGCCCTGAGAGTGGGTATGAGATGTCAAATATGGGTCCAATCTTGATAGTTCCCTGAGGATGGGATATTGGGGTGATCTTCTAGTCTGTTCTGTTCCCTGTGGTGGCCGACACGCTGCTAGTTTTCACAGCTGGGGTCGTTGTGAGGTTGTCAGTCTTTAAGGCCATCACAGAACTGGAGAAAGGGGAATGAAAACTGGCAAGTTAAGTTGCCAAAAAGCTCACTATTCTTATTGAGATCCAGTTGTTCTTCCCAATTGTTTTTCTTGAACAAATAGTCTTTGGATTGTTGCAAGCTTTTGGTTAATTTCCAGAGTTATAAAAAGTTGCTATTGACATTTTGGTCCATATTCTAGTTACTGGTATGCAGGAGCATATTTTTTTCAGATGTCTTCTCTGTTCCATCTCAGACGTGTTCCCAATGGTTGTATATTTTGTTTTTTCACTATTTATGCAAGTATATTTAATTGTTTTAATGCCACAGTATAGTTCCATTTGCTGTTTATAGATACTTATGTTGCTTCCACTTTCTTTGTTATCCTTATAAAAAATGCTGAGATCATCATCATTCATACCAGACCAAACTGTCTTACCCCTTGAACACATCTCTGTTCTTGTCATTCTGATTCAGCAGCTGGATCCAGCCCTCCTTCTTGGACCCTCATGTGCTGCCACCTCTGCTCTGTGACCCAACCCAATCATTACCTCCTCTGCAAGATCTCAGGGTTTTCCACACAGTATTTGCTGCCCTTGCGTAACACTTAGCTTTAATTTCTAGTACAACATTTATCGCATGGTATTGTACTGACTTGTATGCATGCTGATATCTCACCTAGACTCAGGTCTTTGAGAACAGAGATATCTTCTGGTTTATTCTTTACTCTGAGTCCTTAAGGGTATTAACTTTCTGTGCTCTATCATCCTCTTATTCAAAAACTGCTTCCCAGAATTCCACCCTTGTCTTTTAAGAATTTATTTAATATGTGTATTCTGGGCATTGTATGTTTAAGCCAATGCATTGCCCAAAGGTGATTTTTACCTTACCAATAAAGCCATGTAATGCAGACTGTTCTATATGGTTCCCAGAATTCTCTTAGCTTATCCCTAGCCTGTATCATTTTGGCTTTGGCCTTATCTCAATTCCTGATCCCAGGATTTCATTTCCTTTTATACTTCCATTTGAACATGGTACCTAAGGTGTTTACTGTCTTGAACCATGATCTGGGTCTCTATATTCAATGCCCAATCCCATTCCTGCTCTCTCTGCCACCCTCCCTCTGCTCTCTGCACTGGCTCACCACAGGAGACTAGAACATTCTATGGCAAAATCAATTCTATGGCATACCGGGAAGAGGAGGAGTTCCACAGGGTGTTGGCAAATCATAGGCACAGAATTATAGCCCCTGGAGAAGGACATCAAATCTAACCATATGGTATGTCAGATCTTTTCCCGATCTGGACAACGTATGGAGAATCAAAGGATCCTCAGATAACAGACCAGTGACAATTTTAGAAGTGCAGGGTGGTAGGGGGTGTCAGAGAGAGAGCCAGGATGTCCTAGAAATCTGGTCTAAAATAGGGCATGGAAAAATAAAAGAATTCAGTCTTCTGAGTTTGACACATGGCAGGGTCAAATACGTTGGCAAGTTTCCGATGGGCTATCCCTCTGGCCCCTGAACAATGACATCTACTTTGTTGAGGCCCAGGTGGGACTCCCACCAGCCTGCATTGCCCTGTAAGGTCAAAATTCCAGGCACAAAGGGAATTTTTTCACAGGGTGTTCAGGGGGGTGTAGCTCCCTGGGAACAATGAAGAATCACTGGGACCTTGTGCCATCAGACATAAAACAATAACTGCAATTTCAAAACCCTTTAGGTTTGAGTAATAAGTCTCTCTTGTACCCTGACCATTTGACTTCCTTTTCGTGCCAGAGTAGCTGGCAGGTAGGTATCTGTACAGTAACCGTACAGCATTCATTAACTTGCTTATCTGCCCTTTATATAAAAAGTGCTGCTTGTCGGACAAAATGTAGAAGAGAATATAGTCTGCTGATTTGCTGTATAGAGAGAGAAGGGAAAAAAAAGATTTAAATATTCTCTGTCACTTGGCAGTTTCAAATGCTTCATTGCATCTATTCACAACAGAAAGAACTGAATGTATCTAACAAAAAGGTGCCTGTCCTTTGATTACTGGTTCTGGAATGGTCTATTAGATTTCCTGATGTGGGCACTTGCTTAAAATGCAGAAAATAGTGTCCATCTATTTTCTTCTTGATGTTCACTGCAGTTTGGACATAATGTTCTTTTTTTTTTTCCTTTTTTTTTTTTTTTTTGGTATGATAATTACATCAGGCCAGTCAGCCCTTTTATGTTTGATGGGCAGGTCTGAGCACTGAGGCCAAACATAAATATTTTGAAAATGAGAGGAATAGATAGCCTTCTAGAGTAAAGATAGTCCCTATAACTATTTTATTCAAGAAATAATGAGAAAATATAAGGTCCTTGAAGTGCTGAACACTATTGTTTGTTGTTTTTTTTCCCTTTGTCTACTTTTCCTTCTGACACAGATGGTGAGATAGCATGAGAAGTGTTAGCTGTAGATCTTATTTTAAACTGCCCTTAGAAGAAATGTACCTTTTTCTGTTATTGACTCATCTATATCTATATCTATATCTATATCTATATCTATATCTATATATCTATCTGTATCTATATCTATCTATATCTATATATCTATCTGTATCTATATCTATCTATCTATAGATATACATATATATATATATATATATATATATATATATATATATATTTAAGGGGAAAAGCATCTTCTCTGAGGAAGCAGGTTTTCAATAATCTGAGGTCATTTTTTTGAGGCTTAAGGTTAATTACTGGAAAATCAGTGGGATTTCAATCACGGATCGGATTTGGTTATCATAATAAGTAAGACACTAGAATTTTCTGAGTTCTTCTACAGGAAGGGGATTACTGGAAAAGAAGTCCATTCAACTAATAGACCCGAAACAGCCATGTCATCCCCCAAATGTTGGAATTTCTCTGAGAATACTGTAGCATGATAGGGTAAAACTCCATTTATTCAGTGGATGATCCGGGCCATCGAGGGAGTGCTTCAGGAGCATGGAACTTACCCTAGTAGTGCCAGAGCTATTCTTTTTGAAAGATTTTAAAAGGAGAAAACTTTAACATTCTGAGGAAAATGTTTCTGAATTTATTATACCTCCCTCAAGAGGGAATTCTCTTGAAATCCAGTCCCATGGCTTGAATTATGAGTATGGTAAAAGGCTTTTTAAGGTCAAATACGTTTGGGCAATGCTGAGTTAAACAATTCAAAAAAGAAAAAAAAGGCTTATTTATTATTATATGTATTAGTTTGTATGCTAATAGGCAATGCAAATCATCTAAAGGCTTACATAAAATGCAGTAGTTCAAACCCTTATCCGGCCATAAATTCTGCTGCTTTTCAGCAATTCACTGCTAAGGGACTGCTATGTCATGAAATACGCTTACAGAATCTTTTCATTATAATCTTCCCTGCCTTTTAAAATAAACTACACTGAATATTTCTCTTCGTGACTAATATATTGTTGGTGATCAATAATTTCGAGTTGTAACAGATGAATGACCTTAGATGCTATTGAGGAATATGGAGTGATTTCTCCTTACATAAATGCGAAATAGTGATGTGTGTGTGTGTGCGTGCGCGCGCGTGTGTGTGTAAAAGGAGGCAGACAATGTTGTTCTTTTGTATGTTCATTTTTTTAAATTTTTTTTTCAACATTTTTTATTTATTTTTGGGACAGAGAGAGACAGAGCATGAACGGGGGAGGGGCAGAGAGAGAGGGAGACACAGAATCGGAAACAGGCTCCAGGCTCCGAGCCGTCAGCCCAGAGCCTGACGCGGGGCTCGAACTCACGGACCGCGAGATCGTGACCTGGCTGAAGTCGGACGCTTAACCGACTGCGCCACCCAGGCGCCCCATCTTTTGTATGTTCATAAAGAACATAATTCTATTGGTAGCTGTAAGTCATGTCCATGACTCTGGTGTGATATTTCTGTCCCTTTGGGCAACTGTCTGTGCGCATGCCTGTAGCAATGTCTTTACCACCTGTTATTTTTCGTTCTTCAGTTGCTGCACATTAGGAAGCCAAATAAAGGGTAATTTGGGAAAATAGCATAGGGGAGGGGAAAAGGACAAGCAGGGCCATTGCAAATCACTTAGAATCCTGCAGACTTGACTTCAGAATCTGGCTCTGCCCCTTTCCAGCTGTGAAACTGAGAAAAACATACGGCCACTGTGAACCTCTGCTATTTCGTTTACACAGTGAAACCAGTGGCATGTATAGAGTGGAGAAAGCTGCTTCCTTTCTCCCTGTCTTCCCACCTACCCTAGGTTCTTCCACAACCCATGAAAGGAGAAGTTTCTCATCAAACAGCAGGTGGAGGTCAGGGCCTTTTTCTCAGAGAGCCCATGTGGGCACTGACACACCCAATAATGAGATAGTATTTTTCCATTTCTTTTCTGCCGCTTTTCACTGTGTTTTCAGAGTCCAATCTGGAATCTCTAAGGAAGGAGAGGTGCTCTGTAGAGATGCACTTGCTCTAAATTTTGGTCACATTTCCACCAAATGTCACAAATCCAGTACATCTAAACACACCTCCCTCACAGCATCACAGGGAGAGTTAAATGAAGATTCTACAGCTGCTGCTGGTTCTTATCCACCAGGAAGAACTCTTCTTATTATAACTCCTTCTCAAGTATGAATTCATGAACTCCAAATAAGGTTCAGATGATCTCTTGCATAAATAAAGCGCATGTGCTTTTGTGTGAACATCACAGATCATAGCTATGTTCCAGATTAAACGCCAGAAGAAACAAGTATTGTCATATTCTGCATTTACCATTGGTATCCAAGAAAGGTTTAGCTAAATTTTAGTAAATATAATACATAAAACAGAAAAATTATTCTTCTTAACCATGTCATTTAATATGTTCTATCACAGGGGCGCCTGGGTGGCTCAGTCAGTTAAATGACTGCCTCTTGATTTTGGCCGAGGTCATGATCTCACGGTTTGTGGGTTTGAGTCCCACATCAGGCTCTGCGCTGACAGTGTGAAGCCTGTTTAGGATTGTCTCTCTCTCTCCCTCTCTCTCTGCCCCTCCCATGTGTTCTCTCTCTCTCTCTCAATCTCTAAAATAAATAAATACACGTAAAAAAATTTAATATGCTCTATCATAAATGATAGCCTCATAGAAGGGTTGCCTACCTGTGACATCACCCCAATTAAAATATTTGGAACCACAGATTATATTAGGGCCTGTTCTTAAACAGTTTTAATTGAGTCACTTATTACCTATACATGGGATATACTTTTCTCCCTCTTTAACCTATATTGTTCATCTATTTGATCAAGAAGAATATCATCCCCTGGGCCATGGGTAAAAAGAAATATTCCAGTGCCATTGTGTGGGTTAGTCTGATCTATGAATTTGGTGAATAAATGTAAATGTTAAGAGAAATGCTCTGCTCTCTTTGTCCCATTGTCCTGATAAAGATTGGATTTGAATTTTTAAAAATAGAAAACATAGCATAGAGCTTGAGATAGAATATTAAAAAAAAAAAAACTGTTGGCCAATGGAATAGAAATGACGGTACCTTCTTCCCCCCCACCTTTTTTTCTTTGATCTATCCCTGCCTTTGGCAGATCTAACTTTTTTTGTTGTTGCTAAGAATTTAAAATTTCTTACAGAATACTCTGGGAGAAAAAGCTCTTTATAGTGTCCAGGCAAGTGAGAAAATGTAAATGATCCAGGAAAGTAAACCTTACAGTACGATGCTGGTATAGCATTTCGAATTTCATGTCAATTATCTATTTCAGTTAAAGTTCAATGGTTTTTATTGAGAATTATTCTTTTATGACCTTAAACAATAATAACACTAAGTAATTTCAGATAAAAATCATGTGTTATTCATAAAGGAAAAGTAATCCTCTCTTACATTTTCGCCTTGCTCTTTCATTTATAAAGCTCTCACATGTGACCTTTCACCTGAACCTCATCGCAGCCTCGTGTGGACAAGCTGTGATAAACATGAGGTATTTGAGTACTGAGACATCAAGAAACTTTACCAGTGTCATCCAGCTATTGAGAAAGCAGCATGGACATGTATGGAAATAGGTCTAGATTTCTGGTTCTCACATCCTTTCACTTCCTTTTTGAAAATTAACAACACGCATTCATACACAGACCATGTACTATCGTCGGCCTAGAGGCCTCAGGGATGTTGGAGGTGAGCTGCTCTCTGCTTTGGGGAGTTTCATTTCAATAAGGAGAAGGTGGACTAAAACCAGGTAATAAACACATGTAATAATATCAGATAGTTACAAGTGAGGAAGAAAAAAAATAACTGGGGGGTAGGGACAGGTCCTTGGCCAATATATCTAGGGAGGTCACTAAAGTGTATCGGCTAGGAATCCCACAATGTGAAAATCCCAATTAAAGTAGTTTAAAGTATAGGAACATTACCTTACATAATAAAACATGGAGGTAGGCAGTTCCAGGATTGGTCGACTCAGCAGTAAAACCATGTCAGGGTCTGAAATGTTTTTGGCTTTCCTCTCCTGGATACATAATGGCTACTACAGTTTCAAGGACCAGGTCCTCATTTAACATGACAAATGAAGGTGTGGGCTTTCTTGTTTCTTTCATAAAGGCAAAGGAAATTCATAGCTGTAACTAGACTGTTTCACTAAATGACTAGGCACCATAGACTAGCCATGTCGATAAATAAAATTATCAATCACAATAGCGTATGAGAAGGTGACCTATAAAATGTAAATTCCACTCTTGAACCCCATTATCTCCATCCTTCCAACTTCCTCTCTGGTTCCTACGCCAGCAATCCCTCAACCACTGATCCTATTGACTTTGTGCTTTTTTTTTTTTTTTTTTTTTTGGTAGTTTGGTAGTTTATTTTATTTTTTTAAATATATGAAATTTATTGCCAAATTGGTTTCCATACAACACCCAGTGCTCATCCCAAAAGATTCCCTCTTCAATACCCATCACCCACCCTCCCCTCCCTCCCATCCCCCATCAGCCCTCAGTTTGTTCTCAGTTTTTAAGAGTCTCTTATGCTTTGGCTCTCTCCCACTCTAACCTCTCTCTCTCTCTCTCTCTTTTTTTTTTTCCTTCCCCTCCCCCATGGGTTCCTGTTAAGTTTCTCATGATCCACATAAGAGTGAAAACATATGGTATCTGTCTTTCTCTGTATGGCTTATTTCACTTACCACGAATTCAGCAAAGTCGCAGGATACAAAATCAATGGTGACTTTGTACTTTCAATTCTTCCCCATATGCCTTTATTCCTTCAGTAATTCAGCTTAGATTCCATGTCTCAGCACTATCAATGCTCTAGCACAGACACTCATGTCCTCTGGACCTCCTTCCCTCTACTGTGCTTGTCTATCAAGGACCCAGTCTTGGTGAAATATACCATTCATTCCATTCCTGGACATGAATTATTGAATGTTACTGGATTGAAATCATACAACTCTATTGACAGGAATCATTTCCTATTTATGACCACATATTTCAAATGGTCACTCAATACTGCTCAATGATGTCACTGCATCTCTCTACTGAATTCATTCTCCCACACAGCAAGATGGCTATTTCACACTTTTTTTTTCTACTCACAGCTTGAAGGACTAATCACCACTGTCAGCTGATCATCTCCAGAAAGAAAAGAACGGTACTGCAAAGAAAGCTACCTCATTTTCACAGGACCAGCCTATTAACCCACTAGCATCTGAATCACTTTTTTGACATCTTAGTAAATGGAAGATGCAAGTTCTGATTTCAATCCAAACCCTCCACTTACCCCTGACTCCATCCCATCTTACTTGGTATGGATCTGAGCTTCTATTTTATACATCTCCTCTCTAAAGGACCACTCCAATCAGCACACCAATGTGCTTCTGAAACTCCAAATTGCCCTCCAGATACAATTACGTTTCTCTGTTGCTCTTAACCTCAAAACCCTTCAAAATAACGGTTAATACTCCCCCTCAATGTTGTTCCCTAATATCACCTTCTCAACCTACTTCTAGGCTTTTCTACCCCTCATACCACTGAAATAGCTCAATCATTGCACCAAAAAACTACGTCTTGCCAAAGGCAATGATCAATTTTCAGTCACCTTTATTTGACTTCTCAGTAGCATATGACTGGGTTGATCTCTCCTTTTTGAAATATTCTCTTACCTCAGTCTCAGGAAAACTGTCCTCAAGTTGTTTTCCTTCTATTCTAGTGTACCTTCCTTCTCAACCACCTTTCACGCATCTTTGTCCTCTTCCAATTTAAGCGTTGGGATGACCCGAGTCTATTTTCTCTACCCTTTTCTTTTCTCTCTTCTTTATTTACACCCTTCCTAGGTAATCTCACTCAATCCCAGCCACCAAATTCCCCCAGACCAAACATCTTCTTAGATTTCATGCTCTGATATCCTACTGCCTACTCAACAGCTACACTTCGGGGCATTACAATCATCCCTGTCGCAATATGGCTGGAGTGACAGTGTCGCCACTGTCTGCCAAATCTGCTTCTCCTGCAGCCCCAGCTCCAACCCCATTTCAGCATTCCCCATCTCTCCCATCCAGTCACTCAGGCCCAAAATTCATTTTCATCTTTCTCCTTCTTGCACACCCCAAATTCAATCCAGCATTAAGCTTTGTTGCCACTACCTCCAAAACATACCTTAAATCTGAACGTCTCTCACCATCCGCCATTCTAGAGCAGTAGCACCAATCACCACCCCCACCCTATCTCCCTGGACTGTCTGATTGCCTGTGCTCCCCGAGAGTCATTTCTCCCGTCACAGCCACAATGATCTTTCAAAGAGCAAATTATGTCTGTTTGCTCCTGCTGAAAACTCCACAGTGGCTGTTCATTGCACTTATAATGTAATCCAAACTCTGTCCTGGCAAGTTGCTTCTTGATCTCTCTGTCTCTTACCTCCCTTTCTGACATCGTCCCCTCTACTTTCCCCCTTTTGTTCACTCCACATTATTCTATTTTATCTTTGTTATAACATTCTTCTGTTCCCTCAAATTATCTTAATTATTAAATTGCCCATTGTTTATAAATATAGTTTACTGTTTATAAGTCCCCACTTGAGTATAAATTCCATATGTACATCTTTTCCATATACCCTGCTGTCTCCCAAGTACTTGGATTGATCACTGACACATGAGTGAAATATATGCTTGCAATGTATCTTCTGTTTGGTCACATTTGGTAGAAATGTAGATAAAGGAACTATTTTGCTTTCCTCTGAACTTGACTATAAGAAGACAACAACCCAACATTACAACAAATGAAAGTTGACACCCAATCTTGCTGTGGGGACACTGGGGGTTGGAAGGATCTGTGGCAAAGAGGAAGGTATGCATCTCACACAAAGGGGAGACTGCTATTCAGCATTAGGCACCAGCCACCCTGCAGGAACGTAAGCCCAGTGTCCCAATATGCTTAATTTTATTTTCTTTTAAGGAAACCTTCAATACTGATTTTAAGTGGTATCTCTAGATTTATAAATATTCAAAATCAACTCAATTCCTTAAAAAAAAAAACCTGTATGAAAACTGAACATAATCCACGTGCAAAATTATTTTGGTTTGTAGACTTTCATTTTGCAGCTTTTGCTATAGGTAATTTCATGGGCAAGAAAGAAAAACGTAAAGAAACTTAGTGTAGTGTCTTGGCTGATGATGAGAAAAACAGTGGAATCTGTAGGCAACTCAAAGAAGCTTTGTTTCAGAGTTTTACCCCTACATAGGGCCTGACTAAGCATTTTGGAGTTGGTCTGAGGTCTGAAGCCCCTACCTTCACAAGCAACTTTCAAAACAACAGAGATATTTTCTCTTCCTTCAGGACACTGGTTGCTGTGGTCTATGAAAGCAAAAATCACACAGAAACAAGAAGAGGGTAAAAATAACTAGAGGCTTATAAGGGTGGGGATAGGGGCAGCAGCACAGAAATCAGAATTCCTCACCTACAGTTCAAGGGGACTGGGGCACTCATCTAATTTGGCTCATACTTGCGTTCAGTATCTCCATTCTGTGACCAGAATAATGTTGAAAATTTATCTTGAGAAATATTTAAAATCACATTAATAAAGAACAAGGAGTATGTATTTCCTTTTCCATTTAGACACCCTGCAAAAGTATTATTGTTACAACTCAGTTCCCTTTCATCTAAATAAACATTCTCTGGCACTTTCCTATGGCCACACACAGTATTTGTTGCTGTAAAAACTGCTGAATTAAACAGTATACAGACAGTCCCTGACTCATGATGGCTCAACTTACAGGTTTTTGACTTTACGATGGTACAAGAGCAATGTACGTGTTCAGTAGAAATCATACTTCGAATTTTGAATTCAGGTCTTTTCTTGGGCTTGCATTACACTGGGCAGTGGCAGTGATTGCACCTCCCAGTCAGCCAGGTGATCACTGGAGCAAACCACTGACAACACTTTCACACATATACAAGGATTGTACATGTACATGAATACATATACAGTATTCAAGAAATTGCATGAGATCTTCAACCTTTACTATAAAATAGGCTTGTGTTAGATGATTTTGCTCAGCTGTAGGCTAATGTAAGTGTTCTGAGCACATTGAAGGTTATGGTAGACTAAGCTATGATGCTGGGTAGGTTAGGCATATTAAATTCATTTTTGACTTCCAATACTTTCAACCTATGATGGGTTTATCTGGATATAATCCCATTATAAGTCAAAGATTATCTGAACAGACTTTGCCCTTAATGAGAAAAATATATTCTCTACCCCTTTTCTCCCATGTCAGTTGGGATCACTCCCTCATCTCTAGAGCCCCTTTAAAGGAGAGTTGGACAGAACTGGTGGCAGTTAGCGAAGACTTCCACGTAAGCGTTAATTGATTTATTATGTTCATGTCATGTTTCTATCACCTTGATTGTAAGCTTCTGGAGGGGAAGAACTGAGTTTCAAACTTCTCTTTTTTACCTTAAGGACCTAGTATGGGTTGGGCCTCCAGGATTTTCTCAATTATCCCATGTTAAACTTGGGACAGCTTAAAAGTTTTGTGGTAGCCAAGGACACTGCCTCTGGCTTTCCCAGGAAAGGGAATAAGGGCACAGTTGGTCAAGCTTCTTCTTTTCTTCTTTTGTAGTTGTTGTTATTCCTCCTAATGTAGGAAGAAGAAAGTTCATACTCCTCCATGGAAATCACAATCCTATTTTTTTTTTTTTTAGCTTGGCTGGCTCTTTTCAGAATTTCTGCAGAAATTCCACCAAAATTTATACCTTCCAGAGTATGAACTCCATGGAAAAAGACAGTTGATTCCACAGTTGGGAAGTTTGGCTTTTCTCAGGGCTATGAAGTTTAAGAGGACCATAGTGGTATGTGTTCCATGTCATTCCAAACTTGAACACTTATAATGAATTCCACCATTGGAGAAAACTAACCTGCTTTCA
Source organism: Neofelis nebulosa (assembly GCF_028018385.1). Classification (NCBI taxonomy): domain Eukaryota; kingdom Metazoa; phylum Chordata; class Mammalia; order Carnivora; family Felidae; genus Neofelis; species Neofelis nebulosa. The sequence goes on from NC_080790.1 coordinate 13,020,434, forward strand.
AAATATGTTGAGATCAAGATACTTGCTAGGTACAAATGGTAGGATGAGCCTCCAAAATGACAAGAATTGTCTCTCTATTCAGAACAGGCAGAAAGAAAGTGTAATGGAACAATATGCTTGGAACTCTGTGTGAGCCCTCCACCAGTGAAATACTGTGAATTACCAAAGCCTTTAATTAATGTATTTAGCACCTTTATTTGGCAAATTAATCTGTTTAATCCCATTTATACCAAGGGGCAGAGAGAAATGAAATGACTCCGAGTCATAGAAGCCGAGGGAAACAGGCTTAGCCCATAAGTCAGTCTTACCTGGACCATTTGCAGAAAAAAATACTGGGTCTTCCCCCCCCAGAATCTATTTCAAGCAATTCCCTCTCTGATGTGCTTGTCAGTGTCCCTTCTGCTGCTATGCATGAGGAATGAATGGGAACCTACAGAGTAGACCTAGAATCAAAGAGAAAGAAGGCTTTGTTACTCTTCAAGGTTCAGCAGAAAAGAAATGCCCAGAAATCATGGATGACCTCAGCAAAACTGAGCTTTATTTATATACCTGCAAAGGAAAGAAAGAAGATCGAGGTCCCCAAATGGTCTTGCTAGGCAGCTTCATACATTACATCATCTGATTCTGTTCTCTCAACAACACTCTGGCATAGATCTATTAACCATATTTTACACACGAGTAAGCCACAGCTCAGAAAGGTTAAATAAAGCAGAATCTATTAATTAACAGTATGTGGCCTGAAATAATTCCATAGTCCATCCTCAGCAGGACACTGTTCAGCTTCCACACAGCAATTAATAAGCTGTGCAACCTTGGAAAAATTACTTAGTGTCTCTGTCTCTATAAAAATGAAGGAGCTGGAGTTATCCATTGTGGATAAAGTGATGAATGGTGCAACCTACAATGGGAGAGACACATGAGCAAAGGCATAACTACCCAACTGGTAATAATGCTTGGGATAATGTATAGCACAGGCTATTAAGAGAGCAGAGAGGTACATTTAATATAGCCTAGGGGTTAGAGAAAACTACTCTTGAGCTCAACCTTTAGAATTTGTAAGATTTGGGGGATGTGGTGAGAGGGATATCTAGTAGAGGGAATAGCTTCAGACAAAGGTGTTGAGAGATACTCAGATAAGCATGTCAAGAGTAAAGCAGGGAGGGGGCTGGATACTCTCAGCTAAGTCAGTAAGAGAATGAAGGTTCTGTATACAAGAATGTTTAGATATTTTGCCTTGAAAAGGAAAGGAACTGGGGCACCTGGGTGGCTCAGTTGGTTAAGCTTCTGACTTTGGCTCAGGTCATGATCTTGGGGCTTGTAAGTTCAAGACCCACATTGCACTCTCTGTTGTCAACACAGAGCCTGCTTTGGATCCTCTCACTCCCTCTCTCCTCTCCCTGTCTTTCTCTCTCCCTCTCTCAAAAATAAACATAAAAAAGGAACCAATAGAGGGTTTTAAGCTGAAGATAATTCTGGGTGCTGTAAGAAGAATGGATTGCAGAGTTTGAGACTCAAGGCAAGGAGACCAGTTAGGTGACTGTTGCTTTCTCCAAAAAATAAATGAACAAGAACACCAGAAATTGGGCTAGGGAAAGGAAAGAAAGGAAAACAAAAACAAAAACAAAAAAAACCTATGATGACCCAGTTAGTAAACGCACTCTGTCAATAGACAGAACAGGTGAATTACAAAGCAACGGTGGAATGATGGATTCCAGAAGAATTTGAAAAGAATTCTTAATACTTTGAGATATTAACTGGCAGTTAAGCATAGAGGATCAGGGTTCTGGGGTCAGGGAGACTTGGGTTTAAATGCAACTGCTGCTACTTATCAGCTTTGTGATTGTTAAAATATTACTTAACTCCTCTGAGGCTAAATTTCCTCATATGTAAAACAGAGAAAGGTAGTAACACCTATCACATGAAGTTGTTGTAAGATTAAATAAGGAACAAAATAAAGACATGTAAAGGACTTGGCACAGTGTCTGGCACATAGTAAATGCTCAAAAAATAATTGTGTTATTATTATGAGCCAGAAAACTCCCGTTAACTCTCCACCCCCAAATCCAAATAGCAGCAGGACGGCATTCACATACACCACCCATGATTATTGCTTATTAAATTCATCAAGTAAACAGTTCTTTTGAAACTTCTGAAAACAGCTTTTGCAAAGAATTTCCAGTGCCAATGTCCATGGGCATTCCAGTTCTATTACATCTTTGCTTATATTGGACATTAAAATCTCAGTTCCTTTTTTTCTCTCTTATTCATTATAGTAGGTCTTTATATACAAAACACTTTACTGTGCCTGTTCATTGACTGTGCATACAATAACAGGACAGAATAGGAAGGTGCTGGTGAAAACCAAAGTGAAATGATTAGAGATTGATTTGAGTCAGCAGTGAAAAAATAAGAAAGAGGAAAAAAATCTCATAGAGTGTCTGACTTTCCAGGTCTCTTCACCAAGACAGGTCTGTGCAAACTGTGCCTGGTTCCAAACTTAGTTACTCCAGCTCTCTGGCTCCAAGTAGGGAATTGATGAAATGTTATCATCATTCCATATTGTACTTTGGGAGCTCCAGCATTTATTTAGAATGAAGTTGGAAGAATTGGAGGAAGTAAAAGCCAGATTAGAATTTGAAGACAGGCACAACTTGTTCTGAAACTGTCAGGCAGCTCTACAGACAAGCCCCATGCAATCTGATAATCAGCTTACAACTGAACTGTTCAGATTCGTGATGAACTTTACCAGATCTTCTTCTCTCCAAGCTCTACTAAAGTTGACTGATTACAGTTACAAAGTTTGAACCGCTAAGATTCTCTCTAATTGTGGTATATAATTCATAAGAAATGTCACTTGAAAATCAAATATGAAAGTACAGTTACCTCCTAAGATACATTACTAACATTAACTTATTCTATGAGTTTTTCCAAATAATCAATGCATAAAATATGCGAGATATTCAATCAGGCATCTGAAAATATTCTTCTTGCTATATTCTTGACTAAAAACTTGATTTAAGTCTCCATCACCATCTCTTGGATTATTAACAGTGTTCTCACTGGAATATCTGTCTCCACCCTGGTTTTAATTACCAGGGATGATGATGATGATGATGATGATGATGATTCAGGGTTTTTTTTAAAGAGAAGTTTTAGGTTGACAACAAAGTTGAGAAGGAAGGTACACTGATTTTCCATATACTCATCGTCCCATACATGCAGAGCCATCCCCATTAGCGACATCATTCGCCAGGGTGGTACATTTGTTACATTTGATAAGCCTACACTGAGTGACATAATCACTCAAAGTCCATAGTTTACGTTACAGTTCGCTTGTGGCACTGTACATTCTATGAGTTTAGACAGATCTATGACATGTGTCCACACGGCATGCTTCTCAAGAACAAATATAAATCAATGCTACAGTGGGAGTTTTATAAGTAAGGACATTGGGCCAAATGGTCATTCAACTAATAAAGCTACAGAAAGCTAGTTTTGAACATGTAGGAACATAGGAAATACCATATTCTTGAGTTCTTTCTGAGGAATATATTACAGGATGGGCTCTAGCCTACTAAGGGTTGATTGAGGGAAATTTTAACTTATCCCAATAAAAAGTTAAACTATTTTACTATAGCTTGGTAAGTTGATACTAAAGTCCATGTGGAAACATTAAACATACAACAACATATAATATAGTTATAATAATACAGTTAAAGAAGATTTATGAGGGAAAGAGAATTCATTTTAACAGATATTAAAACACACAGCCACACCTACTAAACCATACTAATGCATGAGTAGATAGAAGATTAATGGAATGAAATAGAAAGTCCAGAGACACAATGTATTACATATAAAAATTTAGTACTTTAAAAAGGTAGTGTCTCATATCATTGAGGAAAAGGGCTTTTAATAGATGGTGTTAGAATAACTGGATAGCCATTTGAAAAGTTTAGGCTAGAACATTTTCTCACATCCTACATAAGAATAAATTCCTAATATATCCAACAATGTAAAAAAATATAAAACTATTTGAATATTAAAAGAAAAATTCTTCTATAACCTGAGTGTAAAAAACAGTGATCCATTATACAAAATCCAGCTTCAATTTGAAAAAAAAAATAAATTTTACAACAAAAATATTTCAAATCATGGTATAATAGCAAAATCACAAGAAAAATGGACAAGTTGGAAGAAAAACATGTTATGTGGGGCATCTCGGTTAAGCGTTGGACTCTTGATTTCAGCTCAGGTCATGATCTCTTGGTTCCTGTGATTGAGCCCCAGGTTGGGCTCTGCACTGACAGTGCAGAGCCTGCTTGGGATTCTCACCCTCCCTCTCTTTCTCTGCCCCTCCCCTGCTTGTGCTCTTTTTCTCTCTCTCTCAAATTAAATAAATAAACTTAAACAAAAAAGAAAAATGATTTATGTATCACAGATAAATGACTAACAGCACTAAAATATGAAGACTTTATTTTTAGTTGGTAGGGAGTAGACCAAAAATGAGCAAAGGACATCAAAAAAAATCACAAAAAATGTTTTTTAACATATGAAAAGATGTTCAATTCTATTCATAAGATCAGTGCAAATTTAAAACCACACTAAAATATCATTTCTCACCCATTAGATTGGCAAGAAATCCAATAGCTTGATAAAACACACCATTTGCAACACTGTAGGAAAACAGTCACTCATGCAATGTTTATAGAAATAAAAACAGTATAACAATGGAGAGAAATTTAGCAGTATCTAATAAAATGAATGTTCATTTAGCCAGAAATCCACTAAGAATTTACATCTTAACCCAGAAATCTGCTAAGGATTTATTTGATGCTACAGGTCCAAAAGCAGGAAAATAAATTTGCATAAGGTTATTATTTGCAACATTATTGGTAATTGCAAGGTGTTTGAATCAACCTAAATGCCCAAATACAGAAGAATTGCTAAAAAAAATTGTATTACATCCACCCCAAGTAATGCTTCACAGCTGTAAAAATGAATAAGGAAGGCCCCCTGAACTGAAATGGAATGAATTGCAGGATATATTGTAAAGTGAAAAAAAAAAAAACAGCAACAACAAAGAAAACCACACAGTATATATAGTGTGCTAACTTTGGGGTAAAAAAGAAGATAATATAATAAGATAAGATACATATACATGCTTAGTGTTGCAAAACGCCAACATAGGAAGGATAAACCAAAAACAGTAAACTTGGTTATCTGCAGGGGATGAAAGGAAAACTAAGTGGAAGGAATAGGGGAGGGAAGACATTTCTGGTGATATATCTTTATTTATTTATTTATTTATTTATTTATTTATTTATTTATTGTTATTTTTATTTTTTTTTGCATAGTTTTCACTTTATTTTTTTTCAATATATGAAATTTATTGTCAAATTGGTTTCCATACAACACCCAGTGCTCATCCCAAAAGGTGCCCTCCTCAATACCCATCACCCACCCTCCCCTCCCTCCCACCCCCCATCAACCCTCAGTTTGTTCTCAGTTTTTAAGAGTCTCTTATGCTTTGGCTCTCTCCCACTCTAACCTCTTTTTTTTTTTTTTTTTCCTTCCCCTCCCCCATGGGTTTCTGTTAAGTTTCTCAGGATCCACATAAGAGTGAAAACATATGGTATCTGTCCTTCCCTGAATGGCTTATTTCACTTAGCATCACACTCTCCAGTTCCATCCATGTTGCTACAAAGGGCCATATTTCGTTCTTTCTCATTGCCACATAGTACTCCATTGTGTATATAAACCACAATTTCTTTATCCATTCATCAGTTGATGGACATTTAGGCTCTTTCCATAATTTGGCTATTGTTGAGAGTGCTGCTATAAACACTGGGGTACAAGTGCCCCTATGCATCAGTACTCCTGTATCCCTTGGGTAAATTCCTAGCAGTGCTATTGCTGGGTCCTAGGGTAGGTCTATTTTTAATTTTCTGAGGAACCTCCACACTGTTTTCCAGAGCGGCTGCACCAATTTGCATTCCCACCAACAGTGCAAGAGGGTTCCCGTTTTTTCACATCCTCTCCAGCATCTATAGTCTCCTGATTTGTTCATTTTGGCCACTCTGACTGGCGTGTGGTTTTGATTTGTATTTCCCTGATAAGGAGAGACGTTGAGCATCTTTTCATGTGCTTGTTGGCCATCCAGATGTCTTCCTTAGAGAAGTGTCTATTCATGTTTTCTGCCCATTTCTTCACTGGATTATTCGTTTTTCGGGTGTGGAGTTTGGTGAGCTCTTTATAGATTTTGGATACTAGCCCTTTGTCCGATATTTCATTTGCAAATATCTTTTCCCATTCCGTTGGTTGCCTTTTAGTTTTGTTGGTTGTTTCCTTTGCTGTGCATAAGCTTTTTATCTTCATAAGGTCCCAGTGATTCATTTTTTCTTTTGATTCCCTTGCCTTTGGAGATGTGTCGAGTAAGAGATTGCTACGGCTGAGGTCAGAGAGGTCTTTTCCTGCTTTCTCCTCTAGGGTTTTGATGGTTTCCTGTCTCACATTCAGGTCCTTTATCCATTTTGAGTTTATTTTTGTGAATGGTGTGAGAAAGTGGTCTAGTTTCAACCTTCTGCATGTTGCTGTCCAGTTTTCCCAGCACCATTTGTTAAAGAGACTGTCTTTTTTCCATTGGATGTTCTTTCCTGCTTTGTCAAAGATTAGTTGGCCATATGTTTGTGGGTCTGGTTCTGGGGTTTCTATTCTATTCCATTGGTCTATGTGTCTGTTTTTGTGCCACATAGTTTTCACTTTAAAAAGTACGCTGGTGCTATACACCTTAACAAAATACAATGAAATCAACAAGCCTGGGATAAAACAAAATCATGTAAACAACAAACGAACCCTACTGTATTTCAAAACACATAGACGCCTCTGGTAGGAAAACTGCAAGAGTAAATGAGGTTGTTTTACTCATTTGTAAATGATAGTCCAGCCATTTTCATGAAGAATTCGCGCCCCTTCAGCTCCCCACTGTTCACACGAGAAAGGGCTTAAGGAGCGAGGGTGCATTCGCGCGTGTGTATGGGTGTGCCCTGTGCATGTGAAGCACACGCGGAGGAATGAGTAAACAGAATTGGACAAGTCTAACTTCAAATCGCAGATGTGGGATTTGAGGAGAGTAATGTAACCACTAGTTAGATGTGGTTGGGCACGAATACCAGCTAACCTGGTTCTGACTTTTTCATCTTGGACACCATATTTAACGTTCTTGAGTCTTAAGTTTCTTCTTCTGTAAAATTACACTTGATCTTAGCCAAAAGGCCGAGAAGCGATTCTTGTTCTGTAAAACTAAAGAACTAGTCATACCTACATCCTAAATTTAGGGCAGGGACTGAGTTCATTTATGCAAATAGATGAGGTAATTCATGGAAAGGATTTCACTGGAATGTAAGCACCACAAAAAGTCAGATTCTTTTGCATTTTGTTCACTGCTGTGCCTTCAATTCTAGACCCTGCCTGGCACACATCTGGTGCTCATCCCACATCTGTGGGATGAATGAATAAAAGCCTTTTCCTGTCCCTGACACATGAGAGCTATGCAAATGTTATATGTGTTGCCATTATCTTCATAATTATGAACATCCTCATTATTATTAATGTATATATAGGTGTTCTGTCTTCAAAAAAAAGGGAAAATGTACAGCCCTTTTTAAATGCACATGCAATATTGCATGTCATTGCATAACATAAAGAAGATTGACAACTGAGGAGTCATCTGGGGAAAAAACCATGATTGGATGGCAGAAAAGAGTATATTCAGTTCTTTTTTCTTTCTCTCTCTCTTTCTCTTTCTATCTTTTATACTCAGTCCTTTCTTGACTCATATTTTCACATTTGTTATTGTGGTGCCTCCCCTACCCTGCTCTCCGATAGCTTGATGAAGGGAAAACAGAAAGAAAAAAGCAGCCAGAAGCTAAAATTCCCCATCTGAAAGTACAAAAATGAGGTCTCAGTTCTCAGTGTCAGTAATTGATCCCTTTGATGTTTTATGTTAGGAGAAACTCAGGCCCTGAACAGAAGCTCCTGATCTCATTAGGGGGAAAGTAAATCCTTTCGAAATAAGTCTTCTCACAGCTTAATAACTTAGGTTTCAGTTCTCCTTGAGAAAAATTCTTGGCTAGATTGCACCCCAGAGCCATCTTTCTTGCAAACTCTGACATCTGAACCTCTGGACTGAACAATGAAATGGCTTGCAGTTGGAAAAGGAAATGTCTTTGATGGAAACCCAAACCCACGCTGTCCATTGTCATGCCAGCATGGTTCAAATCAAGAAATGTTTTGTTTTGGCTCTGCTCAGTTAAGAAATTATTTACTTCGGAAAATGAGAACTTTTAGAATAAAAATAACATGTTTCATAATGACAGGTGGAGGTTTGTGCCATGAAGACCAACATGGACTCAGGGCTCCTATAAGGGAAAGACTTCATCAGGCTTTGAAGAGTTTTATCTGGAAAGAACCCAGGCCTAGGTCCAGCTCTAATGTTAAAGGACTAGTTATATTGGGCAGGTCACTTCTTCTAGACTAATTGCCTCCTTTTTAAAATACTAAGTGGACAAAGGAGGCAAGTTGGACTAAACGTGTCTAAAGTTCCTTTCCAGCTTTTCAATAACTACAAGAGAGTTCAAAATAGACACCACAGTTGGCCCACAACACAGCCCACATGTGGCAATGGCTTGCCAGCTCCTCCTGCAGTGGTGACCCTTGCTAGCATTTTCATGCCCGTTAGATCCACTTCACCTGGAGAATTCTGATTTCCCAAGCTTAAATCTCCATTCCTGCCACTCACACCAGAAAGCCTTCTTAGTTCTTCTGGACAAAATTCTCCCTGTGCCACCAATTGTGGCACTTATGCTGGTCTTCAACACTTTTGCTGGTCTGTCTCCTTCCTGTTTGGTGATCCCAGAAGAAGAGGGCCCTGTACTGCACACTGTGTGTTCCCTGCTGTGCCTGGCCCAGGCAGCTCACATGAGTAGCCTCAATCTGCTTCCTTCCTCAGTAAACCCATGCATCCTTTCTCCGCAGGTCTCTTTCACGCGTCTTTTACAGTGCCCTAAAATGACTTTCCATTCCATTCACAATGTGACATGCTGTCTTTTGTATACCTAACTGTGTGGTATATTAAGTTCTTTAATTTTAGCCTGAACAAAACTTTTGTTAAAAAAATGCATTTGTTCATTTGGAAATCTCTTGCTTTGGTGGGATTCAAAAATTTCAAATATCTAAATTCAAAATTTCTCTTACTGAAAAGTTAGCATTTTTGTTTGTTTGTTTCTCTTTTTCTTGAAAGATAATTCCTCAGACCAACAATCATTTGAGTGATGAAACAGTGATGTGGGGAGAATCAGCTATTCCCTCCCAAGATTTGCTCTTTGGATACTCGGGTATGCCTCCCTTTCTCTACAGTCTAATCTCAGGTGGGTGGGACATTGAACTTGATGACTTTTTGCCCACAGTCCAGGTTGTGGCTCTTTTTGGAGCCTTCCCCTGCGTTGGCAATAATGGGTGTGAAGCTGGCCTCAACCCTTGACCATGCAGCAGCATGGAACTAAGTTTGGGGTTAGTAGATCTCTCGCTACCCTTGTTTGATTTATTGCATGTTCCGTTGTATAAATGTGGAATATGAAGGAGGTAGAACCAATATCAGCCCAAGGAAAAGCCCTATCTTCACTCCAGCTTTTTCAGAGAGCCCTACATTTATGGTGGTAAGAAGAGTGATAGTCAAGTCTACCATGTGCTTCTCAGCCCTTAATGAAGCTTGTTTTTGATACCCATTCGTCTAGTTGCCCTTGGTTGTATCCTTCCTCTAGAACTTTTGAGGGGAGAAGAGATGAGCTATAGGCTGATTCTCCAGGGACTGATTATGAGAAAACTCAGAGGTTCCTCTTGTGCCTCTGGACTCTATAGCTTTTGCTACCGTAATTCTTAGTACAACAGGCAGAGAGAACGCTGGCCAGGAAACCAGGAGACAAGGCTCTAGCTCTTGACCTTTTGACTTCATTTTAGTGTAAATGAGAAGATGGAGAAGAAGGAATGATAAAAGGCGTGTGTGTGTGTGTGTGTGTGCATGTGCATGTGTGTGCATTCTCCAGTTTCATGAATGGCTAGGTCTAAATACAACAATCTGAATTCTCTATTATTCCACAGAGTATTTTAATGGGTTTGTTTTGGGGGGACGAGGAAGACAGAAGGCAGTTATTTCCAAAGATGAAATTATACTTGTAGCAAAGAACAGACTGTTTTAATGGTTAAAACACTTTTATTACTAAAAACAAGCTTTCCTTTGAACCAACAGTTAAAAACAAAAGGAAAATGCTTAGTAAACCCTAAATCATTAAATTATTAGAAGCAATCAGAATAGTTCTTACACCCCCTTAATTAATAGAGAATGAACAAGCAATTCAGCTGTGGGTGGAATTTTTACTTTAACTCAATTTAAAACAACTATATATATATCTACATAGATAGATATAGATATAGATATAGATATAGATATAGATTTCTTTGTTAATTCTAAAATAAATGCACTTATCTCCATAAATCCTAGGAGTATGCACCACACCTAGAGCACAACACTTGATGGATACAATTGTACATAATTATAGATATAGCTTACTGAAATCTCTCTCTCTTCCTCATGCCCATCAATTTTTACGTGGCAGGCTGTGAAGTGAACCTGACGAAAGAATAGAGTCTTAGGGAAATATGTATGCTGTATTATCTAGGACAATGTCCAAAAGATGTGTGAATTCCTGCACCATTTTCCCCAAAATGTTAATTCCATTCAAGAGTGTTTAAGTGCTGCCATTCCCATTGCAAGATGTTATGTATTCCAACAGCTGTAATTATTATGTTATTCTAAATAGTGAGCCAAACATTGCCAGCAACTTGGCTACCCATGATCTGAAATCTGTGCTTTGGGTTTGCCAAATTCTACTTTCTCCAAATGATGATTCTTGAGATGCTTGTTAACATTTCTTAGTTCTTTTGCAAGATAAACCTTCTCAGATATTTCAACTGCTTCTTAAAGCTCTTAATTCAAGTATATGGTACTGTATGATCATCTTGTGAATATGTTCCAGTTCCCTGGATGTCCCCCACTTCTGGTTTGAAAATGGGTTTATTGTTTAATTTAAATTCTAGATTCCCACTACCTGATATGTTAATAATTTAACTGTTGATTGTCTGTTTCTCCAACTAGGATATAAGTAAGTGCCATGAAAACAAATATTGATTGTGTCCCTTGCTATCCTTACTGCTTAGAATAATGCCATCACATAGCAGGTGCTCAAGAAATATTTACTGTATAAAACTGAATAAGTGACTGTACCATTTTTCAACAATATGTTAAATCAACATGTTAAACTAAAAATTAAAAAGAGCTGTAAATCATCCACAATTTCATAACCCAGAAAAAAATATTCAATAACAACTTTCCTGAACTTCGACACCTGAAGGCCCGACTATATATATAAATGAGAGTTTTTTAAAACCCTGATAGATAGAATCATAGAAATATTTAATAATGAAAACACTTTTAAATTTATAGAAATCAGATTATACACTGCATGTATGTATGTATGTATGCATGTATGTATGTATTTATTGAATTTTAGAGAGATCAAGAGAGAGAGAACATGAATGCAGAGAGAGAGAAGGGAGAGAGAATCTTAAGCAGGCTCCACACTCAATGCAGAGCCCAATGTGGGGCTCTATCTCACAAACTGTGAGATCATGACCTGAGTGGAAATCAAGAGTTGGATGCTTAACTGACTGAGCCACCCAAGTGCCCCTACATGTTGTTTTATAATAAAAGTATTGAGCTTAATTGTAATAAATTTTACAGCTGTAAAAGAAAGTGAAGCAAGTAATTTCCAACATGGAGAAATATTTGGCAAACCAGATAAATGTCTTTTCATTTCAAGAGATATTTTTTAAAGGTCCCCTGGAAGCTAAGAAAAATGAATAGCAAGAGCATCCATCAGAGTGCCTGCATGACTCAGTTGGTAAAGCATCCGATTCTTGGTTTGGGCTCAGGTCGTGATCTCATGGTTCATGAGTTTGAGCCCCACATTGAGCTCCATGCTGACAGTGCAGAGCCTGCTTGATATCCTCTCTCTCTCCCTGTCTCTCTCTCTCTGCCCCTTCCCTGCTCGTACTCTCTCTCTGTCTGTAAATAAATAAATGTAAAAAGAAAAAAAAAGAGCATCAACTTACTCAAGTAACAACAACAACAACAACAACAATAACAAAACATCTTTATGATGTTATCTGTTATATCTGTTATATAACATATAAATATCTGTTATATTTTTCATTAACTTTAGGCTAGATGATTGAACTTCCTGATATGAAAGACAGTAATGATCACTGTTATACACAGTTCATTTCTGCTCCTAAACAACAACAACAACAACAACAACAACAACAATAACAAAACATCTTTATGAGTTAACTTTAGGCTAGATGATTGAACTTCCTGATATGAAAGACAGTAATGATCACTGTTATACACAGTTCATTTCTGCTCCTAATTTCACAATTTCATTATTAATGGAGTTCAGGGTTTTTAAGATGTATATTCTGTTCACAATTCATAATTCTCCCTGTTTTTGGTTTTTGTTCTATACCTAATGGGTTTCTGGTATTTTCATCCTGGTTTCCCTTCTCTCTTAGATCTTTATCTCGAGTTCTCTCTGGGTGGCTTTGACTGTTGAGTCATTAATTACAGAAGGTCTGTGAGGGCTGTTTCCTCACGTTCCTTCATATTAGCAAATTCTTGCCTGTGTACCTAGATAGCAACATGACTGGATATGATATTCAGAGGCTACATTTTCTTATCCTCAACCATTTTACCTACTTCTATTAAATGCTGTTGTGGGGAAATTTTATATCAGCCAGATTGCCCCCTCTCTTAGGTGACTGCTCAGTTTTCTCTAAAGACAAGAAGAATTTTTTTTTTTTTGCTCATTCAATTCAGTCACTAACCTAGAATATCACTGACTTTCAATTAAAACACATCATTTCTTTGTGTTACACAGAAGATTTTTTTCATCTGAAAATTAAGTGCTTCTTTAATTTCTGAGTTACTTTAAAATAACTTTTTGATATATGATATCAATGATACTTGATTTTATCATATATTTTATGATATATATTTTTTCTATTTTTCATTCTTAACATTTTTCCTATAATCATTTTAATATTTTGTCTTTCTTTTTACATCCCCTTAGATATTTCAAATGCTTTCTTTATGCTATTAGCTTGATTAATTTAATTACTCTATGATCTTTTCTTAAATATATATATTAGATCAGTCTTGGAATTTTAGTATGTTCCCTCAAGTTGTCATAATCCTGTCTTTGAACTTATATTTTATTGAATTCATTTTCCAAAGTTCTTATACACTATAAGCATCTGACAGCATTTAGTCTCTCTTTCTCAGCTTTGTTTTCCTCCAAATTATGTTCTTTCATTTTTTAGATGCTACTGTTATTTTTTAAATATGTTTTTGTTGCATGTTTGAGGTACCACCTTTTGATTTCTGTTATCTCTGCCCAGCCTTCCCATTTGTTCAGTTGATATAGCTGTGTGTGTGTGTGTGGGGGGGGGGGGGGTTGACACGTTTCCTACCTTATCTGGGACTATTTGCCTATTTTTTGATATGAAGTTTGAGGATTTGTTGTTACTTTCTACCTATCTTACTGATATCTGAGGAAGAGTAATCAGCATAAATTGTAACTCTCGCTTCATCTGGTAGTTGCCCATGGACTTTTGGCTATGCTTTATCTCATTGTTTCATGTTTATGGTTTCTCATTCATTCATCACCCACTTGGACACAGAGCCTGGGATTTGGCTTCATTCTGACACCTTTACTCAGAGACCTGGCTTCTGTACCCAATTCTTTTGTAAACCTGGCACTGAAAAATGAACACAAAGTTTAACTGTGCTCCGGCTGTGCTATGCACATTGATGTGTTCACCTTCTTTGCCCTAGACAAATGCCAATGTTTAATGTTTCTGTTTTCCTTGCTAGGAGATCTCATCTGCTGACATATCTTGTGTACACACACACATTCATATATATACACACACATACAAACACACATATTCATTTATTACATATATTATATATCATACATAATATATATATAATTATTTTTATAATGAAATAAATATGTAAATGATATATATATAAAATATATAATATATACCTATACTATATATAATAAATGATTACAATTTCCATGTCTTCAGCCAAGCCATATATTCTGGATTTTAAACTTGCAAATCTAATTGCCTCTGTATATCTTCACCTGGTTTTTTTCCCCAGGTGATCTATGTTCAATATACATTAACTTCAACTCTTTCTCTCTTGAACCCCTCAAAACTTTCTCTTTATTGCCTATGTTAACACCTTCCACCCAGTCACCTACCTAATTCATCTCTGCTCCTCCCTCTTCCACATACTCTTTACTTTTAATCAATCATGAAATATGATATGTTTTATCTGTAAAATGTCTATTGAATTTATATTAATTAAACTTAATCAATCTGTGTACAAAAATATGTTTACACTAGTGTATAGAAAAACATTTTTAGGATAGACGAGGTTGGGAGAAATGCCAAATTATCATGGGAAAAAACATAAACCATGATATATTCACACACCGGAGAATCGTGGAGCCGCTAAGATAACTTTATGAAAGTACTCAATGGCACAAACATCTCTGATAAAATTGCAGTTAAAATCAGGGAACAAAGTCTACAAATTATCATCTCAACTATATTAATTATAATTATTCATAAACTTACTAGAAGTAATAATTATAATTATTCTAATTATTCACAGGTTGCTTTTGTTTTCTCTATGATGGTGATGTTTTACTCTTTTCTACATGTTTCTTATAATAAAATCAATCATTTGTAGGATGTTTACTATATACCAAGCATTAAACTAAGTGATTTACTTACAGTTTCTTAGTAAATTCTCAATTGTCACGCATTAATATATAAAAAGAAAAAAAAATATTATAAAGATATTTCTTAAATGCCTTTTCCTCCCTCTCTGCAGTAATTGGTTTAATTTAGAACCCAAATGTAGAGCACAGTGATTCCCAAATGTTCTTTGTTCACTATGCCCTTATGCCTGGGTAAGTTTTCTGCAGCACACCTAAGCCAAAAGAAACATAACAGTTATGTTTACTCAATATTTGGTTCAAATAATTTAATAAGTATTTATGTCCTAACAACTAAGTGATCATTTAGAAATAATATGAATTTAAAGAAAAATATTTCTATTTCATTTTTTTAAAGAAGATTTTAAAAAATGTTTATTTATTTATTTTTGAGAGACAGAGAGAGAGAACACAAGCAGGAGAGGGGCAGAAAGAGAGGGAGACGCACAGAATCTGAAGCAGGCTCCAGGCTCTGAGCTGTGAACACAGAGCCTGATGTGGGCCTCAAACCCATGAAACATGAGACCATGACCTGAGCCAAGTCAGATGCTCAACTGACTTAGCCACCCAGGCACCCCTACTTCATTCTTAAATAACCAAAGTTACTTACTAATGGGATGTGCACGCCTGTTGGGCTCTGCACATCTTTTTAAGCCTTTTACCCTTATTTCCTGTTCCATGTTGATTTTCACATGGTGCTTACTTTTTATCCTAGAAGCCTCCCAAAACCCAGCTTCACATACATATAGCATCATGGTAAGAACTGTAGATCAACTTCATGTTGAAACTATGAACAAGATAATTGTTTTGTTTCCCTGCAGAATTCCTACAACTTGGCTGAGGCACCCTGGGATGCCATGCACAAAGTTTAGAAACCATGAGCACAAGAGTTGTTTATACGTATCTCCTCATCTTCCTCACTATCCTCTATCTGGAGAATTTTTATCTCTTCGTTTTAGCCCCAAATAACAGTCTTTAGTTTTATCAAGGTTCGATGTCAAAATTTTTAGATGTGCCTCAATATTTTGACTATCAATTTTGTGATCTTGATGTTTCTATCAATTCTATCAAATTTTGGCAGCACACCCATTCTTTATCCAAATTATTGCTCTGCTGGATATTTAGGATTCAGCTACTATTGTCCTCTCTCCAGTCGACCCAGAAGGAAAATTTAAGGACTTCACCTTGAATGTATTAAGCATGAATCCATCTGTAGTATATCTGAGAGTGGATTACCCCATTGTTCTACAGGAGATCACAAAATCCTCACTAAATGCCTTGCTACATCTTCTAATGTGTCAAATTAGTTACATTATTGGAAAAATAGTTACATTTTTTCATTCATTATTTCATTCATTAAAAATATTGTTTTTAGCACTGAACAAGTCCAGACACTATTTTGGTTGCAAAGAACAGAAGTAGAATCTGTCCCTCCTCTCACAATGCTCATGGGAGAGAGACAATAATCAAATAATCATACAACTGCATGTAAAACTCCACCTATCACAACTGCTACAAACAAAAGATATGTGGTACCAAAAAGGCATTAAATAAAAGATCTGGGCTAATAAAGAGTTTGGGGTAGGAATGGGAGGATGTGCCCAAGTAATTATTCGCTTGAGATCTGAAGGTTATGCAGGAGTGAATCAGGAAAGAGGTGGGGAGGAAGTGATGTGCCAGCTTGGCTAGCGGCAGGCAGTGAGGGAAGCAAGGTGCCAGGTGAAGTGGGAGGGGAAAACAGGGCCTGGACCAGGCAGGAGAAATTAGTCACGTACTCCTTGTTAAGGAGTTTTGTCTTCATCATTTGAACCAAGTGTTCTATGGAAGGGATGCTTTGACAAATTTGCATAAAAAATCACTCTACATCTTAGAGCGCTAACTGGAGACCCCACTACTGTCTACAGATCTTCAAGAATCCACCCCAGGAATTCAGTGAACCCATCTCATAGGCCTCAGAGGACCTTCATCAAGGCCAAGTGGCATGAGCTACTTTAATGCAGCTGAAAGGTCTCTTATAACCCGTCTGTGTATGTGAGGCCCTCTCCCGGCCTAACAGAGATGTCCTTGCCTTATACTCTGAAGATCAGTGTCAAACTAGGGACTGTGCTGGGTGACTGTGGACCCTCCTGTACCCAGCAGCATCAGCACGGCTACTCCTCTGAGTTACTCCCATGCCCACTGAGGCTGGAGGACACCCTCATTTCACCAAATCTGACTCTAATTGAACATTATTTGAGTTTGATCCTCACAACCAACTTGTAGAATAGATACCACTGTTATATCTGTTGGATGTACCTGGCCACTGCTTTTATTTCTCTGCCTTGATGAGCAGCAACCGATACTCCCATGTCTCTCCAGAAGAACTGAAGAAAAATCCTACTCTGCACTGATTATCTAGAATATTATCTGACACAGTAAAATACTGGAAAGCAAAATGGGCACCTTCCTTTTGAGTAGGACTTGCCAAACCTACCAGAGGTCAGTTACTCATTACAGGATCCCACGTTACCACTGGTCATGGCCCTCTGTTTAGATGCTTCACCACAGTGTGCTCCACGGACCAAGAGCACCCACACCACCTGACAGCCTGTTAGAAATGCTGAATCTCAGCCCACTTGTGGATCTACTCAACCAGATGCCCGGGTGATTCATAGGCACACTGAGGTTTGAGGCTTTCTACTTTGGAGCACTCTTTCTCAGACATTGACAAACACCACAATTGATGTGGGCCACTAAGAGAAGTGGGGTAGAGCCCGTGCCCCAGGGTATTTACCAAGTTCTTCAGATAATTCTGATAGAGACCAAAGTTGGAAAAAACATAGCTTTAGAAGACACGGGTGTGTAGGAGAGAAGGTGCTATAGTGGCAACAACTGTTTGTTTGTTTGTTTTGCTTTTAAAGAAGGTGTGGATCTTGATTAAGTCACAGAAGGAGCAGTGATCTGTGGGAAATCACACCACTGGGCACTGGAAGCCTAGATTAAGTTTCCTGCTCTCCTGCAGATGAACTTCAGGAAGGGGAATGACATGGCAGCAGCCATTCTTACGTGGTGGCGGTGACTGCAAAAGCTGCTGTAGCTCCCGGGTCCTGAGCTCCGGTGGTGTGCCCAGAATTCTGGCACCCAACTGGTCATGTCCCCAGAAACCCAGCTGCTGACTTCTCTCTCCACTAATTCATAATCTGATTTCTAATAACTTGCTTAAACCTCTGAGCCTCAGTTGCACTTTCATGAACGTGAAAATACAAGAAGGGGATATAGTCCCTCATGGGGCCCTTATATTTACTTTTCCCACTACCTGGAATGCTCCTCCCATCAGTCAGCTGAAAGGTCAACTTTTTCAGAGAGACTCCTCTAAAGACCCTGTGGATATTAGATTCCCTCCTCCTCTTGCCAAGGGCATCCTTTATCCTGTCATTCGGATTCTCTATCATTGCATTAAAAAAAATGACAGACCTTATCTTTTAAGATTAGAGAAAAGTGGAGCAGCAAATACAGAGCTCCTCTATCCTGCTCCTTCTCCACATCACACAGCCTCCTATTATTAACATCTGACATTAGTGTGTGCATTTCTTCCAAATAACAAAACAATATTGATTTATTATTATTAACCCATGTCCATAGTTTACATTAGGGTTCACTCCATGTGTTGACAAATGTATAATGTCATACATCCACCATTGCAGATTCATGCAGAATGGTTTCACTGCCCTTAAAAATCCTCTGTGTTCCACCTGAATCCCTGGCAACCCCTGGTCTTTCTACTGTGTCTTAGTTCCATCTTTTCAGAATGTCGTATAGTTGGAATCATACAGTATGTAGCCTTTTCAGATTGGCATATATATAGTTTCTGAATATTCCATTATATGGATGAATGAACCAGAGTTTAACCTATTGAAGGAAAACTTGATTGCTTTCAGTCTTTAGCAATTATGCATAAAGTTGCTATAAACATTTGTGTGCAAGTTTTTGTGTGGACATATGTTTTCAACTCATTTGAGTAAATAAATACCTACTAGTGTGATTGCTGGATCATATGGTAAGACTATGTTTAGCTTTATAAGAATCTGCCAAACTGTCTTCCAAAGTGGCTGCACCATTTTGCATTCCCATCAACAATGAATGAGAGTTCCTGCTGCTCTATTTCCTCGCTAGCATTTGGTGTTGTCAATGTTTTTTTTTTTTTATCTTAGCCATATCATTGTGTTTTACCCTAATTAGAAATTATCTTGTTGATTTATTTGGTTACGGATTTAATAGTTGTCTCCCACTCACCACTAGGACAAGAGTGAAGATTTTGTCTTCTTGTTAACTGGTACATTTGTAAATAGACTTAGTAGAAAAAGAAGGCCAAGCTCACTGGAGACATGCAAAAACACATAACTAAAGAATGACTAAATGGATAAATTAACCTTGGGAATTGTGAAGGAGTTGACTGTTATCTTCATTGATTCCCACACCTACCTCATTTAGTCCCAACTTCCATCAATTCTTTCATTTTAGTCTCTCCTTATGCATTTCCCTCTTCCCACTATTATTGCCAACTCCCTGTTCCCTACTTTGGACTTGCTGTTGGAATTGGGGGATGAGTACTGCACTATTTTTATCGAGCATAAATGCAGCCCCAGAACTTTAAAACTAACTTAGTGCTATTTTTTAAACTAAGATTTCTATTTATTCTCTGGGTTATTCTTTGATAGGAGGGCATAGCCTGGTTTTCCCTTGTTCCTGCTAATTTGCTATTTTTGAGGGAAAAATGGAATTGGCAACACAAATAACTTGTTTTCCATATCTCCAAAGGTTATAACTACTACAAACTGATGAGATGAGAGTGTTCTTCATTCCTCATCCATCATAGACACCACACATTTTCACCAATAGCTTTCAGGGATCAGGCTGGACAAGACTCAGGAAACACATATTTGGAATGGTCACTGGAGCTTGGGATAATCATATCAATGAGTTATCGTTGTTTCTAGATGTCATTATAGCTGAACCTAGACTGCAGCTGGGTTTAAGTTGAGACCATTGAGATCAACCAAAGGTACAGGAAAAAAAATTAAGAAAAAGTTAAGAGGAAAAGAAACTAACCAAATTTTTTTTGTGCAAAGCTGTTCCTCATGTCTATTGTGGCCTTCATAGGATCCAATTAATCATCTTAATATCTTTGGGCAGGTCACATGGTAGAATGATCAGTAAAACAGGATTTCTTCTCTGGCAACAACCTGCAGTGTGACTTTAGAGAGGTCATGAAAATTTCTATTATTAAGAACATCAACTTCAAGGGTATGGGTGGATAATTCCATATTGTTTCCTCCGGGACTGGCCAAATACATTTATCAAAGAGAATTTAACAGCAAGAACGAATCCAATGCAATTTTGCTAGAGCTTCCTTACCACAACTTCCTGAATTCACTGCAGAGTTAGGAGCCTACTTCTTTTTTTTTATTTTATTAAAAAATTTTTTTTTCAATGTTTATTTATTTTTGAGAGACAGAGACAGAGCATGAGTGGGGGAGGGGCAGAGAGCAAGGGAGACACAGGATCTGAAGCAGGCTCCAGGCTCTGAGCTGTCGGCTTGAAACCGCAAACTGTGAGATCATGACCTGAGCCAAAGCCGGACATTTAACCGACTGAGCCACCCAGGCGCCCCAGGAGCCTATTTCTTTTTTCATATATTTGGGAAGATTGAGACCCAGTGAATGAGAGACATTACCAAGGACATGCAGTGACTGTGTGGCAGAATTAAGACTAAAACCCATAACTGCTGGCTGTAACTCAATGCTTCTTCTTGTACCTTCCTCCAAATAGTCTTTTTATCCTTTCTGGCATGGTATTCAAAAGGAAAATGCAACCATTGCCCCATCATCAACAGGACTCATCCATAGTTCCTAAGGGATGGTTAGTCATGTGTGCTGCTAATAATTAAGGTAGCCTAGGTCTTATCTCCGTTTTAAGATAGAACACATGAGCCCTCAAGGATTCTTTCTTCTTCACAAGACACCAAGTCCACCAGTTGTTCTGTACTTCTTGAATGAGACTTTCTAGAAGTGCCTGTGGCTATCCAAAAATAGCCTGTAAATTTAAAAACCATATTATTTAAGAAAAGGATTATTCTTTGGACCTTTTATAAAATGGGAGTAGCTCAGGCAATGAACATTTTGTTTTTGTTGTTGTTGTTGTTGTTGTTGTTGTTGTTAGAGATTTAATTTATTTGAAGAATTCAGCACATTCCAAATTCAGAAAACTTTTCAATGTACAATTAACTGTATTTCAAAATCAGGCTTATTCTATTGATGAAAGCACTTGCTTAAATGTTTAGCTTCCTTGGAGTTCCTTGGAGTTCCTTGGAGTACTTGAAAGCAATAAAGAATCATTGAAAATGTTCTCCCCAGAGTTTTCACCCATTCAAAATGGTCTCTCTTCAATTAGTCCAACTTTATGAAGCTCTCTGATGATAACACACTTTCCACATGGAATCATATGGAATCTTGGATTTGGAGACATCTTGGTAATCATTTTATCTTACTTATTTTCTCTTGTGGGACTGGAAGACTAAAGAGGAATGACTTTTTCAAGGTCTCATAGTAAGTTTCTTGGTAGAACCAATGATATTTAACATGCCCTATGATTTACATATAATCACTTTTAGAAAGGCCTTTTTTTCTTGTTTTTTCCTTTGTTTTGAGTTTTTCTTTAAATTCTAGTTGCTTGATATACAGGGTAATATTGGTTTCAGGAGTAGAATTTAATGGTTCATCACTTACATACAATACCCAGTGCTCATCACAACCAGTGCCCTCCTTAATGCCTATCATCCTTTTAGCCCATCCCCCACCCACCTCCCCTCTAGCAACTCTTGGTTTGTTCTCTATAGTTAAGTGTCTATTTTATGATTTGCCTCTTTGCCTTTTTTTCTTTCCCCTATGTTCATCTGTTTTATTTCTTAAATTCCACATATGAGTGAAATCATATGGTATTTGTCTTAGAAAGTCCATTTTAAAGCACTCATGAGACAGAATAATCTTCATTTCTTTTCAAAGATCTGAAGCCTTCCTAAAGAAACAGGATCCAGACAGCTAAATGCATGAACAGAGTTTGGAACCTGCTGTCTCTGAGTAGCACATTTGTAATGACTATAGAACCTTGTAGAACCTTGTTCGGTTAATTAGCATTATTTACAACAAAACAAAACAAAACAAAACAACAAAACCCCCAACCTCTCTCTTCCTTTTACCTCTCTTCATTCTGGAAACTCTCTCAAATGAGAGGAAACCTTTGTGTCTTTGTTCAAACTATTTTCTTACCTCTTTCTGACAAATTCTTCTTTATTCTGCCAGGTTTATCTCAAAGGAGATGTCTTCTGTGAAGAGATATACCCCCTTCCTGGCCCTGGGCAGCTATTAGTCTCTTTTCTCTGCTGTCCCTGAACTTTGCATGTATCTCTGTCACAGCACATTGCACATTATTTTGTATTTATTTCATACCTGTCACTGTCTCACTGAAAACTGTGAAATTCTACAGATCAGGAGCTAAGTCTTATTTATCTTTTATCCCCAATGCCTAGAACATGGCAAGCGACAAAATAATATGTGCTCCACAAATATTGTTGAATTTCTATCAACACCCATTCATTCATCTCTGAAATATGAAACAGGTCCAGTCACTGCTATGAGGTCTCATTGACAGGTTCCTTTTGAGCCTTTGAAATTGTGAAGGTGAGAACAGGTACAGAATTATCTAGCTCACACTCCGAAGATCTCGTTCTTTAAAATGAAACAAAGGGATATGTAGCCTGTTAGATGTTGCTTTCTAGTCAGGAGAAAAAGTGACCTGTAGCCAAAATAAGTTGGTAGAAAATAACAAAAGTACTTTTTAGCACCTGTGAGCATGGAGTCTCAAATCAGTTCTTGTTATATTCCTATCCCCACCCTCCTTCCATGGCTCAGCATTTAATAAACATTTACTATACGCCAACTTTCTCACAAGACAGTGTGAGAACAGAGAAAAGGGATTAAGAAGTTCTCAACTGGTTTTCTATGCCATGGATTTGCTGCCATAAACCAAGGATTTAAAATAAATTATTTCGTTTGTAAGACATGATTTTCCTGTTTTTGCAGAAGATAGTATTAGTCTTAGAGGGACAAGTTAGTTTGCCAAATATTGTATAGCTCTTGATTACTGGCATTGGGGATTTGAATTAATACCTGTCTGAGTTCAAAGTCTGTGCTTATTTCACTGCAATTTAACATTAAAGAGAAAGACACAGCCCTTGATCTGAAGGAGTTCGAGATAAGAGTGGGCACCTGCCACACAGGATGGCCAGCCATCAGGTATTAGCTTGCCTTCTACCATTTGCCCTCAGTTACAGAACTATGCAGACCTCAGTTTGGAGAAGCTAGAAGAGTCTTGGAAGGCTGCCAGCTAACCGTTTCAAGCAGAAAGTCTGGCCAAGCCCTTATTCTTTAATTAGTAGACAGGACATTAATTATCACAACCATAGGGCAGAATCAGCTCTTTATCTACGTCTGAGACTTTCTCCTGGCAGCATGAAAGTAGTGAAAATACAGCTCTATGGGCTCAAACTGGTACCTGTCTGCAAGTCCTTCTGTAAGGCCCTGACTTCTTGGCTTCTGCATATCTGCTGTGTTCCCCATCCTCAGCTAGTTCACTGTCCTGCCATTGCTATACATATTGAAGTAACTTCTCTCAGAGAGACGGATTGGCTTGACAAAGTATGAATATAAAGAAGTACAGAGAGTCTTTATATCCATACTTTGAATATGAATTCAAATTCATATTGTGAATTTGAATTCCTCTCTAGAGGAATGGTAGAGAGGAATGGTGTTGTTAACCTGTATGTCTAGTGTTATGGACAGAATGTGTGTCCCCCACCCCCCACCCCAGCCCCGCCAAATTCATATGTTGAAGCTGTATTCCCCCAACATGATGGTATTTGGAGATGGGCCTTTGGGAAGTAATTAGGGTTAAATGAGGTCATGAGGTTGGTCCCCTTAATATAGGATTAATGCCCTTATGAGAAAAGATACCATAACACTGACTCTCTCTCTCTCTCTCTCTCTCTCTCTCTCTCACACACACACACACACACACACACACACACACAAAGAAGAGATCATGTGAGCACACAGCAAGATGGCAGCTACCTACAAAGCAAGAGATGTCCCCTAATAACACCTACATTTCAGTTGTCTTGATCTTAGAATTCTTGGCCTCCAGAACTGTGAGAAAATAAATTTTGGTTGTTTAAGCCACCCAGTTAAAGGTATTTTCCTATGGCAGCCTGAACTAACTCAGACTTCTGGATGGGCAGATTGGGGCAGGACTGTGTGTGGGTTGATGGTTAAGTCAAGAAGCCTGGAAGGTTCCAAAAAAAAAGATATTTAATGAGAAGAGCTACCAGATAAGACCTGGGATTTATGATGACCCAGATAGAATGGCCATATCTGATAGCTTAAAACTCTAAGATCCTCCCTGCTTCTTTGTATTTTGTTCTTCCCAGGCTTTATAGAGCATCTCCTCTGGGAAGAGCAGTGTTAGCAGGTACAAGACTGAAAGTTGGATAAAACACTGACCTTGACCATCAAGGAAGCAATCATAGAAGAGCAGGTGAAAATGGGATGGGTGAACCTGGAAGGTGGCTGAGTGTGTAAGTGGCTTCCTGGGGTTTTATTTTAGAGTGCTACTTTTCAAAGTCCTGCTCTAACTCCTTTTCTGCCATACCATCTACATGCAAGGATCCTGGGCTCGGGGGTGGGGGGGTGGGCAGGAATAAGTTACCATTGTCACCTAACTGTGGGCATGCTGCAAGGACCAGGCAGTGACCAGTCCTTGGCCCTCTTCCTAACAGGTGTTGATTTATGTAGAAGCAAACAGCTTGCAAATGATAAAAGGTGAAACTAGGACTTGGTGGCTACCATGTTGAACACTAAAGCTCAAGGACTTGATGGCCTCTCTGGGTTTGCCCCTTGGCATTGCTGATTAGATCCCAGGCAGTGTCTGGGGCTTGGTGCCCACTAGCTGCTGTTTCTTTAGGAAACACATTCATTGCCAATCCTAGATGATGCTAGAACTTAAATGGGAAGGAAACATCGAATGGAGATTTCATTTTCAACAAGAAATAAGGAAATAAAATTATAAAATATTAGGAATGAACTGTAAGAGAGAGGTCTGGAAACTCTAGGTGGGGAACTATAATCCCCTATTACACCATTCACAAGATCATTTGAACAAATGGAGGGAGAATCCTGCTACTGAAAGGGGAAATTGAATATAATAACTATTTTCTTTAATGCAAAGTATTTTACCAGTATGCAGATTTTATATTATATCACAGTATTTTAAATATTCAATAAAAATTATAAAAATGTACTCAGGAAAGTAAATGTAAAAAAATTAAAAGTTTAGATAAAAGGACAATAAATCAGGATATGGATAGAAATACAGGTAGATGTAACAGAAGAGAGAATCTATGAATAGAACCAATTCTCTATACTAACTTTATGCAAGCTAAATATACTCTCTAAAAAAGATAGGAAAAGGTAATTCAGCAATTCAGTAAGTGCTATTTAAACAACAAACCGAAATAAAATTTTGACTGTAAATTTAGTTTGCAACCAAATACATTTTGGCTAAATTTGGACTTAAATACATACATATATATATATATATATATATATATATATATGAAATTATATTACTAGAATAGAATATTTATTAAATTGGTGGGTAAGTCACAATTTCTAATCTCTGAAGCAATAGATGAAATCTGAAATAAAAGCAATAGTAAAGACTATGAAAATAAGTGTTTAGAAATCAAGTTCTTTAATCTTGGTAAGATTAAAAGGGGGGTTGTTTATGCTGGTTCTATGGCATCATAGACTTTAGGTTATGATAAAGAGTTCTCTTAGGCTAAGCAAGAAGCAATGAAATGGCCTAGGAGGGCTTGGGACCTGGCCAGCAGACAGCTGAGGGAGGCCACCCACATGCCTGTGGGATTCAGGGCCAAGTAAGAAGACGGTCAGGCAAGATGGTGGAGAGGTGGTGTTTGGACCATGTGAGGAAGCAACCACTGAGGCAGATGCCCAGTAGTTTCAGGAGATTGATTACCGTGGGAGAGGGAGCCAATAACTAGCTATATTGGGGATAGTGAGTGAAGGATGGAAAAAATCAAAATTAGAATGAAACCCATAGTGTTGGATTGGAATCCGAAGTATTGGTGTGAACTCATGGTTCGCATGGGCTCAGAACTTCATGTTAACTGGTGAATTCTCTCTTTTATCTGTGAGATCTGATTGCTTAATTTGACAGACTAGGCCTGGCTTTGGGGGAGGCACAGAGGATGTGAGGAGGAGAGAGAGAACAGGGAGAGAGAAGAGGACTCACAATTAGCTTGCAAAGCAGACACCATACTCCCTAAGAGGTAAATGCCCTTTGGGCTTGAAAACTGATCCCTCACTTCTGAGCATGAAGACATTCCTAGAGGTATAAGCCAGTACATTCCTCTGCTGACTCCCTGTGCATCATTCTTTTTTCCCTGGTTTCAGGGGAAGTTGTGTGTGAGGAAAGGTGAGCATTACTCCTGCCATTTTTCCTCTTAAAAGTATTTCAACCGAGAATAACTCTAGTTTGGGTATGCTGGAAATGGGAATCTGACCCTGAGTCTGGGCAGAGCAATATCTGAGAATATCCTCACTCCATTCCTGCCATAGCACAGAGATGCTAGGGCTTGCAATTCTTGAAATAATGAAGGCAATAACTCCAAAGTCTCCTCTGAGAAGGAGCTCTAATGATAACCATCTCAGACTTATTTATTCCATGTCACTGCTGATGAATTTATAATCTTCAGATCTTGACACCATTCACCATTCAAGGAGGATGGTAAAGAGAAAATGAATTTTTTAGAACACCACACAACATTGGCAGGGTCTGCTACCCTCTGTGTGGCTGACAAAAGACACCGAAAGATGATCTTTGTCTTTCTCCAGGAAGGCAGATGGATTCTCCAAAATGGTGTGTCTCCAGCTTCCTTTTTAATGAAGACAATGGAAGAGGTAGCCTGGACTAGAAAATCTCATCAGGAGTCTCAGGATCCACCTAGTCTCTAGAAATGGAATATTCTGCCTCCAATCACTCACTGAGGCCTCAATCTCTTCTGAAGGCAAGATCATAGATTTTTTTTTTTTAATTACTTGGTGAGAGCCTGAGTTTGATAGATAGATTGAGAAAGCAGGAAGATACTGGCTGTCATCATGGGTAGGAAAGAGAAGTAGAGATGAGTTCCATTTGTTTGATTTTGGATAATAATGCCCAAATAAACCCTTTCTGACATGTCGCTGAAGCCTAAAAGCCTTTAATCAAAGGATAAAGTTTTAGTGAGAAACTAAGCTTAAATTCAAATTCCAGGGAATAGATCTATATGAAAATATCACAGAGAACTGAAAATGACTGACTGGTGGATATTTTCCAAGCACAGGTTATAGAAGTATAATAGGAAATACTAAGGGTGATGACATTTTAGAAGCAACAGACATAGCATGTCCTTCCACTAAGAACTATACAGAAAAAGCAAATCAAAAACTGAAGAATAGAAAAGAAACGAGAAAGAGTAAATTAAACCATAAGTTTCAGGGTTTCAATGTTATTCTATTCTGAACCACAAGAAAAATAACTGATTAAAAACACTCCTCCAATTCATTTTGTGCTGATAATATGAATTCATTACCAAAAGCTAATAAAGGTAGCACAAAGAAAAAAAAACTATTTTAGTTTACCTTACTAAAACAGGTGCAATAATTTTAAACAAAATATTTTTAAATTAAATCCAATGGCATATTAAAGAATAACATATCAAAATAAGAGGATTTATTCCAGGAACACAATCATGGTTTACCATCAGGAAAATCTATAAACAGGGGCACCTGGGTGGCTCAGTCACTTAAGCATTTGACTCTTGGTTTCTGCTCAGGTCATGATCTCACAGTTCATGAGTTTGAGCCCCACATTGGGCTCTGTGCTGACAGCATGGAGCCTGCTTGTGATTCTCTGTCTCCCTTACTCTCTGCCCCTCCCCTACTCACTCTTTTTGTCTCTTTCTGTCTCACAATAGATAAATAAACTTAAACAAATCTGTAAACATAATACCTTATATTAAAAAAAGAAAGAGAGAATAACCATAAAATTATGTCGGTAGATACTGAAAAGTCACTTGAATCTAGCAACCTTCTCTAATAAAAATGCTAAGTAAATTAAATCAAAGGCCGACAATTTGCAAACAGTAGCAATGAACATTGGTATAAATAGTTAAATAATAAACCTACTTCCATTAAAATCAGAAATAAGACAAGGATCTCCTGCATCACCACATATTTTTGATGTTTCTAGCTAAAAGAGAGATGAAAATTAAACTAATTGATCATTATAAAATACTATGAGAGGGGCGCCTGGGTGGCACAGTCGGTTAAGCGTCCGACTTCAGCCAGGTCACGATCTCGTGGTCCGTGAGTTCGAGCCCCGCGTCAGGCTTTGGGCTGATGGCTGGAGCCTGGAGCCTGTTTCCGATTCTGTGTTTCCCTCTCTCTCTGCCCCTCCCCCGTTCATGCTCTGTCTCTCTCTGTCCCAAAAATAAATAAAAAACGTTGAAAAAAAAAATTAAAAAAAAAAATACTATGAGAGATACCTAGAAAAAAAATTAAAAATGCTAGTCAAAATAAAATTAAAATCCTACTTGAATAGTAATATAATCATATAAAATGATATATATCTAATATATACACATAAATTCATTAATTTTTCATTCAACAAATATTTTTGAATATTTTTTTATGCCAGGTATCGTTTTGAATACTAAGAATACAGAGGCAGATAGCAGCTTCTGTGGAGCTTATGTTCTACTGGGAGGGAAATAGATAATAAAAAGCTTTTAAAAATCAATAGAATATCATATAGTGAACACTGTGATAGAAATAAAGCAGGTTTGTAAAATGAGCATAAATAGAGAGAGATTGGGTTAGAGGGGGTTCTTTATGTGGGAAGATCATGGAAGGTTCAGCAAGGAGATACGATTTAGGTTAGACATGCATGGCAAAATTCCACCATTTTATTCTTTTTTAGTTTTTATAGCATTTTATTTATTTTTGAGAGACAGAGCATGAATGGGGGAGGGGCAGAGAGAGAGGGAGACAGAATCTGAAGCAGGATCCAGGCTCTGAGCTGTCAGCACAGAGACTGGAATGGGGCTCAAACTCACGAACCAAACTGTGAGATCATGACCCGAACTGAAGTCGGTTGCTTAACCAACTGAGCCACTCAGGTTTCCCCATCATTTTATTCTTAAGAATAACAAATTAGAAGTCCCTTTACATTGGCGACAGATCTCTGAAATGTATCTAGGTCAAATTTTACCAAAATGCTTTGTACTTTGGTATAGTCCACTTGTTTATTTTTGTGGCCTGCATTCTTAATGTATCCATGAAATCATTACCAAGACAAATGTCATGATGCTTATTTCCTATGTTTTCTCTAGGAGTTTTACAGTTTGGGGTCTTAAGTTAAAGTCTTTAAACCATTTTTAGTTGATTGTTCCATATGGCGTAGGGTTTAATTTTTTTCTGTTGCATGTGAATATCCAGTTTTCTCGGTGCTTTTCCCCATTTTTGGCACCCTTGTTGAGTATCAGTTGACCATATATGTGTGGGTGTATGTCTGGGCTCTATTCTTTTCCATTGTTCTATATGTCTGCCTTTATGCCAATACCATAATACTTCAATTATTAGAGTTTTGTAAGATATTTTGAAAATAGAAAGTATTATGCCTCCAGCTTTGTTCTTTTTATCAAGACTGATATTAGAGGTCTCTTGTAGTTCCATATAAACTATAGAATTATTTTTCTATTTCTGTAAAAAAATACCATTGGCATTTTAATAGAGATTACTCTGAATCTGCAGATTGCTTTGGATACTATGCACATTTTAACAATAGTAAGTCTTCTAATCCATGAACATAGGAAATATTTTCATTTGTTTGTGTCTTAATTTCTTTTATCAACATTTCTGGATTTCAGTATACTTCCTTAGGTACATCTATCTCTCGGTATTTTATTATCTTGGGTGCTATTATAAGTGGGACTGTTTTCCAAATGCCTGTTTCAGAAGGCCTGTTATTAGTATTTAGAGACACAATGATTTGTATATGCTGAGTTTGTATTCTGCAGCTTTCCTGAATTCATTTATTCATTCTAATAGGTGTTTTGGGGGGTAGTCTTTATGGTTTTCTATATATAGGATCATATCATCTGCAAGTAGGGACAATTTTATTTCTTCCTGGTAGATTTGTATTCCTTTCATTTATTTCTCTAGACTAATTGCTCTGGCTAGGACTTTCAGTATCATGTTAAATAGAAGTGGGGATGAGAGTTGGTATCCTTGCCTTGTTCCTGCTGTTAAAGGAAAAGCTTTTAGTTTTTGCCTTTGAGTATTGTACTAGCTGTGGGCTTTTCATATATGGCCTTTATTTTGTTGAGGTAATTTCCTTCCATTCCTAGTTTGTTGAGAGGTTGTTATTTTTTTTTCTTGTCATGAAAGATTGCTGAATTTTGTCAAATGCTTTTTCTGCATCTTTTGAAATGAAAAAGAGAGAAGACTCAAATAAATGAGATCAGACGTAAAAAAAGAGACATTACAATTATGCTGCAGAAATAAAAAGGGTAAGAGACTACTATGAACGACAATATGCCAACACACTGAATAACCTGAAAGAAATGGATAAATTCCTAGGAACACACAACTACCAAGATTAAATCATAAAGAAGTAAAAGGTCGAACACACTTATAATTATTATGGAGATTGAATTAGTAATCAAAAACCTGTCTATAAAGAAAATTTGGGGACCAGATGGCCTCACTGGTGATTTCTATCAAACATTTAAAGAATAACTAATGCCAATCCTTCTGAAACTCTGCAAAAATTGAAGAGGATAGAATGCTTCCAAACATGATTTTAAGGCAAGGATTACCCTGATACCAAAGCCACAAAATGACACCACAAGAAAAGAAACTGCAGGCCAATGACTTTGATAAACATGGATGCAATATTCTTCAATAAAATACTAGTAAACCAAATCCAACAGTACATTAAAAAAAAATCATACACCATGACCAAGTGTGATTTATCTGTGAAATGCAAGGGTAGTTCAACATTTGAAAATCAATTAATGTGACATGCCACATTAACAGAATAAAGAATACAATAACAGATGTTTCTTTTTTATGGCATATGTTCTCATCTGCTTTCTGATAACAAATTAGAACTCTAGCAGTCACAAATAGAAGCAAGTATCCAAATTTCTTTGAAGAAACCAAGGAAGACATTTCTCATATTAAAAGAAGAATAAATTTATAGAAAAACTTCTCATCTGCTTTCTGATAACAAATTAGAACTCTAGCAGTCACAAATAGAAGCAAGTATCCAAATTTCTTTGAAGAAACCAAGGAAGACATTTCTCATATTAAAAGAAGAATAAATTTATAGAAAAACAGTCATGTACCTGCTAGAATTTTGAGAAGATATAAGAAATATTGAGGAGTCCGTTTCTTGGCCAGAAATCCTGTGTATGATTTTTTTCAAGTCTGCCCATAATAATTACAAAGGCTTTACCTGGCAAGTTTCATGGGGGAATCTTCTCTCCTCATACCAGACTTGGTGCACTGCCTAAGGCCTTTTAGTCCAGTCACACTGGACTAAAGATTTACTTAAGATTGCATTGTCCAGATGCCTTTATTCAGAGTTCTCTTTGATTGGGCCCTTCAGCTGAGGTCTATCCCAGGTGTCTCTGCAAAAGCCTCCTTATGGAAGTAAGGCAACACTGAAGACATTTCTCTCTCCTCTGATTCAGCACTCAGTACCTTCCCACTCTTAACTGTCTCCTATCACTCTCCATGAGCCATGGAGTCCATAAAACCACAGGAAGTTTTTGTTGGAGGTCCCTTAGCAGTAAGATGACCTCCACATCTGTGCTGATTGACCCAGTGATACTGGTCCACAGGGTAAAATGGAACAGTGAGGAGTCAGCAGTTTCTCCAATGTAGCCTCTTGCTTATACTAGCACTGTAAGTGGTTAAAGCTTTGATTTTTACTTTCATTTTTTGCTTCTTTTAATCAACTCTGACACTTGGCAGCTTAGCTGAACCCTGGACAGAAAACAAACCTAAAACTTGCTTAGGAAAATGTGCTTAATTAGGAGGTTGGAAAGTCCTTGAAGCTTGGGAATTCTATGAGGGTTTGGGAGAGCAGGTTTTTTGGGTTGTTTGTTTGTTTTTGTGTTTGGTTTTTTTGGTCTTGATTTGGAAGTTACTATGAGGCTTTTTACTTTTAGAACATGAATGAGTAGTACTGTCAAAGCTGGATGGGATGTGGGAAACATATCCTCCAAATACTCTTATTTAACAAGAGGAAAACTGCTACCCAGAATGGTGATGAGTTAATAGCAGAAAAAGGACAAATCATATATGTAGCAACATGCTTATGATTTGTCTTGGGGAACTAACCTGGCCTTTACAGAGAAATGGAATGAACAAGCACCTGAACTCTGACTTGACATTTTCTTGACCACCATCATGACCTCTCTCTCTTTTGAGCCCTGCCAGCTGTTAATTTCCTGATGAAAGTCTGCTTGACTTAGATATGTTCTGACCAGCGCCAAATACAAAGGGCCTACATAGACTCTTTACTCAAATACAGGCTCAGCATCAGCCTATTTTAGACTAGTGGTTCTCGACCAAAGGTGATTGTGCCCTGACAGGACTTTGGTGATGTTTGGAGACATTTTTTAAAAATTTTTGTGGCTTTGGAGGGGTTGCTAATAGGCCTTAGCAAGGGTAGAGGCTAGAAATTCTTCAAACAGCCTACAGGACACAGGAGAGCCTTCCAAGACAAACAATTATCCAGTCCCAACTATGATAGTTTTGAGGTTGAAAAACTCTTTATTATGCCCTCCCAGATTAAGGATCCCATCCACAAAATGCATACCTTGGAAGGACCCTTCTCTCTTTGCTCAGTACATCTATCGGTTAAATGCTTGGGCAGGTTGATTTCTGAAATTGCTTCTCATTCTCTGTACTATAATTACAGCTGTATTGTCAGGAATTAAGAGTGGTTTATTGTTCTAGAAAGTATTTTTTTAAACCATACTTCCTACTTTTTTCTTTTATTTATCAAAGTCTGATTCTTTGCTGATTAGCCCAGCCCCTGAGCAGTCCAAAGGAGCTAAACAGTACTTCGCTCATTTGTTTATCCAGCCCCAACTCTAACCCAGAGCCATCCATGTTGTAGAGGCCCCCCTCATCAACAAAGAATCCTACCACCTGTTCCAGTCTACAGCCCAGCGCCCTCATTTACATGTCCTGATTCAGCAGAGAAAGAACTGTGTTTCATGGGCATGTGTCTAACTGTCAAATGCTAAGAAAACTAGTTGCTGATAGGAAGTGTTGACAGGCCCTCACCCTGGGGGCTGGATTGCTCAGCAGGACTCTGCTAAGTGCTGGGAGTAACAAATGGCATTTTCCAAGCCTCTAAATATAAGTATGAAGGACTGTAAAAAGAAGCAGTGAAGATGGGGCCATTACTCTAGACCCAGCTGAGTGCAGACATGAGGGAAGGGAAGAAAGGAAAGCAAAAGAAGATAATTAAATCTTATGGGTTTTTTTTCCCTATGCTTCTACCTTATTCTTTTATGTCTCTGTCTGCAGGATAAAGTTAAGTGTGAAAGATCCTATTCAGGTTTCCATCCCAGCCCTTCATGCAGCCCAACTCAGGGGCACTGAATGAGAGAATCATTTAAAAATCTGGTCTAACATATAAAAGCTTATAGAGACACGTAACTTTTTCACTACTCACCACTGAGTACACCTTCC
Source organism: Neofelis nebulosa (assembly GCF_028018385.1). Classification (NCBI taxonomy): domain Eukaryota; kingdom Metazoa; phylum Chordata; class Mammalia; order Carnivora; family Felidae; genus Neofelis; species Neofelis nebulosa. The sequence continues at coordinate 13,054,329 of NC_080790.1, forward strand.
TTACAGGTGCTGGCTTCATGCACCATAGCACTGAGATGACTTTGAATATTTGTCAACTATATGCCCTTTATAATCAAAATGACTCTGTCACTGAAGCTGGGTATATTTTAAATGGTAGTGTTTATGTATCATCATCTATATGCCATTTTCAAATATCTGAATGCCACTGTGGAGGATGGAACAAAGATAGGCAGGCAAGCAGGCGGAAGGAAGGAAGGAAGGAAGGAAGGAATCACCTGCTATGTGGTCAAGAATCCCTCAAACAAGACAGTAATGCAGAATGTTTTGGGAAAAAAAACAAAATTATTTTTCATATTGGATTTGATTTCTTAGGGCAGCAAAACATACAGAAGCAACTGTGAGACTTCCTGTGCATAGTAGTGCCAGCTGGACATTTAACCTATGTCTGTGGAAGATGGCTCCAATCGGGCAGAACCAGCCTCTGTGGTCAGAGAAGAAGAATCTGAAAAGGGAGCCGAGAATGAGATAATATCAGGACACTGAGAGGCAAGCTGCAGCCTGACCACTGAGAAGGTAGAAGACATGGAAGGCAGAAACAACAGATTTTCACTCAACACTTCAAGTACATTCACATTAGTTTTCCTATTTAGCCAAGTGGTATAGGAAGGGGTAGACATTTCTATGCCTGGAAGCTAGGGTAGTGCTTTGTGAGTAGGTAGAGAATAAACATTGAGTTAAAAGCAATTTTTATTAAACACTGAATTTTGACAAATACTTAAAAGCAGAAGTGAGACTGAAACTGGTTTCCAGACCGATGACATCCTGGACCCAAACCAGTTGTTATTCTGCCCTCAGGTCCATGGTGCAGGTGGAAATCACCATATGCTCTGCTTCCTATAGGATGAAGAGCTTCAGAAACCATCACCAAAACAATCTATTCTAATGAAGCACCAAGAAAGTATTCTTCCAAATGAATTTAGATTTTTATCTTCTTTAAAATTGTGTGTTTATTTTTTTCTAACATCATAAGAAGAAATAAAAAGCTATACTCCAGGAGATAGTTTGATGTTGAAGAAGATGAGAGGAGAAAGGCAGCATCGTTAATGGCCCCGTGGCACCAGTCTTGGTTGGCTAAAGAGCAGGAAGGGATTAAAGGCATCACACAGAGACACTCATGGGTCATAAAGAGAAGTCTCACTCACCTGAACAGAGCTCTGCTTCCTCCCCCATATGTATTCCTAAAATTAGCTATCCAGAAAAAATATCTTTGTTCAACAAGAAATAGTAATAATAATTATTACTTACATTAGTAAAGTAATATAATTGATGCAATCATAAGATGAGATAAAAGGAAAAAGAGAATAGGAAAAAATATGAGATGAAGAACATTCAACAGAAAATTATTGTGACATAGTAGGTGAAAATTGTAACCAACTATATCCCCATGGCTTAAAGAAACATTATGAAGTAACCACACTATGAGAACACAATCAGAGGTATATGAACCTAGGGAAAGCATGATGTGACAACAGAAAGTGACAAATCATGAGCTGACGAAGCACAGGGCAAATCAACATGTCAGCAAGTGGGATCAACTCAAAGGGAGATGACAAGACTAAACATACTTCAAGGAATGAGACATGACAGCAGACATGATGAGTGTAAATATGAGATTTTTAGAAACAGAAGGAAATGATAGATTTACTAAAAGAGACATTCAAACCACGTCTATTAATAGCTTCCCAAAACATTAATATACCCAAAGAAGAGAAATGAATATTTGCACAAAAAACCCAGATACATAAATCAAAATATATTTTTAGAAATAAAAGACTTACATAGAGATTGAAGGCAATGAACAGTGATCAGTGGGAGATGGGACATAAATATTGTGAGCCCTACAGTCGCCTAACACTGCCTTGAAAGAGTGCCAGACCACAGATCATGGAGCAGGAACCCAGGCAAAGCCCCGTGGGCTTCCTGACTTAAGGAGACAGAGCCAACACTTTCGGGAGACCAAGGTGGCTAGAGTTGCCATCACAGAGTCCCAGAGAGGAGAGAGTGGCAGACAAAGGACTCTGTGGATCTGAGAAATATTCTCCCAATATCCTGCAGAGTATTGACCAATGCAGCCATGAGATAAACTTTCTAAACCTGGGGATGAAGTTATATGAAAGGATAACAGAGAATAGTGCCTGATGCTCAAATGCTCACGGGGTCAATAGAAGTACTTGTTCCTACGACCTAGACTTGATTCACAGAGAAAAAGAAAAAGAATAAAAGAAGAATCCAGAAGACAGAAACCTTTTTTATGAAATATGGAAACCGGCTCCAGATGAGATAGGCAATCCAAACCAATCAGTTATCACAAGAAATGGAGAAAGTTATCAAAGATATATCTGCCAGAAATACCAGATCCAGATGATTTCACGAGGAAAATCTGTCCAAACTTTAAAAGGGAATATCTCCAATACTATCTAAACTCTTTCAGAGGGATAAAAAGTAGAAGAAAAACTTTCAAATTCATTTTTCAAATTTAGCACAATATTAATAACAAATTCTGTCAAATATGATATAAAAAGAAGGGCTCCTGGGTGGCTTAGTCGGTTTAGCATCCGACTTCGGCTCAGGTCATCACAGTTCCCAAGTTCCAGCCCCATGTCGGGCTCTGTGCTGACAGCTCAGAGCCTGGAGCCTGCTTTGGATTCTGTGTCTCCCTCTCTCTCTTCCCCTCCCCTGCTCTCTCTCTCTCTCTAAAAAGTAAATAAACATTTAAAAAAATTTTAAAGATGTTACCAAAAGAAAACTAAGTATCATTTATGAATATTGGTGAAAACATTTAACAAATGCAATTAAAATTTCATATTTAGCCACATCAATAGGCAATATCAGAATATACATAAAAAATTCTAATTACAAACGGGCATTTACTATAGAATCAATTTGATATTGCAAATCACTAATGAACAGATGGGCTATTTTAAAAAAGGTTATTTAAATAAGTTTAAACTGGAACAATTAAAAAGCAATCTGGAAAAGAATAAGTAGGACACATTAGGCCAAAATAAATCCCACAAATAATTGGGACAATTATTTAAATTTGAAATATAAACTACAAAAGTAGTAGAAAGAAACATGAATCATTACTTTTAATAACTTTGGCCTCTTTAAGCATAATATACATCTAAGAAAAGCTTGTTTATGCATAATACAAGTCTGAGAACCCACAACACAAATGACTGATTAACTGACCCAGTGATGAAGCAGTGGGTGGTCGAATGGGCTGGAGCAAAGACAGGATTGAGTGGCCAAGAATTGTTGCTTGCTGTAGATGGATGATAAGCTTGTGGAAGCTTATTGTGTATTTCTTTCCATTTTGGTAGAAGTTTAAATAACAAAACATTTTTTAAAAAGACAGAGTGTTACACCATATAAATAATTAACCTAAAGTACACATTATTCTATATTGTCCAACAGATTTAGTACATGATGCTTTTTTCCCATTAGAAAGAGAATTTATGAGCCCACACTAGAGTAATAAAAGGAAAATTACATGTCTCGATGGAATATTGCTAGATACTAAGTTGCATAATAAGACATCAGTGGATTAAGCTATATATTTGGAGACATCGAGCTGAAATAATAATCATACATCACGTACGGAAAAATACAAGGATTTCTTTTAAGTTTAGAAGTAAACTACTTTTTACTTATCGACATAATCACATAGAGTTTAATAAATCATCTTTGAAATCAAATGAGCACAAAAAATTCAGAACAGTTTTCAAGGCAAAAGACAAAGTCAAAGGACAAATGGTAAACTGAGAAAGGAAACAAGTGCAAGCCACATCACAGCTTATTGTGCAGAAGGCTCAGGACAAGACCCGTGTGCATTTTTGCCAATCTATAGGCAGAAGGTCAGCAAGCTGTATGAATACTGTTCTCTTGAGAACTGGAGGGATGTATGCTTGGGTCAGGTGCAAATAGATTCTCTTTGGGGCTGTGCTGAAGGAGGGGTTCTTTGCTTCCTTTTTGCTCTCCCCTTCAATAAGGAAAGTATCAGGGCAGTCCCGCAAGGCCAAGGGAGGACTGTCGGAGCTTGGGTGCCCACTGGCTAGCAGAGCTGCATATTGCTGCTGGTTCTACCTCACAGTCTTGTGGACAGTTAACACTGAACCAAGCCCATGCGATGAGGGAAAGGAGGTGCTACTGACTCATGATCAGACAACCAAGAGAGAACTGCTAAGGTTACCCACAAACATTCTCTTTTGTCTTTCCACACAAAAAGGTCATTTTGCTAAGACATAAAGAGTTCCTATACAACAATAAAATACTGACAATATAATACAAAATGGGCAATGGTTATGAACAGAAACTCCATTGAAATGGAAAAGTATAAATGGCTCTGAAATACAGGTAGAATCACTCAGCTCTAGTAATACTCATACTAATGCTCATCCAGGAGAGGGGCACAAAGTTTCCTGTTAAATTATGTTTTACAGGTTTTTCTTTTATTTAGACGTTTCATAATAATTTACAAAGAAGAACATTACAACAGATACACCCTATATATCACCTATATTTTTAAACAAGGGAAAGGCTGAAAATGTCTATCTTGAGAGTATTGTTTAAATAAATTATAGGGGTGCCTGGGTGGCTCAGTCGGTAAAGCTTTAGACTTCGGCTCAGGTCATTATCTGACGGCTCATGAGTTTGAGCCCCACATCAGGCTCTGTGCTGACAGTTCAGAGCCTGGAGCCTGCTTCAGATTCTGTGTCTCTGTCTGTCTCTCTGCCCTTCCCTCACTTGTGCTCTGTCTCTCTCTCTTGGTCTCAAAATAAATAAACATTAAAAAATAAATAAATGAATAAATTATATTGCTTTCATTCAAATACTAAGCAGTAGTTTAAAAAGAATGAGGCAGTTCTGTATGTCCTGATGAGAAATAATTGCTGATATACAAATATAAAAGTACCCTGAAGAACCTCGTATGTAGAATTTCTTCATTTGTATAAAAAGAAGAGATTATGTATATAAAAGACATAGACACACACAATCTCTTTATGTATTTACAAGAAATGGGTAACAGTGATTGCTTCTTGGAGAGGAACTAAATGGTGGAGAGATAGGGATGTAGGAGTCCAGAGGAGAAACTTACTTTTCAACATATTTTCTTCTAAACATTTTGGATTTCCTGAAATTTGCATGTATTCCATATTCCATTTAAAATGAATAAAAGTGTCATGCATATCTTAAATGTCATTCTTTAAGAACATTCAATATAATATTCTACAGATATGTATTGAATGCCTACTATAAACTTGCTGCAGAAGGTACTAGGGATATAGCAGATCCGGCCTTTAAGTAATTTACATTCTAATGGTGGGAACATTTCTAAACAGTCTCCCCCTCTCTTTTCAGTCCCAAGTCTTCTCTGGCTCTCCAGTCCTCAATTCTAGTCTTTTCTGTTGAATTTAGACATTTCACTACTACATTCTCCTTCCTTTCCTGTTCTTTACTCCCTTTGGTACAGACTGTGTACCAGGCAAACGTGATGACTTTCTGTCCCTGATGTATATTCACACTTCCCCACGCCTGTGTGTTTGCTCATCTTACTTCCTCTAATTGCGCCTACTTCACTTCAGTTCCTTTGTCCAAATGCTCTTTGTTTTCCTTTTTATGTCCCAGTTCAAAGACCAGGACTTCTGAAAACTCCTTGCTTAACCTCTCTGAAAGGCAGCCTTTCTTTCTCTCGATTACCGGTTTTTATTTTATCTTCCTGCATTCTAGCATATATAACTTTATTTATTTATGGCATTTGTATTAGTATCCATTCTCATTGAAGGCAGGGACTATTTCTTAGACATGTCTGTATCTCCCATAGCTCCCAATGTGTTGTGATTAGTGAACATGCAATCACCAAATAAATTATTAAGTAACCAAAATAATGAACAAATAACTGAATGAATGGATGAAAAATTATCATAAAAGGTAGTGGCATTGATGTATATCCATCCAAGAGAAAATAACACGCAGCTAATATGTGGCATTATCTCATGGGAAGGGAATACCCAACAAGAGTGTATTAAATCTGCTTCACCAAGAGATGTACTCCAGAGAGCATGAGGTTCAATAGACTGCCTCCACCCGCCTCCCAACTCCAAGCAAAGCAAATTCTCGTCATCTGTAATGTATTAAGCTACAAGGACTCTGTCCGTCACCCTGGCCCATCCGCTGATTTGTCTTTGTAGGACTCTAAAAGTCTTTATTTTTAGATATAATGAAATATAATCCTAGTACCTATTCTAAACTAAATTAGCATGCTTATTACTTTTAGGTAACAGCATTAGACTGCACAGTACCCATTTATTTCAGCTGGAAAACTGGATATAATGTTCACTTTAAACCAAGACCAAAAATAACTCCTGTTTTAGAGTATCTGGCTTCACATGTGGTACCTCAATTTGGGCTATCAGTGATCTTGTTAGATTTTGCCACCCCTGCTTATAATAAACCATCAACGGTGGTACTTTCAGTGTTTCCTTAGTCTGAGACATGGTCTTAGATGAAAAGATTCAAGCTGGGAATTCTAGAATTACCGAACCATTTTATGTTCCATATATTTGATAGTTAGTCCCTGCTGTTTTTTCTTCTCTATTGCTAGGTATATATACTGGATTTATATTTGACAATACAGTTGGTACACTAGAGAATCTATCATTTTAAACCTCTCTTTTTAAAGGGGGCCTGACCCTTCCAACACTTTCTGTGAACTCAAAGTGCTAGCGCAACTTGAGAGAAACTTCAGAATCGGAAATCTGACTTGACTTCCTATCTTTTCCTTCAAGGTGCTCTGACTAACCCTTCATTTGAAACCTCTATCTCGGGGCGCCTGGGTGGCGCAGTCGGTTAAGCGTCCGACTTCAGCCAGGTCACGATCTCGCGGTCCGTGAGTTCGAGCCCCGCGTCAGGCTCTGGGCTGATGGCTCGGAGCCTGGAGCCTGTTTCTGATTCTGTGTCTCCCTCTCTCTGCCCCTCCCCCGTTCATGCTCTGTCTCTCTCTGTCCCAAAAATAAATTAAAAAAAAAAAAAAAAAAAAAAAAAAAAAAAAAAAAAAAAAAAAAAAAAAAAAAAAAAAAAAGAAACCTCTATCTCACTCACTCTCTTTTTTCTGTGTGTTTGTGTTTATTCAGCTTGATCAGTGGACTGACTTATAAAGTACACAGAGACAAGAGAGCATAGATCAGTGAACATTCTCAAACAAAACAGAACTCACATAACCAGATCAAGACAGCTTGTTCTTGAACAAGAACAGCTTGTTCTTGACAGCTTGAGCAACACGGTTCCCAGCACCCTAGAAGTTTCCCTTGCAGTCCAATTCCAACATCACTTTCTCTCAAAAGTAACCACTATTTAGGCTTCGAACAGCAGAGATTACTAGTGGCTATTTTTGTTGAAATAAATGGAAGAACACATATGTGCTCTTTCATGTCTGGCCCATTTGATTCAGAACCCTATGTGTGAGATCCTTCTATGGGATTGGGTGTGGTTGTAAATGAGTTGTCCTCACTGTTGTAGAATACTCCCCTGTGTAAATATGCCATTGTTTCTTTTTCTGCTCTATTCTTCATACGCAATGAATAATTTCCAATGTGGGGCTAATGTAATTATAAGCCTTCTACCGTATGTCTTATGGAAGAATATGTAAAATTTCTTGTTCGTGGGGTGTGTGTAAGTTTAGCTTTAAGTAGATACAGCTCAATAATCTGTTAGCATAACACTTTCACCAGCGATATAGGAAAGTTCCAGTTACTCCAAATGTTTGCCAACACTTGCCATTTTACAACCTAAATTTGCATTTTCATGCTGACTAATGAAGCTAAGCCCTTTTTCATTTGTTTACTGGCCATTTAAGTATCCTCCTTTGTGGAGTATCCATTTTAGTTATTTGCCCATTATTAAGTTAAATTGCCATTTTCTTATTGATTTCTAGATTATATATATGTTTTGTCAGGATATGGGTCCTTTGTTGAACCTGTGTACATTAAACAATGTCTTCCATTCTGTGAGTTGCTTTTACCCTCTCTTAAAAGTTTGTTTTGAAGAAAAAAATCCCTTAATTTCAATACAGATAAATCTATCAGTGTTTCTTTTGTTTGTGCCCTATTTAGGAAATATTTGCTTACCTCTATTTTATACAAATGTTTGCCTATGTTTCACCTGAAAGCTTTCTTTATTGTGTAACTTTTACATTGAGACTTACAACTGGCCTAGAATTAATTTTTGTGTGAGTGGTTTGAAATAAGGGTCAAGGTAATTTTTTTCCCCCTTGAAATCAATTGACTCAGCACTATTTATTAAAACGATTACACTTTCCCCACTGCACGGCAGCGTCACTTTTGTCATATTAGGCGACCACGAATGTATGAGATCTGTTTCTTGACTATTCAGTCTGTCCCGTTGCTAGATTTTCTTTCTTGTCTTAGTATCATACTGTATTAATTGTTATGTCTTCACAGTAGGTATTGGTAGCTGGTACTTTAAGTCTCTAGGCTTTATTTTTCTTTATATTGCCTTGGTTGTTTTTTAGCCCATACAAAGTTTCAGCTTGTCATTTTATCTCCCTCTCCACTCCCACACACACACACACACACACACACACAATATGCCAAGATCTCACCTGGATTGCATTGACTTTACACATTAATCTGGGGGAAAACAGACATCTTCAAAATACTGAGTCTTCCAGTCCACGAACATAGTTTATCACTGCTCTTACTTAGGTCCTCTTCATTTGTTCAACAAAGTTCTGTAGAGTTTACATCTATGATGCAGAACCAGTTTTGTTTTCTACCCATTGCACATCCATATGTGAATGACCACTATGCATAACTAGGTCATAGCTTGCACCACATGTGGCTTACTAACTAAGTCCAGTAATACACAAACTGGTTTACACACTTTTTAATGGCTCAAGTCCATGGATCACAGGCTTGGATGTCGCAGAAATGTCAAATAACTACAGGAGTTTCTAAACCCTTACTCTTACTTTCTGCACATATCTCATTGCTAACAAGTAAGAAACAAAATCATGGACTGGCTCTCCTGCATGAACCATACATTGAGTAGCAATGGTATAGAGGTTTTGTACATCTTTCATTACAGTTTTTCTACTTAATTTTTACAAATTTTTTAAATGTTTATTTATTTTGAGGGAGAGAGAGAGACAGAGTGAATCAGGAAAGGGGCAGAGAGAGAGGGAGACACAGAATCTGAAGCAGGCTCTGAGCTGTCAAAACAGAGCCCGATGTGGGGCTCGAACTCATGAGCCGTGAGATCATGACCTGAGCCAAAGTCTAAAGCTTTACTGACTGAGCCACCCAGGCGCCTCTCTACTTAATTTTTTATGTTTTTGTAAATGGTGTCATTTTTAAATTTCCAGATATAATTTTTGAATTAATTCTTTCCTTCAGCATTTTGCTTCCCTCAAAGAAATAAACCTTCAGATGCCATTGTTTCCAAGAACATCTGTTTCTAACAGATTCTCTACTCTTTTGGACCTGCCATGTTTGGAAAAACAAGCTGGGTTGTTTTGGCATCAAGCCTTTTCAGGAAAAGGAAAAGTGTTTCTCTGTTCCCTATTCCCTACTCAATTTTGGTGACAATTGGGCTGATATTAGCTCACATTAAATATATGGATGATATTTTTAAATGAGCTTAATAAATTGGTAACTTTTCTACCTATGTAAATGATAGATTAAAAATTCATGCATCCTGTGGGAACTTAATAATGATCTATTGAAAAAAAAGATAATAGTATTAGACTATGCATTATTTCTCTATTCTACCTTGAGGGCTGATTATCATATTTATTTTCAATCAAGGCCAATAATAACTCATACTTTTAGAGGATATTTGCTAGGACAAAACCTACGATGCAGGAAATTTAAATGATTTATCTGAAGTTCTTAAGGTTGCCAAAAGCAGAATAAATCCAGAACTTTCTCCCAACTTCCACTCCTGGACTTTCCCTTCTCAATTAGTTCACAGTATATACCGAAGGCTTTCTCTTCACCCTCTATATAGATTATCTGTAGGTGTTGTTTGAAAGGATAGAACCGTGGAATGAGTATTTCTTTCTGGTTTTAAAGCCCCTGCTTCCCTTCATTAACACAAATTCTTATTTCTCTTCCAATCAGCCTTTCTCCCTGGAATCTCATAGATAACTCTTGCCCAAAAAGTCAGTTACATATGTGATCTTCCTCCAACAAAATATTACTTATTGGCTTTTATCTGTGATGGATAAAACAACTTTAAGTTTGCAGACAAAATTATGATTTTCCATTAAATGTATGATCACTCTCAAAAATCAATATAAAAAATCAATATCCAGAAAAGCTTATGAGCAAATGTCTCATTAATCATCAGATATGATCTCTAGAAGCACCCTAGCAGGTATTCATCGAGAAAAAAATGACCAGTAAATATATGGTAATAAATATGCAAATTCACTAGAAATCACACAAGTTAAAGCCAGAATTTGTTTTTGTTAATCTCTTTGAATAGAGGTGAATTACATAATCTCTCACAACTTTGGTGTCTTCCTATGCTAAATCAAGAAAAATATGAATACCTAGAGTTTTTGTATTAAGTGAGATAATACCTGTAAACTACTACACGATGACCAGCATATAATGTGTACATAATATATATTAGATCTTATTTGCAAGATATTACAATGCATTATAGTTAAAAATAATGTGTTTGTCTTTACCCCACAACACTCCTTCCAGTAAGGCTTTTTTTTTTTTAATATATGAAGTTTATTGTCAAATTGGTTTCCATACAACACCCAGTGCTCATCCCAAAAGGTGCCCTCCTCAATACCCATCACCCACCCTCCCCTCCCTCCCATTCCCCATCAACCCTCAGTTTGTTCTCAGTTTTTAAGAGTCTCTTATTGGGGCGCCTGGGTGGCGCAGTCGGTTAAGCGTCCGACTTCAGCCAGGTCACGATCTCGCGGTCTGTGAGTTCGAGCCCCGCGTCGGGCTCTGTGCTGACAGCTTGGAGCCTGGAGCCTGTTTCAGATTCTGTGTCTCCCTCTCTCTCTGCCCCTCCCCCGTTCATGCTCTGTCTCTCTCTGTCCCAAAAATAAATAAATAAAAAACATTGAAAAAAAATTAAAAAAAAAAAAAAAGAGTCTCTTATGCTTTGGCTGTCTCCCACTCTAACCTCCTTTTTTTTTTCCTTCCCCTCCCCCATGGGTTTCTGTCAAGTTTCTCAGGATCCACGTAAGAGTGAAAACATATGGTATCTGTCTTTCTCTGTATGGCTTATTTCACTTAGCATAACACTCTCCAGTTCCATCCATGTTGCTACAAAGGGCCAGATTTCATTCTTTCTCATTGCCACGTAGTACTCCATTGTGTATATAAACCACAATTTCTTTATCCATTCATCAGTTGATGGACATTTAAGCTCTTTCCATAATTTGGCTATTGTTGAGAGTGCTGCTATAAACACTGGGGTACAAGTGCCCCATGCATCAGTACTCCTGTATCCCTTGGGTAAATTCCTAGCAGTGCTATTGCTGGGTCATAGGGTAGGTCTATTTTTAATTTTTTGAGGAACCTCCACACTGTTTTCCAGAGCGGCTGCACCAATTTGTATTCCCACCAGCAGTGCAAGAGGGTTCCCGTTTCTCCACATCCTGTCCAGCATCTATCTATAGTCTCCTGATTGGTTCCTTTTGGCCTCCAGTAAGGCTTTTTAACACACTACTGTAATTTAGTCACCCTGTTCCCTTTCACAAAGCTTGTAGTTTTATACTGTCTCTCCATGGGCACAGTAAGCATGGTCTCTGGGAGAGGGATTATGGCCTCAAGGAGCTATGAGCAGAAACTCTGAAGTCCAAGATGTAATATAGGTACTCAGCCGCTGCATTTGCTCACATAAAACACCAGGAGCACTATCAGTATCCCCAGAAATAAATACATACTAAAAAGATATCTGATCTTCAGCTATTTAGTAAGTTTTCACCAAGCTCCTTCTGTATATTCAGGTCTGGACTCCACATCTCTTGGACAATAAGAGGAGAAAAATAAAAGGCTATACACCTGCCCACAAGGAGTATAGTCCAGAAAAGAATCGGGGAAGGGAATGAAGATGTGAGCAGTTTAATTGTGAGAGATTTGACTTGTTCCTGATCCTCTTTCACTCTTTCCTGTTTTATGTATAGCACAAAGGAAGTACAGAATATTGAGGACAAATCGGCTGTTCTTAGAACTCCTTTCTCAATAAATTCAACTCCAATGGAAACATTGCAGAGCCCTAACTTCACCCTGGAGGATCCACATAAAATATCCTTAGCATATTTGCAAACTCATTGGCATGCTCTGTAGACTGCTTTTCTGTCCAATGGCCTAAGAAGCTGGGAAATTTACTGAAGCACCATGTTGAAATAAATGTGCAAGAGACTCACTAAAGAAGCCGTGAGGCCAGCCAACCACACACCATCTGCATCAGTCCAACACTGCTGTTTATTTACTACAACTAGTTTGTAGCAACTCAAATTCAGGACCTAAAACGGTCACTTAATTGCTCAGAGCTCACTATAATTCTGTAGAGGAAATTATAGATTTTCAGGGTATTTGCAAATTAGAAAATGACACCTGTGACAATCAAACATTAAAAAAAAGTTAAAAAAAACTTTGAAACAATCCATAAATGACCATGTGGCATTGATAGCAGTTTGCTCCTCTTCAAAATTTGGCAAAAAACTAAATGGTAGCATCCTTCAGAGAAATGAATCTCTGCCTTGTTAGTATGTACCAGCTCAAACATTGTCACTTCTCCCCCCTATAACCATTCTTTTACAAAATGCTCATGTGAGTCTCAGTGGGCAAAAATCAGCCTCATTCTCTACAGAGCTACTGAGGAAGCAGATGTAATTAATAAGCTTTTCTTTTTCTTTTCCTTTTTAAAAGACATTTTAAGCATGTTATTCGCCAACTCAAAAACATTCAAAAGTTGCCTATTTCCAAACTTGTTAGCTTGGCACTCAGGATCTTTAGGACGTGAATGTACAGTTTGAGTTTTCTATTATAGTTCTGCAGAGCACCATCTGTTCCAGAACCACATATCAAGTCTTGATCCTTTGAACTTATTACTTGCACTTCCATTTTTCAAGTTTCACCCACATTATTGCCTGCACCCACAATTTATACCATTTCTATCTCTTAAACTCTTGAGCCTCTGTGTTATGCAAAGAACAGCTTAAATCTCACCCTCACCATGGAAATTTCTTAGAATACTTCTGTATTCCTTGAGTCTTCCCAGTAAGTATTTTGCATATCGTCTATTTGGTACTGCTATTATTTGTTGTTGTTATTGGGAGAACATGTGTGTATATCAGTTATTCAACTGACATTTATTAAAGGTCTCTTCTGGCACTGTCCTAGGCCCAGTGGACACTTCTGTGCCCTTAAAGGTCTTTCAGTTTGACACAGAAAGGTACAAGCAAATAAATCATCAGAGCACCTGCAGAGATTTTTGTGGAGGACAAACAAAAGATAATTAAATAAGAAGAGGATAAAGGAAAGATCATAGGAAACTTGACAAGGAAGTTGCTACTTGAGGTATATCTTGATGTAAAATAAAACAAATAATAACGAATACTTATTCAACACTTAATATTTATGCTAGCTCTAATTGCCTTATATCTATCGCCTCACTCAATCCTCCCACAACCCCATCATGTAGGCATCATCAGCAAATCTCAAACTTTAATGTGCAAATAAATATTCTAGGTATCTTGTCAAAATACAAATTGAGATTCAATAGGTCTGAGATTCTGCATTTCCAGCAAATACTCAAGTCATGCTGGAGCTGCTGGCCTGGGACCATACTATGGGTAGCAAGGAGTACCATTATGTTTTCTAGTTTCACAGGTAAGAAAATTGAGGCAAAGAGAGGGTACACAATTTGTCTAAAATTACACAGCTAAATAGGTGATGGAGCCAGAATTTTAACTCAGTGTGTGTGGCTTCAGAACCCACAATAGATAAGGTTATGTAGGCAAAGATCAGTATGATCAAAATCAAGACAGCCTGGAAATAGTCAACCAGTTTGAAGTACTGTAATAGTTTAGTTAGGCTGGAGGAAAGAGTAAAAGGAGGACAATATGCACACGATGATGAGCACTGGGTAACGGGGGATGGATAATTCTCAGTCCCTTTCTCTTGAGGGTCTCACCGTCCCTTACCTCCTGAACATGTGCTATTTCGGCTTTTCCTGGGAATATCAGCATCTTCCTCTTTCCAGGAGCTTATGTCCTGGGAAGATTTGAAAGGAAGGACTTTGAAGTAGATGCATTTAAATATCCAGTTCCCTTTTCTTCCCTCTAGGAATAGAAAATTCAGAAACAGAAGGCTGTTTTCTGTCATATATCACATTCTGACATAACATCACTAGTGGGCATTCGTTCAGTGGTGCATGAATTAGGGCTGCCTCAGAAAGAAAGGAAAATAGAGGCCCATTGTATTAGAATTCTTCAGAATGTCCATCACACATGTGGTCAAATATTCAATATCAAACTAGATGGCACACTGAGGATGTTGCTGTAAGAGTGGGCATGGTGTCAGGAGTGACAAAGCCCCTTCTCTTCCTTGTCAAATCAGAAACATAACAGTAACAGCAGCCACTGCTCATTAAACACCAGCAATGTGCTAGGCTCTTTGCTGCACAACTTATACAGTATCTCTTTTCCTCCAATCAATTCCACATATTAGGGTTATTGTTCCTATTTTGCTTATGATAGAACTGGAACTATGAGCAAGTCAACTCGTAGTCTCAGGTCACAGAGCTAGTAAGGATAAGAACTGAAATACAAATCACAATCTGCCTGGCTCCAAAACCTCTATTCTTATCAGCATATCTTGCTATTTTTATTGTGCAACCTATCCATGATAGATGGCTTAGAAGCAGCCCTTCACTTTGATGCCCTCAGCATATGGATACATGGGGAAAGATCTATTTCTTCTCCATTGCCTCCATCCCACTTTGCTGGACAGGGAGTGCAGCCATTTAGGGGAAGAGCTAATCAATATTTCACCAAATGAAGGTATCCGTGCTTGAACTTGCTTCAGAGGAGCCAATTCTAGGCTTTATTATCACATATGAATGGAAACAGATTAGGGGGCTGGAAATGTCTAATGGAAAAAAAATAATAACCTGTTTTGACAAGCATTCCTCAGAATCAGAGGTCTGGAGGGCAAGCCATTCCAAGAGTAGGGTCCCTGCAGAGTATGCAGGAAGGAAGAAAATAACATCCTCTGAGTTGTGAGTAAAGTTACTACAGCTCTGTCTACAAGTCTAGACATTGAGGGTCACTGGAAGCCTCCCGGGACAACCTGGTCAAGAATATTCATTATATTAAAATGTCATTTTCTTTTAGGGGAATTTTGTGTTGTCATTTTCTCTGGTCCATGAAACTTAGTAAGAAAGAAACAGGTGAGAAGGGAAGTATTTAGGAGAGGTTGTGAGAGGTCAGAAACAAACATCTCTGGTTTCTATTTCAACTACAATTTAGCTGCTACTAAAAAATTGCTTCCTAAGTTAACAGATGTTTCAAGAAGTATTTTAGGTATTTCATTTTATTTCACCACCGTAAAAACGTTTTGAAGTATGTACTGGTCTCCTTTATAAAAGAATAGGCTCTAGTGTCTTATCTGAGATCATACCACAAGCACAGATTTCAAATCTAACCAAGGTCAGCCCATCTCATGCATCTGCTCCCAAACTGTCTCCCATGTAATGTCTAGAAGAGATGAGGTTATAACCTGCTCACTGTGAAGACCATGTGTTGAAAACCATGTCCCTTCTGGTAGGAAATATTCAAAATTAAGGAAACCTAAAATAAATACCTTAAACCTATTAAACTTTATAGACTGAAGAGCTCGTGAGAATGAGACAGCCTTTTCTATAGAGTTTATTTAAGCATCGCTATGGTAAGAGACTGATTTTTTGAAACTTAATAGCCAGTAAAAACGGGCTAAAAAATACCCTAGATTTCAGTGAAGATACAGGTCTCTGAACTGCATTGGTATAGCTGCCTGCTCCCCTTCAGTAAAACATCAGGGCCGTGGCAGCTGTGGCAGAGCAGAGCCTGCTCAACCCAATATCATAAAAGGGAAGACCCATTGTGTCAGAAAGAGTGGCAGTCTTAATCAGAGAAAATCTCTTTGTTGCCTAATGGCAAGTCATTTGATCAAGTGTTCTCTCCCCATGATACTAACATTTTCAAGTTGAGGTTCAGGCCTGAGTTGTCCCAACACTAATTAGTTGGAAAACAGACTGTGATTAGAAAGCCATAGGAGGATAAGCCAGAAGTGGCTAGTGGCTACATTGGTTTCTTACAGAAAGGAATCTTTGTTTAGGAGCAAGCTGTGATGCCCAGAGAGTTACATATCTGATCCCTTCACACAGTAAACTTGAAAGACTAGCAGATGGGAAGATCCATTGAATAGTCTCCAATAGACATGGCCATGGAGATAACCACTGTGACTCTCAGTGCCAAGGTTGTCTGACCACAATAGAGGACAGTCCTTCCAAGCGTAACTTTTTTTCTCCTATGTAAATCTAAATCTGAGAACTACCAGATGGGCAGTTTTTCTTACTAATCACTTGAAATTTGAGTCATTAGTCAAATGAACTATTAAAGGTCTTTTAAAAATTAAGACTTTATTTATTTATTTATTACTGTAATTTTAGAGTAGTCATATTCAGAACAGGATGGTACGGAGATTTCCCAGAAACCCATGTCCCCATACACAAATAGCTTTCTGGGTTATCGGTATCTCCCATTAGAGTGGTACATTTGTTAAAATTGGTAAACCTGCATTGACATATCATAATCACCCAAAGTCCATAGTTAACATTATAATTCACTATTGCAGTTACATATCCTTTGCATTTGGATACATGCCTAATGTGTATCCATCATTATGGTATTTGATACAAAGTATATTTACTGCCCTAAAAATCTTCTATGCTTTGCCTATTTATTCCTCCACTGCTGAGACCGCCGCAGCCCCTAAACTTTTTGCTGTCTCCAAACAGTTGCCTTCTCCAAAATGTCTTACAGTTGGAGTAACAGAGTGTAGACTTCAGTTTGTAGTGTCAGCCCTCCAACTTTGTTCTTCTACTTCAATATTGTTATTGAATATTCAACATTATTCTGGAACTTTTGCCTCTCTATATAAACTTGAGAATAAGTTTGTCAATATATACAAAATAACTTGCTGGGATTTTGATCGGGATTGTATTACAGCTATAGATCAAGTTGGGAAGAATTGACACCTTGACAATATTAAGATTTCTTATCCCTGAACATGGAATATCTCTTCATTTATTTAGTTCTTTCATTTTGTTCATCAGAGTTTTTTAGTTTTCCTCATACATACTTTGTACAGATTTTGTTAGATTTATACCTAAGTATTTCATACCTTTGTGTGCTGATGTAAGTGGTATTGTGTTTTAAATGGCAATTTTCACTTGTTCTTTGCTGGTATATAGGAAAATAATTGACCTTTTTACCCTAACCTTGTATCCTATAACCCTGGCATAATCACTTATTAGTTCCAGTAGATTTTTTTTTTGCCAGTTCTTTTTTTCTACATAGACGATCATGTCATTGTAAACAAAGACAATTTTGTTTCTTCCTTCCCAATCTGTATTGCTTTTATGTCCTTTCTTATCTTATTGCATTAGATAAATTTGAAAAGGACTGGAGAAAGGAGACATTCTTGCTCTATTCTTAAGAGAAAGCCTCTGAGTTTCTCACCATTACGTATGATGTTAGCTGTAGGTTTTCTTGTAGATATTGTTTATCAAGCAGAGAATGTTCTTCTCTATTTCTAGATTACTGGGATTTTTTACCACGAATTTAAGCTGAATTTTGCCAAATGCTTTTTTTCTGTATCTATTGATGTGATTGTGTCATTTTTTTTTCTTTTTTAGCCTATTGATACGATAGATTGTTAATGATCTTTAAAACACATCTTCCAACTCATCCTCTACATCACTCTTACGGCAATTTGAACGTGCAAACATAATAATGCTACTTCCCATGTATTATTTATGAATTACACTTTATTTACCAAGTGATAAAATCTAGAACAATTGGGTGGCAAAGAAGACCCTTCATAACCTGACCTTTGCTTAGGTATCCAGACTTGTATCCTGCATTCTCTAATACCCTTACAGTCCCTATTTCAGGTGAATTTAATTCCACATAGTTCACTGACATCCTGAGTTTAAAACGTCTTCTCTAGCCTTGTCCACTTAAAAAATTTCTGTATAAACTTCAAATCTCAGCTCAAATACTTCTCTTCTATAATAGCTTCCATGATGCTTCTCAACAGATTTAGGTTCTTATTTCCCAATGTGTTTATAGAACTCATAACAATAGTCAGATTACACTGTAAATATATGTTTATTTTCTATTTCCCCTAGTATACTGAACATTATTTTATAGAGAGATCCTGTCTTTCATATTTTGGTACAAAAATACTAGGCACCTTATGCCTAGAGTAGAATCTAGAACAGAGAAAGTATCTCATCTATACACATAAATAGATACAAAGGAGAAATAAAATAAATGCATATCTTTGGAACCTATCATCCATATACTTCTCAATTAAGCCATGTGGTTCATTTTATGTATGATCTTTCTCATTAAATTTGGGTTCTATTATATTTGGTTAGCAGTAGCAACGAGGGAATAAGTAAGTTTTTGAAAGGATCTTTCATTACAGTTGAAAATATTTACCTTTACCCTCCTCTCTTTAGCCATCAGCCACAGACCATCAAAGGTATAAAAAAGCTCATCTTTAGAGTGATCTGAATAATTATGGCTATTTGTCCTCCTCATGTTGGAGCAGAATGAGAATTTTCTGGATGTTTTGGTGACTTCACATTTTGATCTTCTTTCAACATTATCCTTTTCCTGTTTTCCTTATCTCTTCCCTCAACTCCAACCTGCTAGATGGGACAAAGACAGACATTCTTTTCCTCCTGCCCAACCCTCTTCTCCCTGACCCACTTTCATCCGAGAGGAAGCTTAGCCTGCACCTTACAGTCAGGTGACAGTTGGCCAGAGACAGAGTTGGAAAGGCCCTTAGACTACAGCCAGAGTGGAAAAAGCCAATGCATTAGATTTAAGTGATCATCATCATTTATATTAATTACAAATTCTATTAGTCTAGAAATCCATAAATGAAACCCATCTAATCATGAATTAATTTGTCACTCATCAGCTTTGTGGCTACTAAGTTTCAGGCACCAAATACGGACTGAGCATAAAAACTGGCAACACAGCTGGGCCCAGAAATTAGTGGATTCTGGTAGCTGAAAAGCAGCTTGCATGGACCACACCAGGGGCGGGGAGCTGAAACACAATGAATTCTCAAATCAAAGTATCTCAGAGGAATATCAAGAGAGTAATGAATTTCATAAACTTATATCTCTAAAAACTGTCAGTTAGATCTTACAGTGATTAGACATATTATTTTATTTAAAAAAGCATTTGGTGTTTATTGGTGCATCTACGTTCCTTCTTTACCTCATTCCAGCAGTTCCATTTGGCACAGATTTTTACCTATATAAAAGGCTTTTTGGGGCACCTGGGTGACTCAGTTGGTTAAGCATCTGACTTTGGCTCAGGTCATGATCTCACAGTTCATGAATTTGAGCCCCGCCTCAGGCTCTCTGATGTCAGTGTGGAGCCTGGTTCAGATCCTCTGTCTCCCTCTCTCTCTCTGCCCCTCTCCCTCCCCAAATAAATAAACATTAAAAAATTTATTTTCTTCCCACTGATCGCCAGTCTGTCAGTAGGTGAACATAAAATAAAATAGAATAAAATAAAATAAAATAAAAGAGAGGAGAGTATAATGTAGGTCACATGGGTTATTCAATTATCTGAAGTTCAAGTACGAGCTTTGTGTTCCCCAAAGAGAGAAGAAATGCAAGGAACCTGCTGGCAGGAGTTGTCAACAAAGTGGCCTAACAGATTTTTTTCATATTATTTAATAGTATAATTATTAATAATATATATATATATAATAAATATAATTATTTCATAGTATTTAATGTATATTTAATTTATATATATACATAAATTTTATATATATATAAATTATATATATATATATATATTTTGTGATCAAAACAGCATTTAGTACTGCAATGCTTTAAGTTTTCAAAGCACTTAAATATTTGTTTTATGCTCAGTTTCATAAAAGCTCTACACGTTTATCTGCCCCAGCCTCTTCCCTCAGGAAGCTCATAATTCCATGGTAGAATTATCCTGCTTTACAAGTTCCTATATAAAGGTGGACTCAGTGATAGTTCTTTTTCTTTTTTTAAAAAAAGTTTTTAATGTTCATTTATTTTTGAGAGAGAGAGAGGGGGGGGGGAGGGGGGCAGAGAGAGGGAGACACAGAATCCAAAGCCGGCCCCAGGCTCTGGGCTGTCAGCACAGAGCCTGATGCAGGGGGGCTTGGACTCACAAACTGTGAGACCATGACCTGAACTGAAGTTGGATGTTTAACTGAATGAACCACCCAGGTGCCCCCTCAGTAATAGTTCTAAAGTTTAAAGTACAAAGTAAAGTGTTTGGAAGTTGACCGGAAGGAGTGATGATTAGCACATTGATACAGGTTGAGTTGGTTCTCCTCCAAGTTCACATGTTGAAGTCTTAAACCCCTACTACCTCAAATAACTGACCTTGTTGGAAAGAAGGTTGTTACAGATGTCATTAGTTGAGCTGAGGTCATCCTCACGGATCCTAATCCAATATTCCTAGTGGTTTTGTGAGAAGGGGAAATTTGGACACAGAAACATGCAGAAGAAGAATGCCAGGTGAAGATGAGGCACAGAGAGAGGCGATGCCTCTATGCCCAGGAATGCCAACACACCACGAGCAGCTAGGAGACAGGCATGGAACAGGTTCTCCCTCAGAGTCTCAGCAGGAATCCACTCTGCAGGCACCTGGATCTCAGATTCTGCCCCCCAGAACTGTGAGACAATACCTTTCAGTTGTTTAAGCCACCTAGTTTAGGGTACTTTGTTACAGTAGCCTTAGTAAACTAATACATATTCTTTCAGTCTATATTCTGGTCACGCTTTTTCTCCTTAACCTCTTGAAAAGTGTTTCCATTTCTGCTCCTTAACACATTTTCAAAGAGCCCCAATAAGAGTCTAACCTTCAAACAGACTGGCATGGTCTCCTTCCTCTTCCTCCTTGACCCTCTGTGGCATATGCCTGCTGATATGATGGACAGGTGGGCAGGGGGCCAGTCTCTCTGGGGGACACCTCAGAGCTGGGGCCTTAAGGGCTCAGGTCCCAGGATAAATGTCACAATTGTGTCTAAAGTTGACTGTGGAGTTGAAGAAAATTCCCACTGAAGCATCTTTTTTTCTATGCTTGGGAAGACAAGGGTTAAATAGAATAATAACTCAGGGTTTTTCAACCTCAGCCTATTAATGTTTTGAACTGGATAACTCTCTGCAATTTTTTGCAAAAAAAAAAAATACACACACACACACACACACACACACACACAGTTCCTTGCATTGCAGGCTGCCCTCCACCCTCTAGATGCCAGTAACATTTCTTCCCAGTTGTGACAATCAAATATGTCCACTGATAGGAGTGGGGGGGGGGTTGGGGACAAAAGCACCCCAAAGTGAGAATGGCTTGAATGACAGTACTGAGACAAGCAGCCAAGCAGAAGGCAAAGAGCTGCAGCCTAGCTGAGCCAGGAGAGCAGGGTGAAGAGGGCAGACAGGAGGAGGGCCTGATTCTGGAGAGCTTGCCAATGGGTGAGCAGAGGCTCTGTCGATGCCTCTGGGCCTCTGCTCCTGTCCTTTCTCTGGCCTGTACTGTCTTATCAATTGATTCAATCACTATCCTTCGAAATCCAGATTAAGGCCATCAGCCTTGACCACATCATGACTCAGAACCCTTTCCCTTTCCCTCTGAGTTCTACCAGCCTGGACCATCTCTGCCCCTCTTTGGACACCCAGCCAATCAGTCATCTCAAGTTGTTGTTGCCCTAAGTGTGAAGCTTCCTCCCCAATTACAATGTAGCTCCAGGGAGGTGGGGAATGGTCCTTTTCTACAGGGCTTTGCACATCAGGGATATTCCAGACACCCTTGAGGAAGGAAGGAATGAGATGATTACAAATGGTTGGACACTTTCTGATATATAGAGAGTCCTTTCCAGAGCCACCTCCTTCTGGATTTGCATTATGCTGCCTTTCAGAGGAGATGGTTAAAACCGCCCAGGGTGGAAAGTCCCCAGCAGTAGTCATCTGACAATCAGCAACAAGATTCCTGGACTCGACAGGGCACGATTTCCCTTTAATCCCAGCTACAATAGAAATGACAACCCCATAATGGCAGGTTTTTGTGCTTTTGGTATAGGTGAAGACTATACCATTCTTACAAAGTTCAGTTTTTGAAAAACACAGAACTACAGGGATCCAGGATTCTCTTACCACTTGGTGGCCATTGCTGCCTTGCTCACACAGCTCCCACATGTGGTCATGGGTCCATTCACAACAATCTTTCTCAAGCAAATACACAAGTCTCCACACATCTAGGAATACTTGAGACTACACAAGAATCTCTATCAGCTATTTGGCATACTGATTTTCTCTACATCCACAATGCTCCCCTGAAATAACCAACCTTCTGACCCACAGCAAGGACTCCTTGATGCCAGTATAATTAGAGAACTAGGCACCTGCAGAATAAGGGCCACATTCTTATTATATATTATATAAAGGGCCATCACTGGTCCTTGGGCTTCAGTCCCTCCTTTTCCTGCTCCACACCTAAATCCCACTGTGTACTTAACCACTCACTGCTCCTCAAACAGACTTGTCCTCTGTCTTCCATTTCTTCTATTGTTTCCCAGGAAAACATCTACTCACCCTTTGAGAATCAGCCCAAAAGTTATTTACTGACTGAAACTTCTCTTTAGCTTCATAAGTAGAGTAGATTGCCACTGTCTTAGGCCATCACTCTTCCCCACACCTACATCCATTATGTACTCACTTTGTCCTATTTTAATTACTTATTTTCCTGCATTGCTGTCTCACCATTTCTGAACTATTTACCGAGTAACATTGTTTCACTCATCCCTGTACATTCAGCGACATGGGCCAGACTGTCCTAGGGTTGTTTCTACAATATCTGGTGCTTTTTATCTTAAATAATGATCAATTACTTGAGAAACATTCCACATCTTCTAGGTTAAGTTACTGGGGAAAGTTGAACGACATTAATTTAAGTATTTTTATTGTTCCTCATTTCTCCATCTTTCATGGCATCATAAAACTACCCATGCGAGTTTTAGATACATAATGTTTATTCTGAAATGATGGATTAACATTCATTTGACTAAGGTATGAACTGTCTCAATTATATTAAAAATTATTCATTAAAACTTGTGTATGGCATATCAATCTTTCCTCAGAAATAGAGTCCCTTATTTGATAATAAAGGGAACATTCTCATTTAGAAGGAATGCATTTACATTTAAAACCCACTTCTACATGTTCAAGGATTTGGTACTCCTAGCTGAAGTGTTTGTACTCATCAGGAATTTAAAAATGCATTTTTTTCTGATCATAAAACTTTTGTTTGATCATTTGGCAAAATGATAATTGCTAGCTTTTATTGGGCAACCCTCAATATTATCATAAATTGCTTTATTTAATTCTCATAGTAGTACTTTGAGACGGATTGCCCTTCTCCTGGCAGGTAAGGAATTTGCAGCTCAGAGACATAGGTGACTGGTCTAAGATCACACAGCTGGGAGGGGTGAACCTGGGATGTGAATCCAACTGTCTTGCTCCAGAAGGCCCGCTCCTACCCCCCACAGTGTGCTGCATTTACCCAGATCGGTTTGCAATCCAAGACTCTTCAGTCCGGCTACTAATAGCACCTTCATGGGCGCGACCCTGTACAATTTGAACTTTTGGCACATGTACTAGATAAGTCTGGTAATTCTTGTGCTTGTTCCTCATGTTACAAATGAGTAATCTGTGGCCCAGCTGTGTAAAATGATTTGACTAAATTCAAAGAGCTAAAAAACAGCAAAACTTAGGCATCAAGGCCAGGTATTCAGGTTTTGTTACTTTCGGCTCGATGCCTAATCCATCCCCTGGCATGCCTTGTCCACATATTTGGGCATGTGTAAGAATTAGGAAATTATTCATGAGCATATACACAAACACATGCCAGTTTTGCCTAATCCTGAGGCCTTTAAAAGTAACATGAAAAAGAGACATTAAATGTTAAGAATTTGCCATTTTTGTTTAAACCCCAGGCTCGATTAAAACATATGTTAAAAAATAGGCATGAACTGTCACAACTGCTTCATTCTTCCTAGGGATAGCGAGGGTTCATACTTGGCGGATTGATTAATGTTGTTAAAAGGATGTTTAAAAGGTACTATCAATGTATGATTCCCTATGTATGATGAAAATGAATCGATACTTATTAGCTTAAAATTGTAAAAAAGATGCAATTTTCTCTGCAGGTTAGATATGCTCATGGTCAAGGTCATTCAAGACTCAAGTTGCTCACAGTACAACCAGAAGGCTTGCTCAGATTTACTCGTAGACTTACAGTCTGTGTTTGCTGGTGAAGAACATGGGCTGCATACAAATAACTTCACCTCTGCAGCACAGAATTTAAATCAGCCAAGCGAGAAGCCAACTAGTCTCTCCAATACATGTTAATCTGCTTCCAGAATAGGCCACAGACTGACTAAATATTTTGGTTGCATCAGAATTTCCCCACATCAAACATAACTTCAAACAAGGGGATTGTTAAAAGCAATTGATTTTACAGAACTACTCAACATTTATTACAAAGAGCTCAGGTCTGTTCATCTCTTGTTTGCATCTTCACTGACGAATAATAAACACACAACAAAATGTGTATATTTAAAGCGTTCAATTTGATATGTTTAACAAACATACAGGCATGAAACCATCACCACAATCAAGACAATAAACACACCTGTCACCCCCAAAAGTCTCCTCGAGATCCTTTGTAATCACTCACTCCTGTCCTTCCTTTTCCTGTTCCTCATAACCAATGATCAGATTTCGGTCACTATAAATTCTTTCTCATTTCCTGAAGGTTTTCAAGGATAGAATCAAATAGCATGTACTCTTTTTGCCCGATTTCTTCATGGAGCGTAACTCTTGTCACATGTTTACAACATTCATATTGTCACATGCATCATCAGTAAGTCATTTGTTTTCATTTATGAATAGTGTTGCATTATATGGATATACCACAAGTTGTTCAGACATTCATGTGTTGATGGACATTTGAGCTATTTCCAGTTTTTGTTTTTTTTTTTTACAAACAAAGCCACAATAAACAATTTTGTTTAAGTCTTCTTATATGCTTTCTTTTCTTTTAGGTGAATATGGAGAAGAGTGGCTGAATCACATGTTAGGCATACGCTCAACATTTTTAAAAGAAGCTGCCAAAACCTTTACCAAAGGAGTTGTATCATTCTAGATTCCCACCAGCATCAGATGAAATTTCTTGTCTGCCACATTCTCACCAGCACCTGGCATGGTCTGTCTTGACTTTTAGCTGTTCTGTGAGAAGTGTGATGGCATCTTGTACTTTTTAAATTTTTTTAATTTTTATTTTTTTAGCAAAATGTCTGTCCAAATCTTATGCAAAATTTTAATTGGGTTGTTTGTTTTCTTATGGAGTTCCGAAAGATCTTTTTTCTAGATACAAGTCCTTTAGCAGATGTGTGCTTTTCAAATAGATTTTCTCACAAGCTGTCTATTGGCTTTTCATTATTTTAGTAATCCCTTATGAGAAGCAGCTGTGTTAATTTTGAAGTCCAGTTTGCCCATTTACTCTCTCATGGGTTATGATTTGGGGAGAAATCTTTGCTTAACCCAAGGCCAAAAGATTTTCTCCAATTTTTTTCCAGAAGTTTTATAGTTTTAGGCTTTATATCTAGATGTATGATCCATTTTGAGAGATTATATGTTTCTAGGAATTTATCCATTCTTCTAGGTTGTCCAGTGTGTTGGCATATAATTTTTCATAATATTCTCTTATAATTTTTTGCACTTCTATGTATTGGTTGTTTTTTCTCCTCTGTCATTTCTAATGTTGAGTCTTTTTTTTAATGAGTCTGGCAAAAAGGTTTATCAATGTTGTTGATTTTTTCAAGGAACCAATTCCTGGTTTTATTGATCTGTTCTATTGGGGTTTTTTGTTTTGTTTTTTTAGTTTCCATATTATTTATTTCTGCTCTAATCTTTTTCATTTCCTTCCTTCTGCTGGTTTGGGGTTTTGTTTGTTCTTCTTTTTCTAGTTCCATTAGGTGTAGGGTTAGGTTGTTTGAGACATTTCTTACTTGATCTAGGCCTGTATTGCTATAAACTTCCCTCTTAGAACAGGTTTTACTTTATCCCAATTAGACTGTTATGTTTTCATTTTCATTATTCTCCAAGTTTAAAAAAAAATTCTTCCTTTATTTCTTTGTTGACCCATTTATTGTTTAGTAGCATGTTACTTAACCTCCATGTATGTGTGTTCTTTTCAGATTTTTTTCTTGTGGTTTAGTTTCATAGTGTTGTGGCTGGAAAGGATACATGGTATGACTTCAATCTTTTTTAATTTGTTGAGACTTGTTTTGTGGCCTACTATGTTATCTCTTCAAGTTCCTTGTGCACTTTAAAATAATGTGTATTTTCCTCAGTTAGGTTGGAATGTTCCAAATATATCTGTTCAATCTATCAGGTCTAATATATCATTCAAAGCCACTGTATCCTTGCTGATTTTCTGTTTGGATGATCTAACCATTAGTGTCAGTGGGGTGTTTAAGTCTCCTATTAAGTATTACTATCAATTCTTTTCTTTTTTTTAAGTTTATCAATTTATTTTGAGAGAGAGAGAGAGAGAGAGAGAGAGAGAGAGAGAGAGAGAGAATCCTAAGCAGACTCCATGCTGTCAATGCAGAGACTGACACAGGGTTCAAACTCATGAACTGTGAGATCATGACCTGAATTGACATTGAGTCAAATGCTTAAGCGACTGATCCACCCAGGCACCCCTCAATTATTTTCTTTATGTTTGCTATTAGCTGCCTTATGTATTTGAGTGCTTCCATATTGGGTGCATAAATATTTGCATTGCGATATCTTGATGGATTGTTGCTACCCTGGGTTTTTTTTTTTCATTTCTATTTGCATGATAAAGCTTTTCCACCCCATCACTTTCAATCCATATGCCTTTAGGCATGAAATGAATCTCTTATAGGCAGCATATAGATGTATCTTGCTTTTTTATCCATTTCATCATCCTATGTGTTATGATTGGCACATTTAGTTTGTTTGCATTCAAAGTTATTATTGATAGGTATGTACTTAGTGTCATTTTGTTTCTTGTTTTATGGTTGTTTTTGTAGTTCTTCTCTGTTCCTTTCTTCTCTTGCTCTCTTCTCTCATGGTTTGCTGACCCTCTTTAGTGATATTCTTGGATTCTTTTCTCTTTATTTTTTTACATATCTATTACTGGATTTAATTGGTAGTTTCATTAGGTTTATAACATCTTATGCATATGGAAGTCTATAGTAAGTTGATGGTCTCCTAAGTTTGACCCCATTTTATTTGTGTATCTATCTATCTATCTATCTATCTATCTATCATATATCTATTTATATTTGAGAGAGAGAGAGAGAGATAAAGGGGTAGAGGGAGAGAGAGAGAGGGAATCAAGCAGGTTCCATATCCAGTG
Source organism: Neofelis nebulosa (assembly GCF_028018385.1). NCBI lineage: Eukaryota > Metazoa > Chordata > Mammalia > Carnivora > Felidae > Neofelis > Neofelis nebulosa. Next base: position 13,082,146 of record NC_080790.1, read on the forward strand.
GCCCAGTGCAGAGCCTGACATGGGGCTTGATCCTATGACCTTGGGATCATGATCTAAGCCAAAAACAAAAGTTAGTCACTTAACCGACTGAACCACCCAAGAGCTCACCCCCATTTTAAAAGCACTAATTTGTTACTCCTCTCCCTGACCACATTTTAGGTAGATAGCATCATATTTTACATCATTTCATTTTGTGAAATCCTTGACTGGTTATTATAGGTACACTTAATTTCACTGCTTTTGTACTTCCTACTTTTCTTACTCCTGCTTGTGGTTTTTTCTTTCCACTCAAAGAGTCCCCTTTAACATTTCTTGTAAGGCTGGTTTAGTGGTGATGATTTTCTTTAACTTTTGTCTGGGAAACTCTATATATCTCCTTCTATTCTGAATGATAGCCTTATAGAATACTCTTGGTTGCAGGTTTTTTTTTTTTCTTTCAGTGCTTTAAAGATATCATGCCACTCCCTTCTGGCTTGAAAAGTTTTTGCTGAAAAATCAGCTGATGGCCTTATGGGGTTCCCCATATGTATAACTGTTTTCTCTTGCTGCTTTTAAAAAGCTCTCTTTATCACTACTTTTTGCCATTTTAATTACTATGTGTCACGGTGTGGACCTCCTTGGGTTGATTTTGTTGGGGACTCTCTGTGCCTACTGCATCCACATTTCTGTTTCATTCCCTATATTCAGGAAGATTTCAGCTATTATTTCTTCAAATAAATTTTCTGTTCCCTTTTTTCTTTTTTCTCCTTCTGGGATCCCTATAATGTGAATGTTATTATGCCTGGTGGTGTTGCTTTGTCCTCTTAATCTATTTTCATTTTTTAATTATTCTCTTTTTTCCTCTCCCACCAAGCTTGATTTTTTTACATTACTCTGTCCTTCAGGTTGTTGATTCATTCTTCTTCCTCTAGTCTACTATTTATCCTCTCTAGTGTATTTTTAAATTTCAGTTATTTAGTTCTTCCTCTCTGATTGGTTCTTTTTTATGCTTTCTATATCCTTGTTGAGGGTCTCACTGACATTTTCCACTCTTTTCTTAAGTCCGGTGAGTATCTTTATGACCATTACTTTAAACTCTCTATTAGACATATTACCTATCTCCATTTTATTTAGCTCTCTTGTTGTGATTTTGTCCTATTCTATATTAGGAACATGATCTTCTGTCTCCTCCTTTTGTCTAATTCTTTGTCTGTGTCTCCTGATCTTGAATGTAGTGGCCTTATGAAGAAGAGGTCCTGTAGTGCCCTGCAGTGCAATGCCCCCTGTTCATCAGAACCTGGCAATTTGGGGATGTCTTCTGTGTGTGTTTCATGTATCCTACTATTGTTCTGAGCCATGTGTGTCTTCAGTCCAGTCATCTGCAATGGCTCTCTTTACCTTTTGTGGGCAGGGTTTGGTACTTAGGTTGTTAGTGGGCCACTCTGGGGCTGACTAGGGCTTAAAATGAGTGAGACCAGGTGTTTGCCAGAGGTGCAGTAGCACTGAACTACAGGGCACTTTCCTTGTGTTGTACCCTGAGAAGCTTTCATTGGCGGACAGCACCTGCAGTCAGACCAGATGTCCACTCCCAGCCCACTGCTGGGACTGCAGTCAGACTGCTATGTGTGGTCATGTTCCCCTCTCCCTGGAACAGGAATCACTTTGGAGTCATACCGGCCCCTGTTGAGTCTGCTTGCATACTGCCAGGCTTGTGTCACTGCTTTGGATGGGCTCAGGCCAAGACTATATTGGAGGGGGCAGGTCTTCAGGAGAATATGGGGGCAGAGTGCATGCTGTTAACAAGATCTGCACAAGTCTGCTGTGGGAGGGGACTGAGGCTGGTTTAGAAAATTCCTGTGGTGAGGCAGGGAGGGAACACATCTGCAGAAGAGCATGAGGGGAAGGCAAAGGGTGGAGAAGCAATGTTAGCAAGGTTTGTGGGAATCTGTTGTGGGAGGAGATCTGGAGTGGAGGCCTGTCTTGAGGGGATGTGTCCACAGAAGAATGTGGGGGTAGAGCACACTGTTAGCAAATTAAATGAAGACTGTTAGTGTTGAGCTGGTCCCCACAGGTCCCTGTGTCTAGTTGGAGGGGTGTGAGAAATCCACCCACCAGCTCCTTTGTTCTTGGAGAAGTCTCCTAAAGATCCCAGCCCTCTATCACATGCTCTGATTAGTAAATAAATCTCCTTTACATATACCCCTGAAGTTTCTCAAACTGTTATTTCTATGCTGTATCTCCAAGGGGCTGTTTGATGTGCTATCTCTGCAAGGGTTGGGATTCAGTTTCCTATTGCCCTCCAGCTCTCCCAGAGACAAGCCCACTGATTTTTAAAGTTTAGGTGTTAAGCCCTACTTATTGTAAGAACTTGTAAAGTTAGGCCCCTCTGGTTTTTAAAGCGAAATGCTATGGGGATTCATCTTCCCAGTGTGTGTCACCCATGGCTGGGTGCTTGATGTAAGCATCTGTTTCTCTTCTCTGTATGCACCTGTGGTGTCCCTTCCTCCCAGGGACAGTCCCATGAGTCTGTGTGGCTCTTGACTAGGTCTCCTTCCTTCCTACCCTCTTTGATGTGGCCTCTTTACATTTAGCTGTGGAGAGTCTGTCCTGCCAGTCTTCAGGTTGTTTATACTGGGTTATTTATACTGATGCGGGTTTAGTTGCATCCATTGGTCAAGGTGAGTCTGGGATCTTCCTACTCCACAGTCTTTCCCAAAGTTGGGCTCCAATTTACCTATTTTGATGTCAATATCATTGTCTTGGTGACTGTTGCTTTTACAAGACTTGAAGTCAAGGATTCTCCAACCTGTTTTACATTTTCAAAGGTGTCTTGGTTATCATAATTTCTTTGCATTTCAATATAATATTTACAATCAATTTGTCAGTTTCTGTAAAAGGCTTACTAGGATTTTTATGCTGGTTACTTTGAATCTATAGATTATTTAGAAATAATTGACATCTTAACAGTAAATAATCTTCTGCCCTTTGAAAAAATGTATTTAAGTCTTCTTTAACTAAGGTCTTAGTTTTCTCTTAATATTTTGTATTTTCAGTGCACATGTCACTCACAACTTTTGTCAGATTTACCTGTAATTATTTCACATAGTTTGACACCATGGTAAATTACATTTTAAAATTTCAACTGAATAATCTTTTAATCTTTTTAGTAGATCCCATCAGGTTTTTCACATAGACAATGATGTAGTTTAGAAATAAAGGCAGTTTACCTTTTTTTTCTTTCAATCTAGATGCCTTTTATTCATTTCATTTATTTTTCTTGCTTGATTGCACTTAGATCCTCCAAGGTAATGTTGAATAGAATTGATAAAAAGTGGACATCCTTGCCTTACTCCTGACCTTAGGGGAAAGTATTTGATCTTTCACCATTAAGTATGATGTTAACTATATGGCTTTAATAGATACCCTCTATTAGAGTAAGGAAGTTTCCTGGTATTCTTAACCTGCCAAGAATAGATGTTAGATATTGTCAATTTTTTTTTTCTGGATTTGTTAACATGGTAAATCACATTGCTTGTTTTTGAATGTTCAATCAATCTTTCATTTTGATCATGATGTATTGTACTTTGTATACCCCTCCCTCACTCACACTCTGTCCCTCTCTTTCTCAAAAATAAATAAACATTAAAAACATAAAAATAAAATCTTCTTTGGAAAATTTTCCTCTATGTTCATGACAGATACTGGTTTTTATTGGAACATTTCCTGAAATATATATGCCTGGTTTGTGTGTCAGTTAATGTTAGTCTCATAGAATGAATTAGGAAGTATTTCTTCTTTTTCATATTCTGGAATGCTATGTGCAGAATTTTAGAACTTACCAGTGAAACCACCTAGACCTGGAGTTTCCTTTATGGTAAGGTTTTTAACCACAAGTTCAATTACCTCAATACATTCAGGTTATCTGTTTATTTGTGAATGAGCTTTTTTAGTTTGTGTTTTTCAAGGCACTTGTCCATTTCATCAGAGTTTTCAAATGTATAGAAATATTGTCTTTAATAACATTCCCTTTTAATATCTGTATAGTCTATATTGATTTCAGCTCTCTGATTCATAATTCTTATAAATTCTGTCTTCTATCTTCTGTAATCAAATTCTAGAGGCTTATTAACTTTACTGATTTTTCTTGAAGATCCAGTTTGAAATCTTGATACATGGAAAGAAATATTGAAGTATGCAAGGGAGATAAAAGGATAAGTAGAATACTGACAGACTCTTATAGCCTTAATTTACCTAAAATCAAAATATTTTTAATATCAAAAAATAAGAACACTTTTTCAAGGAGACTTAATCTTACTAATAAGAGGTGGCTAAATATAATAATATTCAATGGATTCTGGAACCAGACTGACTACATCTATGTCCTGGCCCTGCCTCTTATTGGCAATGTGAGCTTGGACAAGTTACTTAACCTCTCCATGCCTCAGTATTCTTACTTATAAAACACTGATAATAATAGCACCCCTTGCAGAATGTTGTTGTGTGAGTCACTATAGTTAGTATTTGTGAAATGATTTGAAAACTTCTGGCACATGATGAACACCACAGGAGTGATAGTTGTTATGATAAGATAAAAAAAATTGAGGAATGATTTGCCGTACTTCAGAACATTGTAGTATTTCCTACTGCAGATAAACACTTTATGTTTTTCTCCCAAGGAAACAAACAAAAACAGTCTAAAGAAATAAACTGGACACAAAGGAGGAATTGATGTTTGAAGAGAATAAATTCAGATCCTACATTACACCCATCTTTCTCTTGGATACATCTCTAGACTGTTCATGGGTATTGTTTAAAGTTAGAAATTCTCTTATCTAGTGGGGCCCGAACATTGTTCTAACTATCCCTCCTAGGCTCACAAAAACAGACATAATTTCAAATACTATGTCACTATGTTCTCTGTACTTATAAACCACCAACATGTCTCTCATATGTCAACATTTCAACATCCACAGTGCATTTCCAAGATTGTCACACCATCCAAAATAGGAAACAAAGTCCATGCTCTATTTCTCAGCTCAAACTGTGTAGTTCTCTGGTTCAAAAATCTCATTATACAAGACGAGAAAAATGAGGCTTCCAGAAGTGACATACTGACTGATAGGTGGACTTTCCCCCTTTCACAAATTAGAACTTACTGAATTCAAGTTTTCCATGGAACAAATATCCTTTTATAAATAATTAATGGAAATATAAAAATGGAATGTTCAGCAACTTCACAAAATTCAGAGCATCAACTAAGAAAGCAGTGAATATAATCAATGTTTTGGCATTTTCATAGCTAGCTGTATAATAGATGCCAGGCAGGATAAATAATAGATTTTCACATCTAGAATCCCAAAAAGCATACCATTCTGATTCTCCAAGGTCCCAGTTAATGTTGGAGAATATTATATGCCTTGGACTCTGGCCCTATTCAGCAAGAGCCAAGTTGTACAACATACTAGCCATCATAAAAGCTCTTCTTCATGAGTATTCTTACCACTTGAAGTTTAAAGCTATTCAATAAGAGTGCAAGTCAAATACCCAGGGGTTAGAGGCCTTTCCTGACAACACTTTCCATGTTTAGTGATCTCTTGGGTTAAAGTAAACCATTCAACCTGTCTAGGGATTTGGAAATATAAAGAGAAATATATAAGCTGGATGGAAGCACATTAATTTAATAAATAGAACTATCCCTTCTCTCACTTAACTGCTGACACCTAAATCCACTCATTTATAAGCATAGATGAGGTCTACGGTGCAAATCTCCCCAAGGAAGAAATAAGATAGGCTTGTTCACACTAAAGCATGAGTGACTACATGACACAATTCCTTTATAATCTTGGGAAGGGGAAGCAGCCTCCATGAGCTTCTATAAACTTTTCTATCACCTCCTAAAATGTAGTCACCATTTCTTCCCTGTTTCTGAGAAAAAGGAAATATTTTTTTTAACCGCTAGAAGAATGTATCTCTTACATGTACACGATGGCTGAAGTCTGTCTCCTGAAATTTGAGTCTGCAACTTGTCTTAAGGTAAATACTTTGAGGATATGGTTCTCTTTCTAGTGGATCAGAGTTTTTACTTTCGGATGTTACTTTTTGAAAGAGAAAAGGGAGAGGAGATATTGATGACTGACAGGCTAAGTCTTCAAAATTGGAGAGGTACATTCAGCCCCGGTGATTTGCTCAAACTCCCACCAGACATACTTCATTCAAACCTGTTCCCACCTCACCTGGAGAAAACCTTCTTTCACTCTCTGTGGCCATGGACTATGACTCAAAATACACCTGTTCTACCCCCCAAAATCAATTACATATTCTTTCCCAGAACTACATAGGTTATTATTTGTTCCTCCCATCTAAATAAATATTTTTATTTTGCAGCTGTCTCATCTTTATAAAAAGATAATAAAAACCCAGAGGTCTGGTGATATATCTTCACCAATTGCAGTGTCCCAAGATAGCCTTTCATTGATTTATTAGTGAATATGCCCATTCATTGCTCTTTAATAGGCACTGGGTTAAGCCCAGATAATGAAAAATGTCATAGGGCATCTTCTCTCCTGATCAGGGGCTCACAGTCAAATAACAGAGCTCATAATATACAGAATAAGTACCTATTATGTGTCAGGTTCTGCTCTAGGTTCTTGGGAGTTGACAGTGAACACAAGAGATAAAAATCCTTGTTCTTCAGCTGTTTGTATTATAGTGAAAACCTTTAAAAAATTATACGGTATTTTAGAAAGTATTAATTTCTATGGAGGAAAAAAAAGGGAGGACATTGAGGAAGCCAGAGGAATGCAAATTTAAATAAAGCCTGAAAAAGAAGCTTCTTTGATATGGTCACATTGAAGCAAATACTGGGAGAGCAAGCTAAAGGGATCTATAGATGAGGAGAGTTTCCAGAAAAGAAAAACATGAGTGCAAAGGCCCTAAGGCAGGAACATGATTCATACATTTGATGAAAGAAGGAAGCCAGTGAGGTTGAGTCAAGTGAGCCCAGGAGGAAAGCAGATCATGTACGGTCGTTAGTTAGTCCTTACTAGTGACTTGCAGACTAAGATGGGGTTTCACTGGAATGATTTGAGCAGAGGCATAGCAAGATCTGCCCTTAGCTTTGAAAGACTCATTTTAGTTGCTCTGCTGAGTAGAAACTATAAGGCAAGGGTGAAAGCAGAAATTGTTTAGGACACCACTGCAATAATCCAGGCAAATGGGGATAAAGGCTAGGATTTGAATGAAAGAGAGGTGGTGAGAAATGGTTAAATTCTGCATGTATTTTGCAGATGGAACCAATCTGATGTCAATATAGATGGGATGTGGAGTGTGAGAAAAAAAAGAGTCAAGAATGACTCTGAGTGCTTGGTCTGAGCCAGTAGAAAGATGATATTTCCATTTACTGAGATGACAAAACTTGTAAGCAGAGCATCTTGGGTGGGGATGGGGGAAGATCAGGAGTTCAATTTTGGATTTGTTACTCATCCTGGTGGAAATGTCAAGTAGGCAATTGGACAGGCTGAGTTCAGAGGAGAGGTCTGGGCTGAAGAGATACATTTAGAAGTCATTGGCATTTGGGTGGAATTTAAGAATGTGAATCTTGATGATATCATGGGAGTGAGTATACATAAAGAAGAGAAGGACTTGTCCAACTCCAGGAGCTCTGTCATGTGTGTATGTGTGTGTGTGTGTTTATATATTTTTTTAGTTCTTTTTTTAATGTTCATTTATTATTTATTATGAGAGAGAAAGAGAGAGCATGCAAGGGAGGGGCAGATAGAGGGAGACAGAGAACCCCAAGCAGAGCCCTACGTGGGGCTGGAATTTGTGAACTGTGAGATCATGACTTGAACAGAAACCAAGAGTTGGATGGTTAACCAACTGAGCCACCCAGGTGCCCCAACATATATATGTGTGTGTTTGTGTGTGTGTGTGTGTGTGTGTGTGTGTATATATATATATATATATGTGTGTGTGTGTGTGTGTGTGTGTTTCTAACATATATCTTATGTTTTAATCCATTGCAAACTAATATTTTGATAAAAGCAAATAAAAGTAAATTACTAGAAAGGGGGAATGAAATAAAAATAATGGCATACATAACACAGGCCTTCATTTTTATTATTAGATTTAAAAAAGTAAAAGTACATTTCAATAATATAAGAAAAAAACACAATCAAGAGAAAATAACCAAACTACACATTGCTCATTGAAATTATGTGTCTGGTGAGTAATAAGAGCATTGAGTTTGTAACTTCTTATCCTTTATAATTATAATTAAATGACATATTATGAATTAAATACTGATTCCCCATTTTCAAAACCTGAACACCCACTGCAGATATCAGTATCTAACTTTTAAACATGATAAATGAGCTTGCTTCTTGCTTGCTGATTTATCTACTCTAGGTTGGACTGATGACAACAGTATTTATTCAGGGTAATATATGCCTAATTGTTCCTATGTTTTGTTTATATATTACTTATGGTAGAAGAGGCAGGTTGATGAGAATGGAAAAAGAAATGTTAAAGCAACTTCTGAGCTTCAGAATATTCTTTTTTAACTTTTATACAAATGAAACAAAGGAAGTCATATTTTCAACATTCATCTTCAATCCATCAGTAGTCACTTTCAACAATTTATCTGATAACATTTCGATAATTTAAATTCTTTCAATAGAAGAAATTTTGTGTAGTTTTCAGCTGACTAATTAAACCTAAAACACCACATGTTGCAACACGATTCTATTGCTCATTCCCAGGACCCAGCTTGTATCAGTTGTGACTCACCACTTGAGTCCACCGATGCTCAAACTGTCCCCATTATACTATGAACAATGGGAAGAGTCTACTGACTGCAGATGTGGATGTAACACCAAGGTCACACTGTTCTAAATGTTTCTAGATGTGTTCTGTCAATATCTGTCTGCATCTTGTCATGAACTGGTAACAAACAGGGGGCAGATCAGCATTGTCCACTCTGTGATCATGCTATAGTACATACTGGTCTGTGTGGATAGCAGGGCACTGCACAACTCCAGGGAACACCAAGGATATAGATATCTCTGTGAATGCACCCCCTGGTGTTAATCAGTGTAGCACCCAACAAAACTAAGAACGAAACACTGGTAGAGGGTATTGTTTAGACCTCAAGTTGATGAGAACTCCATGAAGCAGAACAACATGTGTAGGATGAGTCAGGCCAGGAGACTATTGTGTGCTAGAAGGTAAGTAATCTACTAGGTCAAATGTTATTGATAGGACAACTTCAAGAAATGACCTCTAGAATTTGCATTATGGTCATTGATGATCTAATGAAACATGTACAGCATGATTAGGAAGCTTAGAGAAGGGTACCACCAACCAGATGAATTCCGCACCCAATATATTCTCCAAGAGAACCTATTTATATGGGCTTTATGAACCTTAATTATTTTGACAATGGAGGAATGAAAAGCCTCCCAAAAGGAAGTAACATCACATATAAGGCTATAAGGATACAGAATATAAACAGCCTGCTCAATTCTTAGATTATACGAATTACCAGGCTCAGATGTCATTCTGACTGCCCTAAGTAGGGACGGTTTTCACTGCTGAGATGCCACAGACTCGCAGGTACCTTGCTTTGCTGATATTCTTAGTCAGAACCTACAAGAGTGCTGTTTTCCCCTTGCACCCAGCATGGAGCTTGGCACCTGGCATCTATAGAATGTGTATCAACTTTCATGATATATGTTTTTTCGGGGGGGGGGGTTGTTTTTGTTTTTAATGATCAGGATCAGGACAACTATTTGAAAAGAAATTAATTGGGAGAATATGTCTGTGCAAGAGAGATGGCTCTGGGGAATCAGACTCTCTCAATGCGAGTGCTCCTTCCACCTACTAATCCTGCTGGAACATTCTGCCAGCCTGTGTGTAAGTATCCGTTGTCTCGTCCTGCAGCTCCACCCTCTCAAAATGTCTAGCTGCTGCTGCTGCCTCTGCCACATGGAAAAACAAATTCGGAAAACATCTCACTGAGTGAGTCAGGTCCCCTTTTTCATTAGACAAACACAGTGAAGGTCTCCATAGAAGAGCGCCTGCCTGGGGCTGCTGCTCTCCAGGACCTACTTCCAAGATGGGTTTTAAAGAGCTGTGTGTGATTTTGCTACCTCCCATTAGCAAGAAGTGAATTAGAGTGTCTGCTCTGGCAGGACCCAAATAGCATCACAGTGTTTCCTCAAGAGTCAACATCCATTTCCCTCTCCTTTTATCTTAGCAGAATGACGATGTAAGATAATTCTGAAAAGAAAACAATTGACATTGGGGGTTTTATGCAGGTAAGATGTCTGGTCCTAGACGTGACCTCATGAGAGGTCACTGGGAGCTGCAGTGTGGAGCCATATGGCCCAACACTGCCCCCTCTCTGCTCTTCACCTGTGAAAGGTGTGGGCTGGACTCCATGGCCCTGAAGGTCCTTTGTAGCCTGGGCAGTGGTGATGCTTCATTTCTGTCCTTTACATCATTATTTATGGGGGCGTGGGCTCGATTATTTTGACATTTAAATGCTGAGTAATTTTCTCAAAATACCATCTCTGAGGGATGCGGGGAGTTTGTGTTGTGTTCTAGACAGCAGTATCAATGAGATGGCAACAGTGTGTGGGTGCCTGGACTCGGTGGGGCTTGGGAGGCTTTTGAGGTCTCAGAAGGCAAAAGTCAAGAGCTGCTTTGATCATTTCAAATGTCTTGTGAGCCCCAAAGTGATAGAGGAACTTGAGCTGCTTCATTGGTTGAACCTGAAAAGAGAATAAGCAGGACGGTCCTGAGAGGGAGCAGAGCTGGCAGGAGAGCCCCATTGGAAAGCCAGTGCCTCGAATGAAGAAGGAGGGGAAACAAACCTATCTCTGTGCTGGGTCCTGAAGTTAAACACAAACCCACCTGTTTGACCGGGGAAGGGGATCTGGTCTTCAGGGAAAGTAGGAAACAGCTGTCCCATGAACAAGACTCTTCAGCAGCCCTAACCCTGCACCCGGCCCAAACCTGCTGAAACTAGGGCGAGAAGAGCCACCCCAAGGGTGACTGCTAGAAATGAAATCCTGAAAGGGCAGAGTTGGAGGGATGTGGTCTGGGGGCAGCTGTGCTTAGTCAGCCATCGCCTCATCGTGCCAGGGCCTGGAAGTGAAGGGGACTCTGGTGACATGGCAAGGATGGTGGTGTAGTGCCTCAGACCACCCGGTATCGAATCAGAGGGAAGGACTTCAACAGAGTGAGTTCCAGTAAATCAACTGGGAGCATGGAGGGAAAAGAGATGTACTGAAAAATGTCCCACGTTTTTGTGGCCTGAAGAGATACTTATTACCCAGGCTTAGGATTTTCACCTTGAAGAGTCCAAGGAACCCTAGTGGGAGTTACTTCAAGAAAGAACAAACCTGTTCAGATCAGGGATCATTGTCAGATTTGTTTTTGTATTACAGGGACCGGCCAACTCTGGCGAACCAAAGTGGCATCTGGTGGAATCTTGCAGAGAGGTTCCTCTCATTTATCCACATACATCTGCATAAGAATCCTCACTGGGAAACAGTTACCAGCACGCTCTGGTGATTTCAAAGGCTCTGATCTATTGTGATGCCTCGTGTACTATTTGAAATGCCTTTGTAAATATTGTTAAAATGTCAATAATACGCAAAGCAATCTACACATTCAATGCAATCCCAATCAAAATTGCACCAGCATTCTTCTCAAAGCTAGAACAAGCAATCCTAAAATTTGTATAGAACCACAAAAGACCCCAAATAGCCAAAATAATATTGAAGAAGAAAACCAAAGTGGGAGGCATCACAATCCCAGACTTTAGCCTCCACTACAAAGCTGTCATCATCAAGACAGCATGGTATTGGCACAAAAACAGGCACACAGACAAATGGAATAGAATAGAGACCCCAGAATTGGGCCCACAAATGTATGGCCAACTAATCTTTGACAAAGCAGGAAAGAACATCCAATGGAAAAAAGACAGTCTCTTTAACAAATGGTGCTGGGAGAACTGGACAGCAACATGCAGAAGAATGAAACTGGACCACCTTCTTACACCATTCACAAAAATAAACTCAAAATGGATGAAGGACCTGAATGTGAGACAGGAAACCATCAACACCCTAGAGGAGAAAGCAGGAAAACACCTCTCTGACCTCAGCTGCAGCAATTTCTTACTCACCACATCTCCAAAGGCAAGGGAATTAAAAGCAAAAATGAACTATTGGGACTTCATCATGATAACAAGCTTCTGCACTGCAAAGGAAACAATCAACAAAACTAAAAGGCAGCCGACGGAATGGGAGAAGATATTTGCAAATGACATATAAGAAAAAGGGTTAGTATCCAAAATCTATAAAGAACTTATCAAACTCAACACTCCCCAAAAAACAAATAATCCAGTGAAGAAATTGGCAGAAGACATGAATAGACACTTTTCCAAAGAAGACATCCAGATGGTCAACAGACATGTGAAAAAGTGCTCAACATCACTCCTCATCAGGGAAATACAAATCAAAACCACACTGAGATACCACCTCACGACAGTCAGAGTGCCTAAAATGAACAAATCAGAAGACTATAGATGCTGGAGAGGATGTCGAGAAACGGGAACCCTTTTGCACTGTTGGTGGGAATGCAAACTGGTGCAGCCGCTCTGGAAAACAGTGTGGAGGTTCCTCAGAAAATTAAAAATAGACCTACCCTATGACCCAGAAATAGCACTGCTAGGAATTTGCCCAAGGGATACAGGAGTGCTGATGCATAGGGGCACTTGTACCCCAATGTTTATAGCAGCACTTTCAACAATAGCCAAATTATGGAAAGAGCCTAAATGTCTATCAACTGACAAACGGATAAAGAAGATGTGGTTTGTATATACAATGGAATACTACTTGGCAATGAGAAGGAATGAAATCTGGCCATTTGTAGCAATGTGGATGGAACTGGAGAGTGTTATGCTAAGTGAAATAAGTCAGGCAGAGAAAGGCAGATACCATGTGTTTTCACTCATATGTGGATCCTGAGAAACTTAACAGAGAACCATGGGGGATGTGAAGGGGGGGGGAAGTTAGAGAGAGGGAGGGAGGCAAATCATAAGAGACTCTTAAATACTGAGAATAAACTGAGGGCTGATGGGGGGTGGGGGAGAGGGGAAAGTGGGTGAGGAGCATTGAGGAGGGCACCTGTTGGGATGAGCACTGAGTGTTGTATGGAAACCAACTTGATAATAAATTGTATTTAACATAAAAAAATGAAATGCCTTTGTAAATAGGGTTAAACAATAGGATAAATTAATTCCATTATTTTCTTCCAAGTACGTAAACACTTTATCTCACAGACATTTACTAAGCAGCTACTTCATACCAGGCGCTGGGTCAGACACTGATGACATTAATGAATGAGACTTGGCGGGGATGCCTGTGGAGACTTCAGTCAAGTGCAGGAGAGAGAGAAACGGATGGGAGGTTGGTATTCAGTGTGTACCATGTTAACTGTAATTCTGTGTATCATGTTAACTGTGTGAGCTTCAAGGAAGTCATGGACTGTCCTTGAGAAGGACAAGCATGAGGGAAGGGTGTAAAGAGGAAAAAGTGTGTGAGCTAGATCTGGAGGCAAGAGGAAGATTTCACACTGGGAAAACAGGGCATGGAATTGGGAGGAAATTCTTTGTGTAAGGATTGGCATATGCAAAGTACCGGCCTGAAATCTTAATATTTACCTATTCTAATTAATGAAGAGTAACCACCATGAGCTCAGACTGACCAACTGCCAACTGGTCAGGAACCAGTCTTCTAGTTCCTTAGAAATGATAAAACAAAAGAAAGAATGAATGGGAACAGCTAGGCTCTAAGCCTAGAATCCACCTGTTTCTTCACTGTCAATGCTCCAGTCCATGAATCCTCCTTCCGGGCAGTAGGGGCAAAAATAGAGAAGTATAAATAACCAAGGACATCGAAAGCAGAAACATTTTCATGCTGAAGCAAATTATAGACTGATTACATTGCAGGGGATCAGAGCTGCTACTTTGCTTTTGGCAAATCTATAAGAGGAAATGAAACTCTTATGGATTGGAAAGATGAGGATAAGAAAAAAAATAAAAGATTTGGCTTTTCTCAAGCCACAGAGCACACGGCTGAGAGTGAGGGGCTTGGCAGGAAATGAGGTTGGAGGCACAAGCTAAAGCCAGATTAAGGCTGAATGTACTGTGCTAAGGAACACAGACTTTACTCTGCATGACTGAGAGCTTTTGAAGAATTTTAAGCAAGGAATTGGCATCACCACATTTGTGTTTCAGAAAGATTACCTTGGCTTCAGTGCAGTTGGATGGATATGAGGGCAAAGACTGAAATCAATAAAATGAGACTGCTCAGTGTTGTTTCTATAATCCAGGAAAGGCACAACTGATAGCTAAAAAAAGGAACAGGGACTGTGAAAGGCAAAATGTGGTGCCTGACCTGATGCCTGGGGTGAGCATGAGGAAATCATGAGTGACTCAGAGGTTTCTGGACCGAGCAACTGGGCACGGGCTGGTGTCATCCTCTGAGCTAGGCAACACAGGAAGGGGGGCAGGTCTGGTAAGGCGCCGCGCAGTGGACAAGAGTGGGCCAGCCATATTGATGTAAGAGACCAATGGGGTATCCACATTGGAAGTCCAGATGTCTGGAGTTGGACACATGTGGCTGGTGCTCAGAAGAGACATGTGGACTGAACACAGAGATTTGGGAGACTTCAGAAGATGGGGTAGTGAGAACACCAGGTGAGGAGGAAATGGTGTAAGGCGCCAGGGCAAGGAAGACAGCAGAGAAGAACCCAAAGCGGTGCCCAGAAGGCAAGGAGGAGTTAGGTTTGGGATTGTGGGAGTGGTTGAAAGTGTCAAGGGCAGCAGCAAGGACAGGAAGGTTAGAGGTGAGAAGTGCTTTGGGCGAAGCTATGGTTATTGCTGACCTCAGTGTAGGAAGTCTGAGCCAGACTGTGAGGACAGGAGAGGTGGACGAAAGTGAACTGAGGAGTAACCAAGAGGGGAGGAGGCAACTATGAGGGAGGAAAGAGGTGGAGCTGAGCTAGCACAGGTTGCTGAGCTGCAGGAGAGACTGGTGCCTGCCGCTTCTCTTTTTTAAGTGGGAGACAGATGTGCATATGGTCACGTTTGTATACTTTGTTAGGTGGAGCTGTGGACAGAGTCAAGTCCTGCAGGAGCACATTCCAGGGCGCAGGTAGGGAGACTTCGCTTCATGTGGGAGAGAAGGAAGAGAAGGATGGCCATGTGCACTTATGGAGGAGTTTAGCAAGGTGGGAGACAGAAGGCTGAGGGATGTCCAGCCTGATTTGCTCGAGTTTTTAAAGAAGTCACAAATTTACCAACAAATGAAAGTGTTTTATTTCCCACGAATGATTATCCTGATCTTACAAAGTATCATTAAATGTCACAAAACCCTTGGCAATCTACTTTTTATCTAATTGGATCTGAGATGGCCTTGTCAAGAATAGCAGGTTGGTAAGAGTACATAAAAGAAATATTTCAGGTATTTGGAGAAAGCAAAATTCCATACCCTAATAAAAACACAAAGCAAGCACAGGCAGACACACACACACACACACACACACACACACACACACACACACTTCTAAATCACTGGCAGAAACTACAGGAGCCATAATGAAGTGGTAAGAACTACTGACCACTAGCAAAACTTGATCCAAAATCAAACCGATGTAGCTCCCAAGCATGCTATGCCTTAGCCTATGGCTCCCTCAGAAACTCTTTCCCTAGCAGGGAATCAGTAATAACAAAAATGATAAAACTTGGTACAAGTGCAATGAGAAAAGTCTCCGGGAGAACCTTTCCTAAGCCGCAAGTGTGTCTTGTCCATTCCCTCGTTCCAGAGGCACCCCATATGAATGTGTTTTTTGATGTTCATTCACTAAAGAATGAATAATTTTTAGCACTAGTTTCCCAGTAGTTCTGCCAAGTAATGATAAGGTCCATTTAGGTGAGGCAGTGGCCACAAATTTCAGAAATATTGGAGAGAAGATAGAGCAAATGGGGAAGGGGCAGGCCAGGGATGAGTTAACAGTGCCACTGGGACAAGTTGAGTGAGATTATTTCCCTCATTTACTTTCCAATGATTCAGAGGCAGCTTTGTTCAATAATAATTTGGCAGGATTTGCATATTTGGATCCTTGTTCTTTGGGAACTCTGGGGTCCTGAGTATGTCCCAGGCATCAGAGGTGATCTTTTAGGGGAGTGATTCAGCCATCTTGGTCTATAAGTTTCCTCAAGGGATCATTCCTGCCCCAGTCTTATCTGTGGCAAAGTACAACTCAGGCTTATTTTTTACTCAATCATGAGAATTCTAGAAGGCATGCAAAGGAAAGTATTTGATAAAGACAAAGCTAATTATTAATTTGAGGAGTAATTTAATTGTATTTTATGTGCAGGCAAAACAAAATTAGTTTCCATTATCTTTTGCTTTGATTACCTGTGTTTCTATATAATATTCATTTACAATGGGTATTTTTTTTCTTACAAATGTAAATCCCCTCTCTCAATTATTCTTTTTTTTAATGTTTATTTATTTTTTTTAATTTATTTTTTAATATATGAAATTTACTGTCAAATTGGTTTCCATACAACACCCAGTGCTCATCCCAAAAGGTGCCCTCCTCAATACCCATCACCCACCCTGCCCTCCCTCCCACCCCCCATCAACCCTCAGTTTGTTCTCAGTTTTTAACAGTCTCTTATGCTTTGGCTCTCTCCCACTCTAACCCCTTTTTTTTTTTTTCCCTTCCCCTCCCCCATGGGTTTCTGTTACGTTTCTCAGGATCCACATAAGAGTGAAACCATATGGTATCTGTCTTTCTCTGTATGGCTTATTTCACTTAGCATCACACTCTCCAGTTCCATCCACGTTGCTACAAAAGGCCATATTTCATTCTTTCTCATTGCCACGTAGTATTCCATTGTGTATATAAACCACAATTTCTTTATCCATTCATCAGTTGATGGACATTTAGGCTCTTTCCATAATTTGGCTATTGTTGAGAGTGCTGCTATAAACATTGGGGTACAAGTGCCCCTGTGCATCAGTACTCCTGTATCCCTTGGATAAATTCCTAGCAGTGCTATTGCTGGGTCATAGGGTAGGTCTATTTTTAATTTTCTGAGGAACCTCCACACTGCTTTCCAGAGTGGCTGCACCAATTTGCATTCCCACCAACAGTGCAAGAGGGTTCCCGTCTCTCCACATCCTCTCCAGCATCTATAGTCTCCTGATTTCTTCATTTTGGCCACTCTGACTGGCGTGAGGTGGTATCTGAGTGTGGTTTTGATTTGTATTTCCCTGATGAGGAGCGACGTTGAACATCTTTTCATGTGCCTGTTGGCCATCCGGATGTCTTCTTGAGAGAAGTGTCTATTCATGTTTTCTGCCCATTTCTTCACTGGGTTATTTGTTTTTCAGGTGTGGAGTTTGATGAGCTCTTTATAGATTTTGGATACTAGCCCTTTGTCCGATGTGACATTTGCAAATATCTTTTCCCATTCCGTTGGTTGCCTTTTAGTTTTGTTGGTTGTTTCCTTTGCTGTGCAGAAGCTTTTTATCTTCATAAGGTCCCAGTAATTCACTTTTGCTTTTAATTCCCTTGCCTTTGGGGATGTGCCGAGTAAGAGATTGCTACGGCTGAGGTCAGAGAGGTCTTTTCCTGCTTTCTCCTCTAAGGTTTTGATGGTTTCCTGTCTCACATTCAGGTCCTTTATCCATTTTGAGTTTATTTTTGTGAATGGTGTGAGAAAGTGGTCTAGTTTCAACCTTCTGCATGTTGCTGTCCAGTTCTCCCAGCACCATTTGTTAAAGAGACTGTCTTTTTTCCATTGGATGTTCTTTCCTGCTTTGTCAAAAATGAGTTGGCCATACGTTTGTGGGTCTAGTTCTGGGGTTTCTATTCGATTCCATTGGTCTATGTGTCTGTTTTTATGCCAATACCATGCTGTCTTGATGATGACAGCTTTGTAGTAGAGGCTAAAGTCTGGGATTGTGATGCCTCCTGCTTTGGTCTTCTTCTTCAAAATTACTTTGGCTATTCGGGGCCTTTTGTGGTTCCATATGAATTTTAGGATTGCTTGTTCTAGTTTCAAGAAGAATGCTGGTGCAATTTTGATTGGGATTGCATTGAATGTGTAGATAGCTTTGGGTAGTATTGACATTTTGACAATATTTATTCTTCCAATCCATGAGCAGGGAATGTCTTTCCATTTCTTTATATCTTCTTCAATTACCTGCATAAGCTTTCTATAGTTTTCAGCATACAGATCTTTTACATCTTTGGTTAGATTTATTCCTAGGTATTTTATGCTTCTTGGTGCAATTGTGAATGGGATCAGTTTCTTTATTTGTCTTTCTGTTGCTTCATTGTTAGTGTATAAGAATGCAACTGATTTCTGTACATTGATTTTGTATCCTGCAACTTTGCTGAATTCATGTATCAGTTCTAGCAGACTTTTGGTGGAGTCTATCGGATTTTCCATGTATAATATCATGTCATCTGCAAAAAGCGAAAGCTTGACTTCATCTTTGCCAATTTGGATGCCTTTGATTTCCTTTTGTTGTCTGATTGCTGATGCTAGAACTTCCAGCACTATATTAAACAACAGCGGTGAGAGTGGGCATCCCTGTCGTGTTCCTGATCTCAGGGAAAAAGCTCTCAGTTTTTCCCCATTGAGGATGATGTTAGCTGTGGGCTTTTCATAAATGGCTTTTATGATCTTTAAGTATGTTCCTTCTATCCCGACTTTCTCAAGGGTTTTTATTAAGAAAGGGTGCTGGATTTTGTTAAAGGCCTTTTCTGCATCGATTGACAGGATCATATGGTTCTTCTCTTTTTTTTTGTTAATGTGATGTATCACGTTGATCGATTTGCGAATGTTGAACCAGCCCTGCATCCCAGGAATGAATCCCACTTGATCATGGTGAATAATTCTTTTTATATGCTGTTGAATTCGATTTGCTAGTATCTTATTGAGAATTTTTGCATCCATATTCATCAGGGATATTGGCCTGTAGTTCTCTTTTTTTACTGGGTCTCTGTCTGGTTTAGGAATCAAAGTAATACTGGCTTCATAGAATGAGTCTGGAAGTTTTCCTTCCCTTTCTATTTCTTGGAATAGCTTGAGAAGGATAGGTATTATCTCTGCTTTAAATGTCTGGTAGAACTCCCCTGGGAAGCCATCTGGTCCTGGACTCTTATTTGTTGGGAGATTTTTGATAACCGATTCAATTTCTTCGCTGGTTATGGGTCTGTTCAAGCTTTCTATTTCCTCCTGATTGAGTTTTGGAAGAGTGTGGGTGTTTAGGAATTTGTCCATTTCTTCCAGGTTGTCCAATTTGTTGGCATATAATTTTTCATAGTATTCCCTGATAATTGTTTGTATCTCTGAGGGATTGGTTGTAATCATTCCATTTTCATTCATGATTTTATCTATTTGGGTCATCTCCCTTTTCTTTTTGAGAAGCCTGGCTAGAGGTTTGTCAATTTTGTTTATTTTTTCAAAAAACCAACTCTTGGTTTCGTTGATCTGCTCTACAGTTTTTTTAGATTCTATATTGTTTATTTCTGCTCTGATCTTTATGATTTCTCTTCTTCTGCTGGGTTTAGGCTGCCTTTGCTGTTCTGCTTCTATTTCCTTTAGGTGTGCTGTTAGATTTTGTATTTGGGATTTTTCTTGTTTCTTGAGATAGGCCTGGATTGCAATGTATTTTCCTCTCAGGACTGCCTTCGCTGCGTCCCAAAGCGTTTGGATTGTTGTATTTTCATTTTCGTTTGTTTCCATATATTTTTTAATTTCTTCTCTAATTGCCTGGTTGACCCACTCATTCGTTAGTAGGGTGTTCTTTAACCTCCATGCTTTTGGAGGTTTTCCAGACTTTTTCCTGTGGTTGATTTCAAGCTTCATAGCATTGTGGTCTGAAAGTATGCATGGTATAATTTCAATTCTTGTAAACTTATGAAGGGCTGTTTTGTGACCCAGTATATGATCTATCTTGGAGAATGTTCCATGTGCACTCGAGAAGAAAGTATATTCTGTTGCTTTGGGATGCAGAGTTCTAAATATATCTGTCAAGTCCATCTGATCCAATGTATCATTCAGGGCCCTTGTTTCTTTATTGACTGTGTGTCTAGATGATCTATCCATTTCTGTAAGTGGGGTGTTAAAGTCCCCTGCAATGACCACATTCTTATCAATAAGGTTGCTTATGTTTATGAGTAACTGTTTTATATATCTGGGGGCTCCGGTATTTGGCGCATAGACGTTTATAATTGTTAGCTCTTCCTGATGGATAGACCCTGTAATTATTATATAATGCCCTTCTTCATCTCTTGTTACAGCCTTTAATTTAAAGTGTAGTTTGTCTGATATAAGTATGGCTACTCCAGCTTTCTTTTGGCTTCCAGTAGCATGATAAATAGTTCTCCATCCCCTCACTCTCAATCTAAAGGTGTCCTCAGATCTCAAATGAGTCTCTTGTAGACAGCAAATAGATGGGTCTTGTTTTTTTATCCATTCTGATACCCTATGTCTTTTGGTTGGCGCATTTAATCCATTTACATTCAGTGTTATTATAGAAAGATACGGGTTTAGAGTCATTGTGATGTCTGTATGTTTTATGCTTGTAGTGATGTCTCTGGTACTTTGTCTCACAGGATCCCCCTTAGGATCTCTTGTAGGGCTGGTTTCGTGGTGACAAATTCCTTCAGTTTTTGTTTGTTTGGGAAGACCTTTATCTCTCCTTCTATTCTAAATGACAGACTTGCTGGATAAAGGATTCTCGGCTGCATATTTTTTCTGTTTAGCACACTGAAGATATCGTGCCAAGCCTTTCTGGCCTGCCAAGTTTCAAAGGAGAGATCAGTCACGAGTCTTATAGGTCTCCCTTTATATGTGAGGGCACGTTTATCCCTTGCTGCTTTCAGAATTTTCTCTTTATCCTTGTATTTTGCCAGTTTCACTATGATATGTCGTGCAGAAGATCGATTTAAGTTACGTCTGAAGGGAGTTCTCTGTGCCTCTTGGATTTCAATGCCTTTTTCCTTCCCCAGTTCAGGGAAGTTCTCAGCTATAATTTCTTCAAGTACCCCTTCAGCACCTTTCCCTCTCTCTTCCTCCTCTGGGATACCAATTATGCGTATATTATTTCTTTTTAGTGTATCACTTAGTTCTCTAATTTTCCCCTCATACTCCTGGATTTTTTTATCTCTCTTTCTTTCAGCTTCCTCTTTCTCCATAACTTTATCTTCTAGTTCACCTATTCTCTCCTCTGCCTCTTCAATCCGAGCCGTCGTGGTTTCCATTTTGTTTTGCATTTCGTTTAAAGCGTTTTTCAGCTCCTCGTGACTGTTCCTTAGTCCCTTGATCTCTGTAGCAAGAGATTCTCTGCTGTCCTGTATACTGTTTTCAAGCCCAGCGATTAATTTTATGACTATTATTCTAAATTCACTTTCTGTTATATTATTTAAATCCTTTTTGATCAGTTCATTAGCTGTTGTTATTTCCTGGAGATTCTTCTGAGGGGAATTCTTCCGTTTGGTCATTTTGGATAGTCCCTGGAGTGGTGAGGACCTGCAGGGCACTTCCCCCGTGCTGTGGTGTATAACTGGAGTCGGTGGGCGGGGCCACAGTCTGACCTGATGTCTGCCCCCAGCCCACCGCTGGGGCCACAGTCAGACTGGTGTGTGCCTTCTCTTCCCCTCTCCTAGGGGCGGGATTCACTGTGGGGTGGCGTGGCCCGTCTGGGCTACTTGCACACTTCCAGGCTTGTGGTGCTGGGGATCTGGCATATTAGCTAGGGTGGGTAGGCAAGGTGCAGAGGGGCAGGCTTAGCTCGCTTCTCCTTAGGTGATCCACTTCAGGAGGGGCCCTGTGGCAGCAGGAGGGAGTCAGATCCGCTGCCGGAGGTTTGGCTCCGCAGAAGCACAGAGTTGGGTGTTTGCGCGGAGCGAGCAAGTTCCCTGGCAGGAACTGGTTCTCTTTGGGATTTTGGCTGGGGGATGGGCGGGGGAGATGGCGCTGGCGAGCGCCTTTGTTCCCCGCCAAGCTGAGCTCTGCCGTCCGGGGGCTCAGCAGCTCTCCCTCCCTTTGTCCTCCAGCCTTCCCGCTTTCTGAGCAGAGCTGTTAACTTATGACCTCCCAGACGCTAAGTCGCGCTTGCTGTCGGAACACAGTCCGTCCGGCCCCTCCGCTTTTGCCAGCCAGACTCGGGGGCTCTGCTTGGCCGGCGAGCCGCCCCTCCGCCCCGGCTCCCTCCCGCCAGTCCGGGGAGCGCGCACCGCCTCGCCGCCCTTCCTACCCTCTTCCGTGGGCCTCTCGTCTGCGCTTGGCTCCGGAGACTCCGTTCTGCTAATCCTCTGGCGGTTTTCTGGGTTCTTTAGGCAGGTGTAGGTGGAATCTAAGTGATCAGCAGGACGCGCGGTGAGCCCAGCGTCCTCCTACGCCGCCATCTTCCTACTGATGTCTCAATTATTCTTAAACAAAACTTAAAATGGGTGAAAGAGCAGATACCTTTAAAGGAGTTCTCCTAGACTGAGTCAAAGACACCCTATTTTCCAGAGAACTGTCTACCCCATTCATTCGAACGGACTGCTGGCAGTCAAGTCACATGAAAGATCCGGTCCCCATGGCCAGGTCTAACACAACCTGAACAGACTCCCAGACCGTTTCATAGGGATCTGTAATTGTGGCTAAAGATTTCAATCCCAGCATGGTCCGGTGTCTGGAACAGAGAAGCTGTAAACCTCAAAGCTGGGGGGTGTGGGCTGGCATTTCCTGCCATCTCCACTGAGTCATAGGAAAATCCAGCAAGGAGGAGAAGAGAGAAATACAGAGAGAAGCGGCATGAGAGAGGGGGAGAATATGCCTCCACCTTCATTTACTGCATTCCTAGTTCCACAGGATCACATCTCCTTCTTATTTAGCAAGCTTTTAACTGCAAGTGCAGCACCCCAAAAATACAGATAAAGTTCCTCGAACTGTAATCAGCTTCTCACATAGGATTTTCCAATCCCTGGCACACATTTTCCTTAGAATCAGCAAGAAGTCCTTTAAACTCATTCCCTCACAAAAGATGCAATATTAACTGAAATGAACCTCATCACCCAGCTTCATTCTGAGGAGCCTTAAAGGTTTCGGCAAAGTATATTTTGACAATGAAATTACTTCAGACTTCTTGGCCGAGGTCAATTTGGACCTGAATGTCTCTTGCAGACTTTCAGTTACATGTTTCTGTGTGTGCACATACATGCACACTTGTGAGTGCACATGCAAAGGCACTTGCAGGTTCCTATTGTATGTAATAGGACCCTCGCCTACCTAAAGTGCACAATCGCAATGTGAGCCAGGAAAATCAATGGGCTCAGCTGTCAAAATCAAGTCTGTCAACCTATCATCACAGTTCAGCATATCAACCAAATGCGTATATTTCCTTAGTTGGGAGAATCGACATTCTGGAGACATTTTCCAGCTTGGGATCCTCGAAATGTTCCAAATGTATGCTATATGGTCACAAAATGCAAGGATGTAGTAACATTCCAAAAGGCCAGCATGAACCCTTCCAGTAACGGCAAGCTCATTACCTCACAAAGCAGCTCATTTCCTTTAGTGAGACAACACACTACCTTCCAATAACATCTTCTGATTCATAAATCTAGAAATATTAAGCAATAGGGACCATAGGTTTTTAAGAATTAAAGTTAAGTGCTCCATCAAAAATTATTTCTGGAGTACAATCCAAAAACAGTAACTCCAATAGCACTGATTTAAAGATTACTTGTGTAATTATTTATCCAAAATGTTTCCTTCAGAAGACTTAGAAGCTCTGTCTAAATTGGTAGATCTCATGCCTATCTCTTTTTTTTTTTTTTTTTTTTTTTTTTCAACTTTTTTTTTTTTTTTTTTTTTTTTTGGGACAGAGAGAGACAGAGCATGAACGGGGGAGGGGCAGAGAGAGAGGGAGACACAGAATCGGAAACAGGCTCCAGGCTCCGAGCCATCAGCCCAGAGCCCGACGCGGGGCTCGAACTCACGGACCGCGAGATCGTGACCTGGCTGAAGTCGGACGCTTAACCGACTGCGCCACCCAGGCGCCCCTCTCATGCCTATCTCTTTTTTTTAACAGTCAAACAAAAATTAAATGTTAGTCCCAACCAAAAATTCTTTTTTTTAAAAATTTTTTTAAGGTTTATTTATTTTTGAGACAGAGAGAGACAGAGCATGAATAGGGAGGGTCAGAGAGGGGGAGACAAAGAATCTGAAATAGGCTCCAGGCTCTGAGCTGTCAGCACAGAGCCCAACGCGGGGCTCGAACTCATGGACCGCGAGATCATGACCTGAGCCGAAGTTGGATGCTTAACCGACTGAGCCACCCAGGTGCCCCCCAACCAAAAATTCTAAGAGCAACATTACAAAAATATTTTCTAACATATTTTATAGCAAATATCATATTAAATATGGGATATGAATTCATTTTAATATGTTTGATATGATGAGGGAGTGGAGCCTCCAAAAATAAAAATGTCCAGCACTTAAGAGAGTCCTTAAAATGCCTGTAGAAGGGAGGCTCTATTCTTTGTTCATGAACAATGTCCATACAAATTGGTGTGATCATCTGAAGCTAGTGCTGAATGAGAAGAACAGAGCTATTAGAAGATTTTCACCTGAGTTTTTTGTCCTGACTTAGGGAAAAGTTCACGATCTCCAGAAACAGGAAGCAAGGGGACCCCGGTTTTGTGGAGGCTGGTGAGGGCCCTACTGGGAAGGGGAAGCCCAGCAAGGTGCGTGACAACTTGCCCCAAACCCTCATGGCTATAGCATGAATTAAGTCTGACTATTGTTGGGGACAAGGTTGGCATTTTCCTCAATCATTTATTTTTTCATTGACATTTAAGGAAAATGCATCCATGCAACTACTATTTATTTATTGTACCCATTATGTGCCAGCTAACATGCTAGGTATTGCATATTATATGTTCCTTCATAGAGTTTATAGTCTGAGAGGATATAGAGTATAAGCAAGTAAATGGATATTCCTATCATTACAGAGGGTGGTGAGGGTTCTGAAGGCAATAAACCCAGTAAAGTAATAGAAAATAGGCAGTGTCAGGTAAACCATCTCCAAGGAACACACGCCTAAGCCTGAAAAATGAGAAGCAAACAGCCATAAGGCATGACATGGGGAGTGGCCTGGGCAAGAGGGGCCATCTGGCATGAGAACCTCTGCTCTTGAACCCAAAGGAGGCCTGAATTGGCAAGGAAGGCAGGGGTCAGATCATTGAGACCCTGACAAGAAATAAGAATTTTATACTAAGTACAATAGGAGCCCATGTCTCTCTTCCACAGTGCTTCCATAGTTGTCACTCAATAAATATTTGTTGCATTCATAACATAAGTTTCTTGACCTTTACTAACCGCCCCCCCCAATAAAATGGGGCTCGGTCCATGTCTCAGAAACCCACAAGGAATGGAGAAGACAAAACAAAACATCTGAATGTGGAAGGATCATGTTGGGCAGCAATGAAGCACTAGGAGTAAAGAATCAACACTCCAGGAGCAAGAAGACAGATTATAAGGTCCTCGTGAAGGGAGGGCTACTCATATTTACTGAAATCCACTCTTCGTGGCTCTTCTAAACACCACTACCATGATCTCATTCCATTCTCACAGCAACTATGGTAGGTAGGTATTATTGTAGTCTCATGTTATAGATATGGCACGAAGGCTTAATGAAGTTATGTAATGCCACTGTCGGGATTTGAAGCCAGGATCGTCCACTTCTAACCGCTTGATCTTTTTTCCATTGCACTAGAGAAAAGTAATGGATATAGAACAAAGTGATAAAGGACAAAGGATAGCTTAGAGCAGGTTTGACAAGACCAGGCATTAATAATGACCAGCACTGACTGAGTGCTTATTATGGACTAGGCTGTCTTCTAAGGACTTCATATGTATTCACTCATATAATTTCTGTAACAGTCTAACAGAACCTTGGGAAATAACTGCTGTTATCACTACCTTTTTACAGGTGAGGAAACTGAGACACAGGCAGGATAAGTAGCTTTAAGGTTACAGAGCTGGAAAATGGTGGATCAGGATTTGAGCACAGTTTATGCCGGAGCATGTGCTCCCCACCATGATGCAAGAGTTCTTTCAGTAACTACCTGCCAACAGCTAGTTTGTAGACACATCTGTTATATGGGGAGAGCTTGCTAATTTGTACTTCAGTCAAATCCAACCATTCATACCCAAGTGTGAACCTAAGAGAATACTCCCTGAATCAAAATATATGACAAAAGAATTTAATAAAAGGACGTCATGTCTCTGCCTGATCCTTCTGCGGAGAAACTCCAGCCAAGAAATATATTTTGGCCATGGCATTAATCTGCTGTAAGAAAAACTTTTGTTCCAAATGCTATGCCATTTGTTAGTCAGAGATTCACAAGAAAATGGCCTATTCCTCAGCGATGGGAACATTAACATTCTCTGGTTTCTCTTTAGGTTTGAGATTTTCACTAAAATGAATCACAATTGCTCCATGAAAATTAACAACTATCCTTATTAATGAATATTGGTACCTCAGCTTTTCTGAGAAACATAAAAATTTAACCCAGTTAATAAAAATAGGCTGGCAACAGGGGCTCCTAGGGCTGGCTCAGTCAGTTGAGTGTCTTGACTTCAGCTCAGGTCATGATCTCACGATTCATGGGTTTGAGCCCCATGTTGGGCTCTGTGCTGACAGCTCAGAGCCTGGAACCTGCTTTGGGTTCTGTGTCTCCCTCTGTCTGCCCCTCCCCTACCTGCACTTTGTCTTGCTCTCTCACAAAAATAAATAAGCACACACACACACACACACACACACACATATATGTATATATATATGTGTGTGTGTGTGTGTGTGTATACACACACACACACACACACATGCACATACAAGCTGGTGATGGAAACATGGGAAATGGTTATACAGTACAGTAATGCATACTATCTACTTTAGCATATCAATATATATTTATTTATATTTATATTTATATTTATATTTATATTTATATTTATATTTATATTTATATTTATAGGGGCAAAGATGCAGAGAGCCCACATCAACCATCTAAGCAAGGGAGATGCTGCATGAATATTGCCCAGGGAGAGGAACAAGTCTCCCTTTCTCTTATATATCATCACCTTCACAGTATCTGGAACTGCAGATTATATAGGACATTAAACATAATCAATAGGACTCCAGGACAAATTTTTATTCTCCATAAAATATAGGAGCAAAACACATTTTTTCACCATACCAATCTACCTTCAATTCCCATCCTCTGCTCCCATAACTAGTTTCATAAAATTACTGCCTGGGTACAGACTGAATTTTGCCCATTTCCTAGAATTCCAGAACAGCTGAGATTTGCTATAACCATTCTTAGTACAAAAAATATATTTAGAAGATTCATTAATAACGGATAGGGAAGTATAAAGATTATAAGCTGCATATGAATCATTACATTCCTGGGCAGCCATAAATTCCAAAACTCATTCCCCTGACTCATTCTTATTAAAATTTACTTATTTTTCCTAGAAGTGGAGATTCTAGAGAGCAGCTTCCTAGATTTTCTACTCCACTGAGATGCTAAGTCTTAGAAGTGAGAACAATTTTCTCTGTACTGTTGCAGACCAACTGTCACCTTTTCTTCGGCAACTTCATTACTTTTCATAATATCTTTTAAAAATCTTTTTAATGTTTATTTATTTGTTTTAGAGAGAAAGACAGAGGACGAGCAGGGGAGGGACAGAGAGAGAGGGAGAGACAGAACCTAAAGCAGGCTCCAGGTTCTGAGCTGTCAGCACAGAACCCGATGCGGGGGCTCAAACCCACAAACCATGACCTGAGCCTAAGTCAGATGCTTAACCCACTGAGCCACTCAGGCACCCCACATTTCATGGTATTTTATCCTGAAAAACTTTAAGCATATAAAAAAGTAGACAGTATGCATTACTGTACTGTATAACCACTTCCCATGTTTCCATCACCAACCTGATCATTATTGTCTAAGTTCATTGAAACTGCCACAACAAATTCCCATAGACTGGGTGGCTTAAACAATAAACACTTATTTCTCTAAATTCTCTCATGTCTCTTCTTATAAGGCATTAATCTCACTCATGAGGGCCCCAGACTCATGACTTAATTACTTTCCAAAGGCCCCACCTCCTAATACCCTCACTCTAGGGGTTCAGATTTCAGCATATCAGTTTGGGGGCACACAAACATTCAGGCCATAGCAATTATCGCTTGATTCTTTTATCTCATCACCCACTTCTGCCCCTTCTGTATTAGTGTGAAGCAAATTATTTCAGTCCTAAGTATTTCATATTGTATCCCTAAAACAAAAGAATTACTATGGAACATAACCATAATACCAGTAGCATACTCTAAAACATTAACGGTTCCTTAATATCATCAAATATTCTCAGTGTTCAAATTCCCAATTGCCTCATAAATGTCATAAATTTATTGTAAAGTTTGTAAAATAAACAGATCCAAATTTGGATCCACATATTATGACTGGGTGATACAAACTTCAAATCTCTTTTACTCTATAAGTTTCTCTTCTATCTCTTTCTTTCTCTTCCTTTGTCCTTATAGTCATTTCTGGAATAAACTAAGTCATTTATCTTAGAGTCACCCATTCAGATTTTGTTGATTAAACTAACTACGGTTAGTTCCTCCCTTCTCTGATTCTCCCGTAAGTTAGCATTAGGATCCGAAGATCTATTCATAATCAGTACCATTACTATTCCACAAATAGAAGTATGTTCTTCCACCAGGAGGAATATACTTGTTGGCTCTCTTCCAGTGATATTAGCAGGCATTGATGTGCAATATCTAGTTCCATGAATTATGGCAGTAGTCTTCCGGCATTAGTTGGAGAAAGTATAAAGAGAAACTTCCCTTCATCTACTATTTGTTTGCCCAGTAGGATAGTGGATATAGGAAAGATAGGATAAAGGTTTTACTCTTTTCCTTTCTTTATTCAAGGTGCTGATGCTACCAAAAATCCTTTTTAAGGAGAACTTAATGACTTCTCCTTGTAGTTGCCATCTTGATTCTTTCTTTTGCCATTTTGCTTTTCCTGTCTAGGCTAGAAAGTCATTTTCTATCCTCATGAGGTCATGCAGTGCACTTTTGCTAAATCATTCCCCAATCCCTCCCCTTTCTTCTTGAATCCCTGTGTTGTTATTAAATGCCTGTATCACAGTCTTGTTTAACCACAATGGTGTTAGAAATAAGAGATCACAGTGCATTTCCTTATTCTTGCAATTCTAAGACATTATAACATCATAAATATCACTAAAAGTGAGAGACTATGAAAGAATGTCATCCCTAAAATACTTGAAATAAACAGGACTAAAGACAAAAAGAAATAAACAGGACTATACAGGCTCTTTATCCACCTCATATTACAGAAGGATTCATTCTAGTCTCTCTGTTTTGTTCGTCTAAAACAAAGAAACTGCAATAGTCTTTGTCTTTAAAAGAAATATAATTTATTGTATTTACTAGAATAGAATAAAACAATGGGACTACTATTTGCATTACCTGTGATAAGCAGCGGCCCTATGTTTTGCTTGGTGTTGCTGACCTCCCCGGGTACTTCCCCTGTCTGCAGGCACCGACCCACAGTTGGTTGTCCCATCATCCAAGATGGGGCCAGAATTGGTGTCAGAGTGAACTCAAGGGAAATGTTTTACACAAGCCCAATTTATAACTTCAGCATTATCCTGTGGTTTGAAATTGTCACTACTATTTAAAATCCCAGCATTCTCATCTGTAAAGTGAAAAATAACACAAGCTTTCAAGGATATTATCCAGATTAAATGAGATAATATAGGTACAATGCTATTATGTATTTACCAAGAGCTGCCATTAAATAGCAGTGGTAAATATATTGTATTCCTAGCCTGTAAAAAAAAAAAAAAAGTAAAAGTTTCAGAAAGCAGATAAAAAATTCACTTCCTTTAGGTCTTTAAAATCCATTCAGTGTAATAATCACCTCCTTTACTAAAACAGATTCTAAAATCTCTCCTAAAGAGAACACTCACTAGGCTGCAGCCTCCTCCCTTAGATGGTGAACTTCCTGTAGAGAGACACTCCTTTTATCTTTGAGTCCTAAACTTATGACACCTGAAACATGTACAAGTTCAATGAATAGCTTTGAACTGAGGTGATCCAACCTTAATGACATTACAATGCCTCACTAAGTTCCACTAGATAGGTATAAAATTGCTTTCCTTGGAAGGGTAAGAGAATTCTAGAAGATGTTATATGGGACCATGCTCTATGTCACACAGATAACACATGGTGGGTACTCAAACAATGCAAGAGATCATTCAGAGAGTTCCCTGAATTATATCTCCTCCTCTTATTCTGTCTCTATCATACAGGAATTTGGCACTCATCTGCCTGTCCTCAACAGGGCAGAATGCTTCATATGTCTCACCTCTAACTGCAGGGCCATTGAATCTAGCCAATTAGGTGATTTATCTGCCCAACCTTATCACCAAATCTGGAGCCAATTCATCTTGGTTTGCCTGGAACACTCTCGGTTCTGCCTGCTATCCAGTGTATTTATTAATGATGCCTCTTTCATTCTCAAAATGCCTAATTTGGTCATCCTAATGGCAAGTTACTGGCAAGGCATGCCCTAGGTCTCATTGGTATCCCCAAGTGCACAATTCACTCTCAACAGATGTTTGTTGGTTGAAAAAAGGACAAGAGCTTTGCTAACCCATCTAATAAGAGTCAGGAGTTCCTGTCTCTGTGTGCATTTTTTCTCTTAGCTCTTCCCTGAATGGAATATCTTCTCCAAAAGACTTATTTCTAATGTATTAATAATACTTCCATTGCCCTTAAATAATTGATGGGTTTAAAAATATCAGTCAATAGAAACAGAGTGATGTGGAATGGAGGAAAACTGAATATTTTGGCAGAAAAAGTAAAAGCTTCATTAACGAGCATATAAAGTTCACTAATGGAACTTACCAGCCTTTTTGATAAGAGTTTTCATATCTTTTGTTACCACAACCAATAAATCCCTGTCATGTGACCAGTCCAACTGCATATTCAAGACTGATGTTAAGATTCCCGTGGAAATCGGTGCCTTTGTCAACTTGGGCTGGCAGAAACGAGGTGGTGTGTGCAGACTTCCTCAGAAGAGAATACAGAGCGTGGCAAGACACAGCCAGCAATGGGCAGGGAAGCTCTGTAAACAAACTGGCCTCCATGACAACCACATGGAGGGGGGGTTTACTGGCCTGTTTTTATCACTTCCAAGGGAGGTAGCTACTCCTTAATGAAGGGTCAAGGAGAGACTCAATCCAGTCGAGAACTAATTGCAGGTAACTTCATTTTACCACAAACATCACCCATGTTGACTAAAACGCTAATATTCAGAGTATGAGAACATTGTTATGATTGACATAACAAAATGTCCTCTCATATAGTCCACTATTAGTGGATCTCTTCTGGGAGTGACTTTTTTTTCCCCGAAAGGACATTTGACAACAACATTTGGAGACATTTTTGAGTGCCATGACTGAGACTGCCATGAAGTAGTCAGAGACCAGATACATATGCTTCTAAACATTCTAGAATACAAAAAGACAGCTCCCACAAAAAGTGTTATTCCACTCAGAGTGTCAATAGCATCAATATTGGGGTGCCTGGGTGGCTCAGTCGGTTAAGTGTCTGACTTCGACTCAAGTCATGATCCCATGGTTTGTGGGTTCCAAGCCCGCATCAGGGTCTGTGCTGACAGCTCAGAGCCTGGAGCCTCTCTGCTCCTCCCCTACTCACACTCAGTCTCTCTCTCAAAAATAAATAAACATTAAAAAAATAGCATCACTATTGAGAAACTCCAGTCTTTACTGATTAAAATATATAGTATTAGAGAGTGAACAATTCTATTCAATGACCATTTACTAAGAAACTAAGCAGCACAAAGTTTGCCTTAGATTCTAACAGAGATAGATTTGACACAGGCCTGAGAGATCCTCTTCTGGCAATTTGGTGGTTTAGAGATCTGGAAAGCCTCCTGTAATACAATTATGAAAATTCTTGATGCACTATTAAGAATACTCTTGTAAAAGATGGAATGAAGATATAAGGAAAAAAAGAATTCTGTCCACATCAAGATGTCAGAATACTGAGACCAAGAAGGTAGGCACACACTGAACCACCTCTCATCCTGGGAGTTGATGGAATTCTGTGAGATGGTGATTCTGCTTCCTTGGGAAAGGGGTGGGGAGCGGATAGTTTTGCCTTTTCAACCATATCAATGTTTTATATATTCAGAAAAAATTTGCTTAAAAAGTAGAAAAAGCAAACCCTAAATATGAAAATGAATAGAAACAAAAGTATATCAAATATGTAATAGTATATCAAACTAGTAACAAAACTTACAAATAAAGTAAACACTTCAGGTGAATTTGAAAATGAAACTACATTTTTAGGGGTATATATATATATATATATATTTATTTAAATAAAAATAACTTAAAAATCTTAAACAATGATCAGTAATTTTATTTCTGTTGGTAGAAATGTCAGCCTTCTTCATATTAAAACTGTTTTATGTGTTGCAGATACAGGTTGCCCAGGAAACAAAAAAGTATGTCATGGGATACAGAAAATTAGACTATGTTGATGCTATTAAGAATCAAATTTGCAGTGTAAGAGAACAGAAAATGTAAAATCAAAAACTAGGTGATAAAGTGTGTATAAAGTGTGTATAAAGAACTTGAATTGAGAATATAATATGAACACATGATCTTTAAAAATATCTTTCTTATTACTTTCCACCAAAAGAGCCTAGAAACCCTAACACCACAACAGTGTTAAGTGCAAAGGCGTTATTTTATCAGAGCCCAGCAGGGGAGCCAGAACAGGAGGGAGAACTAAAGTGGATGGTGCGATCTGGGACTACAGAGGGATGGGATGTCCAGAGAGAGCTGGAGTCGCAGCCACTGTCAGAAGAAGCGGAGCCAGAGGGAGGCAGGCCCCGGTTTCATGCTGTCTCTGCCCTCCAGTCTTCCAATACCTCTCCTACCAGCTGACTTTTCCTAGAGGCCACTTGACAAGGAAGCCTGGGAAACTGAGTCCACTGTCCCTTGATCAGATGTGAGCAAAGGAAGGATTGGAGAAAGCACATGATGAGCACAATAATACTTGGAAAGAAAAAAGAGTGAGAGTGATGGGAAGAATTTTAAAAGAATCTGCCTCCATTAGAGGTAACTTACACCAACTCTTTACTCTGAAAATCAGTAGATATAAAGAAAGACTCATCCTGTCTTTATAAGAGATTCTGTAGTTTATCCCCAGTTGTAAAGCTCTTCTTTACAAAAGAATGCCAACCAAATAATGAAGGAACCAATAAGATCAATCAATTGCCATTTTTGCCACATTCAGTGAATGTTAGATTCTGAAAAGATTCATGAGTAAATATTAAAATCATTCATTACAATGTTGGGAAACAGAATTTTTACACAGTGCCAAAACATCATACCACAGAACTCTTGTTATTTGCAAAAGAGAAAATATTTTTTTGACAATGGAGTGATGCTAATATTATGGTAATAACCATATGATAATCACCACCTTAATCAAGTGATCACACTGAACACTACTGGTAATAACAGCACAGCCTGCCTCTGTGCTCCTTGAAATAATGTAAGGTGAAATACAAAACACCGGCTTTGAAATATTATTGCCTAAAATATTTAACCTATATCCTAAAACCTTTAGGCATAACGTCCAATTTACAAGAAATATAGGGAGAGAAGAACAAGTTAATCACCATAAGGAAATAATCAGGTAGATCCAGAAAATGAGACATTCAATTAGACAATTACATTCGACAAGAAAAATTAGAACCATGACAAATTGAAAAGGATAGAAGAGACATATCTCAATAAAAAGCACAAACAGTGGACCCTGGTTCAAAAAGTTATTGAATAATGTCATGTATTATTGTTAATTCTTATATGTAAGATAATAGTAGTGTAGCTATATAAAATAATATCTTTAGTGGCTCCTGGGTGGCTCAGTCAGTTAAGCAGCTGACTTCGGCTTAGGTCATGATCTCACTGTTCCCGAGTTTGAGCCCCGCGTTGGGCTCTGTGCTGACAGCTCAGAGCCTGGAGCCTGCTTCAGATTCTGTGTCTCCCTCTCTCTCTGCCCCTCCCCCGCTCACACTCTGTCTCTCTCTCTCAAAAATAAATACACATAAAAAAATTTGTAAAATAAAATCTTTATTCTTGGGAGATTATGTTGAAATATATAGGGTGAATCATCATGAAGTCTGCAACTTGATTTCAGATACATGAATATATATGTAAATATGTATGTGCATACAAATATACATACATACACACATGGAAACATATGTGTATATGTGTTTGAGGCAAATAGTAAATAATTATTGAATATAAGCAGTGGGTATATGACTGTCCATTGTAAATTTTTTTAGCTTTTCTTTGTCTGAAGCTATCATAGTAAAAATGTGCAAAACCTACAACATGTTAACATTTATAAAGGACAGTGTAATCACTAGCACAAACTTAGATTTTTATAATCATAATATTTAAAAAATTTACTAATGAGTAAGCTAAACCTCAGAATGTGAACTTACTTGCCTAAGTTACAGAGTAAACTGCTCTCCTGGCAGAGACATCATCAATGGAAAACCCGCTCTTTCTGTTATCTACACATTAACACATTAAAATACTGCCCTGCAATTAGAAGCTTCCCCTCTTAGGTGGACCTGGGTGGTTCAGTAGGTTAAGTGTCTGACTTTTGGTTTTGGCTCATCAGCTCAGGTCATGACCTCACTGGTAAGTGGGTTCGAGCCCCGCAACCAGCACCTTGCTGACAGTACGGAGCCTGCTTGGGATTCTCTCTCTGCCCCTCCTTCACTCACATTAAACATGTGCGCTCTCTCTCTCTCTCTCTCTCTCTCTCTCAAAATAAATAAATAAATTAGAAAAAACAATCTTTGAAAAAAAAGCTGCCCCTCTTAGAGACGTCTTGTCAGCTCACATCAGTAAGATTCTTCTGCAGAAAAGAATAACTGTTTCTACATTTCTTTGTTGTACAATCTTAAACTGTTAATTAAGAGTTTAAATATTAATTTTTTTCTAGGAACTAGTTTGAGGACTATTTCTAGCAATCACACACAAACAATTCATTCTAGTATTCACATGATAACAAATAATCATTCCAGAATTCTTCCCTACCCAAGTGCATAGTCTAGGCTATATTTTTGTATCTTCAGCTTTCTTGTGGATTCCCACTCCTACTAGTTCTCTGTAAATATTGAATGAACGCCTGAACCAGTATGAGTTGAGGAATGAGTTTGCTAAACCTATTTATTTATTTGCCACCTTATCAGATAGGCAATTATTTGTAATTATCTTTTATTTTGTAATAATTTACTATTTTAATATGCAAGTGAAACCAGTGTTTTCTTTGCTGCTTTGTCTCTTTAAAACCGAAATAATTCTATTTGGTAGCTCTTCTCTTTTTAATCATGCCATCTCAAATAATAATTTGATTTTATTAAGCAAATATGTTACTTGATAGATACATACATGAGATGTGAGAAAGCAATTATACATGTATTAAAATGCTTAAATCAGGGTGCCTGGGAGGCTCAATCAGTTAAGCGTCCAACTCTCAATTTTGGCTCCGGTCACGATCTCATGGTTCATTAGTTCAAGCCCCGTGTCAGGCTCTGTGCTGACAGCAAGAAGCCTGCTTGGGATTCTCTCTGCCCCTCTCTCTGCCCCTCCCCTGCTCATGCTCTCTCTCTAGCTTTTGTTCTCACTCTCTCTCTCAAAATAAATAAAACTTAAAAAAATAAAATGCTTAAGTAGTAACTATCAAACTAGAATTTTTATGCCTTATCATCTTTTTTTACTGAAGTATACTGGAAATACAATATTCTATTTGTTTACTGTGCATAACATAGTGATTCGACATTTGTATGCATTGCAAACTGATCACCACAATAAATATAATTACCATGTGTTACCATACAAAGGTAATATAATATATTGAGTGTATTCCCTGTGCTATACATTACTAAACTAGAATTTTTATAATAAGCAAAACTATCTTTCAAAAATTAGAATAAAACAAAAAAATGTCCAATTAAAGAAAAAACTAAGTATTACCTCCTAATAGTGTCAACTAAAGGAACTTTTAAAGGATGAGTGAAAATAGTCTCAAAAGGAATGAATATCTGACATTCAACAAAAAAAATCGTGGTTAAAAAATTATAAATATGTGTATAGTCTAAACAAACACTGACCATATAAAAACATTAAAATAATTCCACTTGAGGTATTAAAAATTCAAAATAAAGCTAAAATACTAAAAAATAATGGGATATCAATTGGGGAGATATGATTGGAGGGAACATTTTAACTTTATGTTGTTTAAAAGGATTGCAAATTACTGACAAGATGTAGACTTGACTAAGTTAATAATGGGAATAATAATGTTAAAAATGAGGAATAGTCATCAAAAAATAGAAATAACAGAAAAAATGAAATTAGAAAATATTTCATTCAAATAAAAAGCATTCACTAAACACCTAAATAAAAGTTTAAAAAATGATTAGATGAAGTAGAAAATAAATCATTAGAAATACACGTGTTATATACACCTATAAGAATAGTAAAACAAATTTAAAGGTACTAAATCTAGTTAAAAGACATAAATTATTAGACCATAAAACATACAGAAATGGAAATGTTGAAAGTAGCCAGACTTCAAAGAATGAAATGTAAAAGTTGATGTAATATATTAATATTATACAAATATACCATTTAACAAAAAATATTAATAGAATTCAACAGGCTTACTTCAGAATAAAATTTCAGTTCACTGGGAGGATATAAAAACTCTAGATTTTTATGCATAAGATAAAGTCTTCAAATATAAAAATCAAAAATCAACAGGACTATAAGAGGAAATTATTAGAGTAGGATATTATAAAATCCTAAATTTGGAATAATTAGCAGAGAAAAACTAAGAATACAGATTTCAATATATTTAACAACATTGACCTAATGGACAAATGTTGAATATTTAACAATACTATACACCAACATTCAAATAACCACAAAGCCTGTAGGAAAATATATATTTAAAGAGAGATAACATTACAAGTAATCAGTCTGTTCTCTGATGAATACATCATTAAACAAAAATAGATAATACAAAGATGACTAGAAAATGTCCCATTTAATTTTTTTACATTATAACTAATTCATGGGTTAAAGAAAATTAAATTATCGAGGTAATTAGAAAGTTTTTTTAGGTTTACTTATTTATTTTTGAGTCAGGGAGTGAGTGCAAATGAGCAGGGGAGAGGCAGAGAGAGAGGGAGAGAATTCCAAGCAGGCTCCGCGCTGTCAGCACAGAGCCCTATGTGGGACTCGATCTCACAAACCATGAGATCATGACCTGAGCTGAAATCAGGAGTTGGTCCCTTAACCAACTGTGCCACCTAGGTGTCCCCAAAAAAATTTTAAACTGAATTACTTTGACTATACATCATGTGAAACCTTGTGGAATGAAACCAAAGCAGTAATTTGAGGAAAAATGATAGCTTTAAATTCCTCATGTGAGAAGAGAGTGACTGAATTAATGAGTTAAGAATTCATTTAAAAAATGTAGAAAAGGAACAGCAAAACAAATCCAAAAAAATAAAATGGAAACAATTTGACAGGACCACAATTACTTATTTGCAAGGACTAATGCATTAACAAACTCCTAATAACACAAATGAAGAAACAAAGAAAGGTACAAAAACATTATTATGAGAGAAGAGACATAAATAAGATCCAGAAAATATTTTTAAAAGATAAGGAGGATACTGTGAAGAATTTAGAGACATTCAATGCCAATTAGGAAACATTGGTAGTATAAAATCTCTTCCTTCTGCCCATGAAACTTCTTCATTCCTCCCATATATTTAACACTACCCCCAGCTTTGAGCTACTCATTATCCAACACTATGTTTTGTCTTTAGATCCCTGATTTCTCATTTGGTTTCAGAACACAATGTGAAGTATGGTGGAGAATTTTGTCAGATGTTAACACTGGCATGCTAAGTTCCTGGTTCCGCTTGCAAACACTTCTTAAGGGACAAATTAGCCTCTAAGAATCCTTACAGGAAAGCGTGAGATGATTGATTGTATGTTTCAGAAAGAGCTAAGAAACATATTTCTGGGTGGCTTCTGGGTGGCTCAGGTCATGATCTCATGGTTCGTGAGTTCGAGCTCCACGTGGGGCTCTGTGCAGACAGCTCCGAGCCTGGAGCCTGCTTCGGATTCTGTGTCTCTCTCTCTCTCTCTGTCCCTCCCCAGCTTGCACTCTGTCTCCCCCTCTCTCAAAAATAAATAAACATTGGGGCGCCTGGGTGGCTCAGTGGGTTAAGCTCTGACTTTGGCTCAGGTCATGATCTCATGGTTCGTGAGTTCGAGCTCCACATGGGGCTCTGTGATGACCGCTCAGAGCCTGGAGCCTGTTTCAGATTCTGTGTCTCCCTCTCTCTCTCTGTCCCTCCCCTGTTCATGCTCTGTCTCTCTCTGTCTCAAAAATAAATGAACGTTTAAAAAAATAAATAAACATTTAGAAAAATTAGAAAAAAAGAGTTGGTTAAGCGTCCAACTCTTGGATTCCACTAAGGTCATGCAAGCCCTGCATTGGGCTCAGTGCTGACAGAGCAGAGCCTGCTGGGGATTGTCTCTCTCCCTCTCTCTCTGCCCCTCCCCCTCCTCTTTCAATATAAATAAATAAACTTAAAAAAAAGATAAGTAGGATGAGACTATACATACTCTTTAGAAACTTTTTTCACATAAATTATCATTTAGAGAAATGTTCATGTTACTAAATTAGGTTTAACTCATTGTATTTGAGCATAAAGTTAACAACTGTATCACAGTTGGGATTGTTTACATGGTCTGTGTACACAGTGTGTTTGTGTATTATGTATATGTATGATTCCTCTGTTATGCTCTTTTATGGCATTCTACACTTCTTCAAGGATCCAACAATCATAGTTTGTATTTATGCATGGTATCTGGCTGTCG
The DNA here is from genome assembly GCF_028018385.1 of Neofelis nebulosa. Lineage (NCBI taxonomy): Eukaryota > Metazoa > Chordata > Mammalia > Carnivora > Felidae > Neofelis > Neofelis nebulosa. The sequence goes on from NC_080790.1 coordinate 13,121,339, forward strand.
GGTTTCTTTTCTTAATGTCAGTATGGCCAAGGAAAGTAGAGTGTTGACAAGATACAGAATTACGTTTGTTTTGGCCACTATTTTATATCTACCTCTTAGAACAGTGCCTGATTCAAGATGCATATTTGAGTATTTCAAAGTAAATTTCTAAAAGTGTAAATGGTAGGTTAAAATATATTATGAACATTTAAGTTGTTAGATACTGTAAAATTGCCTTCTAAAGGGTTTATGCCAAGTTAAAATTTAATAATAGAGAATGAGTGAGTCATATTTTGTTTCTTATTATTTCTTTTCTTTCTCTCTTTCTTATTTATTTCTTTTATTTCTGTTCATATACTTTTTTTTACCCAATCTAATTCTTCTTGCATGAGGATTAGAATTTGTCCTTTCAAACTATATTTTTTAATTAATTAGCAAAAGTGGTTCATAATATTCTCTTTTCATCTTTTTAATGTCTGTAGGATTTGCACAACTGTTTCCTCATATTGGTAATTTCTGCCTTCTTTTTTTCTCTTATTTTTTTCCTAATTAATCTTGCTTACAGTATATCCATTTTATCGATCTTTTCAAAAAAACATCTTTACTCTTGTTTTTTTTTTTCTCTATTTTCTATTCAGTTGATTGGATTCCCTTTTCCTGTGATACAGTCTGGAAACTTGTTAGGTGATAAGTTGGACAATTGTAGGTCTCATCTTGTTTGTTTTCCTTTTCTCAGGAATAATATTCTTGTACTGCCTGGTGTCCAATATGTAAGAATAATTTTTTTATATATTTTGTCCAGGAATTTAGTTATCAAAGGTAGAAAGATAATCCAGTCCCTGTTAATCCATTATGGGAAGAAGTGGGAAACTTTTGTTTTGCTTTTATTGATTTTTTCATGTTCATTTATTTATTTGGTGGGGGAAGAGCAGAGAGACAGAATGATAGAGAATTCCAATCCGTGCTATCAGCTCAGAGCCTGATGTGGGGCTCGATCTCACAAAATGTGAGATCATGACCTGAGCTGCAATCAAGAGTAGGATGCTTAACTTACTGAACCACTCAGGCACCCCTGTTTTGCTTTTAATTAAGAAAATCATACTTTTTCTCCTTCTGAGTGCAAATTATATTAATAGGCTTACTAAAGTTGAAATATCTTAGCATTTCTGATATCTTAGTTTTTCAATTTATATGACTTTAAGGACCTGTTAAATAATATTGAAATGAGCTGCCAAATACTATCTTATTTATATATTTGCATCTATATTCAAATTTTATTGTTTTAAACTTTCTTCTTTTGTTAAACCATTTTGTGTAGCAAAGGTCATCCAAGCTCTACTTAATGAAATGAGAAGTTGCTTATCTATTTTTCTGCATGGAGCAAATTTAAGCATATGTTCATGATATTCCATAGCACTCAACCTTAAAAATATCTGGGCTTCATTCATTTTCGAGGGATATTTTTTTTGACAAACACTGCAATTTTTTAAAAACCAGGATATTACTGGTTTTGTATCACTTTTTTATCCACATTTCCAGCATAGTGGGGTATCATACAAAAATTCTAATACTTTTTACTCCCTAACTCTATGTTCACTGTCTTTCTCATTTTTTTTTTGTGGTGTGTGTGTTTATTATATTTTTGAGGTGGGGGGGGACAGAGTGTCAATGCAAGAAGGGCAGAAAGAAAGGGAGACACAGAATTCAAAGCAGGTTCCAGGCTCTGAACTGTCAGAACAAAGCCCTACCTACAAAGGGCTCAAACTCAGGAACCATGAGATCATGACCTGAGCCGAAGTCTGAAGCTTAACCAACTAAGCCACCCAGGTTCCCCTGCTTTTCTCATTCTTGATTCTGTTATTTGTATTTTCTTTTTTCTTTCTAGACTAGCCAATTTTTAGTTACTTTAGTGGCCTTATCAAATAATTAGCTTTGATTTTACTGAGAAAATCTATTTTTCTTATACCTTATTTGTTATTTTACTTTTACTCATTTCTCTACATTTTTAGTTTTTGTTGCTATTTTCCTTTTCATTCTGCACAGTATCTGAATGCTTTGAATTTTTTTGTTAACTGGATAAAAGCACTTAAGTATGTAAATTTCTTCTGAGTACTGCCTTGGCCACAGCATGAATTCTTTAAATGAATTCTGTTTGTTAGGAAACCCTAATAAAAATATTTAACACAACAGTATAATTCAAATGACAACATAAACAAATCTGTTCATTTTCTGATGGCTCTGTTCAGCACTTCCTTCTTATCATCTGCATTTCTGCTGTGTACCAGGTACAGATATTGACTCAACAAAAAAAAAAAAAAAAAAGAAAAGAAAAAGAAAAAAAGAAAAGTTACCATAATAGATCATTACCCACAGGGCTTTCTTATACTACAAGTTACCCTAGATCCTATATCTGATCCCTACTTCCTTCCTGCAGTCTTTCATTTCTGACTTGACACTAGACTAACTTTCACATGCTACCTACTCAGATGTGGAGCCTCCATTTGAGCTATATTATGGCAGTAGATCTTTGGCCTGCTTCTAATATCTTCTATGCTGGGGTGTCTGGGTGGTTCAGTTGGTTAAGCATAGGACACTTGGTTTTGGCTCAGGTCATGATCTCACAGTTTCGTGGGTTAGAGCCCCACATTGAACTCTGCACTGATAGCACTGAGCCTGCTTGGGATTCTCTCCCTCCCAGTCTTCCCTTCCCCCTGCTCACACTGTCTCAGTATCTCTCAAAATAAATAAATAAACTTTAAACAAAATAAAATAAAATATGCTAAATGAAATAAGTCATAGAGAGAAAGACAGATACCATATGTTTTCACTCTTATGTGGATCCTGAGAAACTTAACAGAAGACCATGGGAAAGGGGAAGGAAAAAAAAAAAAAGAGGTTAGAGTGAGAGGGAGCCAAAACATAAGAGACTTAAAACCTGAGAACAAACTGAGGGTTGATGGGAGGTGGGAGGGACGGGAGGGTGGGTGTTGGGTACTGAGGAGGGCACCTATTGGAATGAGCACTGGGTGATGTATGGAAACCAATTTGACAATAAATTTCATATTTAAATAAATAAATAAATAAATAAACACTGAAAAAGTTAAAATAAAATAAAATAAAATAAAATAAAATAAAATAAAATTTTGTGTGCTGCTCCTATCTTCACTGCAGAGTATACAGTCTTGCACTTGGCGCACACACGCATGCACACACACACTGACTACACATTTAACTAAAGTTTGCTAAGAGCTAGACCTCAAAGCCTACCAGAGGCTGTTTCTATAAACATCTTCTTATGTTAAAGTTATAGCGCTTGCACAGCTGAACCTAGCTCATTAAAGCCCTCCTCCACTCCATATCTCCTTCTTGTGTAACATAGGAACACATTCCAAAAGTTCTGCTACATTTTGATTGAGTCTCTCTAATCTCTTCCAGGTTTGCACTATAAAAATGTCATTCTTGCCCTAGAATCTCATTTACTGCTCTTTTTTCTACTCATTTTCTTTCTTTTAAATGTTCACAAATTATTAAAATATTACCTTACTAGTAAATGTTATTTGAAAACATATTTTTAACGAACGCATATTTGTAATGGATGACTGTACTCTTAATAAATAATTCTTTGTGTTGTTTACATATTCCTTTTCATTTCCATGCAGTTTCATTTTTTGTATATATCTCTGAATGTACTGTGAAATATATTACTAGAGATAAAGATTATAGGTTAAATAATATGGATATTTTAAGGCTTGATTCATACTACTACATATTTTCATTTAAATGTTATAATACTTACAGCAACAACAATTATATATGTTATATTCCTCTTATTTCACTTTAAAAATTATTGATCTCTTTTTTGCTTCTTCTATTAAATAAGTGAAAGTAGTATCATTCCATTTAAACTTGCATCTGTAACAATTAATAATTTTGTAAGTATTTTCTAATGTTTTATTTATTTTTGAGAGAGACAGAGACAGAGCGCAAGTGGGGGAGGGTCAGAGAGAGAGAGGGAGACACAGAATCCAAAGCAGGCTCCAGGGCTCTGAGCTGTCAGCACAGAGCTTGACCCGGGGCTCAAACTCACTAACCCTGAGGACATGACCTGAGCTAAAGTCAGATGCTTAACCAACTGAGCCACCCAGGTGCCCCAATAAGTTTGTAAGTTTTTTTTTTTTTTTTTTTTTAATTTTTTTTTTTTTAACGTTTATTTATTTTTGAGACAGAGAGAGACAGAGCATGAATGGGGGAGGGTCAGAGAGAGGGAGACACAGAATCCGAAACAGGCTCCGGGCTCTGAGCTGTCAGCACAGGGGCCCGATGCGGGGCTCGAACTCACGGACCGCGAGATCGTGACCTGAGCCGAAGTCGGCGCTCAACCGACTGAGCCACCCAGGCGCCCCAAGTTTGTAAGTTTTTAATTGTGCTTGTTATCAACTTGTATTTCTCCTTCAGTAAATTTTTTGGCATACTATTTTTTTTTAATTTTAGTTCCTATTAGTTTGTGAGAATGCTCCATGAAGAAAACATATCAACTTATATTTTATGTGATATAAATATTGTAATAGTTTTAAATTTTAATGTAGTCAAACACATCAGCTTCAGCCTTCAAAAATTTTCTTATTCTTTATATGCTTATAAAGTCCATGTTCCTTGCAAGATAAATTAATAATCATGTATATATTTTACAGCTTATAATTTCACTTTTTAAAACACTGTACACATCTGAAATTAATTTTGGTACCTTATAAAGTTTAATAATTTATGGAGAATTTCCCTCCTAAGTCGAACTCTCTTAATACAATATGTTGAAAACTTTTCATAATACAGTCACCTAGAAAAAAATATTTATGTAGATTTGGTCATATTTCCAAATATATACCTGAAGAATGGATAACTGGATACTTTTATGGATTCCCACTGATAGCTTTACTCTTATTTTCCAAAGCTCAATATTCCATAAAATGAGGAATACTTGATTCTCAATGTCTTTTTTCTATATTAAGAATTCAAAAAATAAGAGAAATTTATAGGACATCTCTTCTATTCTCAAATTCCAACCCCCCAAAAAACCATCTAGAAATGAGAATTTGAATAAGTAGTGGTTGAATTCTCAGTCTCCATTTCCCACTTAAAAGTCTTGTATTTAATAGATTTTGAATGCATAATGCCCCAAGTAGAGTTATAATAGCCATGATGGGTTTATGAACTTAGCTTCTCTGTGACTTGAATCGTAGACAAACTTTTGTCTCTTAGAAATAGAGACTAATAGCAATGAACCCATCATATTCCTCATGTCACTCCACCCAAACCTTCCCCCGTGCCATCTTCAGAGCAGCAGCACACTATCTTATAAGGTCAAGACACTGTTGTAAATGGCAAGATTTCATTCTTTGTTCATTGAGTAATATTCCATTGTGTGTGTGTGTGTGTGTGTGTGTGTACCCCACATCTTTATCAATTCATTAGTCGATGGACATTTGAGTTCTTTCCATAATTTGGCTACTGTTGATAGTGCTGCTATATAAACATTGGGGTGCATATGCACCTTCGAATCAGCCTTTCTGTATCCTTCGGATGAATACCTAGTAGTAAAATTGCTGGGTCGTAAGGTAGTTTTATTTTCAACTTTTTGGGAACTTCCATACTGTTTTCCAGAATGGCTGCACCAGTTTGCATTCCCACAAACAGTGCAAAAGTGTTCCCCTTTCTCCTCATCCTCACCAACATCTGTTGTTTCCTGAGTTGTTAATTTTAGCCATTCAGACAGGTGGATGGAACTAAAGTGTATTATGCTAAGTGAAAGAAGTCAATTAGAGAAAGACAAATATATGATATCACTCATATGTGGAATTTAAGAAAAAAAAACAATGCATATAGGGGAAGGGGAGAAAAAATAAAATAAGATGAAAACAGAGAGAGGCAAACTATAAGAGGCTCTTAACTATAAAGAACAAACTGAGAGTTTATGGACAGGAGGTGGGTAAGGGGATTGGCTAAATGGGTGATGGGCATTAGAGAAGGCATTTGTTGCAATGAGCACTGGGTGTTATATGTAAGTGATGAATCACTAAATTCTACTCCTGAAACCAATACTATCAATACTATACTATATGTTAACTGATTTGAATCTAAATAAAAATGTAAGATCACGAAACTGTTTTGATACAACCAGAAGTAAGCGAGTAAGCCTCCCTCTCAGCCTCACTAGCAGTGAGCTCTCACCAGTAGACTGAAGAAAAAGAGGTATCATTTATTGATTGGAATAACTGTAGTTGCTTTGAGGTACATATTTTGAGTTTTTCAGATGCAAAATACAAGGCACAGGCAACGAAATTGCAAAAGATCACATGGACACTAAAGGGAAGAGCTGAGCTTCAACCTACTCTTTTTAGATTAAATTCCCTGTTTTTCTTCTAATCCAAATTTCCATTCTTAGACTGATTGTGGGGATCGACTAGATGAAGACAGTTTATATAAAAACTCAATGGCCTTCTAAAGGATTATTTTATATTCCACAGAAAGGATAGCCCTAAATACAATTGCATTTTACCACTGGTTTTGCAAGTCTATCTTGCACTCTCATGATATGTTAAGGCAAATGCATATGTATGTTCCTGAGTTTCTAAATAATTATGTAAAGGATAGTTCAAACTGAGTTCACATTATTTGACAATAAACGAAAATCCAGACTCCTTAGGATGTCAGTTACATAGTCTGATATTGGCATCCTAGAGAAGTCTGATAGAAGTCTGATATTGGCATCCTTATGAAGGCTGGATGGAAATTTGACCATTTTTTGTCAAATGCCTTCATATTTCATTCCGGTTCTGCCATCATTGTCAAAGCCTTATGGTATCTGCATGCACAAAGCCTGGTTATTTTGTAGACTGTTGAGTTGTTTAGTCAGTTGCCAAGTTTCATGGAACAAATTACATTCTTCATACTCCCTAAAGTGATGAAGCATCAGAATTCACATTGATATCATCTCTGCTCTGCTATCCAGAAATGCTAGTCTTATGAGGCAGCATTTCCAACCAACATTATGTAGCTGACACCACACTGAAGAGCAGCAAAAGTACTCTAGGCCATTGTAATTGCAGGCATGCCCAAGGGAAAAAAATGGTAGCCATTGACTACTCCTGTTGCCAGCACATATTAAAATCAGGAGAAGGAAGACTGGTTAGGTTGGCTAGAGTCAAGACTCCCAAATATGAAATGAAGTTATATATCTGGACCTTCATCCCTATATTCTATCTCCTCACTGCTTTTATCCTAAACCATAAACCCAGACTCTGATATGATAACTTAATCTCAATTCTAGATTATGTTCTTTGCTGCTAGTAAGGTTCAACCTTATCTGGTTCTGACTATGGACTCTATGGTAGACTAATCTCCTTACCCTACAAACCAATTATATTATACCTACCATAAAAGTATGTACCATAAAAGTTAATCAGAATGCTATATTGCTTCCAACAGAATCACTTACAAACAATAAAATAACACAAAGATTGATTTGATCAATATTTTGAGTTAGAATGAGCTGTCAGAGAGCTCCACACAGCTTTCCATCTTGTCATTTTCATTAATCTTAAGGTAGATAAATCATATTAACTAAATATGTTGTTCTAAATTGGATGGTATTATAAACTAGGGAGAAAGGACCCAAAGAAGGTAATTGTAAATTGCTGGGTAGCAGTGGTAAACAAAACACACAAGATTCATCTCAAAAAAGGAAAATCTCCTAGAAGAAAGTTTATATGTTTATTTTGGCTGCACTTTATTTCTTTTTTCTTTTCTTTTCTTTATTTAAATTCAAGTTAGTTAACATACAGTATAGTCTTGGTTTCAGGAGTAGAACTCAGTGATTCATCACTTATGTATAACACCCAGTCTCACCCCAGTAAGTGCCCTCTTAATGCCCATCACCCATTTAGCCTACTCCCCTCCCACCTCCCCTCCAGCAACCCTCAGTTTGTTCTCTGATTTTAAGAGTCTCTTACAGCTTGTCTCCCTTTCTGTTTTTATCTTATTTTCCCTTCCCTTCCCCTGTGTTCATCTGTTGTGTTTCTTAAATTCCACATGTGAGTGGATAGGATATTTGCTGCACTTTAAAGATAAATAACACAAATATAGAAGACCTAGAAACTGACACTTGCAAATATACAATCTGTACAGATCACAAAAGGGAAGCTACAACTTGGAAGGGAAAAGCTCATCTAAGTCCATTAAATCCATCAAATGATGCTGGTGTGAACATTCAAGTAGCTGTGTTAGATATACTTTTCTTGCTCAAGTTCACTACTCTGGGCACTAGGAAACAGTGTCTCACCTTACCAGTTATTATCTGCATGACTTTGGGCAAGGTACACAAATTCCCTAAGTGGCAAATGCCTTATCTGCACAATGAGGATAATAATAATTTCTACTTGGTGGAATTGTTTAAGAATTAGATTTAAAAATGCACATAAAAAGCCTGAGAAAGTACATGTTATTTAGTAGGTGTTTGATACATGTTCACAATTTTTAAAATTTGTTGTTGTTGTTGTTTTCATTTTTCACTGGTCCTCACAGATTGTACATGGTGCTGCTTTAAGGTGAAAAAAAATATTTAAAATGATAAATGTATAAGCAAAATAAGGTCTAAATCTGTCAATCCAGGTCTAAAACTATAAATTTAATTAGCAGGAAGGAGTGAAGAGACCATGTCATAGGCAAAGAGGACTAGAAAGATAAGTTTGAATATCTGACCTCTAAAAGTTTACAGTCTAGAGAAAAATACAACTAAGTGTAAAGAGATGCACTGATTTCAACCACAGAGACACATGTTAAGTGTTAAGACACATGTTAACTCCAAATGAAAATATCACTAAATCTGTATTGAGGAATTAGAAAAGCCTTCAGAGAGGAAATGACATTTGAATTGTTGCTTTAAAGATGAGTGGAAGTTTTGCAAATGTAGAACAGTACTGCAGCATCGTAAAGGTGGGGAAGAATGTTTTTGGAGGCCACACAGTTAAAAAAAAAAGCATGGAGTGAGTAGTTTGATAGATCTGAAGCAGAGAGAACCAGAGCCAGGAATAGAAGAAAGAAGAGAGGGAAAAGATTCAGCTGAGAGAAAGAGAAGTCCAGTTTGCCAATACATGGAGTGGCATGCTAGAAGTTTAGACATTGTCTTGAGGATGATGGTAAGTTAGAGGACAGTACTTGAGGGAAAGACAAGTCTTCAGAATGCAACCATGGAATAGGACTGCAAGGAATCTGTGAGAGCACAGATGAGGTGAGTGTATATCCTGGTCAAGAGAATCTCCAAAGGAAGAAAATCTCCACACTCGATATATAAAGGTTCAATCGAGGGGGCATACACAGTTCCTTGAGCTACGCTCTGAGGAAAGAGTAAGGGCATACAAATGATAGATCCTAGAGTTTATTGTGCTGAATGGACACTTGAGAGTCTGTCCAGATAAGAAGCCTCCTGTTGTTGTAAAATGCTGACTCCCTGATCTGTTGGACAGGAAAAGTTTGTATGGAGTTTTCCAAAGACCCACAAAGCCAGGTCTACTATGGGCTAGGAGGAAAGGTAGAAAGTATAGCTGAATCACCCTTCAGAGGTAAAAGAAGCTGTTGAGAAGGGACTATGGAAAGGAAACAGAGCCAGTAAGAAGTACTGCTTTTGTTACCCACAGTATGAGGTTTTTTTGTTTTTGTTTTTCCTTGAAAAATGTCTGGTGGGGCACCTGTGTGTCTCAGTCAGTTTAGGGTCTGACTCTTGATCTCAGCCTGGGTCTTGATCTCAAAGTCAATAGTTCAAGACCAGCATTCAGAAACATCAGGGAAGGGTCTGTGGGGAAAGGAGAAACACATCTATCAAGGACCAAGTTTGGAAGGACTAACTTTGGAAAAGGCAGGAAAACAAATATGGGTTTTGCAGATGTAATACTTGAGATTGAACTCCAACTCCATTATTTGGCGACTGTAGGATCTTGAATATATTATTTAAATTGTCTTAAGTTCCAGTTCCTCATCAGCAATGTGGGGATTACGGCACTCATATCACAAGGCTGTTGTGAGGGTGATGAATGATAGAATATGTCAAGCATATAGCTCATAATAGATACATCACACCAGTGCAAACATACTAATTTCTCTGCGTCACCTCCACCACTGACTAATCCTAGCAGCCTGGAGGTATCAAACACACATGGCTTTTTTTTTAATTTTTTTTAACATTTATTTATTTTTGAGACAGAGAGAGACAGAGCATGAACAGGGGAGGGGCAGAGAGAGAGGGAGACACAGAATCTGAAACAGGCTCCAGGCTCTGAGTTGTCAGCACAGAGCCCGGTGCAGAGATCGAACTCATGGACCATGAGATCGTGATCTGAGCCGAAGTCAGACGCTTAACTGACCGAGCCACCCAGGCGCCCCCAAACACACATGTCTTGATAACTTTATCCCAGCTCTTTACAGCATTCAAAAGCATGGAAGAAGGGGTAGAAGCATCCAGGCTTCAGACATGAAGAAGACCACAAAAACTTGCCCTGGCTCTCTCATTTGTCCTTTTGGGGGCTTTTGTTTTTTATCATTATTTCCAGTATCATTAGGAGAAAAGTTGGTGGTTGCTTTTAGTGCAAGTACTTCCTGATAAGCTGTTAATTTCATGGAGCTAATCTTCATATGGCTTTAAAGGACAAACAGTATAGTATAGATTCAAAAATACTCTCTGTTTCATTAAAACAGTATTCATAATCGATAGCTTCAGTTATGCCTGACAGCTTTTGACCATCAATTCCTCAAAGGGAAGTTAAAGTAATGATATGAATTAATTTGTTTTAGTCAACACGTATTGGGAATTTGCAGCATCTTTTTTAACGTTTATTTATTATTGAGAGACAGAGACACAGAGCGTGAGTGGGGGCAGGGGGGGTAGAGAGAGAGGGAGACACAGAATCTGAAGCAGGCTCCAGGCTCTGAGCTGTTAGCAAAGAGCCCGACACAGGGCTAAAACTCACAAACTGCAAGATCATGACCTGAGCCAAAGCCGGTCGCCTAACCAACTGAGCCACCCAGGCGCCTCTGCAACATCTTTTAAAAATCACTAGAAAAACAAAATTCACTTCTATTATTTCCTGAGTTGCAGACTATGTTATCAATAAGAGCTGACTAATTCTCTACTTCTACTGTATCTCCACTATACCCTGATTTCCCATCATCTTATTAACATAGCATTCTTAAAAATATCCATATCACCTAAATTTTCAGAATTTATCTAATATCTTCCAGAACACAGGTCTGCAACATTATGAAGAATCATAAATTATTAAAATTAAACTATGGTAATGTCTTGATTTACTCACTGAATATGTAATAAGAGTGCTCTCTCTCATCATTACTAAGGGACCAAAAATGTTATAATGCAAAGAGTTGATAAGAGTCAAGTGAGGTTAGTTTTTCCAGGGACTTGAACAAGTCACTTCACCCTCCAGTGCCTCAGCTTACCCATCCATAAAACTAGGGTGATGGTTGCCCTGGCAACACTTCAAATTCTTGAGAACATATTTTAAAAATGTTATTGAAAATTATAACACACAATGTAAAAGTCTGATGGAATTATTGGTATTGGAAATGGTGCAATTTATGTTGAGTTGTAAACTGTCAGTTTATCAAAGACTTGTTTTCAGCATTGAGTTCACTAATGCCTGACTCTCTCTAAAAATAACCAGCAATTTCAGTAAATTGTGAAAGGGGAACATTTGCACGGCTTCCTGTCAGTAAAGACCATTTATGTGCTTGAAAGAAATGCCATTTAGATATGACAAATATAAACCCTGAAATTCTCTATAACTAACATTGCTCAGCAGAGAGAAAATTCGCTTAGAAACCTACCATGTCAACAGGATATCCTGGCATAAGAAAGCCTTTATTCTGATAGGTGAAGTTGAAGTCAGTTCATAAGACTCACTCTTTTTAAACTTTTTTTGCAAAGTCCAATGATTACCACCTTCTAATTTACAAACATATGGTGGTGACTCCCCAAACTTTCTCTAACACATGTGACTCTGTTGAGATTAAGCTCCATTCATTCAACAGCCAATCAGACATTCTATGCTCAACATATCCATGACTAAACTCTTCAGCCTCCACATTATGCTTGGTCTCTCCCATTCTTCACACGGTCATGACTGGTTTCCTTTTGCACAAGTCAAAACCTATTCAGTCAACTGAGCCACGGCTCTGCACTATCCTGGGTCTGATTGCCTTGTATATACAAAACATCCTTTTTTCATGCCTCTTGTGTGTTTGGCTCTATGTCTAATTCCAGATGTACTTAAAGCAACCTTATTCCACCCATACTCCAATAAGTAGTAGGTAGAGAAAGAGTATGGAGTAGGAAAATGGAAATGAGGCCAGCAATATTTTTTGCTTGATTCTAGGACTAAGAATTAATGTTTGACATGTCCAGAGATGTTGAATTTGATTATCTTTCTTGGTGTTGAGAGAAGAAACTTAAATTTTCAAATGCTGACTCATCACTTACTAGCTTATGACCTGGAGAAGGTCATTTGGCATATCTGACTTCATGTCTGCTATAAGCAACCAACCAAAGGAACAATCCATCTATGTCTGTATCCCCACTCAGTTCCAGAACTCAAATCAAATTCACTATAATGAATAGTGCCAACTACCTTAAAAACCTTCTAAGTTGTCTCCTCTCTACTATTTTTCCCCACTTCAGCCATTATCCCCAGAACAAAGTGATCATTCTAAAGATCTATTGCATACCATTCCTTTTCCAGATACTCATTGGTAGCTTCCCATTACTGAGACTAAAATCCGTATCTGAGGAAGGGCCACCAGACTTTCTCACTTCTTGGATATCAACACTATTATTCACTGTGCCGTAGGAGTCCTGACTTTCTCTCCATCCTCTAGGCAGAAACATTTTCTTCCCACGGGTGCTTTGATCACATACCCTTTCTACCTGGAACACCATGGGTATTTGAATGGATGGCTTCTTCTCAACAATCAAGGTTTCATAGTAAATGTATTCTTCTAGAGAGAACTTCTCTGTCCACCCAGTGTAAAATAGGTGCCAGTCAATATGTTTGTTTCTAAGAGGGTATAGACTTCATCTATTTTGTAGGCTGTGGTATCCACAAAGACTAGAATGGTGTATAATACATAAAAGTCACTTTTCAATAAACACTAGTTGAATTATTTAATCAATCAATCAGTGTAATAGCACCATGCTTATTTTCTTCACTGTCTCCATCATATAGTATATTAATACCAACCCTTAATTTGTTTAAATTGTTGATCGTCTCTGAAAGAAGGTAGAGAGCTTGTCAGTTTTGGTGACTGTGTTTCCAGTACCCAGAACAGTGCTTGGGGCTCCAGATGCCAGATTCATATGATTACTATATGTCTCACTGAGCTCAGTATAATACTATTCACAGTGCAGCCTACCAAATATTGGTAAGTCTGTTTTGATGTGAATTCCTTTATTTTCCACTACAAACAATAAAATATTCACCTGAGGGGTTAACTCTACCCTAAGGCCACAGAGAAGCAGATCTGATCCTCTGTCTCAGCACCTACCAAGAAGGATTTATATATAAATATACATATACATATATATAATATGTATAAATGTATATATATAATATATATGTATAATATAATATAAATATAAAAAATATATATTTGAGTACCTTCTAACCCCCAAATTGGGACTCTGAGTTTACTTAGGTACAAACACCCATCTGACACATATGTGCAGCCTCAATTTTGAACGTGGCTATCAGCACCATGATAAGTATATGTTTTTGTTTATTTGCCTTGCTTGTTTATTTGTTTAAAGGAACTGTCTGGTCCTCCAGTTTTGTTTATCAGTTTGAGTTTTAAAAGGATATTACATTTAGATACAGAAGATGCTCTATTTTAAATAAATTACAGTTTTATTTTTTTCCTCCCAATTCATTAGCTATTTGTTTTTAGAGATGATAGATGATAGATAGATAGATGATAGATAGATAGATAGATAGATAGATAGATAGATAGATAGATAATAGATGATAAATGATAGATGAACTAAAATGGCAGATATTTGTATAGTGCTGTCTTTGGCTTTTATATTTTATATTTTCTGCTCATTTGTTCTGTGGGAATTTTACATTTGCAAAGGTTTCATGTGATCATCCACAAAATCTTCAGTATCTGCTGTACTTTCTCATGGTTTTAAAAACCTATTCTTTTTATTTATAGGTATTGGTGGAGTTGTGTCCTCCATTTTATTTTTTCTCCATTGAGGTAAATTTTACATAAAGTTTTTTTTTCTCTTAAGTTTATTAATTTTGAGATGAGGGGTGTGCAGAGAGAGGGAGAGACAGAATCCCAAGCAGGTTCTGCATGGTCAATGCAGAGCCCAACATGGGGCTTGAATTCATGAACCATGAGATCATGACCTGAGCTGAGAGCAAGAATTCAATGCTCAACCAACTGAGCCACCCAGGTGTCCCTAAATTTTACATAAAGTTCTCAGTTAAAGATATACTCATTTTATTAAGGTGTAATGTTAATATGTTGAAATCTGTACTTTCTAGCGTATGGTTCTGCAAATTTTGACAAATTCATACGCTTGTGTAGCCACCATGACCAGAACACAGCACAGTCCCAACCTCCCCCCCCCCCCCCGCCCACACACACACCAAGGAACTCCTCTGCCCAGTGTAGTAAAGTCATCACCTAGTCCTTAGTTCTGAGCAAACACTGCTCTGTTGTCTGTGTCTGGAGTTTCACCTTTTCCGGAATGTCAAATAAATGGAATCATACAATATGAAGCCCCTTAATCAGGCTTCCTTTACTTAGCAAAATCTGTTAAAATGTATTCATGTTTATTGTGTGTATTAATTCATTTCTTCTTATTTTCTGAGTAGTATTCCACGGTATGGATTTATTCCACTGTGTTTATTCACTCACCAGTTGTGGCAGGCAGGTTAATGGCTCCCTAAAAATAACCATGCACCTAATCCTTAAAACATGATTATGTTACCTTACCTGGCAAAAAGAGACTTTGCCAATGTAATTAAATTTGCAGACCTTGAGGCGGGAAGGTAATCCTGGCACAAATATAATCACATGAATCAGAGAGATGGAAGCGTCCGAAGGATCTGCTGACCTATTCCTGGTTCTGGAATGCAGTGTCCATGTGCAAGAGCCAGAGAGGAGCCTCCAGGAGCTAAAGTGGAACCCACCTGACCACCAGCAAGAAAACTAGACGTCAGTCTTATACCACATGGAACGGGGTTCTGCCAACACCTGAATAAGGAAATACATCGTTCCCTAGAAACTCCAGAAAGGAATAAAACTTTGGCAATGCTTTGATCTTAGCCTGGAGAGACAGCTAAGTAGACTTCTGTCCTCCAGAAACATAAGATAATCAATCTGTGTTGTTTTCAGCCACTAAGACTGTGGCAATTTGTTGCAGCACCCATAGAAAATGGAGAGACCAGCTGAAGGACATTTGGGTTGTTTTCAGTTCAGGATAATATTGAAAAAAGCCACTATTAACCATGAGGTACAGGTTTTTATGAAAATGTAAGCTTTCATTTCCTTTGAGTGGAGTTTCTGGGTTTTATGATAAGTGCATAAGTATTAGAAATTGTAAAACTGCTCGCCATATGTCATTTTTCATTTTTCATTTTCACTTTCTCAATGTATGAGGGTTCCCACGGGTCTGAATCTTCAGCACCCCTTCCTTGGTATGTACAGAACATTTTTCATTTGTTTGTTTGATAAGTATTTGGTGTCGTCGCATCGTGGTTTTAATTTTCATCCTTAATGGTTAATGGTTTTGACTTAATAAAGTATTTATTCAAATCTTTTGCCAAACTTTCATTGGATTATTTTCTTATTGGGTTTTGAGTATTTTTCATATAGTTTTGTGTATTGGTTTCCTAGCACTGTGAATATTACCACGAACTTGGTGACAACACCCATGTATTATCACATCGTTTGTGTGTGGCAAAAATCTGGGCATGGCCAGCTGGCTTCTCTACTCAGAGTCTTACAAGCTAATTCAAGGTGTCAGCTGCTGCATTCTCAGCTGGCCTCATCTGGTCTCATCTGGAGCTCAGGATCCTCATCAAAGCTCAGTCAGGCTGTTGGCAGAATTCAGTTTCTTGCTGCTGTAGGTGGGACCAACATCCGGTTCCTTGCTAACTCTTGGCTAGGGATGCTCTCAGCTAATAAAGGCCACTCTGAAGTCCCAGCCAAGTAGCATTCTCACAACCTGGCTGCTTGCCCAGAATCCCTCTCCATTCTCTATGATGGTTTCCTAGCACTAAAATAATTATCTTATCACATTCCCTTTATTATGTCATCTAATCAAGGGACTATCCCATCATATTAAAAGGCTCAGCCCATATTCAAGGAGAGAGGATTGTATAATGCTTATGTATCAAGGGACAAAAAAAGCTGGGGACCATCGTAGAATTCTGCCTACTGCATCTGGATAGATATAAGTCCATTGGAAGATATGTGTTTTACAAATGTTTTCTCTCAGTCTTTCACTTTTCATTCCCCTTTTAAAAATATTTTGAAGAAGTGTTTAATAATGAAGAAACCAAAGTTTTCATTTTTTTTCTTTTTATCTATCCTATTTTTAGTGTTGTATCTAAGAAAGCTTTGCCTAACCCAAGGCACAATGATTTTCTCCTGCTTTCTTCTCAAAGCTTTATAGTTTTACATTTTCCATTTGAATATATGCTCTATCTTGAATTAATTTTTGCATGTGCTACATGGTATGGGTCAAAGTTTTGTGGGTTTTTTCTTTTTTTGCATATTAATATATAATAACTTAGTACCAAGTTTCAAAATCAGACAGAGTGAAACCTCTATTTGTTCCCCTTCAAAATATTGTGACTCTTTACATTTGTATTATATATTTATATTTATATATAAGACAAAATAGATTTGCCCTGCCAGATCAATTTTAGAATCAGGTTGTCAATTTCAACCGAAAGGAAAAAAATCTTGCTGGGGCTTTGATTGGAACTGTGTTGAATCTATAGATAAGTTTGAGGAAAACTGACATATTAACAGTAATGAGCTTTCCTCTAAATGAACATGATACAGCTCACCATCTTTTTAGGTATTCTTTTCTATCTTTTTCCAGGGTTTTATAGTTATCAGCATACAACTCTTATACATATTTTATTAGATATAAACCCAAGTATTTCATGTTTACGGGTGCTACTGTAAAGGATATTTTTAAAATTCAATATCTGATTGCTCATTACTAGTACATAGAATGATCTTTAGGCTGACTTTCTGTCCTGAAACTTCCCATTTATTAGCTCTAGGAGGTCTTTGGGAATTCTTTGGGATTTTTCTATATAGACAATCATGTCTATAGAATTTTTTATTAATTTATTTAATCTCCACTATTGGTTTAATTTCATACATTCTTTACTGTTTCAGTTTTTGCCCCTGAGTTTATAACATATCATCAATTAATTATAATAATTCCACATAATATCATATCACTACATAATTATAAGAACGTTACAATCTAATGACTTCCTCTTGTCTTTTGTGCTATTTTTATCATATATTTTTTTTTTCTGGATATGCTAGAGACCCAAAATACATCCCTATTATTTTTATTTTGGAGACAATTACTGCTTAAACAAGTACAAATAAGAAAAAAATATATATTTACTCTTATTTTAATTATTTCTAGAGTTTTGTAACTTTTTTTGTAGATCCAGATTCCTGTGTATTATCATATTTTTGTGCCTGAAGAATTTCTTTTAATATTTCTTCTAGTGTAGGTCTGTCGAACAAGAATTATATCTTTTTTTTAAAGACTTTTTTTTTT
This sequence comes from Neofelis nebulosa, assembly GCF_028018385.1. Taxonomy (NCBI): domain Eukaryota; kingdom Metazoa; phylum Chordata; class Mammalia; order Carnivora; family Felidae; genus Neofelis; species Neofelis nebulosa. The sequence goes on from NC_080790.1 coordinate 13,139,202, forward strand.
GAGACAGAGAGAGAGCATGAGCAGGGGAGGGGCAGAGAGAGAGGGAGACATAGAATCATAAGCAGGCTCCAGGCTCTGAACTAGCACAGAGCCTGATGTGGGGTTTGAACTCATGAACTGCAAGACCATGACCTAAGCTGAAGTCAGACGCTTAACCAACTGAGCCACCCAGGTGCCCCTCTTTTTTCTAAATCTTCTCTGTGAAAGATATTTTCACTGAATGTAGAATTCTGTGTCGGCCTTTTTCTTCTCAGTACTTTGAAGATACCACTCCTTGTCTTCTAGCTTGTATAGTTTCTTTTTTTTTTTTAATTTTGTTTTTTAACATTTATTTATTTTTGAGACAGAGAGAGACAGAGCATGAACGGGGGAGGGTCAGAGAGAGGGAGACACAGAATCTGAAACAGGCTCCAGGCTCTGAGCTGTCAGCACAGAGCCCGACGCGGGGCTCAAACTCACGGACCACGAGATCATGACCTGAGCCGAGTCGGCGCCTTAACCAACTGAGCCACCCAGGCGCCCCTAGCTTGTATAGTTTCTGATGAAAACTCTGTCATAGTTCTACCTTTGCTCTTCTGTGTATTTTATTTATGTGTTTCTTCTTACTTATTATTATTATTATTATTATTATTATTATTATTATTGGTCAGGCTTCCTTAAAGATTGCCTCTTTTCCTTGGTTTTCAGCAGTTTGAAGATGATGATGATGATGATGATGATGATGATGTGTGTGTGTGTGTGATGTTTGTATGTGTGTTGATTTTATCCCATTTGTGTTCTCTGACTTTTCTAGATCTCTAGTTTATGTTTTATGTTATTTTTTGAAAATTATCAGTCATTTTCTCTTTAAATAATTCATATGCTTCATTATCTGTCTTTGCATTCTAGTATTCAAATTACACCTATGATACTCAGACTTTTTGATGTTATCCTAGATGTTAGATGCTTAGATGAATTTTGTCCTGTTTTTAGTTTTCTACTATATTTTCCCATGTTTCAGTTAATTTCAATTGACCTATTCATTGATTTATTTTTTTATTTTTATTTTTATATTCCTTAGGGTTATTGAGTCTACTGATAAATCAGTCAATAGAATGCTTCATTTCTGTTACTGTATTTTAACTCTAGCCTCCAATCTAATCTCCTTTTATAGTTTTCATCTCTCTAATGAAATTCCCCATGTGTTCATGCATGTTTTCCACAGGATTCTTTAATATATTCATTATAGTAATTTGTAATTCCCTGTCTCATAGTTCCAATATGTGGTGCTTATCTGAGTCTGGTTCTGTTGACTATTTTGCCTCGTAACAGTGGGTTTGTGGGGGTTTTTTTCCCTGCCTTTTTTGTGTGTGATGGATACTTCTTGTTGGAAAACCAGACACAATGTATAGGACAGGAGATCTTGAGGTAAAAGCATTTTATGCCTGACATATGAACACATCTTATTCTACTTAGCTGTTAGTTAAAAGTGTTTGTGTCCTCCAGGCCTGAATGGCAATGTATGCTTTTTATTATCCCATACCCCAAGATTAATGTTTTTCATGATATCTTGGTAAAAATCAATGAGGAAGAACATATGAATGGTTGAAAACTCCCTTTGTGTACAGAACCCAGGAACCTTACATTATCCTACACTGAGGCTTTAACAATTCATTAAACATATTAGCTGAATTTTTCTTTCCAACTTAAATGAAGGACAAGTCTTCCTCTTCTGCTCTGCAAATGTTAGTCATTTCATGTTCCATCTCACTTTGAATACACCTGCCTTTCCTTAGGTTTAAGGCCAGATGCTTACTTTGCTACCTCACCTCTTTGAATTTGATAAAATTATGATTTTTAAAAATTATGACCTGGGTTTGCCTTGTTGGGATGGGAGCAATAATCTTTCCAACATTCTGCATCCTAAGTGAAAGGTAATAGTTCACTATTTTCTTAAGACAAGAAAAATAACACACATTTATGTATATACTAATCAAACCAATCTAGACATCAATGAGAACTTTAGTTATAATAAATGAATTCATCTTAAGTGTTTCTAGAAACTATAATGTGTCCAAGCAATCAAAGAATTACAAAGAAGAGTCAAAATCCACTCCTGCTTTCAAAGAGTTTACAATCTACTGGGAGAAAATAGAATGATAAGGAGAAAAGTACAAAAATGCAGTGTCAGATTCTTTCTGCTATTCCTTTCTATCACCTTTAATCAATGATAAAATGAGTTTTCTCCTATCAAAGATTGAAGTTTAGGGCTTAATCTTGTGGGAATTCAGACAGTCATCTCTGAGAGGCATTAAGGAGCCTGAAGAGACCCTAGAGCCACCTCACTATAGGTTTCTTGTCTCAATAAATCACTGTAACAACTGACAATACAAAACTTTAGAGAGTAGATTAAGAGAATTTAGAATTAAATTTGGCTCAAAAACAATGCTGAAAGTGATAGCTTGACTCTTACTGGTTTTCTTTGATGGTATTTGAATATATTTTCAGCAATTAATTACTACTTTTCTTTGATCATGCCAAGGTGGAGAAAAAGATTAAAAGGGAGGTACTAGTAGATAGGAACAAGGAATGTCTGAGATCATAAGAACCCAAGGGATAGTTCATATTCAAATACATACAGAAATAAAGAGTTTTAAAATCCTCTGCAAAACCAATCTTAATCTTGGGTTATATAATATAGTATGAGGACAAACTTGGCTTTTGAAGCAGAGAAAAGAAGAGAATAGAATCAACCAGATGTTCAGACAAATTGCTGAGGCCCCACAGCAGTTTTACTTAATGCCACCCTATCATCCGCTTTAGACAATTTAAGATCGAGAGCACAGTCGGACTGACAAATACATTTGCTCAAGACCTTCTCCATTATAATTCCATTAATATCTCTGGGCCCAGAGCCAGAGAGAAACATCTGGTAGGGATTATATTTTTACAGAGATAAACTTGCAGATGTTCCAAATTATTTTTAAGAAAATTTATCTATAAAATATTGTGATACAAAGATGGAAAAAATGACAAAAATGAGATCAAGAATTATGCATTATAGAAGTATTTGGAAATTTTTTATATTTTAATATAATGAAATCAATACATTCACATGTTAAAAAATAATTCCATAAAGAGGATAAGAGGACATTTAAAATATTTCACCCCAGTTCCTTACACTCCCACCCCTCCATTTAATTTCCCTTACAACTGTCCTTGTTTTAATAAAGTTGATAGCTCTCACAATTCCAAAGAGTATATTCACAGCTCTATTTCTTAAGCTTGAAGCTTAAATATTTATGTTTAAATATCAGCTCCCTATGTAAAACAAGAAAATATTAGTTTATTCAATATCATTCCTCTTCCTTCCACTCATCTTATTTATGTTACTAATTTAAACCTTCCAGTTATTATTTCACAGTTAAAAATAAAAGTCTCAAATCTGCAATTCTTCATCTAATATATCATTAGCTATTAGACTACATCTAACACCTTACCACATCATAAGACAAGGAAAGGCAAGTCTTACTCATTGGCTGTTGTCAGCCCTACTATTATTTCCACCTTCTTGCATTTATAGCATTTGAATTCTGCTTCCTAACTATTTGAAGACATCCAAGCATTAGCTATAGGAAAATAATAAAATTGAAAACAGAGGAAGATAATTTAAAATATTATAATTTTTCAACATTATGTACTGCACGTTCAGTAGTGACTGATTCCTAAAGAAGGACATGTCAGCCTATCTTTAAACTCTTGGCACTCAAAGATTTCAGGCTTCGAGGTCAAAAGAAGATCTATTTTTCTTTACTACAGCAATTGATAAAATACATGACACAATTGTGTTTTCTTCACAACTGGATGACTTTCTTATACCGTGTGCTGGGTTACTATTTAAATAAATCGTCCTTTATGGGGCACCTGGCTGGGTCAGTTGGTATAGCATGCAACTCTTGATCTCACGGTCATGAGTTCAAGCCCCATGTTGGGTATGGAGATTACTTAAATAAATTGTGCTTTATATTTTTAATTATGATTATTCAAATCTGCCATTGACGTCTTTATTGATCCTGAGATCTCCATTGCCCAAGAAGAAAGAAAAGTTTCAGCTCAGAATATGAGTTAGTGTTTTATTTATTTATTTATTTATTTATTTTACTTTAAAGACAGATAAGCCTATTTCAGGGAAAAAAAAAAACAGTTGGTTATGATAATTTCATACCCCAAACGCTTATTTTATGAGAGTAGGGGGGAAAATAATGAATATGAAGAAATGGAAGGTCCAAAATAGGGCTCTTTGTCTAAACATGGACTCAAGAAGGTGCAGAAGTTCTTACATCACACCATGGAAGACCCAGACAGGTCAAAAGAATGAACAGACTGAAAAATGCATGGCAATGAGACTGGGAGGGAAAGACAGTGTTGACCACATAACAAGAAACCACAGCAGAGAACAGGCATCAGCAGCCTATTCTAGCACATACCTCAAGCTAGTTTTCACAAATTGAATCCATCAGCAATGACAGGGGCCAAAACCCAAAGACCAAATATGGTGAGGTACCTCAGTGAAAGGTCACTGAGAACACGTTGGATATCAACTGGATCTGAGTTAATTAATAAAAAGTAGTAACAGTAAAAAATTAAGTAAATATAGAAGATTTGAAAAGTATAATGTGACTTGGCCCAATGATATTTATAGCACAAAATGACTGTAAAATATACTTCTTTTTTGAAGTGCATATACCAAGATAATCCATATGCTAAACCATAAAGTATGAATATATTTCAAAAATTAAAACCTTAACTAGTGTGTTATGTGAATATAACAAAATTAAATAAGAAGTCAGTACTTATTTAATAGTAAATACTCTGCATATTTAGAAATTGAACACACTTATAAGGAACCATGATGAAAATAGTAATTTAAACTGAATAACAGAATAATAAGAACATCAAATTTGTGGCATACAGCTAGCAAGGTTCAGTGGGGAATTTGTAAACTAAATGCTTATATTAAAAAAGGTAAAATATTTGTAAAATTTATTTAGCTTCTCATTTTAAGAAGCTAGAAAAAGAACAAATTAAGGCTAAAAGAAGGAAGGGATTAAGACAAGTGGTAATTAGTGAAATAGAAAACAAACAAATAACAAGCTATAAAGTATATTGATAAACCTCAGAAAGACAGATAAGGATAAATAGAAGTGAAAAAATACAAGTGATCAATGACAAGAAGAAAGGGTGATCTAAATATAACTGTAGCCATGATTATAAAAAGACTTTAAAAAGATAGTGAGACTATTATCAATAATTTTATGCCAATAAATTTTATATCTTAGATAAAATAGACAATCTAATTAGTAAACAACATACATGAAGCAATGGAAAGTATAAATAACACTAGATTTATTAAAAAGCTTGAATTAATAATAACTTTCTCTTAAAGAAAAATCAAGGCCCTGATATCCTGGTTAAAATCTATCAAATACTTATGTTAGAAATAATACTAAATACTTAAAGACAAAGGTGTCCCAAGAAATGTACAAAAATCTTCCACCCTAATAAGTAGATTTAGCAAGGTCAACAGATAAAAGTAAAAAAATTAAAAATTAACTGTATTTCCATATTCAAGCATCAAGTGGAAAATGAATTTTAAAACAATTTAAACATCAGAAAGACATGTAAAACCTCCAGTGAAAACTATACCGTGTTACTACAAGACACTGAAGAAGACTGAACTAAGTTGAGGGATATAATATTTTCATATGTTAGAAAAACAGTATTGTTAAGGTGTCTATAGATTCAACAAAATCTCAGTTGGCTTTCTGATACAAACTTACTATTCTAAAATGTCTATGGGAATGCAAAGCATTTACACTAGACAAAATAGTATATAAAAAGAAGAGCTAATTTAGAGGACTCACTCTCTAATTTTAAAACTTATTACAAAGTTGCAGCATCAAGACAATGGGATATAGGTGAGAGGTAGACCAAAAGATCAATGGAATAGAACGGAGTCCACAAAAAGACACGTGCGTATATGATTAAATGATTTTTAAGAGATAAAGGTACCAGAGCAATTAAATTGGAAAATGCAAGTTCATTTCAAAACCTTCTATTGAAATAACTTGATAAATTTATGGAAAAAAGTCCCAGCTTCTCCCTAACACTATGCACAACAATTAATTTGAGATGAAGAGAGATCTAAATGCAAAAGCTAACGCTGTAATACTCCTAGAAGAAAAAGTAGACCCTATCTTCCCAACTTGGAGTAGGTAAAGATTTCTGAGATAACTACACAAAAAAAAAGACCAAATGGAAAGTTAAATAACAGTGAACTGAACATCATTAAAATTTAAAACTTCTTCATACAAAACAAAATTGCTGTGATAATCAAATGTTATAATGGATATGGAAACAGTTTAAAGGATATAAATGCCAAAAAAAAAATATTTGCCTGTAATGAACAGTCTTTATATACCCTTGCATTTAGAGTTATTCAATCAACAAACCTTTATTAACACCTACTATGTCCAAGCACTAGGCTAGGCTCTATCTAGTAACTTACATTGACAACTGGATGAAAGAGGAGCTGTTCCAGGCTAAGTAGAAGATACAACTGCTATTAGTTGAAGGTTATATAAATCTGTTTTAGGACTCTGGGACTAGACCTAGAGGCTGAGGAGAAATTAACCAGTTGAAGAATAAACAGTGGTGTTTGGGAGGTGGGGGATCGCAGGGAGGTTGAAGTGGAGAAGAGATGTTCCAGGAGAAAGAACAAAACCTGTATGAAGGTTTTGGGGAGAGAGAAAGATGGAGCATACTGTGGAAACCAAGCAACCTTTAGGATGATTGAGTATAGAGTACAAAAATGGAGTGGGGTGGGAGAAGAGAGGTAAGGAATAAAGCTCCATACAAAAGCAGGGGTTTCATTTTTTTGTAAATTATACTTAGAAGATTAGATTTTTATTCTGAGGGTAATGGGAAGAGAGCCAAGTGTTTTATTTTCTTGCTTTTATCGGGGAATGATTGGGCACACTAGGAATCCTTTAGCTTTCATGAATACAGCAGACTGTGTGTGTCAGCAGGGTTGTGGACAACTTAAGTTGAAAGTTAAACTTAAGTTGAAGAAACCCACAAGGAAACTGAACAACAGACAACAGACAAGCATAACCTGAATGAAGCAGCAGCAGCAGGTAATCTGGAAAGAAATGGATAGAATAGGTTTGAGAGAGATTTGATAAAACTCGGCTCTAGACATGGAGACTGGGGAAGGACACAGAGTCAGGGATGTTCTCCATGATTCTGTGTTTCAGGTTGGAGAAGCTGTCCCGCCTTACCCTATGCTGCAAAAGGGTCAAAAAAGATGAGTAGTCAAAAGTGTCCGTGAGTTTGAGCAAGAAGGACGTCTCTGGTGGAGTAGTGAAAACATTGCCAGTGTTACCACGTCTGGTGGGGAAGAGGTGAGTTCCATTAGTTTACAGAGTGAATAGAATAGGTCACTAATTTTGAAGACATTTTTTTTTTTTTATGTATAAACTATGAAGAGAGAGGGAAAAGGCTGCTGCTGAGGGAAACAACACAGAGATTTTTTCAAATTGAGATTTGAGCATGTTTAAATATATTGTAATGTATAGGGGTGCCTGGGTGGCTCAGTTGGTTAAGCATCAGACTTCAGCTCAGGTCATGATCTCACGGTTCATGGGTTCAAGCCCTACGTTGGGCTCTATGATGACAGCTCGGAGCCTGGAGCCTGCTTCAGATTCTGTGTCTCCCTCCCTCTCTGCCCCTCCCCTGATCATGCTCTCTCTCGCATAATTAAATAATAAACATTTATATATATATATATATATATATATATATATATATATACACACACACATATATATGTACATATATATATGTATATATATATCAATGTATAGAATTGTCAAATCACCATTGTACACCTGAAACTAATATAACACTGTATGTTAACTACACTGGAATTAAAATAAGGAAGAAAGGAAGGAAGGAAGGAAGGAAGGAAGGAAGGAAGGAAGGAGACTACAGTTACAAAAAGGAAAGGAATAATCCACTGGTGATTTTCTAAGGACTGTGTGCAGGAGGTAGGGAGACATTAGACAACAGGTAGATGAAACCCACACGAAGATGAAGGAGTCAGCTCAACCTTGAAGAAAGGATATCTTTCCACTTTATTCAAAGGATATTTACATGTATGGAGGATAACAGCTGAAGGAGTTTCTTCCACATCCCGTGTGTGTGCGCACGCACACATGTGTGTATGCAATAAGAAATGAAGACACTGTCTAGGAAGAGAATTAATGAATTAATAGGAGGAAATTTTGAAATAAATTTTTTAAGAAATGTGAAGGGCAACCAGAAGCATATAAGTTTGCTAAGAGTCCTTGAGGTCCTAGTTCATGTTGGTGACCTTGCATAAGTGTGGCATTAAACCACACGGCTGTGTATTTGGGTTCAGTTGTTTTCAGGGATGTAAGCTAACATATAAAGTAGTTGGACCATTGCTTCATTTTAGTGATTTTTCAAGTGAATGTGACAGAGGATGGGGAGGAAAGCTGAGGCTATCGGCCAGGGTGATTGATGTGAAAGACCCCGGTGCGTAAGCTGGACACACAAAAAAACAAAACCTGGAGGAAGCTGAAAGATAAAGAACAGGTCTGGAAGTTTGTACACCATAGATCTTGATAAGGTCATAGAATTCAGTTACTCACTGGGAATCATTGACAAGGCACTAGGAAAGATAGGAAATTCTAGTTAGAAAGTAGCAAGTTTAAACATAAAATCTTAGAAGTTGGATAGCTGCTAGGATTGTCAAGTTCTAGAAGCACATAATTGAAGTGGAGTGACACACAGGGCAATTGGAATGAATAAGGTCAAGGTTTGGAATGGCCATCAGAGTGGAAACGGAAATGACTCATCATAGCTTGAGTGGGAATGAAGAGTGAAATATGGTAGGATAAATAATGGCTAAGAACGCAAAGGAATAGTGTACTGAGATTATTACAAGTAGAGAGAAACCTGTGCAAGGTCACAGACACCCAGAAGAATGCAGCAAATTTCAGAGTTACAAATTGTGCTGCCTTGAGCCCAGGGCAGAGGAGGAAGGGAGTGGAGAGAATGAGCTGCAGAGGTCTTGTATTCACATTTTACTACAAGGAACTCATGAAGGTGTATTTATTTCCCAAAAGATAAGGATATACATAAAGAGATGTTTACAAACATACTTGTCTAACCTTTGTGGATATAAGTAGCAGGTTATATGACAGGAGGCAAATGAAATGTTACTGTCAGTCTATCTGAATTGAATAAGTCATAGAAAACTGTAAATAGTAATTATTACCATTGCCAAAATTTGCTCTCAGTCTCTAGAAACCTTCTGGAAGCTAAAAACTTGATGAGGAGGTGACTTTAAAAAGAAGAAAAAAAGATGTTTGTAGCAAGAAAAAAAACAAAAGAGCTGCTGGTGGAGAGAGACAGAGATGGTCCATAATTAATATGAACATCAATCTTTTTGAAATGTCAGGATGAAAGCCTATTCTTGCTGAAATAATTTGATTCAAAGTCTCTTAAAATAGCACAAAAAGCAAGAGAAAGGGGCATTGGCAAGGAAGAGGTTGGTAAAAACAGTAGTACCTGGTTTCTTCCCCTATTTCCTTGGTGTACAAGGTCCTGGGGTTGGTGTCGCATGCTGGGCCACACTGCTTTGGTCCCCAGACAGTAGGAGCCTCAGTTTCTGGTTTGAGCAGTAGAGATGTCTGCAGACAATGGAAAGTTCCTTGATTTACATTACAATTCGTAAGTGAAGTCATGTTCTAGAGGTATTTTAGCCTAAAGTGTAATCTTTCCTCATCATACATCCTAGAAACACCCCTCCAAAATGGTGATACAAGGGGCGCCTGGGTGGCGCAGTCGGTTAAGCGTCCGACTTCAGCCAGGTCACGATCTCGCGGTCCGTGAGTTCGAGCCCCGCGTCAGGCTCTGGGCTGATGGCTCGGAGCCTGGAGCCTGTTTCCGATTCTGTGTCTCCCTCTCTCTCTGCCCCTCCCCCGTTCATGCTCTGTCTCTCTCTGTCCCAAAAATAAATAAAAAACGTTGAAAAAAAAAATTAAAAAAAAAAAAAAAAAAAAAAAAAAAAACCAAAATGGTGATACTGTATTATACAACACCAATATGGCAGTAAAGCATTATCATTCCCTTTTATTAAGTGGCTCTATGGGACAAACATGCACTTTAAATGTATCACATCTGTCAGTTCTTACATCAGCCCCATGTGGTAGATATAATCCCCGTCTTGGGGAGAGGAAAAGAGAGACTCAGGAAGGTTAAGAGTTAAATAACACATTAAATTTTTTTTTAATATTTATTCATTTTTGAGAGACAGAGACAAAGCATGAGCAGGGAAGGGGCAGAGAGAGGGAGACACAGAATCTGAAACAGGCTCCAGGCTTTGAGCTGTCAGCTGATGCGGGGCTCAAACTCATGAACTGTGAGATCATGACCTGAGCCGAAGTCTGACGCCTAACCGACTGAGCCACCCAGGTGCCCCTAAATAACACATTTTAGATACAAGTTGGTATCCCTGTGATTGCCCCCCAGTGACCTTTCCACCATGTCACCCTGTCTTCTGACCAAGTCTCCCTGGTCACTGGCACTTCCTCAGAAAATGTCTGGAAAAGACATGATAAATTATACCCTGTTGCTGCACACAGCAGTGCTCATTCCAGCTCAGTGGCTCCATGGCCATCAGGGATCCAACCCAAGACCCCAGGAGAGTACAACGAACCCATGCCATCCTTTATGTCCACACCTGAAAGCTCATCTCCGTGAGAAAGCACCCAAAGCAAAGCATAGATTTTTGTCCTTCCTCAAATGCTGGAAGGGGCTCCGTCCCTCTGAGAGAGGACCGACATATCCCGGTGATGATCTAAATTTATGCATTTTTTCACAAAACATGCATTTGCATTTACTGAGCATCACCTAGGGAGTATATTCTATGATGAACATTCAGCATACATAAATCAATAAAACAGTGCTCCCGTGCTCAGTGAGCTCACAGATCAGTGAGGGCAAAGCCATGAGGGTAAATGATTACAAGGCAGCATGGCAAGGGCAAAGATAGCATTACGCAAACTCCAAGGAAGTAGGCAAAGACAGAGATGCAAGAATAAGCAAGGATATCATATTCTTGATGGACACTGTGGAGCACATTCAGTCTTTCACTCACTCCCTCCAGGGACATTTTGTTTTGTGAGAAGTTCTACCACCTTAGCCATATTGAAAAGTGACATAATCAGGGCCTGAAAGTTAATTCAGTTTTTCAGCCATAAGTCAAGGCAGGATCAAAGAAAAACTAAATAAACATCAAAGGTTTACTTTCCAAAAAGGCTAATTGATGTATTTTTAATAATCAAAATGTGTTTCTACTAAAAAAAATGTGATTATAAGACCAAAATATACTGGTTTGTTCATTGCTGGTTTCCAGACATCAGTCTTTTCTTCCCAGATTTCTAAAGATATTTTTATCTAGATATATATTTTATCAATTAGCTGTGCTCACTGTGGGCAACAGAAATCCTGGCAAGTATGGGTGCCTGGGTGGCTCATTCCATTATGCATCAACTCTTCATTGGCTCAGTTCATGATCTCACGGGTTCATGAGATCTAGCCCCACATTGGGCTCTGCATTGACAGCATGGAAACTGCATGGGATCCTCTTTCTCCCTCTCTCTCTGCACCCCCCCATTCTCTCTATCTCTCTCAAGTAAATAAACAAACTTGAAAGAAAGAAAGAAAGAAAGAAAGAAAGAAAGAAAGAAAGAAAGAAGAGAAAAGGAAAGAGAAGAGAAGAGAAGAGAAGAGAAGAGAAGAGAAGAGAAGAGAAGAAAAGAGAAAAGAAAAGAAACGAGAAAAGAAAAGGGGCACCTGGGTGGCTCAGTTGGTTAAGCGTCTGACTTTGGCTAAGGTCAGATCTCACGGTTTGTGGGTTCAAGCCCCACATCAGGCTCTGTGCTGGAAGAGCCTGGAGCCTGCTTTGGATTCTGTCTCTGTCTCTGTCTCTGTCTCTCTCTCTCTCTCTCTGCCTCTACCCTGATCATTCTCTGTCTCTGTCTGTCAAAAGTAAATAAACATTAAAAATGTTAAAGAAAGAAAGAAAGAAAGAAAGAAAGATAGAAAGAAAGAGAAAGAAGTCAAGTAGTTTTCTTTCCTTTTTTTCTTCATGAAAATACAAAGTCTGGTAGCAAGCTGTGGTTAGTATTGATTCAGAGGCTCATCAAAATCTCTATCACTCTCTGCTTTTTCCTTCCAGTCTGTATTAACAGAGAGTTACTGCCTTTGCATAGTTGCTGCTGTATTAATGGAGAGCTGAGCTGATGTGTGTCTTAAGCAGGAAGAAGGGGAGGGCTAGTCAAGGAAAAATGGTGTGAAGTCTGCCTTTCTTTCCTGGAAGCCATGCCCCCAAAACCTCTATTTACATCTCAAAGAACACTGCTGCACTAGAGTGGATGTCACATGTGTTACATCTCAAAAACAAACACCACTACTGTGCCATCATCCCAGCTGCAAGGCAGGGTAGGAAGTTTTTATATATGTACGATATATATAATATTTATTTGTACTGGTCCCATTGTTGCTTCTCTCCTTGTAGGGCTCTGTTAATAAGATGGATGAATGACTACTGAGGATGCAAATTTTAATCTCAGTCAGAACCTTCAACATTTATTTTTAGAAAGCAGTATTGCTTTGGCATTTAAAGAAAACTTTTATAAATCACTCTATATTAATAAATTCTAATGCAGCAGGAAGAGGTACAAGTTAGTGTGCTCAGCTATACTACCAGTACCACAGAAATATTTATAGTTCTAAAAACAAAGACCTGCAGACAGGAAGTTAAGGTATTGCTGATTCATTTGTATCAACTGATTGAGTCTATACACCTGGATTCATTTTTGTTGTAGCCATTGCTTAACAACTTCATAGTCATATGTTTAAGCACTGGTTCATAAACTATGTGTCTCTCCTGGAAGGGAAATGGGAAGTGTCAAAAGGAAGAGTCTTATATTTTTCTGCTTTAATATCTTGAGGCTTGGGGAAAGAGAAAATAGAGCATGAAGCAAAAAATGCAATCTGATTTGAAGTCGGTATTCTTAGCGTAGCAATTCCAGCTAGCAAAGCGGTTAGCTGATTGAAAATAGTACCCTTCTTAAAAGACAAAACTGGTATCTGTGTATGTGTGTATGTGTATATATATATGTGTGTATACATACATAGTTAACATGTGCATGTTTGTACATATGTGTATTTAACATCTCAAACACATATTTTCTTTTGAAATGAGGCTCACATATTTTAGGTTGTTATGTTTGCTTTACTGTGGCCAGGGAATAAAATGACTCCCTGGAGCAAATCCTGTCTTCCATCAGGAGATTTGTTAATGTTTCATGCAGAAAAACAAAACAAACAAACAAAAAAAACCCCAAAAAACTCCAAAGAGTTCTCCTCAATGAAAGGAATGTATTAGTTGATCAACTTATTTCACTTGAAAAGTGATTGACCAAAGTATTCAGCTCTCTGCCATCTTTGTAAATGCTCAGCAATTCTAGCAGTTGTATTTACTAATTTCTGAGTCACTACTATATCCTGGACAAATATTGCTGGACATACTAAAATACATTAGTAAATCAAGTGGTCTTGTCGGCTGAATAATTTATGGCATGATAAAACATTTATTTACATCTACAATGAATCAGGACCTCTGCAGAATGCTGGTGATACTGATCGGACCTCATAAATCCATATCTCTAATACTCTACAGTAATTATAGTACCACACAGTGAGTTCCATGATAGAAGCATGTGATCTCTAAAATGTTTTTCTGCAGGATGAATTGAATAGAGAAAGCTGAGAGGAAATATTTATAGCCAAACCCAATACCTTTATTTTACACTGGTAAATAAATATACAAATATACTTATCTTTTTTGCAAGAATGCAATACTCCAGCATTTAGTCAAGTGGATGACAATTATTCTTTTTCCTAAACTAAGCACCTTTTAGCATGCCTTACTAGATACTTATGTGAATTACACTCATACTCTTTTTTAAGATTATTTTGAGAGAAAGAGAGAGAGAGAGTGTGAGGGAAAGGGTGGGTGGGTGGAGAGAAAGACAGAGACAGAGAGAGAGAGAGAGAGGTCCCAAACAGGCTCTGTGCTCAGCATGGACTCTGGGATCATGACCTGAGCTGATATCAAGAGTTGGATGCTCAACTGACTGAGCTACTCAGGCGCCCACTCATACTCTTTTTTAAAGGCTTTGATTTCTTATTAATTTTGGAAAATCTTTTTTAAATGGTGTTTTGCAGAGATATCCTTAATAAGTCAACATAGTCTGCTGATTCCAAAAAGCTGAGAGCTACAAATTATTTTGATTTTAATAAAATAATACATGTAAAATATTTTATTTTTCTGACTTTGGAAATGTAACTATACCCTTTATAAAGTTGATATTCAGTGTATGTGTGTGTATGTGTGTGTGTGGGGGGGGGATATCTATGTGAAGGCTGTGGGAAGGTAAATGTGGCTTCCTTGTGCAGGGACCAAATTCTAGAGACAGTTTTAAAGTACTTGCAGATGCTCTAGACTTTTCGATGCAGGCTAATTAGTTTTGTATTTAAAAGGAGGCAGTATCCCCAGTGGATATAAACATAGGCTTTGGAGATGGACAGGAGCAGGACTGAGCTGGATGATTTGAGCAGAGTGATCATCTATAAAATGAAGACTTAACATTTATTTCATTAGGGTAGTGTGAGAATTTAAATATTTAATGTATACAAAGTGCCCATTCCAGTATGTAGGAAATGTCCCATGACTAGGAGCTATTATTATTATTATCATCAAACTATTTAAAACACTTTTGCGCTTACTCACCTTACACTAATTAAGACTGTCTAATTAATATTAGCTAAGACATAGTAAAAGTTATTCCTTTCCAGCATGAGAGGGCAGAGACAAGTGAAATAGGTCCCATTTCAACAATGTTATTTACTAATATATGTTCAAATGTCAAGTGATTTATATTCTTATCCAAGACACTCATAACTCAGAAAATGATCAGTTCATAGGTAGAACTGCCAAGATATTAAATGGATGATTTAGGACCAAATCAATTGGCCAAATATTATGAAAATATTCAATATGTTCCTTCAGAAGAGAATTCAAACATTTATGAAACTATGTTTCCTGTCAAGCTGTTCAAAGCATATTTTTGCTTTCTACTACCTCTTTGCAATAAAAAAAGAGAGAATATTCATGAATAAACCTCATAAGAATAAAGCATGACCTCAAAAAGGAAAAGTACAAATTACAACTGGAAGTTTTAAAAAGAACCCTTGAACAAACGAATAAATGTATCCCACTCCTAAAAGAAAGTTAAATACCAGAAAGGTATCAATTCCATATTTAAAATACACTAAGTCCAACAAAAATACCAGTAGTACTTTTTACTAGCTAAAAAACTGCATAATTCTCCTAAAATATATATATTGAAAAAGGTGAGAAAGAAATCATCTTGAAATATATTAAAATACAGTATTACATTGAAATAATTACATTATCAAATTAATCTGTATATCTTTTTTAAAATGTTTTATTTATTTTTGAGACAGAGACAGAGACAGAGCATGAGTGGGGGAGGGGCAAAGAGAGAGGGACACACAGAATCCGAAGCAGGCTCCAGGCTCCGGGCTGTCAGCACAGAGCCCGCCACAGGACTTGAACGCACAAATGGTGAGATCATGACCTGAGCTGAAGTCAGATGCTTAACCTACTGAGCCACCCAGGCGCACCTACCAGCATAATTTATTAATGAATTAAAAAGTACTAATGTTAAAAAGGATATATCAGAACACGTAACAAAACAAAACACAACAAGATCTCTAAAAGGAAAGAGAAAAAAGTAATTTATAAACCTGACTTAAAATTAGGACTCTGTGTGGACTACTGCTTCCCATCCTCTGCTGGATTGTGACCTCTTGTTCAGAATATTTTTCTTATACATGAAGATGGATTTTTTGGTCTTCTTATTTATATTCCTGTATACATCCCTTAATGGATATTAGACCTTCTCAGGGTAAATTCAGAAAAGGGAAAAGAAGGACATGACAACCTTTATGGGTAAGATGCATGTCATTTGTAACTACCTCCTAGAACCTAGCACAATCCTTATACACAATTGGCATTCATTCAGACTTGCTGAATAAATGAATACTTGGATGAGAACAAGAATACCGGTGGTAAGTCACAGTAGCTTTCACAGAATTAAGAACATAACAGTATGGCTGGAACCATACTCTCTATCTACCAAAACATCCAAAATAAAACTGAAGTTGAGATTATAGACTTAATCATTCAAGAAAGACACTTTTTCTTCACATTTTTAAATTTTAGAAATTCCATAAACTTAAGCAGAGAGGAAAACTGAGGTAAATGCATTATTTTTGTTGTTTTAGAAGCACACTGTGCTAGTTAATTTTATTTGTTCAAGGGCTCATTTGCAAGCATTAAACCAAGCGTGGGCTTGAAGTCTGTGAGTCCAGATTCACATATTTAAGAAGATAAAAGCAAACTGTGATCCATGAATGTGGATGAAAACTAAAGGCTCACGGTTAATCACATTGTAGTTTTTAAATTTCTACAGCCTAGAAGCCATAAGTCACAGGTCGCTTAGGTCTTTCTGGATGTCCCACAAGGTCTCTGAGCTGAGCAAACTCATCATCATTCAGCTTCTGGTTGATAACACTGGTTAATCCCCAAGCATTCAGGATAGTGGAAGGCTCACGGAGACTTTGCTCTCCATGTCATACATTCCCTTCATCATCGTTGACTCTGGAGAAGTCATGGATAGACTTTTCAACATGGATTCAATGAGATAAACCACACTTAATCCAATAGTCCAGCTGGTATATCCTTTTAGCTTGATGACTTCATAGGCACTTTCAACCACCGTCTTATGTACATCTTTACAATTGTCACTGTCATTGTCTGTTTCCATTTCTGGATTCAGTTCCTGGAGACAAAATACCTCCCACATTCACTTTATTCTTCACAGTCACACTTGAGTTGCCATGTTCTCCCAAAATCCATCCATGGCAGCTGCTGGGATGAATGTCAAGTTTTACAGCCAGAAGATAGCAAAATCTAGCTGTGTCTGGATTATACCCACTTCCAATCACACTGTGCTTGGCTAGTCCACTTAATTTCCAGGTAACATATCCACCGGGATATGAGAATATCCACTGGGTTGGAAACCACAATTATGATGCAGTCAGGACTGTACTTGACTTATGTAGGAATAATGAATTTGAAGACATTCACATTCCTCTGTACCAGACTGAGGGGCTCTCTCTCTCCTGCTGGTGGACTCCTGGAGTTACCACCATAATCTTAGAATTGGAGGTCACAGAGTCATCATTACCTGCCAAAATTTAGGTATCTAAAGAAATAAGTTCCCATGTTTCAGGTCCATTATTTCTCCTTTGAGTTTATCTTCCAAAACATCCACGAGCACAAGTTCATCCTCCAGAGATTTTCCCGGAATGCTGATGGCACATGCCATACCAACTTGTGCAACATCCACTATAGTAATCTTATTGTTTTGGACAATTGCTCTTCTTCTGCAACTGGTGCAATCAGTTTTTCCTTGTGAGTTGCCATTGTGCCCAGGAGAGATGTGAGAATCATGTGAGGAAGATAATAAGGTAAATACTTTCTACTTATAGACCAGAAAGAATTTGGAAAGTTTTCTGAACTCTCTAACATTGTTATCTTTCAGTATAAGGCCTAGAGATGGAACAACTTTACCAAATATTAGGTCAGTTGTTAGCAGAGTAGGGCATGAGCTCAGCTCTCCTGGGTCCATGGTTGCTGCTCTTTCCACCATACTCTTATACTAACCAAACATTTATTTCTTTTTTTAAAAAATTTTTTTAACGTTTATTCATTTTTGAGACAGAGAGACACAGAGCATGGGGGGAAGGTCAGAGAGAGAGGGAGACACAGAATCTGAAACAGGCTCCAGGCTCTGAGCTGTCAGCACAGAGCCCAATGCGGGGCTCGAACTCACCAACCGTGAGATCATGACCTGAGCCAAAGTCAGACGCCCAACTGACCGAGCCACCCAGGCGCCCCAAACATTTCTTAGTAAAACACAAAAGTGGTGGGTAGAGAAAACAGGAGCCAATAGCATTAAATTTTAGAATAGGTAAGGAAAAAAAAAACCTTGTATTTAAATAAACTTATTACAATTAATACTTCAAAAGATATGTAAAACAGGATATATTTAATCAATCAGTATCTATTTGTTTACCATACATTTATTAATCATCTACCATATGAAGACACAACACAAGATGTAGGAGATGTAATGATGAATAGATCAGAAGTTGTTCCTGCCCTCATGGAGTTTTGAGTTTAAGGACTAAGTGTCAACAATGAGATTGAGATAACACAATCTGGAGATTAGGCTACTTTGGAGTAAAAATGTGACTACTTACCTGGACCATTCTGTTTAATTAAAATTAACTGAGGAACTGAGATTTTATAGAAATATAAGTAAAAAAAAATAGTGCCCATGGGTGGCTCAGTCAGTTAAGCATCCAACTTTGGGTCAGGTCATGATCTCATGGTCCATGAGTTTGAGCCCCACATCAGGCTCTGTGCTGACAGCTCAGAGCTTGGAGCCTGCTTCAGATTCTGTGTCTCCCTCTCTCTCTCTGTCCCCCCCCCCCATTCATTATCTGCTTCTCTCTCTCTGTCTCTCAAAAATAAACATAAAAAGTAAGTTAAAAAAGAAATATAAGAGAAACTATTTTCAGGTGACTATCCTCTGAAGTTTATTTCTCAATTTTTACATAGAAAATCCTGCACCTTAACAACCACAAATCCAAACCAGTCTTCAATCTCTATATCGAAAATCAGTCCTCATTAAAATGTACACAAAGCTGTCTCCAATGACATCTACTGGAGAGAATCAATCTGAAATATATATGAGATCTTCAAGGGAGGTAAAAATAGAAACTTTTAGGATTCTTTGAGGAATAGTAAGTACTTCAAATTTACCAAATAAAGATCCAGGTCTGTACACATATCCACACTTTTCAAAGAGTTTGCAAATCAATCATATCATTAAGGCTCTAGGATTTGAATGGTAACACGTTTTGATATCATGCTGGAGTGGCAATGAAGGCATTGGCTTTCCCAAACTGATCTACTGAAAAGAAAATTCTTCTGCACAAGGGTCTTATAGTAAAGTCAGATGACCCTGCAATCCGGGAGCCCTAGTTTCCTGGACAACATAAACAGAACAGAGACAAGAGCCAAACACAGATATCACCTCCTGGTGGTACTTTGTTAAGATGAGTCCTGGAGGTGCCTAGAAATTCCTAAACTTTCTTTTCCTTGAACTCTCTATTTTCCTAAACTGGAGAAGGAAGAAAGCAGAGCTATGGAGAACTGAGTTGCAAAAGGCGTCAGGATGCTGGATCAGCTTGAGATGACAAGGTATTTCTAAAGGAGCAAAAAGGTCAGAACCAAGGGTGACGAGGATAAAGCTATTACAGAAATCCAGAGCCCAAGGAAAACTTAGGAAGGATGACCATTCTAGGACCCAGAATCCTTCTGTGCTATGACAAGGACTGTTGGTGGTTTGTGAAGTTGACTGTACACCAGGTACTATGCTTACTGCTTTGTGTTACTATCTGTTTAAGTCCGCACAGCTCAATGAATTTCCATCTCTTCTGCCCCTGACAATTTATCCCAGACTGATATGTCCCAATACCTGTCCTACCCCCGACTCCTAGATGTGTCTCCACAGCATAGACCTCCTTTTCTATCATCTACCTAAATCTTAATGGAGTTGTTTTCATATTTAAATACAATTACTTCTTCCTTTGTGAGTTCATCTCTCCTATTTACAGGTTTTCCAAAAGTACAACTGAAATCCAAATGCCTCTTTGTTAAATAAGAGGGGAAATATGATATTTACCCGGAGGGCGCTTTTTATAAAAGGACTGCTGTACACATCAGTGAATATAAAACTGTAAATAACCTTGGAAGGAGGTCAAGGTCTTGGCTAATATTCCTCTTTTTATGCCCTGCTTGGTAATCATCAAATATCTAGTACATGGTCTCCATAGGGCAGCCAGTAAAGAACATTCAGAGGCAGGAACTCTGATGCCAGATGACAGAGAAATCTATGATTCCTGGCCTGGTTGCTTTTTTACAGTTTCTACAAGCATGTAAGTCGGCCTCACTCATCAGTCAGTCCAAGCATGTGATAGCAATTGCTCATCCAGTCACTAAAATCAAGGAAGAGGTGGGGAAATCAGCTACAAGAAAAGGTTGATATTGACTGTTAACACCAAAAGGTTGTTTAGCATCACAGCAGACATGACAAAGAAAAGGGAGTTTAGAACAAAGAATCCCTAAATAGCAAAAAAGGTCACAGAGGATAGTGTATTTCCAGCTCTCCTGTCTCAGTTGGTTCTTTGCACTGAGTATTTTAACCATTTTCCTGATTACCAAGGCCATCTCTGATTAAAACAAAGAGGAAGGAAAACATGAGCCTGTTGTTTATGACAGCATCACACCTGCATGTTTGTGTTAGGTACACATCTGTGTGTGTAACTGTCTCTGGGCATATGTGCATGTAAATGCATGATTGTTCACAAACACACTAAGTGCTTGAAACAAAGTCTGTGGGTTATCATGTAACAGCTATAATAACAAGAATACCTCAGGCACACACTTCTTGGCCTCATATTAAATTTAAGATCCCTTGCTTTATACCCAACTTTTATGACTTCCTCCGCCCCCACCCCCACCTGCTTTGAGGATCCAGGACCTTTACCTCCTAGAATAGAAGCTTTGAATGTCCCTTTTCCTTCCTCCAAATAGTCCTCCCGTCCACCTGGAGGAGTTGCCAAGGTCCTTAGAGGAAGGGAAACTTTTCCTAAAATACCTGGAGAAGGTTGAAGTGAGTAGACAAGGATACCTGGGTTTCCTGGCCATAATACAGACTGCCTCTTGGTCTTCCCTACAGGTTTTAAAAGCAAGTTCCCCGCTTCCGTAGAAGTCCAACCTTGCCTTATCCATTTTGAACCATCCATATTAACAAGCCTCTTTCTGGCATCATGCTGCCCTGAGGCATTACAGTTCCTGGTACTTTTAGTTAAGAATCCCAGTCTCTAACAAGGAGATCCAGACTCAGCAACATCTGGAAAGAGAAACTGACAAAGAATGGCAACAAATTGCTGCAAGCTGATGGCAGAGAGTAGAATTACTATTAATGGGAAATCATTGAATTTTGGCTTCAGTTAAGCCTGAAACATTAAGCATTTTCTAATGTTTCTCTCTGTGGTAATAAATTGAGTGAAAATTGTGATTTTTTTAATGGAAGATGTGATGAACCATTCAGCTACAGCCTCAGTTCTTCAGCTGACATTTTCTCTTCTACTGTTTATTTGCTATTTTAGTACTCAGAGCTTTAGAAACACAACTCCTCTTTTTTTAATTTTTATTTTAATTCCAGTCAGTTAACATACAGTGTTATATTAGTTTCAGGTGTACAATATAGTGATTCAATAATTCCATACATCACCCAGGGCTCATCATGACAAGTGTGGTTCCCCATCACCTATTTAACCCATTCCCCCACTCACCTCCCCTCTGATAATCATCAGTTTGTTCTCTCTAGTTAAGAGTCTATTTCAGGGTGCCTGGGTGGCTCAGTTGGTTAAGCATCCAACTCTTCATTTCCGCTCATGAGATCATGAGATTGAGCCCCACAGTGGGCTCCATGCTGAGCATGGAGACTGCTTGGGATTTTCTCTCCCCCTGTCTCTTCCTCTCTCTCCCTCTCTCTCCCCTCTCTCTGTACCTCCCCCACTCACTCTCTCTCAAAATAAATAAATAAACATTACAAAAGAGTCTGTTTCTTAGGGTGCCTGGGTAGCTCAGTCAGTTGAGTGCCCGACTCTTGATTTCAGCTCAGATCATGATCCCAGGGTCTTGGGATAGACCCCCAAGTCAGACTCTCTTTTTCTTGTTAAGCCCCTGCTTAAGATTCTCTCTCCTCTGCCCCTCCCCTGATCGCTCACTCGCTCTCTCTCTTTAAAATAAAAAAATAAGGGGAGGGGAAGGAAAAAAAAAAGAAAAAAAAGAGGTTAGAGTGGGAGAGAGAGCCAAAGCATAAGAGACTCTTAAAAACTGAGAACAAACTGGGGGTTGATGGGGAGTGGGAGGGAAGGGAGGGTGGGTGATGGGTATTGAGGAGGGCACCTTTTGGGATGAGCACTGGGTGTTGTATGGAAACCAATTTGACAATAAATTTCATATGTTGAAAAAAATAAAATAAAATAAAATAAAAAAATAAGAGTCTATTTCTTGGTTTTATTCCCTTGTTTCCCTTGTGCTGTTTCTTAAATTCCATTTATTAGTGAAATCATATGGTATTTGTCTTTCCCTGAATGACCTATTTTGCTTAGCCTAATACTCTCTTGCTCCATCCATGTTGTTTCAAATAGCAAGACTTCATTCTTTTCTATGATTGAGTAATATTCTTGTGTGTGTGTGTGTGTGTGTGTGTGTGTGTGTGTGTGTACCACATCTTCTTTATCCATTCATCAATCGATAGATACATGGGTTGTTTCCATATTTGTCTGTTATAAACATAGGGGTGCATGTATCCCTTTGGATTAGGAAACACAACTCCAGTTAACCAAAGTTTTTCCCTGTACAATTTGCTAAGAATCCAAGGTAAGTGAATCATTATTCAATGCCACTTTTCTCAAAGTTTAAATTTAACTTTATACTAGTTTTGAAAAGTGATATTGATCTTTATTGGTGTGTCTCAGATCATTGGTTGTGACAAGAAGTGGTCTAATTTTTTCCAAAAACTGTCTCCCAACTGTGCTGTGTTACTCTCCTTTCCTGATTGGCAATATTTCCCTTAGTGACATCTTGGTCTGACTTCTTGGTTTTCTTGTCACCTTAACTTATTAAAGGAGTAATATTCAAGCACACAAGACTTCATGTGAAGTGATAATCTCAATCTTAATTGAAACATATTTAGTATGAGGGAAGAAGACTCATGTTGCATGGTGTATGTGTAGGTGAGAAGGGGGGGGTTATAATCTCTGCCTTTAAACATTTGGGGATTATTTGGAGGAAGAGACAGAAGACTTGGACTCTATAATTTCAAAAGTTAGGTCTCAGTGAGGGATGTTTCCCAGAGACAGATTTAAACTCAATATATGGAAATTCTGCCTACAAATTAGTTGTCCAAAAATAGAAAGGCTGACTTATAAAGTTGCACATATTCCTACATCAGATAAAAGGTTGCTCAGGGAAGAATCCTTCATTATTCCTTTTACTCCTCCCCACTCACTCACACCCACCAGCCCCAGCCAACATCTCATCCATTAGCCAATCCTGCCAGGCCTACCTTGGATCTATATTCCTGTTGACTGTCCTCGTACAACCATCATCACTTACCGCCTTGAATATTGGAGTAGTCCCTTACTTGGAACAGCCTCCTGACTTGCTTCTTCCACATTAGCCTTCCTACAATCTTCCACCAACAGCCAGACTGGTGTTTATAAAATACTAATTACATTATGTCTGATTCTGCCTGTAAAGCCTCTGTGATCTCTAATGGCATTTCAATAAAATCCACATTTCTTCTTAACAGAAGACCATGGGGGAGGGGGAGGGGGAAAAAGTTACAGAGAGGGAAGGAGGAAAACCATGAGAGACTCTTAAATACTGAGAACAAACTGAGGGTTGATGAGGGGTGGGGGAGAGGGGAAAGTGGGTGATGGGCATTGAGGAGGACACCTGTTAGGATGAGCACTGGGTGTTGTATGGAAACCAATTTGACAATAAACTATATATGTAATTAAAAAAATCCACGTTTCTTACCATGGCCACCAAGACCTACAGTGGTCTTGTCCCTGCTGACCTCCATCTGAGTGTATCCCATTTTACTCATGTCTGAGGCTGATAGTCACCAGCCTCTTCAATTGCAGGACTCCTTGATGAGTCCTGGATGTGCCGAGCCAATCATTTCAGGTCCTTTGAACTTGCCACTTCCTTTGTCTGGAAAACCAGGGTCCACATGGTCCACTCCTTCTTGTTATGCATTGTAAGGCTCAAATGCCACCTCTTCAGAGTGGCTTTCTATGCTTCCTAGTCCAAGATGCCCACACTACTTCCTTGATCTCTCTGAATCACATCACTCTATATTATATTGTTTCAGAATAGCACTTAATAGAATTGACTTATCCCCTCATTCAGAAAATAATTATTAAGTGCTTACTATGTTTCAGATGCTTTTTGAGGCAGTGGAAGTAGGTGAACACAAGAGCAAAATCCATGCCCTCATAGAAGTTAAGTTGTAGTTAACATTCTCCATCGCAGTCCACATTATGTTCACTTTTCGTTCATTGTTTGTTTCCTTCCACTAGACCTCTACAAGGCAGCGATCTTGGAAGCCTTTTTGTTCCTAAAAGAGTACCACTAAATAACTGTGGCCCAATAAATATTTTAAAGAATGAATAAATGAAGAGACTTTTGAAAACATTTAAATTCCTTAGACTAATGAATTCTATCCATCAAAGCACCTAGTTTCCTTCTCTTCTTAACCCAATGTCAAAGCTAAGAGGTTTTAAAGAAAATCTGGTCCCATGCTATTTAAACTATGGACAAGAGAGCAGCAGCAGCATCTGAGGCCAAGTTACAAATGCAGAGCTTCAGGCCCCATATTCCAGAACTACTGGATCAAAATTGGCATTGGATAAGATCTCAGGTAATTCTTGTGCACAGAGTTTGAGAAGCACTAAGATAGTCCATTTACCTGATGTTAGAGATAGTAAACCGAGGCCGAGAGAGGACGTGGACTGCCCAGGGAATAAGATCATATTCTTATTTGATCCTTCTTTCCTTTAAACCATGAAGCTTCCCAGGTTTCACATTTGTAGTTCAGTAGGGGTCAGAGGCCAAATTTTGAAACCTGCACAGTGACACCCATGGTGAGTATTTCTAGAAGCTTGGCCCTCAGGACCCCTGATGTCTACCTGCAAATGTGCCTGTCACCTTCACATCCTACTCTATCCAGCACCCACTCTTGAGTGATTTCTAGAGGGGAGTGCTTTCTCTCAGAGGTCGTTCCTTTGTGTGCACGTAGGTCCTGTTTCCTCAATAACAAAAATTATTTTTGTCATTTTATTCTCAATAGTCAGGAAGTTCTCATCTGAAACCTTTTTTTCTTTTCTTTCTTTCTTTCTTTTTTAGGGAGGGTTGTTTTCAGCTCATCTTACAAGAGAGATGCAAATGTTCTCTCTGTATTATTTCTGTGCATACGTGCCTTTGCTGGCAGAGCCCTGGCTTACAGTCTCGGGGCTGATGTTTTCCTCGCTCCAGTGATTCGGACTCTGCAATGCAGTAGAAGTTGTCTCTGTGATTGAGCAGCTTCTGACCTGCCCCGTTCTTACCGGACTGTCAGGCTTCCTCTGCAGAGAAGCTGCTGGTGATGCTGTTCCATTTCTAAGGTCTCCAGGAGATGTCTAGCAAATAGCATTCCTTTGGTTTAACAATTAGCAGGGAAAAGAGGACTTTCAAAGGTTGTATTTTATCTCTTGTAGTCAAATATCTGCATTTGGAGCCTTTAGCCGAGGCTCTGCCTGAAGATGGTTCTGTCCCCTACATGGCCCAGCACCGATGCACCTTGTTTCACATCAAATCTCGGCACTAAAAGAGCAAGAAGAATCTACAGTAATAAATGTGAAAAATCAGTCTAAATTCTCACCTTGAAAAAGGTAAAACTGGTTCTTCTCTCATGCAGATGGATTTGAAATACTGCAGTAAATACTGATCTAGTAGTACAAATAAGGAAAAGACATAATTTGCCTTTCCTTAATTGTAGAGGCCGTAGCAGGGGTTTGGGAGCCAGATGGATTTGGGTTTGGATCACAGTTCTGCTGCGCTACCCACACTGTGACCTTGAGCGTAATACTTAATCTCTCCAAATCAAGGATTCTGTATCACAATAAGGGATTAATCCACCCCCAAGGGACACGTTAAAGCTTCCTGAGGCTCCTGGGATGCAGTGGCATCAACAGACGTAGATGCTTTTGCAGCTGTGATTATTAGCAGTGGCAGCCCTTAATGGTGCAGGTAATGGTGTTGGTGGCATATAAATATACCATGTGCAGTCATTCAGATAAGTGGCTGTGGACCTGGGATTTAAATTGATTTAAAACGTGTTTAAGTGTATACCCAATGGATGTGGATAATCAGTCAACAGGGAATGGTAATTAGCAAATTCCTGAACCGTGGCTCTATCTGCAAGGCCAATAGACAATTACCTGCTGACTCAGAAGGTCACAACATGAGGTGACAGTATTGGCTGAAGTGGTCCTCGTCTGAGCGGGACAGGGCCCAAGCTGGGGTGGTGGCCTGGGTAGGAGCTCAATGTATCAGAAGACAAGAAATAGGATTGAAATTCTGAATCAGGATCTCTGGGATTAGAACCTTGCTATCTGAGCCTTCCCCTGTGGTCTCTATGCACACAAACTTTTGATAATCTCTGGTTAAAAAAAAAAATGCCTCCCAGTACACTGTCCGTTCAGACAGCACTAATCCATGAAAACGAGGCCTTGGTCAAAACAAATAATTACATGTATGAGACAACTAAACAGCATGAGGCAAAGGATTTCCCCACAATCTTATCCATCTTTATACATGCAACCCACTCTCCATTTCCTGGCAACATATACAGGATTAAGGACTTTCTGAAATGTGCAGAAATGGCCTATCCCTTTTATGAGCGAACTTTATCTGTTTTCCCATTTTGTGAAATTCTAGTATATTTTATATAGCATGTAAAACATTAGATGCAATTAATACCAGAGAAGTGGACAGGAATTTACTCTCTCAACTCTACATTTTTAGTTGTCACATAATTGTCTATCAGTCAATTACCAAGTATTTACTAAGCACCAAAACTGGCCAATTGCCTAGGGAAGGATAAGGTCCAACACCTTTTCCCACAGATTTTACAATCTAATATAGAATAAAGAAATGCAAGGAAGAAGTAAATACTAATAGAGTTACTATTGAAAATGAACACATTGATAGAAGTAATAGCAACAACAACACCCATTCACTGAATGCCTCCTATAAGTCACAAACCATACTAGATATTTATATAAATTATACCTGATTCTTGCAACAGCAATACAAGAGAGGAACCATCTCCTTATGTTACATAAGAAACTGAGGCTCAGAGAGGTTAAGATATTTGTTCAAGGTCATATGGGAAAAAAATGGAAAGGCTGAAGTTCACACTTCTAAAGTCATTACTTTTTTAAAATTAGGAGTATGGAGAAAGAATTCTCAATGATACAAATATATCGCCAGATCATCTCGTCCATGCTGACATGGGGGATGAGGTTGAGAACTTGGTCAAGGGCATGAAGCTAACAAGAACTCAGGTATCTTTACTGCAAACTGAATCCCTGCATCAAAAGTGTATAGTATCAATCACACTCATCTATTCAATACCAGACAATTATAGCTCAGCAACTTTCTGTCCTCTTCCTCACCTCCTTCCCTTCTTCCCTTCTTCCCTGCCTCCCTGTCCCCTTCCCACATCAGTCAACAAGCCTCAAAATAGAATATATTTAAACTAACAATTCTTGAATATGTTCGGTCTATGGACCATGTCATCTAGAAAATGTGTTATGCTTTTTCATGCTTCTCTGCATCTTCATAGGCAAGTCACTGCCTAGAACGCCAGTCATGCCCATCTTGAGTAGGTAGACCTCATTTCATGGCCTGTCCAAATATGTGTCTCTAGATGAAGCCCTTTGCCAACTCACCTGTGCCAACTTAGTCATTCCCCCATCTGTGCCTTCACAGCCCCCACTACTTTGCTTCATCAAAACACTAAGTTTTAAACTCCTTGAGAGTAGAAACTATTTTTCCTTCATTCTTTATCCTCAGTATCTAACTTAGGACCAAGAATTAACAGGTGCTCAAAAGTCTAAGTGGATGGTTGATGAAAAGATGGGCATAGTTTTGCCTCAATTTTTAGTGGACCCCAGAAGGCCTTAGCAGTACAGAAACAATCTTCTCCTACTGAAAAGTTAGCATAGTCAGCCATTTCCAGACCTGGAGAGACAATGAGAGATCATGGCCATGGGAGAAAACTGTCAGAGTCCCCAAGGGAGCCCGAGGGACAGTCGACATTACTATAATTAATTGAAAGAGATTATGGATTGTGACTGTGGCAGGAAACACTTTTGCCATTAGAAAATGGATATTTTACAGGTTTACTGGATAGAATTATTCAGAAAGCTAGTGTGTTTTCAAACATCCCGGCCTTTTTCTATTACTTCAGTATAAAAGCTCCTGGCCTCTCTATTTGACATTCTCTCCCCAACAGACTCACATTATTACATAGACCATCTTCCATTCTCACTGATCACTCTTGTGTTTTCTCCTCTTTAATAAAAGCTGCTCTCGGGATGGAACATTTTATCAACTATTAGTAACTTAGCATGGATTGGAATGACTCCTTCTATGAGTAACTCTCAAGACTGATTTGACATCAGTCAGTAACAACATAGCGTGAACTTAAAGTAACTTGGAATAAATCCCTGAGGAGTTTCCATCCTGGAAAACAGGGCTTTGGGCTCTAAGAAAGGAATCAGGGCTCCGAAAAGGAAGGAAGAATGGTGGGGAAGCTCTCCATGGAGTGTCTCAAAATATCTGAAGTGGGCAGTCACCTAGCCCAATATTATTGTTCTCATTGAAACTATTGATGATTATTATGCCCAAGGCACTGTGCTAGACACTTAAATGAGCATAACTTACGATCCTCACAATAATCCTATAAGTCAGCTCATCCTATTTATCACTTTTGTCTCAACTTCAGGGTTTTTTGACCGCCATTCAACTGTACTAGAACCCTCCCCAAACATCTTATATTATTTCTCAACAGCATTGATCACAATTTTATTTATAGGATTGTATATGTAGGTGTACAATATCTTCCTAAGAAGATATTAAACTAAGAAGATATTAGACATTAGATTCGAAGTCCATTAAGATAATGATCATATCTGCTTTATTTTTATCTATGGCTCTATCCCTAGCAACTAGCAAAATGCCTGCCTCATAAGAGGTATCCAATAAAAGTCTTTCGGTTCATGAATGATTGAAAGGAGCAAATATCATATAACTCTTACTAAACCCACTTTACAAAGGAAGTCAAGGTCAAGGTCAAGTTTTAATAGCTTGAATATAGCTGAACCAGTTCTCCCAGGTGTGCTTGACTCCCAAACACATGCACTTTCGACTACTCACTGTCCCTCTTTCAGCTTCAGGCAGGAACATACTTGTTAATGGGGTATCAGCCGTGCACCCACCTTCTTTCTCCTAATCCTCCCATACAAATATATAGACGAACGTCTTTTGATGTCTGCATTAGAATTTTACTCATAAGCTTTGGATAGGCCAGCTACTATTATCAGATCAAGAGGTCTTCTAAAGAAAGCCAAATTTATTACTATATTATTTTCTCTGTTGTTTTTCTGGATAAGGAATGGCAACCGGATTTTAAAATAAAAAGAAATCAAGATAGAATAGTTCTAGAAAACATCCATCCAGGAGGCACTCTACAAGCAGAAAAGCATTTTGTGGCTTGAAGATAAAGCATCACACATATATGCTGTAACTGCAGGAAGAATTCTGGAGAGTTCAGAAGAAAACACTGACACTCCATTGAGGCCCTGTGCCTGGGAAATAAGAGCTTGGGCCGGGGGACCAGATGACACTAGTGAGCCCCAGATCCTCCTATGTCATGTTGATAAAACCTGCTGAACAAAGTTGTCCTGAGAACTGAATGATATGCTATATTTGGAAAGTGCTTATAAAAGCCTTCATAAATGTGACAAGTTGAAGGCTGACAAAACAAAGACTGGGAAATGGCCATCGTATTTTATTGGACTGCCCAAATTCACAAGAAGCTCATGACATGTTTGAAGAGACAGAATCAGGGCTTATAAAGAATCCTGACATTTTAGTATCTGGGGCCAGTAAAGCTGTACAGTATTTTAATCTAAGAATCATTTTAGGCTTGGTTACCGTAGACTTTGCCTGCTGTAGAAAATAATGCTCACAGAATCTATCAGCCTCCTGCTTAGCTCCAAGAGCAAGTTAAAAAGCCATTGGTATCATGTGCAGCACAAACTTAGATTAAGCAATTTATAGGCAGAAGAGAATGTCTAATTTGCACATAACTGATGGCAGGAAAATGAAAGATAAGTTCATAACATTTCAGCTGACTCTGCAGTACAGCTTGGCTTTTTATTTTTATTTCCTTCAAAGTTAAAAGGAACAGAAATACAAGCACAATGATTTCACTACTTGTGGATGTGACTCTTTGTCCTGTACTCAAAGCTCTGCGTGATCTGGCTGAAACCTCCCAGGATTCCAGGCTCACCTGTGAGGGGTTCACTGATGGAATCACCTATACATGGTCCCCCCCACCCCGCACTCCCCCGAGAATGCCTTTTGCATTCGCAGCTCATGGTGTCCCTCTTATCCATACAGTCATGAATTAATTTATTCTTTCATTCAAATGAGTCACTTTCTGGTGTTGGGAGATGCTGATGAATATGACAGGCATGGACCCTTACCTCAGGGACTATATAGCCTGACAGGCAACTGCTATAAACACATGCTAGGTGCATCTTCCCCCAGTTTCCATCAGTTGGTATACTGCCCCTCTCTTCCAAATATTACTTATTTCCTCCTGTCTTTCCTAAACTCTCCAATGGGTGCAACTCTCCTATTTGCCTGTACTTCCTCCTGACATTTCATAGCTACTACTGTCTACTAAGTGCTCTATGGCTAGTGCTGGACTAAGCACTGTAGACAGGTTATTGGATTTAATTTTCAGAATAACATTATGAGGTAGATAATGTCATGAAACCCAAGTTTCCCAAAGATGAGACTGAGGCTTAGAGATGCACTCTGCCCAGGGTCACGCCATTCTAAGTGCTGGAGCCTGGCTTCAGACCCAGGCAGCCTGACCTCAGAACATGGGCAGTCATTATGGCTTTCTGCCTCCATATTTTATCCCCATCATTCTTGTCCCTCCTCACCCTCTGGCCCAAGGCTGAGAGTTTCCTGAAGGCAGGCTTGTCTCATTCACCTCTCATCCTACCCTGCCTGTCCCACCCCACCTCCCCGTCCAGTGGGACTAGATACTGAGTCAGTATTTGACCGATTTAATTGAATTCTACGGATACCCAATTTAAATTCTATGATCTATTCTTATACCATCTAGATGACCTTTTGAGTTCTTATAACACATCAGCTCACTTTGTACTTCAATATTCTGTGGTTTCATTTGCATAAACTCCTTGGTGTTTGTATCTGCGGATATTTTATCATGCTAGAAAGCTAGCTGCATTTGCTTTTATTCATGCATCTGCTATTATAGAAAGTGAGGAAGGAGTCTGACTTGTCCAGGAGGCTGAAAAACATTTCAAAGGATAGACGGGTCTATGAAAAAGGCTTCTGGGTTATTCCAGGAGGGTACAGCTCAGGAAATGCTTTGAGCAGAGGTCTCTGCAGACTCAGCTTTTTCAGTGACAGGTCATTGGATGGCAGCCTCCATCACCAACATCAGAGGTCTGAGGGGCAGAACCCAACCTGCCCAGCCATGGTTTCCCTCTTAGCAATTCTCACCACAAATCCTTTGTAGAAAGTATAGGGTACTTAAGTCTAGTTGCAGGAGAGTGATTTGAACATTGATCTTATATAATAATTCTGATCTGCAATCAAGGCCTTCACTGAGACTGAAAAGATGTAGCTCCCAATAACTATGTAGTCCACACAGACTTCAGTAAACTATTTCCCTTGGGAGAAGATGGGCACAAGTGCTGGTGCAAGTGGGTACAAGCAATACCATTGTCCTGAAGATTTAATCAGAATCAAGTAGAAGTCTGCCTTTTATCCATAATTTTGGCAGAACTATAAGTTTCCTGGGTCTCTGAAATGAAATTCTTAAAGATAGGAAAATTATGTGGTTACTTGCTGTATGAAATTATTTTGTTACTAGCAATATGAATAGGTAGGTAGGTAGGTAGGTAGGTAGGTAGGTGTTAACAGTATGAACATGAGCTTAAACTGCATTATCTGTACTATCATGGGCATCAAGGCCAAAGGAATGAGCAATAGCATTGAGGTACTACCTCCCAGTTTCCCAGTATCAAGCTCCTGTCTTATTCACTTCTGGCAAGAAGTGGACTCTTGGGAATTATGTAAGATCTGTGAGAGAAACAAACTCTAACTTGTTAATATAGGGCAAGGTGATGAGTACTCTAGTAGAGGAGAAAATGCCCAATGCTAAGAAAATGAGTGAATACAATTTTGTACAGCCACACACTAAGACATGACATTACATTGAGATACAAAAATACTCCTACACGACAACATAAAGAAATCTCACAGACAAAATGTTGAGTGAACTCAGTGATAAACAAAAGAATACATGTAACTGAATGATTCCATTTATATGAAGTTCAAGAATAGGGAAAACTGTTTTAGAGAGAGGATGGGAAAGGATGTACTCCAAGGAAGGGATACTGAAGCATTAGATCTGCTGAGGAATAACTACACGATTTCATATTTCAACGTTTTTGAACATGCTACTTCCTGCCTACAGTGTGGCCCCCTCTCTTGTCTGCCTGGTGGAAATCTGCTCATCCTTTAGGACTTAGCCCTGGGAAGACATTCATAAGACCCTTCCTTACCCTTTACGAAATATCTCTGGTAACTGGTTACCAAAACTACTATTGGTTTTTCTTTGGCAAGATGGAACCAATGTCGGAGCAAAATGAATAATAAAGAGGTTTATTTTTCACTAGATATTTTTTTATTGTATGTATTACCTATTTAAAATAGAATTTAGAATTAAAATATAAAATAAGTGAAAGTGAAAGTTAAGTTCCTGAGCTACCAGTTTACTATAAATTAGGAATAAAGGGGTAGACACTCTAACCCCCTAGGAGCTTTTCTCCTCTCGCCTACCCCAATCCAGAGACCACTTTTTCCTTCTTAAGAAGACATTGAGCAAAGCTAAATGAAGCTGGAGTATGGCAACTAAAGAGGGAGTTAAAATCTGTAGGTTGATCATAGTAAGGCTCTCATACAAAGTTACAGTAAAGTTCTTACAGGAGAAAAGAGATTATGAAATACAAAACTCAAAAAGAACGGAATTCACCGATTACCCAGGTAAACACAATAATGGGTCAAATCTCCCCAGGCTGACCCTCCCTTATGTGCATTCCGTGGTCTCTCATGGTCTATGATGAAACAGGGAAAATTGCTATAAAATAATATGCTTTTCACCTTGAAAGCAGAGGATCTGACTTTGGAGAGCTGGGGATATTTTTCCGAAGTAGGATACACAACTGATTATGGGTAGCATAAATTTAATGTTACCATAAACTACAAACCACAGCTAAGATATTGTCTTCTGGAATCCTCATTTCTAATATTAAACTGCTCTCATAACAGAATAGGCAAACTGTTTTCATTCAACCCTGAAACAGATATTTATTTCACATTTACTCTGCGTAGTATATAAAAATAATAAATGCTCCTAGTTTCATCATATTTATGTTCTAATAAATTATGAGCAGGAGGAAAGTAAAACAAAGAAACAAGTATGGGATTTCATATGAAAGGGTTGTGGTTCAAGCCACATTTCTACTATATTTTGTAACATGATACTAAGCAAGTCACTGTGTCTCTCTAAATCTTAATTTCTTCATCATAATATTGGATTCATAAGACTGAAGAACAGGTTTTTCAGGAGCACCCAAAAAATTACAGATTACCGCATGTATTCTACAGCAGACCCTTAATACAGTTTTGACTCTCTTTTATACATTTTCTCCCTATGATATGTTAGCATGGTGTGTATTAATCATAAAACTACTACCTTCCACTTAACCAACCAATCAACCTGTAGAGCATAAACATATTAAGGAGTCAATATGATGTAACTGTTCAGTTTGGGATGGAAAATATTACAATTAAAACCTCAGTTACTGGGGTGCCTCAGTGGCTCAGTCGGTTAACCATCCGACTTCGGCTCAGGTCATGATCTCATGGTTCGTGAGTTCGAGTCCCGTGTCAGGCTCTGTGCTGACAGCTCAGAGCCTGCTTCGGATTCTGTGTCTCCCTCTCTTGCTGCCCCTCCCCCTTTCATGCTCTGTCTCTCTCTCTCTTGAAAATAAACATTAAAAAAATTTAAAAATCTTCTCAGTTACTGTTTGTTTTCAGGAAAATTATCTGATCTCTAGGAGTTTTAGTTTTCTACTTTCTAAAAAGGGGGATAAAACCATCTTCTCTTAAGGGCTGATGTGAGGCTAGCCTAGGCTACACCCTGCTTAAGAAGTCACTGAGTAAGCATTTGTTTTTCAATTTCTTTCCCTTAAAAATTGGTGTGTTTTGCATTTTTAAAAATAATTTTCTGAAATCCATTGAGATAAATGGAGACACCTCAGAATAGAAAGCCATCAAGAAAGTCATCAGAAGTAAGAGGGTAAAAAGGAAGAAAAGCACAAAGCTCAATTCTGTTTTCTGAAGAAGAAGCACCCTCAATAAACTCTTGCTAAAAACACAGCCACTCTTTGGTGACTGGTCAGTTGCCAAATGTCACCTTGTAAATTATCCACCCCTCAACACATCATGGGATTCCTCTTAAGATGTGGGCTTCCTCGTCCTTTTTTCCAGTGGACTTTTTCAGCAAAGACCAGGCACTGCTCCAGCATCCACTTACCTAGCAGCTTCTCGGTGCCAGGAAACGGACACACAGACCTCTTGCAAGTTTGATCCCATCATTGCATTTAAGCTTCAAACCAACTCCCAAGTTCTTTTTGTACGCTTCGTGACTGACCCAGCCATTCATGGCCAAGCATCTATTATAGAGAAACTCCTGGGCATGTATGCCAGGAAATATGTTCAAGAAAGTTCATGCCTAGGGCTGAATCGTGTCCCCTTAAAATTCATGTGTCGAAGCCCTAACCTCTCAGTATCTCACAATGGTAACTTATTTTGAAACAGAGTTGCTGCAGATGTAGTTGGCTATGTGAAGATGAGGTTACACCAAAGTAAGGTGAACCTCTGAAACCTTTGGTTTCTTTTAAGAAGAACACCACACAGACAAACACACACACAGTGAGAGCACCACGTGAGGACTGTAGCGATGCTACCACAAGCCAAGGAGCCACCAGAAGCTGGGGGAGGGGCCGGGAACAGATCCCTTTCCTCATACTTCGGAGGGAGAGCCACCTTGCCGACACCTTAATTTTGAACTTCTGGCCTCTTGAATGGTGACATGATCAATTTCTGTCATTCTAAGCCACCCAGTGGTGCTATTTTGCTATGGCCACCCTAGCACACCAATATAGGCTGATACTCAGTATGCACTGGTACCACTGATGAGTTGTCAAAACATTGAGCTAGTTTTCCTCCAGTTAGTATGTGGATAGTTATGTCACTGCTCTGAGTCTGTTAGGCACCCCTGGCGTCCTGGCCCACCCTAACTCCTTTCTTGGGACCCATGGGCTTCCCCCCATGATACAAAAGTAAAGGTTTAAGGCCTCATGAACTCAGAAAGCTTCAACCACCTATTTAGGCTGGTTTACTCTCTCCATGCAAGAGGCTGAAGGATACGCACATTCTCCTCAGCTCACCACTTCCTCATTGCACCTTAAGACAGGGCCATGTTCTCTTCACATTGTAAGGATTTTACCTCTAAGCTCTCTAGAGAATAAGATGTGTACATATTGTAATTATATATATAATATATGGGAATGTAA
Source organism: Neofelis nebulosa (assembly GCF_028018385.1). Lineage (NCBI taxonomy): Eukaryota > Metazoa > Chordata > Mammalia > Carnivora > Felidae > Neofelis > Neofelis nebulosa. Next base: position 13,175,163 of record NC_080790.1, read on the forward strand.
TAAATATCCCAAATCTATACAATTCTCTATAGTTCCTAGTTCCCATCAAAATGGAGATCCTGAAGTTAAGGGTGAGTTAAACTCACCTACCCAAAGTTTTAGACCTAAAGATCTAATAATATATTCCTAAGTGTGTCCATTCAATGATTTCCCATCACAAGTTGCATTGTCCATGTCTTGTTTCTGCGACCTCACACAGGAGCCATTCCCACTCAGAATTCCTTTACCAAGTAGCATAGGACATACATGCTTCCCCTGTCTCCAGACATCCGGAGAAAACACAGATCGAGTTGCTACCTCTGTTAAGCTGGGGAAGGAAAACTGTGATGCTGCCTGGCACATACATAAAATATTACAGGCTATACCTTCATTGCAGGTAGGCCTCTCACAAAATGATGTGATCCTGTGATCTCACCACACTAGATCTATCAACAGCTCACTATGCTCTAAGGGGAAACCACTTTGTAGACATGATATCATATGAAGTCACTACTGCCTAGCTGAAATAGTCATCCATGCAGGCCTGTGATTAACACCTGTGTAGGATGGACGTGGATGTAAACTACAGCTTTAATAGGAGCCCTGGCTTTCTAGAAAGATTATATTTCAGAACCCGCATTCATGCATTTCAGTTGCCATGGGCACAGGCAACTGTGTGGATATGAAGCTTTTAAGTTAAACAGCCAAAGGAGACTTTTGATTAAAGCAGATCTCAGCTTGCTTAATGAGTAATGATAGATCCTAAATCCAATACACCAACTCTTTGAGGGAATTGTCAATGTAGTTTATTTGCTGCCAATGACATTTCTTAAGTCACGTTTGTTGCATGAATTAGTGAATGAATGAATAGTTTAATTAATGGGTATAGATTGAGGGACTGTATATGATAGGCATTTTGCCAACAGGCAGAGATGCAAAAATGAATAAAATATGGTTTCTGCTCTCAAAGATCTCACTCTTCAGTGAAGAAGGAAGTTATACATAATGGTAATTTTTTAAACAGACAAGTTTTATGTCCAAGAGAAACCGTTCCTGGGAGAAGAAGACAGTGCCAGACAAGGCTATGAAGGGGGCAGTGATACTGAAGCTTAGTCCTAGTGGATGAGTGGGCTTTGCTCCAATACATTTGAAGACAAAGAACATTCCAGAAGAAGGAAGAATGTTTAGAAAACCTAGTCATGAAAGAACAACATCCTTTGGGAATGCAAGGAATATTTCTCATTCAGACAGATAGTTCTAGCATTGCTCAAGTACCAATCAGTAATGCCTTTAATATCTGGCAATCTTAATCATCCAAAACATGACCCGGAAAGGGCTCCTCAACGTGGGCACAACCTATAACAAAGTCCATGCACTTGATTTCTTTGTGGAATGGTGACACCATCTTCAGAACAATAACCTAGGTAGGTAAATGCTTCATGTGACATCAAGTTTACTCATTTGACAAACACAGTCTTCAATAGTTTTTTTGGGGAACATACACAAGGGAAAACATAAACTGAGAATAAGAAAAAAAGAACAGAAAAATGCAGAAATCTAGTAATCATCTCACTAGTCCTTCTCTTCCCCCAGTAAGAATACATCCAGCTCCCAGAGCATATAACAGGAAAATATAACTTTGTAATGATCCTTCTGACTAGGAGACTGGTTAAGATTCCAAGTCTGAAATGTGTTAAAGTAAGGTAACAGGCAATGACTCCATAAAGTTTCTCATCAAAACCACCTAACCATTAAAAAGTCTGGCTTATTCAGGGTGTTAGTTTTTACTCATTTTTAAATGTGTTCAAGGAATTATCCATTTCTGAAAGGTCTGACTGGAAAACTGAGATCAGTACATTTTCACTTACCTCATGATTAGTGAAGCAGATATTGGCTTCCTTATCCTATGATTCTTTTGTGTGATGAACAAAGTCACTAAGTTAATCAGAAGACAGTTGAAATACATATTTTATTTAGACATCCAGAGGCAGAAATATTATTACACCAAGTTTTAAATTGAAAATCAAGTGAAGGCATTAAGCAGGATTTTAAAGAGATGAAACTACACTCTGAAATACTCAAAGAGGCTGCTCTTATAAGGACAGGGGCTGGGAGTTAGGCTAATGGAAGGTTTTGACTCTCCTTGCACGTTTCTGCAAAGATGCGGAAAAACGCAAACATATGCAATATTAATCATACACAACAAATCCATGACATCTAGTACCTGGCTTACATCCAAAGAAAAACGGAACTGTATCTCAACTCTACTAACTGTTAAAATTTTAACCTTATTCTGAATCACGGTTTAAACTCTCAAAATTGATTTATCTATCTAGCTTTTGGATACCTTTGAAATTCAAATGAAGTAAGTCTGTAAAAGCATGATCCTCATTCCATGATTTTTTCTTTCCAACAGGAGTCTTTAGAGAGCAAAGATGACACCTGGGAGAACTACTGCCATGAGTCTTTGCTCTCCCAGTTTTACAGGGCTCTTGTGAGATTAGCGATCATATATGGTAAGTGCTGGCACATATGTAAATGGTCAGTAAAAAGTAATTGTTGTTATTCTATGCATTTAAAACTCCAGGAAAGAATTCCCATCTTAAATTGTCTTTCTACAGGAGATTGTTAGAGAGCATTTCTGATTTAAAAATAGGTACCAAAGCTCTTCTTCAGTTAAAAACCTGACTCATTTCTCAAGTTACAAATATAATACCCTCATGGGTTTTTTGGTTTCTGCAATGACAAGACTTTCTGCTCAGATTTAGTATGAAGTTTAATCCTCCAGGGCTCTTACTTTGCAAAGTCCCCTTGAGGTTCTAGAAGAAGCAAATAGTGTATTCAATCAGTTATGTGATTTTATAAAATTTGCAGAATAAGTGTGTTTTAGCAGCAGACAGTTAAGACCATTGACTTTCCACTTTATCTGTCACACTCCCCTTCCTGTCAGGCACAGAGCACCTAACCAAAAGGTATGGAGTACCTAGAAAAAAGGAAAACTGAACTTGAGATATATTCAGTTTGGTTTTAAAGAAATATACTGATGTGGCTCACAACACTTCCATGTATAGTTAAGTCTTTGATAGTCGTTTTGTATAGGGATGTCTTCCAGGGACACTACTGCCACCAACTGTGGCAAGTGACCTCATATTTTGACATGAAGGTATAGGGCAGAGGTTGAAGGCTGATAGGAATAAGTCCCATAGTACCTGGTGCTAGAATTAAGTGGGTAATAGAAAAGAGACAAAGTTTGAAAGGAACAGAGCTGAAAATTCTTCCAAATCCTATAATTTAATATGAAAGATGATAGAGATTTTCCTAAATTTAACAATGACCCCAGAAATATAAATACCATTGCTAAAATTATTATTGGTCAATATTTTTTAATTCAATTAACACCTATAGACAAAAAGGTGATTTTTTTAATTCTCTCTATAGATAATATTATAAAATATCATCATACAAAAATATAATCAAATACAGCTTAACCAAATAAACAAAGAAAAAATATTATAGAGGTAAGAAAAGCAGTTAATAAAAACTATGATAGCTCTCAACTTTAAAAATTTTTCATGTGCTGAAATTTTTCATTTTTTTGCATGTATATTTTTCAGTCTAAATTAATATTTACTTTTGTATCTCATTTTTTCTTTTTTTTCTAAAAGGAAAATCCCCAAAATAGGTGTTTGAAGTCCCATAAAATCTGCATCAGTCAATCCCCTCTCAACATTCACTCAGATCCTGAACTGTCTATATACACAGTACTTTTGGTGGTCCAAGTAGCACTTAATTATCCTCTTGACCTCCAGCATTTAATCAGTAGATAAAGGCACTAGGAACAAAATGGAGATCAAATATCACTTTTATTAATGGATACCCAAAGACTATCATAGGGCTCCAAAGCATGCAAGGGAGACCTGAAGCCAATCTGGGTGGCCTATTTTGTCCCACATGGGAGGCAATGAGACCTGACTCACCCACCAGTCACAATCAGAGCAGGTAGAAAATATTTCATGTCTTCCTGAAACTGGAAAGCCTATTCCATATGTTCATTTCATACAAACTGGAAACCCATCTATTCAATGCACCTGGGCACACTGAGTTCAAAGAGGACAAGAAATAAAAGGAAATCCAACATCCACATTGCCTTTACAGTGAAATCACTGTGGTAGTTAAAAAAAAATGTTCTCCAAAGTAGATAAGGATGTACCCAATTAAATTAGCTTCACCTTTTTTTTTTTTTTTTTTTTTGAATGTGTGTGTGGTGGTGGAGTGCTGGAAAGGAACAGAACAAGTGTTTCTTCAAATATCCCCTCTCCATGGATGTTCCTTCCTATGAAAAAATGAGTAAAGGGTAATAATGATGTATCATTGGAAAGGGTCTAAAGACTGATTTAAATAAAAGACTCAAATTCTTTGAACTGATAGCAAAACATAGGAAACACCAATGTGTATGTATCAACTTAACTGTAGAATATACCTATTAACCTAAGTTCTTTGGGTGTTTGCTAAATCTTGGAACAAATATGCACATTCTCCTGCCTTATAAAAATTTTCAGAAAGCCAATAGTTAACCTAAGGATATAAAACAATCATTCTGTAATAAATACATAACTTAAGTCTGCTACTAAAGTTAGTTTGCTTCAGGGTCTTATACCATTCCAGGAATTTATTTGTGTAGGTACACTTTTGCAGTATGAAAAGAAGCATATTTTGATGTACTTGTAATGTCAAGGAGAAATAACCTGTAACTCACAAACAAAAGAACTATAAACATTTAACATGCATTTACCATGAGCAAAGAGAGAACCTCACTGTGTCTGCCTCAGGGAAGCAGAAGAACCAGATATGGAATCAGGGAGTTGGAACCTATTGAAGGATGTAGGTAACATAGTGAAATGAACAACAGAATAATGCAGGTGTTCTGAGCATAATTATGCTGCTGGATAGCCATATGATCTTTAAAAAGTGAACTATATTTTCTCTGGACCTCCACACTCTCATACACACCTGTGTGTGCATGCGCACACACACACACAGAAAAAAATGAACTCATCCAGCTGTTAAGATCAGTGACAAAGTACAGGATTGAATTCTTGATGCAGTGCTTCCCAAAGAGCATTCATCTTGATTCCAATATGTGATAAAAGTTCTGAAGAACAGCTTTCCATGGTCAAATAATTTTAGAAAATGTTGCATATTTTCCCCGTTGATATATTCAGTGTGCATTAGTCTGTTAGTCTAAGATGTACGACAGTAATGTAACAGTTTTATCTTTGTTTAGCATAATGCTTGAAAAATGTATTTATGAAAACCTTTTAGGACAATATCTATGATATATAATTTGGGAATGTCCTCTGAGGCAACATTTGAGAGTTGCAAACAAATTCTTTAGAGACCTACAACACAATACTGCATTTAGATAGATTACATAGGCAGAATCCTGCTTTGAGCTGTCCTCCTGTGATAGTGCTGAATTTGTTATTTGGAATGCCAATGGCCAAACATAGGAGAATCCTTTGATATAAAACATGAAGTGGAGGGGGAGGGGTGTTGGAGGAGGGAAGAGTATGTTGATCTTTAATAATATTTTTCTCAATGCAAACAAAAACTTTTTTTCAAACCTTTAGTTAAATTCTAGCTAGTTAACATATAGTGTAATATTAGTTTCAGAAGTAGAATTTAGTGATTCATCACATAACATACAACACTCAGGGCTCAACACAAGTGCCTTCCTTAATACCCAACACCCATTAGCCCATTCCCTCACTCACCTCCCTCCATCAACCTTCAGTTTGTTCTCTATAGTTAAGAGCTTCTTATGGTTTGTCTCTATCTCTTTTTCCCCCTTTTCCCATGTTCATCTGTTTTGTCTCTTAAAATTCCACATGTGAGTGAAATCATATGGTATTTGTCTTTCTCTGACTGACTTTTATTTCATTTAAAATAATATATTCTAGCTCCATCCACATGGTTGCAAATGGCAAGATTTCTTTGTTTTTTTTTTTTTTGGATGGCTGAGTAATATTCAATTATATCTGTATGTGCGCGCGTGCACACACACACACACACACACACACACACACACACATCTTCTTTATCCATTCATCAGTAAATGGACCTTTGGGCTCTTTCCATAATTTGGCTACTGTTGATAGCCAAACTGCTACTATAAACATTGGGGTGCATGTACCCCTTTGAATAAGTATTTTTGTAGCCTTTGGATAAAAACCTAGTAGTGCAATTGCTAGGTTTCTTTTGAGGAACCTCCATACTATTTCCTGAGTAGCTGTACCAGTTTGCATTCTTACCAACAGTGTAAGAGGATTCCCCTTTCTCCACATCCTTGCCAACATCTGTTGTTCCCTGTGTTGTTAATTTTAGCCATTCTGACAGGCTTGAGGTGGTATTTCATCATGGTTTTGATTTGTATTTCCCTGATTATGAGTGACATTGAACATCTTTTCATGTGTCTGTTGGTCATCTAGATGTCTTCTTTGGAAAAAAGTCTACTCATGTCTTCTGCCCATTTCTTAACTGGATTATTTGTTTTTTGGGTGTTGAATTTGATAAAGTCTTCATGAATCTTTTGGTAGCAGGAAATCATGTGGGGTTGAAGATTCATTGACTTAAATATGTTTGTCACCATGCTAGGACCTCATGTGGGAAAAGTTGACATATAGTAAAAAAAAGAAAGTCACAAGTTCTAACTGTGAATTATGTTCTATGAGAGATACAAAATACTATAAATTTATGGTATTTATTTTTTATTTTTTATTTTTCATTTTTTTTATTTGAGTAGAGAGAGAGAGAGGAGAGAGAGAATGCATGCACAAGTGGGGGAGGGGCAGAGAGAGAGAGGGAGAGACAGAATCCCAAGCAGACTCTGTGATGTCAGCACAGAGCCTGATGTGGGGCTTTAACTCACAAACTGTAAGATCATGACCTGAGCCAAAATCAAGAGTCAGATGCTTAACCAACTGAGCCACCCAGGCACCTCTATGGTCTTTATTCTAAAAGAACTTAAGATTCCAGTTGGGGAAATAATGCACATATATGTAACCAAAAAAAAAAAAAGAAAAGAAAGGAAGTTGTTAAAAATAGATTAAGAAGATAAAGCAGAGACAGTGGAGCTGTAGGTATTTGCAGAAAGGATAAATCCCTCTGTGTGGTAAGGGAAAACTACATAAAAGAAATGGATGGCTCAGGTATTTCTCTTTTTTTAGTTTATTTGTTTATTTTGAGAGAGAGAAAGCACGATCAGGGGAGGGGCAGAGAGAGAGGGAGAGAGAGAGAATCCCAAGCAGGCTCTGGGATGTCAGTGCAGAGGCTGACATGGGGCTGGATTCCATGAACTGTGAGATCATGACCTGAGCTGAAATCAAAATCAGATGCTCAACCAACTGAGCCACCGAGGCACCCCCTAAGAATGATTATGCTGAGCATGGAAGGATGGATGGATGGATGCATTGATGGATGGATAAAAGAGTAAACATCAGAAATGATAATGAGAACAGTTTAAGATCGAAAACTGATCATGTATCAGAATATCTCAGGTAGAAATACCATGAATAATACCTGATAATGAGAAATTTAAAGCAAAAGCTATCAGGCCCCAGATTTTATATATATATGTGTGTATATATATATATATATATATATATATATATACACACATATATATGTATATATACATAAAATTTATATATATATATACATATATACATAAAATTTATATATATATATATTATATATATGTATATATATATAATATATTATATATATATAATACAGGTAAGTGTTGAAGGAATAACAAAAAGAAAAGAAAATAAAGAAAAGAAAAGAAAAGAAAAGAAAAGAAAAAGAAAAATACATGTTTCTGAACCACAGGAGCTCAAGATATATTGATACAGGAGAGGAAGAAATAGGCATATACACAAGTAACTCAAATAAAATAAGGTAGCAGTTCAATCTTTAGTGTAAGCCAAACCCCAGATTATAGAGTACAAAGGAGGGAGTTAAAATTTGACTGTGATATTCTATAAAGATTATATAAAGGGGGTGACATTTAAGCCAAGTCTCTAAGAATAAATTATATCAAATGAGACAGAGAAAGAGGAGAGCATTTCAGAAAGTCCAGACCAAAAAGCAAAGGAATGGAGATGCAAGCAGAAATTGGATGATTAAATAATGTTAAATAACAAGTGTGCCTATGAGGTGCAGGTGGCAGTGGATGAGACTGACAATAGGTGAAAGGGTCTTCACAGTTAAGGGCTAAAAACTGTGAAGGGTCTTGAGTGCCATATTAGCAAAGGATTCATGCATTATTAACTTTATGGTTAAGTCTGTTTTAAAACAAAACTTTTCCAACCATTCTCTCAGGATATGCAGGGACCACTGAGGAGCCAATCCAGAGAAGACAAGATCAGAAGAAAATAAGAAAGCACTTGCTTCCAAGTTCCACATCTTCAACTCAGAATAGCTCTGCTCCGAATATCATTTCATGTTCAGCTTCCACTTAGGGTTTGGTTTAAACAAAAAGACCTATAAGTTTTTAAAATGTTTACCACCCTCAGGGAGCCTGGGTGGCTCAGTTGGTTAAGCATCTGACTTCGGCTCAGGTTATGATCTCGCAGTTTGTGACTTCAAGTCCCACGGCAGGCTCTGTGTTGACAGCTGAGAGCCTGGAGCCTGCTTGAGATTCTGTGTCTCCCACTCTCTCTGCCCCTCCCCTGCTCGTGCTCTGTCTGTCTCTGTCTCCCTCTCTCTCTCAAAAATAAATAAACATTAAAAAAACTTTTAAATAAAAATTAAAAAATAAAATGTTTACTACCCAAAGATTTGAAAAGATAATTGGTTGTCAAGTACAAGATACTATAGAAAGGCAAGGATACTTTAGGAAGATATTGTAACAATTTAGGTAAGATATGACTAACATTTTATTAGAGAAATCAAAACTAGTAGAAAATGGAAACATTCAAAAAATATTTCTGAGTTATGATAAGCAGGAACTGTCTGTTTACTGAATGTTGACATTGAGATACAAAGTGGACATACAATGATGACTCTAACGTTTATGTTCAAGGGCCTAGAAATATGAGTGTATCATTCACTGAGGCAAGGATCATAAGATGAAGAGAAGAAAAGCAATGGGACCTTTTCCATTTTATATATGCTGATTTCATATCCAGGCTTGCAAGCAGATAAAGAGATATAGTTATGTATTTCCGGAGACAAATATGAGTTAGAGATATATAGCTGGGTGTTCAACGGATAATGAGTGGATATATACCTCAGATGTAAACCCCCAAGGAAAAATTGTTAACAATAAGAGGGATATTAAGAGAAAATGTTTTTCTTTAACATTAGTTATTTACTTCAGCAGTAACTATGTTAAGAGTTTCACATGCATTATTTTATTTAACTGCATGTGAGTTCTATGAGTAAGGAACATCACTATTGAGGAGAAAAATGTAGACATTAATATCTGAAGTGGAACTATCTATATTCAATTCTGCATTGGCTATTTACTATCTGTGTCATTTGGGGCAAATTATTTAACTAATCTGTGTTTTGCTGTTCTTATCTGTGAAATGAGGGTAGTATTCCCTAGAGCTGTGATGAGAGCGATATACACTCAATGCAAATAAGATGTTTATCACAGTTTCCATGCCTGGTAAGTGTTCAATAAATGTGAGCAATTATTTTCCATTCCGTTTTACAGATAATTGAAGATAAGTCAGAGAGATTAAATAATAACTAACGACACACTGCTAAATAAATGGCTAGTGTCATCCATTCCCAAGTCCACTTTTAACCTTTACACTAGTCTGACTCATGTGCAGAAGGAAAAATAAGTCAAGACGGTAACCTTGGGAAATGCCTACATTTAACAGAAAGAAGAAGCCAGAGAAGTAGGTTAAATAGATTTAGAAGGCATGGTCAGACTACCAGAAAAGGCCAGGGAGGATGGTGTTGCTAAACTATTGGAAGAAAGGGGTAGCCAGTAATTTCAAAAACTTCAGAGGATTTTAAGAGGAAATGCAATACAAGACTGTGAGATTCAACAGTCAGACATTCCTGGAACAGTTAAGAGAGGATTGAGCAGAATGGATAGAAAAAACCCGAAGCAGAACCATTTAAGAAATGACTGCAAAGGAGGGAAATAAATGCAGTAAGTGTAGAAGTATGAATGGAGAATGTCAGTGTAACATACAACTTAAGGGAAAGCTTAGTGCAGGCTTTTATAGAATGGGGACGCCTTGGCCATATTTTCATATGGAGACAGGAACCAGTAAGGAGAGAAAGGGTGAATATATTAGGAAGCGGCTAATCAATGCATCATGGTGAAGGAGGACGTAGGAATACATGGGGGAGAGAACACAGTGGCACAGTTTAGCTTTTGAAAAGAAAGACTCTGGTTACAAGAGAGAACAGAGACATGTATAATACTTACCGTGTGAGGGAAGCATGTGGAATTTAACCCCTAGTGGCTTCAGATTTTTTTGTATGAAGAAAGAAATTCATTTGTAAGCACTGAGAGAGGGATTGTGTAGGGACCTCGAGGAAGAATAAAAATTTCTCCATGGGAATAAGAGAAAGATTGCTGAGCAACCATGAAGGCCCTGCTGAGCTTAGAGCAAAACAGCTGATTAAGCAGCTTGCACAAGGAAGTGAAAGAGATAATGAATTTCCTATCCACAGAATAAGTTAAAGGGAGGCCAAGGGATATAAAGCACTCACACAAATGGAAATGGTGCTTATAAGTCAATACATATTTCATATAAGGAAGAGAGAGAGAATACAAACAAGCATTTGGATAAAGCATAATACATAAATATATGTAACAGGCTGTGCAATATTTGTCATGGAGCGTCCTACAGAGGTACAGGCATTACAATATCATTTTTGGACATCTTATTCACAGGACATATATGTGGCAATTTAAAAGACTACGATTCCAGTTCTGACTGTCACTAACAACTCATTAGTGGCCTAACCTGATTAAAACATGTTTCCACTCTCTGGGTTTCAGCGTCCTCACCTGCAAAACGAGGTAGAACTGGAAGCTCTCTAAAGGATACTCCAGTTTAAGGACTGCAGGGCTCTATATTATTCATAATAATATTCGCTGCTTTCCTTCGCCACCTGCCATGCCTACAGGGATATGTTCTTTGAACAGGATATAACTCTTAAGCTGACATTAAAGGGATGTATTAGAACTCTCAGGATATAGGCATGTCTCACTGACCCAAGGGCAGATACGCAGCTAAGGCTCAAAAGGGAGCTGCTTCATTCTTATCTCTCTCTGCAGCTTTCTGTGCTACTTAATCTGCATGGAGGAAGATGGACGCACCACAGCTCTGAGGTTTAAGGGATCACATCAGATGATAAACTAGGATCTTCGAGTTCTTATTCCAGCTGGCTTCAATGGATTTGAGATTCATTCTAGTTCAAAATATTCTGGAGAAAGGGATAATTTCACTACACACACACACACACACACACACATACATTTATGGAAGCCCACATATGAATCAACTACAGTAGTTCTAAGCTATGCAAAAATTTACTATAAGGGCTTAGGTCAAATGGTGGCAATGATCAAAGGGAAGAAAGGTCCTCAAATATTTTTGTCTCAAGATCAGCAAATTGTTATACCGAAACCAAAAATATGACATCCCAGAAAGTTATGTGCACTGACTTCATCACTGCTCCCCTTAATGAGATCCATATCTCTAATTATTTTCCCCACCAGGTCCAGGAACACCCTCTTTTAATCACCTGTGGTTTCTATCCCTTCCTTTCGCATTCTCAAGGCAGATAGGAGAAGCATGTGAGTGGACTGTTTAGTACATTGCAGGCGCTTAATAAATACTCCTGAAAAAAATGTGGCAGGCTAAATCTCAACCACTGAATGTCTAAGAAGGTTTTACTCAAGAGAAAGCATAAAGGGGCATCTGGGTGACTCAGTTGGTTGAGCAACTGACTCTTGTTTTCAGCTCAGATTATTATCTCACAGTTCCTGGGTTCAAGCCCCATATCGGACTCTGTGCTGACAGTACAGAGACTGCTGGGGATTCTCTCTCTCCCTCTCTCTTTGCCCTTCCTGCATGCTCTCCCTCTCTTTCTCTCTCAAAATAAATAAATAAACTTTAAAAAAAAAAGAGAGAGAGAGAAAGCAGAAGAATCTTTCTCTGAGTTAGAATAAATTCTCAATATATGGCGACATGGTACCTGGGTCACATGGGTCAAACTGTGGAGTTAGTGCTTTGACTAGAATTCTGAAAGGGATTCTTGTGCAAGCCCACCAAATGACACCCATGGATACTTCATAAATACACCTGAAGCTGAATTTATGACATGATCTCATGTTTACATCTTCCACCAGCCTTGCCACCATGCCCACAGGAAAATAAGTCAATTCATAGGTCTAATGATTTCAGTTTCATTAGGAAACATTTTTTACAATGGCATTAGCAAGTAATTTTACTTGTTAACTGTGTCTCTCTACCTAAAGCACAGGCCCGGCATAAACAAATGCATTTGTAAGTGTTTGCTCAAAGCTCAATCATTCATATATCCATCACATAAATGGGCACTTACTTCCATTTGGACCTGCAGCCACAAATTTCATTTACTCAGAGAGATATATTAATTAGTATTAGAAAAAGTTATTTTACCAACACAAATCAATCAGAAATGTCCACTCATAGAAATGTTAATTTTAAGAACTATGTGATATGTGTAAAAATAAAAATACCAAAACAAAAATGAAAAAGAGATATTGAAAGAGCATATCCATTTTATAGTAAGGGAAGAAGTATTTAGGAAAAGAATTGGTTTTTGCAAAATGAATATTGTTTCAAAAGATAATCATAACCCCCTTGCTAATAACCACTTGAGAACTTACATAGAAGACTAATTATGTTTCATAAATGATCACATGGCTCTTCATAATTGATATGAAATTCTGTTTTTACAAGCTATTGTCTACCTGTAGTATGAATGCACGTTATTAAAAGTCTCCATTGCCATCCCAATAATGTAAAAATTCACTAAGACACCTGTATTTAAATCTAGTTTCTATGAGGGTTGAGGGGGGGTGGGAGGGAGGGGAGGGTGGGTGATGGGTATTGAGGAGGGCATCTTTTGGGATGAGCACTGGGTGTTGTATGGAAACCAATTTGACAATAAATTTCATATATTGAAAAAAAAATAAAATAAAATAAAAGTAAACCTAAATGAAAAAAATAAATAAATCTATTTTCTGACCCAGATATAATTATACTAGAAGGATACTGACATATAAATATATAAGTATATAAACATGCAAATATTAGAAATTATTTAATAGCATTTATGGGCAGTAAAGTTGTTATTTGCAATTTAATTTTTTTCCTCTACTGTTGCCAAGAAACTACTGTAGTGAAAGTCAAATATATTGAATCGTCAGAATTAATCCATACTTATATATGAATAAAAATAAATCTTCCCAACAATATAACCAAATACACTTTGATGGCTCTTCCTATGCTTAAAAACACTTCAATATCCTTATTGTGGTGTGATTTGGTCCTCAAATACCTTTCCTGGTTATTTCCCTCTCTAAACTCTGAACATCCTTCTGCCTCTATGTCTCAGCTCAGGGCATTCCTTCTGCCTAGAATGCCTTTTCTCACATCTTTACCCAATGAAATACTATCTAGACTTTCAAGTTCGTACAAATGCCTTTCCCTCTATGAAATCTACCCAGAACTCTCAGTGAAAAGTGTTTTGGTTCCCTGACTCTCCATGGTATTTTGTGTTTCTATGATTGATCTATTCCTACCCAGTCTGCCACTTTTCAGCCTCACGAATTTCCCTTGCCTCAGGTAGTTATTTGAGTCCTTGGCTGTCTCCTTGCTCAATTAAATCTTGAAGGCAGGCACTGTCTTTCCTTCCTTCTTAGCATATCAATTTTCTTTACAGATTCTGATCCACTTTAGGTATGAAATAAGTATTTGTTGGATGAGCAAACAAAAAATAGTACTTGAAAAATAATCCACATAGTGGTGAATTAGATGATAATTCTTTAATATTTTCTGTATTTTCAGGATATTCCACAATGTATGTATAACTTTTAATCAGATTAAGCTAATTTTTAATACCCAGCAATTCTAAAACCAATTCTAGTCACCACAAGAAAATACCCTAATACATCTAAACATGCTGAGCTTCCCTCAGTACATACCCATTTAAACATTTGAACTTAACTGACACTCAAATTGGCCAAGAAAACCCACCATCAAGTCTTTGGAAATGCAGGAGTTTATGTTATACTATGAGAAGAAAGCAAATGTGCAATTGAAGGCCTTAGACAAATATAAGTCATTTTTAATACTCTGAACACATGGGCACAAAATAAGATTAGTTAAAACACTTTCTTATAATGGAAACTACTCACCTGTTGTTATTAAATTTTTGGTATAGAAATCTATAGTTTGAGGGTCTGATCAGGTTAATTGCTTTAACTCTATATATCTATCTATCTGTATCTAAGTCTAGCTAGCTAGCAATCTAGCTATAATGATACCTGGAGGGACTTTCTTAACCTAGGAAAGTATGTAACAAATAAAATAGTAAAAATAGAATTTTATTCACCCTCTGGAATGAGAATATATACAGTTTACTATGCAATGTAACAAAAAAGAACATTTAATGAGTTTTGTATCAGATTCTTCATCACCAGGAATCTAACAAGCATGCTTAAAGATTTCTTTTATTTTGTCTATTTATTTAAGTTTATTTATTTTGAGAGAGACAGAGACAGTGCAAGCAGGGGAGTGGCAGAGAGAGAGAGAGAGAGAGAGAGAGAGAGTCCCAAGCAGCTCCACACGGCCAGTGCAGAGCCAGACATGGAGCTCAAACTCACAAAACTGCAAGATGATGATGCCAAAACCAAGAGTCAGACATTTTAACCAGTTGAGCCACCCAGGCACCCTCATGATTAAGGATTTAAGGGCAGCAACATAGACTTTTTAGGGGCTCATGTAAAAATATCTGGACAACCCCAGGTATATTTTATAAAGATGCATTCAATACTCCAGTTTTATACTTTGAAAATTGAATGCTTAACCTTTTGTACACAGTCTATGAAAAGTAAAGGTAAACAATATTTCTTAGGCTGTTGAAGTTCTAGTTCAACCACCTGACTTCTTTCACTGCTCCGTAGAGGGATGGACGAGTGATGCCACATCTTCCCTCCTCCTTGTCTGAGTGCTAGGCCTGCTCTTGTCACCTACATTCTCCATGCTGTGATTATCCTTTGCAGTCTTCAGATAAGAAAAATAAAAGCTTAAGTTTCCTTTTTTGTTCAGAGAGTCAAACTCTGTCAAGGTCCAGAAGGAAAGTAAATCCTGATTTGGGCAGTGACATGACAGTTGCTGGAAATATGACTGCCCAGGGCATTACTGTTTAATCACGCCTGTCTGAAGCCATGTGTGCTATGTACTAACCAGGGGAAAATATCAGCATTTTCACAAACAAAAGAAAGCTGAGATTCAGTTAACTAGCTTTGGATGTTTCCTTTTTAGATGCCCATCTGAGTCACGAGTATCCAAATTCATTAGTAGCAATGAATATAATAGCATTCTCCAGTTTCATTCTACTCAGCTGGTTTGGGGTAACACAGATACTCCAAGATGGGAAGAAAAGCACCCACTTAGGTAGAATCATTTTCATCCAATAAGGGTGATTATTTGGCAAAAGGGTTCGATAGGATAAAGAGTTGAGTTTGCTTTCGTGTCCATATAGTTAAAATCCTCTATGACCTATTTTCTCAGATTCTGATCATTCCAAGATGTGGACACTAATCATGAAAGTCTGAACTTGGCTTTTATGGAACTCTTCCATAAATACAGCACAGAATGTCTTCAGCACTGCAGACTATACAATTTGAGTGTCAGCCATCATCACCACCCATCATGGGCTTGACTTGCCTGACCTCTTTGAATTGATTAGGTTGGATGTGAATTCCAGCTTCATTAGAACATGACATGAGTGCATTGTCTTGAGCTCTCCATAACACCATGGCTGGCTTCTGAGAAAAGGAAGGTACCACATATGTGTCCTTGAAAAATTATTATGAAAAGTATAATAGACAATCTTTTGATATAACACCAAGAGGATAAAACCCTCCAAATTATAGATTTCTACTAATTGCATTTTATTGTATATCATATCATCAAAGCTTTTTATTTAAAAAGTACTCAGTGATCATTTGCTAGATAAATGGATGAATGGATTGCAACCATGTCAAGATAGGTCTAAAAATGACCAAAAACTACAAGTGAACTTGAAAAAGTGAAACCATTATTGTGTTACAAAAGTGCCATTATTTTTTTATGTTAAAAATATCTTTCTATATCATAGCAAAAATGCTTCAATAATAACCACAACTTGAGTTGAAATACAATTCAGTTCATCAAGGATTGGTCAACTAAGCATATTCTTCATACTATAGAACATACAAGAACACCTGTGCCAAGGCCTCTGTCCTTGAATACCACATTGTATCCTGGAAGATAGAACATAATCATGAAACAGAGAAGTTTCTAAACAGATCACGACTTAATGGAACTCTCAAATGAGCAATACACAGAAGCCCTGGAAGCAAAAAAAGAGCGCTCACTCATACTTGAGGAAAGTCTATAGAGCCTTAAACACTCAAGAGTGAAGGCTTTGTTTCGCCTGCTACAGCAATTAGAAGGTGGAGCTGAAATCAATGTGGCAGCACTGGAGCACTATCCAACTTGGGGCTGCAGTCACTCATAGCCATCAATTTCGCACTGCTTTGAGGTTTGGTTCATCTCGCCCTATGCCCTCAGATCCTCTGTAGCTCCAAGGTGTCAAGCACAGTCATTGCTTCCTTGAACATTACCCAAGGATCATTATTGTGCTCTAAATCTGCAAGAGCTACAGGAAGGGAAAAGTCATATAAAGGCTTTCTGACAACTACCAACCACTGCTGAAGTGCCCCTGCTGTCCCCAGCACACACTTCAATCTTATTTCAAGCAACAGACTGGTTCTTACTCCTGATCCTGAAATTCAAAACTCTCCACATTTAGTTCTCCCCAGATGAACTTCTGGCTTCATCACTTGCCACACTGTCTTCTCCCTGACTTCCCTTCCATAAATTCAGCCCTATCAGTCTAGTTGACATTCTCCAAATATACTCAAAACTCTTCAGCCCATGGAATTCTGCCAAAGTCTTTCCTTCTTCACATGCATCCTCTAAGGTCTTACTCAAATACCACCCATCCCCTACCATGGATCCAAACTAACTTCCCATTCTCCCTCCTATAAACTATTACATCTTAATTACAGGATATTAAATATTTTCCTAGGTATATCTTGCTTACTTATTAGTTTTCAGAAATTCACTCACATTTTGTCCAACACCATACACAAGGACAAAAATAAGTCAGGCTAATGTAGCACTGTGCAAAAAAAAAAAAAAAAAAAAAAAAAAAGTGTCTATCTGAATACTTTAACTGAGGCACCAGTAGTCAGGTATGGTCTACAAGATCAAGATATTTATTTATAACCATACGTGGAAGGAGGTCATTAATTTGATTTTGAAATGATGATAAAAGGATTAATTTAGAATAGCAGGAGCTACATTCTAAAGCTTCTGGGATGAGACCTGTTAGGAGTGTGTTGTTACATGGGTATTAACAATGGATGATAAGGAACAAAAATATGGTCTGAACTCAATTTCTAATGCTTCATCAACAGCAAAGGTGGCCTGAACTAGCACATCTGCTTTTTTACTTCAGAGTGCTTGTACTATACTGACCACATCAGTAATACGTCAGCTTTGCATGTCAACTCTTCTGTGACAGGCTAAGGAAAGCCACAGGGCTGCAAATGATTCTCTGCATTGGTTTTCTCTTCCATTATCTGAGACTTTTTAACAAAATATCATTAAAGGATAAAGCCTTGTCTCTATAGACCAATGAGGAGTTAATGGAGGAATAAACACCCCCATGGGAGAGCAGGGTTTCCTGCAGAGAAGGAAAGAATCTTCAGCACAGGGAAAGAGCCCTGTGGAACTCTTTAGAAATCACCAGGAGACACTTCAAGGAGTTTAATGTTTGACACATTTATTTTGACCTTGTGATATAATCTGGGTTACAGGACAATGCCAAAAAAGCTCTGAGTTAGGTAAGCATTTTACCAAGTGCAATATTTTTATTCCCTTCAATAAAAAAATTATTTAAAAATACATAATTCTATGGGTCAGTGACTATATTTGATAAATCCCGGTGATTTTTAGGTCTTGAACACAGTAACTATCTCAAAATTCCCCAATCCTATATATGTTGTGTCAAGATGACTTTAAAATCCAAATAATAATGAAAGGCATTGAACTTGATCCCTGAGGTCCCTTTCCACTCTGGTGTTCAAAGGCTCTACTGCATTTTTCCTGGGTAAGGTTGAACTGATGCCTGAGAGGACACTATTGAAGTCCAGGATTAGGAAAAAATGTAGAAGATTTTTTGCTCTGATCAAGAGAGGAAACAGCCTGTTTGCACTTTAATTCAGGTCAAAACTTGAAAGAGTTTCAGATGTGTTTCCATATTGTGTTCCAGATTCAAAATAAGTGATTCCCCTTGTGTTCAAGAAACCTCATTCTAATAAGGGAAGCACAAACAATAATTTCAATACAACATGAAATGTTATTATAGTGTTAAATGCAAAATATCCTCACAAAGAAGAACAGGTATACATGCCACATTCTGGGTAATCAGAACTTTTTTTAGGGAAAACTAGATGTCATTTTATACTAGAAGTTAGCTAAAAGTTGGTCAGACAAGGAGACAGACAAGGACAATCCAAGCAGCTGTCACTGAATAAGCAAAGGCGTGAAAGAAAAAACAACACAGTGTGTTCAGGAAAATAATAACACTTCTCTAATTCTAGAGTATAAAAGAAAATGACTAACTGTCAAGGAAGTAGAGGAAGTAGGTATGACTTTCCTCTAACCATATAAAGGAAGGGAGTCAGTTATAAAACTATGTGACAAATGATACAGAGCCTTATGACTAATTCAAAATTCAGCCATGGTGGTTGTATTCTGCTTAGAAGAGGACCTGTCACTATGTAGATACTCAGTAAATATTTTTACAAATAAATGAATAAATGGCATACAATGATTTTGCTCTTCCAGTGATAGGAGGAGAAAATTTATGAAGGCAGACACTTCGGCTATTGGTATTTGTTTTCCATTGCACTTAGAAGGCTGAATAGAAAGCAGATGCCAGATTAGCTCTTGGGTAAAGTCCGTTTCCTAGAATGCCATTCTCAGTCCAAACAACCCAGGCCACAACCATTATCACTTAGTCAACCCATCACTATGTCGATCAAAGGATCTGGAGAGAAACACTGGGCTTTCCTGAATAACACTTTCTGACTACCAGATAAGAGAGACCTCAAATTACTAACCTCATTGTCAGGCAACTGAGTAAAAATAAAGTAACAAGCCAATAAGCCAATAAATACGTGAATAAATAAAAGGGTGACATCACCATAACATTACTAATTCCTTTTGGGCAGAGAAAGATCCAGCAATAGGTAAACATATCAAAAAGGCATAGAAGAAGATACGTAGTAACAGTAAGTATGATAGTGTCTTGTGTTGATGACAAAATTCTGAGACATGCCACATATTTATCTTCAGGGAGGTCTGGATATTTCCGTGCCAGGGACCATACTGAGCAAGATGAATATCCTAAAGCTGAGCCATTTACGATTTACTTTGTGATGTGACAGTTTGATATATTTGATATATTTGATATATTTGATATCATTACACCAAATTCACTATTTCCTAATTTAATTTTATGACTACTGCTATTTTGATTTGAAAATGTTTTCCCCATTTTAACAAGCAGTTCTGTTCTTCACTGACTAGGACACTGTAGTGAAATTAATGTCCTACTGTTCTGTAGCCTCTGCAGAATTTTTTCATATTTCATGGAACCCAAAAGTTGCACAGTTTAAAGTATGTTTTGAAGGGAGGACATATGGCAGGCAAGCAGCCACATGTTGTTTTGAACTAAAAAACAAAATAATAATGGAAAAGGGTTTAGAAAAGTGGGAAAATTGGGGCGCCTGGGTGGCGCAGTCGGTTAAGCGTCCGACTTCAGCCAGGTCACGATCTCGCGGTCCGTGAGTTCGAGCCCCGCGTCAGGCTCTGGGCTGATGGCTCAGAGCCTGGAGCCTGTTTCCGATTCTGTGTCTCCCTCTCTCTCTGTCCCTCCCCCGTTCATGCTCTGTCTCTCTCTGTCCCAAAAATAAATAAACGTTGAAAAAAAAAATTCTTTAAAAAAAAAAAAAAAAAGAAAAGTGGGAAAAGATCAAGTCAGTCATGCAGTTGAATGTCAAATCAAGGAATTTGGTCCTTTTGAAGAATCTCATGAGGCAATCCTTACATAATAGTGGACTTATGGTTATCTTTATAAATGAATTCTAATATATTTTAGCTTAAATGTGATCCCTATTTTAGATGATGAAGCAATAAACTATTGGCTCACACTATGAAAATTTATTGTCAGCATAGTTTCTCTTAATGATACAGAATCCTTTCTGGACCTCAGGATTTGGAAACCATTTTATTTCCTGCAATTTTATGCTTTTTTATTTATAAAACAAATCTGGATTTACAATGAAAAGTGATTACCAAACATTAATATTTCAATGTGAACCTACTGTCCTTTTCTCAAATGTAAAACAAAGAAACTTTACCTCCGAAAATAACCACGCTATGTCGTTAAAATAATCAAACAGACTGAAGGATTATATGACCAAGCACTCAGTGACTATGCATGTACATGCATATCCACACATAAGCTTGCACACAAACACAGAATTAAGGTCTAGTCAGGAGGCAGAAACCAGATCTCTTAATTTAACAGAGAAAAATGTAACAAAAATAATTTACCAGTATAAAAAATTGACTAGATAACTGTTTCTATTAGAGTATTCCAGCACTCTGACTTACTTTTTATGTCCATAAGTTACTTTATTCTGCACATCTTACCCCACAATTAACAATGTCAAAATTCTGGATCCTACTTCTGAGAGTTGCACTGATATTCATGCACAGTCTTATAATCACCTTTGTACATTTAAAGTCTGACAGAATGACTTTTTTCTTAAATTCATCATATTACGCTTTAATTGGATATATTACTTTGGGGTTCTTCACGACTCAATTCCATTTAATTGTGTCTATCATGTGCAAGGCCACATATTCAGTATAGTACTAAAAGTCCTAGCCAGAACCAATAGGCAAGAAAAAAAAATAAAAGCCATCCAAACTAGAAAGAAGTAAAATGGTCTCTGTTTGCACATGACATGATCTTATATATAGACAATCCTAAAGAATCCACCAAAACTGTTAGCACTAATAAATTCAGTGAAGTTGCAGGATACAATATCAACATACAAAAATCAGTTGTATTTTTGCACACTCACAAGAAACTATATGAAAAAGAAATTAAGAAAATCCCATTTACAATAGCATCAACAATAATAAAATGCTTAGGAAGAAACTTAATCAAGGAGGTGAATGATCAGTAAACATTGATGCAAGACTGAAAACTGTAAGACACTGATGAAAGACACTGAAGAAGACATGAATAAATAGAAAGGTATCCTGTGGTTGGTTGATTGGTTTTCACACAAGAAGCACCTTTAAGAAAGTTACATTTGACAATCCTCTTTATCTGAAAAAAGTTTGTTAACTGTCCTCTTAGGGGAAACGGACAATTTATGAAGCCTCCTGCTGTATTCCTTAGGTCCGTGCTCCTGCAGCAAGGTAGTTCCTGGGACTTCATTTGAGGGCCTTTTATGGCTGCTGTTCCCCTTAAGATTCTGCATTCTCCCATATCTAATTACTCTGTAAGTAAGACCTGTTCATTCTTCTGTATCTCCACATTGGCTCTGGGGCTACCCATGCCTCTCTGCTGCCTCCTTTTTGGTCCTGTGGGGTTACAAATGCCAGTTTGTCCCACTATCGTTTTTTTTTCTTTTGGCTCTCTGGGGGCTCCTCACTGTATGTGACTATGTTAGACTGGAGGCCTCAATCCAGATGCTCATTCAACCAGCTAGGACCTAAGCAGAAACACTTGGTCTAATTTTGAGTTCAAACGCAAAGACTGGTTCTTTGTCAAGTACCACTTCATGTATACCTTTCTCCCTAGAAAAACACATCAAAAAAGATGGCTCTTAAGAAGAGAGAAAAACAAGATCTGTTGCCTTTCCCTACCACTCATACTCCTCTGTATGAAAAAAGGATATATATATATATATATATATATATATATATATTCCATTTCTTACATCATCTGTATCTCAAACTTTCTCCAAAAATAAAAATCCTTATTTATTAAAATATTTCACATCTCCTTCTATGATTTTTCAGTAATTAGATAGCATAATGAAAGGCATAATTTTCGCCTATGGTAATATGGCACATACAATTACTCTTAAAACTGAAAACTTCCCCTGATTGTCATTAAGGGTGTTCTTAGTTGCAAAGCAATTTGGGGTTGTAAATACTGTCAGAATGTTTTTGTCTGTATTCTGGCTCAACTAAGTATGCAGAGCATATAATAGTTGAGAGCTCATACTCTGAAAATAAGCCACCTCAGTTTTGTGTTTCAGCTCTGAGTTACTAGACATGACTTTGTGCAAGCTGTTTAATTCTCTAAGCCTCATATTTTCCATCTGTAAAATCCATTCATTCATTACACATACTTAATGAATTCCTACCATTTTCATTATCATTATAATTACCATCATTCTGTTCAGACTCACGTGAGGTACATATTTATGTCACTGGGTTTGACTAAAGTGATTACGGAGCATTCAGTTGGTTGGGGTAAAACATACATAGCAAAGCCACAGCTCAGGTGGGAAGCGTAAGGTCAACCTTAGAGTAGCGTGCGTCTTTTCAATATCACCATAGCATTCTCTGCTTATTAGCATGGTAGCATTTTTCAAAATGTTTAGTGTTTGTGAATTTATGCCCCTCCTCCTTTACTTAAAGTCAGGGGCTATATTATTCATTTCTTTATTTCCAGGTCTTAGTAAATACCATGCACAATTATGGTAGAGTTTAATGAATTGTTTTTAAGTGAGTAAATGAATGAATGAATAATGAAGTGAGGTAGTGAGAGTTAGGAAAAACAAAAAGACAAAATAAGAAAACAGAGAAAAAAATCAACCTGGAGGATATGCTCCACCCTCTAGCCAACCACAGAATATCTGTAAAACAGAACTCATTTGGGAGGGGGTTGACAGAGAGACACCTGTGTTTGAATTTTGTGCTGTAAAGTTTGGTGCAGTAGTAATCAAAGGACAGAAATTATAAGCTCAGGAGTAACAGGGATGCCATAACTCTAAAGGAAGTAATTCAGAAAACTGTATTGTTATCAACAACATAAAAAACAACCAGTGTTGGGGTGCCTGGGTGGCTCAGTGAATTAAGTGTCTACCTCTTGGTTTCAGCTTGGGTCATGATCTCACAGTTTGTCTAAACTGTCGGCATGGAGGAGGGCCTGGGTGGCTCTCAGATGGTTAAGCATCCGACTTTAGCTCAGGTCATGATCTCACAGTTCGTGAATTCAAGCCCCACGTCGGGCTCTGTGCTGACAGCTCAGGGCCTGGAGCCTGCTTCGGATTCTGTGTCTCCCTCTCTTTCTCTACCCCTCCCCACTCATGCTCTATCTCTGCCTCTCAAAAATACATAAACATTAAAAAAATTTTTAAACTGTCAGCATGGAGCCCACTTGGGATTTTCTTTCGTCCTCTCTCTTTCCCATCTTCTGCTTGCACATGCTCTCTCTCTCTCTCTCTCTCTCTCTCTCTCAAAATAAATAAATAAACTTTGGGGGAAAAAAAAGAAACAACAGGTGTTAGCAAGGATGCAGAGAATGGGGAATCCTCCTGCACTGTTTGGTGGGAATGCAAAGTAGTGCAACCCCTCTGGAAAACACTATGAAGCTTCCTCAAAAGTTTAAAAATAGAACTACCCTACGATCCTATAATTGCACTACTAGGTATTTACCCAAAGAATACAAAAATAGTAACTAAAAGGATACATGCACCCCAATGTGCATAGTAGCATTATCTACAATAGCCAAACTGTGAAAATAGCTCAAGTGTTCATTGACTGATGAATGGATAAAGAAAATAGTGTGCATACATACAATGGAATATTGCCATCCATAAAAAAGAATGAAATATTGTCATTTATAATGAAGTGGATGGAGCTAGAGTATTATGCTAAGCAAAGTAAGTCAGTCAGAGAAAGAGAAATACCATATGATTTCACTAATATGTGGAATTTAAGAAAAAAAACAAATGAACATAGGGAAAGAAAAAGAGAGGGAAATAAACCAAGAAACAGACTCTTAAATGTAGAGAACAAACTGATGGTTACCAGAGGGGAGGTGGGGAAGGGAGGATATGGGTGAAATAGATGACAGGGATTAAGGAGTGCAACGGTTGTGATGAACACCAGGTATTGTATGGAAGTGTTGAATCACTAAATTATACATCTGAAACTTGAATAAGTGAAAGAAGGCAAGCAAGCAAGCAAAAAGAAAGAAAAAAGAAAGAAAGAAAGAAAGAAAGAAAGAAAGAAAGAAAGAAAGAAAGAAAGAAAGAAAGAAAGAAAGAAAACTTGTGGTTTTTTTATTGAACTTCAAGCAATTATAGACGGAGATGAAGCACTTCCTTCCCTTTGAATATATTAGCACTGACACTAGGAAATGGCCATTCTTGCTGAGCCAGAGTGAAAGACAAAAGCAGGAAAATATGACTATGACATAGAACCAAGTCAATCAATGTACAAATGGATTTCCCCAAGAAGACAGAACTCAAGCCAATCAAAGCTAAGCTTCATCAGTACTTTGTAAACAGAACTGAGCATTTGGCTTATGGCCACATCACTCCAATCTCTGCCCCTGTCTTCATATTGTTTTCTTTTCTACATATCCTCCTCTTCCTTGGTGGAAATAGGAATTGGTTGAAAACTAACACAAGAGAAGTTTTTGGGTGCGATAATGAACATGTTCTACAACTGGATTGTGAATATGGTTGCAGAACCCTACATTTACTAAATACCATTGAATTATATACACTTAAATAGGTGAATTTTATAAGTTATACTTCTGTGGAGTTTACAAATTAAATTTAAAATTAATAATTTTATTTTGTTAAGAGATGTTAAAAAATCAAACTACAAACAACAGAATCAGAGATGATATAGCCATCAGAGTATTTATAATCAGAATCTATTTTTATATATTTGTAAAACTCCTAATGTCCGAAAAAAAAACTGGCAGGTAATTTTTTAAGGTATAATTAACATCCAGTGTTATCTTAGTTTCAGGTAGCAGGTGATTTTTGTAATGGATAAAAGGAGAATACTTTGCAAAAGGGAATGTCTGAATAGCCAATAAATACATGAAAAGTTGTTCAACTTCCTCAGCTATCACGAAATTACAGGTAAAAGCACACTGCAATACCATTACACTCCCATAATAGTGGCTAAAATGAAAATGATAGTCGATACCAACCATCGGCGAAGATTTGAATCACAGGAACTCTCATGTATGTGAATAAATTGGTACATTTTGGAAAATCATGTTGGGCTACCTAATAAGCTAAACAACAATACCTATGACACAGCAACTCTACTTCTACTTGATATATACCTTATAGAAATGTATATGTATGTTCACCCAACAACATGTCTGAGAATATTCATAGAAATAGTATTAATAGTATCAAACTAATGACTGTACAAATATATGGATAATGCACTTTGTTATAGGCATAAAATGGAATGTTCTACCGCAATGACAATTAATGAGTTATTTCTTCATGCAAGGAGTGTTATGTAGTGATCTATTGGAGGCATGAGAAGAGCCTTTGGAATGCTAATGATGTTCATTTCACAGTATGAGTTGTGGTTATATGGGTGTTTACTTTGTGATCATTCACCAAGATGTAGAGTAATGACTTACATATATAACTGTGCATATGCCATACTTTACTAATGACGTTCAATTGGAAAAGAATGCGTGGTGGCATGCCCAGGCCAAACAACTATGTAGTGTAAATCACAGACTCTCTTATCTCTGACACCTGATCTACTACCTTACCATGCCACTGTATTATCCAATACTATTCTTTTTTTAAAAAGTCTGTATTCTGCCCATTTCTTCACTGGATTATTTGTTTTTCGGGTGTGGAGTTTGGTGAGCTCTTTATAGATTTTGGATACTAGCCCTTTGTCCGGTATGTCATTTGCAAATATCTTTTCCCATTCTGTGAATAGACACTTCTCTAAAGAAGACATCCAGATGGCCAACAGGCACATGAAGAGATGCTCAACGTCACTCCTCATCAGGGAAATACAAATCAAAACCACACTGAGACATCACCTCATGCCAGTCAGAGTGGCTAAAATGAACAAATCAGGAGACTATAGATGATGGCGAGGATGAGGAGAAACAGGAACTCTCTTGCACTGTTGGTGGGAATGCAAATTGGTGCAGCCGCTCTGGAAAACAGTGTGGAGGTTCCTGAAAAAATTAAAAATAGATCTACCCTATGACCCAGCAATAGCACTGCTAGGAATTTGCCCAAGGGATACAGGAGTGCTGATGTATAGGGGGACTTGTACCCCAATGCTTATAGCAGCACTTTCAACAATAGCCAAATTATGGAAAGAGCCTAAATGTCCATGAACTGATGAATGGATAAAGAAATTGTGGTTTATCTACCCAATGGAATACTCCGTGGCAACGAGAAAGAATGAAATCTGGCCTTTTGTAGCAATGTGGATGGAACTGGAGAGTGTTAATGCTAAGTGAAATAAGTCATACAGAGAAAGACTGATACCATATGTTTTCACTCTTATGTGGATCCTGAGAAACTGAACAGAAGACCGTGCGGGAGGGAAGGGGAAAAAAAAGGTTAGAGAGGGAGGGAGCCAAAACATAAGAGACTCTTAAAAACTGAGAACAAACTGAGGGTTGATGGGGGTTGGGAGGGAAGGGAGGGTGGGTGATGGGTACTGAGAAGAGCACCTGTTGGGATGAGCACTGGGTGTTGTATGGAAACCAATTTGACAATAAATTTCATATTTAAAAATAAATAAATAAAATGAAAATAAATAAAAAAATTAAAAGTTTGTATTCATTTTGAGACACAGAGAAAGAGAGAGAAGGGGGAAGGGGCTGAGAGAGAGAGAGGGAGAGAGAATCCCAAGTAGGCTCCATACTGTCAGCGTAGAGCCTGATGCAAGACTCGAACCCACAAACCATGATGTTGTGACTTGAGCCAAAATCAACAATCAGATGCTTAACCTACCGAGCCACCTAGGTGTCCCCCCAATACTATTTTTAATATAGTCAAGTCAGCTTCTAAAATTTAAGTTCATGATAAAAAGTAATAATGTTCTTTTTAATATTTGCTAATACATTATTGTGGTTGGGTTCATTTATTTTTTCTTGATTCTATCTTAGAATTATTTTCTATTCATAACCTATAGGGAAATACCTTACTCTAACAATTAATTCTAAATCATAACATAAAGCTGTGTGTATAAGTAAATTCTATTAAATATTAATCCTTGAGACTTTATCATCCAATCTTTTCCTTAAATTTTATAGGTAATATCTTGATTTTGAAATTTTTTTATCTGCTGATAATAGTATGTCTTGATACTCTCTTTCATTGACTATATATACCTTATGGTCTGAATAATATAGATCTTACAAGAAAATGACAAATTTAAACTTTCAAATGTCTGTTTTGGTGGCTTATTCTTTATTTCACTCAGGTTCACTAAAATTCTAAATTTAAGGCTTTATAAAAATTTCCTACATTATAAAAGATATCAATACTATTTTTTTAACTGGAAGAAATAAAACTGAATTCGTACTGTTTAACATGGATATTCATACAACTACATAATCTAAACTTGGTTATTCATATAATTAAATAACATAAACAACTATATATCCTGTCTGATATTGAGTCAATTATTTCAGTCCCTTTAGTTAAAGTGACAATATGATACATCGCTGTTAAGATTCTTTCACATAGTTAAGCAAAGATATCACCTATTTTGACACTGAGAAATACTCTTTAGCTTTGTTCTACATTGATTTTACATCAGAGATTGCATATTCCACCTCTTTCCTCCAAACTAATAGAATTATGACTCAAAATATTAGGTCATACTGTTTTACCAGGATTTCTTATTATAAGTGAATAGTTATATGAAAAGAGAAAGTAATGGAATAGCAAATCTATTTAGTCATTCTTGGCACATAAACTTTTAGCAATACGTGAAAAATACTCTCCACTCTAACTCACAACCTTTGCATTGAATCTAAGTTAACATGGTGGGAGTAGTTTCTCATAACACCTGCAACCCTCTGTTGCACTATCCGTTTTCATGTCAGAAAATGTGAGCATGTTGAGGGCATCATGTGTAATTGATCTTTATACGCTTAGCACCCAACAAGGTGTATGGCACATAAAAAGTATTTAATAAGGGGTTGTTGTACAAATGTCCATTAGTTCTTCCAGAGCACATCTTCTTCCCCTCTGGAAATTTGTGAGCTCTTTCTGTACCTCATAACTTAGCAAATTTACCAAAACCAAAAGGGAAGACTAGTAAAATGGCAGACATGTAGCCAAACAGCAATGCAATCACTGAGGGAGATAATCTCAAACCTCAGGACACATGTTACAATAGCTTCAGAGTCACCTAGATCTAGGCTTTGAATCTGAAATGCAGATAGTGAAGAAAGACTAAAGCCTAATAAATAAAACAGTAAAATCACAAATCTATATACTGTCCTTTTCTTCCCTACAGTGCAAAGCTTTGAATTCATTTAATTCAACTTTCTCCAATTCTTTAGTCTTTAAAAGAAAAGAGGCCAATGATAATGCATGTGCGCGCATGTGCGCATGCACGCACACACACACACACACACACACACGTGCACACACACACAAAACTTATTAAGAATACGTTCGACCAAATATCTTACTGTAGATGCCCTGAACACAGCAAGAATTTATCCTATGTTTAAGACTTGGTCCCTACTATAGATAAATGTTTGTGTCCCTTAAAATTCGTATGTGGAAACCTCATTCCCAATGTGATGATATTTGGAGGTGGGAACCATAGATCATGAGGGTGGAGCCCTCATGAATGGGATTAGTATCCTTGGAAAAGAAACTCCAGAGAGGTCCTTCATCCCTTCTGTTATGTGAGCACAAGTGAGAAGACAGCTGTCTATAATCCAGTTTTCAGGTCCTCACCAAACAATGAATCTTCTGGTGACTTGATTTTGGACTTATCAAAGACTTCATAATAGAGAAAAATAAACTGTTATTATAAGCTACCCGGTCTCTGGTGCTATACATGAGAGGTATGTTACCTTATTTATATGTTTACCACATACTGTGATATTTGAAATGTTATATGCTGAAAAGGCCACTCTTTAGCTTTGTTCTACATTGATTTTACAGTAGAGATTGCACATTGCACCTCTATAGGCCTTTGATCCAAACTAATAGAATTATGACTCAAAATGATAGGTCATACAAGAAATTGGATTTGATGAATCATTCTTTCCTTGAGTTAACACCAATAAGAACTAATAAATAACAACAAGAAAACATACAATGATCTGTTCTCTTACTACCCTGGAAGGGATGGGAATTTCTGTCAGCTATAATAATTATAATAAAAGTGAATAATCTCATTTACTACAGTCTGGAGCTAAGTAATCTACACATGGATTGGAGAAATTATATCTGATGCTTCTGTTTTCAAAAGAAAACTCTATCTATGGGGAAAAGCCTCAAGGGAAACAGTGAGACATCCTTAGTGTTAACAATCAGGCATAGTCTAGATGATTGCTCTCAAAGATACTGTAAAGAGGATCCTTAGTCAAAGTGAGAGCAGGCACAGAAAGACAAATTCTGTATAATGTCACTTATATGTGTAATCTGAAAACAACGAACTCATAAATACGGAGAAGACTGGTAGTTACCAGGGGCTGGCAAAATGGATGACGGTGGTCAAAAGTACAAACTTCCAATTACAAGATAAATAGGTTTGGGGGATGTAATCGTCGTCTCCCTTTTTGGGCATTATTTGTTCCATTGGGCACTTCTCTCAGAAGGATCTGAGATGGTCCAGACCAGCTCCCTCTGCCTCCTGGGGAAAACACAGAGTTAATTCTCTGTACAGTCCTCTAAATTTAGTCCTCTGACACAGGTTGCTTCTTCCAGACTCTCCTCTGGAGACAAATTTGGGAGCATAGCTTTGCCTTGGTACATGCCCCTTAAAAATTCTAAGGGACATGGGTCAATTAGAAAATTCTGAGTGTTTCTCTAAAGTTCCTTACAAAGTCTCCCCTCCTGTATTGGTAAGGAAGAGGGTGGCAGAAACACACCATATATCAACAACTCTCTTACTCAAAAAAAAGCCTTCTCATCCAAAAAAGTTTCCCTTCTCAATTTAAGGTATTTTAATAACTTAATGTACCTTTAAGTAGATACTAAGATCTCAAAATTGAGATCTCAAATTTGAGGACTTCATTGGCAAGCTGATCTATTATCTTTGCTTTGTATTACTCTCAGTCTTTGGGACCTTTAGCCCAAAATAAATACAAAGAGTCTCATTTTGTTATCCTATTTTATATTGATGCAACACTAGTTCTCCCTCTTACTGCCAGCAAGAGAGGACCACCAACTTCACCCTGAGTCAGACTATTACTGATAAGTATTTGGGATGAAATGTGCCTTTCAGAATTGCTGCCATCCACATTCCAATCAACTCTTATGTAAGCTTAATCTATCTCTCAATGACACTGGACCCAATTTAGCCTCCATAATAGGTGTCTTAGATACCTCTGGGGATGATAAAAACATAAGGAGAAGCCATCCTGGAGTAGATATAAGCCCAACCAAGAGTGGATGTAAATGGAATCAGCTTGTGACTATCCAACTTCTATATTTAGCACCTAGCATAATGGCTGGCATAGAGTAGACACTCAATGCATTGTAGGTCTCTTCTCTACTGAACCTCATTTTTCAAATTAAGAAAATAATATACAATTTTTTCCCATTTTCCCCAATTCCTCTGGAGAGAAAAATCATGAGATATCGCATATGCAAGAGCACTGTATACACTCTGTCTGTACATATATTCTACCCAGAAATCTTTCATGAAACTAATTATCTGATAGAATGGGTTCAGAGCTCATTTTGAAAACAGGGTGAAATCCATATTTACTTCAACTGTGTGAAGAATGCATAGATGATAATATTTTCATTTAATGCCAGAAAAATAAGACTAAAGTGGCAACAGCCCTTACCCAAAGCCAAGCAAATTCAGAGGCAGACGGGTTAGTCAGTTCTTTACAGGTATCGTCAGCCCAACACTAGATAAAACGATGAGAAGAGCATGGTGAGACATCGTATGTTCCAACTTTAGGAAAAAGGTTAGCATTTACAGTTGATGCCCTGGTGATCCACTCTCCTTCTGATAAACATCTCTATCCATCAAGGCACTCATGAGCATAACTCCTGACCGAGGGATAACCATGCAATCTGTTTTCATCAAAGAAAGAAAGAAAAGATTGCCGGGGATTGGTACATAACTTAGTATAGCAAGACATTTACTGGGCCTTTGCAGCAATGCCATTTTACTTATAAACAGTTTAGAGGAGGAATATTTATGGCCCTTCGACCTCTCCCACTGGCCCTGAAAGAAATTGGATTTTCAACCAAACCCATTTACAGGGATAGAGCTATTCATTCTAATAAAACCACATGGTAAGCGCATTAAGTAGGGGAAAAAAAATGTCTTTTGATGAACAGAGACATTATACCCACAGGAATGGCAGCAGCCTCAGTGAAAGTTAAGCTTGGCTGCTTCTGGTCTCACTTGAAATTTTTCCAGTTCTTAAAACATGGTAATACTACAATAGGCTGCTTTAGAGATGTACAAGTGTAATTAAGCAATAGGCCCAATTTCAGCCTTGATACTTGGGGCATGAGGTGATGTATGATGAAAAATGCCACAACCCCTTAAGAGGAACTTGAACTTCTAATATATATACCTCTAGTACCAAATTCACAGGAAAATGATACCAAAATGTATGGAATATGATACTTATCTTTGAGAAATACTTTATCTATCTGGAGAGAAGAGACCAGTGTATGCAGTATACAGCATTACAAAATTAAGCACAACTGGAAGTTAAAAAAAACAGACTGTCAACGATTAGAATTCAGATGAATTTCCCTAACCTATGGCAGTGAGATCTGTGAAAAGAATATGAATTCAAAAACGTTTGGAGGAAATATGGACTGAGCTTAGCAATTGACACATGATGGGGCACCTGGGTGGCTGTCGGTTAAGCGTCTGACTTCAGCTCAGGTCATGATCTCATGGCTTGTGGGTTTGAGCCCCATGTCAGGCTCTGTGCTGACAGCTCGGAGCCTGGAGCCTGCTTCAGATTCTGTGTCTCCCTCTCTCTCTGCCCCTTCCCTGCTTGTGCGCTCTCTCTCTCTCTCTCTCTCTCTCTCTCTCTCTCCCTCTCAAAAATAAATAAACATAAAACATTAAAAAAAAAAAGAAATTGATATGTGAGAAAGAAGAAGATATTAATGATCACACCCTTGTTCCTGACTGAAAAGAATTAATGAATGGTGGTGACATTCACTGAGACATGGAAAACTGAGCAAAAATTGGGAGGAAAAATAATGAGTTAATTTAGATGTGCTGAGTTGCAATGTTCTATGGGTCACTCAAAAACATCCAACAGTGGTCCGGTGACATAAATAAAGTCCAGTGGGCATATATATATGCTGAAGGTGAAGAGCTCATGGTTGCCAGGGAAATAAGGTTAGCTCTGAATATTTAAACCTTTGCTTTTTACTTTTGAGATTATATGAGTTAATCTCTTGTGACTTTACCAAGTTTTAACCTTGTTTTTAAAGAAAGATGTGTTATATTTAACAATATGTAGAAGAAATATAGTAATAATTCATATGTTGCTTAAGGAAAGGCATTCTGAATTATACCTAATTGTCCAATCATCTGTAACTGTCTCCTTAAATTCATTTTTAGTGCTCTCTGGCAACACTTCGGGAATAAAGTCCCTAAAAGGAATAAAAGCTGCCAGGTAGCATATAAATCTAGGCTTTCCAACTTGGGGAAGGCAAAGAAATATTTGGCAAGAATTCAGTTTATTGTGCCTGCTGGTGTAGGAGCTATCATGCTCTGGAATTGGGGTCGCTCATCCAAGTACTAATCAGTGGAGTATAGGTAGTGACATTTCTTCTGGGTGAGCCACAAGCAGCACGAGAAGCAAAGAATATAAATAAAACAAAAAGACAAGCAACAATACACACACACACACACACACACACACACACACACACACACAAATTTCAGCCTGCAGAGACTAGGTTTTAAATGGTCATGGAAAGGTCTAAGCTTGGAGAAGATGGGGCAAAGAAATCATACATTAGGCAGAAAAATGGGACTATGAGAATACATGACAAGAAGCCGTTGCTTCTTTATCTTTATACAAAAGTCCTCCAATTTCCCTAGGTGCTGGAAACCAAAACCAATTTCCTTGCTAATCAGCAAAATGAAAGAGCAAGTCTATATGCATTATGAAGAGAATTTAAGAGAAAATTCCAGTTTTTCTCTACAAATATAAGCAGTTGATGAACTAAACCAAGCAGAATGAGTAGGGGGAGGGGTGGTGGTATGAAGTATCTTGAGAAATACTAACATAGGAGACATGGACAGAGAATAAGATGCCTACAAACATATTCCAAGAGGAAATAACGGGACTTAACTGAAATTAAAATAATAAACTGCTGGCTAATAAGAAGCCTTAGGGGACCAGATCTAACTTATGAATAAGAGTGTTATGTTATTAAAATATTATTTGTATATAATTAACGAAACAAGACCGTAATTCAGTGTGTAATGTACAAAAAGGTGAGATTTGAGGACTGTGAATGCAGAAAAGTACTCAAAAGGACAAGATGAATCTCTATCATTTCAAAAGGAAAGAAGAAAAACAGATTACTCCACCTCTGGGGCTATCAGACTTTTTTTTTTTTTTTTTTTTTTTTTTTTTTAGAGAGAGAGAGCGAGAGTGTGTGAGTTGGGGAAAGGAACAGAGGGAGACAGAGAGAGAATCCCAAGGAGGCTCCATGCTCAGGGTGAGCCCAACTCAGAGTTTGATCCCACGACCCTGGGATCATGACCTGAGCCAAAATCAGGAGTCAGATAATCAACTGAGTGAGGCACCCAGGTGCCCCCAGAGAAAGATTTTTTAACTTGGCTGCTTAGATATAACAAAGTTTAAACAAGCAGTGTTTATTATAAATGCAGAATGCATGGATTCTTGCCAAATGAAAAGTCAGATGCTAGCTCAGTGAATATGAAGTGTTGGTACCAAGGGAAATGCGAGATGTTTGTGCTACAACTGGGAAGTGAGAAAGAATATTTGACCACAACCACGACTCATGAAGATTGATATGAGTTATGCTGGGAGTAAGAATGAAACGTTATTTCTCTCCCAATGGAAAAATAAGGAAGCCATTGGTCAATGCAGAATGTTCAGATATGGGTCAATATGTTTTCCTATGAGGTCCTCTATAAGCCAATAAAGCAACATAACTCTGTGTTCTGGGGAAGAGGATGGAATCATTGAATTTGGATACCCATTTCTGTCCCCACTCAGTGATACCATGTAGACTAGAAAAATAAAGGGATAAAGTGACCTGGTGTGCACAAATGGCATTCAAAATATTTCTTAGCTTATAGGTCATAGACCCCAACCATGATCAGAAGAGGCCAACAAGAATGTACATAAGCCATGAATACCTGCTACATCCATACCAGTGAGGACCAGTGGAATTTCCACCCTGTGACTTTTATTTGCTCCTCAAGGTCACAATGGGTGGATGAGACTGTTACTATGCTTCTAAAGGAACTTTTGCTTCTAAGGAAGCTAAGCAAACCTTGCTGCCATATTATTTCTCTATTAATATCTTTGTAAATCTCATGTTAATGGGATTGTTAACAGTATAATTCTTCCAGCTCAATGACAACAAACCTGCTGCCAGGTCCTGCCAAACACATCTCT
Organism: Neofelis nebulosa; assembly: GCF_028018385.1. Classification (NCBI taxonomy): domain Eukaryota; kingdom Metazoa; phylum Chordata; class Mammalia; order Carnivora; family Felidae; genus Neofelis; species Neofelis nebulosa. The sequence continues at coordinate 13,210,413 of NC_080790.1, forward strand.
GAAACTTTTGATCATTCCTTATATTTTTATTTGCATTTACTTCTCCACTGTCATTACTTTCTTGGACTTTTCTATCCATATCCAGCTGATTTTTCTATCTATATTTCTTACCTCTTCCATTCATCCTTCATACTGCCACAAGAAAGGAGTGCTAAAAATATTAATGATCTGCATAAAAAATACTCACTTTATAAAAATTAAAGGCACATTTCTCTTCATGGGACTCAAAACTTATTTAAAAATTGGCTTGAACCTTCCTTTTCACCTGCAACCTTTACTGCTACGTAATTCTCCATCACCCCAATGCTCCATCATCTTTTCGAGTTTGAGGGCTGAATAACTCCTAGCTCTCCAAAGAGTACTTTGCTTATGCACTCATGTAATTTTGATGTGGGCTTGTGTTTCCCAGCCCTTAGATGTTTTGAAAACTTCATGACTGTTCTAAATTATTCACTTCCTCTTTCTGTAACAAGATCATACCTTCCTGCCACACTGACATCAGGCTTGGCTATGTGATTTGTTTGGCCAATGAATGTGAGCAGAAGTAATATTTCTTTGCAGAAGGTTTAAGAGTCTTGACATAATCCTGACACCACTCTTTTCCTTTTGCAGTGAGACTAGCATGTCCCAATTAGAGGCTGCTCCCTCAGCTTGGATGACAGAATGAAACTGCGTGGAACAGAGCTGCAGTGGATTCACACAACATGAAGAATAGGCTTGATTAATTTTGTAAGTTATTCAGCAAAAAAAGACTGTTGCAGAGATCTCATTAAATAAGGTCCAAATATCATTTCCAGGTCTGTGGCAATTGAAACTGCTCCCTAGGTTCTCATGCCTCCCTTCCTCTTACATAGTCCTCTCTACATTCACTTCAATGAGTGTTACTGGATTCTGTCCCATGTAAACCCAGTCCTGAAGTCGAGCCCCTTCACAGTTCTCTGGAACAAATCTCATCATATTCAGAAGTCCGTGAGTGTGGAAAATTTGGATGGCTGAGTGACTGGATTACAGCTCACAGTACACAGTCTTCTGTTGACCCCCTTTCAGCTCCTCATACTCCACAGCCTTCTAAAACCTCGCTGCAAATCAGGACCCTCTCCACCATCCACAGTGCTCCCCTAGAAAGGTAAGCAAGCACCATGCTCCTATGGCATCTCTGTCTTGGCATAGCCCCTCAGAGCAGCCTGTTTTCTCCCAGATCTATTCCCATCAACTATTTAAACCAAAATTTCATTTGATCTGAAATTATATTTTAATGCTATCCCCACTAAAGTCCTACCCGAGGAGATAATATCTAACATCGTATCAGACTTTTCCACCGTAAAAGCACTTTCAAGTCCATTATCTTATCATTTCAACTCTATTTGGCCTCAGTCACTGTGGAGGTAAGTGCTGTGACTTAAATATTACATGGAATCTGTAGCTCTCAGCACAGTATCCACCACATGGTGGGTACTCAGTCAATATCTGTGGGTGAATGATGAATAAATGAAAGCATGAACACAACTATTAAGTGACAAGTCAATAATCATATCTTCTAAGGGACAGAACAGGGATTTCAGGTCACGTCTCAGATTCCAGTGGCCATGGCCTTATTACACTGTGCTTCTCACATGAACTTCCAGCCCTTTCACTGTGGAAGGGTGCAAACAGAGGTAGAGTGAACACAGTCTAATGACTTAAAGAGAGGGCCAAATATCAGACAAGTATTGGGCTAAAGGCTTTTAACATGTTTTCCAATCTGCACTTTCAATGAGAAGTCTAAGAATACTCTGAGATTTTCTATAGGTATCTGTAAAATGGAATTTTTCCTCTACAGTGTGTTTTGTTTACCTATATGAAACTGTGTGAATGCAGATCATATAAATTCAGCATATCTGGGTGTTCCAAAGGGACAACCTAAATTGAGATGTCAAAGTCATAAATTCTACCAGCAAACACTTTCTTCCTCACTCTGCAATGATAGATGACAAGTTGTTTCTATCTGTTAAATAATTCATCCTCTTCAGTGTTTACAAGTTACAAACATAAGAGGATTTACACTTTGATAATCACACTAAACTCGACATTTTGAAAGCCTAGACTCAGTTTTTATAAATGAATAGGCTTATTATTTCTTAGCTGCTGTTGTCACAGAAGGAATGTAATCATCATTCTCTCCTAGAAACGCATAATTTGGAGTCATACAATCTGTGTGCAGGTTTTATCTCAACTACGTATTGATTGTTAGACCTGGAGCACGGCATAAAGTTCAGGTTTGTGATCTCTGAAGTAGCATGAATAATGAACATAACTGAGCAGTGACGATAAAATGAGGTAAGATGGTGGCTTTCAAACTCTCATTTTATCAAGATTCAAGGGTGAGGAGAGGCCAAGCCAGAGAAGCCACTGACTCCACCCCATCCTCCACTGCTCAGACCAGAGAAAGCCAGATTTTTAACTTTGCTGATCTCAGCTGTGAGCCCTCAAATTCCCAGTTCAATTATTTGCTGACCACATCAGTAGTTGTTTCCATTAGGAACACTCCCTCACAATTGCCCAACACTGTAGAGATATGAATCTCATTTCTAAACCTTACATGATACCAGAAAATTATCTTTCCCACTTGGATGCTGAAAGACTGAGGCCCTAAAAGATTAAGTGACTTGCCATGGTTTCCAAGATGAGGCAGCGTTCGCTCCCAACCAGGGAGGTGTGCTCTTCCTGTAGCTCCGGGCAGCCTTCACGGTCCTGTTTTCTCTAATACACAAGATACCATCTTTAATTTGAAAACTGTTTGCCTTTTCAGATGACCTATGTTCTCACAATAAACAAGCCAGATTCTCATTTTTCTTCAAAGAATGAAATTTCAGGCTTATCTTAAGGAGAAGGTGAAAGCATCAATTCAAAATCTGATATGACTTATAGCATAGCCTATGTTTCTGTTTCTAAGGCCACAAAGAACACATTGTCTCCAGAATATGGAGATAGTCATCCCAGCCCCAGCAGAGCACATGAGGAGGGACATCTGTCCCTCGATGGGAACAATAAATGTACTAGCAACAAGTATCACCTGATTTTCTTATTGACACTAACATTTTTCTCATTTAAGAGGAGAAACTATATGGATTTTTTTTAAGTTAATATATTCTGTCCTTCTCATCCATATCCCAAATGCCTTTCCATGGGTATACTGAGACATTTTCTCTACTTACCGAATTCCTTAATTCATCCAATTTATTAAACAAGCAGTAAGTACCTATCCTATGCTGGACAAGGGGCTAGGCACCGTGAATACCAAATTTATAAAAGTCAGTTCCTGCCATCAAGGCATTTGCAATATGGCTAGAAAGAAGTAACTTGTATAAATAAAAAACAGAATGAGAGAAGTATGTGAGAGAGAGGTACAAAGAATTATAGGAATCAGCAAGTAAAGACTACTTTGACAGAGATAATCAGCAGCAGTTTCTGGGGTGAGACAGTCTGGTGCTGCAAGTTCATGAGTACATGGACCCTCACCTGGTAAAAATGAGGGTGGGGGAGGGGGTTATTCATGTTGGAAAGAATGATAAGGCCAAGGAGACAGTCTTAAAAGGAGCAAAATATCCTTTTAGAAGTTAGGGAGTCTAGATTTCATTTTAGCTCCAACATTTTCATCAGCTATATCACCCAAGCTGTATGATCTTGGACAAGTTATTTGATTTTCCTTTACCTTAATTCAATTAATCATTTTTAAAATAGAAAGTAGAATAGATGTCATCATAAAAATATGGATCTTCAAACATCATTTTGCTTGAGTTTTGGGGTCTATTTTTAAAGGTCCCTGATAATACTTATTGTTAACTTAGACACATTCATTGGCATAACTTACAGAGTTCAAAAAATTGGGCCAATATGAGTGAAGTGAGAGATAAATAAAAGAAGAAAAAACATTTATTTATTTAATTAATTAAAATTTAGTTGGCTAATATACAGTGCAATATTGGTTCCAGGAGTAGAATTCAATGATTCATCACTTACATACAACATCCAGTGCTCATCACAAGGGTCCTCCTTAATGCCCATTACCCATCTAGCCCATCTCCCATCTATTTCCCTCCATTAACCCTCAGTTTGTTCTCTATTGTTAAGAGCCTCTTTATCCCCCACTTCCCATGTATTCATCTATTTTGTTTCCTAAATTCCACATATGAGTGAAATCACATGGTATTTGTCTTTCTGATTGACTTATTTCACTTAGCATAATACATTACAGCTCCACCCATGCCATTGCAAAGGGCAAGATTTCATTCTTTTTAATGGTTGAGTAATATTCCATTGTGTATATATACCATGTCTTCTTTATCCATTCATCAGTTCATGGACATTTGGGCTCTCTCCATATTCGGCTATTGTTAATAATGCTTCTATAAACATTGGGGTGCACATACCACTGCAAATCTGTATTTTTGTATCCTTTGGGTAAATACCTAATAGAGCAATTGCTGGATCATACGGTAGTTCTATTTTTAGTTTTAGAGAAACCTCCATACTTTTCTCCAGGGTGGCTGCACTAGTTTTCATTCCCGCCAGCAGTACAAAAGGGTTCTCCTTTCTCTGCAGCCTCAGCAACACCCGTTGTTCCTTGTGTTGTTAATTTTAGCCATTCTGAAAGGTGTGAGGTAGTATCTCAGTGTGGTTTTGATTTCTATTTCCCTGATGATGAGGGATGTTGAGCATCTTTTCAGTGTCTATTAGCCATCTGGATGTCTTTGCAAAAGTGTCTACTCATCTCTTCTGCCCATTTCTTACTTGGGTTGTTTTTTGGGTGTTGAGTTTGATACATTCTTTATAGATTTTGGATACTAATCTTTTATCAGACATGTTGTTTGCAAATATCTTCTCCCATTCCCTAGGCTGCTTTTGTGGATTGTTTCCTTTGCTGCACAGAACCTTTTTATCTTGATGAAGTTCCAATAGTTCATGTTTGCTTTTGTTTCCCTTGCGTTCAGCAACATGTTTAGTAAGTATAGTAAGTAAGAAGTTGCTCCAGCCAAGGTCAAAGAGGTTGCTGCCTGTGTTGTCTTCTAGGATCTTGATGATTTCCTGCTTCACATTTAGGTATTTCATTCATTTTGAATTTATTTTTGTATATGGTCCAGTTTCATTCTTATGCATGTTGCCATCTAATTTTCCCAACACTATATATTGAAGATACTGTCTTTAGAGACAGGAAGGGAGATGGCGGGATAAGAGGACTCTGGACTCACCTCGTCCTGCTGATTGCTTAGATTCCACCCACATTGGCCTAAATAACACAGAAAACTGCCAGAAGACTAGCAGAATGAACTCTCCAGAGCCAAGGGTAGACAAGAGGCCCACAGAAGAGGGTAGGAAGGGAGGAGAGGTGGTGCATGCTATATAGACTGGTGGGAGGGAGCTGGAGCAGTGGAGGGGCAGCCCTCTGGGCAAGGCAGGGCCCCCAAAGCCTCGCTTGCAAAAGCAGAGGGGCCAGATTGCATGAGTTCTGACAGCCAGCAGGGCTTAACATCTGGAATGTTAAAAGTCAACAGCTCTATTCTCGGAGAGTGGGGAGGGCAAGAGGACGCCAGGAAGGAGAGCTGTTGACTCCAGGAAGAAGAGACCTCAGCGGGGAACAAAGGCACTGGAAAGCACCATCTCCCTCTCCCATTCCCCAGACGAAACCCCAAAGGAAACCATTTCACTGAACTTGCTCGCACTGCGCAAACACACAACGCTGTGCTTCTGTGGATCCATCCCTCCAACGGGTCTGCCTCCTTCCCGGTGCTGCAGGGCCCCTCCTCAGTCGACCACTGAGGGCAAAGTGAGCTAAGCCTGCCCCTCCCACCCCTGTGTACCTTGCAGATCCACCCTGTCTAATACACACTTGGCCAGATCCTATCGAAGCAGCACCACACACCTGGCAGTGTGCAAGCAGCCCAGACAGGGGCCACACCACTCCACAGTGAGTTTTGCCCCTGGGAGAGGGGAAGATAAGGTACACACCAGTCTTACTGTGGCCCCAGCAATGGGCTGGGGGCAGACATCAGGTCTGACTGTGGCCCTGCCCACCAACACAAGTTTCTCCAGACAGCACAAGGGAAGTGCCCTGCAGTTTGGAGCTACTACAGGGACTACCCAAAATGACAAAACGGAAGAATTCTCCTCAAAAGAAACTCCAGGAAGTAGTGACAGCTAACAAATTGATCAAAACCGATTTAAGCAATATAACTGAACAAGAATTTAGAATAATAGTCATAAAATTAATCACTGGGCTTGAAAAAAGCATACAGGACAGCAGAGAATCTATTATTACAGAGACCAAAGGACTAAGAAATAATCATGAGGAACTAAAAAAAAATGCTATAAATGAGATCCAAAATAAAATGGAGGCAGCCATAGCACGAATTGAAGAGGCAGATGAGAGAAGAGGTGAATTTGAAGATAAAATTATGGAAAAAGAGGAATCTGAGAAAAAGAGAGAGAAAAAAAATCCAGGAGTATGAGGGGAAAATTAGAGAACTAAGTGATGCAATCAGACGGAACAATATCCATATCATAGGAATTCCAGAAGAGAGAGAAAGGGGCTGAAGGTGTACTTGAACAAATCATAGCTGAGAACTTCCCTGATCTGGGGAAGGAAACAGGCATTGAAATTCAAGAGGCACAGAGAACTCCCTTCAGACGTAACTTGAAATGATCTTCTGCATGACATACCATTGTGAAACTGGCAAAATACAAGGATAAAGAAAAAATTCTGAAAGCAGCGAGGCATAAACAGGCTCTAAATTATAAAGGGAGACCCATAAGACTAGTGGAAGACATATCTACTGAAACTTGGCAGGCCAGAAAGGAATGGCAGGAAAACAAAATGGCAATGTGATGAACAGTAAAAACATGCAGCCAAGAATCCTTTATCCAGAAAGTCTGTCATTCAGAATAGAAGGAGAGATAAACGTTTTCCAAGCAAACAAAAAATGAAGGAATTCATCACCACTAAACCAGCCCTACAAGAGATCATAAGGGGGACTCTGTGAGTGAAATGTTGCAAGGACCACAAAGAACCAGAGACATCACTACAAGCATGAAATCTACAGATATCACAATGACTCTAAACCCATATCTTTCCATAATAACACTGAATGTAAATGGACTAAACGCTCCAACCAAAAGACATAAGGTAACATAATGGATATATTAAAAAAACAAGACCCATCTATTTGCTATCTACAGGAGACTCATTTTAGACCTGACACCTTCAGATTGAAAGTGAGGGAATGGAGAACTGTCTATCATGCTTCTGGAAGTCAAAAGAAAGCTGGCGTAGCCATACTTATATCAGACAAACTACACTTTAAATTAAAGGCTGTAACAAGAGATGAAGAAGGGCAATATATAATGATTATAGGGTCTATCCATCAGGAAGAGCTAACAATTATAAATGTCTATGCACTGAATACGGAAGTCCACAAATATATAAAACAATTAAACACAAACATAAGCAACCTTACTGATAAGAATGTGGTCATTGCAGGGGACTTTAATACTCCACTTACAACAATGGATAGATCATATAGACACAGGATCAATAAAGAAACAAGACCCCTGAATGATACATTGGATCAGATGGACTTGACAGATATATTTAGAACTCTGCATCCCAAAGCAAAAGAATATGCTTTCTTCTCTAGTGCACATGGAACATTATCCAAGATAGACCACATACTGGGTCACAAAACAGCCCTTCATAAGTATAAAAGAACTGAGATCATATCATGCATACTTTCAGACCACAATGCTATGAAACTTGAAATCATCCACAGGAAAAAGCCTGGAAAACCTCCAAAAGTATGGAGGTTAAAGAAAACCCTACTAAAGAATGAATGGGTCAACCAGGCAATTAGACAAGAAATTAAAAAATATATGGAAACAAATGAAAATGAAAATACAACAATCCAAACGCTTTGGGATGCAGCGAAGGCAGTCCTGAGAGGAAAATAAATTGCAATCCAGGACTATCTCAAGAACAAGAAAAATCCCATGGGAATGCAAGCTGGTGCAGCCACTCTGGAAAACAGTATGGAGGTTCCTCAAAAACTAAAAATGGAACTACCCTATGACTGAGCAATTGCACTACTAGGCATTTATCCATGGGATATAGGTGTGCTGTTTCAAAGGGACATATGCACCCCCATGTTTATAGCAGAACTATCAACAATAGCCAAAGTATGGAAAGAGCCCAAATGTCCCTGTATGGATGAATGGATAAAGAAGATGTGGTGTATATATATACAACGGAGTATTACTTGGCTATCAAAAAGAATGAAATCTTGCCATTTGCAACTACGTGGATGGAACTGGAGGGTATTACGCTAAGTGAAATTAATCAGTCAGAGAAAGACAAAAATCATATGACTTCACTCATATGAGGACTTTAAGAGACAAAACAGATGAACATAAGGGAAGGGAAACAAAAATAATATGAAAACGGGGGGGGGGAGAGGGACAAAACAGAAGAGACTCATAAATATGGAGAACAAACTGAGGGTTACTGGAGGGGTTGGGGGAGGGGATATGGGCTAAATGGGTAAGTGGCACTAAGGAATCTACTGCTGAAATCATTGTTGCACTATATGTTAATTTGGATGTAAATTTTAAAAATAAAAAATATAATTAAAAAAAAGAAACAAAAAATCCCAAATACAAAATCTAACAGCACACCAAAAGGAAATAGAAGCAGAACAGCAAAGGCACCCCAAACCCAGCAGAAGAAGAGAAATAATAAAGATCATAGCAGAAAGAAACAACATAGAATCTAAAAAACTGTAGAGCAGATCAATGAAACCAAGACTTGATTTTTTGGAAAAATAAACAAAATTGATAAACCTCTAGCCAAGCTTCTTAAAAAGAAAAGGGAGAGGACACAAATAGATAAAATCATGAATGAAAATGGAATTATTAAAACCAATCCCTCAGAAATAAAGCAATTATCAGGGAATACTATGAAAAATTATATGCCAACAAACTGGACAACTTGGAAGAAATGGACAAATTCCTAAGCACCCACACAGGGTGCAAATTCCTAAGCACCCACTCCAAAACTCAAACAGGAAGAAATAGAAAACTTGAACAGACCCATAACCAGCGAAGAAATTGAATCAGTTATCAAAAATCTCCCAACAAATAAGAGTCCAGGACCAGATGGCTTCCCTGGGGAATTCTACCAGACATTTAAAGCAGAGATAATACCTATCCTTCTCAAGCTGTTCCAAAAAGTAGAAAGGGAAGGAAAACTTCCAGACTCATTCTATTAAGCCAGCATTACTTTGATTCCCAAACCAGACAGAGACCCAGCAAAAAAAGAGAACTACAGGCCAATATCCCTGATGAATATGGATGCAAAAATTCTCAACAAGATACTAGCAAATAGAATTCAATAGCATATAAAAAGAATTATTCACCATGATCAAGTGGGATTCATTCCTGGGCTGCAGGGCTGGTTCAACATTCGCAAATCAATCAATGTCATACATCACATTGATAAAAGATAAAAACCATATGATCCTGTCAATCGATGCAGAAAAAGCATTTGACAAAATTCAGCATCCTTTTTAATAAAAACCCTCAAGAAAGTTGGCATAGAAGGAACATACTTAAACATCATAAAAGCCAATTATGAAAAGCCCACAGCTAATATCATCCTCAATGGGGAAAAACTGAGAGCTTTCCCCCTGAGATCAGGAACACGACAGGGATGTCCACTCTCACCACTGTTTTTTAACATAGTGTTGGAACTGCTAGCTTCAGCAATCAGACAACAAAAGGAAATCAAAGGCATCAAAATTGGCAAAGATGAAGTCAAGCTTTCACTTTTTGCAGATGACATGATATTATATATGGAAAACCTGATAGACTCCACCAAAAGTCTGCTAGTACTGATACACGAATTCAGCAAAGTCGCAGGATAAAAATTAATGTTCAGAAATCAGTTGCATTCTTGTACATTAATAATAAATCAACAGAAAGACAAATACAGAAACTGATCCCATTCACAACTGCACCAAAAATCATAAAATACCTAGGAATAAACAAAACCAAAAATATAAAAGATCTGTATGCTAAAAATTATAGACAGCTTATGAAGGAAATTGAAGAAGATACAAAGAAATGGAAAAACATTCCTTGCTCATGGATTGGGAGAATAAATATTGTTAAAATGTCAATACTACCCAAAGTGATCTACATATTCAATGCAATCCCAATCAAAATTGCACCAGCATTATTCTCAAAGCTAGAACAAGCAATCCTAAAATTTGTATGGAACCACAAAAGACCCCAAATAGCCAAAATAATATTGAAGAAGAAAACCAAAGTGGGAGGCATCACAATCCCAGACTTTAGCCTCCACTACAAAGCTGTCATCATCAAGACAGCATGGTATTGGCACAAAAACAGGCACACAGACAAATGGAATAGAATAGAGACCCCAGAATTGGGCCCACAAATGTATGGCCAAATAATCCTTGACAAAGCAGGAAAGAGTATCCAATGGAAAAAAGACAGTCTCTTTAACAAATGGTTCTGGGAGAACTGGACAGCAACATGCAGAAGAATGAAACTGGACCACTTTTTTACACCATTCACAAAAATAAACTCAAAATGGATAAAGGACCTGAATGTGAGACAGGAAACCATCAAAACCCTAGAGGAGAAAGCAGGAAAACACCTCTCTGACCTCAGCTGCAGCAATTTCTTACCACATCTCCAAAGGCAAGGGAATTAAAAGCAAAAAATGAACTACTGGGACCTCATCAAGATAAAAAGCTTTTGCACTGCAAAGGAAACAATCAACAAAACTACAAGGCAACCGATGAAATGGGAAAAGATATTTACAAATGACATATCGGACACAGGGCTAGTATCCAAAATCTATAAAGAACTCACCAAACTCCCCACTTGAAAAACAAATAATCCAGTGAAGAAATGGGCAGAAGACATGAATAGACGTTTCTCTAAAGAAAACATCCAAATGGTCAACAGGCACATGAAAAGATGCTCAACGTCAGTCCTTATCAGGGAAATACAAATCAAAACCACACTGCTATACCACCTCATGCCAGTCAGAGTGGCTAAAATGAACAAATCAGGAGACTATAGATGCTGGAGAGGATGTCGAGAAACGGGAACCCTTTTGCACTGTTGGTGGGAATGCAAACTGGTACAGCTGCTCTGGAAAACAGTGTGGAGGTTCCTCAAAAAATTAAAAATAGACCTACCCTATGACCCAGCAATAGCACGGCTAGGAATTTACCAAGGAATACAGGAGTGCTGATGCATAGGGTCACTTGTACCCCAATGCTTATAGCAGAACCTTCAACAATAGCCAAATTACAGAAAGAGCCTAAATGTCCATCAACTGATGAATTGATAAAGAAGTTGTGGTTTATAGATACAATGGAATACTACGTGGCAATGAGAAAGAATGAAATCTGTCCAGTTGTAGCAACGTGGATGGAACTGAAGAGTGTTATGCTAAGTGAAATAAGTCATACAGAGAAAGAGAGATACCATATGTTTTCACTCTTACGTGGATCCCGAGAAACTTAACAGAAGACCATGGGCGAGGGGAAGGGGAAATACAAAGTTACAGAGAGGGAGGGAGCCAAACCAAAAGAGACTCTTAAAAAACTGAGAATAAACTGAGGGTTGATGGGGGGTAGGAGGGAGGGGAAAGCGGGTGATGGGCATTGAGGAGGTCATCTGTTGGGATGAGCACTGGGTGTTGTATGGAAACCCAATCTGACAATAAATTTCATATTTTAAAAAATGGAGATACTTTTTTCCATTGGATATTCTTTCCTTCTTTGTCAAAGATGAATTGACTATATAGTTCGTGAGTCCCTTTCTGGGTTTTCTATTCTGTTCCATTGATCTATGTATCTGTTTTTGTGCGAGTACCATACGGTCTTGATAACTTCAGCTTTGTAATATATCGTGAAATCCAGCATCATGACGTCTCCAGCTGTGTGTGTGTGTGTGTGTGTGTGTGTGTGTGTGTGTATTTTCACAATTGCTTTGGCTATTCAGGGTCATCTGTGGTTCCAAACAAATTTTAGGATTGTTCGTTCTAGCTCTGTGAAGAATGCTGGTGGTATTTTGATAGGGATTACATCAAATGTACATAGACGTTTTAACAATGTTTGTTTTTCCAATCCATGAGCATGGAATACTTTTCCAATTCTTTGTGTCCTCTTCAAAGTCTGTATTTTAAAGACTATTTAAAAATTGGTGTTCCACACTGAAGCCAACTGTTATAAATGGCTATGGAAAAGATTACACTAGTTCCCATGAAAATAATGAATTGAATGAGAGTTCAAAACCTCAAAAGGAAGAGAATGAAGTTTTCCTATCTCTTTTAATATATGTGATACATGTTCCTATATTAGGAGGAAGTAATACTTGCAGTTCCACAGTGCAAATTAAATGATAAAAATTAGTATTAAAATAAAAGAAAAGTTCTTTTGTGGAAATTGACAGGCTGGTTTTAAGGCATATATGAATATTCAAACAGTCAAGAATAGCCAAGATGGTTTGAAGAACAATGTCCGAGAATTTACTCTAAAGGATATCGAGATTTGTTATAAAACTACAAAAATTAATACATTTGTTGATGTAAAGATGAACAAATAGACCACTGGTATATTTCAGCATGAGCTCTGAAATCTCTTTTCCTGTCTCCACACTCTCTCACCAACCACCAGAGATATGGTTGTATAGTACAATAATTAGAACACAGCTCTGAAATAAGATTCCCAGAATTAGACTACCAGAGAGAACCAGAATGTTCTCACAGCCTTATCTAAGGCTTGTCTGTGACCCAGCAATGTTCTTAGAATGTGACACTAACTCTACGTCACACTCTCAAAGACACTCTTCAAATTAGAATAGAATTGTTCTTATATAATGTAAAACAATACAATATAAAACCTCTTGCTTTGATGTAGACGATATGACCCATACAATAAGGGGATGTGTTGCAAGAGAGGAATCAAAATATCATCGTATAGCTAATCAAAGACTAAGTCAGTTTTAGCATCCAGGCTTTGATTATTAAATAGGTAAGATTTTCTTCCTTCCTTCCTCCCTTCCTTCCTTCCTTTTTTCCTTCTGTCCTTCCTTCCTTCCTTCCTTCCTTCCTTCCTTCCTTTCCTCCTTCCCTCCCTTTTCCTTCCTTCCTTCCTTCCTTCCTTCCTTCCTTCCTTCCTTCCTTCCTTCCCACTCTTCCTGCTCTCTCTCCATAATACAGTAAAACTGTCAGAATGCTCACTTTTTATCTTGGTAAGATAATCTCTTGGTGTTCTCAAGGTCATCTCAAGTCTTCCCTATGGGCACCATCAGCTCTCCTCCCTGCATAGACTTACATAGCAGAAACACTCCATTTTAAGACAAACAACTATTTCTAATATCTTCATCCAGAAGAGGTTTAATGAAGCAAAAATGAACTTCTGGAATATCTTGGGAACCAATTGTGGCTGAAAATTTTAAAAGAAAACATAAATGATCTACTAAGAATTTTAAAGAAAAGGAATAAAAACTTGCTATTCCTTCAAGTGACAAGAAGGGAAATTTGTTCCACCGCAATGATTTAATTCAATCGTAGCATCTGGTTTCTTCTGAAATGCATAAATAAACTTCAGAGTAAGAATAGAAGGAGGATGTGGAATTTGGAGAAGGAGTCTATCAGAGTGGTGCCAACACCTTTGAAAACCTGCTATTGCAACAGCACTGTGTCCACATTACAAGTCAAATATAAGCAACGAGCAATGGTGATAGAAGGGACTGGTGTCAAGCACAAATCGATCTGGATTATGTCCTCATCATTCCACGGCATGTGCTCTACATCCTGGACACCAACAAATACTCACTGTTCTCCACAGACCATTGTGGAGTCAGGCACAGACCATGTGCCTCAGACCATTTGCCCCATATGCTTCTTCTGTCTGAAATCCTCAATATTTTTCTTTTACATTCATATAAACCCAGGCCCAGGCCCAGGTAACTACTTCATTTATTTAATTAAAAAACATTTTTTTTTAACATTTATTCACCTTTGAGAGACACCTTTGAGTGAACAGGGGAGGGACAGGGAGAGAGGGAGACATAGAATCAGAAGCAGGCTCCAGGCTCTAAGCTATCAGCACAGAGCCCAACACGGGGCTTGAACCCACGAACCACAAGACCACGACCTGAGCTGAAGTCAGAAACAACCAACTGAGCCACCCAGGTGCCCCATTTAATTTTAAAATAATTAACCTATTCACGTAGATCAAACCTTAACAGTCTTCCTCCATTTTTGTTCCCCAGGCACCACTTATCTCCACAGAAGCAACCAAGAGAATCATTCCCCTGTGTGTTCTTCAATCAAGAGGGATATTTTGTAAATACATGTGTATGTTCCCATATTTTACATACACATGTCATATTAATTGTTTGTTACCATGATCAGGTTATTAAAGTTTCCACAGCAGTGTTCTCATTTGTAAAATGGGAGAAAATTTATACTACTGGAATCCTAGAGTTATTTTGAGGATTAAATAAGTAAAAGTGTGTGTGTGTGTGTGTGTGTGTGTGTGTGTGTGTTATTTAGAATAGTATCCAGCACAAAGCAAGCTCTATACAAGGATTAAATATTACCATATTCATCTTCATCATCTTCATCATAATTTTATATCTCTATGAAAAAAATAGGATTTAACTATTGCATCTGCTGGCTCTATAATAATCAATATATTTTTGTACATCATTTATTTGAAGATTTCTTCTCCCAGGAGATTTAAGGTCTTTACTACTTTTCTCTATTGCAATGGATAACCTCAAATTTTTGTGCACTTGTCAAACTACCTCCTTAGCAGGAAATCTTAGCAGCAGGGTCAATGGCAATGTTTTAATGGCCTTTAAATAAAAATTTATGGGCAAAAACACAACATGAGTAGATGCAAAAACTTCCTTTCCAACTTCAAACCACCAGAAATAGATTTTTTATTTGCTCACATTTTAAAAAAAGGGAATTTTCTAGGTCAAAGGAATGAAAAAGACACACTTAGATGTAATGGTCACTACTCCTTGAACCTATGGAGCTCACTGAAGGACTGGAATCTGAAGCACACCTTAGGGATTAGAGTTTTAATTGCCACATGGAACCTAGAATTAGGTCAGAGAGCCCACATGTTATAGGAATCCAGCAGTGGACATCATCTGAACTGAAAAATACCTGCCCATTTCCCTAGATCACAGAAAAGAATAAAGTTGCTTATTCCAGACTGTGATTGGAAAGAGAACCAACTACCAGAAATCAGAAACCTACTTTTACTCTTAAGTTTATATTAACTGAATATTTCAAAAACTCTGGAATTAAGAATGTAGTCTGAAAGCTGGTTAACAATGAAGAATCCCATCAAACTTGTACAGAGTCACCTGTGAGATCTTTTAATAGAGAGGCCTTTAATGACCAAAGATATGTGGAAATTCTAGGAAGTATCCACAATGTTAGTTATGGAAAAGCATAATGCCAAGAAAGTCTGTGGAATTAACAAATGGAAGGATTTCTCATTGTAGAAATGGAGATAACAAAATTTTACAATAAGTATATGTGAAATGTTTAGGTAATAAAGAACACGTAAATAAAGACCAAGTAAAAGATCATAAAACAAAAGAAGTCAAGTAAAAATATATAATTTAAAAATAAACTCATTATGGGGCGTCTGGGTGGCTCAGTCGGTTACGCGTCCGACTTCGGCTCAGGTCACCATCTCACGGTCGGTGATTTCGAGCCCCGCGTTGGGCTCTGTGGCTGATGGCTCAGAGCCTGGAGCCTGCTTCCGATTCTGTGTCTCCCTCTCTCTCCGCCCCTCCCCCATTCATGCTCTGTCTCTCTCTGTCTCAAAAATAAATAAACGTTAAAAAAAATTTTTTTAAATAAATAAATAAACTCATTAGGAGAATTAAATAGTACAAGGCAGGAATCATGAATTTGGAAGGCATATCTGAAAAAAATAACAAAACCATAGCATTCAAAGTTAAAGAGGGAGAAAATGTGAGAAACAAATTAAGAACATGAATAATGGATATAATTTATAACATAACTTCAAAATGAATTCCAGAGGTACCTGGGTGGCTCAGTTGGTTAAGCATCCAGACCCTTGATTTCAGCTCAGGTCATGACCTCTTGACCTGTGGGATCAATCTCTGCATAGAGCTCTGTGCTCAGTATGGAGTCTGCTTACCCTTTCTCTCTCCCTCTCCCTCTGCACACCTCACCCCCACCCTGCTTGCACACAGGGGCTCTCTCTCCCTAAAAAAATTAGTTTATTAATACAATAAAATAGTTCCAGAAGTAAAGAAGATGGGAGAGAGTTAATATGCAGAAATTTGAAGAAAAAAATAGTTGTGACTGAAGGAAGAGCTAAGTCTTCAGATTTAAAAGGCAGAGTACAAAACAGTATATACCTCTATGTATATTTAGTGAAATGTAATCACTATATACCTCTATGTATATCTAGTGAAATATATACCTCTATGTATACCTCTATGAATACCTCTATGTATATTTAGTAAATATATATACCTCTATGTATATTTAGTGAAATTTAAAGTATCCTGGATAAATAGAAAAATTTTAAAGCTATCATAGAGTAAGAAATGTTTATCTGTAAAATAGCAACAATCAGGAAGACAATAAGATTTATCATCAGCCACCATTAATGTAAAGAAATTTTAAAAGCTACTTTAATATATTGAGAGAAAACAACCACCAGTCATTTTTATACACACACACACACACACACACACACACACACACACATACATACATACACAGACAAAATTAAGGACAAATTTTTAAAAATTGTGTCACCAAGACTAATAGAATTTTTATTCAGATTCTACTGAAGTAATCAATAAAGGCTATATTTCAAAAATAAAGGAGAAAAGGAATATAAGAAGCAATGGTGTACAAAGACATAAGTAAAATTATATTTAAAAATTTTAAATTTCACTAAATAAAAACTCAGTGAAATTAATTATTACTGTATGTTTAAAAATGTATTGTGGGGGTACCTGAGTGGCTCAGTGGGCTGAGCGTTGGACTCTTGATTCTCATGGTTTGTGAGATCCAGCCCTGTGTCTGGCTCTGCACTGGTAGCATGGAACTTTCTTGGGATTCTTTCTCTCCTCTCTCTCTGCCCCTCCCCTGCTCATTTGTATGCTCTCTCTCTCAAAATAAATAAACTCAAAATTATATATATATATATATATATATATATATATATATATATAATTTTACATATGTGTGTATGTATATATATATATATATATATATATATATATATATATATATATATAATAAAAATGGTCCTAGAATTAAATCTCACAATATTGTGGGCCCTCCATCTGGCTGGGTCCTCCTGGAGGTTTTCAATTCTCAGAGTTGTCCACACTGGGCTTCCAGCAATTTATCAATTATACATATATATATATATATATATATATATAGAGAGAGAGAGAGAGAGAGGAAATTAAAGGGAAAGAGAAGACTTCCAGTTTCCAATTCTAATCATGTAAGAAGCTTAGAAGCTACCACTCCATCCTAACAAGTAAAAAGCTGAACTGCTTGAAAAGTCAACAACTCTTCTTGGACACATAAGAAAAGGCAGGACACGGAGTGAACCACTGCTCCAAGATTGTAGAAGGCAAATACAGGGAGCCATGGCTTACCAAGTAGAGACACAAGAGTGAAAGCCAACGTGAGAACCCATTCCAAGGTAGGAAAACCTGAACTGTAATTGACAAATTGCTGGAGGCTCAGTGTAGACAACTCTGAGAGTTAAAATCCTCCAGGAGGACCCATCCATATGGAGGACTCACAATATTATGAGATTTAATCCAAAGACCGTTTTTATTTTTATTTTTAATTTTATTTATTTTTGAGAGAAAGAGCATGAGCAGGGGAAAGGCAGAGAAAGAGAATCCAAAGCAGGCTCTGTGATTACAGCAGTAAGCCCAATGCAGCCTTTGAACTCTCAAACTCTGAAATCATGACCTGGGTCAAAGTCAGATGCTCAACTGACTGAGCCATCCAAGTGCCCCTAGGACCATTTTAAAATACATCACAGTCCTCTGTTCTTAACAGTTCTTTCCCTCAAGAGAAACTAACTAACCAGAGCCTAGCCTGCTGGGGTTCTATCAGAGCCTAACTGATCTGGGGGAAGGGAAATGGCCAACTCTAGTCCCCTGTAACTTTCCATATGGAAAAAGGAAAATATCCAAGTCCAGCTCATTCTAGCCATCCTGTCATCTTAAGGAGGAGAGAAAGAAAATTGAAAAACATGCTAAGTTTACAATCCAGAGGAATAGGCTCATTAAAAAAGACTGAGATCTACTCTTAGGATTATAAGCCACTTCCTCTACTCCCACACCTCAGCACCACATTATGAAAGACCAACTTACAGCAGTTACTTTTAACCAGTACATCACAAAAGACTACCAAGAAAAAAATCACAAGGCATACCAAAAGGCAAAAAAACACAGTTTGAAGAGACAGAGCAAGCATCAGAACAGGCATGGCATTATTATGGCTGAAATTATCTGGCCAAGAACTTAAAACAACCATGATTAATATGTTAAAGGCTCAAAGGGCAAAGTAGACAGCATGCAAGAACAGATGAGCAATGTAAATAGAAAGCTGAAAATCTTTAGAAAGAACCAGAAATAAATGTAACAGATAGAAAACACCATAACAGAAATGAAGAATACCTTTGATTGGCTTAATGGTAGACTGGTTACAGCTGAAAAAAGAATTTCTGAGCTTAAGGATACATCAATAGAAATTTCAAAAACTAAAAAGCAAAGAGAATAATGACAAAAAATGAAAAAAACAAATATCCAATGACTGAGAAACAATTACAAAAGGTGTAATATGTGTAATGGAAATGTCAGAAGGAGAATGAATATTTGAGACAATAATGACTGAGAATTTTCCCCAATTAATGTCAGGCACCAAGGTCTAAATCTAGGAAGCTCAGAAAACACCAAGCAGAACAAATCCCAAACAAAACACTACACACACGCATACCATTTTCAAACTACACAAAGATAAAAGAAAATCTTGGAAGAAGCCAAAGATGCAGGAAAATTCACAGAATAACAAAGATAAAAATTATATCTAACTTCTCCTCAGAAACCATACAAGCAAGAGGAGTGGAGTAGAGTGAGATATTTAAAGGGTTGAGAGAGAGAGAGAGAGAGAGAGAGAGAGAGAGAGAAACACAAAACAACCAGCCTAAATTCTGAACCTCCAAAATTATCCTACAAAAGTGAAGGAGCAATAAAAACTTTCTCAGAAAAAAAATTGAGAGAATTTGTTGCTAGCAGACCAACCTTACAAGAAATGTTAAAAGTTTTTTAGAGAGCAGGAAAACTATGTAGGTCAGGTTTAGATGAATTCAGTGATGAATTCTAACAAACATTTAATTAAGAAATTATACCAGTTTTCTAAAACCTCTTTCAGAGGATAGAAGTGGAAAAAACAAAACCTTTCTAACTCATTCTATGAGGCCATCATTACTTTAATATCAAAACCAAACAAAGACATTACAAGAAAAGAAAATGGCTGACCAATATCTCATGAACATAGGTGTAAAAGCCCTCAACAAAATATTAACAAATCAAATCTAACAATGTATGAAAATAATTATTATACCACGACCAAGTAGAAATTATCCCAGGTATATAAGGCTGGTTCAAAATTTTTAAATCAAGTGATGAAATCTATCACATCAATAAGCTAAAAAAGAAAAAAATCACACAACTGCATCAATAGATGCATAAAAAGCAAAACAAAACAAAATTCAAAGCCTATTCATAATAAAAACTCTCAGTAAACTAGGAATAGAGAAGAACTCCCTCACTTGATAAAGAATATCTACAAAAAAATCTACAGCAAACATCATACTTCATGGTGAGAAATTCAAAGATTTCCCAGTAACATCAAGAATAAGACAAAAATGTTCCCTCTCACCATGCTTTTTCAGCCTCTTACTGGAAGTCTAACTAATATAATAAGGCAAGAAAGGGAAATAAAAGGTAAACAGATTTGAGAATGAAAAAAGTAAATCTTTGTTTACAGATACATGATCATCTGTGTTGAAAATCTGAAAGAATCAACAAAAGAATTCCCAGAACTTAAAAGTGATTACAGCAAGTTTGCAGGATACAAAGTGAATATAAAAAATCAAACTCTCTCCTATATATCAGCAATACACAAGTGGAATTTCAAATTAAAAACATAATATCATTTACATTAGCATCCAAAAAGTGAAATACTTAGGTATAAATCTAATGAAATCTAAAGATCTTTATGAGGAAACTATAAAGCTCTGATGAACAAAATCAAAGAAGAACTAAATAAACAACTATTCAGTGTTCATGGATAAGAAGACTCAATATTGTTATGATGTCAGTTCTTCCCAACTTAATATGTAGATTCAATACACTACTTAACTTCAGGATCTACTCTGAAGCTAGGTAATCAAAACACTGTAGTACCAGCAAAAGAATAAACAAATAGATCTGTGAAACTAAGCAAAGAATCCAGAAATTGACTGACCTAATCACAGTCAATTGACAAACAAAGGCAATACAATGGAGCAAAGATAGTCTTTTGAACAACTGGGCATCCTCATGTAAAAAAAAAAAAAAATCTAGACACACAAAATGTACTCATAATGGATTACTCACAAAAATCACTCAAAATGGATCATAAACCTAAATGTAAAATGAGAAACTATAAAACTCTTAGAAGATAAGATCGGAGATAACTTAAGACCTTGGAAATGGTGATAACTTTTTAGATATAACACCAAAGTCATGATATATGAAGAAATAATGAATGAACTGGACTTCATTAAAATTAATGACTTCTGCTCTGCAAAAGACAATGTCAAGAGAGTGAGAAGATAAGCCATAGCCTGAGAGAAAACATTTTAAAATGCATATCTGTAAATGTAAATATAGAAATATAAAAAGAATTCTAAAAACTCAACAATAAGAAAACGTACAACTTGATTTAAAAATAAGTCAAAGACCATAGCAGGCATCCCAGCAAAGAGGATATATGGATGTCAAATAGGAATATTTTAAAAAGGAATATAAAAAGACACATAATATGTCATCAGGGAAATGCAAATTGAAACAATGAGATACCACTGCACACACATATTAGAATAGCAAAAACCTGTAACGCTAACCACCACCAAATGCTGGCGAGGATGTGAAACAATGAGAACACATACATCACTGGTGGGAATGCAAAATGGTACAGCCACTTTGGAAGATAGATCAGTGTTTTCTTATAAAACTAAACATACTCTTACTATATGATCCAGCAATTGTCCTTTTTGGAATTTATCCAAAGGATTTGAAAATTTATGTCCACACAAAAATCTGCCCATGGATGTTTACAGAAGATTTATTCATAATTGTCAAAACTTGGATGCAACTAACATGTCTTTCAGTTAGTGAATGGATAAATAAACACTGTGATACAGTCAGACAATGGAATATTATTTAGTGCTAAAAAGAAATGAACTATCAAACTATATAAAAAAATGGAGAAAATTTAAATGTATATTACTGAGTGAAAGAAGCTAATTTGAAAATGCTACATCCTATATGATTCCAACTATGACACTCTGAAAAAGGCAAAACTGTAGAGACAATAAAAAGATCAGTGGTTTCCAGGGGATGGAGGTCAGGGGTCAATAGGCAGAGTATTTTTTTAAACATTTTTTAATGTTTTATTTTATTTTTGAGAGAGAGAGACAGAGACAGAGACAGAATACGAGCAGGAGAAGGGCAGAGAGAGAAGGAGACACAGAATCCGAAGCAGGCTCCAGGCTTTGAGCTGTCAGCACCGAGTCTGACTCAGGGTTTGAACCCATGAACAATGAGATCATGACCTGAGTCAAAGTTGGACACCTAACTAACTGTGCCCCCAGGGGATTTTTAAAGCCATGAAATTACCCTGTGATACAATAACAATGGATATGCATCATTATATATTTGTCAAAACCCATAGAATGTACAATACCAGGAGTGAACCCTAAAGTAAATTATGGAATTTGGAATTTGTCATATGTGATTATGACATGTCAATATAGGTTCATCAATTGTAACAAGTGTATCACTCTGGGGAATACTGATAATGGGGGAAGTCATGAATGTAGAGTGGGGGGGGCAGTGGGTATATGGTAAGTCTCTGTACCTTCCTCTCAATTTTCACTTGTCAGGCTGCTCTGAAAAACTGCTTCTAAAAATTAAAGTCTTAAAAAATGTATAATAAATTAAAACATAAAATGAAGGATTGTTTTTGGGCATTATATGTGTGGGGATAGGGCAAATTGTGGAAATGGAATCTTCTGAGAAATATGAAAGTTTACTGAGTTTCCTAGATGGTTCAGGAGAAGAGTATACACACACAAGAATGTATTTCGTTGCATATATATCATTTGGATTTTGATTAAAATATGAAATTATGTCTATTTGGCAGAGTAATCACTAGCTGAATAGAAACAGAACCTCTATTTATAACTTCCAAACTTGTAAAGGAAAAGAGAATCGTAATAAAAAGTCTATTATTCCAAAATAAAACAAGACTGGAAAAAAAAACAACAAGGTATGAGACACACAGAAATTACAAACATGCGCAAATATGCCAGTAATTCATAATAAATATAAGTAGGTTAAATGTATTAGAGAAGAACTGTCAACTGTAAGTAGAAAGAACTAGTCAATAGTAGACGACTGCTCTCTCCTAGACCAATTTTAAAACCAGGTTAAAAAAAAATAGATATCCTCTGCCTGAAGACAGCTGGGGCAACAGTACCTAAAGAAGCTATGACTTCCAAGAAATAACCTCTGAAAAGGCAAATGACATTTATGCAGTGCTCATGAAACACACACAAAAAGGAAACTACAGGATATACCTGGAAAGGAACTTGCAGACTGTTATAGATACAAATGAGCCAAAGATGGCCTCTGGTTACTGACCCCTAAGCTGTTTATTTCTTCACTATAGGCTGAGACCCACCAGCTCAAAAGACTGATTGCTCCAAACTCAATTTTTTACACATGGAATAATTTTAAAGATAGCTGAAACAATCAAAGTTTTAGTCATTTAGAGCTGGCCTGATTTGAATACCCCATCACACCTCCCACTGATAGCCCGGGTCTTTGGAGTTATACCTGCCAAGCTATCCTTTGGAGTTTTCTGACCCAGAGACTCCCCACCTACTGCTCAGCCTTCTCTCCCATTCTTCTGTACCCTAGGAGTTCCCTTGCCCTCCTCCTTTTTGGGATGGTGACCCCATCGCATGTCACCCTGTCCAAGGCCACCAATAAAGTCTGTTATGTGTTACTACCTCTTATGGCCACACCTTTTAAATTGGTTAGCCCCAAATCAAAGCCCTTAAACTCCCTACACAGATGACTCACTCCAGGCTTTCAGCTAAAAACTCAGAAAAGCTACAGTGAATCAGTGGTAGACTCAGCCTTACTAGGGATTACACTGAGACAGTCCATGATTAAATTGAAGTAATAATCTGACACTACTAGTTAAAAGAAGGGCGAGCCCATTTAGAAGGAAAATAACCTTTAAATAGCTTCAATATACAATTTATATCATTCAATGAGAAATTAATAGACATACCCAGCAATCAGACAACCAAAAGAAATAAAGGCCATAAAAATTGGCAAGGAAGAATTCAAATTTTCATTATTTGCAGATTACATGACAAGCTATATAGAAATACCAAAAGACTCCACCAAAAAATTGCTCAAACTAATGCATGAATTCAGCAATATTGCAGGATATAAAATCAACATGCAGAAATCTGTTGCATTGCTATACACCAATAATGCAGAAGCAGAAAAAGAAATCAAGGAATCAATCCCATTTACAACTGCACCAAAAACAATAAGATACTTAGGAATAAACCTAACTGAAGAGGAAAAAGATGTATACTCTGAAAACTATAGAAGACATATGAAAGATATTGAAGAAAACACAAAGAAATGGAAAAGCATTCCATGCTTATGGACTAGAAGAACAAGCATTGTTAAAATGTCTATACTACCCAAAGCAATCTACACATTTAATGTAATCCTTATCAAAATACCACCAGCATTCTTCACAGGGCTAGAACAAACAATCTTAAAATTTGTATAGAGCCATAAAAGATCCTGAATAGTCAAAGCAATTGTGAAAAAACAATAACAAAAACAAAATCCAAGAAACTGGAGACATCATATATCCGGATTTCAGGCTATATTACAAAGCTGAAGTCATCAAGATAGTATGGTACTGGCACAAAAACAGACCCATAGATAAATGGAACACAATAGAAAACCCAGAAATAAACCCATAACTATATGGCCAACTCATCTTTGACAAAGCAGGAAACAATATCCAATGGAGGGGTGCCTGGGTGGCTCAGTTGGGTAAGTGTCTGACTTCAACTCAGGTCATAATCTCATGGTTCATGAGTTCGAGCCCTGTGTTGGGCTCTGTGCTGACAGCCCGGAGCCTGCTTTGGAATCCGTGTCTCCCTCTGTCTCTGCCCCTCCCCTACTCATTCTCTGTCTCTCAAAAATAAATAAATGTTAAAAACTTTTGAAAAAAAAGAAAAGAATATCTAATGGGGAAAAGACAGTCTCTTCAACAAATGGTGTTGGGAAAACTGGACTGTGACATGCAGAAGAATGAAACTGGACCACTTTATTACAGCATACACAAAAATAAATTCAAAAGAGATTCACCTAAATGTGAAGCAGGAAACCATCAAAATCCTAGAGAACAACACAGGTAGCAACCTCTTTGACCTCGGCTGGAGCAACTTCTTACCAGACACATCACTGAAGGCAAGGGAAACAAAAGCACACATAAAGTATTGGGATTTCATCAAGATAAAAAGCTTCTGCACAGCAAAGGAAACAATCAACAAAACTAAAAGGAAGCTGACAGAAGGGAGAAGATACATGCAAATGACAAATTGGATGAAGGGTTAGTATCCAAAATCTACAAAGAACATATCAAACTCAACACCCAAAAAACAAATAATCCAGAAGAAATGGACAGAAGAGATGAAAAGATACTTTACCAAAGAAGATATCCACATGGCTAACAGACACATGAAAAGATGTTCAACATCACTCATCATCAGGAAAATACAAATCAAAGATCTGAGATACCACCTCACACCTTTTGGAATGGCTAAAATTAACAACACAAGGAACAACAGGTGTTGGCAAGGATGCAGAGAAAGGGGTTCCCTCTTATACTGTTGGTGGGACTAAAATGATGCAGCCACTCTGGAGAAGAGTATGGAGGTTCCTCAAAAAACTAAAAATAGAAGTACCCTATGACCCAGCAATTGCATTACTAGATATTTACCCAAATGATACAAAAATATAGATTTGAAGGGGTACATCCACCCCAATGTTTACAGCAGCATTATCAACCATAGCCAAACTATGGAGAGAGCCCAAATATCCATGAACTGAATGAATAAAGAAGATATAGTATATACACACAATGGAGTAGTACTCAGCCATCAAAAAGAATGAAATCTTGCATTTTGCCATGGCATAGATGGAGCTAGAATATATTATGCTAAGTGAAATAAGTCAATCAGAGAAAGATAAATACCATGTGATTTCACTCATATGTGGAATTTAAGAAACAAAACAGATGAACACATGGGAAGGGAGGATGAAGAAAAGAGAAGGAAGCAAACCATAGGAGGCTCTTAATGATAGAGAACAAACTGAGGGTTTATGAAGGAATGTGGGTGGGGAGATGGGCTAGATGGGCAATGGGTACTACTTAAGGCACTTGTGATGAACACTGGATGTTGTATGTAAGAGATGAATCACTGAATTCTACTCCTGAGACCAGTATTGCACTATATATTAGCTAACTAAAATTTAAATTTAAAAAAAGATATTAATAGACATACCAAAAGTCTATATAACTGTAATCCATGAAAAAACACATAGGAACAGATATACAATTGATAATGATATTATAATTTCCTCATAAAGATTTTAAAATAAAACAGAAAAAATTGTGGAGAATTTACCAGAGAATTTTAATCTTTAGGAAAGAACTGAATGGAAGTCCCCCCACTGACAACTCCCACATCAGAAATTAGCTTAGATGCAATATATATGTAAATTAGAAGCCCAGAAGGATAGGACAGAAAGAATGGGGAAGAAGCAACATTTAAGAGATAGTGGCTAAGAATCTTCTCCAACATTGATGAAAGATACCATCTCCCAAATTCAAGGATCTGTGAAAAATCCTAAAAAATAATATATGCAAAGGAAATGGCATTAATGATAGTTAAACTGCTGAAAAGTAAAGGAAAACAGAAATATTTAAAACTAGAGAAATAAAGATGCATTACCTACAAACAAGAATAATAAAACTGATGGCTGACTTCTTCATGGAGATGATAGAAACCAAAAAAATGACAAAAATACAAAAATATATATTTAAAATTCTGAAAGAAAAAGAAATGCCACATGAAATTCTATACTCAGTGAAAATGTCATTCAAAAATAAAGATGAGATAATGATGCTTTTAGATAAAGAGAGAATCTTCCACCAACAGCCGGCACTAAAATAAATCTACTAAAGAGAAATGTTCAAACAGAAGGAAAATGATCCCAGAATCTAACATGTAATTGCAGCCTAGAATAAAGAGAAATAAAACAGGTATATGATTATGTAGATATAAATGAATAATGACTAAATATTGACTATGCAAATTAATAATAATTGCGATGTTCAAAATGTATATAGCATTAAAATACATGTCAAAAGCATATGCCCACATATATACACTTATAAAAATAAACAAATACACTTACAGAAATGGCCAGAAAAATATAAAATAATAGCAATGGTTTAACTGTTCTGGTTTTTTCATGATTTTCAAGTAATGGGTTTTGAATAAGTGATTTTAGTTTGCTTTTTATATATTTCTATAGTCTGCTAAGCACACGAAACAGACAAAAATCGCTACCTCACAGAGCTGGTTGGAAAAATAAACATTAAAATTACTTAAAGACATCTAAATGAAATAATTCAGACAGAAAAAGATAAATACCACCTGATTTCAACTTACACATGGAATCTAAAAAACAAAGAAACAAACAGACTCTTAAATACAGAGAACAGACTTGTGGTTGCCAGAGGGGATGTGGGTGCGGAAATGAGTGAAGTATACAAAGGGGATGAAGAGGCACAAATTTCTGGTGCACCTGGGTGGCTCAGTCAGTTACAGTTCATGAGTTCAAGCCCCGCATCGGGCTCTGTGCTGACAGCTCAGAGCCTGGATCCTGCTTTGGATTCTGTGTTTCCTTGTCTCTGCCCCTCCCCTGCTCACACTCTGTCTCTCTCTCTCTCTCTCAAAAATGAGTAAGCTTAAAAAATTTTTTTTAAATAGAGGTACAAATTTGCAGTTATAAATAAGTCATACAGATGACAAGTACAGTACAGGGAATACAATCAATAATATAATAATGTTGTATGGTGACAGATGATGACTACCCATGTTGAGTACTGAGTACTGTATGGAATTGTTGAATCAGTATGCTGTACACCTGAAATTAATATAACATGGTATGTTAATTATACTTCAATAAAAAAAACTTAGAGCAGTAAAATACACAATAAAGCAGATGGCAATAAATCTATAAGATGTATTGCTATTGCAGCCAAAGGACATACGCACACACAGACACACACAAATACTCAAAGATGTCGATTACCAAGTAGGCCAGCAGCTCCTGCAGCTTACCTAACAGAATGTTATTCAAAGAGCCAGGTTTCCCACCACACATGCCCACCCCACCCCACCCAAACCCCCAGCAGATCTGGGTATTTTCTATGTTAATATTTACCTCCCCACCCCAGTGGATGGATGATGGGTTTTGCCAGGGGACTTTTCTGGTGTTAGTACTCGAAAGCCCTGTATCCCAGGAATCCCTCAGTCTCAGGCAAACCAGGACAATTTGCCATCCTACAACTTTACAAAAATAAAACCATATGTTCCCTCATTCCAGTTACTTTACAACAAGGCTGTCACCCTTGAAACCATTGTTGCCCTTAAAAGCTACGTTTATTGATCAGAGCATCTGCCTCTGGTTTTGGTTTTCAGAGTTAGAATAAATAACTCCTTCATATTCTTATTCTCCAAGTCATGGAGAATAAGAATAGACATGTCTCCAAGGCACAAATATAAACAATATAATGACATACATTGGATTGTTACCACTCAGTGTTATTAAAATAATCTCACATATCTCTCACATTATCCTCTGTTTTTTCTCCTTCATGTTGGCTAAAAATATGCCCCACTTCTTATCAGAATTATCTCTCTTGAGAATAGTTCAGTATCATCCACTCCAATGCATCTGTGGTAGGGATTGCCACAGTTATCATTTTCTGAGCGCATATCACCAGGGGGCTAGATATGTCACACATAAAGTCTTATTTAATTCTCAAAACAATCCCACAAGCTATATATTGTAACTATTTTAAACGTGTGTTAACCACTTCAGAGTGGTTCAGTAATTTGTACAGAGCCAAACAGCCTGCTAGGGCCCAGGCAGGGAGAGAAACCATGGTTTGCCTACTTGTAAAGTTCAATTTTTTAATAATTTATCTTAAAATTTACTTTGAGAAGATTTATGAGTCATCAAACATGAGATTGAGGTTTTAAAAGTGATTAATTCTTCTAACCTCTAGTTTTCGTTAAACACCCCTTTCCATTCTGAGCTGAATAGATTTAAATAATATGATCTAAAGTGACTTAAATTATGCATCCATTTTATCTAGGCATACAAATGTCTCTCTGCTATACATTGCTCTCTAAATAGAAATTGCCTTAGATAAAAAAAATTTTTAATAGCTGAAATAATTATATAGTTTCTAGGTGAGTCATTCTGGAACTTTTAGACTTTGGGAAGATTCCATATTTCTTATTATCTGCTATGGAATGGTAAAATCACAGCCCATTATTAAGCATTTTTTTTACTAATATCATCGATATATTTGTGCATCAGACCTACAGTTAAAATTCACCCTAATACCAAAGATGTATTTTAAAGTTTATATTGGGGCCTTTCAATAACCTCATCAGGTATTTAACCACACCTAACTAGATAGTATCCCGGAAAAAGACTGATAGAAAAAAGATCTGTTAATTAAATTTAACTGAAGTCCACAAATACGTACTGCTTTCCTCCTCCCTATGCAGCAGGCACTCAACCTGCTACCAAAAAGACAGAGGTCAGGGGTACCTGGGTGGCTCTGTTGGTTAAGCGTCTGACTTCTGCTCAGGTTATGCAAGATCTCGCAGTTCTTAAGTTGAAGCCCCGCGTCAGGATCTGTGCTGACAGCTCAGAGCCTGGAGCCTGCTTCAGATTCTGTGTCTCCCTCTCTCTCTCTCTGCCCCTTCCCCCTCCCTCAAAAATAAATAAACATTAAAATAAGTTTTTAAAAAAGGAAAAGAAATACAGAGATGGCATCCTGCTTCTGTCTCAATGAACTCTGGATCAACCTGGACAATCAATTTGACTATCGGCAAATAAATTATCACATGGTGTGCCAAATATATCAGTAGGCATATGTATGTAAGTGACATAGAGTACGAAGTGATTCTAAAGGTGAGGAAAGAATATCAGGAAGGGCTTCTCAGAAGAGTGGCTGGATAGGGGATGGGGGTCAGGGTTGGGTGAAATAGATAAAGGGGATTGATTAAAAGTACACTTCTAGGGGCGCCTGGGTGGCGCAGTCGGTTAAGTGTCCGACTTCAGCCAGGTCACGATCTCGCGGTCCGTGAGTTCGAGCCCCGCGTCAGGCTCTGGGCTGATGGCTCGGAGCCTGGAGCCTGTTTCCGATTCTGTGTCTCCCTCTCTCTCTGCCCCTGCCCCGTTCATGCTTTGTCTCTCTCTGTCCCAAAAATAAATAAAAAACGTTGAAAAAAAAAATACACTTCTACAGAAGAGCACTGAAAAATGTATAGAATTATTGAATCACTATGGTGTACACACGAAACTAATATAACCCTGTATGTTAAACTGGAAAAGGAAAAAAAAGAAGGGGCTGTATCTAAGCTGGATTTTGAAGGGTGACTAGAAAATGTTGCCATTTGGAAAGCCCTCATACCTATTCTAACCGATTTGATCCCTCTCCTCTTTACTTTCAAGTTTGGTCAGTGACAGTAAGCCAGATATCCTACATAGACTCCATCCTTCCTCACCCCTGGACTTCTCTCATTCAGTTCAGAATCAATTGCTATCATCCTGCTTTGTTTACACTGTATGCATCCTATTAGACCACCGTCAGATGCTACCACTGTTTGAAAATTTCCTCTGTCACCACTGGGCATGAGCTTTCCCTCCCTTTGGAAATAATACTTAGTTCCTGTGTCATATAATCATCAAAATTCTGCTTTGTGTTTGAGTTATTGAAGTATTCATTCGATCTTTCTAAATAGATGGTATGCTTTCTGAAAATGCAGAACAAATCTTATTAATACCAGCACCTCCTTCTCACATTTCTCCACCCGTCACTGACCAAAACACTGAGCCTGGTGTCTGCAACACAGTAGGGGTTTCCATAACTAGTACCTCTTTGATAAAGGAAATTTTGTCTGAGAAATGATCCATAGGAGTCCTTGACAGTAAAACATCGGGAAAAGTTTTTTACTCCCTGTAGTGAGCATATTCCTCCTATGGAATATAAATGGAATTTTAAATAAAATCCAATATTGACATGTACTAAGATGTCATCCATTTAAGTGGATCATTTCATAAGAAACTAATACTTCATTAATGCTTAGTTTCTGATTTTCAGTCAGAGATGGAGAAACTGAAAATTTCCTTTTGTGATTTGTCTCTAGTGCTCACTCAGCACACTTAACTAATTTTAAGCTCTAGAATGTAGACGAGCTCCCAACTCTGTCTGAGATCTAGATAAGGGAGCAAGAGCAGAAAAATGTCAGAAAAACGTCAGAAAACCCAAGGAAAAAAAAAGAACAAAAAAGTTTTGAATGCTTCTGAGTGGTCAAGAAAAGAAAGGGCTGAAAAAAAAAATCAGGTTTTAGGAGGAGAAATCATTTAGCAAAAACAACCAAACATAACAGCAAATTGATTTCAGCAGGGAAATAGGAAAAGTAAACATTTTTGGAAAGATAAATAGCTCAGAAAATTTCAAAAAACTAAAAGCTTATAATATTTAAAGTTAGAAAAGAGTAGTCAGCCCAGGAAATAGCTTCACCAGTATCTCCAAGGATCCCATTAATGATTCATGTCTCATCCCTAACGGATCACAGTGCCCATTTATTGTCACAACTTCCACAGTGAAAAAACCAAGGTGTTCTCATTTCCCTAACTTATTTTTTAAATAACTGAAATGCGAAATAAAAGAATACTGTACATTCCTAAATTTTCCTTGCAGAATCTGTATTTCTTATTTCAATTCTTGGTAGTCTTCCAGGGAGTAAAACAAAACAAAAGGAATGCTAAAAGAATTTCTTCATGAATTTAAATTATGCATTCCGCTTCAGTGCATGGAGCAGCTCCTTTTAAAATTAAATATCTCACTAAAGCTAGCAGGGAAGGTTGATGAAAGATATAAACTTCGTATTCAAGGTCATTTCTTACTTTATCCTTTTGATTATGTTCTATTCTTTTCCATGTCCTCACAAGATTTTTTTTAAATGAGAAAGATGGAAAATTACTTAGAAAAGAGTTATATTTGTATCCATCATTAAGCCACTTTAAATTTATGTTTAAGAACTTTGATCAGAAGATCTTATAAGATGAAGATAAATCCAGAGAACTGCTTGAGTAATTTCAGTGGGAGCAGCCCGTAAAAGTCATGGATAACCGACTATAGCTAGGAAATTATCTCAGTAAAACTCAGATTGAATTACTATTTTTTTTCTTTATTTCATGACATAAAATAAAGTACAATATTGTGTTCGGTGTTGGGGGGTATCAAAAAGGGAAACTTTCCAATTCTAGTGTATTAGTTATGGTAGATCTACCACTGTAACTAATAAACCCTAAAATAAATAATGGCTTAAGCACAACAGACCTCTGTACCAGTTCCAGGCTAGTGTAAAGGCCAGTGGAATCTCCCATCTCCATGCAGTCATCCAAGGACCCAGGCTGTCAGAAGCTCTGCTATCTTGAGCACATGGCTTCCAGGATTACCATCTCCACTGTGGGCAACCAGAAGAGAAAAAGAGCATGGAGGAGTGCAAGTGTTTATGGGTCAGGTCTGGAAGTAATACAGATGACTTTCACCTACATTTGTCAGTCACCTGGCTGCACATGGAGGTGGGAGTGGGTTTGCAGAGTTTCAATCCCAGACTTAAGAGATGCTTCTCAGGAGTAATTCCACAACATGGAGGAGGAAGAACACATAGCTGGTGGACAACTTGTCATCTCAACTACAATCCTGTAAGTCACAGGAAGGAGCACTAAGTGCGACCGCTTGTCAGTAGATCTGATACTGTGAGTAGACAATCTAGAATCAGTTAACTTCAGAATATGCCTTCAAGTTCCTTATCTCTTGTTTGTAGATACAAAGTTGATGCTTCTTGAAAAATAGAAATTGAAGGCTCTATCCATATACTTGAAGCTGTGAGCAGGACTCAGGAAAACTTCCAATACAGAATTAACACAGACCCAATTACAAAAGCACAAATGATCAATGTTGGGCTAAAGATGGTGGGCCAAGCACAAGCCTCAGCCTCTCTCTCTCTCACTCCAAAATCTTAGAAATGAAAGAAAAAATATGAAATTTAAGCTAGGATAGGCAGAGGTCAAAGGTGTGAAAACACCAGAATTATGGATGATAGTAAGACACACCAGAAGGCATGAGAACAGATCAGCAACCCAAACCCTACTGGGCATGAATGAGATGCTTCTGATGACTCTCTGGAACACATGGCTTTGCCTTGACTTCTCAGATTGTAACTAACCTGCATAACACCCTTCAATAATTGCTAAATACAATATTCTCAGCCCATTTATCTATTTTTACCAAACATGGCATATGATATTATAGCATCATTTTCCATTTACACATTTTATGTCATTAGAGTATTATTTAAATGCTTCATGGGATATCATCATGTAGACTTACTATAATTTTTTTTTGCAGTTAAAACAATATATACCTGTATTCTATGATCTAATCTCCATCCTCATTTAAAAAAAAAAAATTAACGTTTATTTATTATTGAGAGACAGAGAGAGAGCACAAGCAGGGGAGGGGCAGAGAAAGGAGGAGACACGGAATCCAAAGCAGGTTCCAGGCTCCGAGCTGTCAGCATAGAGCCTGATGCGGGGCTCTAACCCACAAACCATGAGATCATGACCTGAGTCGAAGTCGGACACTCAACCGACTGAGCCACCCAGGTGCCCCATTTTTTTTTAATTTTTAAAAATATTTATTCATTTTTGAGAGACAGAGAGAGGCAGAGTGCAAGCTGCGGAGGGGCAGAGAGAGAGGGAGACACAGAATCCGAAGCAGGCTCCAGACTCTGAGCTGTCAGCACAGAGCCAGACACGGGGCTCGAACCCATGAACCGTGAGATCATGACCTGAGCCGAAGTCGGCAGCTTAACCAACTAAGCCACCCAGGTGCCCCTCCATCCTCATTTTTATATCATATCTCATTTAGTCCTCACAACCATGCTCTGTAGTGGGTATTTTTATTATTATCCTCAACTTAAAAATGTAAAAACTGAGATTCCATGACATAATGTACCTTTTACAAGATCATATGTTGATTCCATTTTTATTTACCTGTTTCTACAATCTATGTCAAGCTCAACTCTATTTCCTAAATAATGACTGTATTTCAAGCATTCTTTTGTACTCTATATTGTAATTCTGCCACAAAATTGGGAAGACAAAAGCAATTCAGTTCAGCCTGGGAAAAAAAAATCACATTTATCAGCCTGCACCAGAAGATGCAGTTTATTGGTGCCCCCAAGCTAGCTTTCAGAAAATACTTTCACATGATCTACGGCTAATCCAGAAATGGCCTAAAAAACTGGATGGCTGCCATGCGATGAATCCAAGAAGAGAGCTATTTTAAAGTTCTCTTCTTGAACAACAACAAATAAAATAATACAGCCTTCAAATGGTTGATTTTTTTTTAATAAGACAAAACTGGAAGAAGAGTTCATTCTGCTCCATAAAGAAAGCACTGAGTTTACTTAACAGACTTTAGGAGTCTGTTTATTATTATTATATTAATAATGCACATTTGATTGTGTTAACTCTTCACAGACATTTTGGTGTGCAGGTAGAGAAGGTATTCTCTTGCCAGAAGTTATGCTCACAGTCACCTAATAGTAATATTAGAACCCTACCCTTCAAGTTTAAAGTCCTCATTTAAAAAAATTTTTTTAATGTTTTATTTTTATTTTTGAGAGAGAGACACAGAGTGTGAGCAGGGGAGGGGCAGAGAGAGAGGGAGACACAGAATCTGAAGCAGGCTCCAGGCTCGGAGCTGTCAGCACTGAGCACGACATGGGGCTCAAACCCACAAACCATGAGATTGTGACCTGAGCCGAAATTGGACACTCAACCAACTGAGCCACCCAGGCTCCAGGGAACCTTATTAGTTTTATAGATGTACCTGTCTTTCTGTTGGGTTAAGACAATAAATGAAGAACTTGCATTTTATACATAAATTCTTGCCTCATGCAAAAATTCTGGCAAACATCTTAAACCTTAAAACTTTCCCAGAAACAGAAGCCATCAAAAAGTGTTCAGAAAACAAAATTGAGAGCATCTTACCAAACACTTAATGGGAGCCTGTTTGTGATAAACACCACAGGAAAAAGTAGAGAGGAACAAGATGTCAAGAGCTCAGTATCTAGAAGAGGGGATGAGATAATTACAAATTACTCTAACACAAGGGAAATTAAAAGGTGTCATAACAGTGAAACATAAAATGTGACATGTATACTTGAAAGAAGGAAATATGTTTATTTGAAGGGATGATAAAAATCTTTGGGAGAAAGTTACATTTGAAATGGGCCTAGTCAGACTGATCTAATTTCTGGGACTGGAAATGAAATGGAACAAGTGGGGCCCATTTCAATGGGGAGAAAGTTTAATACAGCTGAAAGAGAGCTCCTGCATAGAAGACCATAAAACACAAATTTTATGTGCCCTAGAGTTTGTATTTAAATTCATTGAGAACTTTTATATGAAGAATAATATATTCAATATATTTGGGAATCAGAGAAGATAAATTTTGTTCTATATTGTTTAAGTTGGCTTGAAAGCAGCTTCTGCTGAGGATAAGGAGAAAATAATAAAGTTGTTTCTGCTTTCTAACATAACAAAGGTCTCAGTGGGGAGGGGAAAGCCCAGTCAGGATAATGGATATATTTTGGAAGTAGAATTTGCAAGACATAGAAAATTCACTGAGGCACCTGAGTGGCTCAGTTGGTTAAGGGTCCGACTTCGGCTCAGGTCATGATCTCGCAGTTGGTGACTTTGAGTCCCAAGTTGGGCTCTGTGCTGACAGCTCAGAGCCTGGAGCCTGCTTCAGATTCTGTGTCTCCCTCTCTCTCTGCCCCTCCCCAGCTTATGCATTCTCTCTCTCTTTCTCTGTCACTTTCTCTCTCTCCCTCTCTCTCTAAGAAATAATAAATGAATAAACTTAAAAAAAAAAAAGAAAATTCACAAATTGAGCCCAGAAATTGAAAAGGCTTTAGAGAAGTTAACACATCAGATTCAAACAAGGCAAACTACTGGAAAATTTGATAATGGTAACATACTTTACATATCTCTAATATCTTCTATTAGAGAATTTTAACGTTTCTTCCTTTTATCCATTTCATTACTTTCTCTTTATCCTCATATTGTGCCCATTTTACCAAGAAGGAATTCGAGGTGCAGTGAAGCCACACCCCTGGGCAATGTCATGTGCTCCAGACTCAGCTGGAGTTGCCTGGATCCTGGTTCTCTAAACTACAAACAACTAAATTACTTCATATTTTCTCAGAAAGCTAGATGGGATGTTTTAAGTGTACTTGTGGAATTCTTACCTGAATGGCTCCCATTCGGGAATGGATTAATTAAGAGATAACAGGTAAAAACCCTTCGTATCACAACAACCTCTGTAGATGGCAAGATGGATCATTGTTTTAGCTTTCCACCTTCCGAACTCAACCCAGTCAGATTTTTAACACCATTTGGTAGACAATATAATTATCATGCACTCACTTTGGAACACAGGTTGGCCTTGATTAAGGAGAGGCAGAATAGCACTGCACGGTGTTAACAGTGGGGTCTCTGATACCAGTCTTCTCAGGGTTCAGTCCTACTTCTACCATTCTACTACCCATCTGACCTTGGGCAAGTTACTTGACCCTTCTGTACGTCAGATCCTTAGTCTATAAAACTGAGATGGTAAAATTTGTACCTACGTTATAAGATCCTTCTGAAGTTAGAGGCACTCTTACATGTACCAATTAGAAGAGTGCCTGTCACATAGTGTGTACTCAATCAATGTTGAGTATAACTTAAGCATCCTGTTGTCCTAACCAGACAGTAGCTCCTTGAGAATAGAGAATGACTTAAGTAGTCCATTTTGTACCTTCTAATGTTATCAACCCCCCAAGACCAGGTTCTTGAGCCTCAGTGTCATAAAAATGAACAGTGAACTTGAGAGACAAAAAAAGGAGATAGAGCTTACTAGAGACAACTTGTATAAAAGGAACCCACAAGAAAGACGAATATTGCTCTCTGAAGGGGTAGCATTCAAGGTTTATAAACACACTTTTCCAAAGGGTGAGGGGCTGGGAGGGGGGAAGCGTCCTTCAGTCCCATGGTCATTATCTTGTGCTCATTGCTTTCTGGTGGACACAAGACAATCACAGGATGCCTTTATTCATGGTCAATACTTTCTAGGCCTCCTGGAAAACAGAAATACTTATGCAAACAGGGTTTAAACTGTTACTTCTAATTTTGCTCAGATAACCATTACTCCCTAATACCTGTTATCTCTCATTTGTTCTCTTTCCCAAAAAGAGGTATTTATCTCTAAGTATATGGAAATTGTTAACACTTGCTTTGGACTAGTGGCTTTACAGAAGTTAAGTCCCTCTTGTTTTCCCTAAACTGTCTCTCTAGGATGCCCCGCATGATACATTTAGGTTGAATGAAACAAAACTATTCTAGAGAATATGTTTTGGTCTTTAGTGTCTGATAGCATACTCCGTTGAGGGCAAGGTCTAAAGGGGCAGTAAATTTTTCTCACTGAATAGAGAAAAATCTAGAATTCAGGGTCTCAAGAAAATTAAGATTGGTCAAAGGGAGTTGATTTTTGGTTATTATTACTTCCCTTCAGATACTTTAAGTAAACTGCTAAATGTTGACACAATAGACCAGTTGAATTTAGCTTAGTCTAACAAGCTGGGCCTGAAAATAAATCCCTGGTTAAGCCAGCCTTAAATTTCAAGGACAAATCTGCAAAGGGCTAGAGAAGAAAGGGAAGTTGGTGCTTGAATGTGCATGGAGCTCAGTCAGCCAGACTTGCATTCAAATCCAAGTTCAATCACTTACTAGCCATGTGTCAAACATCATATGCATCCTCACATACTCATTCTAACTCTTACCCTCTCTCTCTCTCTCTCTCTCTCTCTCTCTCTCTCTCTCCCAACATGAAATAGATTTCCTAAGGCAAGATTTTAATAAGATCTCTCCAGCCAATAATACAAGTAGATAGTGATCATTTGTAATTATCATATACATTTCTGAGTGTTTACTTAAAATTTATGAGATAAAAATTAGAATTTCTATAAAATATAACATTAAATATCTATCATTTATTTTGACCTCAATATGACCGCTCTTGCACTTTTTATGGCTGATATGTTGTTAAGCATTTTCTTATTTGATTACATAATTGTATGCATTAATTAGCTTTTATTTTTAAAAAATACATTTTAAAGCTTTAAAAAGTGTCAAAAATAGCCGAATCATGAATGAGATCTCAAAGAAACCTAGAATAAATGCTAATGATCCCTGAGAAGAGAGATCAAACAGACGAGAGAGGGTGGAGTTGTAGCTCTTAGATGACAAAGGACAGACAGCACTGATGAAAGAAAAGGGTGATGGGGAATGAGAAGAGCCCTCCCTCCACACTTATCGGAGGGAGTGATCACCCAAAGCTGCAGTGTGGACGAGCACTGCATCAGGAATTCACGTCCTAGTGGCACAGCTGCCGAGCAGATCACTGGGGGCAAGCGTCCACTAAATCCGGTAGATCAAATTCTACTGTACCAGTCACTACTGAGACCTGGTGCAGAACAGCATGATACATCAGGCACAAATGATTGGCAATAAAATCTCTCTGACCTTCAGTCTCCTCGTGTCTAAAATGAGAAGAATACTTACAGCCTCACTTCTCCCTAGGAACCTGGCTGTTCTCTGCTGAGTGGGTTGGTCAGTTCCACCACCGGGAGGGGAGTGTCAGCCCCTCCACCTACTTGCCGGCGCCCCTCTGGGAAAAGCAGAAACTTGAAAAAGGTTCCTCCTCACCCTGCAGAAGAAGTCAGGTGTAAGTACAAATGATCAAATGTGGGTAATATTTGTTAAATGTTTGCCATGTTCCAAGAGCGATTGTAAGCACTTTATACATACTATTTAATCTTCATGACAGCCTTATCATTGTGGATATTATTACTGTTCCTGGCCCACCGAGTAGAAAACTGAGCCCAGGGATTCAACACAAAACACTTGGCTTAAGTGGCAGGACCCCAGACCTAAGCTCTGTGAGTGCATCAATCTTTGACCTTAACCACTGCACCACACTGTCTCTGGAAGAGCTGGTTCTCCAGAGAGCTGAATTCTGACTCTCTCTGAAGAGGAGACAGTTCGGCTT
The DNA here is from genome assembly GCF_028018385.1 of Neofelis nebulosa. Lineage (NCBI taxonomy): Eukaryota > Metazoa > Chordata > Mammalia > Carnivora > Felidae > Neofelis > Neofelis nebulosa. The sequence continues at coordinate 13,249,441 of NC_080790.1, forward strand.
GAACCAGAACAAGAAGCCTCACTGAGTGTGAATCACAGGAGGTCTTAGAACACCAGGTTCTTAACAGCCTCAATTACCAGCTCAGCTTCAGATTCAGGAAAATTAATTCACATTGCCCTGGGAAAGGAAATCCTGGTTAAGACTGACAGCCTGGTAATCCAGTGGAAGAAAATGGTTTAAACAGAAAACAGGAGAGCTTAACTTGTGATTAATAGTTATTTCTTCTTTGTTCCTTTTTTCAATGTTATTTTTTTGTGTTGTATTTTAAATTAATATACTGCTCATTATTCCTACTGTCAAAAGAAGCATTTTTGAGAAAAGAACTAGTTAGAGTATTTTTCACTCTGTACTTGCCTATTAATAGATGTCTATTTCAGCTGGTCACTAAAAAATAAATCTAGCAATAACCAAGGCACTTCCTGAGAAGGCAGCATCAAAAATGAGCTGTTCTGTGCAGAACCTCCAATGTGTATAAGCAGGCAGACAATACAGAAGTTACTTATGGAGGCCACTATCACAGGAGAAAAGGCTTTCTGTTAGGGGTCAGCAGACCTGGGTTCAAGTGCCTCCCAAATGATATATAAACTCCACAGCTTGGCATGAGAGTTCTTCCTGGTCTGCCCTCCAAGTATCCTTTGACCGAGATCTGCCCTGGAGGTCTTTGAGCCATTGAGGTCTTTTACTCCTCCACAAACAGCCAGCTCCAAAGACACCTCCTCATCAAGTGTGCCCTAATTATTCATCCTGTGTCTCTCAGAGGTTAGAATGACACCTACTACATGGTGGGTGTTCAATGCACTTGGCTAAAGCCAAAACCTGAAACCGTGAACAGAGCTCACAGTATCCATGGAACCACTTGGCAAGGAATTGTTATGGTTAGGCCAGTTATGTGTGGATGTTTGAAGTGAAATAAAGAATGCAGATATAATCTATTAAAATAGAATGACTTCACAAATGGTTATATGGTTTTTATCATTTAGGGGCATCTTCTATGTGCCAAGCACTGAGCTCATGTGAGTAAATGGAAAGGCAGACTGAATATCAAATGCGTGAAAGTCAGCCAAGACAAGAAAGCAAAAACCACACAGAATGCACAGAACACCATGAACACAGAGTGGAGACTGCACCCAAGGAAGGGCACTCATGCAGTTGGGAGAGACTGGTGGTGGAGCCTTTGTAACACACATATGCTTTATTTCCCAATTTACACAGCAGGAACTCAGGATTAATCAAAGCGAGGTTGCCACCGGTCTACACAGAGCAGGCATGGCACACCCACTTGTATGCAACTTTTCCTTGGCCCATGTTTACAGCAGGGCTCACTGCCTGTAGCAACACATGAGGTGGGCCTGGAACTGAGAAAAAAGCTGAATTCTTGCTACACCCGCTTCCTGTATACACGGGCTAACATCGCCATTTCTGAGCAGCTTACACTGGCAATCAGTGCCCTTCCACATTTCTATTTCTATTTTCATTGCTTTATTTTTATCTTCGCCAGGATCTCTTGGTCCTTGAACCAATTAGCACCAGTCAGGCCATAACCTCAGCTAGCAGAGAGAAAGTAGAGTCAGTGCCCAGATCTCTTTTTAAAATTTCTTTATTTTTGTTATTAAAGTATAGTTGACATACCATGTTCTATGAGTTTCAGGTGTACAACATAATGAGTCAATAATTCTATACATTTCCTAGCACTCATCATGATAGGCACCATCTATCGCCATATGTTATTACAATATTATTGACTACATTCCCTATGTTGTGCTTTTCATCTCCATGACTTACTTATTTCATAACTGGAAGTTTGTACCTCTTATTCCCCTTTCACCTATTTCTTGAAATGAACCTTAATGCTGCATTGTTAGGTAGGCATCTGTGAGAGAAAGAGCTATAGGCACAGATTCTTAAGGATGAGAGAGATCCACCCCCCCGTGGTTTTTCTAAGTAGATTTCATTTACCTTTAGAAATGGACATTTCAATGGAAACTTCATCAAGAATAAAGAATCCAATTAAGGGGGGAAAAAGGTATTTGAATATTTGGACTTTAGACTCCCTGGGAGGCAATGTGGAATGTGCAGATACATCCCAGGCTGCCCCCTCATTCTTGCACCTAAAGCTCCAATGAGAGTCCCAAACCTCTTCTGGTCCTGGGCACTGCCCCATCTCAGGGTGGTCTTGAACAACTTGTTTCACCATTAGACATACTGTCTCACAAATATAATGATCTTTAAGTTCACTTTGAGCTCTACCTTGTAAGATTTTAAATTTAATTAACTCTTAAGAGTAAATGAAGAGTTACAGCCTCATGAGAAAAGAGCTTGCAAATGAAGACTCCTGGCGAAGAAAAGGGAGTTGAGTATTTGCCCTAAGAGGCAAACCATGTGTTTGCTACCAGTTGGGTGGCTTTCTGTGCCACTGAATGGATCTAATCTTATGCCTTGTTTGTTAGTAATTCAGAACAAGAGCTGACAGAAAATGCACCCAATGTTGTGGATGTCTAACCAAAGTCAAGGGGAGCTTTAGATTCTGAGAAGCCATTGAAGATATAGTCTTAGTTGACAGTGAGATTTCTGACTTGATAGTCACAAGGTGGGCAAGTGTACAATAAGGGCTCCTCGACACACACAGTCACACCTGAGAGTGATCTGAGAGCAAAAAGTGACTAGGAGTCCCCCAACTGGACCTACAGAAGAGAAAACAGCCCTAAGAGTCTAAAGATGAGATCAAATGATAATATTTTTATTATTTTTTAATGTCTATTTATTTTTAAGAGAGAGAGAGAGAGAGCATGCATGCACGAGTGAGTGGGAGAGGGGCAGAGAGAGATGGAGACACAGAATCCAAAGCAGGCTCCAGGCTCTGAGCCGTCAGCACAGAGCCCAATGTGGGGTTCGAACTCATGAGCCGTGAGATCATGACCTAAGCTGAAGTTGGACGCTTAACCGGCTGAGCCACCCAGGAGCCCCAAAAGATAATATTTTTAAATATACTTCTCACTTTGAAGTCTAACACTCACAAAAGATCCCGCTAAACGCATTTTAATGGAATGTAAGTCACAGATACAAGGCAGGTGTAGGACAGCAAAAGCAAAAGTTACACTGGAGGAAAAGTTTGGGGTGTTGGGGATTTGTTTTTGAAATGTTCTTGTTATTTTGTTAACACAAACACTTAGTCTTCCACCCAGAATGTCAAGCCAGGGCCAACATCAAGTCACAGAATTAGGCCAAGTGTGTCTGTGAAGGCCCCGTGGAAACAGTAATAGCTTTTAAAAATCTCATTTATTTGTTAGGTCATTAGACTGTATAAAGTATAGGAATAAACGACTAGTCCATAGGCATGTCCTAGATTTGAGTCAGAGCTAGGGAGAGAGTTCAGGCCTCAGTTCTATGCTGTTCCTACCAGAGTATGCTGTCTGTGCAGAGACCGATCCCCGAAAACAAAATGACCACATACTCCTCCATGGCCAGACTTGTGGTCATCTTACCCAGTATGACATTCTGCCAAGGGCTCTTGGCACATGTATGCTGACCAGATGAACAGAGACCACCTTTCCAGGAACATGGCCAAATCATGATTTGCAGTCACTCTAAGAGCTCTAAACAAACAAAATGGTCTCTTACGTGTCACTAAGTAACAAGAGATGAAAACAAAATGGCTCTGTGGTTGAGTTCATTTCTAGGACACTGTGGGAGCTACACACCCGAAACAAGTCTCCTATTTCCTTTTCTATCAAGACTATGATTCGATCCAGGCAAAGTTCCTTAGCGCACTTTAAAATTTGCTTTAGGGGCGCCTGGGTGGCTTGTTCGGTTAAGTGTCCGACTTCGGCTCAGGTCATGGTCTCACAGTTCATGAGGTCGAGTCCCTTGTCGGGCTCTGTGCTGACGGCTCAGAGCCTGGAGCCTGTTTCAGATTCTGTGTGTGTCTCTCTCTCTGCCCCTCCCCTGTTCATCCTCTGTCTCTCTGTCTCAAAAATAAATAAACGTTAAAATTTGCTTTAGGTTCTTCCAGGAAAATGTTAAAAACTGCCCAGAAGTGAGGTTTTTAAAGAAAACAATAGCCACTCTTTAAAGAAAACAGAGCCCACCAGAACGTACACACTCCTTATACAAAGGGTCTGCTTTAATCTTAACTGCACTACATTCCCTTCTCCTCTGAAAGTGGGGAGCATTGGCTAGAACTCTGTATGGCCCAAACACCATAGGCTCAAAATTTAAACAGACTTATAATTTCTGAAAATATATATAACTGAAGATTCATAGTGAGTCTGTGTAAGAACCACCCACCTCTAAATGTTAGAGCATCTGAAGGCATCTCTATCTCCACTCATCCCAATGAGTGATCTCATTCAGCCTCATGGCTTTAAATATCATTTACGTGCAGATAACAGCAAATACACATTTCATCTCCAACTTTTTCCCTAAGTTTGTCATCTCTTATGGGCTGAGTTTTGTCCACCCAAAAATCATATTTGAAATTCCTAACCCCCTTACCTTAGAATGTGATGTTATTTGGAGATAAGGTCTTTGTTAACACAATCAAATTAAAATAAGGTTCAAAGGGAGGGTCCTAATCCAGTACGATTGATGGCATTATAAAAAGAAGACATTTGGACACAGACATGCACAGAGGGAAGATGATGTAAGGAGGCATAAGCAGAAGACGGTCATCTACAAGCCAAGAAGAAGGCCTGGAACAGATCCTTCCCTCTCAAATATTAAAAGGAGCCAAACTTGCTGGCACCTTGCTCTTGAACATCTAGCCTTCACAACTGTAAGACAATAAATTTCTGCTTTTAAGCCACCCAGTTTGAGGCACTTTGTTACAGCAGCCTTGGCAAATTAATACAGCAACTCAATTTGAATGTGTAATAAACACCTTAAACTCAACATGTCCAAGCCCATAACTTGGATTCTACCTGCTCCGACCTGGTGCTCTCCAACATCCCCTATTTCTCTAAGTGGCAATTAAAACCTGTAGATCCCTATGACCAAACCCAGTGAAACCCTAACTTTTTTCCCTATTCCTTAAATCATTCATTCCTTAAATAATTTAGTATTTGATTATTATGCCTTTAGATAATATCCCAAAATGGGCTACTTCTCACCCCTGTCCACTTCTTTCATCCAAATCAAACTTCCATCACCTCTTACCTGGATTTCTGTAATAGTTTACTTACTTGTCTCCTTCCTTCCACACTTGCCTTCTTATAATCCAATCTCCACACAACAGCAAGAGCGATCCTGTTAGGTGAGACCATTTGAATCCTCTGACCAAGACCCCACAAAACTTCTTTATATTTATTTATTTAAAGTCATATCAAGGTGTGCAAGGCTCTACTTGAGTTGTCTCCCTGAATACCCTCAGACCTCTTTTCCATTCTCTCTCTCTCTCCATTTCACATCCTCTGTTCTTATTTTAAATTTTTTTTCAATGTTTGTTTATTTTTGAGAGAGAGACAGAGCATGAGCAGGGTAGAGGCTGGGAGAGACAAATCCCAACCAGGCTCCAGGCTCGGAGCTATCAGCACAGATCCCAATGTGGAGCTCAAACCCACAAATTGAGAGATCATGACCTGAGCCACAGTCAGACGTTCAACAGACTGAGCCACCCAGGTGCCCCTCACTACCTCTGTTCTAATCAATCTAGCCTTCCTTCTCCTCAAACAGGCCAAGCATATTCCTTCCCCAAGACCCTAAAATTTACTTCCTTTAGATATCCATTATACTATGTCTTTTCCTTATTCAGGTTTATTTTACAATGGCACTTAATCTAAGACTTTATGACCATTTTATTTAACTAGTACCCCCAAATATTTGATTACTTTCTGTTATGTATTTCCCAAAAGTCTCCCTGAAGGACTGGATGAAGTCTAGTCTGTCAATTGCTATAATTCTACCATCTAAATAGTGCCTGGAATGTGGTATGAAATATTTGTTGAAGGAAATAAAGAAAGGAGGGAGGGAAAGGAGGAAGGAAAGAAGGAAGGAAGGAAGGAAGGAAGGAAGGAAGGAAGGAAGGAAGGAAAGAAGGGAGGGAGGGAAGGAAGGAGGGAGGGAGGGAGGAAAGGAGGGAGGGAAGAAAGGTAAAGAATTTATATGTATCTGAATATCAGTAAATCTATCGGGCAGGCTTCTAGACAGCTATTTTCATGAAAAATGAAGGCATTTATAACATTAATCCTAAGGAAAGGAAAAAACCTTTCTGAGATTGAGTCAGTAAGTAAATCTTGAGTCATGAAGGGGGAAGTTTGATCTGAATATAGCATGGTAACTATCTCTAGGACATGTCTTCTGGCCCAGTTCTCACTGGCTTCAGATCTAAATCCTTTAAGAAACAGGGAAGCTATGGGTAAAAATCTGAAAGTGCTTTTCAGTAAAATTCTGTACAACACTGAGACCCACATGTATTGCTGTAACACCAAGGAAAGATGGACAACTTTCACCACATGTCGTGGAGCAGCTTTTATACCTGAAATGTTCAAGTGTATTGCTGGAGTCCTTGACAGAAACCAAGATATCACTCTATGCCCAGTGGAGTTTATAGTGCCCAGAAGCTACTGGAAACCTATGGAGACCATGGGGCACAGCAGAGCAACATCAGTAGCCAAAAAACAAAAACAAAAACAAAAGCAAACAAACAAAAAACCTTGCAGTGATAGGCAAAAGTGAACACTGCACACAATAGGGACAGAATTCTTTCATGAAAACAAGTAATTTTCTCCTCAGGGACTTCTAGAAAAGTTGAGAGGGCAATATTTTAGTGAGCCAGAGGTACGATATTATATAGATTTATCCAAAGACCTGTGAAATTTCAGTTCCTATTTGTGTGATCTCACTTGCCCACCAAATTTGTGAGTCCTAGAGAAATTCAGCATATATGTATATGTTTTTTTTAATTTTTTTAGTGTATATTTATTTTTGAAGGAGAGAGAGACAGAGAGTGACCAAGGAAGGAGCATCAAGAGAGGGAGACACAGAATCCAAAGCAGGCTCCAGGCTCTGAGCTGTCAGCACATAATCTGATGCGGGACTCAAACTCACAAACCATGAGATTATGACCTGAGCTGAAGTCGGATGCTCAACCAACTGAGCCACTCAGGCGCCCCCATATAATATGTTTTAATAAAGATACTTGATATATAAATTTTCTGAAGAATTAGAATGATTTAGCTCTTTTATATGAAATGAGGGTTTTTATTAGGAATATTAAGTGAGGGGCTGTCCACTATTGATGCCCTCAAGCTGGTATAGCCTATGATAATATCTGCCCCCAAATTAAATGGCCCTATGCATACTTGTGCCTGCTCTGTTAAATTGTGTCAGAAGACACATTTAAAATTAAAATTATTAGTTCTCATTTTCCAGTGCTGTCAATGTACCTGCTTATAGAAATTGTATTTTTCCTTCTACTTGCTGTTTCCATTTTGCTTGAGGAAACTACATCCCTGGCTACAGTTCATATCAATTCAAAAGCGACACAGAGGTCAAACTCTATGCCAGAAAATGCAGGCATGCCATAGAGAATAAAAAGATAAGCATGATCTCACTTATATATGGAATCTGAAGAAAAAAAGTCAAACTCATAGTAACAGAAAGTACAAAAGTGGTTATCAGAGGCTAAATGGTAGAGGAAAAGGAGTGATTTTGATCAAAGTGTATCAGCGTTCAGGTATGAGATGAATAAGCTCTGTCAGTTCTGGAAATTTGATGTACAGCGTGGTGGCTGTACTTAATGTATAACTGTATAGTTCCACTTTGCTAGGAGAGATCGCCAGTGTTCTGAGCACACAAAGAAATACAAAAGATGGTAACTATGGGAGTTGATGGATATGTTAACTACCTTGATTATGCTAATCATTTCACAATGTATACATATACCAAAATATCCCATGTATACACCCTAAATATACACACTTTTCATTTGTTAATCATACCTCCTTAACGCATTAAAAATAAATATGATAATTTAAATTTTTTTTAACGTTTATTTATTTTTGAGACAGAGAGAGACAGAGCATGAACAGGGGAGGGGCAGAGAGAGAGGGAGACACAGAATCTGAAACAGGCTCCAGGCTCTGAGCTGTCAGCAAAGAGCCCGACGCGGGGCTCGAACTCACGGACCACGAGATCATGACCTGAGCTGAAGTCGGACGCTTAACTGACTGAGCCACCCAGGCGCCCCAATAAATATGACAATTTAAAAAAATATGCATACGAAGCCACCTCTCTCATCTCATATAAGTGGGTGAGATCAGAGGGCTTCTGATCTGAGGGAAATACTTACACCTTATTTGTGAGGAATAAGCTTGGGAATTCCCTGAGCTTGCACCAATGGGTTAACAAGGTTATAAAGAAATTAGAAAGCCATAGCATGTACACACGCACGTTTGTGTAAACAAGATTAGGTAAATAAGATTAGGTAAACCGGGCAAAGTCCCCCAGGATAGGACAAAAGTATAGGAATAGGGAATCTCAGGATGAAAACATCCAAGATGAGGTAAACAAGATTAGGTATTCATGGCAGAAATGCCCCCCAATTTAGTACTATAGCAGAAAGCTGCTTTCACAGGAAGGGAGGACCAAATTAGGTAAACAGGTAAATAGGGCTATAGACCCCAGTGGGGTGAAGTTGCCCAGAGTGGAGCTAATTAGCAAAAGAAAGATGCTTTGCTGACCCTGAGATAGTATGCTCTGTTTTTCTTGTCCCCTAGGCCAGTTTAGGTAAACAGAGGTGGGGCCTCATGTTTGCTGTAAAGAACCTTCCATGTAGCACCAGAATCTTGTTTTGTATTGGCCCAAATCCCTAACACCACATATCTCCAAAATCCCCCTTTCCCCACACCCATGAGTTAATGTTCCCAGTTTCATTGTCTCTCTGTACACACCCATCATGCTTGTAAGCCTTCTGATCCTAATAAAAAGGGAGCAAGGACCCTTACTCAGGGCTCTTGTCTCCTCCTGGACATTAGCCTATTTTGCATTTTCAATCCTGTGTCCCACTCTCTTGATGGACAAGAGAGAACTCCAGACCCAGAGTCCACAATACTTATTAAGTCCATGAATTTTGTCACATCTGCTGTGTCTGTTCAGAAGTTGTTTATACATGGTACCTGGTCCTTTATGTATTCAAATGAGATGTTGCTACTGAAAGACAGCTTGAGAAGAGTAAGATTTTGCTGTATTCACACACACACACACACATACACACACACACACACACACTCACACACACAGTATAGTACATTCCAAATTTAATTATGTAGTCTTGGAATGGTTATTGTGAAGCATTCTGGATAACAAGAGTTTAATTACAAAACCCATATTGTTACAATAGCTTATAAAGAAGCTAATATTTATTAAGTGCCTATTCTAGGCCAAGGACTTGTATATCACACCATATACAACATCTCATTCAGTTCTCATAGCACCATTCTACATTTCATAAGTGAGAAGAGCAAAATCAGAAAGACCAGCAAACTCACTCAATCTTGCACTCTGAATAATAGACAAAGGGAGGATTTGAACCCAGACCTTAGAATCCTAATGTCCACCTCTGTACCACACCATACTCTTCCCTTATTTCAGTCCTTGCTACAGAAAATTACTGGAATTTAAGTGGCTCTATAGGTCTGCTTTTGTAAAACCAGGCAGACACATAGCATGGACTTCTTTTCTGAGCGATGACCCTTCCAGACCATGGGATCTCACTCTTATCAGCATTGAATAGGGAATTAGGCTAAATACAGATTAAGTTTTACTTGTGTGTCAGAAGGCTTTGGGTACTTCTTAATGACTAAATCCCTGATTTGCTTTATTTGGCCCATTTTTCTTTTCCTTCTTTACTCTCTCCTAAAAGTAAAACCTAAGGCAATGATTCTAGTTACTTGGGTCCTGCTTCTTAATAAAGGTTTTTATACACAGATATATACCCTTTCCCTGCTCCCTCCCAACAGGAAGCCAATTTCTATGGCACATTTGTTTAGCTAAACCTAAATTTGTAAAATGTATTTCTACAAAATAATGGGCTAATTTGTATATAATTTTTGTATTAGATTCAATAAATATTGGCTTATTGGAGAGACCATGCAGGAAGCACATTTATATGAGAAAAGGTCCTGCTCTGCCCTGCCTTCACAAAGCTTAAAATCCCTTATCATCCTTGGTATGAAGAAAAGCCTTTCAAGGAAGTTGGAGATGAAGAAACAGATGAAAGGGACTACATTTGTAATCAAAATGTGAGTAAAAAAATGTATTTTGGCAAACAGCATTGACTACTTTAGAGAGAAATCTTGTTTGCCACTCTGGGAGCCTAAATCTCTTGTTGGTATGGGAAATAAAAGGGAACTTGAGAACTAAAAGCGAGAAGTAGTCTATCTGCATGTCCTCTCAGGCCAACATGATCAGGTGCAAGGATACTCCAGCGTCTCTACTTCTTCTGTAAAAGGAAGCAGGTAGAAGTCTCTTAGATTTCTAGAACCAGATATCTTGAAAAAGAGTCACTTATCATGGTTCAAAGTCAGAGGGAGCCCTGGCCTGACCCTTGCTCAGCTCTTGCTAATGGGAAGAAGACAGGGAGTGAAGAGGGGAGATGGTAGACATTAGAAAAGAGGGATATGAGCCAAAGCAAGAAGGAAGAAAGATTAAAATGGTATGTTTGTCACAGAACCCAAAGTAGCCCTGGCATTAAGGCAGAAAGCAAAGAGAGTTCTTCTAAAACTCAAAAACTATCATCTATCTATCTATCTATCTATCTATCTACCTACCTACCTATCTGTCTATATAAATTGGAGTTTCCAAAGAAGGTATCCTAAAGGCAGCCCTTAGCAGCCAATGAAATAGGCTTGACAGAGCAGTGGGTATGGATCTGTCTCCAGGATCATCAGTGCCCATTTTAATGAAAAACAATATGCAGAAAAATTTTCAACCTCTCATGCTATATACACATAGTTTGGAAGGTTGACATGAGAGAGAGAGAGAGAGAGAGATTAGTGTCTGTGTTTCTATGTTCAGTAATCCTACTGAGCCCCAGCATCTTGTGCATCTTGTGCTAGATACTTGAGATAGAGATAAAAATCCGACACAGGTCTGAGAAACTGTCACAAACAAGAGGAATCTAAGGAGATATGATAACTAATTCTAATGTGGTGTCCTAAATGGGATAATGAAACAGAAGAACATTAGAGGAGAATCAAAATAATCTGAATTAAAGTATAGACTTTAGTTAATAATAAGGTATCCATATTGATCCATTCATTATGACAAATACACCAAACTAATGTAAGGTGCTAATAATAGGAAAACTGGATGTGGTATATATGGGAACTCTGTACTATCTTCTCAATAATTCTGAAAATCTAAAAATGTTCCAAAAATAAAAAAGCTATTTTTAAAAATTGGATTACACATTGAATGAAACCCAAATCCCTTATCATTACTATCATGATCTGGCCCTTGCCCACCTGTTCCACCTCACCTTGCACATCTCTCCTTTTAGCTCAATAATCTGTTTTGTTGTTGTTGCTGTTTTTTGGTTTTTTTAAGTAGGCTTCACGCCCAGCATGGAGCCCAACACGGAGGTTGAACTCATGACCCTGAGATTGAGAGCTGAGCTGAGATCAAGAATCGGACACCCAATTGCCTGAGCCATCCAGGCACCTCATTTGTTCAATAATCTTTAGCCAGATCACTCCGTCATGTTTTTTCTGTGTCAGGGCCACCACATGTACTTTTATAGCCTCTGGGGGTGTTTTTCTCACTGACATCAATCACTCTTCCTCATCACTCAGGTCTCAGTTCAAGGGTCTCCCCCTCAGGAAGAAGCCTCTCCTGAAGTCCCAGTATAAATCATATGCCCCTAACTCTGATACCCTCTCTCTCTCATAACTCTATATGTCTTTGTCTTCACATTTACTATTGGTTGGAATTATCTGTTTATTGAGTGTTTATTTGCTTAATGTCTCTCTCTCTCTCACCACAGTTTGAGTTCCTTTTGGGCAGAAATCCTTTCTGTCTTGGTCACCCAATCATTTCTGTCTTGTGCTCCTAACCTAATGCCTGGCCTATGATAAATGTTCAAAAAAATATATGTGGAATCAATTAATTAAATGAGAGAGTGCAGTTCTATTCCAACACCTAAATCTTTTCTTTTTTGACATCTTTGTGTACTAAGCACCCAACACATTACCTATCATTCCATTTACATATACTCAGTAACTATTTACTTATTATGCTAGATGCTTGGGATACAAATATAAATCAGAAAAAGTCTACTTTCAATGAGGCCACTGATGAATAGGAAAAACTAGAAAGCAAAATGGGCAATTATAACCCAGTGTGATACATGCTGTGGAAGCCCTGAGGGTGGACATCCAGCCCAGCCTGAAAGTTCAGTCTCCTTTCATACAGAAATGCTGAACTTGGAAGCCAACTCTGACACTCATGTTCTGTTTGACTATGGAAAAGTAACTCTATAAATATATGCTTCACTGTCCTTATTTCCAACATGAGAAGTATGGACAAGATAATATCTGAACTCCATTATCTAACATTCTTCAATTCTCAATGAAGTACAGATTTTATGAACCACTCTGAATTTGCACTCCAAGGAGTTGAGAACTTCACAGTTCTTTATAAATAGGTCATTTCCCCAAATCTTCTGTTTTCTCCCAAATAATGGGAAATTGTGATGCCCCAAATTTTCAAGTTATTCTCTGATCCAAATATTCTTTTTATGATAATCCTAGATCATATAATGACAGTTCTCATTCCAACCTAAAGTCATCTTAGTGGGCTTATGAATATTCAAGTTAAAACCTAGAGAGGAGTATAAAGGGTGTGACATAAGGAACTTTGCACTTGGTGATTAAGTAGACTCTATGTTGCTCTCATAACAGGGTTCATGGAAGTTTCTCACTGCCAATATGTGAATACAAAATATAAAAATATAAATCAGCTTCTATAAATAAAGATAACTTCAAAAATTTTGGCTTTATTGTATTTGCATAAGTACTCCCTGTACACTCACTTCATTATTAAAGATCAAGGTACCAAAATATGGCAAAAGGCATAGTTCTAGAATAGGACCTGGCACATAGTCGATACTGAATAACTATCTATTCATTTAACAAGTATGAAGTACTATATGAAGGTCTGAAGACAAATTACCTGCAGGAATGTGACAAAGAGAGGTCTAGTCCACATTCACATGCTTCAGAGAGATCTAGAAAATACTCACTGGCTCCCCCAACACAGGGGTCAGCAGTGACCTCAGAAAAACCACTTAAGCTGGCATATTAGGGACCAAATCCAGACTAGAGAGGGCTAAGCAATGAGTGACTGAGGAAGTAGGTATCATTCCTATCAAAACTGCTGTAATGGGAAGAAAGAGATATAGTGGTAGCTGGAGGGGAGATAGAATTTAGGTGGAGAAATGTTTAAGTTGGGGGAGATTTGTGTAAAATAAGTCCCATAGAGATGATGTTAGTGTATATAGAGGCCAGAGAGAGAGGAGATAAGTAGTATCTCCTCCCACCCTCCTATATATACAAGAATCAATATCAGGAGATAATGAGGAACTGAGTGAGAATAAGCTAAGAAATGCAGAAGGATTAGATTGTCCTCAGGCAGGAGAAGCAAGAAAAAGAATTACCAGCTGGATAATATAATAAAGCCAAAATTTTTGAAGTTATCTTTATTTATAGAAACTGATTTATATATTTATATTTTATATTTACATATTGGCAGTGAGAAACTCCATGAACCCTGTTATGAGAGCAACCATTTATACTGTAATGATAAAGAAGGAATTTGAAAGGAATGCACTTAAACAGAGAGGTAGCAGGAACATTTCCTAAGACCGACTAGTCTTCTCCAAGGTATTATGTTCTTATTGGATCTGTCCAATCAATAGGTCCAGTGAAAGTGGATATTCATCTCTCTTCCTTCAAGAAAAATTCTAACAAGCACTTGGAATAGTAGCAAGAAAATTGGGACAGAAAGTATGAACTATAGTTTCAAGTCATGGCTCTATTTATTAAGCCTTCACCTCTGAGTATAACACTATTGTAGCCCTCCTTATCTGTAGGGAATATGTTTCAAGACCCAAAGGAGATGCCTGAAACTGTGGATAGTACTGAATGTTATACATATTGTTTTTCCTATACATACCTGTGATAAGTTTAAGTTATAAATTAGGTACAATAATAGATTAGTGACAATTATTAATAATAAAATAGAACAATTATAGTACCATACTGTAAAAAAAGTTATGTGAATATGGTCTCTCTCTCTCTCAAAATAACTTACTATACTATACTCACCCTTCTTCCTGTGATGCTGTGACATGATAAAATGCCTAGGTGATGACATGAAGTGAGGTAAATGGCACAGACATTGTGACATAGCACTGGGTGGGCTACTACTGACCTTCTGACTATACATCAGAAGGAAGATGATCTTCTTCTGACCAATGTTTATTGAGAATAGGGAGGGTGAAAAATGGCAGCAGAGCAGGAGGGCCCTAGGCTTGCCTCCTCTCAAAGATACAACTAGATAATTATCAAATCTTCCTAAATACCTCCAAAATTGATCTGAAGCCTGGTAGAACAAACTTCACAACTAAAGGTAGAGAAGAGGCTATACTGAAGAAGGTAAGAAGTGCAGAGATATGGTTTGGAAGAGAAACAGATTATGACCTCTGCAGTGTGGAGGGTGCAGTGGTCTCAGAGAAGGGCAGGAGACAGGCTAGCACACAGGGGAGTACAAAGGGAAAATGAATCCCCATAGCAATTGGCTTGGAAAGCATGTGGAGTCAGATTTCATGAGTTCTTGTAATCAGCAGGGCTCATAGCCTGGAGTTCTAAAGGTCATTGGGCTTAGCTTGAGGAGAGCCTGGAAGTACTGGGGCTGCTTTTGGACACAAAGCAGGGCAAACAGCCCGTGGACATACAGCATGGAAATAGCAATCTGAAGAGCACCTGGGGCACATAGTAGGAAGAGTATTTGCTCATCTCAGAGTATGTCCAAGAGGGGCAGTGTGCATGGAGAGAAATCCCCCAGGAAAAAAGGAACTGGCAGGCACCATTTCCCTCACCTCTACATAAACACAGATACCTGTAGGAACCAACTCTGCACCAACACTCACTACTACCTTGCTTACAGCAAGACTCACCCCCACCCTCCAGTGGAACCACTCTTCCCAGTCATGCTTGCTTCAGTCCCAGCATGTAGGCCCACTCCCCAAGACAACCAGCCCAAATCCCTGCCAACACCACATCTCCTGCCCTGGGAGTTTTGTGGGGCCTTGGTTCCAGTGGCAGTGATGACAGGTCTCATTTCACAAGCAGACCAGAGTTTCACCTAGTTAAAACTCAAAACATTCAGGTCAGGGACCAAACACCACTCATAGCAGGCAAAGAAAGCCTTTGTAAACAACTAGCCTGAAGGATAAAGCAACCAGAACAAAACAGCAGAGCATATGCAGCATACATAGGAGACACTCCTGGAAGCAAGAGGCCGCAGGAAACAGGTACCCTACATGGCAGAGCACTATGAGACCTCTTCTTCATAACACCATTACCCTCAAGATCCAGAGACATAGCTGTTTCCTAACACAGAGAAGAAGGCACAGAGACTTAGACAAAATGAGAAAACAGAGAAATTTATTGCAAATGAAAGAAAGGACTTAGCCACACCAGAGATCTAAGAGAAACAGATATAAGTAACATGCCTGATATAGTATAATCATAAGGATACTTACTGGACTTGAGAAAAGAATGGAAGACATCAGTGAAACCCTTAACACAAAGATAAAAAAGAACCAATCAGAGATGAGCATTGCAATAAATGAGATTAGAAACAAGCTTGATGCAATAAACAGCAGGCTGGAAGAAGTGGAGGAACAAATTAATGACCTTGAGGATAGCATAATGGAAAGTAATTAAGCTAAAAAAAAAGAGAGAGAGAAAAAAGAATTATGCAAAATGAGAATAGACTAAGGAAACTCAGTAACTCCATAAAACATAATAACATTCATATTATAGGACTCCTAGAAGAAGGGAGAGAAAATGGGGCAGAATATGTATTTGATGAAATAATAGCTGAAAACTTCCCTAATCTGGGCAAGGAAACAAATATCTACATCTAGGAAACACAGAAACTCCCAACAAAATGTACAAAAGCAGATCAACAATAAACCATATTGTAATTAAATTGGCAACATATAGTGATAATGAAAAAATAATTTAAAGAAAAATAAAGAAAGAAAAAAATTTAAAAGCAGCAAGACAAAAGAATACAGTAACATATGAGGGAAACTCCTAAGGCTATCAGGGGATTTTCATCAGAAATTTTCCAAGCCAGAGGGAATGTCATGATATTTTCAAAGTGCTAAACAGAACATTTATCCTAAAACAGCAGAATACACATTCTTTTCAAGTGAAAATAGAACATTCTCCAGAATAGATCACATATTAGCCCACAAAACCAGACTTAATAAATCCAAGAAGATCAAAGTCATATTATTCAACTTTTCTAACTATAACACTATGAAACTAGAAGTCAAAACAAGAAAAAATTTGGGAAGACCACAAATACATGGAGGTGAAATAACATACCATTAAACAACAAATGGGTCAAGCAGGAAATAAAAGAAGAAATAAAAAATGTGCATGGAAACCAATGAAAATGAAAACCCAGTGGTCCAAAACCTTTGGGTTGCAGCAAAAGTAGTTCTAAGAAGGAAGTCTATAGCAATACATGCCTACATCAAGAAGCAAGAAAAATCTCAAATAAACAACCTAAGTTTGCACCTAAAGAAGCTAGAAAAAGAAAAACAAACAAAATCTAAAACCAACAAAAGGAAGAAAATAATAAAGATTAGAGCAGAAATAAATGATATAGAAACAACAACAACAACAAATAGAACAGATCAATGAAACCAGGAGTTGGTTCTTTGAAAAAAATCAATAAAAATCTATATATCTCTAGCCAGACTGATCACGAAAAAAAGAGAAAGCACTCAATTAATAAAGTCACAAATGAGAGAGAATAACCAACACTACAGAAATACAAACACTTGTAAGAGAGTATTATGAAAAACTATATGCCAACATATTTGACAACCTAGAAGAAATGGATAAATTCCTAGAAATAGATAAACTGCCAAAACTGAAATAGGAAGAAATAGGAAATTTGAACAAAACAATAATGAGCAAAGAAATTGAATCAGTTACCAAAAAATTCCCCAAAAATAAAAGTCCACAACCAGATGGCTTCACAGGCAAATTCTACCAACCACTTAAAGAAGAGTTAATATCTATTCTTATCAAACTATTCCAAAAAATAAAAAGGGAAGGAAAATTTCCAAATTCATTCTATGAAGCCAGGATAACCTGATACCGAAACCAGATAAAGATACAACAAAAAAAGAAAACTACATGCCAATATTTCTGATGAATATATATTCATAAATCCTCAACAAAATAATAGCAAACCTAATCCAACAATACATTTTAAAAAATCATTCACCACAATCAAGTGGGATTTTTTCCCTAGGTTGCTAGAGTAGTTCAACATTCACACATGAATCAATGTGATACATCAGATCAACAAGAGAAAGGATAAAAGCCATAAGAACATTTCAATAGATGCAGAAAAAGCCTTTGACAAAGCACATCTATTCATGATATAAAAACCTCAACAAAGTACTTCTATAAGGAACATACTCAACATAAAGAAGGCAATATATGAAAAACCCATGGCTGGGATGCCAGAGTTGCTCAGTTGGTTGAGCATCTAACTTCAGCTCAGATCATGATCTCACAGTTCGTGAGTTCAAGCCCCTCATTGGGCTCACTGCTGTCAGCCTGTCAGTGCAGAGCCCGCTTCTGATCCTCTGTCCCCCTCTCTCTCTGTCACTCCCTGGCTTGTACTCTCTCCCTCTTAAAAAATAAATCAAACATTTTTTAAAAAGAAAAGAAAAATCTCTGGCTAATGGGGAACTTTTCCTTAGTGGGAAAAAATTGGGAGTTTTTCCGTTAAGGTTGGGAACAAGACAAGGATGTCCACTTTCACCACCTTTATTCAACACACTACTGGAAGTCTTAGCCACAGCAATCGGACAACAAAAAATAAATCAAAGGCATTTAAATTGGTAAGGAAGAAATCAAACTTTCACTATTGCAGATGACATGATACTATATAGAGAAAAGCTGAGAGACTCTACCAAAAATATGCTAGAACTAATGAATGAAAGAGGTAAAGTTGCAGGATACAAAATTAATGTAGAGGTATCTGTTGCATTTCTATATATCAATGATGAAGCAGCAGAAAGAGAAATTAAGAAAACAATTCTATTTGCAATTGCACCAAAAATAATAAGATACCCAGGAAAAACCTAACCAAAGAGGTAAAAGATCTGTACTCTGAAAACTATAAAACACTGATGAAAGTAATTAAAGATTACAAAAAGAAATGGAAAAACATTTCACATTCTTGGTTTGGAAGACCAAATATTGTTAAAATGTCTATATTGTCCAAAGCTATCTACACATTTAATGGAATCCCTATCAAAATACCAACAGTATTTTTCATAGAACTGGAACAAACAATCCTAAAACCTGTATGGAACCACAAAAGACCCCGCATAGTTAAAGCAATCTCGAAAAAGAAAAGCAAAGCTGGAGGCATCACAATTCTGGACTTCAAGTTATATTACAAAGCTGTAGCAATCAAAACAGTATGGTACTGGCACAAAAATAGAAAAACTAGATCAATAGAACAGAATGGAAAACACAGAAGTAATGCCACAATTAGATGGTCAGTTACTCTTCAACAAAGCAGGAAAGAATATCCAATGGCAAAAAGAGAATCTCTTCAACCAATAGTGTTGGGAAAACTGGAAAGTGACATGCAAAATGATGCAAATGGACCACCTTCTTAAATTATACACAAAAAATAAATTCAAAACAGATGAAAGATCTAACTGTGAGACCTATTTTTATTTTATAAAAATAAAAATACTAGAATGAACACAAGCAGTAACTTCTCTGACATCAGCCATAGCAACTTTTTCCTAGATAGGTCTCCTGAGGCAAGAGAAACAAAAGCAAAAATAAACTATTGGGCCTTCATCAAAATAAAAAACTTCTGCACAGGAAGGCAATAATCAACAAAACTAAAAGGCAATCTACAGAATGGGAGAATATATTTGTAAATGACAAATCTGATGAAGGGTTGGTATCCAAAATATATAATGAACTTGTAAAACTCAATACCCAAAACACAAGTAATCCGATTCAAAACAGGCAGAAGACATGAACAGACACTTTTCGAAAGAAGATATTCAGAGGGCTAACAGACACATGAAAAGATGCTCAACATCACTCATTACCGAGGAAATGCAAATCAGAATTACAATGAATATCACTTCACACCTGTCAGAATGGCTAAAATTAACAACACAGGAAACAGCAGACGTTGGCAAGGATATGGAGAAAGGTGAACCCTCGTTATACACTGTTGGTGGGAATGGAAACTGATGCAGACAATGCACCAGTTTGGAGATTCCTCAAAAAGTTAAGAATAGAACTACCCTACAATCCAGAAATTGTACAAAAGGGCATTTACCCAAAGAATACAAAAACACTAATTCTAATTCAAAGGGATATGTACACCTTTATGTTTATTGAAGCATTATTTACAATAGCCAAATTATGGAATCAACCCAAGTGTCCACTGATTGATGAATGGATAAAGAAGATGTGGTATATAATGGAATATTAGTCATAAAAAAGAATGAAATCTTGCCATTTGCAATAGCATGATGAAACTAGAGAGTATAATGCTAAGCAAAATAAGAAAGAAAAATACCAAATGATTTCACTCATATATGGAATTTAAGAAACAAAACAAGCAAAGGAAAAAGAGAGGGAAACAAACTAGGAAACAGACTTTTTACATTATTTTTTTATTTTTTTTATTTAAAAGAGAGAGAGTGTGCATGGGGGAGAGGGGCTGAGGTAGGGGGGGAGAGAGAGAGAGAGACAGAGAGAGAGAGAGAGAGAATCCCAAGCAGTCTCCACACTCAGTGTGGAGCCCAATACAGGGCTCAATCCCACAACCCTGGGATCATGAAGTGAGCCAAAATCAAGAGTCAAATGCTCAACTGACATTTAAAAAAATGCTCTTTTTTTTAAAAAACATTTTTCATTTTTTAAAGAAAAAGACTCTTAGGGGCACCTGGGTGGCTCAGTCGGTTAAGCGTCCGACTTCGGCTCAGGTCACGATCTCACGGTCTGTGAGTGTGAGCCCCGCGTCAGGCTCTGGGCTGATGGCCCAGAGCCTGGAGCCTGCTTCCGATTCTGTGTCTCCCTCTCTCTCTGCCCCTCCCCCATTCATGCTCTGTCTCTCTCTGTCTCAAAAATAAATAAAAACGTTAAAAAAAAAAAAGACTCTTAAATGTAGAGAACAACCAGAGGAGAGATGGGTTGGGGGATGGGTGAAATAGGTGATAGGGATTAAGGCGTGCACTTGTGATGAGCACCATGTAATGTGTGGAACTGTTGAATCACTATATTGTACACCTGAAATAATATAACACTGTATTTTAACTAACTGGAATTAAAATAAAAACTTAAACATATAACCCTTAACAATTAAGAAGAATAAAATTTAGATGAATGGCATGAAATCAAGAATTGTATAAATATATAGTAAAATTTTTAAAATGTTTTAAATACAAAAAGGTTTATTGAGGATGACTGAAACCTCAGAAATTGAAACTACAGATAAGGAGGGACTACCGTATTTGAAACAGTAAAAGAATGTTCCTATACAGTGCGGTGCTTGAGCACACAGCAGTGCTCTATGGGAATGGATGCAAATTCCCTACCTGCCTGATAGTGTTGTTATATGGAAAATAAAGTAGTGTGGTGAGAGTGCTTCATTCATCACAAAGTCAAAAAAATCTACACCCAGATAAGGAATTATAGGTTTGTTTGTTTGTTTCCTTAGAAAATCAACATTTCAAAATATTTTTTATAAGCGGAGGGCATTAAAAGTATTAACTTAGAAGACACTAAAGTGTGGGAGGGTAGGATGGAAGGAGAGATGCACTCAATTCTTCTACTGCACATTCAGAGCATACACAAGTGGTTAAAGGGAGAGCAGTAACCTTGAAGCCACCCTGGTAGGCAGGAAGCCCAGCCAATGAGAGAAGCGCCCAAAGGAAGAGCAGCAAGAGTGGCCCTCAGCCAAGTATAGATCTTAATTTCTATTCTGAGCTGTACTTAAAGCTTGCTTCCTCTCTTGGCATATGTCCTATCTTTAATAAAACAGAAGACAAAGTGGTCTGTGTGAAAAGGAGGCAAACTTTAGGAAACATTATCAATGACCCACCCCCGACCCCCAGCCATGCAGAAACTCAGCTGCCCAGAATTCGCTCATGAATCTGCCTGTGGTTTGCCCAGGACGCTGTACTTCCTATAATCACTCCCACTTTGTTCACTGTCATTCTATAAACAAGGACATCAGTGAGACTGCGTCCCCTCCCACCTGGCTCTTAACCCCCTCTAATATGACTTCTCAAGTTCATCCACTACATAGTTGCTGCCTGGCAAGGTCAGTGCTCAATAAACATTTGATGAATGAATGACTGAGTGAATGAATGATCATTCTATGAGCACAGCCCTGCACTGCATGTGGGGGGTGACGAGACACTTCAGCTTGGTCCTGGCCCACAGGAAACTCGTAATACATGAACAATAACGGGAGCTTGGTGGTTTATCATGAGCTAATATGGTTTGCTTCCTTAAGACCCTGAGCAGTTCTCATAATCAGTATATTCTGGAGGCAGTTTCAGATCAGTCCAGCAGCTCCTTAAAGCACAGTGTTTGAGGGATGCACATATTCATCCCCTCCCTCCTGATGTCAAAGAAATGTGTCTCTTGGCTGAACAGTGTATGAAGGGAATCTATAGTAATAACAGCTAACATTCATTGAGCATGCACTACCCTTATAAGTGCTTCACACAGACATGCATGCAGTCTTTGCAGAGGATTCAGGATTGTTATAATCTCCATTTTATAGATGTGAAAAATAAAACAAAGAGACTCTAAGATATCTGCCCAAGCCATACAGATTGTAAATGGCAGACCCAGGAATCAAATGCAGATAGGCTAATACCAGAGCCTGAACTCTCAGCCAGTAAGTACCTCATACTGCCCTAATGGGAGATGGGAGGAAATAGCAGGATCCTGAGGATAGTGATGCTTGCAGTGGACTTTGGAAATGAGTCAAAGCAAGTACATACTCAAGGGTAAATGTTTTTTGGTCAAAGTTACAATATACCATTATTGCAAAATCATACTAAGCTCTTATTATGTACAGGGCACCATGTTCAGTACAGTGAGATGACAACAATGAGCAACAATTGAATATCTTCCATGAGTTGACATAAATTTTTGTTAATCTTGACAAAATTCTTGTGAGTATTTTACAGATGAAGTAAGTGAGACTCAGATACTAGACTAGGGCATATTACTGGACTAGGAGAAACAAAATTCTGTCTGACTGTGTAACACCTGAACTCTTCCCCCAGAAGCACATAACTTTTCCAGGATGAGATGAAAGTGTCCGGTTTCCCAAACTAGATTCTTGAGATCCTGATGGTGACACATTGTGATGTCCTGGATCCTATTCCCTGCCCTCATGCCTTCTTGCATGGTCTTCCTTCAGATTAATTACAAGCTAAAACATGACAATTAAGTGGATATCCACACTGTGGTATGGACTAAGGTATCCTCTCTTTTCCATTTCCAGTGAAATTGGCTTAAACATCATTCTCCATAGGATTAGTACCCCACATATTTCCAATATCTACAAGGAATCTGGGTTTCCTCTGAGCATATTAGACTTCTCTGGATCAATCCATTTTTCATGTGAAATAATATCTGGAAGTATGGGGACTTTTGCCACCCATTCAGATATTGGCTTTCCCACATCCCTCCTTTGACCAACTGATAAACTCCCACCCTTGTTTTCTTACTGGATGTTGGAAACATTTCTTCCCACATCCCACTCTAGGATGATAATTGCAAGCTGGGTCTCTTCCAACCCAAAGAAAAAATTTTTAACTTTTAATTTGTCCAGGATAGTGGGTTGAATCCCAGATTTTGTCTTCCAACATTCTTCTTCACACTAGGAGCCAGGTCTCACTTCTGGAACTCTGACATCCAAACAATAAGAAGAAGAAATGTTATCATGGAGGGGAGCCTATTCACTTCATTCTCTCTAAAGTCTTTTCCTCCAGAAAAGGAATGGGAAGCTCTACCAATTGAGCTTAATCACTACTAGAGAAATAAATGACTCAGCTCTCCAGCTTGCTTGCATATTCTCATCCATCCTCAGCCGTCCACATAATTCAAGCCAGATTCTCTTGGCATAAGCACTGTTTCCTAAGAAATAGCCATCATCATTCCTCATAGTCAGCAAAGGGTATTTCTTCTCATCAGTCCCAGGATGTTGCTTCTAATGTACTCCCCACTTGGACCTGGATAATACTTTCTTCCATGGCTAAGTCCATCCTCACCACCTGTGACACAATGTCCTCAGTCATTACCAGCATAAGGCTCCACAGACCCAAGTAAAGAGGGAAATTTGTGAGTGTGGTCACCAATCATGTCCTGAGGACTATCTCCTCCCAAAAGTAGAGGTGGAAGTCATACTCTTCTCAACTCTCCAGGTTCTCAGATGTCAAAAATTTGACCTCAGGTGGCTAAATCGTACTCATAACATCATCTTCCCTAATCTGAGTTGGGGCTACCAGTGCTGCTATTTTGTTCCAGGCTATTCTCTGAGAATAGACAATACCACTTCCTTCTCCCCTTTGTCTAAAATTAATCTTACTGATTAGGGAATTGGAGAAATTCCTCAGCTCTAAGTAGTTCAAATTCTTATAGGATAATTGTACCATAAATAATAGTAACCATTCACTTTAATCATCCTTTGGATCAGTCTCTCTACTTTTAAAACATATTCAGAAGTGTTCAATGGGTTGGTTCATGGTTTTAAAAAAATGACATGCAGATAAAAAGAAAACTTTCTTCCTTGGACTCTAAGGAAATTCTACCCCAATTACTGACTTCAAACAATTTTTTTAGCTGAATAGTCTTTGAGAGACATATTTGACATTTTGAGGTTGTAGATGGATTATGTATATGGCGGGACCTCATAGATTTCCTGTCAGTTAGCTTCTTTCCCTGTCTGAAAGACCTTTCAGTATTGTAGTATCTCCATAATATGATGTCTATTCACAATGCACAATCTTTCTCTCCAGTGCCTGAGAATACCTCCTCTTTCATGTTGCAATTGGCCTCTCCCAAGGTATGTTTGCTAATCACTTTCCTCCCAAGATAAGCCCAGTTACCTGAATATTATTGTTCAGTGGTTTGACCTAAGAAAGCATATTTCTCATGGACTTCCTAAGCTCAGCTAGGAGACACTAAATGCAAAGAAAGCATGGGTACGAAGATTCCAGTTTCCAAGATTCTTTCATGCCTACCTTTCTAGAGGATTTCTTGAGCCAAAATATTTGCAAAGCACTGCACATAACTGATTTTCTATCTGAAATATGTAGAGAGATAGAAAGAAGCTGAGGCTATAAAGATACTCTGGAAGTTTTTTCATAAATTCCCTCTGAGTTTGGGGTGGTGTTTCAAGGACATGTATGGTGCAGGTGGTTTAATATGTCTTCTCCTATACCCTATACCCCTATACCAAAACTCTTTGGCAGCCATCGTAAGAACATGGCTCTGTCCTAGGATAAGAATTTTGTGAGCTGGGTATTGTAAAGTGAAAGTTCATACTGAGCTTGAAATGCCCTATTTTATGAAATAGGCTCAAACCTAATATACCTTTCAGCAATAAACTTAGGAGCAAGAGGGAGGGCAGCTGGCTTATGACTCATCTCTTGAAACCTACCTATAGTTTCCATAGTATTAATTGACTTGTTGTTTCTCTTGTTTTCTAATCATACCATCATTCCCCCAGTGTTATCTTTGTTCTTCAATATATTGACTCTGGTGTAGAATGCATTCTCTTTCCTTGATATTACAATATATTCCATCTTACTCCATTAATTCATTACTTAGTAGACAAATACAAAATACAAGTTACAAATTATGTCCCCACCCTAAAAGATGGTGGAGTCCTAACCCTCAATTCCATATTATACTATAGAATAGTGAACATGACCTTATTTGAAAATAGGGACTTTTGGGGTACCTGGGTGGCTCAGGAGGTTAAGCGTCCAACTTCAGCTCAGGTCATGATCTCACGGTCCGTGGGTTCAAGCCCCATGTCGGGTTCTGTGCTGACAGTCCAGAGCCTGGAGCCTGCTTCTGATTCTGCGTCTCCCTCTCTCTATGCCCCTCCCCTGCTCTGTCTCCCTCTCTTTCAAAAATAAACATTTTAAAAAAATTAATGAAAAAAGAAGAAAATAGGGACTTTGCAGATGATCAGGTTAAGATGAGGTCATTAGGGTGAGCCCTAATCCAATATGACTGTGTCCTTATAAAAATGAGAAATTTGGGGGCACCTGGGTGCCAATCCATTAAGCATCCAACTCTGGATTTCAGCTCAGGTCATGATCTTGCAGTTCCTGATACCAAGCACTGTGTTGGGCTCTGCACTGACACCACAGAGCCTGCTTAGGATTCTCTCTCTCTCCTCAAAATAAATAAGTAAACCGGTTTTTAAAAATGATAAATTTAAACACAGAGACAGAGACACATAGAAAATGATGGGAAGGCAAAGGGAGATCACCATCTACAAGCCAAAGAATGCCTGGGATTACCAGAAGCCTACAGGCGCAGATTCCACTTGGGATTCCTTTGAATGAGCCAACCCTGACAACACCTTGGTTTCAGACTTCTAGTCTCCAGAACTGTGAGACAATAAGTTTCTGTTATTGAAGCCACCCATTTTGTGATACTTTGTTATAGAAGTCCCAGGAAACTAATACAATTATGTAGCAAATTTTACTGAACATTGAGGAACTAGTAAAGGGTGTATGTTGGAGGGGGTGGTTACATGGTCATGATAATAACAACTTAAAGTTAAATATTAGACATTCCCCCTGTTTAAATGTCACTCAATTATTTCCATCATATTAGGCAATAGCTCTTCTTCCCCATCTCACCTCTCCTTTGCTGGGCTTCAGGCACACATTTCTATTCATTAGCTTAGTGAGGGATGTAGCTGTCCCTCCTGATTTCTGGACACCAACTAAAACCATGGCTCTAGGATCTCAACCTCCACCTTCAAATAGCTAATCAAAGTGTTTCTCTGCCCACTGAGGTACTCTTCTTCATTATCAAGTAGATGTTTCCAGTAAAGACTCCAATCAGTCCTTAAATGCACCTTCTTATCTGGTTGTCTAGGTTTGCTACCCATCTTACAGGCACAGAGACTCTCCCTAAGGTCTGAGGTGCTCACTTTAGAGAATCAAGGTGGCAACAAGGTCCCAGAAGAAGCCTCAGAAGAGATGAAGCCATTTCTCATATTAGGGCTCTGTT
The DNA here is from genome assembly GCF_028018385.1 of Neofelis nebulosa. Lineage (NCBI taxonomy): Eukaryota > Metazoa > Chordata > Mammalia > Carnivora > Felidae > Neofelis > Neofelis nebulosa. Next base: position 13,276,014 of record NC_080790.1, read on the forward strand.
CCTACTCATTTACTCCTCTTCCATTCAGCTGCTTTGTAAATCTCTGTCTTAAATAGCACATCTTTGTTTCTATCAGTCCCCATATCCCTCATGGGACCAATTCTCTGATTATAATTGAGAAAAATGAAACCATACAGCACAGAAGAAGCCCAATGTTAATCTCTGAAACTCCTTAGACATTAATTAGAACACATAAATCAAAACATGACTTGCATTTGCCTTGCACTAGTAGGTTAATACCCTGTGTAATTGTTTTCTTACCACTTTCTTCACTCTCTTTCCTTTCCTTTAGTTCTTCACAGAATAAAGGTAGGTTTACAAAGGGTGATTCTTCACTCAATCAACATAATTTGGTTTCCATTTTTTTGGCTGCGGATAAATACTTGTGATTCTCCATTCATTTTCCAGGTTAGAGGCCTCAGAGGTCAATGAGACACCATCCTTTCTACCAAGTCCTATCCCTAATGGAAATCGTTCATCTCCTCCTTCTGACATCCACTTCAGATAAAAAACAATGACTACACATTTGGGATCATGAAGTCATGGTAGTAACCCTGAATTAGGTATCAAAAGTTCTAGGTCTGATTTTCAGCTCTGCAATATATTTTCTGTGTGATTTTTGAGCAAGTTATTTAACCTCTAAGACCTCAATTCCTCTACTTGTACAATTTAGGTAATACCACGTAACTTCTTCTTCCAGCTCAACATTTTCTTTTGCTTCTCTTCCAGTTTTCTCTGTGTGAATAAATACCATATTTATTCTCTTAGTTCACTGTAGAAACATGTAGAATGAGTTTTGATCCATACTCCTCCTCTACTCCAACTCACTCTTATCCAATTTACTGCCAGGTACAGTTAAATCTACTTCTCAAACTTTCTGCAAATGGTCCTGCAATTCTACCTTACTGCCAGGTACAGTTAAATCTACTTCTCAAACTTTCTGCAAATGGTCCTGCAATTCTACCTTACTGCCAAACTGTAGTCCAAGTGGCATAATCTCTTACCTATGTCACTAAGATGTTTTCCCAATATATATATATATATATATATATATATATATATATATATATACTGATGAATAAAGAAGATGTGTATATATATATACACACACACACACACACATATATATATACACACACACATCTTCTTTATTCATTCATCTATCAATGGACATTTACGTTGCTTTCAGAATTTGGTTACTGAAAATAATGCTACAGTAAAGGTGTATGTATCCCTTTGAATTAGTGTTTTCATACTCTTAGGTAAATACCCAGTGGTGCAATTACTGGATCATAGGGTAGTTCTATTTTTAATTTTCTGAGGAACCTCCATTTGTCTTCCACAGTGGCTATACTAGTTTATATTCCCACCAACAGTGCAAAAGGGTTACTTTTCCTCCAAATCCTTACTAACACCTGTTGTGTCTTATGTTGTTGATTTTAGCCATTTGACAGGTGTGAGGTGATATCTCATTGTGGTACATATATACACTATATTAATGGTTGTCATATACTAAACAGATTAGCAGTAAATTAGGTTTCTCCCAGGTTGAATGAAAAATAAAATAAAATACAGCAAGAAAAAACCTCTTCTGAAGAACCATCTTCTACACCTCACTATGAGTACCTGTTCCTTACTGCTGTTCCTTAACTGGGATCAACAATATTAGTTGCCTAAAACATCTAATAACTTAAATGCATACTCTCTAGTAAAAGCAGGACTCAAAAATATAACTTTAACCTAAGACTACAATCACCACATCATTCCATATAGAGTTTAGGATCTATCTGAGGGGAGGAGATTTTTTTCTCAAGAATAGATTCCTTGTCCAATTGCTTACTCTTACACAAACCCTCTACATATACACATACTCAAATTGAGAACAGTTGTGTTACTTGAGTTAGACAAAAAAAGAAACACATCCCTGAAAGCACACTGCCAAGAGAGGTCATTGGTCATGGATATCCAGGAGGCAACAAGATGCTTCTGTGCCATATAGGGTAACTGACTCTCTAGGTTTACCCGAGACTGAGGAGTTTCCCAAGACGTAGGACTTGCAGAGTTAAAACTGATTAAGTCTTAGGCAAATAAGGATAAGTTAGTCATTCTACCATTCTAGGCAAGCTGATGAGCAACTCTAATTTTGATTATCTCAGACTTATGCTTGTGGTCTCAGATTCAAGGCATATACTCAGAAGGACCAAATTTCTCTGTGACCAACATGACTGGCATTCTTTGCTCCCTTTATTCTTGGTAAAGCAGAGCCACACACCAGGCCCTTCTTGTGTGTCTGCTGCAAAATGTTCAGGAAAGAAAAGAATAAGATTATTCAGTGACTTCTTGTCTCTAAATTACTTTTTATAACCTTCCCGTTCTCACATCCACAGAAACTTAAAGTTGGTGGGAATGCTATGTAGAAACCATATATCCTTATGCTCGCAGAATCAAGATAGACTCAAATAAGGGAATGGCCCTTAGAAAGGCAAAAGAAAATGTTTCTTGGTTGGGGGGAGGGGACAGGGAGATGGTTCCTTTCTCAAATAGATAATGTGAAGGAGTTAGATTAAATTACGTTAGTACACTTCAGAGAAAATATAGTGTCCTGGAAAAATACAGGAAATTGGACAAGAAAGGAAGAAACAAGTCAAGACATGAGATGACAATTCTGTAAATTTTCATAAGACAAAGCCAACCACCATCTAAGCCAAATTATATTTTAAAAAAGAAAAACTGCCATTCCTGAAGATAACAGTTTTGGGGGCAATGAGGATCAAGACTTTGCAAAGACAAATCATGCCAGACAAATGGTTGTTTTTAATTTGGAAATTATGAAGCAGGAGAAGGAAGAACAATAACTGCAATAGATCTTGATTTTTATGAAGTACTTGACATTGTTTAATGAAATCACACTTGAAGCATTCATTGAAATTGTTTCAGATTAAAGTAAAAAGTGCAAAGAAAGATATGTGGGAAATTGCAAATGGTGAGTGGTTAGATGGTATCAGGTCTGGTGCTGGGTCCAGCTTGGTTTGTGTCTTCATTAATGATGTGGTGAAGGCAGCCACAATGACCTAACTAAACCCCTCAGCCTTGCTTAACTGGTGGTAGGAGGGTGAGGAAACTGGTTTGGAGAATTGGTGAAAAACACATTTGTGAGGACAGACTGACTCATCCTTCAGCACCTATTTGACTACAAAAGGTGAGCACTAGCAACACAAGGTCAAGTTTAATTCTGAACCAGTATTTCCGATGGGCTGAGGATCTATAATTCCCACAAGAGCGTAGTTGTTTTGTTTGTTTGTTTGTTTGCTTGCTTGCTTTTTCTTGTTTTGAGTCTATGAGCTCTTCTGGCGAGTTTTGCTATCAGAGAAATAGCTGAGGAGAAATATGAGGTCAAAAAAGGAATTATTTTTTTAAAGGGGGTGGAAATTACCACTAGTTGTTGTTGTTGTTTTCTGATGGGAATAGTGTAGTAGGGAAAACAAATGGAATTTGAGAGAAAGAGGAAAGAATTGCTAGAACAATTTCATTGAGCAGACAAAAGGGTTTGACCCTTTCTAAGAGTTTGGACAGTTTATATGTAGTAATGGGGAATGGGAGAGGTCACTTCTCACTGCTCTATTTTCAGGGATGTAGAGCAGTGCTAATAAAGTGGGACTTACAGATAGGCACTTGTCCTCCACCCATTAGATTCTAGCTTTCAATGAAATGACATAAATTGAGAGTGTGTGTTTAGAAAGTATTATGGCAATTTTTGGAGTGTTTTTATGTCTATTGAACCTAATATTAAAATTTTAGGCTCATATTTTTGCTCTTTGTTTTCTTCTTTTCCATTTTTTGCACATCAGAATAAATACTTACTGTATTTTACAGAAATAACAGGTTGGAAATTTTAAAAATTTAGAAACTAAAAATGAGCAACATACTAGAAATGAAAGAAAGAAAGAAAGAAAGAAAGAAAGAAAGAAAGAAAGAAAGAAAGAGAAAGAAAGAAAAAATTATCTTTCCCACTCACAGTTTGGGAAGCATTGATAGCGCTCAAGGCCATCACCAACTGAAAGTGGGGCTGACAGAAGAGGTGTTGGAAATTTAAGGCTACGGGAGATGTGAAATACTCAAAGAAATGCAACAATAAATGCACTATTGTAGTGGCTGTTGAAGTGTGGTTATTAGACAAGCAACATCGGTAGCATCTGAAAACTTGTTAGAAATGCAAATTCTCTCATGGGGCGCCTGGGTGGCTCAGTCGGTTGAGCGGCTGACTTCGGCTCAGGTCACGATCTCGCGGTCCGCGAGTTTGAGCCCTGCGTCGGGCTCTGGGGTGATGACCTGGAGCCTGGGAGCCTGCTTCTGATTCTGTGTCTCCCTCTCTCTCTGCCCCTCCCCTGTTCATGCTCTGTCTCTCTCTGTCTCAAAAATAAATAAATGTTAAAAAAAAATTTAAAAAAAAAAAAAAAAAAAAAAAAAGAAATGCAAATTCTCTAGCTCCACACAAACTCACTGACTCAAACTTAGCAATATGTTTTCATGAAGCCCTCAGAGTGACTCTGATACATACAAAGATTGAGAATCACTAGGCTCAGGAAATGTAGTAGAATTAGTGGGCACAGCACTGACTCCACTGGATTAGAATTCATAAATTTAAAGTGAGTTCAGAAAGCATGGTTCAAATTTTTTCTCCTTCTGACACTTCCATTTTAGGACTTCTGACTTACAGAATTGTAAGATAATAAATTCATATTATTTTCAGTCTCTAAGTTTGTGCTTATTTGTTACAGCAACAACAGGAAACTAATACACACTCCTTCTAGGAACCCATATAAATGTACACAGCCTCCCACACTCTTTCTTCTTCACCCACAGTATGGACACAGAGGATCTGGGACAGGACTCCAAGTCCCTGCTGGACAATGGAACTAGAATGGCAGCAGCCTGGGTCCTGGAATCAGTACTTAGGAAACCATCTTTATTAAACTGAAATGTGAGAGAGAATCAAACATCCATTCTGTTAAAACTTCAAGTTTATGTTAGAGGACCTAGCTGAAACTGACTAGTATTAGTGGTGAGATTATGAACGTCATGATGGGAGTGAGAAGCAATAAGGAGTCTGACCATAAGCACACAGAATTCAGATCTCTCTTTAATTCTGCCATTGCTGTTATGGAAGTCACAAGAGACCTGGTAATATTTATACATAATAACTACAGCCTTGTTAAGAACTATGACCACATCAAGGGAAAATAATTAGCACGTATATTAATGAGGCTCTTTTGTAGTCTTACTGTGAATGGTAATTGTTTGTATCTTAAAACTTCATGCCTTGATAAGAAACAAGATATGAAAACACTAGTCATTCCTAAGCCCCTGATGAGGAGCATGTAAGTTCTCCTCTATGTCTTTACGTGAGACGCTATTGACTATAAGGAAGACAAAAGATTGAAGTTCAAACAAATCAAGTGAACACAGCTGGCTTAAGAGGGTAAGTGTTAATCAATAAATGTATAGGCGCTTTTTTTTGTCTAATCTGTCTTTGGACTTGATTCCTTTTAGACTACCCAGAAAAACGCATATCAATTTGCACCAAGCTACATTTTGTCTGCCTTCTATATTTCCAAAGTTCAGTTTAACCAAAACACTAATTGCTTCTTTGCATTTACACCCACATTGGCCTCATCAATGTATACACCAAAAATCCTAGGAAGCATGGCCATAGAAATGGAAAACAAATTTCATAAATTGGAACACCTGAAGTGTTTATAAGGAAGAGTATCTAAAGACAATGGGGAGGGGCGCCTGGGTGGCGCAGTCGGTTAAGCGTCCGACTTCAGCCAGGTCACGATCTCACGGTCCGTGAGTTCGAGCTCCGCGTCAGGCTCTGGGCTGATGGCTCGGAGCCTGGAGCCTGTTTCCGATTCTGTGTCTCCCTCTGTCTCTGCCCCTCCCCCGTTCATGCTCTGTCTCTCTCTGTCCCAAAAATAAATAAAAAACGTTGAAAAAAAAAATTAAAAAAAAAAAAAGACAATGGGGAAAGACTCACATTAAATTCAGTCACTCAAAACCAGATTGTAAATAAATAATAGAAAGTTAAATTGTCAAAAATAATTATGCAGTGGTAGCCTAGATTAAACAAACAAATGGTAGTGATGGTGAGTATGTTTTATTCTGAAATTTTAAAACATTAATGATTGGTACTTAAATAGAGAGAATGCCATTTTACATTTTGATGCCAAAAATTGATTTTAAAATATAAAAAAGACAAAAGGATTCTACACTGAGGTCATTACCAAAGCCCCTTGGGAAGACTAAGATGAAGCTGGGTACTGAGAATATAATAATTCCAGAATATGAGTGGCACACAACAGTAGAAATTTCTGGAAAAGTGACATTTCTTAATCTTCTCTACATCTTCAGCATCACAGTACCTAAAACCAGTTTTCAACAAATACATCTATCTTAATGAAAAGAATGTATGATCATTTTATTTGTACCACTTGGAAATATGGGTTTTCATTCAGTTAGAATGAAAAGTAATTCTCCATGAAAAAAAAAAAAAAAAAAAAAAAACCAAAGGCAATAAATCCAATAAAGGTCAGTCATTTGCAAAATTGCCCAATTAATTCCACTTTTGAAAGTGACTGACACAATGTAGCTAAACAGTCATCATTAGGCAAGGATAAACAACTGAATGTAAGTAGATTTGCCATGGTCCCACCAAGGTACCAAGTTATGCCATGTCCATTCCCAAATTTATATTTTCCTTTTGTTCCTGTCTAATCATGATGTTCCCTTGCTGAAATTTGAAATAATAACTTACCTTAGCTGAGACTTTGGGGAGAATATTCATTATCAGCTACGGCTAGCTAAAGGACAAAATCATTGATTTTCAAAAGCATTTTGAACTGTGACTAAATTATTTGGTCAGAGCTTGCAATGATTAGCAATAAGTCAGAGAGGGCAATTTTTCTCTTTTAATAGCTGTGCAGTTAGCGATGGTCCACAATGACATTCAGCAGTTGAATCCGTAATAACTCAGAGGTTATAATTTAACAACCCCCCTCCTCCCACCAATATCACATATAGATACAATCACACTTATTCCATTTTTATGGTATCAGCCCCCTGCTCAAGAATCTCTGCTAGATCTTTCTGATCTATCACATTGCTTTGAGCTGAGTTGTGTTTTCCCAAAATTCATATGTTGAAATCCTAACCCCAGTACCTCAGAATGTGACTGTATTTGCAGATGGGGCCTTTAAAGATGTGATTAAGTTAAAAAGAGGCAATGAGAGTGAGCCCTAATTCAACGGGTACCCTTATAAAAGAGAACATTTGGACACATAGGGAAGCACTAGGGTTCAGGCACCCAGAGGAAAGACCACGTGAGGACATGGCAAGAAGGCAGTCATCTACAAGCCAAGGAGAGAAGCCTCAGAAGGAATCAAACATCCTGACACCTTGATCTTGGACTTCTACCTTCAGAACTGTGAGAAAATAAATTTATGTTTTTAAGCCACCTCATCTTTGGTATTCTGTTATGGCAGTCCTAACAAATACACATCAAATCTAAACTCTTTCTAACATTAAAAATCTTCCCCCAGCCATTTTTTTAGCCCAAGTTCCCAATTTACCAACATGCACCCTCAGATCTCACCTTACAGCCCTACACATGATATGGGATATCCCATCTTTACCTTTTATCTTGAATGTCCCTGTCAGGGAATTTCTCGTATACAATTCACAAAGCCCAAGTCAAGAGTAGCTCAAAGTCTGCTTTAATCCAACCCATGCTTATCTCTTCCTATTCCCAACACTTACCTGGTGTTACCACATTGGAAATTGAACTATTTTAATATCCCAAACACACTCAGTTTTAATGAGAGCCATGAAGGCAGTATAATTAGTGCCTAAAACAGAGGGTAGCATAGAGAGACATTCCAAAACTATTGATTAAATGAATCAAACACTAACAGAGAACTTTATTTTCTTATTTTTCACATGATAATTTTTATATTTGTTAATTTAGTCAACTAGTTAAGAAATAGTTAATGAGTTTTCATATGTTTTTAGTTCTCTATGAGGCATTGAGGATACAGAGATAAATGATATAAATTTGGTCCTCTGGCTTACAGATAGGGAAAATGATTAATTAGGGTTAAAATGTCTGGTAAATGCTCTTTTCTCCTATTCTGTGCACAATTTCTTTTCATAATTTCTTGCAGGGTGAAGTACATAGGCAATCTAAATCTTAGCAATTTACTTGCTAAGTAATTGAGGAAGATGATAGCAAATACTGATCAGAGTCCTATATTCTTCAGATAGGCTGCAGCTCTCCCCAGATGCCCAAGTGCCTGGGAAGCTCACCACAGCTCTTTCCCACTTCTGGAAATTCCTGCACCACACTACACAAGGGAGGGTCCGAAAATTAACATTCAAGTATTGATAACTCTGAAAAAGACAGCCAAGCCTCTTTCCTCTGCAAAAGGTGATGCCCCAATCAGAGATAGCATGACCAAACCTGGGCTACTTCCCAGGTAGACCATAAAAATTCCAGTCTAAGTCTTATATTTCAGCTGGATAACTTTGAGAAAATTATTAATGGTGTCGCTTTAAGTGTCGTAAGTATCCTGTTTGGATAATAAATTGTATGATTAACCTAGGCAGAGGCAATTTACCCTTGGGAAGGTTATAGGACCATGATCACCCTTTAAACAAGTATGAGTAGTCAGACTTGTTTTATCTGTACTAGTTGTAGTGACTTAAGAGAATATAGCAGACTCTTTTGGGCTCTTTTATAGGCCACAACTGCCATAGCTTCCTTTTGGTCATTGACACTCCTAGTTCCAGAGCTTACTTCCATATCATGTCTTCCACCCAGGTCTTCCTAGCCATTCAGTAGACTCAGTGGGTATAGTGTCACTTCTCCTCTTGTCCCACTTTCCCCCCATCCCTGTCTAGTACCTGCTTTCATGCTTACCCCCTGAGTCTGTTTTTTGAACCAGTTGGACCCACAAGCTATCCTAGGTCCCACCCATTTTCCTCAGTGAGGTCAAGGTAGCCCCCAGAGGCATATATTCATTGACTCATTCAATAAATGAATTGTACCATGCGTGAGGCTTTATTCTGAGGCAGAGAAGTAAGAGGAATAACTAAATTAGCAGCTCACATGACTTGAGGGTCACTGACTGTACTAGGCTGTACTAGGGGTAGGACTATTACATTTAACACTCTCAAGAGCACTAGGAGTAAGTATTGTACTGACACTATTGTACTAGGAAAAAATTCAGAGACATAGAGGTTGGTTGCCTTACTTGCCCAAGATCATTTGGAGAGGAAGGCTTAACTCAGTACAACAACAGGTCTGTTGACTTCGGCCCCACTGCTCTGAATTTGTTTGCTATAATTTTTCTCTGAGGGAAGTGTAGGTGCAGTGGTACCCTAGGAGTGGGGGCAATGGGGGAGGGGGCTGAGGACCCTCTGGTGGAGCCCTTTAGGATTGGGAGCTGAGTAGTTTAGGGAAGCAGCTCAGTCTTTGGAATCAATGAGGGACAGAAGGAAATCCAGAGTGAGGAAAGGAAATGAACAGGCCTGGTTTCATTTAAGACTAGATCTAGGTCCCCAAAGTGAAAGTAATGAGGACAGGGTTCAGATAGGGTTGCCAAATAAAATGCCATATGCCTAGTTAAATTTGAGTTTCAGTTAAACAATGAATATATTTTAGGATAAGTATGTTATATATGTGTGTATGTAAATATATTTTATGATTTGATTTTGTTTCTTCTGGTTTTGATTTGTTGTTGTTGTTGTTGTTGTTGTTGTTGTTGTTGTTGTTGTTAAATTTGGCAACCCTGCTTTCAAGTCTTCTTCTGGATGTTTATTCCTCGGATCAGAAAGTAGAAGGGACTCAGGGAAGAGCCACACCTAGAATGTAATAGACATTTGGTAAGAGTGTTGCCCCTGTGTCATCCCTAAAAAACCTGGGGGTTTGGGACAAAGAATAAAGCTGACAGGCTATAGGAGGATCAGAAGGCATTTAAACACAGCTTACCCCACAGTCTGAAATGTGCTTTCTCTTCCCACCTAATCCATATTTAAAAATCAAATTTCCAAGGTAAACCCAAATACAAAATACCTGCTTATTAATTAGCTCCTGCTTAGATAGATTTAATGCGTAAATCCCAATGTGGGCCAAAACCAGATAATCCCACAAAGTACATTAAGCATGACCTTGTTTCCAATGCAGTAACTCCTTATAAAATAAAACCCATATTCCTTAGCATAATATCCAAGGCTGACCTCAAACTACCTTTTCAGACTCAACTCTCTCCACAAAGCCCTGAAGTTCTGTCAAATACAAAGTACCTTGGAGTACAGTCAACGAGTGACAGCCTTGAGTCTGCCTATGCTATTCTTCTCCCCAGTATCTTTGGAGATGGATCTGTAGATATCCAAAGTCAGAGAGGCAATAGTTCCCCACCCTTGCCTTCTAACTTATCATGCCACCAAAATACCTATTGCATACACTGGAATTACAATTACTCTATATAGCCAGTGTCACCAATTGAGTTCTCAAGAAAGTAGACACTGATATGGAGTTAAGAGTACAAAGATTTATTGATCAGTAGTATTTGTGAAAGGAAAAGGGAAGAAGCAGGATCAGGAAGGCAGAGCTGTCAAGGAGATGCCAATCTAATGATGCTTTGCCAGCGTAATAGGGAACTCCAGAACAAAACTCGCCTATCAGAGAAATCCCAAAATGGGCATAAATGGCTAGGCCCTTGTACCACTGCCTTCTTTAGCCTGTGGCCAATATCCAAACAAAGAATGGTGTGACCACAGTCAGAACTGAGGCAGACCCTGACAAAGCTAATAATTAGAAGCTGGCAACTAATCATACTCCATGGCTGAGGAAAGAGTCCTTTTTTTTTTTAAGGAAGACCCTAAGAGGTACATCTTCCATGGCTACCACAGCTGGGAAGAGATTCCCAGGCAAGGCTAGTCCTAGAAATGACTTAAGAGACATTTTTTTAATTTTTTTAAATGTTTATTTATTTATTTTGAAAGAGAGATAGAGCACAAGCAGTGGAGGGGCAGAGAGAGAGGGAGAGAGAGAATCCCAACCAGGCCCTATGTTCAGTGCAGAGCCTGACACAGGGTTCGATCTCACGACTGTGAGATCAGGACCTGAGCTAAAATCAAGACTCAGATGCTTAATTCACTGAGCCACCCAGGTGCCCCAACTTCAGAGACATTTTAGTCTGAACTATTCCCTAAAACTTTGGCATGACACCTGATTTCTGCCATTCAAGAGTTATCCATTTTAGGATATTAAAGATCTTTGAAATTTATGAGATTCTCAATATATTTCCTAAAATACATATACATTTCTAGACTAAACTATTAGCACAAGTAAACAGAAAAAAATAATGACAATTGTAGCAGTACTCAATGATAACTAATGCCATGGACGTCATGGTTTGACAGCCCAGGATATAAGTCCTGGATAAAAGAAGGAATAGTTCATTGAAAGCAAGAACTCGTAAGAACTAAGCAATGGATGACCTACTGTTTGAGTTCAGGAATGAAAAAGGAAAAGGAGGAAGTTCAAAAGAGGCAAAACAATATGGGCCCCTTTCTGAGCATGCTTCTAACCTATACCAGTAACATTAAGATTCCTTATTAGGTTACCCAGTGACCCAAGTTAGCCCTGTGGAAGCATGCAGCTGGAGAGAAACTCTCTCAATCTGGAGAGTCTATTGCTGTGAGGTAGGACTTATTGGAAGGACTTGAGCTGTTAAAGCTGAATGGGCATCTAGAGTTCTCTGGCTCCTGCTGGGGCAGGCAATATCTCTCATGGAGGCTCCTGAAGCCCCCAGAGAGCCTTTATGCATCAGCCTTAAAGCAAGCCTTACTTTCCTGGAGGCCAAAAGGAGCCTCATTAGTATAGTTTCTCAACAACTACTTAGTCAGTGCTGACTGTGTGTTGGGCACCATGCTACGCTTTGAGGATACAGTGAGAGATGGGACAGAATCCCTACGTTAACAAAACTTCCCAGTCACAGACCATGAAGCAAATGCTCAATTTCAGTCAACCATAAAGAGTGCTACTAAATATGTGAGAAGGGGATTGTGTGGGGTCTTCCAGGAGGGCATGAAAGCCTGCCAGAGAGTTCAGAGGAACTGGCCTCAGAGAGGGAAATTCAGAACTAGATTCTATAATTTTGTAAAATTTGGCCAGAAGAATGAGAAAGGTTTATGATCACAGGGTATATCCAAAGACAAGAAGATGAAGTATAACATATTTGGGAACTGCCAAGAAATATGTTGAAAATGAAGAAAAGAGGCTGAGAATTAAAAGAGCAGAAATTGAGAAGCATTAAGAAATGTAGCTGGAGTGCCAGATAAGAACCAGCTCAGGAAGGGAATAGTCTTATGCTAAGGAATTTTTATCTTATCCTGGAGGCAATAGGGTGTCACTGAGTGATCAGTGCAATGCCTAGCACATAGTCAGCACTCAATATTAGTAATTATTCAATCATTCATTCAACAAATGCTTACTGACCACTTAAAGGACTATGTGCCAGATACCTTTCTACACTGGGATTTAAAAAAAATAGTGAATAAAATCTGACATTAAAAATTATTTCTTGGAGATGCACATTATCTAGTGGGAGAGTCAAACATCAGTAAAAACTAACACACTATATAATATTGCAACCGCACCGGTGCTATCAGAGAGACATGCATGATGCTGTAAGGTTTCTGTGAGGAAATGGCAATGCCCCGAGGTCTCAAAGAAGAGCAGCTACAACTAAGGAAAGCAGGTTAGGGATACAAAGAGAGTTCCAAGCAATGAGGAAAACTTGAGCAAAGACCTTGAGGAAGGATGTTGCATGGCTTGACTGAGAGAATGAAATGTCAGGTGCCCTGAACCCCCAAAGCTCAAGGGAGTATAGAGAGAGGTAAAGCTGAAGAAATGGGAAGAAGTCTTCCCATGAACAGACTTGTGTGCAGTGATCAGGACTTTAGTCTTCCATGTGTGAGTAACAGGAAGCAAGGGATGTTTTTAATTCAGGTTCTAGAAGAGATGCAGGAGATCCATTATTGAAATTTGGCTTCTGAAATGATTTGTCTTATTGCAGTATGGAGACTGGAGTAAGGGAAACGTGAACTTTCGAGGACACTAGCTTTGAGACTGGAAGTAGAGGATGGTAACCTGGACCATGATGATGGCGGTGAAGATCAGATTTGCAGACCTGGGTATCAAACTAACAGGACTTTCATGGATGAGAGAGGTTTCTGTCTTATATAACTGGGTGGATGGTGCTGTCATTTACCAAGATGGGAACTCTGGGCCCTTCCAGTGGAAAACATGAGTTCAGTCCAAAACATGTCAAGATTTAGCTGTTATTGAGAGAGCTAAGTACAAATGTCAATTAGGCACTGAGTTCTGAGATCAGATATATATAGAGAGAGAGTGTAGGTAGTAATTAATACTGTAAATGGATGAGCTAACCTAGAGAGGAAGTATAAAGTGAACTGAGCAGATGTGGCTTATGCAAATGGTCACAATGACTGAAGTATAAAGAATGGATTGGAATGAGCAAGACTCTAAGACAAGTTTAAAGGATGTTAAACTTATGAGAAATGTGATGAAGACGATTATGATGATGATGACATCATATAAAATAATGGCAGTGTGGGCAAGGAAAAGTAAACTGACGTGAAAGATGAACAGATAAATTTGACAGAATATGAACAGGAATGGGAAGAGAAGAGACCCATGGTGACCTAAGACTTGTTTCTGGGACAACTGAGTGAGTGATGTTGTCATTCTTATGAAATGAGTTTGATAAATGAGTTTAGACAAAGTCAAATGTGAATATTTTTAACACCAGAAATAATGCAAATAAGCAATTGGATTTTGAGTCTGTAGCTATCCTTGGGTCAGGAGATACAGCACCACCCTAAAGATATACATCAAGAAGTTATCTATCATTTATATCAAGGTGGAATATGAATCTATTTATTTATTTATTCATTCTGTGATTGCTATTGAGTATTCTACTGTGTTTTAATCATGGGATCTGCTAAGATGATTCAATGAATATGTGGTGAGAAAAGAGATGGAAATAGAGGTAACACCTTAGACACCACCAATATTTAAAACATAAGTGGAGGAGGCAAGAGAAAAAGCTAAGAAGTGACCCAATTCCATTCAATGTAGTAGATATTTCACAGTTATAATTTAAACTGCATATAAAATACTATTTTTTAAGTACCTGGTCTAATTCCCATATTTTATTTTGCTTTGTTTTCTGAAACACTTCAAACATATAGAGAATTACAGAAAATAACAATAAATTTTTTTATACCTACTGCCCAAATCCATCAAATTCTAACAAAATGGAGGAGAGTATAGCAGGTAAAAATACAAATTTCACAGCCAGATTACCCAGTGTCAAATCCCACTTCCTCCATTAACTTACTCTCAGGTAGTCTAGGTCTGGTTATTTAATTTCTGTGTTTGGCACAGAGTAAGTGCCCATACTTGTTAGCCTTCTTGGTTTTTTGTTTGTTTGTTTGTTTGTTTGTTTGTTTTTTACTTCTTTCTCCCACCCCCATTATTTTGCAATACATTCTTCAGTTTGCCTTTATTTTTTTTTACAGTTTTATTTATTTATTTTGAGAAAGAGAAAGAGAGCACATACACGAGCACACAGGGAAGAGGCAGAGAGAGAGGGAGAGAAAGAATCCCAGGCAGGCTCTATACTGATATCCCCAAAGTGGGCCTCAATCTCATAAATCACTAGATCATGACTTGAGCCAAAATCAAGAGATGGACACTTAACCAACTGAGCCACCCAGGCACCCCAACATTCTTCAGATTGTTCTTAAAGAAATAAAACAAAACAGAAGTTTCCAAACTCATTGCCTTCCCACTCCTCTCAGGAATTAACCACTATCTTGATTTTATTGTTAATCCTCTTATGGTATTTTATCTTACATCTGTATGTATTCGTAGATAGAATAGAACATGGTTTCAAATATTTTCAGATGCACACAAATGACGTTATTGTTTACATATCATTCTGTAATTTGCTTTATTTGATCTACATTGTGTGTTTTTTTTAATATGGTTATATTGTGTTTTGTAGTTCGATTTGATTGATTGTAGTTCGATTGATTTTTAACTCTGGTATATTACTCCATTTCACAAATATACCACAATGTATTTATCAGTTATCCTATTTGTGGACACATATGTCAATAACTTTTTCATATTTATAAACAACACTTCCATGTCTTTCCTTTATGATCAGGAGCAAGACAGGGATGTCCACTCTCAGCACTGTTATTTAACAGAGTACTGGAAGTCCTTAACCACGGCAATCAGACAACAACAACAACAACAACAACAACAACAACAACAACAAAAAGGCATCCAAATCACAAGGAAGAAGTCAAACTTTCACTATTTGCAGATGACATGGTACTCTATATAAAAAACCCAAAAGACACCACCAAATAATTGCTAGAACTGATAAACAAATTCAGTAGTCATAGGATACAAATTCAATATACAGAAATCTGTTGCATTTCTATACACCAATAATGAAGCAGCAGAAAGAGAAATCAAGGAATGAATCCCATTTATAATTGCACTAAAAATCATAAGATACCCGTGAATAAACCTAAACAATGAGAATGAATTCTTGCCATTTGCAACAGTGTGGATGGATCTAGAGTATATTATGCTAAATGAAATAAGTCAGTCAGAGAAATACATACCATGTGATTTCACTCATCTGTGGAATTTAAGAAACGAAACAGATGAACATAGGGGAAAAAGAAAAAGAGAGGCAAACTATAAAACAGATTGTTAACTATAGAGGACAAACAGGGTTGCTGGAGAGGGGGTGGGCAGGGAATGGGTTAAATGGGTGTTGAGGATTAAGGAGGACACTTGTGGTGAGCACTGGGTGTTGTATGTAAATGATGATTCACTAAATTCTACTCCTGAAACTGGTATTGCACTATATGTTAATTAGCTGGAATTTAAAGAAAAACTTGAAACAAACAAACAAATGAATAAATAAAATAAAAATAAAAAAGAAGAAAAACCTCAAGTCAACAACACACTTAACAACTCAAGGAACTAGAACAATAAAAAAAAAAAAGCCCAAAGCTAGAAGGAAATAATAATAAAGATTAATAATAATAATAATAATAATAAAGATTAGAATAGAGTTAAAGACAATAGAGAATAGAGAAGCAATAGAGAATATCAATAAAACTGAGAGCTGATTCTTTGAAAAGATCAACAAAATTGAAAAAAAACTTTAGCTGGATTAAGAAAAGGAAAAAGGCTTAAATAACTAAAATCAGAAATAAAAAAAAATGAAAGAGGAGACATTACTACCAATGTTACAGAAGTAAAAAGAATTTTAAAAGTATGCTATAACAATTACATGACAAAGAATTGGATAACCTGATGTATAGGACAAAATCTGAGAAACATGTGACCTACCAAAATTAAACTATGAAGAAACAGGAAATCCAAATAGACCTATGACTAATAAGGATAGAATCCTATCAAAAACGTCTCGACAAGAAAAATCTCAAAAGTCAATGATTTCACTGGTTTAAAGAAGAATTATCACCAATCCTGCTCAAACTCTTAGAAGAAAATAAAAAGGAGGGAATATCTCTTAACTCATTCTCTGAGGCTAGCATTACTGAAACCAAAGACACAAAGAGACACTACAAGAAAAAAAAAAAAAAAAAACTACAGACCAATAACCTTATGAATATTGATGCAAAAATTTTAAAAAATACTAGGAAACTGAATCTCGCAGCATATTTTAAAAATTATATACCAAGACCCAATGAGATTTATTCTTGGAATGTAAGGACAGTTTAATAAACAAAAATCAATACATGTAAGACACCACATTAACCAAATGAAGGGGGATAAAAAGCATATGATCATCTCAACTGATGCTGTAGAAGTATTTGACAAAATGAGAAGGGTGATATTATAACAGATCCTATAAAAATTAAAATAGAAATAAGGAAATATTTTGAACAACTTCATGCCTATAAATTTTACAACTTTAGATCAAATGGACAAATCTGTGAAAAACACAAACTATGAAAGCTCATTCAGGGAGAAATAGACAACAAGAATAGCTCTACACCTATTTTTTAAATTAATTTATAGTTATAAATCCTTCCACAAAGAAAAGATTAGTCCCAGATGATTTTGCCCACTGGAAATTTTGCTAAACATTCAACAAAAATGCAATGCCAATTCTATACAAAATTTTTAAAAAATAGAAGAGGAGGGAATCCTTCTCCATGTACTCTATGAGTATTACCCTGATTGAAGGAGAGAAAAAAAATGAAAAACAAAAACAATAGAAAAAAAACAAACAAACAGAAAATCCCATCTCAATATTCCTCATGAACATAGACACAAAAATCTTTAACAAAATGTAAGCAAATTGAATTCAGTATATAAAAAAGGTATACATGATGACCAAATGTCCCCCCTCCCTGCCCCAGGAATACAATGCTCATTTAGTATTCAAAAATCAATGTAATTTTCAATTAGTACACTAAGGGAGAAAAAAACATATGGCAATTACAATGATTGCAAGTAAAAAGCTTGTCAAAATTCAAAATTCATTCATAAGAAAAGCTTTCAGGAAACAAAGAATAGATGGAAACTTCCTCAATCTGATGAAAGACATTTACCCAGAACCTAAACCTATAATCATTACTAATTGCAAAATAGTGAATGGTTTTCCTCCTAAGATCAAGAAGGAGGCATGTGTGTCTGTGCTTATCACATTTATTCCAGATTGTATTGGAGGATGAAGAGGCCACATGTAGACACGTTAGTACATAATCCTACCTGAGCTATTTGCCAGTATCAACTGCCATCCATGTGACTGACTCAACTTGCATGTCTAACCCAATTAAACCTTTATATTTTTAATGTTTATTTTTTTATTTTTGAGAGAGAGAGAGAAAGAGAGACAGAGAGAGAGAGAGAGAGAGAGAGAGGCAGAGAGAGTAGACACAGAATCCAAAGCAGGCTCCAGGCTCTGAGCTGTCAACACAGCCCCTGATGTGGGGTTCGAACCCACCAAACACAAGATCATGACCTGAAACGAAGTCGGATGCTCAACCAACTGAGCTACCCAGGTGCCCCTTAAACCTTTAGGTGTCTGCAGTCCCAGTCACCATTTGGTAGCAACCTCATGGTCAACTCCAAGGAAGAATCACCCAACTGAGCCAAGTCTATCCATAGAAATGCAAGAGAAATTAAAACAAAAGTGTTGTTTCAAGCCACTAAATTTTGAGGTAGTTTGTAACCCAGCAATTGACAACTAAAATAAAACTATCTATAATAGCAAAAACAAATCAAACTATATTACTTGGAATAAACTTAATGAAATCTCCTGAGTATTGCTGAGACATTGAAGAAGCACGGACATGTTGCAGTTTCCTGTCTGTAGGCAGCCAGCAAGTGCTAAAAAATGCAGCCTCTCTTTGTCATGTTCCCAATAGGTGAACCAGTCTGTGGGAGACTTTTGCAACTAACAGATTGTTCTTTCTGAAGTCAGCTTCTAGAACAACAGTCTATCCCCATTTCCCTGCCCAAGGAAAGATTCTCCAAAGATTCTCACATTTTACTTATGGAGAGATTTGCAATCTTTCTTCGTTCCAAGGAGATGAAAGGAGGCTCTAGAGTTTTCTCTACACTACAGAAAGACTATATAAAAAAATCTATGCCCTTTAATAAAATGATTTCTATTCTCTGATCTAAATTCAATTCCTAGGAGTTCAGTCTACTGGGAACATTAACACTGCCCAGAACTGACTCAAGTCAGCATTGTGTGAGACGTGTCAGGAAATAACGGTCAGCCACCAAGCAGCCCAGAAATGCTACGTGGTGTAGTTAGTACCTCAGACACACTGCCACCTTCAGATGTATCATTGTTTGAATGCATCACTGTTGTTCAGCACTTACTCTGTGATGAAAACCTTGGTATATACCTTATTTAATCCTTTACAGAAACCTTTTTCTTTTCCTTTCAAATTCCAAAGTTGCAGATTCCCAACCATGCTAAGAAGGTATTTTTAGTCCCATTTTTTCATATAGGAAAACTGATTCATAGAATCTGGGATCTATGTTCTATCTGAATTTGAAGTTTTTGCCTGGGTCACCTCCACTTTGCCTTTGCTTGCTATTATCCCTGTTTGCTTACTTATCTGTGTCTCCCATTAGACTGTGAGATTCAGTTCAGAGACTATGCCTTAATAATTTTTATATCTCTAGGAAATAGCATAGTGCTTAGCTCTTAATCATTATCCACAAAATGGCATTTAAAATTTGGATTAGAAATTATATCATACATATCTTAGTGTAAGTATTATCTCCCTTAACCAGGCTGTCAGATCCAGGAAGGAAGGGGTCACATTTTACGCACCTTTGTATCCTCTGTGTCTAGTGTGATGGCTGGGACACAGTAAATATTTCATAGTAGAATAAATGACAGATTTAAGTTCACCCAATTGCCTTGGCCTTCACATAACTGGCTGTGGAATTCCCAAAACAGCTATAGACAGCAGTAAGGGTATTAATGAAATAAGATTCTGTGAATAATTTAGTAATTAACATTGCCTACATTTGCATTCATTTGCATAATACTTCTTAGCTTATGAAATGCTTCCACATCCATTTTCTAACATGAACTTCACAATATTCCTGTGAGGTACACAAAGCAAATGTTATCAGCATTTTATAGATGAGATGCTGTCTTGCCTAATGATACAGGACTAGAAAATGGTGACACTGGATATAATACTCAGATTTCCTGTCTTCCTATGTAGAGTTCTTCCCACTGGATCACCTTTCACCAACGTGAATAACCGAACATTGATTTTGGAATCCAACCATTTATAGCTGTGAGCTGGCAGTCGGGTCTTAAATTTTTGAACTTCAGTATCCTCATTTGTGAATAGTTATTCTTCACCTGCCTCCCCTAACATGAGTCCTATTTATTAAAATGTTCATTATTAATATTAATGTATAAAAATATAGTTGAATATATTAATTTGATAATATAACTAAATTATAATATAGAATAATATAAATGTTATTGAAAGAATCATTTTTTTATTTTTATTAAAAAGAATACAAAATAATAAGTGAATACAGTGTGAAAGTACTAAAATTCTGGATATAAGTATCAGGAAGAAATAAAGAAATCTTCCCAGAAAGAAGCAGAGAGGTTTCACAAGTGATGTCTTTCCTGAATTCTGCTCCTTGTCAACTTCCTGAGCCTGGGAGTTCAATGAGGTCAAGCCATCTGCGATCCCAAAGCAGCCCTTATCAATAATTTAGGGAGCCTCCAGCATCAGGCCTGGCCAACTCTTTCTGCCCTGCAGTCTAGGATTTGAGCTGCATTGCTGCTGCTCTAATCTACCTCTTCACTAACACATTAAGAATGCCTTTGGCAATTGTGTAGATTTATGTAAACTACCTCATTAATTCAAAAGGGGGAGCTGTTTTGGACAGTTCGTCAGTGAGATTTCGAACTACCAGACAAAAGTCACATTTATACGCTAGTCACCAGCATGACGTCTGGATTAACAATATACTGCTTTAGGATATTATAGACAAGTGTCAGATAGTTTTTCTAGCTCAAGTCTAGTTCTAGAGAAAATTTTATTAACCTCTTAGGGTTTTCAGGGTGCTCAAATCTAATTTGCAAGAACACATGAAGTCAACAGGCCTGTGAAAATGTCAGAAATACCTTGCTGAGGACAAATGCCCATGGATCAAGGGATGAATCTGAGTCCACTTGAATTTCCCACTATCTCCAACATAAATTCTCAACTCCAGGGGCGCCTGGGTGGCTCAGTCGGTTGGGCGGCCGACTTCAGCTCAGGTCATGATTTCGCGGTCCGTGAGTTCAAGCCCTGTGCCGGGCTCTGTGCTGACAGCTCAGAGCCTGGAGCCTGTTTCAGATTCTTTGTCTCCCTCTCTCTGACCCTCCCCCGTTCATGCTCTGTCTCTCTCTCTGTCTCAAAAATACATAAACGTTAATTAATTAATTAATTAATTAATTCTCAACTCCAGCCAACAGCACTGCCCGCTGACTTTCAGCACCTTCCCACTTTCCTGTGGCTGTGATTATGCTCACTCAGACCATACACCTAGAATATCTTTCCAGCTCCTCTCTAACCATAAAAATAATGGCTGCCATCTATTATTATCCAACAAGGTACATCGACCCCACATTTAAGTCCCTGAAAGATTTTTGTCTCCATTTTACAGATGAAGAAACGGAGGCTCAACAAAGTTAAGCATTGTATTCAAAACATACAACTAGTGATAGAACTAGGATTTAAACTCTGGTCTGTTTATTTAACTCAAACCCATGCTCTTCCCACTGTGCTTCTTCTCTCAAGACCAGCTCAAAGTCCACCTCCTCCAGAAAATCTTCTTTGAGTATACAACTCTGAAGAACCTCACACTTCCTTCTTCCCTATGCATTGGCTATTCAGCACATTTTTCTGGTGGTGAATCTTGGTCTTTAATGGTCTCTTCTACTAAACCATGAAATTATTGAGGACAGGACATCCTCTTGTTATTTCTAGTACATCTTACCCATTACCCACTGTTTTTTGTCGCATCAAAATGAAAATTTTGGTGAAGACGAACATCCTATTTTATTTTTGCATACTTTAGATGTCTTCAGCAGTGCCATGTACATAGTAGACAACTGGATGTTGGCGTGAATTTAAATTGGATGCAGACTAACTGTCCATTTGAAAGATGAAAGAAACTAGGATGCAAAGAGGTTAAGAGCCCAAATCCTTACATAAATTTTCTGACAGTTAGGTCTCTTGATTCACTAACCAATAGATTTTTCCATTATACCTAAAGTGACCATTTAATTTATTGCCCAGACCAGGATATTTTTTATTTTTTAAAAAAAATTTGTTTTAGTGTTTATTGTATTCCTTTCTGAGACAGAGACATCGTGAGTGGGGGAGGGGCAGAGAGAGAGGGAGACACAGAATCAGAAGCAGCCTCCAGGGTCTGAGCTGTCAGCCGAGCCTGACACGGGGCTTGAACTCACGGACCATGAGATCATGACCTGAGCCAAAGTCGGTCACTCAACCAACTGAGCCACCCAGGCACCCCAAGACCAGGATGTTTTTAAAAGCCAAAGAGAACAGTATTAAATTGATTCTGGGACAACAGACGGAAAACAGTAAGTATTATCACCTAATTATTTATCACTATCTACCAATGGCAGTAACAGCTGCATATGATTATACATAGTGCTTACAATGTGACAACTAGTATTCTGAGATTATAAGTATTAGCTATTTCATATAGATATATATAACATTATATATGTGTGTGTGTGTGTGTGTGTATATATATATATATATGTAATATATATAAACAATTTTTTTTAATTCCATAAAAAAGTACCATTGTACAGATGAGGAAATTGAGGAACAAAGAAAACAAGTGACTTGCCTAAAGACACACATCTAATAGATATTGGAGCTAAGATTTCTCACTGGGTCTCTCCTCCTCTGGACCTCAGTTTTGCACCTAAAATCCATGGATTTTAGACTACTTTTTCTAGAAGTCTACTAGCATGAGATACTCCCTTGATGGTGGATATGGTTTTACTTCAGGGTTTAGCATGGCTAGCCCCTGATAGGTACCAAGAGAAAAAATTCATCTTGGTCTGAGTCCAAGGGGCAATTCTCCTTGACTCTTGAGGGCCTTGATGACAATAGGCCAGCTTACTCACAACAGCCTGTGAGATGGGTACGGCATCTCCAATTTCAGATGGGAAAGGAGAAACTCTGGAAGGTTAAGTGACTTACCCAAAGTCCCATGGTTAGTCTATGGAAGAGCCAGAATTGAGACCTTGTCTATCTAACTCTAAAGCTGTGATCATTGTACTCCAGCAGTCTGGCACAGAAATGTCACCCTAATTATCAAACAAAGCTTGTTTTTTTCAGCATCTATAGTTCCATGACTCAGTAGCTCTATGGCTCGGAAGTACAAGCATTAGGGGTGCCTGGGTGGCTCAGTCAGTTAAGCATCTGACTCTTGATTTCAGCTCAGGTCATGATCTCACAATTCATGAGTTTGAGCCCCACATGGAGCTCTTCACTGTCAGCATGGAGTCTGCTTAGGATTCTCTCTCTCCCTCTCCCTTGCTTGTGCTCTCTCTCTCTCTTTAAAAATAAATAAACATTAAAAATAAAGAAGAATTAGCATCTAGTAAGAAAAAGAAGCATTATTGTGGGGGTTGGGCATAAGGTAAGAAGAGAATCCCATTCAATTCAAATAACTTTACTACCTATCCCCTTCCTACTGCTCACACATACTTAGAAACTAGATATAACCATGGTGTTTATGAAGACAACACAAAAGTATACTGCTAAATTTCTGAGGCTCCACGGTTGCCAAGGAAACAATAACTTCTCACTCACAGGGAAGCTTCTTGGAGGGACATGACTCAGAGATGCTAGGAATTGGTGTCTTTACAGAGAAACTGTCTATATGAAGCACATAAGGACATCACTATACACCTCTCCCACTTGAATTTCCCAAAGTACATCTCCATATTCCAACTACTCTTGCTGCATTAATGCTGGGATATCAACATTTCTACTGCTTTTCAGTTTGCTAAGGACCGTGGGTCCCAGCCCAGTCTGGTTCTTTTAGAATTCTTCTCCAATATTAGCAATAGGCACCAGAACCAGCACACAAAGGGCACTTTGGGGGATAAGCAGGGCCTTCAGACACAGACCCTGAACTACCTCTCTCAGCCCACCTTAGACCTTATTCCATCCTGATGTTCTTTGTTGTTGGCTTCTCACTCCAATGCCCATTTATGTTCCAGTTCCCTTTCTGCTCTGACCTGCAACATCTGTTCCACTTGTGGATGTCTCTGTCTTCCCTCACCCTGGTATTCTGCAAGCCAGCCTTTCAAGATAACAGTGTTCTCCCAGCCTCTGCTTTCATTCCAACTCTCAGAAACTTATCTCCTGTGGTCTAGCCTTCCAGGTAACCCTTACCCTTTTCCCAGTAGCCAGATGCCTACCGCCATGGGCTAGACTCAACTCCTAGATAGGACCTTAATAGTCACAGTTTCAGTTCTCAGCCTGATGATATCCTCCCCCTCTACATCTCATTAGGTGGACAGTAAGCTCTTGCTGGAAAACCACATGCTCAGGGTGCTCCCTGTCAACCACCACTGCACTGCTCTATCAAGAGTATCTCTTCATTGGTGTTGGACCTGCCTTCCAGGCTGCACAGAGCTGGACCCCCTCCCTGTCCCAAGAAGCTCCTTAGAGGGGGTACAGGCCACTCTCAATCTCCCTGCATCAGGTCCTCCCCTCTGGCCATTTTCCACATGACCATACACCATTCCTGTCAGCGTATGGACAGTGCTCTATTTCTTCACTATGACTTTGGCTACTTGAAGGGAATGGCCACACAACATTCATAAAACAACACTAGAACTTTGTGCTCCATTCCTCCTGAGGTTTGGTTACAGATATCCTCACTGACACTCTTTCCACTGGCCTCAAGTACTGACTTATGTTTTCAGGCTTCCTTGTCCCTCCTTTTTTTCAGTGCTATCTATATTAGAAATCTTAAACATAGTCCTTTACATGCCTACATTTCTACTTTCCACAGGGAAACAGTATCTTGTCCTATCCATCACCTCTCCTAACAATATTCCTTCAGATTCAAAGAACACTTAGTGAGTGCTAAGAGCATTTTCAACTCCTGGCTTTACTAGGAGTTCCTGGATTAGATACTCCCAATTCTTCCATCAAGCACCTGTTGCTGAACATTGCCTTGGAGGGAAAAGAGTTCCTTCTCTTCTGTATAAGAGTATCTACTTAACTGCATTTTTAAACCAGGCCAACTATCCCCCAAATCCCATGGACTCCTCCACAGTAGCCAATAAAAATTAACCTGGACATCCCAGCACCATTGGTGGCAAGTGTCTCTGAAGTTTCCTTTCACTTTTCTCCTTCTCTCTCACCTCTGGAACTACTATTCACCTCCCTGACTTCCACAATCCATAATCTGTCCCATACTAGTCACGCCTCAGAATGAAACCCAGATTTGCTTTTTGGCATTGTTCCAGGTATGACTTCTCTTAATAGGTGTATGTTTGCTCATCCCACAGTGTTAGCTGATCTGCCCAGAGACCTGCACAGTTTGAACTGAGCAAGCACCAGTATACATCCTATGCACTGCATCAAGGTTTTAAAAACCCTCTAAATATATCAGATCCACTTTAGCTATAACCCCAAAGGAAAGAGCTTATGGGGAGGGGGGTGGTTAAGCCCAGCAGGGATTCTTTTGGTCAATGGAACTTCTCACTAAATCTCCAGCCATCATTCCAAGTTGATGCTCTTGTCTGATTTCCAGACAGATAAGCCGATTTCTGAAGCCTAACACACAGAAGCAAAACACCGACTATACAGCCAGAATTACTAAACTCCTTCATGGTCAGCCTCGAAGGAGCTACTGCCGACGCTCCAGCTGTCCGTTCAGCACACAGGCCAGAAGGACTAACAACCACTTAATGAAACCTCATCCTGGTCAAATGTAACGTCATCTCATTCGCTATGCATAAATTAGTTACACCTAATGAAATTTTGGCTAGAAATTTTCATTCTCATTTTTAGAGATTATGACCACCTGACCACAAAAAAAATACAGCATTTTAAACAAATCTCCTATAATAGTTTATGCATCCATTGCACAGAAGACTGATTAGATATAGACCATGTTTGATGGAATTAGCATCTAATCATAAGACCCTATCCCAAAATATACAGCTGAAAACACAGATGGGAGAGTAAGAGTCTACGGAAAGACAAAATGAAAGCAGAGCCTTGATGTCTCCAGTTTTATCCTTAGAAAGCACATGTTGTTACAATTTTTAGTCACCAATGGAATGCAGACTTGTCTAAAAGAAAAAAAAAACATATATATGTGTGTATATATATGTGTATATAAACTAGTTAGCAATATATGTTAACTAAATATATTTATTAACTAGTTGTTAAATAGTTAGTCATATATACTAACTAAATATATCTGTGTATATTTAGTTAATATATATAATTAACTAAAACTTGAGCCATCCTAGGCACTTAGGTCTTTTCTCCAAGACAGTGCAGGCTACAGGGCAAATGCCCTGACCAGGCACGAAGGCTCAACAAATGAGCTTTGTGACCTTTGTTCATCACTTCCCCCTTCCACCCTTTAGGCTGAGCCTGTGCTGAGCACCTCATCACTCTTCAACACGACTAAACTTCAGTATAACTAAATCCACATGTCTGGCCCAGACCCAACCATCCTGCATACAAGGTTTCCCATTTTTCCCCTTCCCAATTTTTCCCAGTTATGAATGCCTGACTGCAATCCCTCCTCACTCAGGAAAACTTCCAAAATAAATTCAGCTCTCCAACTTCCCCCTTATCTTCCACCCGTTCCATATACAGCCTACATCAGTATATTAGAAATCAAATCTCTCCTTCTTTAACACATTCTCTTGGATCATTGTCTCATTTAACTCCTGCATCTCCTAACGTAAGATCAATCTCACTCACTATCAAAGAGCTAGTCAGTCATTTCACACCCATTAGGATAGCTATATCAGAAAAACATAATAACAAGTGATTATGAGGAGTGGAGAAATTAGAACCCTTGTGCACTGTTGGTGGGAATGTAATATAGTACAACCACTGTGGAAAACAGTATGTCTATTCCTCAAAAAATTAAAAATAGAAACACCATATGAACCAGTAATTCCACTTCTGGGTATATATCTAAAATGAGTGAAAGCAGGGTCTCAAAGAGATAGTTGTACACCCATGTTCACAGCAACATTATTCACAACAGCTAAAATATGGAAGCAACCCAAGTGTCCATCAATGGAGTGAATGAATAAGCAAAATGTGGTATATATGTGCAATGAGTGTTATTTAGCCTTAAAAAGAAAGAAAATTCTGACACATGCTACAATATAGATGAAACTTGATGACATTATACTAAATGAAATAAGCTAGTGACAAAAAGATAAATATTGTAGGACTCCACTTAAATGAAGTACTTAGGGTAATCAGATTTATACAGACAGAAAGAATGGTAGGGACAGGGGAGGGGAGAATGGTAAGTTATTGGTCAATCACGATGGAGTTTCAGTCTTGCAAAATAAAAGGAGTTCTGGGGCTAGATGGCGGTGGCAGTTGCGCAGTCATGTGAATGTACTTAATGTCACTAACCTCTACACTTTAAAATGGTTAAGATGGCAAATTTTATGTCATGTGTACTTTACCACAACAGAAAAAAAAAAAAAAAAAGAGAGAGAGAGAGAGAGAGAGAGAGAGGAAAGACTCAGGCAGAAGGAAAAAAAACTAGCATTCTTAAGGTCTCCTGTGCTAGGTAACTTCCATAGATTATCTTTTTTAATCTTTGTAACAACCTTTCTTTTAACTCCATTTCTCAAATGAGTAAATGAAGCTGAGGCTGAGAAGGTCAGTAATTTTTCCTAGGTTTTCCAACTAGCAAGAAATGCAGATATGAAGATAGGCCTACCTGACCTACAACCACTGCTCATATATTACTCTTGAACATTCCTTCATCACTTCACATATAGCTTAATCCCCTGGAGACAGAGGAATGTACCTTAAATGTTGGTTTCTCCTCATTAGCATAGCCAAATCTAAAGTAAGTGCTTTTTTTTTTCAGTGCAAAAATATGATTTTACTAATTCATGGGGACAGGACCCATGGGCAGAAAGACCTGCCCTTGGGTTGTGAAGAGTGACTGATTATATACTATAGAGTTGGGGGAGGTAAAGACAAAAGAGAGAATTCCAAAAGGGCTTTCATATGCTAAAGAGGACTAGTAAGATACTGGAGGCCCAGCTATTGCCTGGCTCAGGTTGTTTTTTCTCTAGCAAAGCATTAACATTAAGACAGTAGGGAGTTCCTGGAGGAATGTTTTACTCTATGTCAAGTATTTGTCAATGGGCTGCAGGTTATAAAAAAATTTAATTTTATTTATATTTTTGTTTTGACTTTGTTTCCCACATCACCGTGGAGGGGAATGTGATGTTAGGGCTTCAGAAAATTGAGTCTGTGGGTTTCTAGAGGTTAGGCTATTGGTAAGATTGCCTTTTTCCTACAATTTATTAAGACATTCTTTTTTTTTTTTTTTTTTTTTTTTTTTTTTTTTTTTAAAAAAAAAAAAAAAGACATTCTTAAGTGTTTCTTGAATTGATTCTCTTCTCTGCTTCCTGAGAGAGTGAAAGGACCAGAACCAGAGAATGCCTTGGTGTCATTTTCACCTGAGGTTACTGGACTTGACTCAGGACAAACCTGTGATCAGCCAGACTGCCTGGATGTGCCCTTTTCCACTGCGATCTATGATCTGACAAAAAGAATCTATTTTAGGATTTTCCACGTCCGCTCTGATTCTGAGTAATGCCTGAGACTTGTTATCTAGCAATTAAGCAAGAATAGATGGGAAATTGTATTTACATTTTCCACACTGTTGAGCTTTCTATACCTAACCCTGAATACTTAGTACTGTGCTGAGTTATGATTCATCAGGGAGTGATGGTTTTATTTATAAAAAACAAAGCTTAACTCTCAGTAGGATGGTTATCTTTAAAGAGAAAAGAGAATAGAACATGCATTTTAAAATTGCCAACGGTGAAAATGAAAAATAAATGATTTCCATTACTGAAAGCGAGACTTTTCAGAGCATTCTTCTCTTGCTTCTCAACCTTTACCAAAATAGTAACAGTAGTACTAATTTCCCATTTTCATTTGACTTGTTATCCATTCGGAAAGCCCTTACCCTAACAGTCATATGCCCAAAGTCTAGTCCTCCTTCAAGGTTCAGCTCCGTTCATTCTTCCATGAAGACTTCTCTGACCAACTCCCCATCTCCCTTCCTTCCTGAGCCCACCTCCTGCCATCTAGCTTGTCTAGCAGTCTGCACACTAGTCATCGCTCTTCATTTTTATCATGCTATTTATTTACACTTCACATCTTCCCTCCAAACTGTGTAAGACTTCGGAGTAAGAGATATTATTTCTCTGAACCATTGCCCAAATGATATGTAGTCAGTCAGTATGTATTGTTGCCATATATTGCATATATTGTGTTTATTATGCTTTACTTATGTATGCATAGAACTTAAAGTTTAAATATATCCAATTTCTTTTAGAATATAGGGCAGAAGAAGGTCTACAGTTATTGTCAGTAATGTGGTTTTCAAAAGGCTGCCAGTTTTACTTGGAAGAACTATTTATGGTGAAATGTCCTCTAATGTATTTATATCAATGGACCCAAAAGAAGCTGGGACAAGCACAGACAAGGGTGAACAGGATGTGGTGGTTCCTGGGAATGCTGGTAGATTCCATTTTTAAGGCTCTTCTAATGCTAAGGGCATGTACTTTGAGGACATGTGGCTACCTGATTAAAATTAACTCCCCACAGACTAGCAGATGAAAGCAATATTTAATTATCAGTGCTTAACTTCCTTGCCATCTTCTAGATAACAACAAAAAAATCTGTTTCTATTAGATTCTGATTCTAGTACAGTGCTTCTCAACATAGTTTCACTTTAGAATCATCTGGAGTGATATGGAAAAACACAGATTCCCAAGACCTACCTCCAGAGATTTGGATGCAATTGGTCCGGGCATCGTATCTGTTAAAAGTTCCCAAAGTGATTTTAAAGTGCATCTAGAATTAAGAACCACTAATATAGTGTTTGATGTATTGATTCCTCACTCTGAAATGACCCTAAGTGTGAAAATAATTAAGAGTAAAAATCAAGATTCCATGCCACTACCGAAAAATCAGTATGTATTACACTGAAACATAAAGGGTATAATAGTAAAAGATACAGTATGGGATTGGTAAATGTCCAATGACATTTCCAAATGTCTGGGTACCTTGGATCTTAGGCAGAGCCACACTGTAGTTGCTAGGATCGATACCTAGCAAATAACCCAGAAAAGACCTCTCTGCTAGAAGGATGACAGTCACTACCCTCCGACACATCACTAGGCATTTCAGTCTTCATTGCTTCTGAGAGATGGGAAGTTGAAGCCATGCAAAACCAGTTCTTGTCAAAAGAGAAAAGGCCATTTCTAGTGTCAAGTATTCCCTTGAGCAATGGGAACAAGTTCACAATTGGGAGAAGAAATACAGACAGATAAAGTGACTTTATGAGCAAGCACAGATTTGTGGTTGACCAGACAATCATCAGAAGTAGCAGAAGCGTTCCCTACCTGCAACATGGAGGTAAATTAAAGTCCCTAAGGATAGACTGAAATCTTCCAGAAAGAAGAATAGGCTGTTCTCTAGTTGCATGATATGAATCACCCTTTAGAGTTGGAATCCATTAACAGTTGACTTGGTTACAAGGGATCTGTTGGTGATAAGGGAAAAACATAAAGTGTATTCAAAATGGTGCATTCTGTAGGTGAAATGATTAAAAGGAACATATTTCAACTCAAACGTATACAAGATGGGGGGACTTTTAAGATATGTAATAGCAGCATTTCCCATGGCAGTCAAAAGCCCACCAGACCACATATCCTGTGCTGTAAAATTGCCTCTACATGCCCCTCAAGCACCTAAAATTCAGCCAGTGAAAGACTGAGCCCAACATACCTTCTATATTGTCAGTCTTTAGTGGTAGCACTTTTCAGCAGCCTATGCTACAAGCCTTAAGCTTACCTTGATTCTTTGTCCTTCCCCCTTTTTTCCATCCATGTCCAGTTGCTTAACAAGTTTTACCAGTTTTCTCTCTTTTTATCTCCAGTACTATAGCCTAGTTCAAGTTAGGCCTTTATCATTGCTTACCTACTTTTTAAAAAAAAATTTTTTAATGTTTTATTTATTCTTGAGAGAGAGAGAGAGAGCATGAGTGGGTGAGGGGCAGAGCGAGAGAGGGACACAGAATCCAAAGCAGGTTCCAGGCTCTGAGCTGTCAGCACAGAGCCCAAAGCAGGGCCCAAACTCAAAAGCTGGGAGATCATGACCTGAACCGAAGTGGGATGCTCAACTGTCTGAGGCCCCCAGGCACCCCTATCATTGCTTATCTAGATCATGTGTTGTCCAACCACAACCCTTGGACCAAATCTTGCCCTCAACCTGTTTTTATAAATAAAAGTTTTATTGGATGACAGCTACACCCATTCACTTACAGATTGTCTAGGACTGCTTCCAAGCTATAATAACAGAGTTGAGTAGCTGCAACACAGACTATATATGGCCCAGAGAGGCAAAAATATTTACTAGCCAACCCTTTACATAAAAAGCTTGCTAATGCCTGGTCTATGTCATTGTGCCCCTACATCCAAACCATCCCTCCCACTGCTAATGGAATAGTCTTTCAAAAACACAACTCCAGTCATGTTCCTCCATGGCTTAAAAGCATTTAATGGCTCCTCATTAAAATTAAGATCCAAATTGTCAGCCTGGCATTCAAGATCCTTCACTATATCTTCTCACCCAGTCCCAGTCTCCCTCAGCTCCTTTATTCTTCTCTGGACTAGGCACAGTAGCTTTCTTTCCTGGGGAAATGTATGCTCCAATTTGACATGAAGGTCATGTAAGCATGTTTCAATCCAAAGGGGGCTTATTAGGTCATCATTTCAATAAAGCAAACTCTGCCTTAAAGAAATGTACTTTCCAGTTTATTTTACTCTATCATAAAATGGCCCAGCTAGGGAAGGGGATCAGAAGGCTTTAACAGAGGTAGACATTAAATGGAAGGAGTTCATCATATTAGAGATTAGGAGAGGGCTTCCAGAGGCAATCCTTTGAACAAAGTTAGACAGTTATTAAAAAAAAGGTGGGGGGTCAAGGAAGGCAAGGTATGTATGAAAACAAGAAGTTTGCTGCAGTGAATAACCCCAGATGAGATAGAGAGGGAGTTAATGCCATAGTACAGACTTGCTATATATCTATTATCAGCCAAACTTCTGATGATGGTAGGTTCTTAGAAATTACCCCACATAGGAAAAACCAATCCATGATTGCTAAGCAGGGAAATGTCAGGATTAGATTTTCTTTATAAAAAAGGAAACTGGTGACAGTGGGAAATAAGTGGGAAAAAAAAACAACAACAAATAATCCAGTATGGACATACTTTTTTTTTTTTTTAACGTTTTATTTATTTTTGAGACAGAGAGAGACAGAGCATGAACGGGGGAGGGGGGGGGGGTAGAGAGAGAGGGAGACACAGAATCGGAAGCAGGCTCCAGGCTCTGAGCCATCAGCCCAGAGCCCGACGCGGGGCTCGAACTCACCGACCGCGAGATCGTGACCTGAGCCGAAGTCGGATGCCCAACCAACTGAGCCACCCAGGCGCCCCAGTATGGACACACTTTTAATAGCCCAGTGAAAAATGAAAAAGTTTGAACTTGGGTAGTGGCAGTTGAGACCAAAAATGAAATGAGCAATTAAGTGGGTTTGGGAACTCTGGAGAAAGGAATGAATACTGAATCTAAGGCTTCTAGTTTATGCAGTTAGCTGACTGGATAGTGAGACTTGTAGTTAAAATCAGGATTCAAGAGAAGGAGCTGGTCTGGAAGGCAAGTGGCAGGTGCAGATCATAAGTTTAGTTTATATATGTTAAGTTATGTGCTTAACTGAAGCTGGAGATTATCTAGGTGGATCTACCAAAGATGCAATTAAAAATGTGTACCTGTCCATCCAATGAAAACCTGAGGCTAGAGACTAAAATATCATCATAATATACTATAGATGCTCATCGCGGACAGTTGAGACAAGTGAGCATCAAGAGTAAACGCTTCTCGTGACTGAATTCTTACCTAAAAGTGAAAGTGAAATAAAGTGTGGGAGTGGCAGAAACCCTGAGGGGATGGAAACATGTTATCTTGGCTTCAAGGTTCCCCAAGAGGGAAGTCATGAGCATCTAGGTCCGTGTTGGTTCCATGGGCCACAGAAAAAGAAATTGTAAGCTAATCAGAGAAAGAAGAATTCTGACTATCTCTACCAGAAATAGAACCGAAGGGAATGACACCACTCAGAAATTAAGTTCAGAATGTTTTTGAAAATAACCTACAAATAAAGAAAAGGGAGAGGTATCTTATGAGGAAATGTTGAGAGAGGATTATTCCTGAGTATGTCAAAGTCCTAATTAACTGGATATGAGTAATTCTGGGAAGCCGAAGAGATGCAAAATACCCACATGTGATGAAAAGGTGGCTGTAATTACACTCATCCTTCTGGGGCCATCCTAGCTTTGCTAAAATAGCACCAGGAAGCAGACTCATGAGGTCTAGCTTCAGGAATAAAAGCTGACAGCAGAAGACGGAAGTTCCTATGGTCATATCAAGGGAGTGAGGATCTAAGAACCAAGGGACCATGACATTGAGAACTTTGCTACTTCATCTTCATCTTCCCTTCTCATTTTGGCTTTCCTTTGCCTCTTTTCTGCAGAAATCAGCAGTAAAGCCCTTATAACATAAGCTTATCAGTTTACTTAAGGGTGCAATAAAGAAGGAAGGAGGTATTAGCAGACAGTTATGGTCCACGTGTCAGTCTGAAGAGGACTGTAGAGAACAAGTAGACAGGGATAGCCATTAAAGGAGAGAAATGCAGGCTGAATTTCTAGGTTTTACATCAAAGAAAGAAAGGAGCTCCTGAAATGTCAGCCTGTACCTCAGAAGATGCCAACAAAGAGCTCTCATTTTATCTCAGATTTTTAAAGAGCATATTATGGAAGGTACCAAAAGGGAAATGCATCTAAGGACAAATATAGTGTGTTACGTCTTTATCAGGAAGGCTGGAATTCAGAAACCACTAAAATCTCTAGAGACAATCAAAGGGAGTAATGAAGGGGTTCACCATGAGATGATGGTCAGATGCTAGATGGTCAGATGATGCTAGATCCAACACTCAGTGTAAATGGTAGTGATAGGATAGAATTAAGGCGTGATAGTCATTCTGGCTTCCTCTTCTCCATGAAGAATGATCTCAATTCCTTCATTCAATAAACATTCATCAATCATGTATTAATCATTCATTAACATAAACTACTACATTAGACATTCAAATAAACACACAACCTGTGCACTTCAGAAGGCTCACAGTCCAAGGAGACTAAAGCCAAGTGAAGATGGGGCCCCAGACAAAAACGAAGTCATGGGAGAGCCCATGGACACTGTCAGGCCCAGTCAAATCCCCAGACCCTAAAGTGTGGTACAGACCCACTGCTTATATCTCTTGAGGCACAGAAGGGAATGAGAGAGGTGCCCAAAGACTGGACATGAACAAATGCAGTCACAAAAAGAAACAAATACATCGGCTTCATCAACAGAAGACCCACAGCATGCTGTCTTTAGACTCTGGCCAGCAGGCAGGGCCTACCAGGCTAACAAGGCCAGAGGCTGCATCTTTGTTGTTTTCTGATTCTCTACTGCTGCTTCCTCCTTTGTGCAGACTCCTAGAAAAAAAATCGTTCTTCCTTGTAAAGCAGTAAGACACTGTGGAAATAACACAGGCTTTAGCAGTCAGACCAGCCTCCACACCCATCCTTCACTTGTTATCTGTATGAACTTGGCTAAATTCTTCAACCTTCCTGAGAGTCAGTTTCTTCATCTATAAAAAAAAAATGGAATAAAAGTTCTGCATTCACGAGTTTGTCATAAAGATTCACTGAGAAAATATATTTACTATTTAGTTCAGTGTCTGGCAAATAATGGCTGTTGAATAAATAGTATTAATTATTATTACTATTATCCTTTTGCCTGCGATACAAACATACTCCCTTTACCAAATTCTTTCCAGTCTAGTCCCTCGCTGTTTGACTAGGAATTCATATAGAAATGTTTTCCATGGAAGCTACAGCATCTCTCAGCCAGCACACTGACTCAGGAGATGGCTGTTTGGTGGGAAGCTGACAAAGCTCTCGGTGCCTGAACACCTTTGTACGCCACTCCTCTTGCACACTGCCCTCTGCTGACCAAAGACAGTCCCTGCAATTGACCTTTCAGGTCCTAAGAGTCAAAATACAAGAGAGATCCTAACTCCGACTGACTTCTAGAATTAGTTGTTGATCATTTACAGTCATATAGAAATGAAGGAGATGATCACCAAGAGCCAGAATGGACTCACTAAGAAAATATCTCCTGCGAAACTACCATCATTCTTTTATGATGTCATTATTAGTCTGATTATCAGAACATGCATTAAATAGTATTGCCATACAATACTTGCCAAATGTTTCCTAATAAGCTTGCAGAAAAGATGCAGAGCTATTAGCTGAAATAAAAATCAGACAGGAGACTCCACGACATGACTGAATAATCAAACCATAGAATTTATGCTAATGAATCTTGAAGGTTTCTCCAAGGCTCCACCAACCATCCTATCCCACTCAACATTTTTATAAATGACATGAAAGAAGATAAAAGCCATATTGTATTTTCCAATGACACAACACTAGGCTGAACAGCTCATGTGATAGAGACCTCACCTTCCAAATAATCTCACAAAACTCATGTTAAGAAATAATTACTGGGGTGCCTGGGTGGCTCAGTCAGTTAAGTAAATGAATCTTGGTTTTGGCTCTCTCCCTCTCTCTCTGTCCCTCTTCCATTCACACTGTCTCTGTCTCTCTCAAAATAAATCAATAAACTTTAAAAAAAAAGAAAGAAAGAAAGAAGGAATTACTGAGTTTCTCCTATGTTCCAAGCACTAAAGACAGACTGACAAATAAGAACTCTATCTTCATAGAATAAATGGCTCATGGAAATTTAGATTTTTATTTGGAATCATCTAAATTAAAATACTGAAAATAAAGTCATTTCTTAAAATACAAAATACACCTATTGAAATATATATTCCACAAACTACTAGTCTAAATCAACAATATTTATTCAATGACTAAAATAATTCTTTAATCAACATCATAGGTGAAAGTCACAGAAGAATTCAAATAAAAGTGAAAGTTCCAAAGAAGTCTGTCCTAGTTGGATCATATATGGGTAATTGTGAAATGTACAGAGATCTATGTTGACAGACTAAAAAGTGGCCACAGGTTATGACCAGAAAGGCTCTAGACCTCTTGCCACAGAAAGAACACACTTAGAAGCAAAACCAAACATGTTTGTTGCATCAGAGACAAGAAAACTAAGGAAGGAGACAATGTGTAGGGTGGGTGTGTGCATGTGTGTGTGCCCACACGCGTGCACATGAATGGGCATATTTATGATAATACATTAAGGAGCAAAGTGGCTTTTTTCAAACACTGAAGACCTGTCATGTTATTCACTATGGTGGACTGCTGTAGATAGGTACAGTTTTTCCTACAAGCATGCTCTCCTTTCACTATATCTTCTAGTTATAGAATCCTCTTTCCTTTTGGCAAACCTGTTCTATATGGTCCAGATTGATATGCCAGATTCTCACCCCTCCAAGCAACCCCCTTCCCCTTTTGGGGTGCCATAAGACCCAAACCTGATCAGAGCCTCCATTGGATTTTTGCTAGTAATATTAGGCAAAAGGTGTTTCTATTTCTTTGAGATTGCCACTTTAAGGCTCTTCTAAGCCAAGAGCTACCAAGGATCATCTTTCCCACCACTTGAAAAGAGCCCAACAGAGAAGAAAATTAACAGAAAAAAACAACTCAGATTTAAAGAGATGAATTGCTGTGACATGGTTTGAGTACTTATAGTCACCTTACCTGATGTTAGACCAATCACTAGGTCTTTTTAACAAATTATCTTTTTTTTCAAGCACTTTCAGGAGGTTCTATTATTTACCCTAAGGGGCTCCTGGGTGGCTCAGCCGGTTAAGAGCCCGACTCTTGATTTCAGCTCATGTCATGTTCCCAGGGTTGTGGGATCAAGCCCTGTGTGGGGCTCCATGCTGAGCATGGAGCTTTCTTAAGATTCTCACCCTCTCCTTCTGCCCCTCTCCCCCACATGTGATCTCTCTCTCTCTCTCTCTTTCCTTCTAAAATAAAATTTAAGGGACGCCTGGGTGGCTCAGTCGGTTGAGCGTCTGACTTCAGCTCAGGTCATGATCTTGCAGTTCGTGGGTTCAAGGCCTTGCATCGGGCTCTGTGCTGACAGCTCGGAGCCTGGAGCCTGCTTCGGGTTCTGCGTCTCCCTCTCTCTGTGTTCCTCTCCTTCTCTCTCTCTCTCTCTCTCTCTCTCTCTCTCTCTCTCTCTCTCTCTCAAAAATAAAGATTTAATAATTTTTTAAATAAATAAACAAAATTTTAAAAAAATCCTCACCATCACTCTCACTAAACATTAAGTGCTTTATGAACTGTGTCTTCCTTACTCATCTTTGTAACCCAGTGCCAAGCAAAGCTGTTGGCATACAATAAGTACTCAATAATCGTGGATTCAATTAAGTGAACCAGAGTTTCAAGGAGTCTGAATTTTTTCTCTATTAAGGCCATCTTCCTAAAGATTGCATTCTTTAATTCATACCCAAAATTCATATGTTGAAGCCTAATCCTCAATGTGATGGTATTAGCAGGTAGGATGTTTGGGGAGTTAATTAGGTTATGAGGCTGGAGCCCTCATGAATGGGATTAGTGCCCTGATAAGAGACCACAGAAAGCTCTTCTTGCCCTTCTGCCCAGTGAGAATATAGTGAGAAGACAGTCATCTGTGAACTAGAAAGCAGGTCTTCATCAGCCACCAGATTGGCCAGCACCTTAATCTTGGACTTTCTAGCCACCACCACAGTGAAAACTAAATGGTGTTTAAGTCACCCAGGTTGTGGTAGTTTGTTACAGCACCCTAAATTAAGACAAACATGGTTCAACATCAGCAACCAATCTACCACAGACAGCCTCTGTAGAGATGAGACTGTGAACCTCTGAGGGTGGGCACCTGGGGAAAGCATCCTGCATGTGGGTTCCTTCTTGGCCAGACTCTATGATTCTAGCTGATATGTACCCTCTCTGCCACTAAAAATGCCTTTGATGATGTTTTCTATACATTTTCATTGAAATTAATTCACCTTTTGGCCTTTTCTTTGTCTGCTTTATACTTTAAGGTCTGTGAAACAGTAATTGCTGGAAAAGGTTAGCATAGGGCAAGCTGAAAGAAAACTGAAGAAGCAGCATTGAGAATAGGGGAGTTAGCATCTCCGCTCAGGTTGAGATTCAGAATGATTAACAGACAAGGTGACTTAGGCTTCCTCTCTGTTAAATGGGCCCATTATCTATCAAAGAGATAGCATATTAAAATATGAATAAATACAGAACAATATTTAGCTATATGTTTGAGGACTGCCTGAAGGAGTAATTACATGAGGAAAAAAGTAAAAGGTGGGGAAAACATAAACATAAAATGGAATATCCGAGTGTAGTGCTGTCAAGGACCAAATGTGTGATTTACTGATCTCTAGGTAGATACCACTGTATCAGTCACATACTTTCATATTAAATGATCTCTGTAATCAGAACATCTCAAGTTTAAATGAATTAAATCCTTTAATTTCAATATCTTCTCAATTTAGTATTTGGCTATTACATTTTTAACTTGGACATAGCTAGACATATAAATTTAAATCTGAAAACAAAGCAAAGGTCAAAGGTTCATTATAAAATGAAGCCATGAGGCATTTTGACCACCAAAACTGAGACTTTGAGTACAAATTAGAAAATGTGGTCCTGAATAATGATAGTTCCCTCCACACTGGTTTAATGGTTCTGCATAGAGAGTAATTATCAGAAATGATCCTCGTGGACCACTGTTGAAGTTCTTAATCCGTTTAGCAGCTTCTTTATGTGTGATTTACACTTTCCTTTGCAGCTGTAGCAAACACCTTTTTTTCTGGTCTTTGGGAAATTATTTTGCTACAGTAGGTAATACTAACTCAGACAATGCTATTCCATTACTAATATAAGTTGTGATGTATGCTGCAGCTAAATCCTGCCACTTTTTCTGTAGAACAAAGTTGACTCATATCTACACAGATAAAATAATGGCCCATGTCCTCATAGAAATAAGTGAATCACTGTGATATTTCAATAAACACTGAGAGGCATCTATTCTTTTTTTACCTGACCATCCAGAATCCTGAAAGACATGCACAGGCCAGAGATGGCAGGGCAGAGAAAGGAAGAGAGGCAGTGAGCTTGGATGAGGGAGACAATGGAGAAAGGAAGGAGACATATTGCAAAGTGTAACAGTCTGAGCATCTAATTTCTAGAAGAAAACAATCTCAACTTCTAGAATAAAGCCAGTATTGTTATCACCTACTCTTCTATTCTGAAAAGGAAGACAAACACGCTTACAGGGAAGAAAAAAATGATGCCATTAGATTTAATTCTACATTCTGACCAGTCCTTTTCTGTTACATCTCATATCCAATCATGTGAGAATGTCAGTAAAAACAATCTTAGGTAAAAGGGAAGGTACAAGACGAAAATTTATGTAAGACTGAGTGCATTATTTATTTCTTTTGCAAAGCTGTCTTATTGTTCTACTGTTCTTTGAATAAAAAACAAAAAGGCCTTCAGATACCAGCAAAGAAATGTCGCTTTCACTACTATTTTCTTAGCAATATGGAAAATATTTAGAGGAATAACATGTACATACAAAAATAACTCATGAGTCAAAAATCATCCCCATGGGAAATACTTTTAAAAGTATATAATTAACTGCAAACAAAGGCGAATGAAGGACACCTTTCAAAGGGAGCCATTTCCACAGGGTTGAATTAGTTCGCTTTTCTTTCTTTTCCAAATACAAAATGACTTTCTTTGATCCTCCTCCCACACACTAGTTCAGGTAAACCAGGCAGTATGAAGCTTTTTAAATACTGAGATAAAATATTTCAAAGGTCATATAACCATCGGAAAACGGTCCTTTAACATTTTACAACTATTTAGAGATTTTGCACAGACATTCACTAATTTTACAATTTTTGATCGTCGGCATTTCCTAAAATTGAAACCTAGAAGATTAGAAAATGCTGAATGCGTTGCTATCTTGTCCTCGGCATCAGCAACCATGTGTAAGACATAGCTAAGGGGAGATGTCAAATTCCAATCTGAGAGATAGCAAAGGAAGTTATCATTTTGCCTAATCTTAAAATAGGGACTGAATTCAGCAAAAATAATTCTGGCAAAGTGAAATGATAATTAGTTCACTGTACGAAGAGTAAATTAATTAACACAGTAAATGACTCTCCCTTTTACGATACAGGAGCACAGTGTTCAGAGGAGGGTCCTGAGATCATTCCACCCTTGACTTGCCTCTTCTTGGCACTGTCTATACAGCAGATGTGCCCAGAGAACACCATTACTCTCAGGCCAATACCAACACTGCCAACTCAGCGTCAGCAACAATGTCTTCTCTTTTTGGAATTGGCAAAGCATTACCTTGATAATTCTGGGGTATGTGTCAAAGACTTGAGTTAAGTCAACAAATAAGCAGAAGAATGTTACACATACAAATATGTATTGTCATAGATGCTTCAGTGCTATCATCACTAAATCTGCCCCCACATTAGAAGTACACAGAGATCTTGGGGCACGGGAGTGGCTCAGTTGGTTAAGCGTCTGACTTAAGCCTAGGTCATGATCTCATTGTTCTCCAGTTCCAACCCCACGTCGGGCTCTGTTCTGACAGCTCAGAGCTTGGAACCTGTTTCGGATTCTGTGTCTCCTTCTCTCTCTCCCTCTCTCTCTCTTTCTCTCTGCCCCTCCTCTACTCACACTTTTTCTTTCTCTCTCAAATAAACTTAAAAAAAGAAGTACACAGAGATCTTTACAAATGCAGATTCCAAGGCCCTGCTCCAGAATCTAGCTTTTTCAAGTCACTAAAGCTGAAGAGAGTAGGAAAGGGGGAACATATGAGGCTTTCTTGTGTTCAAAACCATAGGACTAGGGGCACCTGGGTGGCTCAGTCAGTTGAGTGTCCAACTTCGGCTCAGGTCATGATCTCACAGCTTGTGAGTTCAAGCCCCGCATCGGGCTCTGTGCTGACAGCTCGGAGCCTGGAGCCTGCTTTGGATTCTGTGTCTCCCTCTCTCTCTCTCTGCCCCTAACCCACTCACATTCTGTCTCTGTCTCTTTCAAAAATAAATAAACATTAAAAAAAATTTTTTTTAAACAAAACCATAGGACAAGCAAGAGGCTGGAAGCATCCAAGTCTCCTAACACCAAAGATATTTAGTTACTTACTGTCTTCTCTGTGCCATATTGCCTGACTTTCTCTGAAATTAAGTAACGGGGTTACATGATTTCTGGACCCTCCTCCTCCTGCGTCTATTTCAATTGCTTTCACTAGCAATTAGCACAAATCCACCCTCCTCACTGTGGCCTAGAGGCTGGGCCTGCTTCATAACATGTGGCCCACGCAGTCACAATTAGAAGGGACCATGCTTGCTCAAATTCTTTATTGTCATCATCTTGAAATCTTTAAGAGTTTTTCATAAAGGGGGCCTGTATTTTCATTTTGTACCAGACCCCACAAATTATGCAGCCAGTCATGCCTAGAGGGGCCCCATGATCTGGTCCCAGCCTACTTCAATTCACCTCCTTCTGCTCTCCTCTTCCTTCACCGCACCGGAGGCACCCTGGCTTGATTTCTGTCCCTCACACATGCTGAATTCATTTCCATTTCTGAGGCTTTGCACGTGCATGGGAGCACTTGGTCACCGCCTCAGAGGCCTGGCCTCACCATCATTGGAGCTTACTCCCACCACTGCTTATTGCATTAACTATTTTATTTTCTTCAAAGAACCTATGAGCAATTAAAATCACCTTAGTCCTTTACACCTTAGCATACATGCTTATTGCCTATTTCTCTACTACTGGGATATAAACTTCTCGCAGGCAGGGATTTTATCTGTCTCACTCCCTGCTGTATCTCCAGCTCCCAGAAAGCTGATCGATGCCTGACACAGAGCAGGTATGCAATACCTTACCAAAGACAAGCTGGTTCAGATCCCCTGTGTGCCAGTGTATACTTTCCAAAACTTCTGTCACATTATCAGTATGCTGGGAGCAATTCAGAAGCTCTGTGACAGATCTGAAGAGCCTAGAGTTGAGTCAAATGCAGAAACCACTATGTACCTTCAGTCATTTCCCATGGATCAGCCTCAATTTCTGTCATTTCCTAAGCTATTATTTCCAATTATTATAAAGAGCCTAAGGATGAAAATTAGGGAAAGGACAATATCAGCATATGAAAGAAGATTTCCACCTCTCAAAGTCACTCAGGAAGTATACAGGTTGCCTTATGAATGATGATTTTCCTACAACTGGGACAGTC
This sequence comes from Neofelis nebulosa, assembly GCF_028018385.1. Classification (NCBI taxonomy): domain Eukaryota; kingdom Metazoa; phylum Chordata; class Mammalia; order Carnivora; family Felidae; genus Neofelis; species Neofelis nebulosa. The sequence continues at coordinate 13,318,403 of NC_080790.1, forward strand.
CAAGCAAAGGCCCAATAGGCACTTGTCAGGAGGCAGCAGGAAGACTGTTTCTTCTTTAAAATTTTTTAAATGTTTATTTATTTTTGAGAGAGAGAGCGCGCGCGCGCTCAAGCAGGGGAGGAACTGACAAAGAGAGAAACACAGAATCAAAGCAGGCTCCGAGCTATCAGCACAGAGCCCAATGTGGGGCTCAAACTCACAGACTGTGAGATCATAACCTGAGCGGAAGTTGGACGCCCAACCAACTGAGCTACCCAGGCACCCCACAGGAAGACTGTTTCTACTGGTAAGTAGAGTTTTCCTAAGTCTCTTACAATTCTGAAGTTTGGTATTTTCGAAGCTTGAGAAACCCTGCAATGTCAGATACATCTATATAGATTGTAACAATCAGGGTGGGGGCATTTCATAGCATATGCCAGTAATAAGCCACCATGAAATTATCCCTACTCTCTATAAAACACAATATAACCACATAAATATAATAAGTGGCAAAACTACGAAGAAATATATCCTAGATCAGTATCTAATATGCCCCAAACAATTTAGAAATGCCAGGTCAAGGCATGAAGCTGAGCCTGTAAGATTACATGAGGTTTCCCACATTTCTTAATTATACATTTATGTCTCAGGACTCTGCCATTCTCTGGCCAATGCCAAAACAATGACAATGTGCTTAGAGGTGTTTACAAAAAGAGAGATGGCAGAACTAAAAAGGGGGCCTTTGACTTTGCCACCCTGCCATGTAGGACAGAATGAAGAGAAAGTGCTACTTGAACTCCGGTCTTTTAATCACATTGATCTTTCCTAGTAACAAGAAGGAAATGTGTCCCAATCAATTTCTTAGGAAGTGAGCAACCAGGCTATCAATCTCTTCCTGGAGGGACTGGAGCAGAGAGCTGGAAAGACTGAAGAAGGTATAAGAAGCCGCGATGAGACAACATCTCCTGAAGTCCTGTAGATTTCCTATAGATTTTAAAATACATTAAAATGTATTTCTAAGTCTCAATAATATAAGCTAATTAGGGAAAAAAGGAGGCCAAACACAGGAAGGCTGAATTATGGTAAATTTCAAAGAACTCAAGACAATTGTATAAAGCTCGTTAGGAGCTCTGTTTCAAAAACAACCACAACAAATAATTTCCAAGTTTGAAAAGCCAGTTTCCTTGAATAGATAAAGAGACCCTGACAATTTTACATGCTATTAATTTGGTAAGCAAGTCTGTTCCCCACACATTGAACAAGAATGACTGCAGATTTCAAATCAATGGGTACTGAATTAATGGCATCCCTGCATAGGACATTTCTATGCTCTTTCGTGCCAGACAATTCTGGAGTCAACACTATATTCAAACACCAACTGCTACCCAGAAATCGGAACCATGAAACCCCTAGTAACACCTACAAAAGCACTTGAAACTAGTAGTTTCGATGAGGCAATGTGCTCTCTCCATGATAGCTTTCTCTCAGACATTTCTCCTGTTACAGTCATGACAGAGAGTATATTTCTTTTAATGTTTATTTTCTTTTTTTGAGAGGGAGAGAGAGAGAGACAGACTGTAAGCAGGGGAGGGGCAAAGACAGAGGGAGACACAGAATCCAAAGTAGGCTCCAGGCTCTGAGATATCAACACAGAGCCTGGTGCGAGCTCAAAGTCACAAACTGTGAGATTATGACCTGAGCCAAAATCTGATGCCTAACCACTTAGTTTAAGTGACTAAGCCACCCAGGAGCCCCAGAGAGTATATTTAAAAAAGCATTAGAATATTCATACATTACTGACCAATCCTCGAAAAGCTTGGATCCCAAATGTTGACAAATGAATTAAAGTCAAAGATGACCTTCCAGAAAGGCAGAAAGGCAGAAAGGCAGTAAGGAATAGCAGAAAGAGAGTGGACTTTGAAGCCAACCTACTTGAATGCCAACTCTGCAATTAGCTCAGGGGGAGAGGGTGGACAGAGGTTTCATCTGGTGACTGAGGGAAGGATTCTGTCCTGAAGGGGGTTTAGGAGCACCAAATGGAATAAGAAAGGTAAGGGGCAGGGGATCTCCTCAAACTTATTACAGAGTTTGTAATTAATATTGCAGCTTTTTAAAAAAGCATCTTCAAAAAAGAACATAAGAGCTGTAGAGGACCACAAGAATCACTTCATGTGATGCTTCCGTGTAACAGGTGAAAATCTGAGTCTTCGGGGCGCCTGGGTGGCGCAGTCGGTTAAGCGTCCGACTTCAGCCAGGTCACGATCTCGCGGTCCGTGAGTTCGAGCCCCGCGTCAGGCTCTGGGCTGATGGCTCGGAGCCTGGAGCCTGTTTCCGATTCTGTGTCTCCCTCTCTCTCTGCCCCTCCCCCGTTCATGCTCTGTCTCTCTCTGTCCCAAAAATAAATTAAAAAAAAAAAAAAAAAAACGTTGAAAATCTGAGTCTTGCTTGGCCTGACTGCCACACCCTTCTCCACCTGAGGCCAAGTCTTAAGGACAAAGCCTTCCTTAAGCAGCAAAGCTAAAAGAAAACCACTTAGAGCAAAGTCTTACACTACGCAGACCATCGTACTGGATAAGAAAAATAATGGCTCTGGGGTGCCTGGGTGGCTCAGTCTGACTTCAGCTCAGGTCATGGTCTCACAGTTCGTGAGCTCGAGCCCCACAAGTTTGAGCCCCGCGAATTCAAGCCCGGCATCAGGCTCTATGCTAACAAAGAGTTCAGAGCCTGGAGGCTGCTTCAAATTCCGAGTCTCCCTCTCTCTTTCTCCCCCTCCCCTGCTCATGCTCTGTCTCTCTCTGTCTCTCATAAATAAATGAACGTTAAAAAAAATTTTCTTTTCAAAATAATGGCTTTATTTGTTGAGCATCCACCAGGTGTGGACAGTGTGCTAACATCTTACCTTACCCACCCTTCTGTGACCATTCACAGCAGCCCTGCCTTGACAGACAAGGAAGCTGCCACTAGCAAGTGTCAGTTATGTCCTCAGGGCCACAGAGCTGGTACCAGGCAGAATCTGGAATCAAATCGATGTCCACTTTTGCTGGGAACCCTGCACTTTCCAAGTAAAGAGGTGGAAGAGAAAGTGGGGAACCTTGAAAAAAGTAAATTCTGCGGGAAGTGACAGCAACCCCGACAGGCTCTCCCAAGGAGAGAAATGCAATGCTGCTGGCACAGGTTATGTAAGCCTGGCTCGTGGGAGACGCGATGGAGCATTGCGGGCACAGACTGCCAGGCGGATGCCTAGGAATCATTACCTTTAAAAAAACTTTTCTTCATTTAAAAAAAATCGCCACCCTGCTCAATGCAGAGGGGGAAAAACAGGCAATATGGAGTTTTCAGAAAATCTAAATTGGAAATCAGCCAATCCAGCTCCAGGAGCAAAGGGAAACAGTTTGCTGCAGAGGATTCAATAATGAAATTCTGTGTGCATTTGGGCTGGACTGTATGGGGAAAAGCAAATGGAACAAGGTCAGAGTCCTTAGCCCTAAAATCAGCTGTAATAATTGGACAGTGGGGCTTACAGTGAATACAAGTCCTATAAAACAGCCCCTTGACTGGGAATGGGAGAGAAATTTTGCTACAGAAAAAAAGAAGGGAACACACAGACAAACACATTAAAGAATCCACAGCTATTTTCACCTTGGGACCACTTCTCCATTTGGAATTGTTCTTCCAGCGGCAAATCTAACATGGTACAGAGCTGTGCTACAGAAAACATTTGTCTAATCGGGATTTTGTTATTGGTCCCATCTGTTTAACAGGATTGCTCATCACCTCCAAGTTAACTAAAATCTGTTTGTTATCAACAAATTACGTAAGAGCCTGGTAAATATTTTATGAATAGAACTGTAAATATTTCCTTCTCTGTTCACAGGAAAAAGTGATATTTACCCATGCCTTCCACTCCTTTAGCCTGCTTGATCATCCCTTGTAGGTGATCGAGAGGACATTTTCAGGGTTGCTATGGCTCACCATGAAGGGCACAGAAATTTCCAGGCTCCAGGGCACACAGTCTCCCTTAAGTCAAAAGGTCCAATAAATAGGGGAGAACCATTTCCCACCAAGATATTAGTTTAATAGAACAAGAGAAAATCCAAGAGGAAAATCAGTATTGCCTTCAGAGATCATATAGCGTGGCCAAAAGAACATAGATTTGAGAGCCAGAGAGAGGTTGGTTTGAGCCCTAGCTCTGTCACCTACCTACTCACTCTGTGGCCTTGGGAAAATTACTTCATCTCTTGTAGTCTCAATTTCTAGGTTTTTATCATCCGGCAAGCAAGATGCCTATGTGCCGCACATAGTAATAAAAAGAATAGTGATGCTAACAGCAGCTCTTATCTCAACACATTCTACTTGCCTTCTTCCAACCTCCTCCCTTCTTTTAAACTTCTTTCAATGTGTTTCCTGTATTGGGTGGAAAAACCATCTAACTTCTGAAGTGTCTTCCAACTCTGAGGTTCCAGACAAGGCACCTACCATAACAAGGGCATATGGTAGAAGAAGTGACATCTTAGAAGGTGTGTCCAGATTGTGTCTTTGCACAGTGTGGTATGGAGTCCTTGTGCCTTCAGTGCACGAATGGAGGAACACATGGACAGAAAAAAAAAATCCAAGATGCGACCTAGACTTACAATGGACAGCTGTGTGGCTTCAATCTAGCCCTATAAGAATCTAGGTTTGGGCATCAGCCCTGGAAAGACAGCAGAGGAAGAGTGAGACCAAATGAGGCACAGGATACCCATCCCTGAGTAGAAAAGGCAAGTCCACATTTTCAGCTATGAGGAACCTTTCTGCCTATACCAGAAGTTAAACCCACAATACTTGAATATCAGCAATGGCTGGGTTCTCACCACTCAGCCTCACCAGCATGCAGTTTTCCTTCCCATCCCCAGGCCTGTGCTCTGCCTTTCTACTTGCTAGGGCTGCCTTGGCATTTGCAACACTTTTTAGCACATATTTAAAATTCTTTTGCTGGTTTCTTTAGGATCCCTGCAGTTTGGAGCAAGCTGAGAGAGGCCAGGGTCCGGTCATTGCTCCCTGGCATGGAACAATCCTGGGAAGGCTCTGTCAATAACTGGCACCTTCAGGAGACCCACTCTCCATCCTCTGGCTGTTTTTACACAGTTCTCAGCTGGTCAGTAGTAATACCATTGGTTAGAAATGCCTGGGGTACTTACCTGGCCCCACTGAGCTTCCCACAAACATCTCCCCTTTCCAAGACAATATTACAACTGGACCAATCCCTGTGGTTCTTATTATTACTGCAAGATGCCCTTCAGCAGCAACCATCAGGAAACTTTGAAAAATAGAGGCTTATTACTTACAAGGTCTGGAAATAGCACAGTACACCTGGGGCCACACAACAAGGTCATTGAGAGTGAGAGCGTGTGCATACAGGCCAGAGCTCTGCTTTTACTGAGTCCAGGGTGGAGGCCTAAGGTTTTGCAGGCTCATTCTTTCTTGGTGAATTTAAAACATAAGAATGGGAATGTAAAGTGTGGGAAGAGGCCAGGAGGGGGGCGGCAAATGGTCAGTTACCAAGATCTCTAAAACAAAGGAACCTGGGTGGGAGGCCTGTGACCTGGCCCTTCACCTAGTCCCCCAGATGTCAGTGTGTTTATTTCAGATAGGTGTCTTTTAAATGGATGCCTCTTTGATTTTTTTTTTATTTTTTTAGTGTTTATTTATTTTTGAGAGAAAGAGAGAGACAGAGTGTGAGTGGGAGAGGATCAGAAAAAGAGGGAGACACAGAATCCGAAGCAGGCTCCATGCTCTGAGCTGTCAGCACAGAGCCCAATGTGGGGCTCAAACTCACAAACCGCAAGATCGTGACCTGAGCCGAAGTCAGACACTTAACCAGTTGAGCCACCCAGGTGCCCCAGTGGATGCCTCTTTGAAATGGATGCCTCAGCAATCGAAGTTTAAGTTAGGTGCTTGCACTACAAAAAAATCTGTCCAGGTTCATACTGCACAGGCTTACATGGATTCCCCCAAGTCCACACAACATAGCACCTGATGACAGATATGCCAGATATGCCAGAGTATCCCGGGTCCCACAACCCCTCTTACCCAGTTGAGAGGGAAGTGTCCTGAAGGGTCAGCACCACAGACCCATCTGTCTCCTCTCAGTTCTGTTTTCCACACAGAGAAAGTCTGGCTGGTTAATGTTCTGCAGCACTTCTGCCTCCTTTCACAGGGATCGGATTCTCTCACTCTGAGTCCTGGACCCACCTCTCTGAGGGTGTAGAGGAGAGATCGAAGGCTAAGGGAACCCTGGGCTGCTCCTTCCTAGCCCAGACAAAGATGCATGAGTGTGCATGTGTGTGTGCAGGTAGATAAGGTAGAGGAGCATAGAGGCCTGAGCATTCAGCCCCTAATATTGTTGTGCATACCCAGAGTCAAGGAAACTATATGGTAGACACAGGATAATCTTCCAGAGAATTCCATGTGCTCAAAGTCTTAAAGCTCCTTAGTGACTGGCCTCTTATGGCCTAAGGGACATGTGTAGACGTGGAAGGTTTGTAGATTCAGACCCATCCCCTTCTCCCCACTAAATTGAACAGTAGGACACTGGAAACTTGTGCACGGTTTGCTCATTGTCCTCATCTTCTCAGGATTGAAATAATTTGTGATTTATAGTCAATCCACACAGAACTGTCTCTCAGGAGTCACTGAATGACCTCAGAGTCCCAAGGCCTCATGCAGGTAACTATTTAACAGGAGTTTGGGAGACCACACCAGAGTCTTCCCTTCCCACTGTCTTTCTTGCCAACTTGAAAACTTCTCCATAGAATTCTACCTGGGTTTGATGCTCCAACCAGACCTCAGGGTGTTGGAAAGGTCTTTTATCCAATAATTTACAGGTGGCTCTAGTTACTTCCTTCATCTCACTTTCCTCTAACCTTATCTTCACCACAGAGCATCCAACAAACAAATTAAATTTACTAGCACAAACCCACCTGCACCGGGCCACCCCAAAGGAAGTAACCAGCTTGGCCCTGTGAGGTAAAAGCTGTTTTCTCAAGCACAGCTGATCCCTCTGGGACTTGCACATCCCTTGGGAATTTGATCTAGGCCTTTGGGGACCATGGTGAAATGTAGTCATGTTTAACTACTCCCCACACCATTATTTACCACCAGGTAGCATTCCCACAAATCGTATCTCCCAGAAAGGTTTCCAGTGACATAGCACCTCATGCCAGTCAGAGTAGCTAAAATGAACAAATTGGGAGACTATAGATACTAGAGAGGAGGTGGAGAAAGGGGAACCCTCTTGCACTGGTGGTGGGAATGCGAACTGGTACAGCTGCTCTGGAAAACAGTGTGGAGGTTCCTCAAAAAATTAAAAATAGATCTACCCTATGAGCCAGCAATAGCACTGCTAGGAATTTGCCCAAGGGATACAGGAGTGCTGATGCATAGGGGCACTTGTACCCCAACGTTTATAGCAGCACTTTCAACAATAGCCAAATTATGGAAAGAGCCTAAATGTCCATCAACTGATGAATGGATAAAGAAGACATGGTTTGTATATACAATGGAATACTACTTGGCAATGAGAAAGAATGAAATCTGGCCATTTGTAGCAACGTGGGTGGAACTAGAGAGTGTTATGCTAAGTGAAATAAGTCAGGTGGAGAAAGACAGATATCATGTGTTTTCACTCGTATGTGGATCCTGAGAAACTTAACAGAAGACCAGGGGGGAGGGGATGGGAGAAAAAAAAAAGTTACAGAGAGGGAAAGAGGCAAACCATAAGAGACTCTTAAATACTGAGAACAAACTGAGGATTGATGGGGGGTGGGGAAGAGGAGAAAATGGGTGATGAACACTGAGGAGGGCACCTGTTGGGATGAGCACTGGGTGTTGTATGGAAACCAATTTGACAAAAAATTACACATATAAAAAAAGAAAAGAAAAGAAAATCCAGTTGTTCCATCCCTGCCTTGCCTAGCCCATGGAAGCCAGAAGCCTTTATTTCAAGGTGAGAGGTGGAGAAGTTAATACACTGTATTCTTCGGAGTTTTTTTTTAATTTAATGTTTATTTATTTTTGAGAGAGACACAGGGCACAAGCGGGGAAGGGGCAGAGAGAAGGAGACACAGAATCGGAAGCAGGCTTCAGGCTCTGAGCTGTCAGCACAGAGCGCAACACAGGGCTCAAACCCACGAACCATGAGATCATGACCTGAGCTGAAGCCGGATGCTTAACTGACTGAACCACCCAGGTGCCCCTATTCTTTGGAGTTTTAGAGGCAGCACCCATCCTCTACCAAAAAGCGTGGGCTCCAATTGCTAATCTGCTCCATATCCAGGGCATGCATTGAAATCCTCAAAATCACTAATTATATTCTGTGCAAATCATGATCCTTTGTACCAGTTTTGGGGCCTGCTTATTTTCAATGAAACCAGCAGGGCCCAAATGCTGTCTTTCTAGGAAAGTTCTATGTAAAAGGAGGAAAAAATAGAAGGGAGAACTATTCTTGCCTTGGAACTCAGAGAGTTGGATGTTAGTTCCAGTTTTGACATTTATGGGTTCAGTGGACTTCTATTCATCTGCATCTACTTCCTCAATTCTAAAATGAAATATTTGGTATGGTATTCTCAGGGCCCTTTCTAGTCCCAAACAATGCTAAGTTACTTCACCCAAAGAGTCATCTTCCCTTGGGCTCTCAAAGCGTCTGTCTACTCAAAAGCAAAAAGTTAAGCCTTGGGCCTGCAGAGGACCAAAGAAGACAGAGAATAAAAGCTGGGATGTATAGGACACTGTTTGCCAAAATACATTCCAGAAAACACCATTTCTCTGGAAAATAAATAGATGCTGCTATCTTTTCTTTAAAAAGTGCTCTATGCTGAGAAATAATTTAGAAAATATTTAGTTAAATAAATGGCTTCCTCTGTAGGTCTTCTCATAGCAAGATGCTAATATGAATTGTAGATCTTCCAGTACACCATGTATATATCTCAAAGTTACATTTTGAAGAAATCACTTTGGGAAATGTTAATCTAAGAAAAACTACAACCATCAACAGAGTTCGTAGCAAACAGGGCAAGATACCCCTGGTGATAACATCTGAAGTTAGATAGGCATTATAAATGAAATAGTAACAGCTACGGATTGCTTCTGCAGTGAAAATTTGAACATATGGGAACCTAGTTCTTTTCTTCAGTGTTTACTGAGTGGGCCTGCACTGGGCAGAAGACAGTATGTATTTGTGTGCATGTGTGTGCATGTGTGGGGTGTATGTGTGTGTGCTTGTGCATGCGCGTGCACGTGCGCTCCCGCGTTAAGTAAGGGTAGGGAGTAGGGGAAAATATAGTGAAAGAGAAATGCTTATCTGAAGCCTCAAAACATAATCCAGTGAGGTAATCAAAGTTAATCATATAAAACTATGTGGGGTAACAGTCTATGCAGTCAAAACAATGTAAGAATGTGGATAAGGGAGAGCTGGAGTAGTCAGAAGACTTGTGGAGAGTCTAGATACAGACTGGTCTATTCCAAATTTAATTAGTATAGACCATATTATAATCTGACACAACTGAACATTTACAAGTTGAGAGCTGGCAAATATTTCTTAGCACCAATACTGGATAATTGAAGGGCCACAATAAAATGTAGAATTACTTTTCTCTGCCTCGAGCCAATGGCAATGTATGGTCATTTCTCACTACCTCTTTAATGTATAATTCTTCCTCCTACCATGTACGTTAATCCTACTATCTGTCCTCTGCTTTTCTTTGATTTATGTTAATGAATTGCCATTTCAATTTGTTGCTAGTGTCTTAAGAGGTCTAAGGAAAATGCCATGCACCTCACCTATTAATTGTTCTTTTCCATTGAGGATTTTCTGCTTTCATGTGAGCTCACTGCAAGCCATACTCATGGGGAGTGTGCTCGTGGACATTCACCCCACTGAAAACTGAGATGAAACCTCCAACATACATTGGGAAAAGGAGATAGTTGGCCATTCACCTTTTCCATACCTATCATGCCAGAGAGCTCCATATGCTCTCTTTGCATAGCATTTATCTGGGTCGGTGAGCACTGAGAATGCAACCTGGCAAATTTCAGTAAGTCAAGAGATAGGAGGGGAGGAGAGATAAAGGCAAGGGAGGGGAGGGGAGGGGACCACAGGAAAGGAAAGGAAAAGAACATAATGCTCAATCAACTGCTGTGATAACTGTTCTTCAAAATGACTCCCCCAGTGAATTGCACCTCCTTGTACTCACTTCCTTTTGTAGTTTCTTCTCACAGTGAATTTTATCCAGCCCTGTATAACCAATAGAATGTACCAAGAATGATACTATGTAACTTTTGAAGCCTGTTCACATGAGGCCTTGAAGCCTCTGCCTTGGTCTCTGGGAACAATCACTCCTGAAATGCTCATTCTAGATGAAGTTAGCCTTCTTATAAGTATTTTGGCTGCCCTGAGACTACCATGCTGAAAGAAACTCAAGCCATCTGGAAGCAACCTAAAGATGCCAGGTGGAGAGAGAGATGCCAGGGAACACTGCGGTGCTAAAAGTATGAGTGAAGAAGCCATCCTGGAAGTAGATCTTCTAGCTCCAGCCATCCCAGCTAATGCCTTGTAGATCAGAGACTTCCAAAAGAAGCATTTCTATCTAGCATTCCTACACCAGAGTCACAAGCCAAAGAAGATGTTTGCATAAAGTAACTAAGTTTCAGGTAGTTTGTTATGCAGCAATACATAAGGAGAACTCTTGCCTCATCCAATTCAGGAGTTAACTTTAGGTGGAAATTAACACAGAGAAAAAGTTTTGATTGTTGACATAAGAAGAAACTGACATGAAAGTTGAACAGTCTGACCAGGGCAATGGTGTTCATACTTTTCCCGATTGGGAAGCTGTCAATTCCAGTAAGGGGAAATGAGGAGAGTTACACTCTCAGCAACTGAGTACTTTGAAAGAGCAGGATTGAAGACAATGTGTATGGAGCACTTTGTATTTCCAGGTATGGTTGCATCCAATCCCCATAAAATAACTTTTTAGAAGAATGGCATTATACTGCTCACTTAATAAATTATAAAGCTAAACCAGAGAGAGATGAATGGGCTGCCAAGATCACAGAGCTGGAATGAGTATGCTGCTTCTCACAGGGTTAGGTAGCAGCTCTCACAAGCTAACAGGTACATATTATTCAAGTTTTCTCTCAAGGTTGATTCTGAAATCAGAGGTTATAACAGAGCTAACAGTCTTTGAGTAGAGATATGATCACTTCAAGGGGACCAGTTATAAAAGGGGATATAAAATCCTACTCCCATTGTAACAATTCAGTTTGAACTCCATGAGCTCCCTCTGACAAATTTCTTTCCACATACATTTATTGAGTATCCCCCGTGCTAGGTCTCCAAGGATGAGTAAGAACTCCCCTGACTGAAAGAACATGAAATCCAGTGAAGAAAACATTCACACAGAGAACCTCATTGGTGTTGCGAGGGCTGTGCAGAATGTCACAGGAAGGGCTGCCCTTTGCCCACCTGTGGCGGGGAGGGAGGAGTGTCTGGAAATTCATTCTAGAATAGATGCTGACGGTGCTCAGATTTGCCGGACTAGCAGAAGTCAGCCAGCCTTCATGAAGGACTGATACTGTCCTCCAGGGCAGCAGGGGGAGACATTCCACCTTTGGCCTCCCCGAATACCATTTCTACAGCCCTGTGCTAAACCCACAGGATGGTATAACTGCCCCTTCCTTTCCATTAAACCTGTCACTGGAGTTTCTAGTACTTTGTCAAAATGTGATGCACACATGAGAAGCCTGAGTAGGGTGATAAATTGAGAGAGCTGAATTCTCTGTGCGCTTTGAAAATAAAGCCCAAATGAAAATACCTTAAACCTTGATGGGAAGTTTAATACTTCATTTTTATCTTTCCCTTAAAGCACACTTCATACTCCACTGAACTAGTTCATAGGTCTGGCTGAAAAACCTCCATTTCCTGTCGCTTTGCTGGATATTCTTGTTTATCCCAAATGCTCCTACCTCTCATTGTGAAACTTCATTCCTCATCCCCTTTTAGAGAAAAGCTCTCATTACTGCTGATTCCAAGCTGTCTAAACCCACACAAAAGAATTAGAAATGAAAAATGCTATTTCCTATAATTTTGGTTTGCCCCTACTCTTCTTTCTCCTCATTTACTATCTGTGTTTCTCTCTGTTTCTGGCTCTCTCTGTCTCTCTGTTCCTTTCCTTCTTTCTCTCCTCCCTGAGACTTAATATCTCCAAACCCCCTTTCTTCTCTTGATCTACCCCTTAAACACATTTAAATGTAAACAGAAAGAATGTTCTTTCTGAGTCAACTTATGAAGTCAAGTAGATTCCTGTCTTCTTAAATTTTTTTTAACGTTTATTCATTTTTTGATAGAGACAGAACGTGAGTGGCGAAGGGGCAGAGAGAGAGGGAGACACAGAATCCGAAGCAGGATCCAGGCTCCGAGCTGTCAGCACAGCGCCTGACATGGGGCTCGAACTCGCAGACCGTGAGATCATAACCTGAGCTGAAGTTGTATGCTTAACCAACTGAGCCACCCAGGCGCCCCTTGGTAGATTCCTGTCTTCTTTTTTTTTTTTTTTTAACGTTTATTTATTTTTGAGACAGAGAGAGACACAGCATGAACGGGGGGGGGGGGGGGGGTGGCAGAGAGAGAGGGAGACACAGAATCGGAAGCAGGCTCCAGGCTCTGAGCCATCAGCCCAGAGCCCGACGCGGGGCTCGAACTCACGGACTGCGAGATCGTGACCTGAGCTGAAGTCGGATGCTTAACCGACTGAGCCACCCAGGCGCCCTGGTAGATTCCTGTCTTCTTATTGAACTTCATTCAAAACACACACACACACACACACACACACACACTCACTCACTCACTCAATCACTCACAGGGCACTATGTTCCTTGCATATGCTCCATTTGTTCTCTTTGCCATCCCAAATCCTTCTGTCTTTTCTTTTCTTTCCTTTTCTTTTCTTTTCTTTTCTTTTCTTTTCTCTTCTTTTTTTAACGTTTAAGAGAGAGAGAAAGCATGAGCAGGGAAGGGGGGGGGAGAGAGAGAGAGAGAGAGAGAGAGAGAGAGAGAGAATCCCAAACATGCTCCGTGCGGTCAGCACACAGTCTGATGCAGGGCTCAAACTCCGTGAGATCATGACCTGAGCCCAAAATCAAGAGTCAGACGCTTAACCAACTGAGCTACCCAGGTGCCCTTCCTTCTGTCTTTTCTAGTCCAACAAATGACCTGACTCCTGCAAGCAAGCCCTCCAGTCCTCCAGACCACAGACACTTCTCTATCTTTAGAGCTCTGATAGCATTTATTTCTATACCACGTATCTTGTTATGACATTAACTATCATCTAGAATTGTTCTCCCATAATACTTTTATTCTGGAGAAGATGTATGCTTCTCTGGTGCTAAACCATTTCCTGTATTGCAGATTATGCCACTCCCCCTGCTCAAGAACCTTGAGTGGCTCCCTGTGGCCTATAGCAGTTCTTCTCTAACTCCCAGTGAAGCACCCAGCAGCAAAGTAGAATGAATGCATGCTCTTCATGATTTGGAGGGATAGCCCAACTGCCTTCTCTCATAAATTTCTTTAGTGCCTCATGGTTTTGCTTTAAAAAAAAATAAGCACATTGTATAACTTATATTAAGCTTTGCATGAATTTGTAGAGATGAACTCAAAGGCACAAGATATGATAAGGTAGGTATAGTCAAGATAATTAAATCAAAAGCCTAATCCTTGCACAGAAGGGCAGGAGAGAAAGTGAGAGATGGGCAGGAGAGCAAGTGAGGAGACAAAGTCCATGTCGTGATGACCTTTGGGGGGCCATGAATGGCTACATCAGTGCCCTAAACAATATTGTTCTGTGGTTCTCTGGCATTTTCATGACACGGGCCAAACCCCCTAGCATGGCATGCAGCACCATCTGTGACTTGGCCACTATCCACGTCTCCAGTATCATCTTTCACGCTGCCTCTCTGTCTTCATGCACACTCTGCTCCAGCCAATAAGGAACTGCATGCAAGGTTGTACATGTACCCTGGCATTCACACTTCATCATGTCCTCTCCCTGAATGTCCTCCCGTGCAACCCTCCATACATACCTCTCAATCCTGAGCTACCTGGAAGGTAACCCTTTCTCCAGGAAGGTATTTTGTGCTTACTGTGTGCCAAGCAACATTCTATTCTAAGTGCCTTTACACCTTCTCATGCAATGCCTGTTACACTATTTTACTCAGTAGCTAAAAAGAAAAAGAACTGTTAAAGCTCCACCAATAAGGAGCTAGTGGAGCTCAGAGCTAATTCACTGTAGTAGTAATCACTTGTAGGTTTTATTAGAATGGTTGGTGTGCAAAAATATGTGCAAAAAAAATCAGCTTTTCATAGAACGGGAACGTTCCCAACAAAATGGAAAAGTCATTTGATGTTTTAAAAAAACTTCACCAGGAGAGGTTGATGCAGAGGTTAGTGTGTGGCCATTCGTCTAAGATGCATCATGCAAACTAAAACAAACGGTACTAGTCCTGGGAAATATCCCCAAGGAGAGCAGACTGTCTCTAGAGTGTCTCAACCTGTCCGGAAACTGCCTCTTGCCCCCTCCCTTCCCCCTCAGCTCTTCTCCCACTAGGTGCTATACAGAGAAAATATAGCCTGTGGTCCCAGACACGTAGGAGCTTTCAAGCAACTTAAATGGCTGAGTCTTCCACACATACACTAAAAGCAGTGTAAGAGCCTTCCAGGGGCTCCGTAAAGTGCCCACTAGAACGACTCCTGAGGGAAGAAACGATTCCCTCATACTGAGGTGGTTTGGGAAACCTTCCTGGGGAGAGACAGAATCCTTCTGAGATGGAAGCTGGTCTCAGAATTTTTCAAGGCAACTTGGGGAACTTGTACATTCTGACGTTTAAGAACACATGACTTGGTTTCCATTAACTTCTCATTTAAATGCCGGGGCTGGCAATGGGTGGTCCTTTAGTACTGCTGGCCTCGGGAGATGGGATTTTCATGAGGAGCCACAATCTTAGCCTATACTTTCTGTGCTCTAACTCCCCAGAGAAAAGGCAGGCATTTCTTGAGTATCTACCAAGTCTGTGCATACATGTGGCATATAGGTACATGTTTACAGTGAATTCTCCCAATTGAGAGATATGCTTCAATTTTATAATTGAAGAACCCCTGACAAAGCAGTTAAGCAACCTGCCTGAAGTTATACAACAGGTAGGTAACAAACCTGAACTTTACGCCCAGATCTTCTGATTTCAAAGCACATATTCCTTCAACATCAGGAAATACATTGATGTAGCATTATTCTGTGCTTTATTTTATTAAGGTTCAAATGTCATTGAGCTCATGATTAATCATGACTACTATCTAAAATATATATTGAATTGAAGACCCACGTACCCCAAACTCTGTAAGTCTAGAATACATTTCCATCAACTTACTCTGGGCTAAAGCTTTCCACAGTTACATCATTGCTGAACTGTGCCAAGGGCAAGCCATAATTTATCTGATAGTATATCTCATAATTCCTCTAAACTTTTGTCTACCCAAAGCTATCCTTGAACTCCTGGCGGGTGGGGGAAGCAGCAGAATCACCTGCTTTAAGGTTACGCATAATTAAATGTTAAGCATAAATAGTATGTCTTACAATCCCCATGCTGCTAATGATTCTCAGATTGTATAGCCAGCTAATTAAAAAGCTGAAAGCCATGCAACCCTGCATAAGTCAATTTGTTTTGTATAACATTCAGTCTTTGGTTTTGGTTTTTAACTTCTATTTATCCCTTACACATAAAGAAACCAGTTTGGTTTAAACAAATGTATGAAAACATGCAGATATTTCTCTGAAGTTGTGCCTTCAATCCAGAGTGTTCCAAGAGATGTGAAGCATTTCCCAACTAGTACTTGGGTTCTGGTGTTACACAAAAGTGAGGTCATCCCAGGGAAAGCTTATTATGTGACCATTCCCTTCAGCAAGGCTATGTAAGAGCCTTCCTATTTGGTCCTAATACCCTTCTCATGGATAATCGGTCTAAGAAAGTTATCTGCAGAAGTCTCAACGGTATAAGCTGGGCTCTCACAGGAAGGTGGGATCAAACCAGGATCTAGACCTGGGCAGGAGTGACCTGGGCAGTATGACAGGACACAAGCAGAAGTGGCTACCCTCAAATGTAATGGAGACTTACAAAAGTGCTATGAAGAGTCTAATCAAGGGATAACTTTAAGAAGGACTGGCAGCAGATGGCTGCATCCCAATAATGCTTTCCGAGATCCATTTCTGCATGACATGGAAGGAATTATGGGTGGGCAACAAGCTAAAGAAAGACCAGAAGAACAGAAGTACCAAGCAGAGAGCAAGAGCAAAGGGAATGAGGCAAGATGGACCTGGAAAGGAGTAGAAACCTGGTTACGAGTGCAAAGGTGCAAGTTAGAACAACCCAGGCATGGAGAACCACTTGATGTTGAGCTACTGATTCAAAAAAGTGTGTCTATAAATATACACGTGTGCCTTATTGTTTATTTAAAACATCCATACTGCTTTCTATGCTTTAGTCACCATTCAAAATAGTCACAGACATTTATTTAAAACCTGCAACAACCCTTCAAGGCAAATACTAGCATTGCCTCTATTTTATTAATCAGGCAGCTGAGGCACAGAGAAATTAAGAAATGTGCCCAAGGTCACAGAGTTAAAAATTAATCATTATTTAGGGGCGCCTGGGTGGCGCAGTCGGTTAAGCGTCCGACTTCAGCCAGGTCACGATCTCGCGGTCCGTGAGTTCGAGCCCCGCGTCAGGCTCTGGGCTGATGGCTCGGAGCCTGGAGCCTGTTTCCGATTCTGTGTCTCCCTCTCTCTCTGCCCCTCCCCCGTTCATGCTCTGTCTCTCTCTGTCCCAAAAATAAATAAAAAACGTTGAAAAAAAAAAAATTAATCATTATTTAAAATTTTACCTAGAACATGGCCAGCCTTTTCAATTTACAAACAGGTATTCTTTTCAGCTCCATAAATTGATATGCCTAATACACTTTTATTATTGTCTCTACCAGTCTGGAATGACTCTTTTGGAGTCACTCTTTTTCTAGGGTTGAACATCCACTTTCTCACCTGCATATCTATTATCTTTTTATTCATGTTTTTATTTTGTCCTTTCCTCTGAATTTGAAGAAATTATTTCAAGTTCAACTTTGATTCTTTTTTTAACATTTCACTTCTTTTTTTTCCTTCCATTGCAGATATTTATTCCAATATTGCATTTTGATTTCCTTAATTTTTTTTATGTAAGCCAATTCCCTTTTTTTATCTCTACCTTCATTTCAATTTGCTTTCACTTTGTAGCTGCTTATTCCTTAAAATAAGAATGGGTCATCTTATATTTCATTCAATGCATGTAGCAGGGAGTTTGTAAAATATCCTTCCAGTTTCTGGATTAAAAATTGTTTTCTAAGGTATCTCTTCTTCTGAGTATTTTAGATAATTCTACTTTCTTGGAAGTGTGGAGGAACAAGATGTGGAATATCTGTCCAGCCACCACCACTCCCCCATACACACACACACATATGCACACAGTCCACTTGGGTTCCAGCAAATTCCAGCACTCAGATGCAGATCTGGAGTAAATATTGATGTGCACAGCCTTGAGTCCAAATTCTGAGGTCTAACACAATTTAGTGTAGCTCTGGTTGGTCTAGTATGAGACGTTCTGTTCTTGGTGTCAGATTTCCTGACACACTACAGAATTAGAACAGGCTGAGGCTCTTCTTTGAGTAAGTAGAGTACTTAAATGGCTTCTCACTTGCTCAACATAGGCGCCTGTGCAAAAGAAATTCAAGGGTAAGGAGAAATATGTTTTCTTAAGGAAAGAAAAGAAAACTAATCCAAGAAAAAAAAAAAGCATCTGATGGCCATGGTGTGCCTTGGGGAAGAAGACTGAAAAATTCTTTCTGATTTACTCCATACTCAGGAAAAAAAAAAAAAGCCATATCCCATCGGACCAGTAATAAGAGTTTAACGCCAAATAATTAGATACCACACATCTCCTTTCAAAAGAAGGAGGTTGATCCTGGTATTGTAGCAGATGGTACCATTCTCAACATCAGAGTAGGCCTCAAAGTGAGAGAATTCATGCTGGCTAGCTCACTAATCTGTCCCATTTCTGCTTTTGGGCAATCAGGCATATGGGAAATTTAGATTTTTACAGTGAATCTCGTTGGATGATACATATAAAAGATACACTAACATCAAGCCAGCGTTTAATCAGGTAATGACCCATTAATAGAGAAAAGGGCAAAGCAAGGCCTTTTGGTCCTTCTGGGCAGGTAGGAGATTTCTAAGAAATCTAATCTAAGATTTCATCAATCATACTGTGAACACTATTCTCTATTCTATCCTTGTCCTATTGGAACAGTAGCCTTAATGGTATGGAAATTCTTGGAATGACATCTCAAAAACAAAAACCAATTTGGATGAAAGAATACAAAAAAGGTCCAGATGGCTTTGCTGTGCTCACCATTGTAAATGAGGATGGCTGTCCACAGCACCCAGAGTGCATCTGTTCTCCATTTTATTCAATTACTTAATTAGGGTAATGTTCTCTCTTTAATTGTCACTGTTTTAATAAAACAGAAAAATCAAAGTTAAGTTGCTATTTGGCATTCTCTGATAAGTAAAGTTTTAAGTGTATAGGAGAAAAGCATTATCTAATATTTCACTAAGCCCCAAATACATGTCCATGTCCCTCTTCCCATGAACTTAATTCCCTATCAGATGCATAAAGTCTCTCTTTGAGCAGAGGAAAATTTGGGGCCAGTCAGACTTCTGTTATCCCCTCCAGCAGATCTATCACTGTGTTGTTGGGGGAGAAAGTTGGCAGCAAGGAACACCATGATTAATCACATTGTTGTTTCTTTAACTCAGATAAATCTATCTCACGTCCTTTGTACAAGTTGTCCACTTGGTAAAATAGGTTATAAATGAACAAGCCTCAGAATGGAAATCCCCTGGTAATATGACAGATATCTAGAAAAACATTTTCTATTTCTTGGGAGTTATGGCACTTTTCAGAAACCATTCTGCATCTCCACATTTAAATGTACCTATAAGGTTCTAATGAAAAAGGGTTTATCCCCATAAAAAAAAAAAAAATAGTTGCTACATCTTCCAACTACCATGGATGGACTATGAACGTCTTGTAGACCTGCAGATTCACACAGCTAAAAGAGACCCGAAAGTCCATTGAGCCCACACTAAAACTTCCTGGGATGCATTTTAAGAATATTGAGCCCTAAACCCCACCCCAGGCAATTAAATCCAAACCTTTTAGGAGAGAACTACAGATCGGTATTCTTTAAGCGCCCCCTGGAGATTCTAATGTGCAGCCAGGGTTAAGAACCACTTGCCTCTCCACAAATGAGGCAAGACAGGAATCAGGGGGAATGCAGCTCATTCAGGTGAAGAAGACCATAATAGGGGATGCAGAGGGCCTATGTGGGCATCTGAAATCTCTCCCTCTCTGAGTTGAATGTGAACTTCGTATTTTAGAAAGGAAGGAAGACTGGACATTGAAAAAGGAAAAAAAAAAAAAAGACCACTTGAGTGTTATTTAGAAGAGCAGAGAAGGCAATTTAAAACCTGTATCTATGAGTTGGGAGCTGTTGATGAGAAAGTTGCTCTCAGGGCCAAAGTAACACAACCAAAGTAACAAAGGTATGTGTGTGCTTGAAAGAATGAACAGTTGTGATTTAGTAAAACTCAAAGCAAAACAAATAAAAAACACTAAGCTTTACCTAGGTTATTTTAATTCTTTACCCTTTCTCTGATTTGTGTATTTCTTTCATATCATAATCATTTGAAATTAATAAGGAGTTCATTCTATAATTTCAAGAGAATATTTGTTTTGTTGGAAAAAGCATGGCTGGGTACCTGAGAAGCTTGCAGAATGGTGAGGGTTGGGGAGGAAGCAACAATAAGAATTCATTTTTTTTCTTTTACTGAATCAAAGAGGAAAGAGGCTTGGTATCTAGTTGAAAAGTGTGTTCTGTGCCCCTTAGCACAGGTTTCAGAAATTGTATCTTTCTCCTAGATCAACTGCAAATCCATTAAGTGCCCTGGTAAAAGTTTACAGTTTTGCTACCACAATGCTATTCCCTGGAAACTTTAGGAACCTGAGTGAAAAGAGACCAAGGAAACCCATGATTCAAAGTGGCCTAGAACTCAGGCCCTCAGTCTCAGGCTCCCTCTCAATCTTCTGACCTGGGCAGCTGCTGCTGCCACCTGAAAACCTCCACCTACTGGCCTCCAAGCAGGCTCTACAGCAGGGAGCTCTGCCATCGGTCCAGGAGGCCTATGTGGGACCAACTGCAATCTGTGTTTCAATTTGACCACTTAGTCTTCTGCATTGGTTTACCTGCTGTTTACACACAATCTGATTCAGATTTGTTTGACTTTAACAAATAACTAATTTGGGTCTTAGCCTTAGAACTAATGATGCTAGACAGAGTTCCTAAAGAAAGGTTCTTCTATGATTCACAGCATACTTCATGGGAATTTAGCCCAGATATAAAGGTTATAAATCCAGATTGATCTGAGGACTACATCACTTATGCTTCTATCTGATACTTGACGAAAACACATTTTCTATTGGGGTAGCAATGTATCCACTGTAACAGTGAAGATTCTTTTGTTTTGAGCATGACAAACTATATGGATACCCTTTCTCCTTGGTGACTCATGGAAGACATAGAAGCTGTCCTGACCAGACCAGGGTCTATTATGGCCAATGTCCCATCTAGTTAGAACTTCCCAGCCCACAGCCCTTGGCTCAGAGAAGTAGAGCTAGCCCAGATCTTGTGCAGAGCTGGTGACACTGAAGCATCACTGGCTCCTTAACCAGAAGCTGGATTCCCGTGGCTGGCCAGCAAATCATGAAAGAACCTGTCATTAAAGACACCGCCCAGTAGAGGTGATAGATATTGACCAAGCAGAGTAGCAACCTACTGCCTTTGGACTAGCAACTCCAGAGAAGATTGGTTGGATGGGACCAAGATGAGAGTGCTGCAATCCCATGCAAAGCGAATACTCCTTAAAAAAGACATCATGTGGGGCACCTGGGTGGCTCAGTCAGTTAGTCGTCCAACTTCAGTTCAGGTCATGATCTCACAGTCCTTGAGTTTAAGCTCTGTGTCAGGCTTTGTGCTGACAGATCAGAGCCTGGAGCCTGTTTCAGATTCTGTCTGTCTGTCTGTCTGTCTGTCTGTCTGTCTCTCTCTCTCTGCGCCTCCCCCACTCATGCTCTGTCTTTCTCTCTCTCAAAAATAAATAAACATGAAATAAACAAAAAAAAGATATCATGTGGGCCCCAAGGTTGCCCTGGACCCTGAATAGCTTCCCAATCCCAGAAGCCAGAGAATTACAAGAAAATCTCCATGCCTTGCAATTAGAGGTCTCAGACAATGGAATGAATGGTGTACATTGAACTCAATTCAAATTCTACTTCTGCCACATACTAGGTAAGTGTCCTCAGTAAACTTGTTTAACTTTCTTGAATTTGATTCCCTAATCTGTTAAAGAGAAAGCATACCAGGTACTTGGTCCCAATGTTAAAAATTTCATGTGAAAAAAAATTTGTATGAAACTTAGAACAATGTCTTGTACATGGGTTGTCAATAAATGTTGGATATTGTTTTTATTATGATGATTAAATAAGATAATTAAGGAATAGGGGCACCTGGGTGGCTCAGTCAGTTGAGTGTCAGACTTCAGCTCAGGCCATGATCTCATGGTTTATGAGTTTGAATCCCACATGAGGCTCGCTGCTGTCAACCCGGAACTCCACTTCAGATCCTCTGTCCCCCTCTCTCTCTGCCCCTCCCCCACTCATGCTCTGTCAAAAAATACATAAACAGTCAATGAAAAAGATAATTAAGGAACGGTTTCAGGCACACAATAACCCTAATAAATAGTAACTATCAGAACAGTCTCTACAAGTAGAAGATAGGCTCTAAAGCAACATCTCTATCATCAGCAGAGATCTGTTACCCATGTTTTCTCCTTACTTAGTGGAAACAAGGGAGAAGGCTTGCTGAGAAACCCACAGCCCAGTGTTCTGTGGGCAGACATGGTGAGAAGTCCCCTCCTGGGACAGAGGCCAGCCTGTACAGTCTTATCCACTCACAGAGAATTCCCACTGTGCCACTACCACTCCTTTTCCCTAGAAGGGTGTTACTGATATGAAACAATTTAAGTCAAATATAATTGAAATAAAAATATCCATTTCAGCAGACTCCCAGCAGGCTGAGCTACAGAACACTAACAAATTTGGAAGGAGGTACTAGAGAAAGAGTGTCATGAAAACCTGGCCTCCTGCTCTGAGGCTGTTATGCAAGGAAAAGGAGGACTCTTAGGTGGAACCTAAGAGTCAATCCCCCAAGTTCTGACAATGGCCCCCAGCCTTCCCAGCTGAAGCTTAGTGTGAGTGTGGATGAGGTGGCTGTCTGAGTAAGCTAAGACACGGAGCAGAGGAGTCTATGGTGTCTTCTCACTGAGGGCTTCTGCTGTAGTCTGGAGATACTGTTGGAGCTCAGAGGATAAGGCGCTAATGGATTGGGAATATTTGCCAAGGGATGAAGAACAGAAGCTGAGGCTTGGATGAGCAGAATCAAAGGAGAAAAGTCAACATTAAAAAAATTTTTTTAATTTATTTTTTTATTTTAGCAAGAGAGAACACCAGCAAGGGAGAGAGAGAGAGAATATTAAGCAGGCTCCACACTCAGCACAGAGCCCAATGGGGGCCTTGATCTCATGATCCTGGGATCATGACCTGAGCCAAAATCAAGAGTCAGATGCTCAACTGACTCAGCCACCCGATTGCCCCAAAAGGTTTTAATGTTTGCATAAACATAAATAGTAAACATTAATAGACTTGATTATTTATTAAATCTGTTGACTCTTTGATACTTAGGGCAAGTTGTTTCTGTAAGCTCACCTGTCTGAACCCTGTTAAGACTGTTTTTTGATCATTCAGATAAAAAAAAATGGAGAGCCAATGCCAGGCCCTTTATAAAGTGGATCAAAATATGCTACCCATCCAGAGCCTTTACCACTAGAGCAAGCAAGAGCTATAAGTTGTTCATGACTTAACATAGTCTGTTTTTGCACAATTGGTTTGGTTTCACACTTTTAGCAATCTTTAAGAAAAGTGGCTACTATTAACTGAACTGAATGTTTTCTCTGTTGTCCTTATGTCTTAGAAATGAGAGACATTAGAGCAGTACTTTAAAAACTATCTTCCACAACAGAGTGGTTCCAAGAAACATTAAGGCATACTCTAAGAAAAAAAGGATTGTTTCTGTCAAATAAGTTTAGAATATCACAATGTACATAAAGATATTAAAGGCTTTAGAAGTCCTATGGTAACACACACGCGCACACACACACACACACACACACACACACAACAATGAAGCTTGGCTTAGCTCAGCATTCCTCAAGCTTACTTGATGAAAGTGTCCTGTTTTCATGGAGTACATCTTTAGGTACTGCAGAACAGTATCCCCATAACATTAGTTTAGGAAACACTGCCTTCAAGTGTGTCATTACTAAAGTATCTGGTCCTATAAGCCACCCAATTAAACAAAAAAAAAAAAAACAGCTTCTATAACATCCCTGACAAAAGGATATTCAGTTGGGACTCTGCTTAAACCATGTCCCATAACTAGAAAGACATCCAGTTTTATGTCTGGAGATTAACTAGTAACAGGTGAATGGAAATTGGAGTTAGAACAGCTGGGCTCTGAAATCCTACTGGCCACAAGTTTTTCTCCTCTGAGTCTTAGAGTAAGTACTGAGTCCTTCTGTATAAAATGGCCATCATGACAGTAACCTCATAAAGTTTTATAGCTCATTGTCTCTATTGATATTCCCCTGAGCCAAGAGTTGCTTCCTATCTCTTTATTTCTGTTACTTTGTCTTCTGGAGACAAACAGAATTGAGTGAAAATTGTCCCACTTTCACATACATTCTCTCAGTTAGATCATAGTTACACTGAACTTCTGAAAATTCCCTTTTCTGGGATATGCTCACCTCTTTAACTACAGCTATGAGAAAACATGATATTGACTTTTTGCAATATCATGGCATTTTTTTCTCTATAGACACAATTGCTAATTGTGGTTAATGTTATGTAAAATGATATTCCTAATATTTTTATCAAACACTGAACCTAATATTTCAGGCATGATCTCACCCCAGCAGAAAAGTATTCCCATTATGTAGCAGTTAGTCTAGCTAAGTTTGGGTTCTTATATTTACAGCTATGGGCTACTTAAGTCTCAATTGATTTTCTGTTTCATTAAAAGCAAGATCTTTTTGCTAGAAGTGTTACCAAGCTGTGTCTCTCTAATTTGTGTAGTTGAATATTTAAACCTAAAGAAGGAGTGCCTGAATGGCTCAGTCAGTTAAGTGTCCAACTCTTGATTTCGGCTCAAGTCACGATCTCACAATTATGAGATTGAGCCCCACAGCAGGCTCTGTGCTGTCAGATTCTCTCTCTTTCCCTCGCTCTCTGCCCCTCTCTTGCTTGTGCTCTCTCTCTCTCTCTCTCTCTCTCTCTCTCTCTGAAAATAAATAAATAAACATTTAAGACTCTAGAGAAAAGAAAATACTAATAAGATCATAAGAGAAAATACATTTAGAGTACTATACTGTATTTATTGAAAGTATTGTACTATATTTATTGAAAAAAAAATCTGTGCATAAGTGGACCTGCATGGGGCTCCTGGGTTGCTCAATCAGTTAAGCATCCAGCTTTTGATTTCACCACAGGTTGTGATCTCATGGTTCTTTAGACTGAACCCTGTGTCAGGCTCTGCATTGACAGTGTGGAACCTGCTTGGGATTCTCTTTCTCTTTCTCTCTCCCTCTTCCCCCCACTCTCTTTCTCAACATAAATAAATAAACATCTTAAAACAAAAAACAAAATAAAATAACCTAAAACTAGTACTTTATATCATACTTTTTAAAGGTCAAACTTGTTGGTTTCAACCCAGTGTTCTGGCCTCTTGTGTTCCTCTTTGATTCCAATTTGAAAAGTTTGTGTCATCTGCAAAGCTGATGAGCTCCTGTCTCTTTCACACAACTTCATCTAAGTCTTGGTTAAAAGTATTGACTAGACATCAGCAAAGACAGTTCTCTAGCAACAGCAGTATCCTCAACTTTCAAACCAGATTATAGCAAGGAAGTTAAGGTATTTGTCACACACGGCAAGGAAGGAAATTGCACACTACTGCCAATATTCCACTCTTCCTGAAAATAAATAGAAATGGCCTTTCAAATGCTGGCAAAATGAAGTTGAAGATATTAAAAAAATTCTTCCTTCAATAATAAGGTGGCACAAAGAATTCCTGAGAAGCCGCTTGTTTATATGTCTATGAACTTTTGCTGTGAATGTGGAGCTGAATTAACAGTTGTCTGCACTGTCTCCTCTGAAAGGAAGCAAAAGACTTTTATGTCCCCAAATATTACATTTGTGTATTCATTTATTCATTCATTAAATCAATAAGTCATCAAGCATCTATTAAGTGCTTGCTGTATTCAGGGAAGTAGTGAGCCCTGTACATTTATAGATAAGGAAAGAATATCTCTACCCTTGGAAGATGAATCACATAAAGGGGGTGATACAAACTCAAATGAGCAAAAGAAAATGTTAGAGCTTTACCACCTAATTCAGAGTTTAGCAAGGTAACATGAAATTAGGATACAATAATGCACAGTATTATGTCTACATCTGTATAGCTAAATATATTTGTACATCTACATCTATATCTATATTCCGAACAACCACAGGAAAAGGTTATGGAAGTTCTAATTTAAAATCTCAACAGAGGGGCACCTGGGTGACTCAGTCAGTTAAGCATCGACTCTTGATTTCTGTTCAGGTCATGATTTCACGGTTTGTGGGATTGAGACCTATGTCGGCTCTGCACTGACAGCATGGAGCCTGCTTGAGATTCTCTTTCTCCCTCTCTCTGCCCCTCCCCATCGTACTGTCACTTTCACTCTCTCTCAAAATAAATAAATAAACTTTAAAAAATAAAATAAAATCTCAACAGGTAGTACAAAATATCTCTGAAAAATAGTAACAATGTGTTATATTTTTATACAATAAAACTATAAAATGTTTATTTGCTCAAGTCACACAGCTTGAAAGTAGTAGAAAAAGACTCAAGTGTAGGGTCATCCCCCCTCCTGAGACTGTGCACTAAAGTGTAACTTTATCACATTTCCCCTACTAGAATGACAAACATCAAAACAAGTATTCTCAGTGGTGTTGAGGATACGAGAAAACTCTCAAGAACTGATAGTGTGAATACAAATAACATGGTTTTTGTAAGGCAACTCTCCATGTGCATTAAAATGCATTAAAATGTGCATATCTAACTTACAAAATACAAAACTGTGCAAGTCATTTGTGCCATGATGTCTATGGTAGCATTATTTACAGTGGAAGATTGACTAAATAAATTTTGGTGTATCTACATAATGGAATACTATGCAATCATTTAAAAAGGCAATAAAAAGGCAAAACTGCAGGAACAGAAAGCTGACTGGTGTTGCCTGAATGTGGGGTGGGAGTGGGCACTGACAGTAAACAGGTGTAAGGGAAGTGTTAATGGTGATGGAAATGTCCTACAACTGAATTGTAGTGATGGATGTGCAATTAGAAAAATGTACTAAAAACTCACTGAACTGTACACATAATCTGTAAAATTAGATAGTAACTATCAACAGACGTTCTCTCTGGGGTGAAGATTACAAGGGACTTTCACAATAAACATTCTGTATTATTTACATATTGCAGAATGTCATAATTATGAACTAGTTTTGTAACCAGAAAAAGTTCTTAAACAATATCTACCTTCAATCAACAAACAATATCATACATAATTACAAAAATCCACTTTCCCAATAACAAGATAAAGATGACTATTAATATCACTATTTTTCAATGAATGAGGCACAAGTATTAAAAAATAAAAGATATAGCTACTATTATTGGTGATGATTTGATTATCTGAAAAACCAAAGAGGATCAACTAAAAGTTTATAAAATTTTAATGATGTTAGTAATATGGATAGGTATGAAATAAATGTTCAGAAATTAGTATTTTCCTATCTATTTACAATAATCAAAGAGAAAATATAACAAAAACAGAAACTACAGAAGAAAGAAAAGTATACAATCTATGTAAAGGAAACCCTAGACTTCCTGCAGGGTAATAAAACAAATACAGAATAAATGCTATTTTTCTAAACATGATTACAGTTTTTATTTTTTTTTAATTTTTTAATTTGTTTAAGTTTATTTATTTACTTTGAGGGGGGAAGGGGCAGTGAGAATGAGAGGGGCGGGGGGGAATACCAAGCAGGCTCCGCACTGTCAGCAGGGAGCGCAACATGGGGCTCAAACCCACGAACCATGAGATCATGACCTGAGACAAAATCAAGAGTGGGACACTTAACCAACTGGGCGAGCCAGGCGCCCCAAAGACAGTTTATTAAAGAGGTCAATTATACCCAAATGAATCTATAAATGTAATATAATTTCATTAAAATGTATGTGTTTATTTTTGTACATTTAAAAACAATGTAAGCAGTAACTGCATAAGAATAAAAGTCTTTTCTAAAATCATAACAATTAGGGGATAATTATGTATTAAGTATTAAAATTCACGATAAAGCCATAAATATAAAGAGAGGCATTGACATTCAAATATATTTGACAGATCAGAGTAGAAAAGCATCATCCCTCAAATATATAGAATAATAAATCCTATGAAAAAGATGTTATTTCAAATTAGAAGGAAAAGGAAGAACTATTCAGTTAGCACTGTGGTACCCAGCTAACCAGTTAAAAAACTTAAGTTAGATCGCTTCGTCTCAGTTTATATACTCCAAAACAAATATGATGTGGATTTAAAACTATAGTCCAAGATTCTAAAGACAAGGACTTTGGTTTTAAAAAAAAATGCAAATCTACTGGCAACAGTACTGTGAACACTGTTTTCTAATATTATGGAGATCTAACCTGGATATGAAGATCAAAAAGACAATAAAAGTAGAAGCATCCAGATCTCAGAGGGAAACAATAATTCCAACTGTCTGCAACAAAGTGGAGTATTAGCATTAACTGTATTTTTAAATCAGACAGATTTTTATTGAAATCCTAGTTCCACCACTTTACTAGCCAATTGCTCAATGTCTCTCCTTGCCTCAGTTTCCTTTTTATGTAAAGTAAAATAATAAGAATGCATATAGTTGACACTTAAACAACACAGGGGTGAAGGGTACTGACCTCCCCAAGAAGTAGAAAATCCATATGTAACTTTTGACTTTCTAAAAACTTAACTACTAGTAGCCTAATGTTGACCACAAGCCTTACCAACAACATAAACAGTCAATTGACATATATTTTGTGGTTATATGTATTATACACAGTATTCTTACAATAAAGTAATCTGGAGAAAGAAAATATTAACGAAATCATAAGAGAAAATACGTTTACAGTATTATAGTGTATTTATTGAAAGTATTGTACTGCATTTATTGAAAAAAAATCTGTGTATAAGTGGACCCACATGGGGCACCTGGGTGGCTCAATCAGTTAAGCATCCAACTCTTGATTTCAGCTCAGGTTGTGATCTCATGGTTCATGAAATCGAGCCCTGTGTTGGGCTCTGCACTGACAGCATGGAACCTGTTTGGGATTCTCTCTCTTCCTGTCGCTCTGCCCCTCCCTCTCTCTGTCTCAAAATAAATAAATAAACATTAAAAAATCAAAATACAATAAAAATAGGCAAACTCGCTCAGTTTTAACTTGTGTTGTTCAGGGTGAGCTGCAATATATACCACATTAGATATGAGAATTAAGTGAAATAACCCACACAAAACACTTGGCTGGCCACTTAGGTATTAAGTTAATGTTCTCCTTATCCATGTATTAGTCAACTTATGCTACCATAACAAAATACCATCGATTGGGTGACTTAAACAACAAAAAAGCACTTCTCAGTTCTGGAAGCTGGAAAGTCCAAGATAAAGATGCTGGCCCATTTGGTTCCTGGTGAAGGTTGTCGTCCTGATTTGCAGTCAGCCACTTTCTTGCCTTCATTTGGTGAGGAGAGAGAACAAGCTTTCTGGTATGTCTTCTTATATAGACACTAACCCCATCATGAGGACCCTATCCACACGACTTCATCTAATTCTTCTTACTTCCAAAGACCTTATGTCCAAATACCATCACATTGGGTACCAGGACCTAAACGTGTGGATTTGGTGGTAGTAGGGGCAGGGACACAAATATTACATCTGTAACACTTGCATCCCCCCTTTTCTCCAAATACTTGCAGGACAAGAAATGCTAACTACTATGCTGCTTAGCTATGATTTTTACTGTTTCCTTAACACTTTAGATAGATAATAACATTCACCAAAACATTCAGAGAATGTTATTAAATAGAGGGTACTTATAATAACTATCCACTATTTTCCAGATATCATACTAAGTACTGGGATTATAAAGGTTATAAAGATTAATTAATAGGACACATTTCCAGCTTTCAGGGGGTTCACAATCTATCTACCTACAGATAATATTTTGTTTCTTCCTTAAAAACCACTATCCCTCCCTCTATGGCAGTCTTAATATTAAGAGCCTTCATATTTCTTTGGCCATTTTCTTCTTGAAAAAACAGTACATGTAAGGAGGCAGCCATTATTACGTCCACTGAATACATGAAGAAAATAAGTGCTTAGAATTTAAGGACAAGAAATAATATTTGTATATGCTTAGCACTAGAGAAAGAGATGAAATGAAGAAGTCCATGTGTCTAAATGTGTTTGCTTTCTGACTGTATTCCTTAAGGGAGAAGGCCTCTATACACTCTTCACAAAATTAAAACCAAGTATCTTTTCTAAAGCTTTTACTAAAATAATGTCTCCATTTGATCCTTACAACACCTTCATGAGCAAGAAGTAACTCTCTTCCTTAGTATCTTCACAAAACTGAAGTGAGAAAAGGTCATGGCATCAATCTTAATAAGATTTAACTTGAAAAGTAGTATTTCATAAGTATCCAACCATGCCACAGGCCAGTCTTTTTCAAAAGAAGATTTCTATTTGTGTTGTTTATGATGCAATATGCAAGAAATAGGAAAATTCCAGGCCATAATTACTCAAGTAATTATCACTGATTGTTTCAGAGAAAGAAACTGAAGTTCAAACCATCAAGTGCTGATGTCACACCGCTGGAGTTTTGTATATTTATTTAATGTTCCTTTTATTTTTCATAAAAGTGACTCTAACTCACAGAAAAACATTTAAACACTAGGGGAAAAAACAACATAAAATGATAAAAGTAAGTCTTCTTCTTTCCCCAACTTTGCCCCAAGTCCCACTCCTACTACCCAGAGGTGAGCACCCTTGCCTGGTCCCTGTGGACAATTAGCCACCTAATATTAATTTATATATATATATATATATATATATATATATATATATATATATACCTTTTTAAAAATATATAAATGGGGGGAGCTGGGTGACTCAGTCAGTTAAGCATCCAACTCTTGATCTCAGCTCGTGGGTTCAAGCCCCAGGTTGGGCTCTGTCCTGGATATGAAGCCCATATATACATATAATATATTTAAATATAAATATATATAGGATTATCTTGTAAGTAATATTTTATATTCTGTTTGTATCAGTAACAATATTCTTTGGAGAACTTTCAAGAACAGCACAAGAAGCTCCACATCATTCTGCTGAATGACAGCTCTCATTTCCATAAGAGTCAAAAATGGGACTCATTTTTCCTGACTCTTGGTAACCATTGTCCTTTGTATAATTCCAAGTAACTCTCTTCCTTAATGATTCAAAAACTGAAGTTAAATAAGGTCATATTATCAACATTAATAAGATTTAAATTTAAGAACAGTATTTTATCAGTATCCACCATGCCATGGACCACTCCTTTTCAAAGGAAAGGCTTTCATTCACGTTGTTTATAATGCAACACACAAAACATAGGATAATTACAGGCATCTTATTTCTTACAAATACAAAGCATGAATCAGAAAACCCAACCTGGTTACTGGTTGTATCAATGCAACACAAGCTTCAAGTAACTCTTCTTCAGACCTTGCATCTCAAGAACCTCAAGTTCACAGTAACAAAAATAAAAAGAACAAGAAAAAAAAAAAAAGTCAAGGTATCTTCACACCGGAGATGAAAGTTCAAACAATCTGCTAGTTATAATTCTGAACTGTTGTTTTGACAAACACAGACTTTAAAAGACAATTTTTCAACATTCAAGTGTAGCCAGAGATAACAGAACTAATGTCTTTTTCTCTAAACTCGATGAGGACCTTAAAATGCTGTCTTGTTCAATTCAGAGAGTGGAGCTCCAGTTACAATGAGACTAACAAAGACAGACAAAATTCCAGAAAGCTCAGAAACATACAACTCAGTAGGTTTTCTAGAAAATAAACCTCATTTAGGTAAAAAGATTAAAACTCCTATTCAGCAAACATTGGCTTTTCTTGGAGTACAAAATCCTAAGTAATCATTTCCCCTAATCAAAGCATTTCCCCTAGGTGTCCTATTGCCCTGTAATCAATGATAATGGATGGACTCTGTAAATTAGAGTATTTATAAACCTTTGCAAAGTAAGAAAGCAGAACTGTCCTTTGCAGCCTCTCAGAGGAGGGCAAAAATGGAAAGATGCCCATCTTCCTGCCTCTGGCAGGAAAGGCCAACAAAGCTCATTAGCTATTTATCTACCTGTGCAGAGCCACATTCATCATGAGATGCCATTCTACAAACCTCAACCAAAGAGAGACATGCTAGGAAAGAAAAATGAGCCAAGAAAGCCAGACATTCAAACTTAAAAAAGCAACATAGTTAAAAGGAAAAAAAAATACTGGTTTAATTCATTTAGGTGTCACATTTGTTATTAATTGCCTTTGCTCTACCAAGCACTACCTGCACTAAAAATCTGGTATAATAAAACTCAATCTCCACGCCCAAAGAAATCCCAGGTTCGGGTGGGAGACAGAGATGTAAACAATTAATCATTCAATGTTATAAATGCCATGATGAAAATAAGCTACGGAACTATGGGAACACAGAGGAGGGACCCGCTGATCCCAAATGGCACATAGAAGAAGTGCACAGAGAAATTATTTTAAATCCTTACTGGGAAACTGATCACAGTGGTTGGCTTAGGCAGGAAAATATGTGTCTAAAACAGAACTGGAGAGAGACTCACTTTCATTGTGTATATACATTTTTCAACCTTTGAAATGGGCACCCTTTGCATGAATCACCTTTTCACATATTAATTAAAAATAAAATGATGACTAAAAGTAATTAAAGAAATTAATCCTTGTCCAGTATAGAAAATAGTAACTGTTTAATATTTGCTTATTCATAGTCAAGAAAAATAAGACTGCATTAGTACCCTTGAATAAATAATAATGCATCTGAATTTTTATAAGCCTGTTTGAAATTCAAAAACTTGCATTTTTTAACCAAGTTCCAGGTTTTTATGCAATCAAATCATGGCCTTAACAAAATATGACGCTGGTCAAAGTGTAAACCACTTTGCTCTAACTACTTGATAGAACAGTATAACTTTATCTAGTAAAGTTGATGATAAGCATAGCTACTAACTAGACACTCCAGATGGCTCTCCATTTTTAATGTGTGTCAGAATCATCTGGAAGCCTTGTTAAATTCCAGTCTGCCAAGCCCCACCTCCAAAATTTCTGATTAAGTAGGTCTGGCAAGTGACCTGAGAATTTGCATTTCTAATGAATTCCCAAGGATCCTGAGCTGTGGATGCAAAGGCCACACTTCGAGAACAATTGTTTTAAAGAAAAGCATGTACATGTGCACCAGGACATGTGAACAAGGGTGTCCACAGTAGCACTTTTCATAATACACCAAACTGGAGCCAACCCAAATCGCTGTCAATAGAAGAATATTTAAATTGTGGTGAAATCATACAATGGATTACCATACAGCAATGAAAAATAAACTACTGCAGTAATACGTATGACTCTCAAAAACAGTATATGGAGCGAAAAGATGCAACACAAACATCATATTCAGTATGATTTCAAGAGTATAAAGTCCCAAAATAGGAAGAGTGAAACCATGTCATTTACAGATGCAAACATAGACGGTAATTACAATGCAAAGCTAGTAAATGGTTATCACATAAAGCAGAATACTTGCTACCTCAAGGGTGGAAAGTGGGGTTGTGATTGGAGAAGGTCACCACAGGGAGGGTTTCTGGGATACTAGCAATGCACTATTTCTTGACTTGGCTGGTTAATTATCCCAGTATTGGCTCTATAATTATTGTTAAATTGTACACATGTGTTTAATGCACCTTTCTCTATTAATGTTATAATTAGCAATAAAAGAAGGGGAAAATGTATTCGAAGGGAAGAGATCATTTAAAAAATGGGTGAGGCAAGGAGCACCTGGGTGGCTCAGTTGGTTGGACGTCCAACTTGGGCTCAGGTCATGATCTCACAGCTTGTGAGTTCAAGCCCAGCAGGGGCTCCGTGCTGACAGCTCAGAGCCTGGAGACTGCTTTGGATTCTGTGTCTCCCTCTCTCTCTGCCCCTCCCCGCTCACACTCCATCTTCCTCTCTCAACAATAAACAATTAAAAAATTAAAAAATACAATAAAATAAAAATGGGTGAGGCAGGAAATGTTTCCTAGAGATGCTGAGACATAAGATCCAGGAAAGGAAGTTTAAACTGTTGAAATAAAAAGAACTACTAGATTTGAATTTTTGAAAATAGATTTGTTAAAGAATTTTTAAAATACATTATTCTGTGGGCAAGGCAAATTTTAAAATTACCAATTTTATAACATTCAATAAAATATTCTCTAAATTAATAACTTCATCTCCTTGTCAATTCAATAAAAACAGATTTGTAAAATGATCTATTTTATTAACTGCTTTGGGAATAAACAAAAATTTAATTGATTATTATTAAAAATGTTTTAAATCCAGATCAGGCTATTTTCTGTGTTGGATAGGCTCTAGGTACCAAATTGCAAATGGAAAAATCATTTCTGGGCTGAGTTTTTTCAAGTAAATAGTTACCCATCACCCAACATTTTGTGACCCAGCACATCTTCCTCTCTTCTTTCCCGGAAATTAGACAAAAATTATTTTCCTTCTCAACACAGAATCCTCACTTTAATCCATAAGAGATAAATGGTTTTCCAAAATATCTGCCTCTTTAGCCAAAGTTTTTAGGTGATCAAAGCACATCTGTTACATTTCTCAGTTTGCTGAATCATTCCTATTTGTTTTGTAGGAGAATCATCCTACAGATTACCTTTCCTTTTGACTTGTGTATCTTTAAAATGATGCCTTGACTATTTCCAAAGTTAATAATTACCTCATTATTCTAAAAACTGAAAGAATGAACCATATAATTCTCCTTCTACTCTTCTCTAGTCTGCAATCTCTCCAAACTCAAGAAAAATCATAGTTTGACCAGGAAGCTATTTGTCTCCCAAAATTCAGGGACTGATACATTTTCTATCCAAAAGTGAGTTCGCACAAACCCACTATTAAGTCCCTTATTTGGGGAAGAAGATGAAGAATGATGGTCATTCATACATCTGATTGAATGTAGAAAGGCACATAGAAATGTATTCAGGAAAATAACATTCTTGGCAGTCAATTCCGGAATATCATGATACTCATGATACTCCCCTCACCTCCCATTTTCAGTTTCTTCCTTTGCTCTGAATCCTTCTCCCCAAGAACAACAAAAATATTACCTATAATTTTTATCATTCTCTACCATAAAGCTTCTCTTACACTAGTCTACATCCAATGGTACTCACTTTCCCAAGAAGCCTCCCCTGACTTGTCTCCCTTCTCCGCAGGCAGAATTATGTCTCCCTATCTGTGTCTTCACAGCACCTCATACTAGTCTCTTTTACAACCCTTTCTCAACATATTGCCATTATTTACATATGTGTCTGTGGCTCCTGCTGCTCCTTGAGGGAGGGTCCATGTTATATTCATCTCTGAATCTACACCTAATACAGTAATTGATACTCAGTAAACATACTATTGAAACGGAATTCTGTCCTCAACTTTTCCACCATCTTAAAATAATCTACTGACAAAAGTAAAAGCTAATAGGAGACTTATAGATACAAGGGACTTTGTTAGAAATCTAAGAGAAGGCCCTTATAGAGACTTACAGTCAAAACTGACATTCAATAAAATACAATGTAAGGGATAAAAAGTGTAACAAATGCTGAAATAGAATAATAAAATACATGAGAATTCAGAAGAGAA
The DNA here is from genome assembly GCF_028018385.1 of Neofelis nebulosa. Taxonomy (NCBI): domain Eukaryota; kingdom Metazoa; phylum Chordata; class Mammalia; order Carnivora; family Felidae; genus Neofelis; species Neofelis nebulosa. Next base: position 13,353,786 of record NC_080790.1, read on the forward strand.
AAATCTTTTCAATTAATGAACAGAAGTGGATGGGGAAGGAAGTCGCCAGGCAGAATGTGAGGCTCCATAAATGACACTCCAACCTTCAACTCCCAATTATCTAGATTTGAATTGCTTAGAATTGTTTTTTATTACCCACCTCATCTCAGTCTATTGAAAACTCGCAAACACTCCATTTTTGATTACGGCCCCTAAATCCATCGTCTCCTTTGCTATTGCACTCCCACTGCCTCATCCATTACTTCTGACATGAAATGAGAAACCATAATAACCTTTTAGCTAATATCTTTCTTCTTTCTTTACTCCATCAATACATCTTGTACACTCTTTCAGGATTAATCTCAATGTGAAATTCTAATTCTATCACTTCTCTGCACAAAAGCCTTTAATGACTCACATTAAATACCAAATTAATTTCCAGTTCCTCAGATCCAAGGCACAGTACAACGTAGTCCAAACCAACAATTTTAGCTTTATTTCCAACCATATCCCTACTTTGACCCCATGTTTTTGCCAAAGGCCATTCCACATCATTCCCCAACATCATTCCCTCCTATCTTTCTCCTTCATACTTCATTTCTTTTCCTGTATATGCTATGGCTTCCCTGCCTTTCTCCACCAGTTAAAACCCTGCCTAACTTATAGAAATGGCTCAAATGGCTCCAGTGTCATTTGCTTGATAAAGCCTCCTGCTGCCTATTTTTCCCACAAAGCAACATGATCTCTCCCACCCCGAATGTCTACAGCATCATTCTTTGAATTCTGTGGTGCTTTCACTGCCCCTTTGAATGAAACTCCTAGAACTAGATAAGGCCTCTCACATCCTACAAAATATACCCTTCCCTATCCCTACCTGTCTATGATGCCAGGAATTGATTTAACAAAGAACAGAATTCTTACCTGAGAACAAAGCAGCACATCATTTCTCCCCTAAGGATCCCTGAATTACCTGGCACAGGGACTGGCCTTAAGAGTTTTCCATTCAATATCTGAAATGGATATGAACCCAGAAACACACCCTCGTGGCCAGATAAAAACACGCAAAACTAACATAAACCGTTCACATTATTGTTTTAGAGAAGAAATGTAAGTATCCCTAGGAGTATGGGACTTGGTGTTACCGTTCTTCCTCACAGTGCCTTATGCCAAGTTGGCTGTGGAAACCACCCGCTTAGGGAAAGTACACAGACTAATAGCAAGTCTTTAAAGATAAATTAGATTGGCAGGTAAGAATTATCCCTAACTCTTGGAATGCTCTAAAAATCAGAGTCCAGTCAAGTGAAATGTTGAGCTGACAGGCAGTAGCGAAGTGCAGGATGCTGATTGGGAAACACGGAGACTAAGGACTCTGGGCCTTGCCAGTTCTGCTGCTGAGAACTCCAGGTCAAGATAGGTGCTGTTATTGTCAACCACATCTTGTCAGGCACAAGAAGTCAGAAACAAACAGAAATGTGGGAATCTTGGGACACCTTCAAACCAATATTCCTTAAATATTTGTTTACTGTTGTTCTAGTGGGAGAAAGGCAAGAAGGAATTTTCTACTAATAAAAACTATACACATAAACAGATTTAATTACTAATCTACCTCAAATGCCGGAAGAATCAACTTCTGAAAAAAAGAATGACTAAAATAGTTCCTCACTTGCCTGTAGTTATGTTCTTATAATTTTCCAAATTGGACACATTCTAAGAAGCATATTAAAAATATGGAATTTAGATAGCATAATAAATCATTCATTCCCAATAGATAGAATCATGGTTTGCATTATTTAGCTTCAAAATTTCAGCTGACTCTGTATGTCAAGGATGAATGCATGTGCCATGTTGCAGAATAATCAGTTGAGTTATTACTTCTTCTCCTAGTCGAGTGATGCAAATTTCCACTGGATAGTATTTTCAGTGGCAGTGGGAGTGGAAATACATTTATCCATTTTATTCTGGTGATGTTTAGCGTCCTGATCTCTTATGCACTAGAGCTCCAGAAAACTGGCTAGCTGGCCTGCCCTATTAATGGGGCTCCTAAGCAGGTGTGAGTTACATTGTGTGCAGCAGGCTTTGAAGCCTCTCTCCTCTCCTTAGCTAATTTCCAATCTCTCTATAAAGTGAAAATTTTGTTTCTTATTAAAACAATTTCATTCATTAATAGACAAGTAGGTTTTGGGGAAGCCGTACCTGTCCTATGCTTACTTCACTGATGCACAAGGTGAGAATAAATCTGATGTGACTGATAACACCTTTTTTATACCTGTATCTCTGTTTACATATGTATATCACTTATCAAATTATATCTGGTACATGATAAAAGTTACTTGCCAGGACTTGCTATTCTAGATACTAGATAGGCTACAAAGTAATCATCGTAAATTACAGGATATCACAAAGGTGTGAGCCAGATCCAGCACAACCCTCTCATTTTAGAGATAAGAAAATCAGGTTCCAGAAGGAGGAGGGCACCATTATCAGGTGACACCATGAGTTAGAAGTAGAGTTGATCCCAGGACCTCAGAAACCCATGTTCTCCCCAGAAACATTGACACGATCAAGAAATCCATAGGCAGACCAGCATAAATTAGGGCCTATTCATCCCCCATCCACAAACTGATCCCTAAAAGCCCCTTTCAAATTTCACAGAAAAATCATGCCCTATATGTGTATAAGTGCATACATTTTAGATTCTTGAGATTAAACTTTGAAAACAAGCAGAAAATGGAGCATGAAGACCCTTGAGACTAAGGAGCCTAGAATGAATACCATCAAAAACATAAGAAGCTTGGGGGAAAAAGTTGGCAAACACTGAAAATGGGCTTCACCTACTCCAAAATTAAGGATAAAGAAGGCAACTATGTATGTATGTGTAGATCTCAGCTAGAGAAGCAGCCAAAGAGCCCTGCAAGAGGTTTAGGGGGAGAAATTGTTTTCAGAAATGATATGAGTTCATAAAATTTTACAAATTGGGTAGTTAAGGAAAGTTCTAGAACAGGAGCCTATGTGGCAATTTCAGTGAACAATATCTATCTGTCAGCCTAAAGTCAGAGGTAGAACAATAGCAGAGAGAGAGAGAGAGAGAGAGAGAGAGAGAGAGAGAGAGAGAGAGAGGGAGAGAGAGAAGAAAGAAAATTCAAGATCAGAGACAACAATATCTTTGGTTGAGAGAAAGTTGCTGACTGCCTCTCCTGGACTCTTCTGACCTTTCCTGGCCACTCCACTAGATCTGCCCTAGTGCTGACCCTCCCCACCTGAGCCGATTCAATTGCTGCTTCTCAAGCAGTACCCTTGCCTCCACAACATCTGTGTTAAGCTAACACTGATGCCAGAGGGCACTCAAGCCCTGAGTGCTGCTGTGACTTATTCATTGCCCCCCCCCACTCTTGAATTCACCTAACTCCTACTTATTTTTCAAAGACCTGGATGCCATCTCATCCAGGAAGGTTTTTTTGGCCCCCTAATCTGTTTTAGAAGTCCCTCCTCTGTGTTCAAACAGGGCATAGGTTTACTTATATCTACAACCATACCCAACACAGCAACAACAAACCGTGATTCACTTGCTTGTCTTCCCAAGTAGATTGAGAACAACTCGAGGGCAGGAACTCTTTTTTTTTTCCTCAGTATCTCCCACACTCACCACAGGGCATAGCACATAATAGGGTCTCACTAAATGTTTCTTGAATGAAAGAATATTCCTAAATGTTAGGCCTGATTATGTAACTTAACTATTTGCAGTTTTTTCAGGGCCTATAAATATAATAAATGTCCAAATTCCTTTGCCTATTCAAGATTATCCACAATAGGAGTCCAGTCTGACTTTCCTGAATCAAGTAACCTGGATAAACATATGTTTCCATTATAAGTAAAATCCTATACTTCACATAAATTGTCTGAATATTAAGCCCAACCAATGGGGAACCCCCTGAAGGCATTTCCACTATAGATGAGCCACAATGATGTACTGATTGCCCACCAAAAAAGCCCACGATAAGCTGGCCAACACACAAGGTGTGGCCTTCAAACCCATTGATGAGACAAGTCCATAATACTTTAGGAAATCATAATGCTCATTTCACAGCATCTGTTTGCCAGCTGAGTCATTCTGTCAGTATCTGTTGGCTTATGCAGAGCCTAGCAGGCATCCATACAATTCAAGTTGTCTAAGTGTCCATGTGTGAGTTTCTGCAGAAGAATGTCTGGTGGCAAAAGAACCTTCTTTCCTAGACCCAACCCCAGCCCTCTCCACATATATTTTATCATTGTGTTATCTTGTAACATATGGTTCTATGCTCATACTAGGAGATTATATTTTTTGGGTAACTTACAGAAAGTTCACCTGCCTGGTGAACGCCTGGTCCCAGGGAACAGTTACACATGGAGATTAGGAACTGATGTGATTTTTCAGCAATATGACTTAAACCTTCCCAAATAACCAGCCAGGGTGCTATTGACACATATGTATAGGCTGACTATAGCAAGCAAAGGATGTATTTCCCAGGGGCCTCACTCATGAGAGTCTAAAAGCCAAAGCTGAACCTGTACCCATCCCAATTCTTGACACTGAACTTAACAGACAAACTCAAATGTGCTTGCCTTTTTTGTATCACGGTATCTATATTCATTCCCAGATTCTTTGCATGAGCTCTTGACTTACCTCACTTATCTGCCTTACCCAATTTTTCTCATCTGTGAAGACCAATTTAGATGCCAACTCCCTGGGTCTTTCTTTATTCTCCAGTCAATCTTGATTGCTTTCACCTCTCAAACCCCTAATGGACATCTATTTACTGCTTGTGTCATTCTGCCCTGCAGTACAGTCTTCTGTTTATGTCTCCCCCTCTTCTGGACTGTGAGTTCTCTGACAACAGAGAATATTTCCATTTCATCTCTTTACCCTGCTGCTCCCTAAAGAATAAGGCCTGGCTAAGAGTGAGGACTCTCTCCCCAACAGGGACACACCATCCTAGCCAGGAGCAATATTCTGATAATCCATTTCCTGGAGGAACAACATTCATGAAAAAAAAATTAATAGAGGAGAAAATACTCCTCTGATTTGAGACCAATGTGGCCACTCTCTCTCAAGAGTTCTAGAAGTATTTATAAGGTAGGCATGATAATAAATGATCATGCCAACACTATGACAATCACAGCTTCTAGCCTTCCATGTGTGCCTCTCCTCAATACCATCAGAGAGTTAGCCTAGATATTGTCCCTCTCATAAAGATAGAAAGAACTATTTTTCTGTACTTAGTTCAGTTGGATCAAAGTGTTGAGATGAATGTCCAGCCATTCCTAAAGAGATACAGAGGATGTATTGGCAGGAACATGGTGTCTGGGGACAAGGACCTATGATTTGGCTTTACCACTTAACAGCCTCAATTTTGGCATCCAAGTGTTTATCATTTGTAATTTTCTTGTTAATGAGTCTTTTGCAATCTTGGGTGAGTAGAAAGTTGATGAGTGCTTTCTAACTGTGTTTTTTTTTTTCCTTTACTAATAAATGTAATAAATACAATTGATTTTCTCTGTGCATAACCCTAGTCTTATTCTGTTTTCATATGTTGCAGCCTCCTTATTAATTTATGAGAAGTATATAATTTCAGTTTTGATTTGTTCTCTGGCCTACTGCTGAGAAAGTTGGTTTTGTTTTGGTATAGTTTGTCATTCTTAGGAACTGAAATTTTTTTGTTAAATTTTTGTAGTTATTTCGGGTTTTATTTCATGGTCAGAGGGTTGGACTTAAATAACTTACGCACTTTACCACTTATGAGCTTTTGATTGTTATCATTGTTCCATATACAATGTTATAGGGCAGGGGAATCCATATTCTCTCTTCTGGATATTTGGAATCTTTCAATTAGTGGGTAAAAAACCATGCTCATAACCCACCACAACAGATAGGAAAACACCACAAACATCTCTTCATCCAACCTAACTGTACTTGAGCCATTTTGCTTTGGTTTGTAGACTGTGGATTTGTTAAAGTAAGGGCATAGTTTCTACAGAATAAAATGACCAGATCATACAAAAGAGATATCTGGCAGCAAAATGTATTCAGCAGTGAAAATGCTGGATACTGTATAAATATCTATCATTTAAAATTTTAAACATCCTTAAGAAAGAATGCCAACAATATCACCTGCTGATTTGACTGTAATGTATTCACATTCTTTTATTTGTGAAACACCAAGATACCTCATGTGTTGTTTTTTTTTTATTTCTTGTTTTTCTGTTTTGTTTTGTTTTCAGTATTGTTGCTTCCTTACCCTTCCTCTCCCTTTTCCTGTAGATTTACTTTGTCTCTTTCATATATTATTTGGTGCTGGGACCCTGTCCACTATTTTTCAAATAACATTCCTGAAGCAGCATTTCTCCAAACCCAGCAGTTTCCACCAGGCTCATCTAACCATGTATTTATGCAAGCCACCTTTCATCCGAGCAGCTCAGGCTGTCTCAAAGACATTAACTCATGGCTCTTCTGGGACACACTCAGTAAGTCATAATTATATCCACTCTGAAAAGAGGACTGTTCAGAATGCCGATGACTAAAGGAAACTCACCCAAGAATCTAGATGAACTTGGACTGAAATTCAGAGTCTCTTATTCACAGTCTAAGCTCTCCACATTAGACATTAAAATGTTCATTTTTTATGGCTTGAAGTTATCTTTCCCTTTAAGTTTAAAATCATGAGTTTTTTTTAAAATTTAAATCCAAGTTAGTTAACATATAGTGTAATAATGACTTCAGGAATAGAATTTAGTGATTCATCACTTACATATAAAACCCAGTGCTCATCTCAACAAGTGCCCTCCTAATGCCTGTTGCCCATTTGGCCCACCCCCACCCAACATCCAGCCAGCAACCCTCAGTTTGTTCCTTGCGTTTTGCTTATGGTTTATCTCCCTCTCTGTTTTTATCTTATTTTTGCTTCCCTTACCCTATGTTCATCTGTTTTGTTTCTTAAGTTCCACATATGAGTGAAATAGTATGATATTTGTCTTTCTTTGACTGATTTATTTCATTTAACATAATACACTCTAGTTCCATCCATGCTGTTGCAAATGGCAAGATTTCATTCCTTTTCATTGCCCAGTAGCATTCCATTGTATATATATATACCACATCTTCTTTATCCATTCATCAGTCAATGGACATTTGGGCTCTTTCCATACTTTAGCTATTGTCAATAGTGCTGGTATAAACATTGGGATGCATGTGTCCCTTTGAAACAGCACACCTGTATCCCTTGGATAAATGCCTAGTAGTGCAATTGCTGGGTCATAGGGTAGTTCTATTTTTAATTTTTTGAGGAACCTCCATACTGCTTTCCAGAGTGGCTGCACCAGTTTGCATTCCCACCAGCAGTGCAAAAGGGTTCCTCTTTCTCCTCATCCTTGCCAACATTTGTTGTTGCTTAAGTTGTTTATTTTAGCCATTCTGACAGGTGTGAGGTGGTATTTCATTGTGGTTTCTATTTGTATTTCCCTGATGATGAGTGATGTTGAGCATCTTTTCATATGTCTATTAGCCATCAGATGTCCTCTTTGGAAAAGTGTCTATTCATCTATTCCACCCATTTCTTCACTGGATTATTTGTTTTTTAGGTGTTGAGTTTGATACATTCTTTATAGATTTTGGATACCAACCCTTTATCTGATATATCATTTGCAAATATCTTCTCCCATTCCATCAGCTGCCTTTTAGTTTTGCTGATTGTTTCCTTGCCTGTGCAGAAGCTTCTTATCTTGAGGAAGTCCCAGTAGTTGATTTTTGCTTTTGTTGCCCTTGCCTCAGGAGACATGTCAAGTAAGACGCTGCTGTGGCCGAGGTCCAAGAGGTTTTTGCCTGATATCTCCTCTAGGATTTTGATGGCTTCCTGTCTTACGTTTAGGTCTTTCATCCATTTTGAACTTATTTTTGTGTATGGTATAAGAAACTGGTCCAGGTTCATTCTTCTGCATAAAATCATGAGTTTTTGAGGTGGCAAAAATTGTAATCCCTACCATTTGTTACCTTAGTGCCCCCCTCCAAAAAAAAAATATTCAGAAGAGTTAAGAGACATGGCCAAGTAACAAGTGCTTAAAGCAGAGTAGGACCGGAACCCTAGTCTCTTGACCCTGTCTGGGACCTCTCTGCTATTTCTTATGCTTTGCTTCATGTACCAGTGTTCTTTCTTTTTGTCTTCTTTTAACCATCCCCTTCTTTTCCTCCTTCCCTCACCTCTCTAGTACCTGTTGAACTGTTTCATACACAAATGTATTTCTTTTATCTTGCATCGACAATATATAACACAACATAAATTTACACTAAATTATGTGAAAAGCCCATTTTAAATTACTAAAAAGATATAATAGGATCTCTTCAAAGAAATTCAGCTTTGTTCTGCTCAGACCTTACAGGTAATTCAAAGTAGGCTATTAAAATGCTCCCTAAGAGATACCTGTTTTGAAGTTGTTACTAGAGGTGACCACATTTTGATCATAAACCATGGGTAAAGCTAAAATGCTTGGTCTTCATTGATAATAATATCACCACTCACATGCACAGTGATGATGTGTATCTGTGCATCAGTTTATACTTGACTAAATGCTTTTAGACCTATTATCCCCTTTGATTCTCAAACTCTCATATCAAGAGAGGAAAAGGAACCCTTAATTCCATTTTACATATAAAGAAACTCTTTAGAAACCTTAACTCACTAAGGTTAAATGATTTACTAAAGACCAGACAACCAAGAAGGGAGAAGCAGAGATCTGCTGCCTCCACACCCTCATATTTTCAACAGTCCCATACGTCAGTTCCAGTCCTTCTCACAGTGCACTGGGCATAGTTTCTCTGCTCTTGTACACAGGGGTTGCAGGGTATTTACCCCTGTATCATCCACAAGTCTGCACAGAGATATTGCTCAATAAATGTTCCTTGAACTAAATGTAATTGCATTGCATAGTTGCATTAAATTGTAGCTGTGTAATGGTATAGTCTTAATTCCAGTTATCTTAAATTGTTATGTGTCAGAAATAAATAGATCTCCTTGTTGATTCCATTGTAATAAACTCTCATCAGATTTTTAATTGTGGCCTTTTTAAAGTCTTTTGTCACTATTATTGTTTTACTCTGGTGTCTTTGCAAAAAGTACTTCATCTTCGAGGAGATTTATGGAAAGGAAAGACCTGTACTCTAAAATACAGGTCTGGGGCACCTGGGTGGCTCAGTCGGTTAAGCGCTGACTTCGGCTCAGGTCGTGATCTCATGGTTTGTGGGTTTGAGCCTGCGTCAGGCTCTGTGCTGACAGCCCAGAGCCTGGAGCCTGTTTCGGATTCTGTGTCTCCCTCTCTCTCTGACCCTCCCCCATCCATGCTCTGTCTCTCTCTGTCTCAAAAATAAATAAACGTTAAAAAAAAATTAAAATACAGGTCTGTGATAACTTTCAGATCATACCACTGAACAAGGTATGAATTACAGAACCCTAGTGGAGAAATTGATGACTTCATAAAAGTTTTTAAAAATCAAGATCAAACATAATTAATTACATGGGACTGGATGAACTAAGGAGGATGATTATAATTTTTATGACTACTTTTTTGAAATATTGCTGATTCTTTAAAGTTTTGTTTTTCCAGATTTATCTAAAGAAATGTTTTCCCTTTTCTCTTAATCCACCATGATTTAGAGCAAAAATGAAACATTTATATTTTTCTCCCTACCTGAGCCCTCCAGAATTCAGAAAATCTCAGTGAGTATTCTTGTATTTTCATGGCAATATAGTTATTTATATGAGTTCAGGAAGAATCTGTTCTCCTTGTAATAGAACACAATTGGAAACATTGGCTATCTTACCAAGGTTTTGCCTGGAATGTCATGTTTAAGAGAGACATACATAGACTCAGACATGACCAGACAGCTTTAAGGAACTAATATTGACTTTATGGAGCCAATAAAGCTCCTTGGAAAAATCAGCCTGTTTTCTTGCTTATAGAGTTCCCAGCAGCCTTACCATTTGGGTGCCCTCAAGAAGAGAGGAATTAACTCTATAGGTATTGCAGGTAAAATCTAATAGCAAGTCATTGGATTGGCTTCTTAACCTAGAGAGGCTTTTAAAAGTCCAATCTCAGATTCCTTATAAAAAGTTCCAACAAAGCACATTTTAAAATTCTATAAGGTTAATTACTATTCTTGTTGCACTTATATAAATAATAAGGTCAGGTTTATTGAAATAACTTATTTTGCAAACAAATTAGTCCTACTATGGTCATCTTTGATAGAAATGGTAGTGATCATAAAGAGAAAAATTACGCTTCAGTAGAAACTATAATACACGCTTGTAGATAATAGATTCTAGTTCTGCCTATTGTCTTTGAGGTTTTGTTTCCTACCAGTAAACTAAAATAGCTTCCTTCAATATCTGACTACAACTCTCCAAACTAATGTTTCCAATTTTTCTTCCAACTTTCCAACTTAGAAGCATTACGAACTAAAACTGCCCTTTTCTCAAAGCCATACAAACTATCCTTGGATGATTGATATCAACTTCTGAGAAGTCACCACAACAGTTTATGTATAGATAATCTATGTGCCTATTGCTATGTGGGCCACTCAGAAAGATCACCAGAGACATTTAAAATGCAAACCAGGAAAATCTGTTCAGAGTACCACTGCCTGCCCTTATTCTATCTGAAGATGCTTTGAGGTTGACATCCAGAAATCTTCTGGACTGGCTACCCTCAGAACTCAGAAACTGGTTTATTATTTGTTCCAATCATTAGCCATGTTTCTCTTTTGTTTCCATAGAAATGTCTCATTAAATACCTGATTTCTTGAGCAATATGGACCTAATTTTGAGAGTCCAGCTGTATCACCACCACTTAAAATGAAACATAATTGTTAAACTAAACTGACTTATTTTTAAGACTAAGAGATTAATTCAATGAAATAACAGAGCAATCCACCAGCACAGCTTTTAATATGTGAAACTTCCAGAGAAGTTTCAGAGGAGGGGACTCATGGGGTTCAGGGCAGGCAATTTTTCAGGGCAGGTCACCTCAGAATGTGTCACTTTGGCATATAGATTATTTTGAGCTGAAGACAATCAAGGCCCAACAGAGTCAACAAGAGCTTTTTACTTCCCCTTTAACTGCCTAAAATAAAACAATTTAGATAGGAGGTCTGTATCTGGAAGAGAGCTATCACCAAACACAACTTGTTTGTTTGTTTGTTTTACATCAGAAAGCTTCTCCCCATGGCACAGCAAATATTCGTTTACCAAACATTTGCTCTTCCCATCTTTCTGCGGATTATCTTCCTTCCCATTGAAGTCCCAGAACCCAACCCCTTCTCCTTGGCTCAAGATGGTATGTAACCTCCATTGCCTGACTACTTGGGAGCTCCTTACATCTTTGTGGGGCCCCATATGTATGCAGTTAAACTTTCTCCTGTTAAGCTATCTCATGTCAACTTAATTATTAGACCAGCCAAAGGACTTGGAAGGGCAGAATGCAGAAATTTTCCTCCCCTGCATACCTAAATCCCTACAGCCATCCTTTGAACTAAAACTACCTCATTTCCACAAGGTTCTTCAATTACTGGGGCTGAGGATTAAAGCTTTTCCTGCAGGGCCAGCCTGCTCAAGGAAGAAGCTTCCTTCTTCTCTAGGTTTCCTGTTTCATGCACCTCATACTGGGTACTGAACACTCACAACTTTACTCTCCCTTTCTCCTCTAATGGAAAGTCACAGGGACCAACTGTGATTGCTTTGTCTCTACCCAGCATTGTCCAGAGGAGCATCTCATCCATAGTAGGCTCCCAACCAACACTGACTGATAACAAGATGCTCTGGTGATTCTACTAGTCTTGCCCCACCACTCACACCTACTCAAACAATCCAGGGTGTGCCCTCAAGGAGACTAATGACACAACCAAACACAAAGGGCCAAAGCTTCACCTCTGAGCTGCGGCTCCCTTCTATTCATGAACTAGGAACAATACACGATCCTGTCTTCTGCCACCCTGTGCAGTCTCCAAACCACAGGCCACTACATACACTTGGGTTCTGCAACCAGCATAGGGTGAGTCCTCAGTTCTACTGCATCAGTTCACAGAGGTCTCTGAAATCCAACTAGCTCCTGCATGGCACCCCCACATGAGGCTAAGGGAATGACATGCACTCACAGTACTCTCAGCTTCTCTGAATGGTTTTACTGCAATGGAGCGCTCAGCCTGTTTGCTCTCTAGGAATTGATAGCTCTGCACTCAGTGGTGTGGAAGGAGCGGCAGAGGCAGAGTCGTTATGCTCACTGACTGGGCTCTTAATCATGCAGCACTGACAAAGGTAATCAGAGGGAGAGAGAGAGAGACAGAAAGATAGGAGAGAAAAGAGAAAAAAAGGGTGAAGAGACAAGGGAGAGAGAGAGAAACAAAGGGGCATGGAGAGAGATGGAAGCAGGGAAGGAGAGAGAAGAGGTAAAGAGACAGGCTTAGCAAAAGACAAAAGGGTAAGGCTTGATGAGAAGCCTTCTACAATAGCTGTTCTTTGATGGAACTTTGTTCATTTGGTCACTCCCTTACAGGTAGAACTGAAACCACACATCCCATGATGTGTCAGGAAAAAAAAAAAAAAGCTGAGCTTTTTTCTGACACCCAAGAAAAATAAACCCCAGGGAGACAAAGCTGAAGCTTAGCTGCAAGAAGCCAGTTTATAAACTACTAACAACCCATCCCTCACCTTTTCCCATTCCATATCCTAACTCAGTCCTGGCTTCAGGATACCCTAGTGCCTTCTCCTCCCTCAGAATAAAATTTGTTTTCACAGAAAAGTATCCATATTTGTCAAGTAAGGTCCTGAGTGACCCATAATTTCTACTCCCACTCTCTCTCCTGAGAAGGATTATTATGTCAAGCCTGATCCCTTAGCACAAGACAGAGGTCTCAAGCCCATGGGAAAGACCCTCCAGGCCTGAATTGGTTAGCTAGCGTCTGTCCATGCTTCACTACTCCCTCCTAACCTTTTGTGTACCAGGATTGTGGCCCCATCTTCCTGTAATGGGGTACTGAAAGCCCTTGCCTAAGGACAACATAACTCTTGGCTAGTTACCAGCTTTTTGTAAAATGTGATTTTTTCCCCCTGTAGTCATTTCTTGGTCACTTAATTTTTCTTTTTTTTCTTTCTTTTTTCTTCTAGTTCTGCAGATATATATTGGGCACATACACAAAGCCAGTACAGGGATGTGAGAATAAGAACTCATCATAAACCAGAACTAAAATAACAATTTGGGATATGCCAAAGCTCATAAGCCTGAGAGGCCACTCCTTGCACCCCCAGCTCTTGTTGAAATTCCACTGTAAAACCTGAGTGCCAAGGAGCAGAACTCTGAAACATTTAATTCCAGCCATAAGTGGCCTAAGGAAATCGCATCCTTCACTTTTAATTTGTACTTAACCTGATATAGCTTTTAGATTAACTGAATATGGCCTACAAAGATGCCTGCGTGAAGGGGAGCAGAGTAAAAGGTCAGCACAGAGCTGGGTCACTGCCTATATTAAGGTCACACAATTACTGCAGGAACAGTTGGAAATAAACTGGGCATGGTAATCTTCACAAAGTAACTACGTCACACTATCTAACAAGACACTGACATTTGAGCTGGACCTGCAGGGATGATAGGAGTTCACTGACAGAAGAGAGAAAGGTAAGGCAGAATGTTCTAGAAGAGGGATCAAGGAATGAGCTCTGCCCTGACATAGTGAGGTTGGAACACAGAGTGAGCAATGTCTGCATTCTCAGGCCTTGGAAATCCATTGCTGGCTTGTCAGAAATTACTGAGACATCTGTACTTTTCCTTTATAGAAAGTCTCATGGTTTGCAATTATGCATTTATAATATTTGTTCACACAGTTCCCCCCCACCCATATCTACTCCATGCTAAAACTACTCCAGAAAGGCAGAAATTTCAACTGTCTTGCCCACCACTGTATCCTCAGCTTTAGTGAGGATTTAGGCTTTAAAGCCTCAACACAGGCTTTAGTGTTTAATGGGGCTCGTTAATTATTTGACAATGAACAAATGAATGAATGAACTATAAACACAGTGAGACCAGCTTTATCAGAGCACTCAGTGCTGCACATCAATATGGCATTGTTATTTGTTTGCAATTGAGCTAAATTAGGCATCAATTCATATTAAAAGTACCATGGACTATGCACACAGTATTAAGTAATGTTTGAAAATAACTGTTTTGTGGATTGTTTTTCCCCCACCTAGCCCCTTTTGTCCCTTCTTTTAAATGAGACCCATTTAGAATATAGGTGCATTTTTTAACCTTACATATAAGACAACCTCTTTAAAATGTGTAATAAAATCTCAGCAATGTGCACTAAAATTAAGGGGACTGATGATTTAGGAGAATACAGGAAGGATATTGAAGCTCAGTCCCTAACTTAAATATGCAAAATTTTAGTAAGTTTATGAATTTGGAAAGAGCAAGCAATCCAAAGAATGTTCTCAGTGCATAACTTAAGAGTGCAAGAGAAAATTCTCTCCTTAACCCAAGACAAATCTGTTTTTCAGTGGGCTGGCATGGGGAGAGGTGAGGAACTTAAACTTCCGCTGGTCTCCCTCCTGGCCCTCTGCCATTTCAGATATGGCCCAGGCTCTACACCGAGTGCTCCTTACCTGGATGTGGGCCTTGAAAGCCAAAAAGGTTCGAACCGAGCTTCCTCAACAACCGCATTCAGTTTATATAATGTGCTATGGAGGCAGTTTCCCATCCTAGATATCACCAGTTCCCAGTGAAACAGCACAGCTTTATTCTCAGAGAACTCCACTGATGACTGAAAGCCTTCTCTGGCTCTATTTATCTTGGGGATATCAAGGAATAATGTCACATACCTGTTGAGGTCTTTACATCTCTGGTTCTACCTGAAAATCTTAGTAGTCCCTCCCAGCAATGTGGGCCATGCTAATTAACCAAAACCCAGAGAAGCCTAGCTATCCAAAGTCTCCCATTTTGCAGCTGAGGAAATTGAGAAAGACCTAGAGAGGTTAATTGACACAATTAAGGTCACCAAAGGAGAATGAGAGAATGAGATCTCTGCCCTGAAGCTCATTTTCTCCCTTCAATAGCATCTCCTTATTTCTCTCTACCATTTCTTCCAGTTTCCACTGCCATAATCCTACTCTGGTGTTCACATCCTTTCTTGTGTTCTCAACACTTTGCCCACGTCATTCCCACCACTGCCATCAGCAGGATCCTCTCCATGCTAAATAAAAGTTATCATCACTGCAAAGCCAACTCAAATCCTTTCCCTTCCACAAAACTCTCCCAATACACTCTAGCCCAAGAATCCTTTCTATCTCTAGCACCTAAAGCATGGACCATTCTTCAACATTTTGCATAACTTTTCTTTGTTTCTTATACTGTTATCCTTTGTTAAGGGAGGTGTTTTTTTTTCCCACTCAGAGTAAATTTTTCCAAGAAAAAAGAGTTTAATTATTGACATCTCTCTACCCCTTATTCACTTCAACTCAGGGCAAAGTAGTGAAGAACAAAGTCGTAATTATAGACTCAGCTCCTCTCTTTTCTTCTTGGAACAAAGCTCTCCCACAAAGAATGGCTCTTCTCTGTTCTATAGGGAGAGAGGTACTGCATAGCTAAGAGTGTAAATCTAATTCTGAACCTTAGTGTCAGGCTGCCCACTGGGATCTACACTAAACCGTGTGTACTTCAGTCCAATGTTTATCTGCTAGAAATAAAGCTAATCTATTGCCCTAATATGCATATATATTTGGCATATTTCTCAATTGACCCAAAGTCAGAGGCAAGGAGAAGGAATCCTTCTGGATACCACAGCATTCTACACAAATATTTAAATCTTACTTCATCCCCTAATTATTGCTTGGTGTGCTTTGTCTCTCCATTTCTAGTATGAACTCCTCAGGGGCAGGAACAATGGAGTATAATTTTTCATATCCCCCAGAGCACTCAGTTCAAAGCTTTGCACATAGCAGGTGCTCAATCCATTTCTATTCAATGAAATATTTGTTGAAAAACTCTGATACCTTCCAGCAATCAAGTAATTTTCCTTAAAGTGTTTTCACCATAATTCTACCACATATAAAGATCTGTAACCAAGGAAACATCTTTCCCATCCTAGTTAAAACAGATCCTTTCAGTTTCTAAAATCTCCTTCCCTAAGTACTTCTCCTCCTCCATCATTTCTCTGATTCTCTCTGGCTGGTAGAAACAAAGGGGCAAAAACACTAAGGTCTTGCAGAAGGAGATGCTGTACCTAAGACATGGTGGTTCTGATCACTCTTCCCCTCTCTTTTCATTCACAATCCACTAAGAAGACATACTTGCTTTTAGACACAATGACACCTAAAGTTGGTAGAGCTTAAACTTTATATATATATTTATATATATATATATATATATATATATATATATATATATATATATATATATATTGCCAGCACACCCAATGTCTGTATGACAGGGATGAGCTTCAGGTAACCCTATAGATTCTGGGTAGCAGCATTTGCTATCTTTTATCTCATGCTCCTCCGAGTCATCCCCCTGTGACTATACCCTTTTGCTATTGCTCTTTCTGTGCCTACCCATCCAAAGCCATACTTCTATATCACTTGGCCCTGAGTATGACCTGCAGACTAGGATTTTTCTCTGCATTGCTCCTTCTTAGAATTTGCCCCCACTTAACTCCCCACCACAATCCTGTTAGTGACATATTACTATACATTACCTAATTTTGCCAAGCCATTTCGGCCCATGTGTAGCAGCTCCAAGTAGTCTCTGCTCAGATTTTGCTGTATAGAGAGTTTAATTCTCCAGCTCCCATATGACCCCAGGCATTTCCTCCAATTCATCTTTTTTTCTATCCTCAACAAACCCATTATCTTCATAACAACTGAGTTTGCCAAATGTAGTCCAAAATATACCATTGGTAAGATCAGAGCACAAAAAAGAAAAGAAACCTTTGAGATCTTCTAGTCTGACCCAACCCCATTCCCCTCTTCATTTTATAGATAAAGACACCACGACACACCCAGGTTAAGTAAGTCACCAAAGTGAACTAAAGGCAAATTTAAGACTAAATCTCAAGGCTCCTGACAACCAATTTGATACTTAATGTTTTTCAAGAAATAGAAAAATAATATAACAACTGATACTTATTTGCTATTGTTGTATAAAAGAGAACTGCCAAAAATGATACAGATTTCTCACAAACCAGTGCCTCAATTCCAAGGTATTTGCAAATTGAAGATTGATTTTTAGCAGTTTTTATGAGATGGATATTAAACTGTAACACACAACAAGGCTGAAAGTTCTTCTATACTACAAGACCAACAATTCAGTCCTTTAATAGTAGACAATTATGGTAAGAGAAACTCTAAAAGCCCCTAAGGTCTAATATCCCATTAAGAATATAAATAGCAGTTGCAGAGCTTAAAGCAAAAAAGATTTCACCATAATATTAAAGGGAGAAATACTCCACAAAATAACATCAAGTCAGTTTAATAAAAGGTATGACTCAGAAAAAAAAATCCAAATCCATGAACTAAAATAAAATGTAAAATGTTCATAAAAATAAGACAAATCCTGTCTCTAACATAATAAAATCATTTGCATTGATTCAAAGAAAACTATCATCCTCCAAATGCAACTTTCTAGACATAGTCTATATTTTGTGATGACAAATGAGAAAACTTATACATTTACCAAAATGATGTAAACCAAAAAATACCCTTACAGAAACACATTTACACTAAGAAGACCCCATATTTTTGCTGGTAATTTCTCACATCAAACCACAAACTGTGCACATTAGTTTCAACCAATTCATCTGTGTGTTTTCATAAATAAGTAACATTTGAAACACACGCGTATTTATTAAAATTCTCTCCATAAATTTCACATTGATAGGTAATGTTTCAATTCACATCTGTAACTCTTTGCTCTCTATGCAAAAAAAGAGACAGAAAGAGAGAGAGAGAGATAGCTTATCCATGAATTTGAGCTTTCAGATTCAAATACGGCCATCTGATTCCTGAAAATAATTGTACATTGGGCCCTCTGAGCTCTTGGTCTTCCTGAAATGGTAGGTAATGGCAGCGTTGTTAGGAAATGACTGGGAATTTATGCTTTGTCAACATTTGGGGGAGTGAGTTGGCTGAATCACTTCAGAAGAATACAGCAATTCATCAGGCCAATGCTTATACTGCAAAGAATCCTACACATGCCTACAGAGAAGCTACACACACAAACCACCCCAACTTGAAACCAATAAGAAGTAGTCTCTCACTTGATCCACTCACTGAAGAGAGTAAAGGTGGGCCAAGGCTGTAGGAAGTACATTTTTAAAGTGTTCTATTTAAAATCTCCTGCATTTGCATTTGCTTGTAAGATTTTGACCTTGTTAGTTACTGCTTCCTCAATAACTGTAGGTGGAATGATAATAATGCCTGACACTCTTCTGAGTGCATTGAATTACATTAATATATTTAATTCTCATCTAATCCTCAAATAAGAGAACTGATTCACAAGGAGCCTAAGAAATTGTCCGGGGACAAATGGCAGAATCCAAATTCCAGTCAGGCAGTCTAACTCCAGATGTTTTCCAAACAAAATGTCCACTCTGTTACTCAGTCTTCATGTCTATAAAATAGGGAAAATAACTATTCCACTTTCATTTCTAGGTAGTTGTAAGATTCAAATAACATAATGTATTTCTCTTGGGAAAAATAAAATCACAAAAGACAAAAACAGGTTTATATGTTATCATCAATAATTCAGTATGGAGTATAACACCTTCAAGAACTGTTAAGTACCCTACCCCGACAACCAGTGGAAAACTACAGCAGTCATATATTGTCATACAACTTCTAACTGAAACCAGAATCTAACATGAATAATTGGCCCTTAAAAATTCATTTTTAATTTGACAAAGTAATAGGTACTAAGTTCTAAATAGAACTTAATAAATGAACTCATGAATGAACATGAATGAGGTAGAAAATAAAAATGATATGGCCTAAGTAAAATGCCTAGTGTGCAGTCGAAGCCCCACCCCACAGCTTCCCTGAGGGAAACATACACACGAGCAAAGAATGGCTGAACTCCGCAAGTTGTGAGCAGTAGTATTTTCAGTATCATTGAGTTCTAAGTATTTTCAAAGTTTGCTTATTATTTCTTCTGCCATTCCTGAGTTCTTTAAATTGGTATTTAAAAATTTTTTTAATGTTCGGCGGAGGTTGTCATTACCTTTTTTGTTATTGATTCTCATTTAATTCCATTGTATTTCTACACTATTAATTCTTTGTAAGATGTTGTTGGAGGAAGTCATCTAGAGGATGTGACTGCAGATTGACCCGTGAGCTAGACCCAGCAGTTGGAGGCTTCTCACCTCCAACCCTGTCCTTAGAATATATACCTCGCTTGCCTTACCTACTTCCAGAGTCTGCCCCAGGTACATTGCCTTAAGACAGTGATGTGGTGATGAGAACACCTGCATGGTGTACATGACTGAACCCCGGTAAGGCCTCCCATGTAAACTTTTAAGATGTGGCAGGCGGGTGTGGATATTAACTTGCTGCTTAAGACAAGCCTTCCATGTAAGTTCCCTTGCTTATTAAACCTGACACCTACTATCCTGGGGGAAAAAAAGAATTGTTAAGTAAAAATCATTTTAAATTAATGATAATAATAGGTCAAAATGAAATAACACATCATGGCCACTAACATTCTAGTAAACACAATCCAAATAGAAGAAAAATCAAGGCTGAAGATCTAAGTTCTCCCAAAAGATCAACACTGTCATGATCATCCATTGACACAACCCTGGACAGAACAAAGTACCAGGAGCCAATGACAGAGGCCTCACCTCAGGTCCCCATAGCCACCCCAAGATGCATGACTTTAAGTACACCACTTTCTCTGCTGTTTTCTGCCTCCTCGTATAAAAGCTTTACCAGCCACAGCTCTTTCTTCTGCATCACACTGCCTTGCCGAGTGCTAGGGCTCAATGTCATTGCAAATACTCAATAGGTCTACAATTTGGAGCATCCTCCACCTCCTAAGCTAGAGGCTTGGTTCTGTAGGGTAAAACCCTAATAACTCTGGAACACGGAATAAAGAAAAGGCAGGGCATTGTTACCAAATCCTATGGATTCAACTTCTTAGATTTCTATCATATCTGTTGCCCCTAATCCACATGTCCACAGCAACAGCCCTGATTCAGGTCCTCCTCATCTTTCATGGGGATTCTGCCAAGAATGTAGAAGACTCATAACATCTCTTTTCTGCAAGTCTCTTTAAGCAAAACCTTCACCTTGCCTCCAGGTGATCTTACTAAGAAGTAATTTCATCACATCAATGCCTGTTCTAAAACATTGTAGTGTCAGTATAACGTGATGGTGAAGTACCTTTTGAGCTTAGAGATAAAATGATCTTCTAAAGCACAACAGGAGAAATGTTTTTATTACAAATTAGACTGATCATTTCCACTAGATTTTAAGGAATGAGATCGGGTAGGATAATCAGGCAGGCTTGATATTTTGGTTGGGTTCTCTTAAGAGCAGATTTTGAGGCAGGAATTTGGATTCAAGAAGTGTATTTGAGAAGTGGTCCTAATAAGGGATGTCAGGGATAGATAAGTGACTTATAAATGGGAGAAAGGCCAATAAATGTGCACTAATGAATAGCACAAGGCACAAAACCACTGGGGACCTTCTATAAGAATGTAAAACATATCTCAGAATTGTCTCACTGACAGGCAAGGAAGCCAGCATATTAATATATTGGCTCCCGATCTTCATTGGCCAGAGTCACTCTTGGGATTTTGATTCCCCAGAACCCCCTGTCTAGTGAAGGCCAAGCATGCTGTTAGAGAACACTGAATAAAAAAAGACACTTATAATCGTTCAGTGGAATAAAGAACATCAAGAAAAGAAAGGAAAACAGAGAAAGGAGATATGCATGGAGATAGCGCCAGAGAGCAATATGTGAGTATTTAGCCAAATATTTAAAAGCAACAGCAAAATCTCAAATCATGATAATCATGGGGAATGTAAAGGAGATCTCTCCTGCAGCAGTTTATCAATAATAACATCATCTATAATCTGTCATCTACTGTGCCAGGGACTTTGTTAGACACTGAGTACTTTATGTTCATCATCTTCTTACAACAACCCAGCAAATGAAGTAACTAATATTTGGGTGGATTAATTGATGTGTCAGAGTCACAGAGTTAGTAATTCCAGCCTTTTCTTACCACTATGAGCTTGCACAGATTGGATTTAAACTCTCTCATTAAGTAGGTCCTTTTTCCATGTATTAGAGAACACGTCAAGTTTTGACAGAAATATTTCTCAAGATTATTTAGTTTCCTTTATTCCAATACAACATTCATGTCATGTTCACCACTCTCTAATGCTAAGAGTACTCTGGATATGCAATGTAAAGTTTACTCAATTCAACTCAACATACATTAACTGACTTCCAAGTCTATGAGCCAAGCTATATGCCAGACACATTTGGCATCATAGGGATAGATAAAGACTAATTCTTGCCCTCAAGAGAATTATAACATTGTGGTGGGAGAGGAAACCGATATTTAAAAAGCTCTTTCTCATCCATTATATTTAGTCATCACAATGATCCAATAAGATGATATAGTAAATAGCTATGCAATAAAATGGTGACAACTATAGATTATTTTCCCTTGATCCTTTATTAAAATAGAGTTTTACTGATGTCCACCTTATCTCATGGTTAATACTTCAGGTCATAAGTTTATATTTGGAATAAATATTCTCAACAAGGTGCAGAATTCCAATACTGATTCCAGCTTGCAGAATCCTTATTTGGATATTTACCTATAGAGAAAGAACTACTATGATTTTAAAAACCAAATGAAGTCATTGACATTATCCACATACCTACTAAAATATAACCCAAAGAAATATTTTATCCCTGGGGCAACCATAGGGATACCACCATAAAATATTTAAAAGATGCACATGTGATGATTTCTAACAGAACCCCCATTCAACTCTAGTTTGGCAAGAGCAAAACGTTGATGGAATTAGGAAATTGGTGATAATGCCTACTGCAGTTTCTTGCCAGGTTGTTTCCTTAGTGGAGTTATCATTACCTAGTTTGCCGTAATAGGTAGAACAAATGCATTTTTTTCCATTCCCATAAACAAAGAACACTAAATGTAGTCTACTTTCACTTGGTGGAGACAAAAATATAGCTTTAGTGCCCTAGGAATGACAATTCCAGGTTGTCAACTACCCAGTTCTATGCCAACTCCCCAACCTCTCACAACCCTGTTGGATATCATGCCGATTCATTCCATCAAAGACATTATAAGCAGCAAGTTGCTTAAGAAAAGAGTGTAGTGTTTGATAAATGCCATTAGATAAAGAGACCAGATATCCACATATGGATATTGTACTTGGATCATTTTACCAAGTAATTTGAAGAGTTGATGACTCTAGACAGAGCCCAGAGCAACAGAAGATACTCAAGCTAATCCTGACTTCAGTGAAAATGGCTCTGATATATGCCCTTATAACTCAGCATCTTATAACATGTATCAGAGCAGAAGTTCCTTTAAATTTTGGAGAATAACAATATACCTTAATATAAGTAAGCAATCTTCTTTTGACAAATAGTTCCCAACTTGCTATTAAGCTTGGAAGAATACTGAACTCACAACCATGAGAACATGACCCTTCCTCACCCATAAATTTGCGAACATTGCAACAGGACATTGGATCATCACAAGGCATGAAATCAACACAAGATCAGAGGGACCACCCTTGTTCACAACTGAAAAGAAAAACATCTATTAAATGATTTGTTCACTAGATTTATTTCATTTTCTAGACTTGTGTTTCATATTTGATGCCAATTTGTTGCTTACATAAGAAAGCAAGAAATGTACTGTTCAGCCTCTGGGAAGCTATGGGGTACCCCAACTACATAATGCTACAGCTCTCCTTCTCTCCAACCTGAGCTTCCTGTCCTTCAATTGTGTTTTCTTTGCAAGTGCATTTTCTCTAAAATGAGCATCATCTGCTCACTGGAGATGAGAACATTGTTATTAAACACTCTTTGGCGGATTTTTAAAATCCACATACATTCTTTTGGAATTAAACAAAAACCGAAACCTTATTTCACATCATTATGACAACTCCTGTGAAGCCCTATTAAATATGATGCTGCAGAAGCAGGAGCTAATGGTAATTGCTATTTAATGGCATTGAGTTCAGTTCCCTTGCAAAGAACACCCTCCAGAAATTACATCCTGGGCAAGGAGAAATACTTGAACCTGCTACCATTTGTAGCTAAATAATAAAGTAAAAATAAAATTGTTAAATGGCAAAAGCAGAATCCATTGGCATCTTAATACTCTAGTATCTTAACCATTTATTCACTTTTTAAAAAAATCTTGGGATGCTTTTATTATACCCACTGACTAAAACAAAGGGAAAAATTTGACCAGATTCATAGCCTGAGGATTCCTAGATGATGATAGTATTGACTTTACTAATAGTATATAGCACAATTAAAAAAAAAAAATACAGGATGTACAAGCCTGGCCATGAATCCTGGTAACATCCTGGCTGTGTGACCCTGAGAAAGTTTCTTAATCTCTCTGCTTATGTTTTAAATGAGATAATGTATGTCAAATGCTTGCCAAAGCACTAGATACTAGCTAAACTTTCAACAAACAGCACCTGTTGTTAGTGTCCTCTGTGGTCATTCTGATGGCAAAACAGTCCCCAGAGGTGTCCTAAAATAGTTCAGCTTAAACTGGGAATAAGGAAAAGGCTCAGCATAATGGGAAGAACTAAGACATCATAACAGTGCTTAGCATGCACTCACCCCTCCTTATTTCCCTAGGGAGATCTAGAGAGTTCTTTTGTAACTGGTAGTCAATCCCACATAATAAAAAGATGGAGCTATGCTGAGGAGGCTTCAAGCCTTCTAAGCAGAAGGAGGAAATCTGAGCTGCTGAAGCTCAGCTGCCTAAATAACAAGCAAGCCAGCTGGTGCCAGAGGAAGAAGTCGGGTAAGTCAAAGAATACATACTGTGAAAATCTGATGTGCGTGTGCAGCCACAGTCTGGAGAAGAGTTTCCAGCCTCTTCTGTGTTCATTCTAATCATCTGTTTTGATGAGAAAACTTTTGCCCCAGGGAATTCTATTAAAAGGTCCAGGGAATAAACGTTCTACCATAGCTGTGTTATGACTTTTTCCTTGGAAGCCATGGTCAAAAACCAAAGTCTAGACTAGAACCAAGTCTACTTCCAGGGATAGAACTGGATGAGCTCCAAAAGCCTCCAAGTATTTTTCTGGGGGGAAACATAAAGCCAAGGTATTTTTCATCAGCTCAGGTGGACACAGATATGGACACTGTTTTGCATTTAGCCCCTATTTTTGGAAGCAATGCTATGCGCTTCATCCTTACACCTGTGCTGACCAATATGAACAGCATTTTGCTGCTTCAAAATAAAACACTAGCATTTACTGAGCATTTATGATGCTCCAGGCACAAAACTCTTTGAAGAAACAGGGCAGAATTTGTATCTGAGTGAGCAGTCAAGATACAGGGAGCTTTCCAGGAGACTCTGCAGTGACCGTCACCTGTCCACACATGCGAATGTTATCCGGGTTCTCATAAAGCCAGATACAGACAGGAAGGATTCTGCAGCTCTACCATCACCAAGGCCTCCAGTTTTCAGATTCTTTCAAATTATTCTTTCCTTAACAAATACTTTCTTCTCTGACACCCATCCTGCTGACATCCTTCCATCCCCTGCAGTCATTACTTTGATTTTCCATGCTTTGGCTAGCTGCAGTATTCGTGTCAGCAAGTTCTGTGCACTGTAGAGCTCATGAAGGGATTGTAGTTTCACCCTGTAAACTTGCTCCTCCTTGCAATACTGAGAGCTGACTTAAGTCCTGGTTATGATTAATGACAACTTGGTAGTGGCTTTACATAGCATATCTCATCTCTGGATTACAAAATGCTCTGTAAAAATTCTCTCACAGTCCTTCCCAGAAGGATGGAAAGATTTAAGAAGACAGAAAGATGAAGTTACAGCCCCAATAAAAAGTAATAAAGGAAAAAATAGAAATCTGGGTTTAAGTCATTGAGTCTATTCATGAAGCTAGGATGCCTCCCCATACAGGAAGAGGCATGAAAACACCATGTGTAGAAGCTCATAGCACAGAGGGGGATAATTGCAGTATGGTTACTTCACAAACCAGCCCCATACACAAAGGGCAGGGAGAGACCAAAGACACAGGCCACTCCAGACTGTAAGGCGGTGGGTTAAATAAGCAAGGAAACTTATATCCCAGGCTTGATTTGGGCACCACAAGATGAAATCTCTGCATCCGGCTGTCAGAATCTTAAAAGTTTGTGTAGAGGCATTAATGGGGTCCAGGCATATATACCATACAGACGGTCTCAACAACACATTGGTCTCTTAAGGATACGTCCTTGAAAATGGCTCCCACTGTAGGAGCAGTGGGCAGAACATACATTCCAAAGACAGGGGAAGGGGTAAAAAGCCTCTGATTGCCTGGGTCCAGCTCACGGTTCAAATGGCAGTCGTGTCCTCTTAATGACCTCCTCCAACAAGTACTCTTTTTTTCTTAGGTCTATGAAAATCTATTTGTGGCTCTGAAATAGATGCATTAGTCAGGTGGGACTACTATTATTCTAGCTATTGATCAAAGATCTTAAAAAACAGCTTGGAGAGCTGTTACTACTTTTGGGTTTTGTGGCTTATTTATAAGCAGGCAGTTTGTCATCCTTCTTTCAAGATCAACAATAATCAGGGAGAAACACTTATTGTGTGTGTTTGAATTGAGCAGAAAGTTCAAGACCTGTGTTATAGGCCTACCAAAACCACAATGACTCCAAACTCTTCCTTCTCAAATCCCAACTACTTGTTCTTCAAGATGAAGAAGAGGCTCTTGAGTACTATTTCTGACATAGCCCTTTCAGTTGATGGAGGCCAAAGAGTTCAGTGGAAAAGGTTTTGAAGTCTTGCAAGAGCTGACTTCAATCCCCATCTCAGATCTGGATTTCTGTGGAAGAGGTTCTCTAATCTTCCAATGGGCTATGTTCTGGTAGCTGAATGAAAGTTCAGTTACAAAAAAAATAAGAAAGACATTTAAAAAAATAAGTTACAGCCAAGTTAATTTAATCAGAAAAAAAATTTCTGTAATGTAAGATATCTGAACATAGATATAGATACACTGATATATCTAGATATAGGTATTTAGATATGATAATTTTGGTACTATATATTGCATTGATTAAAAAAATAGTTTAGCATCAATACTAAATACAAAAAAATGAAATTGGCAAATTGAAAATTGGTAAATAAATTACACATAGAAAGAAAGACAGGTAAAGAAAAGAAAGAAAAAAGAGAGAGAAAGAAAGAAAGAAAGAAAGAAAGAAAGAAAGAAAGAAAGAAAGAAAGAAAGAAAGAAAGAAAGAGTTAGTTCTCTTTTAGCTCTTAAGGGCTGTTATGCATATTCGATCACCAGGATAAGAATGTATGAAGGTCTTCCAAGGAAAGTGGTACTAACCATCAAAATATTTGATGAAGATCAATTTACCTAATAAATTGTATTAGGCACATAATATATACAAAGCATTGAGTACTAACAAGAAAATAAAAGCATAAAACACAATTCCTGTCATTCTGCATGTTATAGGCTTGCCTTAGATAATAGAAATGCAAACCTTAAAAAAGTAACTGAAAACAAACCTATGCTGTATAGCATGTGAATAAATAGAAACATAAATACTATGGAAGATATATATGGAAGAGAGGACATAGGAAGTATAGAAGGGTTTATGACACTAAAGATAAAAGAGAAGGAAAGTGGGGGGAGGGTAGGTAGGAGGGATACATAAGACATGCTAATGGAGTGTCTGAGTGGATCGGCTGGCTAAGCGTCTGACTCTTGATTTTGGTTCAGGTCATGATCTCACAGTTTGTGAGTCTGAGCTCCACATTGGGCTCTGTACTGACAGTGTGAAGACTTCTTGAGATTCTCTCTCTTTCTCTCTCTGCCTCTCTCTCTCTCTCTCTCTCTCTCTCTCTCTCTCAAAACTAACTAAATAAATAAACAGGGAAAAAAAATAAAAGACCTGCTAAAATATCAAGAAAATATAGGGCTCCCTGGAGGCAGCTGTAGACCATTTTGCTAAATATTAAGATGGTTTATGCAAGAGAAGTGTAATAGATAAAATGGAAAAGAGAGAAAGAGAGGACCTAGAATGTCAGATGATTCAGGCTGTAATGTGCATACGCAAACAAAACTCAGTGAGAAGAATTAATGAAAGAGAAAACCTACCATTTATGATATAAATAAATACTCTAGGCAAAACACATATCAACAAATGTTCAAATCTATTGAACAAGACAATGAAACTATTAAACACCCTTGAGGAGCATGTAAGTAGACTTGTTCACTTGGAAAGACATATTCTTGAGTAGGAAGACTGCAAAAATTATTCCAATTAATGTTAAGTTAAATTATAAATGCACTGTTATCCTAGTAAAAAAAAGACTATTTTCCTGAAGTGACATAAATTAATTGTAAAGCGTATTAGTAAAAATAATAATATTTAATAATAGCTAGAATATTTCTGGAAAAATAAGAGCAATGAGATGAGATAAGCTAGCTCTACCATAGAGTAAAACAAACCCTCTAAGAGTAAAACAATGTGATATTGCTACATGGATCTACAGACATATCAATAAAACAGAATTGAATATCTAGAAATAGGACAAGTGGCACATAGATATTTAGTGGGTTTAATCAGCAAATCAGTGGATGAAAGAAAAATGCTTAATGAGTGATGTTGGAGTGACTGGATAAAAAAAAAGATTTAAACTGGATTGTTTCTCACACTGTAGACCAGGAAAATTGCCAGTGGACAAAACATTTAAATGTAAAAATTGAAAACACAAATATTGGGGGAAAAGCATGGGTATATGCTCTATAATCTGGAAGAGGATAAACAAGAAGCAATAAAGAAAGAGATTAATACATTTGATAAATATTTTTAAATATCATAGCAAATATAAACCATAAGCAAAGCGAAAAAGACAAATGATGAATAAAAAAATATTTGCAACATGTATGACAAAGATTTGTATTTCCAAACTAGGAAGACAATAAATAGGCAATTATCTAATATGGAGGAGAAAAGCTCCAATAACCCTATTAAAAAATGAATAGGAAATATGGATATAAATTTAACAGAAAAATACAAATGACCTTTTAACATGAAAATATGCTCAACATCATTAATAACAGAGTTACTTAATCTGCAGATTAAAACTTCAGAGATACCATTCTCACCCATCAGACTGTCAAAAATTCAAAAGTTTAGCAATATATTCTTCTTGGTAAGGATTTGGAGAAATAATCTCACACATTGATGATGAGAATGCAAAATGGTACAACCATGAGAGAACAGAATTAAGCAATATCTAGTAAAATTACGTATGTTTTTACCATTTGAATCAGTAGTTTCGTGTCAAGGATTGTAATGAAATTACACTGATTATCCCCTCCCCCCATATCCACAAGGATATTTATTATGTCATTATTTTTAATAGCAAAAGAATGGAAACAACTCAAATGCTCATTCAATAGGAGATAGGTTAAATAAACTATAGTACATCTACAAAGTGGAGTGCAACCAGCCTCAAGAAGGAACAAAAATTATCTCAAATACTGTTATGCTATCATATAGAATCATGTAAATGTTTTACAAAACTGTGAAACAAAATTATTTTAAAAATAAAAGTAATTCTTAAGAGCTAAAAACAAACTGAGACAAATGAACTTTACTGAGTTGTGACACAAAGATAATTATTTCAAGTAATTTAAAAATACATGACTCTTCTATAAAAGGATATAGTCTTAACAGCGAAAAAAAAACTGCAACGAAATCTTGATCTGTTTCTGGTGTTAATATATGTGTTGTCATTCTGAACTGTTGTCTGTGTATGTAGGATACAATAAGTGGGCAATAATGTTGGTGGTATTGGAAGTAAAATTTTTGCCACGTGAGAAGAGAGTCACAAATGTAGAATCAGAGAAGTTAAGTAAAGGCCCTATAATAATAAATTTCAGTTGAAGATATCAGTATAAATTATGATGTACTTTCTTTAAAATTCCACTAAAGAGATCTAGAAATGATGACCAGTCAAATGGATACCCTTATTTCCCAAACTCTGTCTATGGCAGTTCCCACCGTAGCAAACTATGATATCTAGAAGAAATTGCTGATTATATATATGGGGCAATAAATAACATTTTTCATTTTAAAAAATCAAGGAAATTATCAAAGTGTGCTAGAGTTTTAAACTTCAAAAGCCAACTTGAAGGGACTCTTAAGTAACTAAATGCAGGACAAGTTGAGTATCAAAATCCACTATCATTTTCATGAAATTTAAAGCCATCATATATTTTTAATAATTCTAAATATTACAAGTTAAAAAACAGCTCACTTGTCACCCATTGGAAGATGCTAGATGAACCAATACATACTTCTGAAAATTATTAACTACATGGAGAGAACTAAACATTTGTTTTGACTTTCCTGGAAACTTCAGGGTAACCAAATAGTTGACGATGGAAAGCTACTCCTTTTAAAGAATTACAGTTAAATTATAAACAATACTCCACTTTGCAACCTCTAATGAAACAATGGATCAAAGCAATAATCATCAAAGGCTCTGAAGCCTTTAGGTGAAAAACTGAACTTTATAATGGCTTCATCAAGCTCATGATCCCTGAGCCCACTGATTAATCTCAACACTTAATTCCATCTGAGGTAATGAAATATGAATTCTCACATTATGAAGTATTCTTGTCAAAAATTTGACGCTAAATCTGATCATAATCTCCAAATCTAATTATTAAGTTGAACCATATAAAACTGTCAATACTTGACAATTTTGACCTACAAAATTATAATTTCCTTTGGCAGAATGCAACACCTAAATAAAGGGGACAGAGAAGCATGGTAAATTAAGTTCAATAGTGAAGCAATTGGCAAAATCCAGACAGTATAAATTACCCAGTTTCTGTGATAACAATAAAACAACAACAGGGGCGCCTGGGTGGCACAGTCGGTTAAGCGTCCGACTTCAGCCAGGTCACGATCTCGCGGTCCGTGAGTTCGAGCCCCGCGTCGGGCTCTGGGCTGATGGCTCGGAGCCTGGAGCCTGTTTCCGATTCTGTGTCTCCCTCTCTCTCTGCCCCTCCCCCGTTCATGCTCTGTCTCTCTCTGTCCCAAAAATAAATTTAAAACGTTGAAAAAAAAATAAAAAAAATAAAACAACAAAAATTTTTAAGATTTTTTAAAGGAAGGGAGAAAGTACTTATAGACTAAAAAAGACTTGAGATTTATTAATGAAACACAAAGTGTGGACCTTATTAGGATTCTGATTCAAATAAGCCAATTGTCAAAATAAAATGAGACAATTAAGAAAATTTTGAAATTGGATATTTGATGACAAAGAATAACTGCTGATTTTTTCATTTCTTAGTGGCCTTGTGGTTATTTTACAAGAGAGTACTTATTTTTGGAATT
Source organism: Neofelis nebulosa (assembly GCF_028018385.1). Classification (NCBI taxonomy): domain Eukaryota; kingdom Metazoa; phylum Chordata; class Mammalia; order Carnivora; family Felidae; genus Neofelis; species Neofelis nebulosa. The sequence goes on from NC_080790.1 coordinate 13,384,434, forward strand.
ATATACTATATTAGAGATGAAATTCAATTAGTCTGAGATTTGCTTTAACACAATCTAAGGCTGTGGAAAAGAAAAAGATGTAATTATAAATGAAAAAGGTTTGCAAAGTGTTGGTAATTATGTAAGATGGGTGCTGGCTGGTACATGAGCATTTATTAAGCTGTTTTCTATGTTTTTGTCTAATGTCATATATACATATGTGTATATATGGCATTTTCCATCACTTAAAAATTGGGGGGTGGGATTTAGATTCTAATCATTGGAGGGTCATTCCTTCATCAGGGAAGAACAGATTCATCAAATTATAAAAAATGACACCCATTCTGGTCTTGCATTTTTCTATGGTACACATAGGAGCCCAATATAACTGTAATTTCTTTCAACCTGACTGTTTGAAGCCCACGAGTGGGTGGCATACACACTTGCCCTACAGCTCTTTTTCTAAAGAGAGAAATGAAAGAAAAAAGTCAACATGCAGGTCAGATCTTTATGATTCTCTAATGCCCCAACAGATCAGCAAGAAAAAGGTTTTCCAAATAAATTGATGTTGTATAACTCAAAGACAGGAAAGGTTGTGCAAAGTCTGTGCATCTTTTTTTGAACAAAACTTTAGAAGTTAACCAATTTAAGCTACCTGAGCAGAAAGTTAAAATAATATATTACTTTTTTTCTATCTCTAAAGGAAATAGTTATACATTTTCAAATAGTTCTACATTTACACCAATGTACAAACTTGTTTATGCTGTTAATTTTCTTAAGAAAGCTTTTTCCCCAAGGGTGTAAGCGTAAACTTAAGCCTTGGTGTGAGTTTAATTCTATTTATTTAGATTACACACATGGCATACAAGTATTTTCAAGATATGATTCCTGCCACCCTTGAACATGGCAGTTTCATTTTCTGTTTCTCCCTACCAACTAGCTCTCTCATTGTGAACACATCGAAGTTGGACCTCAAGGATTTCTGTCTCCTGATACCCAAACCATTGTGTAATCCCCTTCCCTTGAGCATAGGCAGGACTTGTGACCTGATCCTAACCAATACCATTTAGCAAAGGAGATTGTATGCCATTCCTGTGACTCGGTTATGAGACAAAGGTGGGAGACTCATCACTCCCATGATTAAATTGTGAAATATATATGACTCTGTCTTGCAAGAATGAACTGAAGAGACTTTATTGTTGGTCTTGAAGAAGCAGGTTTCTATGATGTGCATATAAGAGGCCACATGGCAGGGCCCCTAGGTTTTCAGACCCTTGATCTTTCAACCATAAGGAGATAAATTTTGTTAACAACCACATGAGCTTGACGGAGTATCCCAAGCTCCAGAAAGGAACACAGCCCACCTGACACCTCAATCAGTCCTGTGAGATTTGAGCAGAAAATTCAAGTTAGCCATGTCAGGACTGAAGGTCCATAAGAACTAAGATAATCTTGTTTAAATATCTTGTTTAAATATCTTCTCTTGTGTCTCTAATTCTTACTGCTACCCATGTTTCCACCAACAGCAGTTGCCTTAAACTTACATCTAATATTGGAAGTGTCACTCTATATTATAATTATTTATGGCCTGGGTCCCCCATCAGACATTGAGTTTCTCATTTATTCATGCATTTATTCAACATTTATTTCCTATTCACAACATACTATATGTTATGCTAAGTTCTGGGGAGACAGACTTGAAAAGTCTTTTCTCAAAAGACAGAGACCATCCCTTATTCATCTTTATGTTTCCTCATGAGTGCTGTATCTGGAACATAAAAAATGGGGGGTAGGCGAGGCTCTAGGTTAACTTGCCAAAACATCAGTTTTCCAAAGATAATTTGCTAAATAACTAATTTATCAAAAACCGCCAAGCACCTAAAACTGGTTTTTCATGCCATTTTACTTTGAAAAGCAGAGATGCAGTCAGGGTTTAAGCCTACAGAAACTGGGGAATATTTAAGGAAAAGTCCAACCCTTGAATTTTGAGCCAAGTTTGCATTGTGTAATGAATCCCATCAAACATTAATATTCAGCCAACTGGAACTCTGTGGGGAAGACTCTAACAAAGCTGAGCAAATTGGTCATCTGGTGAATTAACTGCAGTAAATTGTATTGCAGGTTATTATTCTTATCTCTTTGATAGAAACAATAAAAATAACAGTGATTTTCAGGAAGACAAGATCCATGAACTGGCAGAGTTGGAGAGACCACTCATGGAAGGGATAGGACATGAACTGAGCTTTGAAAGAGAAGAATCTAAATGAAGGAGAAAAACTTTAGAACAAGCTAATTACTTATAAAGGACAGTGAGGCCACTTTTTCACCACAGCAATTAGGTCCAAATTTAATGTCTTACTTATTATAAATATTAAATTATTTTATTAATTTACTTACAGGACACATAGTAATTTTTTAAAAAGACATTCACAAAGAGACTTATGGTTTGGAATGTTGTTTGAAGGGCAAAATTCTTTTTTTTTTATTATATGAAATTTATTGTCAAATTAGTTTCCATACAACACCCAGTGATCATCCCAAAAGATGCCCTCTTCAATGCCCATCACCTACCCTCCCCTCCCTCCCACCCCCCATCAACCCTCAGTTTGTTCTCAGTTATTAAGAGTCTCTTATGCTTTCGCTCTCTCTCCCACTCTAACCTCTTTTTTTTCTTTTTTTTCCTTCCCCTCCCCCACGGGTTTCTGTTAACTTTCTCAGGATCCACATAAAAGTGAAACCATATGGTATCTGTCTTTCTCTGTATGGCTTATTTCACTTAGCATCACACTCTCCAGTTCCATCCATGTTGCTACAAAGGACCATATTTCATTCTTTCTCATTGCCACGTGGTACTCCATTGTGTATATAAACCACAATTTCTTTATCCATTCATCAGTTGATGGACATTTAGGCTTTTTCCACAATTTGGCTATTGTTGAGAGTGCTGCTATAAACATTGGGGTACAAGTGCCCCTATGCATCAGTACTCCTGTACCTCTTGGGTAAATTCCTAGCAGTGCTACTGCTGGGTCATAGGGTAGGTCTACTTTTAATTTTTTGAGGAACCTCCACACTGTTTTCCAGAGTGGCTGCACCAGTTTGCATTCCCACCAACAGTGCAAGAGGGTTCCCGTTTTTCCACATCCTCTCCAGCATCTATAGTCTCTTGATTTGTTCATTTTGGCCACTCTGACTGACGTGAGGTGATATCTGAGTGTGGTTTTGATTTGTATTTCCCTGATGAGGAGCGACGTTGAGCATCTTTTCATGTGCCTGTTGGCCATTTGGATGTCTTCTTTAAAGAAGTGTCTATTCATGTCTTCTGCCCATTTCTTCACTGGATTATTTATTTTTTAGGTGTGGAGTATGGTGAGCTCTTTATAGATTTTGGATACTAGCCCTTTGTCCGATATGTCATTTGCAAATATCTTTTCCTATTCCGTTGGTTGTCTTTTAGTTTTGTTGATTGTTTCCTTTGTTGTGCAGAAGCTTTTTATCTTCATGAGGTCCCAGTAGTTCATTTTTGCTTTTAATTCCCTTGCTTTTGGGGATGTGTCAAGTAAGAAATTGCTGCAGCTGAGGTCAGAAAGGTCTTTTCCTGCTTTCTCCTCTAGTGTTTTGATGGTTTCCTGTCTCACATTCAAGTCCTTTATCCATTTTGAGTTAATTTTTGTGAATGGTGTAAAAAATTGTCCAGTTTCATTCTTCTGCATATTGCTGTCCAGTTCTCCCAGCACCATTTGTTAAAGAGACTGTCTTTTTTCCATTGGATACTCTTTCTTGCTTTGTCAAAGATTAGTTGGCCATACTTTTGTGGGTCTAGTTCTGGGGTTTCTATTCTATTCCATTGATCTATGTGTCTGTTTTTATGCCAATACCATGTTGTCTTGATGATTACAGCTTTGTAGTAGAGGCTAAAGTCTGGGATTGTGATGCCTCCTGCTTTGGTCTTCTTCTTCAAAATTACTTTGGCTATTTGGGGCCTTTTGTGGTTCCATATGAATTTTAGGATTGCTTGTTCTAGCTTTGAGAAGAATGCTGGTGCAATTTTGATTGGGACTCCATTGAATGTTTGAAGGGCAAAATTCTAACCTTACGGAGAACTGCATTTTTTGGACAGTCCACTTTGGAGGATATAGAATGAGACACTGAGAGACATTTTATTTTTTGTAAGCATCATATTTACTTTAAAAACAAGCAAATGCAAAGACATTTTCCTTAATAACAATGAAAAAATACTACAAAAATACATCCCCTACTTTGTTGTTTCGTCTTACCTATGTCCGACATGTGTCTCTGATGACAGTATTACTAGTTGTCTTTATTGTTTCTTGATTTCTTACCTATCATCAAATCTTTCTCACTTCATAAAAAGAGTTCAAACTATTCCTTTTTTGGTTTTATTTTGTGTTTCCTATTTTTTTTAATTGTTTGTGAAGTTTTGGAATTACTTCTACCTTCAATAGTAGTAAAACTCATTGACATAACCATTTTGGCCCAATGTTTCTCTATCACTATAATAATATTCAGATTTTCTTTCTTTCAGGGTAAGTTAAATATTTCTTTCCTTTTTTTTAAATTCATCTATGCTTTAAACATCTTGGCATAAAGGTTTTTTTATAATATCTTTAGATTATGGGGGCACCTGGGTAGCTCAGTTAGTTGAGTCACTCTTGATTTCAGGTCAGGTCATGGTTTCACAGTTCGTGGTTTCAAGCCCCATGTCCAGCTCCACACTGACAGTGCAGAGCCTGCTTGAAATTCTCTGTCCCTCTCTCTCTCTGCCCCTCTCCTGCTCACTCTCTCTCTCTCTCTCAAAATAAATAAATGAACATTTTAAAAATAATAAAATATCCTTATATTAGGTTCATAATTTCTACAGCATATACATTTATGAGCACTTTTAATCCTAATGATATTTATTTGTACTTTCACTCTTTTTATTGATCAATCTTGTCATGTTTGTTTATCTACTTTATTTTTTTCCAAAAAATGACTATTTTCTTTGTTGATTCTACTCTATCTTCATTTTCAATCTCTATTAATTTTACCTCATCATTAGCAGTTCCTTTATTTTACTTTCTTTGAATTTATTGTTTTTCTAACTTTTGAAGTTGAGTACTTAGCTCATAATGTTTATTTCTTTAATGTATGAGTTAAAGTCTATGTTTTTCTTTTTTGAATGCATTTTTCCTAATATGTTTTTGATTACTGATTTCTAATATGATATGATTTGGTTGAATTTTATTGAATCATGCTTCATGGTCTAATATGTGGTCAATTTTCCTAATAGCCCATGGACTTGAAAAAATATCTAAATTTTAAGTATAATATTCCATATATGTCCATTAGGTCAAGATTATTATGTATAATGTTTAAATATTGTGTATCTTTACTGACATATTTTAGTCTGAACTCATAAACTGAGAGCCATATATTATAACCTCCCTCTATGATAATAGATTAATTTCTCCCTTGAATCCTATCAAGCTTTGTTTTAAATATTTTGAATATGTCTTCTTGTATGCAAATAAGTTTAGATTTATGTAACACATATGTATATATATTATTTATTTATTTTTCCTTGAAGTCTTCCGGTTTTTATATAGCTAACCCAGTATTTTTTTGGTTTGTTTTGTCTTTTACATCTTTTCTATTTTTTTATTGCCTATTTCTCTAGATCCTTATGTTTCAGGTGTGACACTTGTAAAAGCATGTATATGTCTGTTTTCTAATCTAACAAATTCTGCCTTTCAAATGGAGAAATTAGTCCTTTTTCAAAATACTGATATATGGGATATATTTGTAGTACCACAGTTTGTGCTTTATATTTGTCCTGGGTTTCTGTCTCTTTTGTTTATTTCCTTCTGTTGTTATTTTAAAAAAATCTTCCTCATTTTTTGTTTTAGTAGTTTTTCTAAAACATTTTAACATGTATATTTAATGAAGATAAACGGCTACAGAAGTGCACATCTCAGACCTTTGACTGTGAGGAGCATAATGGACCAAAAGCCCCAGCTTCCATACTCAAAACTCCATCACTGCAAGTGCTCAGAGGCGTGACCAAGTGTGGTCAGGATACCAAGGCAGATAGGTCTACTTCTCGGTGATATAGGAATTATTATTGTTATTGTTATTATTATTGTTGTTGTTGACATAGGACTCTTCTGAAGAGTTTGCTATCCGGCTCAAGGAGTCAGCATCAACTGTTCAAACTTTTTTTGAACTGCATACAGTCTGATTTTCCCCCCAAAACCACACTCTTTCCTTTACAGAAGTCAGAACATTTATGGTCTCATGGCTCTCCCAGTCTCCTCTAGCTTCCCATTTGTCCTCATATATATTTCCCCTAATAAATCACTTACATATCTAATCCTGTTTTGGAGTCTGCTTCTCAGAGATCCTAGACAAATAAAAGTGATACCAGAGGTAGTGCAAGAAAACAAGTGGTATAATGAGGATTTGGGGTGGATTCACCTACCATCAAGTGGGCAAAGAGGATAACATCCTGGTTGGCTGGGGAGACACAGATCATCACTGGCGCATGATGGTAAAGAATCCTAGCCCAGTATTTAGTAGACTTACCAGCATTTAATTTGTCTAAGACCTCCTATACTGGCCTCACAACCAAATTCTAGCAGCTTTACTTTTGCTTTGTCAATACTATCCCCCTCTTTTTTTGTAATCCAGTATTTTTTTTCTCTTTGCCTAAGTCCTTGCCTTGATAGTCTGCCATAATCTTATTTTTTTTCTAACACCGAGTCCTCTATTTAGCTCTAGCAAATCTGCTCACAATCTCTGATGATATGGTTTCCATTACTGAGAAGCCTACCTACCATCTGCCTGGTGTTATGTTATCTCACTAATCCTCACAACTTTGCCAGTAGTTATTATTACCACATCTAGGCTGAGAATCAGTAATATTCAGTGAATGGAGTGAGACTGTAGCTTTACCTATGTTCCCATTTACATAGGAGATGACTGACTTCAAGGGAAAAACCTTAAATCTTGACAAGTATGAACATGTACACGATGTGTCCAACAGACTAAGAAATCAGTGTTAACAGAGCCAGTCTGCAGAGGTTATAAAGCCACTGAGAGAAAATTCACCACAAGGAAAGAATGATTGTGTGACAGTGAACCCAACTCATAAACAATGCATAAAGATCATAAGAGAGAGGTGAGACAAGGCAGAAAATGGCAGCTGTTACCTCGCCCAGTTCTTTTGGAAACACACTGGAGGGTTATGTGCTTGCTGGAGAGTAAGAGAACTATAGATGTTCATTGAAAGAACTGGTGCAATATAATCGTTGGAAACCAGGCAATCTTGCTGTGGGAATTCTACCCACTCCACTGTCCCCAGTCAAGCAGAAAATAATACAGAAGAAGTACTAGTCTCTTCATTTTGTAAAAAAGCATGGGAAAAGGGGAATGGGGCATAGAAATGTGCACAGAAGGAGTAGGAACAGTTGTGGGGTTTCCACAAGTCAGCACCAACGTATCAGCAGGGAACTGCCTCAACTGGTGGCAGCGGCAGAACTCTCTCTCTCTCTCTCTCTCTCTCTCTCTCTCTGGGCAACAGAGATGTACCAAAAGCAGATTTCACACTAGAATGGCACCAAATAGTAAAGGTTGGGGGGAAATTCATTTATTTATCCAACAAATTCATTTATTTATTGAGGAGGTACTGAATGCCATGGACTGTGTTAGATCGTTCTATTGACTGGCAATGAGGCAGCAGAGGTGTTTGGGGCTATTAGCAAATAGAGTGAGAAAAAGCAGCTATCTCACTAAACTCAGTAATACTTTTTGACCCAAAAAGCCATATTGTAAAATCCTACTTCACCAGCCTTCTTCTTTGCATACATTCTAATCATAGTCTCAATCCATTTACCCAACAAGTCCTTTTCTTATTGGTTTATTGGAGACTTTTCTTTGAGGGATACTAACCTGTTTTTGGTTATGTGGATTGAAACTAGCCTCTCCTTGTCTGTTGTTTGCCTTTTACATTTATTTATTTTGGAAACAAGCATTTACTGTTCTGTGACCTGATAACTCTTTATAGATGCCTTTGTTGCAGACTTAACCTCCTTCTTTGCAATGTCTCCCCTTTAAGGCTATGGAAACAATGCCAGACTTGGAATCAGGATATCTGTAATATGGCAAAAATCTTCTAACATTACTAACACTGTGATCTTGGGTAAGTTCTTTTAGACTACCATTAAGCTCTACAGCATCAGACACTCTGCTAGGTTTTTAAATATATGATATATGATTTATTTTTTACAACTATTTACCAATTTTTCAAATGAAGAAACAGTCTCAGAGAAATAAGGTGATTTACCCAGATATACACAGCTAGTTAATGACAGAGTTGGGAATCTAATTCAGGCATGACTCCAAAGCCTATGTTGTTTTCTTAATATGTGCTTCAGGATTCTCATGTGACAAAGCACACACATACATACAAAGAGATAGTTAAATTGAACTGTGATCCCCAAATCCCTCAATGCCCTAAGACTCCATGATTCAAAGCATCTATTGAAAACCAGCAACCATGAGACACTCTTGGGAGCAACTGACTCTACAAGCACTGGTTCCACAGAGGAAAGCAATTAACAGCAAACGACAATGAAGGGAATGATATCTTGATTTTAAAAACTATTCAACACTGACTTTGAACAGGATTACCCCAAAGAGACTAGAATAAATTCTTTTTATGATAAGTTTTGCAATTTCACTGTGAAAAGTACTTAATGTACTTTTTATTGTACATTAATTGTACATTTATTGTAATGTATATTTTATTGGAAGTCTACTGTGCACTAAGAGGTTTACCTGTAGCATCTCCTTCAATCCTCAAGAGAACGTTAGGAGATAAATATTTTACTCCCCATTTTACAGGTGAATTAACTAAAACAAAAAGAGGTTACATAGTCATACAACTGGTAACACCCATACTTGTCTCCAAAGCTCCACCTAATACCACACAGTAGTGAACTTCCCCCTGATATAAATCACTTCAGTATAAAATCATTACCAAGTAAACAATCCCTATCAAAATACCACCAGCATTTTTCACAGAGCTAGAACAAATGATCCTAAAATTTGTATGGAACTACAAAAGACCCTGTATAGCCAAAGCAGTCCTGAAAAAGAAAAACAAAGCTGGAGACATCACTATTCTGGACTTCAAGCTGTATTACAAAGCTGTAGTCATCAAGACAGTATAGTACTGGCACAAAAGCAGACACATAGATCATTTGAACAGAATAGAAAATCCAGAAATGGACCCACAACTATGTGGTCAACTAATCCTTGACAAAGCAGGAAAGAATATCCAACGGAAAAAAGACAATCTTTTCAGCAAATGCTGTTGGGAAAACTGGTCAGCGACATGCAGAAGAATGAAACTGGACCAATTTCTTACACCGTACAAAAATTAATTCAAAATGGATAAAAGATATAAATGTGAGACAGGAAAGTATCAAAATCTTAGAGCAGAATGCGCTTTGACATTGGCCAGAGCAACTTTTTACTAGATATGTCTCCAGAAGCAAGAGAACAAAACCAAAAATGAACTATTGGGACTTCATCAAGATAAGAAGTTTCTGCACAGCAAAGGAAACAATCAACAAAACTAAAAGGCAACTGATGGAATGGGAGAAGATATTTGCAGATGACATATCTAGCAAAGGGTTAGTGTCCAAAATCTATAAAGAACTTGTCAAACTCAACACCCAAAAACAAATAATCCAGTTAAGAAATGGGCAGAAAACATGAATAGATATTTTTCCAAAAAAGACACCTAGATGGCTAACAGACACATTAAAAGATGCTCAGCACCACTCATCATCAAGGAAATACAAATCAAAAACACAATGAGATACCACTTCACACCTGTCAGAATGGCTAAAATTAACAACACAGGAAACAACAGATGTTGGTAAGGATGCAGAAAAAGGGGAATCTTCTTACACTGTTGGTGGAATGCAAACTGATACAGCCACTCTGAAATACAGTATGGAGTTTCCTCAAAAAGTTAAAAATGGAACTACCCTACAACCAAGCAATTGAACTACGAGGTATTTACCCAAAGGATACAAAAATACAGATTCAAAGGGGTGTATGCACCTATGTTTATAGCAGCATTATCAACAATAACCAAACTATGGAGAGAGCCCAAATCTCCATCAACTGATAAAGAAGATGTGGAGATGTGGTATATATTACACATAAGTGGAATATTACTCAGTCATCAAAAAGAATAAAATCTTGCCATTTGCAACGACATGGATGGAGCTAGAGTATTATGCCAAACAAAATAAGTCAGTCATAGAAAAATACCATATGACTTCACTCATATGGGGAATTTAAGAAAGAAGACAGGTGAACATAGGGGAAGGGATTGGGGGAGAGGGAAGCAAACAATAAGAGACTCTTAACTACACAGAACAAACTGAGGGTTGCTGGAGGGGAGGTGAGTGGGAAGATGGGATAAGTGGGTTATGGGTATTAAAGAGGGCAGTTTTGATGAGCACTGAGTGTTATATATAAGTGACAAATCACTAAATTTTATTCCTGAAACCAATATTACACTATATGTTAACTAGAATTTAAATAAAAATTAAAATAAAATCATTACCAAGTGAGGTTCTTTTCTTGCAGCAACTTAGTCTTATGACATTGTCATTGTTGAAGAACCTCATTAGATCTTCAGTATTTGAGGGTTCTTCTGAGTTAATAAAGTGAAAAAAAAACGCATATCAGAAAGACTTATGAGTCTTTCCCAGAGTGGAAAATCTATAAATATACTGGCTAAATACTTAAGGAAACTTTAAAAGTATATCTATTGCTGGCTTTTCAAAAAAGAACCTATGTTGAAAATTTAAACCTGATACAACTTGTTGAGCAAATAAAAATCTATCTTTTCCTTAAAAGCTGGGCTAGAAAATTCACATTTCCTACTTCTCCACTAAAGTTTCTGAACCTCACTTAATGTGAATTCTTATGACAAATAGAGAGTTACATGTACATAACATGGTGTTGTTTAAAACTCCCTCCTAAAGGACTTAACTCTCCTTCAGAGTTGTGAGCTATTGAAATAGAGAATGGTTATGGAAAGCTTCACAGAAAGTGAACATTCCAGGAAATAAAAGGTAAAGGGGAAAAATTCATCAAGTTTGTGTTAGAAGAGATTTTAATTAAGATTTTCAAAATTATTCCTTCAATGTGCTTTCAGAGCAAGAAGACCATGGGTGTGATGTGCTCACTACCTTGTTTATACCACCCCTAACATATCATTGTGTTGGAGGCAATGATAAGATTACCAGCACAAAATGACCACATGATAAAACAAGATGACCACATGGTCTTCTAGGTAAATATGATTGGCTTTAAACACCCTTCAGAATGAGGTTTAGAGTAAAAAGTGTAGCAACTGCTATCCTATATTTGGCTCCTATTGCTCAAGTGTATTTGGAATGGTATTTCTCTTTTATTAGGCTGTTTTGGAAACTGTCAGAAAATCATCCTGATTTTACCTCATGAACCATAGTCACAGAGCTGCTTTTGATCCCTTATGACATTTCGTTTTATGAATTAGGCTTTTTTCTAATTCTACTTAAAAAAATTCTGTTGTGATTCTCCCAAATGCCAAAAGGGAAAACATTTATAATGATGTTGCATAACATTTACCTTCCAAATATCAAGCTTAGAGTATACACAATCATGATAGGCATAAAAGTACCTCCCTATTATGTGTGTGCATGTATTTCATATTCTTTTGGAAAATGTCATGAGGTGATTTTCATTGCATATTCAAGTACTATTTCCTAAGATAACATAAAATTCTAAATATAGAAGAGTTGAGCCCTGAACAGAATCCATCTCTCTGAAATCAAATGCCTTTCAAAATACAAAAGAAGTAAACTTCAGAATCATCACTGACTCCTCCTTCTCTCTTGTATCCCTTACTGGATATAATTATTATATTTTACCTTAGAAATGTCCAGTGGCCACACACTCTCTCTCATGTTTTATTAGAACTATTTCAAGCACTCCCTTACTAGTTTTCTAACCACCTGTTTCTCCCACTTTAGTCCATTCTCTTTATAATACTGCCAGAGTAATCTTAAAACTAATGGGTTTATATCCATGATTGATATCATTTGCTAATTCCTAATTGCCTATATGTTAAAAAAATACAAAATTCTTAGTACAGTGTCTCTCAAAGCATGATTCACAGAACAACTGCATCAGAATCTTTTAAGGTTCTTACTGAAGGGGAAAAAGATGTATATTCCTGGCTTTAGCCTAGGCCTAGCAAACCAGAATCCTTGGGTCTGAGTTCAGTAGTCTATACTTTAACCTCTTACTCAGAAAGAGTGAGTCTCCTGGAAAGAGAGAGAGAGAGAGAGAGAGCATAAAAAGCTATTTAAGTTCTAAAGAATTTCAGTATCTGGCAATAGTATGAATGAAAAATCCTGAAAACAGTAACCAAAAATTTCTAAAAGGACTAGATAAATGAGTAGATTCATATTAACAAACTTAGAGGAAACTCATGAAGCCTCGGGGGAGAAAGGGAGAACATAGATTCAAAAAGGTGAACCAGAGTGAGAAATTTGATCACAAAGATACCATGAAATCAACCCCAAGTCTCAGAAGGAAGGAAGGAAGGAAGGAAGGAAGGAAGGAAGGAAGGAAGGAAGGGAAAGGGAAGGGAAGGGAAGGGAAGGGAAGGGAAGGAAAGGAAAGGAAAGGAAAGGAAAGGAAAGGAAAGGAAAGGAAAGGAAAGGAAAGGAAAGGAAAGGAAAGGAAAGGAAAGGGAGGGAAGGGAAGGGAAGGGAAGGGAAGGGAAGGGAAGGGAAGGGAAGGGGAGAAGAAGGGGAAGGGGAAGGAAAGGGGGAAGGGGAAGGGGGAGGAGAAGGGGAAAGGGGAAAGAGAAGGGAATGGTGAAGCAGAAGAGGAAGAGTAAGAGGAAGGGGAGGGAAAGGAAGGGAGGGGAGGGGAGGGGAGGGGAGGGGAGGGGAGGGGAGGGGAAGGGAAGGGAAGGGAAGGGAAGGGAAGGGAAGGGAAGGGAAGGGAAGGGAAGGGAAGGGAATAGATAACAAAAATACTTCTTTGTCTTAGCTGTCATTCTGTGAAGAAATAAAATCATTCACCCTGAGTATCCATAACCATTATCTGGTTTTTCATGTAAGTTGATGGCTTAAATTCACACTATTTGCTTAGAACAAAATATAAAGACAAACTACTCTTATAATGGACCCAAATCTGTAGCATCACCAAGGCAAATCTCTTTCAGAGAAAAACAGTCAACCCAAGCAACAAAAGAGTTACATAAATAAATTTCTAAATATGAGCTACCAATGAAAAACTATAAGACACACAAGAAGACAAAGCATCAGTGTGAAAGTAATCATTTTTGAAAGTTCAGAAAGACTTTAAATGTAGATATTTAGGGGCACCTGGGTGGCTCAGTCGGTTAAGCATCGGCTCTTGATTTTGGCTCAGGTCATGACCTTACAGTTGTGAGATTGAGCACCACGGCAGGCTCTGTGCTGACAGCACAGGGCCTGCTTGGGATTCTCTCTCCTTCTCTCTCTGCCCCTCCCCCACTCTCTCTGTCTTCCTCAAAATAAATGAATAAACATTTTTTAAATGTAGATATTCAGAATATAAAACAAATGTTTACAATTAGCAAAAAGATTATGGTTTGTAATTAGTATTTCCCACTGAAAGAAACAAGGGTTACTTGGAGAAGTGACTGAGCCCTACCTCAGAAAGAAACCATAAAGGCTGATCTTAGAACACCTTGCCATATCAGAAAGCAATGAAGCTGCCAAAGACTACTGTAGCCATGTCAAAAAGACTAGGGGAACAAGGGAGGAGGCCCAATATTGTCCAAAGATGGGAAATTTGAGCACAAAAACAATAGCTGCAATGGAAATATCAAATAGTTAAACTCTATCAGTTCATAATATTTAAACAAAAATTCATAAACCACCTATGAAGGATTCTAGGGAACAAATACATTATACTGAAAACCATCAAATAAAAGAAAAGAATCAAGTATTTATTCAAAAGTGCAAATTGTACTTCAAGATAACAAAATAGTTAATATGTTTTTAAAAGAAATATTCCATTTGGGATGCCTGGGTGGCTCAATTGGTTGAGCATCTGACTTCAGCTCAGGTCATGATCTCAGTCATGAGTTTGAGCCCCGCATTGGGCTCTATGCTGACAGCTCAGAGCCTGGAGACTGCTTCAGATTCTGTCTATCTAATCTCTCTGTCCCTCCCCCACTCATGTTTTGTTTCTGTTTCTCTCTCTCTCTCCTCAAAAATAAATAAACATTAAAAAATATTTTTAAAAAATAAATATTCCATTTAATAAATGAAGGGGTGCTTGGGTGGCTCAGTGGGTTAAGTGTCTGACTTCAGCTCAGGTCACGATCTTGCCATCTGTGAGTTTGAGCCCCACATCGGGCTCTCTGCTGACAGCTCAGAGCCTGGAGCCTGCTTCAGATTCTGTGTCTCTATCTCTCTCTCTGCCCCTCCCCTGCTCGTTCTCTGTCTCTCTCTCTCTCAAAAAGTAAATAAACAGTAAAAAAATTTAAGAAATATTCCATTTAATAAAGAAAGAAAGAATAACAGACATCATATATCATCATTTTGCAACTCTTAATGAAATAATAAATATGCAGTGATCATCAATAGTTGTTAAATCACTAGAAACTTTGCAAAGGAAGAATCATATCTTTCATGATATCTCAGCCACTCCTTTCCCATCATCATGCCTTGGAATTTATTACTAATAATTGCAGCCCTTTCATAATCTCAATGTTATGCATTTCTCTGACCACCTTTTCCTATCTTTTCATCTCACCACTCTACTGAAACAGTTCTTGTCAAAGTCACCAGTGACTTCCACATTGATAAGCACAAGGTCAATCTTTGTCCTTCATTTTGGACTATCAACACTATTTGCCACAGTTGATCACTCTCCTTTATTTGCTATTTCTTTCATTATATTCTATTGAATTTCCTCTTAATTCACTGGTTGCTCTTTCACAAGTCCCCTATCTGCTTGACCTCTTAACCTTGTGCCCAAGGACTCAGTCTTTTGCGGTCTTCTCTTTTCTATTTATACTCACTCCTTTAGTGGTCTCATGTCTTTTATAACTTTAAATACCACTTTTTTTTCCAAAAACTTCCAAATGTATATCACCAGCTCAAATTGCCCTCTCAAAATCCAGACTCACATGTAAAACTATCTATCCAATGAAAATCTCATACACATCTCAAACTTAACATGTCCAAATTGAACTCTTAAATCTTCCCCCAAAATCTGTCCTGCCCACAGTCCTTCCTGTATAGATTAATGCATCAATCCTTCAAAGTGCTCAAGCTGAAAATCTTGGGATCACATTTGGAATTACCCTTGACTTTTCTCCTTTCATTCCTTATGCAAATTCTTCTTTTAATTCTTTTAAAAATATTTTTTTAATGTTTATTTATTTTTGAGAGAGAGAGACAGAGGGCAAGTGGGGGAGCGGCAGAGAGAGAGAGAGAGAGGGAGACAGAATGCAAAGCAGGCTCCGGGCTCCAAGCTGTCAGCAAAGAGCCTGACACGGGGCTCGAACCCATAAACTGTGAGATCATGACCTAAGCCAAGGTCAGATGCTTAACCAACTGGGCCACCCAGGTGCTCCACAAATTCTCTTTTTAAATAAATTCTCTACAAAAAGAAATCCATAATCCAATGTTTTCTCACTACTCACATCACTACCACAGATTCAAGCACTGTCATCTCTTGCCAGGGTTATAACAACCTTTGTCCATTGCAATTTATTAGCCCAATATTAATCAAAATAAAAGTTGAAGCCTCTATGATGGCCTAAAAGATCTTACCCATTCTGAACATTCTTACCTTTCTAGCCTATTCTACTCCTCTTTCCCTCACTTACTCTGCCCCAGCCATGTTGATCTCTTTGTTTTTCCTTGAACACAACGAAGAGCCTTTGCATTAATGCCCCCAAAATACTATTCCACCAGTTATCTCAAGGTTAATGCCCTACCTTCTTCAAGTCTTTGCTTAAAAGTCATTTTCTAAATGAGGCTTACTGATATACTTTCCAACTTCCAATTTCTTTACTCTATTTTTTCTTATAATACTTATTAGCTTCAAACATACCCTATAATTTAGTTAGTGCATTGTTTGTTTTTTGTCTTCCTTTATTGGAGAAACTCAACAAGAGCAACGTTTTGTTTTATTTTGTCTTCCAAAGTACTCCAATATCCAGTAAATGCTTGTTGAATGAATGTATAAATAAATCAGTGAATCAATGAACATATAAATGAATAAGAATTT
Organism: Neofelis nebulosa; assembly: GCF_028018385.1. NCBI lineage: Eukaryota > Metazoa > Chordata > Mammalia > Carnivora > Felidae > Neofelis > Neofelis nebulosa. The sequence goes on from NC_080790.1 coordinate 13,400,787, forward strand.
CTATTCATCAAAAACATCATAAAAAGTGAAAAACTAACCACAAAATATGAAAAGATATGTACAACACATGTAATTAAGGAAGGCTTAATATCATAAATGCATTTTTAAAATAAATACTATAATAATATTATTATTATTATTATATTTTATATAGAGGAAATGTAAATGGTCAATAAATAATAAAAACTTGTGTAGCCGCATTAGTGATCAAGGAAATATACATTAGAGACATAATAAGATATTATACATCTACCATTTAGTAAAAAGTAAAGTTCATTGACAAGGATGTAGAGCAATAGGAACACTGCAGCAGAGCATATAAATTGGAAATTTAAATTAATTTGGAAACTAATGTGGCATTATATGATAGAGCTGAAAATATGCGTACGTACAATTCAAGTAAGAATATCCTAGAGACAAATCTTTACATGTTCCCTAGGAGACATACCAGAATTTTTATAGCTTCATTGTATATAATAGCAAAACATTTAACTCAGCTTCACTATCCAAAGACTATATAAATATCGATATTTATACCATGAAATATTTTACAGCAATGAATTGAATTAACTGTGGCTTCATGCATCAACATATAAAATAAAAAGAAGTGATATGAAAAGTTAACTAATATTTTTATAAAACTCACAAAATTAAACAATTACTTAAAGATAGTTACATAATACATTATTTTTTAAAAAACATGAAAATGATTTAAAAAATTAGGTTAGTAGTAATTCAGGTAAAGAGCAGGTGATGTGATTGGAATTAGATACACAAGTAGCTTCAGATTATATTGGTAATGTTCTCTTTCACAAATTAGGAAGTCTTTTAGGTTCTAGTACCAATTCCATTAGGGGGCAGTGGCAGGTGGTGAAGAGTTCTCCCACACCAACAACAAATAATTCTCTGGACACCAGTTGGGTGTCCTATAATTTAACTCAATCCTGACACTATCTACCTGGAGATAGAATCAGATTCCACAGGTTTAGGGCTCAGTCCCATAAGACTACCCTCCGCTACTTCAGACGTCAACTGAAAACCAGGTTATTTATTACCTGTGCTTCTGACCAATTGGCTACAGATTGGAGGTTCCCACAACCCCCTCCTTGGGTTGGATTAACCTGGTAATCCTTAGAGCTAATAATCCTTAGAGCTAATAATAATTCAGTACTGTGCTAAAAGTTGCTTTACTTTCTGTTGAGAAAGCTATCTGATAGAGAATATTTAAGACCCAATGATCTAAACAAAAAGAAAGTTTGATTGAGTCAAATGTTTGGAGTGAGATTAAATTCAAGCATGTTTATCATAGATTACAGATATTTTCTGTCGTGTTTTACTGATAGTCAAAATAAAAAATGATTCCCTTGACATCAAATTGTATTTATATAAAGTCTGTTTTTACTTATCTGGTATGTAATCCTTTAACCCCAAGCCTTGTGCTATTATCAAAAATTTGTAAATATGTTGAGAGAATTGCATGACTCATAAGGCATATTTATTGTAGAGAGCACTGTTAGTTTATGAAATGTGCTGGTTATTTACTTTGTCAATTATCTCACTATTTTTTCTCTCCTTTTCTGGAAAGAAAAAAAAAACATAATTCAATGGACTGAGAGTCAAATAAAGTTGACTCTGGCTATTTATAATTCAACCAAAATGAAAACTTTGTTTCCACATTTGAGGTGACCTTTAAATACATTTAGTTTGATAATTATTGCTTTAGTATAAGATACAAGATCCCTCTTGTTCTGGACCCTCTAACTGCTGTAAGCTCACCCCCACCATATGCCTTCATGCACCTCTCATTCTAGTCGATGGCTCCCATTATGGACTCCCCCGTCTCGAGGCCCAATATCATCCATCATTCCTAATCATGTAACTCAGCATATTGAATTCATCATTCACCATTCTGTCTTCATTTACTAATCCCTGACTCAATGCACGTTCCTGCCACATTTATCTTTCATTGTGTCTCAAATCTAACAAATACGCTATAGACTGAATGTTTGTGTCTCCCAAAATGTATATGTTACAACCTAATCCCCAGTGGAATGGCATTTGGTGATGGGGAGTTGAGGAAGTCATTAGGTCACAAGGGCGAAACCGACATGAATGGGATTAGTATGTTACCTTATAAAGGAGACCTCAGAGAGCTCCCTTGTTTTTCTCTCATGTGAGGAAACAGTGAGAAGACAGCTATCTATGACCAGGAAGTGGGACCACCTCACCAGATACCTTATCTACTGGTAGCTTGATCTTGCACTCCCCAGCCTTTAGAACTGTGAGAAATAACTTTCTTTTTGGTTATAAGCCACTCAGTCTATGGTAAATTGTTACAGTGATCCAAATGACTAAGACAAAATCTATTCACATAAACAGAATTTCACACATGTGATCTTTCTGATTGAAAAGACTAAAAAAGTCCTCTAATCTCTGAAGACCCTCCTCAAATCAACACACCTTTCACAAAGCCTTCCTACTCCTTTACCAGACAAAATAAATTGTTCCCTTCTTTGAGCTCCTATTGCACTTTGTGCAAGCTTTTATTAACAGTGCAATTGTTTGCTGAGTGTGACTTTCCAAGTGCCATGGGGAACTATTATCTTTAAACCCAAGCAAGTGGAATACCTGCGTTGGCCCCACTCTTCTATAGGACCCTTTTTCTTAGAGTGTCTGCTTGGAAATTCCCTCTTTAGCGTCTGGTACCAGCAGGGTGGGCAGTGTTCTCAGAGCCCAGTCCTGAGCCCTGATCTGAACCCACATGGGCTAGGTCCCATTTCTCCCACTTGGAGGGCTTTCAGGTTTTTACCCCCCAGCATGACATTGAACAAATGTCCTAAGAATCTCACTTTCCCATCTTGACTCTGCAGTTAATTTGCTCTATGCTGGCTTTAAATAAATTAATATGAACTTCAATCTCTTTATTCTGAAATTAGAGGATTGAACCCTAGATAATATTTGAGATATGTTTCAGATATAGGAACTCATCTACCAGTCATCTCTCTAATAGGCAAAAACTTCAACTGTTTGTCAAAAATTAACACTCAACCATATCCTTAGTTGTACCAATAAAACTAAGAGCTGGAAATGAAACATGTGTCATAATATTCAAATTACTAAAACAAAGATACATAGTATAGTGTGTTTGGGGGAATATAGTTTCAATAATACATTTCCTAGGATTGTTCTCTTTGGTTACCTTAAGTATATTTTTAATGATTTATTATTAACCATTTGGAGAATTTAATTTCACCTTGAGATTAATAAATTAGGGGATGCATTTTTTAAAAAACATGGAATACTTCACAAATTTGCTCATGCAGGGGCCTTACTTATCTTCTATCATCACATTTTTTGTATATGTGCTGCCAAAGTGAGCACAGGGCACGCGTTTTAGTAATCGTATATATATTTTTATAAGGCCTCTAATACCTAGTATTTAAAATTGACATACATAGATATTAAGTATAATAAATAAAAATAGCACTTAATCCTGAAATTTATTAAGACAGAAAAACAGCTACATTACCAACATATAGATAAATAAACATGTTGAAAACATGTTGATGGAATTGGTTATAAGGTAATGTAAAATAATGGAGATTTCCAACACTAAACCTGCTGTTTTGTTTCATTAATTTTAATAATTTTGCAATCCACGCTTATAATTTCTGTATCTGTGTTCAACAATTTAAAAGAAAAATCAATGTCAGAAAAAAAAACAAAAAAAGTGGAAATAAATTTAAGAGATACAAGGACTAGGAAGTAAAAAGTGAGCCTGAGAAAAACAAGGAGTACAAAGAGGTACCATACAATCCCTGTGTATTCTTCTCAATCTATGAACATGTTCATTGTTCATAACACTTAAGCTAAGTTGGCAAAATCAGCGCATGATAAATGTTTTCTTATAAGGTGCTGATAAAGTAATTGTCTTGAAGATCAAACAATATCACTTAAATATAGTATGTAATGTGACTGTATTGTATATATGTGTATAATTCAAGTTATATTAAAGTTAATTTTAAAGTTTTTGTGTAATACAGAAAGAAAACCTGTCTCTGAGAAAATAAAATTGGTCTCTGGCTATGAGTTAGTAAATGATTGCAAATTAGTTATCAAAATTTCCCTTTTGCCTTCAGTGCAGGTTGCCCAGCTGGCAGAACCTGTTACCTTCACCAGAGTGTTTCTCCTACCTCTCAAAGCTTTGCTAACATTCACTAGGCTCTTATTGTGCATTGGTGTTAGCTCAAGAGGATATGAGCAATTGTAAAAACAATCAGGACTGTTCAGTTCTAAAGGAGCTTAAATATTTAAAGCTTTTTACATTGCACACAGGGTTAAGTTGAGAGATCTCAATGCTTAAGTTTCATTAGTTTCACAGAGGACACTTTGCTTCTTCTTGGTTGCTGGAAAATGTGTCCTCTAATTACTGTGCAACTAGAGCAATGACCATTTTCTTTTATTTTTTAATTTTTTTTAATGTTTATTTATTTTTGAGAGACAGAGAGAGAGAGAGAGACAGAGAGAGAGAGAGAGAGAGAGAGAGAGAGAGAGAGAGCCAGAGCACGAGTGGGGGTGGAAAAGAGAAAGAGGGAGACACAGAATCCAAAACAGGCTCCAGGCTCCGAGCTGTCAGCACAGAACCCAACGCGGGACTCGAACTCACAAACCATGAGATCATGACCTGAGCTGAAGTCGGTTGCTCAACCGACTGAGCCACCCAGGCGCCCCATGACTATTTTCTATTCTCAGGAAATTTTATCTTTAACAACTAACAGTTCTACTTTGTCAAGTCATTTGGATATTGCCCTTCAAAATCAGGTCCCTATTTTGAATATATATATGTATATAGTGTGTGTGTGTGTGTGTGTGTGTGTATATATATATATACACTATATATGTAGTATAGTATATATATAGTGTGTGTGTATATATACATATATATAGTAGAGAATATATAGAGAAAAACTAAATACTATTATATATAATATATATAATTTTGTGTGTGTGCATATGTATATGATCTTTACAGCATTGATTTTTTTTTATTTTTTTTAATGTTTTATTTATTTATTTTTTTAATTTATTTATTTATTTTTATTTATTTTTTTTTACTATTTTTTTTATTTTTATTTTTTTTTAATTTATTTATTTATTTATTTATTTATTTTTTAATGTATGAAATTTACTGTCAAATTGGTTTCCATACAACACCCAGTGCTCATCCCAAAAGGTACCCTCCTCAATACCCATCACCCACCCTGCCCTCCCTCCCACCCCCCATCAACCCTCAGTTTGTTCTCAGTTTTTAACAGTCTCTTATGCTTTGGCTCTCTCCCACTCTAACCTCTTTTTTTTTTTTTCCCTTCCCCTCCCCCATGGGTTTCTGTTACGTTTCTCAGGATCCACATAAGAGTGAAACCATATGGTATCTGTCTTTCTCTGTATGGCTTATTTCACTTAGCATCACACTCTCCAGTTCCATCCACGTTGCTACAAAAGGCCATATTTCATTCTTTCTCATTGCCACGTAGTATTCCATTGTGTATATAAACCACAATTTCTTTATCCATTCATCAGTTGATGGACATTTAGGCTCTTTCCATAATTTGGCTATTGTTGAGAGTGCTGCTATAAACACTGGGGTACAAGTGCCCCTATGCATCAGTACTCCTGTATCCCTTGGATAAATTCCTAGCAGTGCTATTGCTGGGTCATAGGGTAGGTCTATTTTTAATTTTCTGAGGAACCTCCACACTGCTTTCCAGAGCGGCTGCACCAATTTGCATTCCCACCAACAGTGTAAGAGGGTTCCCGTCTCTCCACATCCTCTCCAGCATCTATAGTCTCCTGATTTCTTCATTTTGGCCACTCTGACTGGCGTGAGGTGGTATCTGAGTGTGGTTTTGATTTGTATTTCCCTGATGAGGAGCGACGTTGAACATCTTTTCATGTGCCTGTTGGCCATCCGGATGTCTTCTTTAGAGAAGTGTCTATTCATGTTTTCTGCCCATTTCTTCACTGGGTTATTTGTTTTTCGGGTGTGGAGTTTGATGAGCTCTTTATAGATTTTGGATACTAGCCCTTTGTCCGATGTGTCATTTGCAAATATCTTTTCCCATTCCGTTGGTTGCCTTTTAGTTTTGTTGGTTGTTTCCTTTGCTGTGCAGAAGCTTTTTATCTTCATAAGGTCCCAGTAATTCACTTTTGCTTTTAATTCCCTTGCCTTTGGGGATGTGCCGAGTAAGAGATGGCTACGGCTGAGGTCAGAGAGGTCTTTTCCTGCTTTCTCCTCTAAGGTTTTGATGGTTTCCTGTCTCACATTCAGGTCCTTTATCCATTTTGAGTTTATTTTTGTGAATGGTGTGAGAAAGTGGTCTAGTTTCAACCTTCTGCATGTTGCTGTCCAGTTCTCCCAGCACCATTTGTTAAAGAGACTGTCTTTTTTCCATTGGATGTTCTTTCCTGCTTTGTCAAAAATGAGTTGGCCATACGTTTGTGGGTCTAGTTCTGGGGTTTCTATTCGATTCCATTGGTCTATGTGTCTGTTTTTATGCCAATACCATGCTGTCTTGATGATGACAGCTTTGTAGTAGAGGCTAAAGTCTGGGATTGTGATGCCTCCTGCTTTGGTCTTCTTCTTCAAAATTACTTTGGCTATTCGGGGCCTTTTGTGGTTCCATATGAATTTTAGGATTGCTTGTTCTAGTTTCGAGAAGAATGCTGGTGCAATTTTGATTGGGATTGCATTGAATGTGTAGATAGCTTTGGGTAGTATTGACATTTTGACAATATTTATTCTTCCAATCCATGAGCAGGGAATGTCTTTCCATTTCTTTATACCTTCTTCAATTACCTGCATAAGCTTTCTATAGTTTTCAGCATACAGATCTTTTACATCTTTGGTTAGATTTATTCCTAAGTATTTTATGCTTCTTGGTGCAATTGTGAATGGGATCAGTTTCTTTATTTGTCTTTCTGTTGCTTCATTGTTAGTGTATAAGAATGCAACTGATTTCTGTACATTGATTTTGTATCCGGCAACTTTGCTGAATTCATGTATCAGTTCTAGCAGACTTTTGGTGGAGTCTATCGGATTTTCCATGTATAATATCATGTCATCTGCAAAAAGCGAAAGCTTGACTTCATCTTTGCCAATTTGGATGCCTTTGATTTCCTTTTGTTGTCTGATTGCTGATGCTAGAACTTCCAGCACTATATTAAACAGCAGCGGTGAGAGTGGGCATCCCTGTCGTGCTCCTGATCTCAGGGAGAAAGCTCTCAGTTTTTCCCCATTGAGGATGATGTTAGCTGTGGGCTTTTCATAAATGGCTTTTATGATCTTTAAGTATGTTCCTTCTATCCCGACTTTCTCAAGGGTTTTTATTAAGAAAGGGTGCTGGATTTTGTCAAAGGCCTTTTCTGCATCGATTGACAGGATCATATGGTTCTTCTCTTTTTTTTTGTTAATGTGATGTATCACGTTGATCGATTTGCGAATGTTGAACCAGCCCTGCATCCCAGGAATGAATCCCACTTGATCATGGTGAATAATTCTTTTTATATGCTGTTGAATTCGATTTGCTAGTATCTTATTGAGAATTTTTGCATCCATATTCATCAGGGATATTGGCCTGTAGTTCTCTTTTTTTACTGGGTCTCTGTCTGGTTTAGGAATCAAAGTAATACTGGCTTCATAGAATGAGTCTGGAAGTTTTCCTTCCCTTTCTATTTCTTGGAATAGCTTGAGAAGGATAGGTATTATCTCTGCTTTAAACGTCTGGTAGAACTCCCCTGGGAAGCCATCTGGTCCTGGACTCTTATTTGTTGGGAGATTTTTTTTTTTTTAAGAAATCTTTTTTTTCAACGTTTTTTTTTTTTTTTTATTTATTTTTGGGACAGAGAGAGACAGAGCATGAACGGGGGAGGGGCAGAGAGAGAGGGAGACACAGAATCGGAAACAGGCTCCAGGCTCCGAGCCATCAGCCCAGAGCCTGACGCGGGGCTCGAACTCACGGACTGCGAGATCGTGACCTGGCTGAAGTCGGACGCTTAACCGACTGCGCCACCCAGGCGCCCCTAGATTTTTGATAACCGATTCAATTTCTTCGCTGGTTATGGGTCTGTTCAAGCTTTCTATTTCCTCCTGATTGAGTTTTGGAAGAGTGTGGGTGTTTAGGAATTTGTCCATTTCTTCCAGGTTGTCCAATTTGTTGGCATATAATTTTTCATAGTATTCCCTGATAATTGTTTGTATCTCTGAGGGATTGGTTGTAATAATTCCATTTTCATTCATGATTTTATCTATTTGGGTCATCTCCCTTTTCTTTTTGAGAAGCCTGGCTAGAGGTTTGTCAATTTTGTTTATTTTTTCAAAAAACCAACTCTTGGTTTCGTTGATCTGCTCTACAGTTTTTTTAGATTCTATATTGTTTATTTCTGCTCTGATCTTTATGATTTCTCTTCTTCTGCTGGGTTTAGGCTGCCTTTGCTGTTCTGCTTCTATTTCCTTTAGGTGTGCTGTTAGATTTTGTATTTGGGATTTTTCTTGTTTCTTGAGATAGGCCTGGATTGCAATGTATTTTCCTCTCAGGACTGCCTTCGCTGCGTCCCAAAGCGTCTGGATTGTTGTATTTTCATTTTCGTTTGTTTCCATATATTTTTTAATTTCTTCTCTAATTGCCTGGTTGACCCACTCATTCGTTAGTAGGGTGTTCTTTAACCTCCATGCTTTTGGAGGTTTTCCAGACTTTTTCCTGTGGTTGATTTCAAGCTTCATAGCATTGTGGTCTGAAAGTATGCATGGTATAATTTCAATTCTTGTAAACTTATGAAGGGCTGTTTTGTGACCCAGTATATGATCTATCTTGGAGAATGTTCCATGTGCACTCGAGAAGAAAGTATATTCTGTTGCTTTGGGATGCAGAGTTCTAAATATATCTGTCAAGTCCATCTGATCCAATGTATCATTCAGGGCCCTTGTTTCTTTATTGACTGTGTGTCTAGATGATCTATCCATTTCTGTAAGTGGGGTGTTAAAGTCCCCTGCAATGACCACATTCTTATCAATAAGGTTGCTTATGTTTATGAGTAACTGTTTTATATATCTGGGGGCTCCGGTATTTGGCGCATAGACATTTATAATTGTTAGCTCTTCCTGATGGATAGACCCTGTAATTATTATATAATGCCCTTCTTCATCTCTTGTTACAGCCTTTAATTTAAAGTCTAGTTTGTCTGATATAAGTATGGCTACTCCAGCTTTCTTTTGGCTTCCAGTAGCATGATAAATAGTTCTCCATCCCCTCACTCTCAATCTAAAGGTGTCCTCAGATCTAAAATGAGTCTCTTGTAGACAGCAAATAGATGGGTCTTGTTTTTTTATCCATTCTGATACCCTATGTCTTTTGGTTGGTGCATTTAATCCATTTACATTCAGTGTTATTATAGAAAGATACGGGTTTAGAGTCATTGTGATGTCTGTATGTTTTATGCTTGTAGTGATGTCTCTGGTACTTTGTCTCACAGGATCCCCCTTAGGATCTCTTGTAGGGCTGGTTTCGTGGTGACAAATTCCTTCAGTTTTTGTTTGTTTGGGAAGACCTTTATCTCTCCTTCTATTCTAAATGACAGACTTGCTGGATAAAGGATTCTCGGCTGCATATTTTTTCTGTTTAGCACACTGAAGATATCGTGCCAAGCCTTTCTGGCCTGCCAAGTTTCAAAGGAGAGATCAGTCACGAGTCTTATAGGTCTCCCTTTATATGTGAGGGCACGTTTATCCCTTGCTGCTTTCAGAATTTTCTCTTTATCCTTGTATTTTGCCAGTTTCACTATGATATGTCATGCAGAAGATCGATTCAAGTTACGTCTGAAGGGAGTTCTCTGTGCCTCTTGGATTTCAATGCCTTTTTCCTTCCCCAGTTCAGGGAAGTTCTCAGCTATAATTTCTTCAAGTACCCCTTCAGCACCTTTCCCTCTCTCTTCCTCCTCTGGGATACCAATTATGCGTATATTATTTCTTTTTAGTGTATCACTTAGTTCTCTAATTTTCCCCTCATACTCCTGGATTTTTTTATCTCTCTTTCTTTCAGCTTCCTCTTTCTCCATAACTTTATCTTCTAGTTCACCTATTCTCTCCTCTGCCTCTTCAATCCGAGCCGTCGTGGTTTCCATTTTGTTTTGCATTTCGTTTAAAGCGTTTTTCAGCTCCTCGTGACTGTTCCTTAGTCCCTTGATCTCTGTAGCAAGAGATTCTCTGCTGTCCTGTATACTGTTTTCAAGCCCAGCGATTAATTTTATGACTATTATTCTAAATTCACTTTCTGTTATATTATTTAAATCCTTTTTGATCAGTTCATTAGCTGTTGTTATTTCCTGGAGATTCTTCTGAGGGGAATTCTTCCGTTTGGTCATTTTGGATAGTCCCTGGAGTGGTGAGGACCCGCAGGGCACTTCCCCCGTGCTGTGGTGTATAACTGGAGTCGGTGGGCGGGGCCACAGTCCGACCTGATGTCTGCCCCCAGCCCACCGCTGGGGCCACAGTCAGACTGGTGTGTGCCTTCTCTTCCCCTCTCCTAGGGGCGGGATTCACTGTGGGGTGGTGTGGCCCGTCTGGTCTACTTGCACACTGCCAGGCTTGTGGTGCTGGGGATCTGGCGTATTAGCTGGGGTGGGTAGGCAAGGTGCACGGGGGCGGGAGGGGCAGGCTTAGCTCGCTTCTCCTTAGGTGATCCACTTCAGGAGGGGCCCTGTGGCAGCGGGAGGGAGTCAGATCCGCTGCCGGAGGTTTGGCTCTGCAGAAGCACAGAGTTGGGTGTTTGCGCGGAGCGAGCAAGTTCCCTGGCGGGAACTGGTTCTCTTTGGGATTTTGGCTGGGGGATGGGCGGGGGAGATGGCGCTGGCGAGCGCCTTTGTTCCCCGCCAAGCTGAGCTCTGCCGTCCGGGGGCTCAGCAGCTCTCCCTCCCTTTGTCCTCCAGCCTTCCCGCTTTCTGAGCAGAGCTGTTAACTTATGACCTCCCAGACGCTAAGTCGCGCTTGCTGTCGGAACACAGTCCGTCCGGCCCCTCCGCTTTTGCCAGCCAGACTCGGGGGCTCCGCTTGGCCGGCGAGCCACCCCTCCGCCCCGGCTCCCTCCCGCCAGTCCGTGGAGCGTGCACCGCCTCGCCGCCCTTCCTACCCTCTTCCGTGGGCCTCTCGTCTGCGCTCGGCTCCGGAGACTCCGTTCTGCTAATCCTCTGGCGGTTTTCTGGGTTCTTTAGGCAGGTGTAGGTGGAATCTAAGTGATTAGCAGGACGCGCGGTGAGCCCAGCGTCCTCCTACGCCGCCATCTTCCGGAACCGTTTTATTTATTTTTGAGACAGAGAGAGACAGAGCATGAGCAGGGGAGGGTCAGAGAGAGAGGGAGACACAGAATCCAAAGCAGGCTCCAGGCTCTGAGCTGTCAGCACAGAGCCCGACGTGGGGCTTGAACTCACAAACTGTGAGATCATGACCTGAGCTGAAGTCGGACGCTTAACCGACTGAGCCACCCAGGCGCCCCTACAGCACTGATTTTTAAAACTAATGTGCTCAGAGTGCCTTTTACATACAGATTACCTTTGACATTTCTCAACCATTTAGTAACACCGAAGAATTTACTCTCTCATCTTGGTCCTGTAATTCATGGTACAGACATAAAAACAAAAAGGGCTATTAAGAATATTTAGCATGATTAGTATGCTCCAAATTTTTCCAGCATTGCTCAAAAGTATTATGAAATCTGTACTATTTTTCAAGTCTTAAATGTAAGAAAGTTCTAAAAACAAAGAGGCTGGTTTATCTTTCCCTTTGAAGGTGATTGATTTTATTCACATTTTTTTAATATTCACATAAAAAGAATTTAGTTATTATACGCATATTTTTACAATGTGAAAGAGCTAACATAATGACTATCAGCAAGACACTTCTAAATGACTTTGTCCCATGGTTGGAATACTTGCTATTAAAAGTTATTAGGGTGGGAGCCTGGGTGGCTCAGTGGGTTAAGCATCTGGCTTTGGCTCAGGTCATGATCTCACCTTTCGTGGGTTCAAGCTCCACCTCAGACTCTGTGCTGACATCTCAGAGCCTGGATCCTGCTTCAGATTCTGTGTATCCCTCTCTCTCTGCCCCTCCCCTACCCTCTCTGTCTGTCTCTCAAAAATAAATAAATAAACATTAAATTTTTTTTAAGTTATTGGGGTAAGCAGCTTAAAGATAGAGTGTAAAGGAAGTACGTGAAGTCAAAGATTTACCAATGATTTCATTCCACACATCCATGGATAGCAGAATATTAAAATGAATCGTGAAAACCTAAACTGACCAAAGTTTGTGCAGAAACAGAATTGAAGCAATCAGATGCACTGCTCAAAGTTCTTAAAAACATGAGATATGTAATAAACAGAAGACTAAGAACTTCCACATAAATTATTAATGAATAGTCTACAATGTTTCTGATTATTTTTCCAGTGACCACTTGCAGGAAAAACATTTAAGTGCTTGACAACTTTATGCTTTATTATTGCAAAACTAATAAGTTATATGAACAGATAACCATCCACAAGTACAGGAAGCTCTACCAATCTCCCTGGACAAACAATGCTATGACACCAAGGCATAACTGCGTTCACTTAGAAGTTTAGTAGAGGAAGACATCATCACATCCTGCTGATTTTTAGTTGACACAGTTAGATGTCAAGACCTATTGCCTTATATTCAAGCCTCCTGTGATAATAGGTTTCTTGCTATTAATTTGCTTTTTTCTCCTTAGACACAGTGTCCAAAACTCCATTTTATTCACATGAGTCCAGACCCATGATAACAAACAATATAAAGTTCCTTATGGAGGTGTGAGACTCTTTAGAAACCTGGCAAACCTAAACTAATCCTAAAAATAGAAATTCAACATTTGTGTCAAAGTTTTCACAAACTTCCAGACCTATTCCACATAAGACTAACACCATCTAAAGAAACACCATTCAATCTACATATTTGTTAAGAGAGATGCCATGCTTGCCACTTTACTTGCCCCTAATAAGTCCTACCTTTGCTTTCATACATCACCTTGGCATTCTTCATTGTTTAGAAGTGGAAGGCAAAAAGGAAAGAAGGAAGGAAGGAAGGAAGGAAGGAAGGAAGGAAGGAAGGAAGGAAGGAAGGAAGGAAGGAGAGAAAAGGGAAGGGAAGGAAAGGGAAGGGAAGGGAAGGCAAAAGAAGGGAAAGGAAGAAAAGAAGAGAAAAGAAAGAAAAGAAAAGAAGAGAAAAGAAAAAGAAAAGACAAGAAAAAAAAGGAAAGAAAAGAAAAGAAGAGAAAAGAGAAGAAAAGAAAAAGGAAAGGAAAGGAAAGGAAAGGAAAGGAAAGGAAAAAGAAAAAGTTTAAATCCCAACTACTGTTCTGTTACCTCGTTCTTCCAAGAACCGATTTGACTACTTTCTCATTAAAAAATACATCCCTACTTGAGACCTGTCACACAATAAAGGGATTGAACAGAATTGTTAATCCTCTCTCCCCTATCATTGTAAAAGCTTGGATTTACAAATGCTACTAAAAGCAAAAGTAACAGTGTGTTTCAGTGGGTACTCTGATGATAACCTCTAACTACCGCACTGTCCCATCTGACCTTATTAATTTGATCATTGAACATCAAGTGTAAGAATAAATAATTTATTTTCAAGAACTGTGTGGAACTATATCACACAAAAAGTCTATACCTACACCTAGTTACTGCTACTTTATTCCTCTCTAAGGCAAAGATACAGCAAAAACACATTCCTCAAATGTTTCCAAATGTTGGATCCGCTCTCCATATCATATAGCACTGAAAGAGAAATCCCGGTGATGACAGTGTCTTTTACCTAAGGTGACAATCTACCATCTGTAAGGGAATATTTCCTTTCCTAAACATTTTGGGCATGATCCAGAGCAGAATTAATATTTGTAGAATTAGTGGCTTCCCACTTAGCCTCAAAGAAAGGGGGAACACCTGACCTATACTTAGTAACTGTTGTTTCTGAATTTTTGTCATAGAAAAGATGAAATTGTTTTTGAAAAACAGCATTAGTAACTATATCCAGTGCTACACTAAAAACGTGACGTTTCCAGAGGATATAACAACTTTGTTTCTCTATAAACCTTGATGTTTTAAAAACTCTGCAATGCTTTTGCTTCCAAGGATCCACAAGGGAAAGTTTTGTCCTCCCCTTGAAAGGGCTGAAGGCAAAATGATCTCAGAGTATAACATACTCAATCCTATAGATTACCTGCTCTATTGGAGAGGTCAAGTACCAAACCAACCTTTTAAAACAAGGGAGAAATACCAGGACTGCTTTTCTTTTATATACATATGTGTATATATCTATATATGTGTGTGTATATACACACACACATATATAGATATATACTATATATATATACATGTATTATATTACATATATTTATTTATTATATATAATATAATTTACATAATTTAATATAATATATTAACTTATATATAATTTATATAATTTAATATATTATAATTTATTTTATTACATATAATAATTTATTGTCAAGTTAGCTAACATACAGTGTATAGAGCATGCTCTTGTCTTCAGGAGTAGATTCCCATGATTCATCACTTACATACAGTACCCAGGACTCATCCCAACAAGTGTCCTCCTCTATACCCATCACCTATTTTCCCTGTCCCCTCTGTCCTCACCATTCACCCCCCATCAACCCTCAGTTTGTTCTCTATATTTAAGAGTCTCTTATGGTTTGCCTCCCTCTTTGTCTGTAACTTTTTTTTTCTTTTCCTTCTCCCTGGTCTTCTGTTAAGTTTCTCAACTTCCATATATGAGTGAAAACATGCTGTCTTTCTCTGACTGACTTATTTCACTAAGCATAATACCCTCCAGTTCCATCCATGTTGTTCCAAATGACAAGATTTCATTCCTTTTCATCGCCTAGCATATATATATATATATATATATATATATATATATATATATAATATATATATACACCATTATATATTCCATTGTATATATATATATATATATATATATATATATATATATATATAGTATAATATCTATTCCATTATATATATAATAGTATAATATAATGTATAGTATAATATATATTCCATTATATATATATATATATATTATAGTATTACATTATACAGATAGATAGATTGAGTGAGATATATATATATCACCTCTTTATCCATTCATCAGTTGATGGCCATTTGGGCTCTTTCCATAATTTGGCTATTGTTGATAGTGCTGTTATAAACATTGAGGTACATGTGCCCCTATGAATCAGCACTCCTATATTCTTTGGATAAATTCCTGGTAGTGCTACAACTGGGTCATAGGGTGATTCTATTTTTAATTTTTTGGGAAACTGCCACACTGTTTTCCAGAGCAGCTTCATCAGTTTGCATTCCCACCAACAGTGCAAAAGCGTTCCCGTTTCTTCACATCCTCACCAATATCTGTTGTTTCCTGAGTTGTTAATGTAAGACACTCTGACCAATGTGAGGTGGTATCTCAATGTAATTTTGATTTGTATTTCCCTGATGATGAGTGATATTGAGCATCTTTTCATGTGTCTGTTAACCATTTAGATGTCTTCTTTGGAAAATGTCTATTTGTGTCTTCTGCCCATTTCTTCACTGGATTATTTGTTTTTTGGGTGTTGAATTTGGTATATTCTTCATAGCCTTTGGATATATAGCTTTATCCAATATGTCATTTGTAAATATCTCCTCACATTCTGTTTGTTGCCTTTTAGTTTTGCTGATTGTTTCCTTTCCTGTGAAGAAGCTTTTTATCTTGATGAAGTCCCAATAGTTCGTTTTTGCTTTTATTTCCCTTGCCTTCGGAGACGTGTCAAGTAAGAAGTTGCTGTAGCTGAGGTCAAAGAAGTTATTGTCTGTTCTCTCTTCTAGGATTTTGATGGTTTCCTATCTCACATTTAGGTCTTTCATCCATTTTTAATTTATTTTTGTGTATGGTGTAAGAAAGTGGTCCAGTTTCATTATTCTGCATGTTGCTGTCCAGTTCTCCCAGCACAAGACTGCTTTTCTAAACCTGGTCTCCACAGAGAGAATGACTTAGAGTTTCACCTTAGCCATCAAAGGATGGATATGTTCACTTTTTGTAAATAACCCTCTATCTGCATTCCTGTACATTTAAAGTGTGTCCATGATTTATTAAGCTTCATACAGAAGAAAGTTGCCAAGTCACACGACATTGAGGATAAGAACCTATTTATATCAGCTGGTGGCCTTGTAGGGAATTAAGAAATACAAAATAAAATAAACAAGATGGTGTTCATTTACATGTAAGTAATGCTTATGAAATTCTACAAGCAATGCAGCCTTAAAAGGATGCATCACAAACACGCTTACTGGGATACTAAGTATTGTGCTGCACTAAGATACTTGACAAAGACTACACAGATCCAAACTTAAGATGGAATGTTGATTCAGTCAACAAAGAAAATAATTGTGCATGCAAAACATTAGATGTCTTGTGACTACCTTTGTAAAACTTCTCTGTGCTTTTTCCTTTTGACATTTTATTTTACTTTTTTTTAGTTTTCAAAAATGTTTTTATTTAGTTTTTGAAGGAGAGAGAGAGACAGAGCATGAGCAGGGGAAGAGCAGAGAGAGGAGACACAGAATCCAAAGCAGGCTCCAGGCTCCGAGCTGTCAGCACAGAGACCGCTGTGGGGCTCAAACTCACAAACTGTGAGATCATGACCTGAACCGAGGTCAGATGCTTAACCGACTGAGCCACTGACTGAGCCTCCTTTTGACATTTTGAATTGAAATTTTCTTAGGCCAACTCTTCTCTCCCCTCTTGGTGCTAACTTACGATATCACAGTGCTAAGATTTGAAATTGCATGTGCTTCTAAATGCTGGTGTAAGAAGTCTCAGAAATACGGAAAGGATAAAATGTTTCTCTCCCTACAGTTGCAGTTCTGCCTCACACAGCTAGTTTTGATACAATGGTGAATGGAGAACAACACCTACAAAAGTGTATGAAATATGAAATATGTATTTTACATATGAAATATATGTAAAAAAGTATAATCTATTCTGTGTTATGTTATTAAAACTGTCCTTGGAAGTAATATTTGTACAAGAGTTTTTTGAGATACCGGGACTTTAGAGATTATTGCTCTGCTCTGAGAAATACAGCCTGTTAGCACTCCAAGTGCTCAGTTATGATTATTTCTCAACATTTCAATGACTATTTGATCTGGTTGTAATATCCAAATTGGCATCCTTGTTTCCTGAAAGTATAAGTAGTTGTGAGGTTTCTTTTTTAAGCAGGAAAAGCACTTTTGGAATTCCCTTTCCACTCTTTGATACATACATGACACAATAATATCATAAATGCTGAATTTTTATTCAAACAAATAGTTTAAGACTTTGCTTCATTTCAGTTAAACCTAGTATAACCCAGGGCATTCTGAATTACACAGTAACAGAGAGAAAAATCCTGAGACTATATACTTTTTAAATGCAGGGGCGGGGGGGGGAATAATCATTTTTAGCTAATAATATATTTAGGGAAGACGTACTTGGCATCTTTCTTGAAGCCTGGAGATTGACTGAAAAACAATATATCTTGAACTTCTCTTTCAGTTTTAAGTTGAATTCCCAACACCTATTTGTAAAACCATGTTCAAATATAGCATGCCAGCCCAATCATAGGAATCTCCTAATTTACAGATGAGCAGATTAGAGAGCAATAGGGTTAACTAAGAAAATTATAATCATACATAAAAGGAAAAAAATAAGACTTTAAGCTGCTAAGTACTAATTTCTGGGTATATGACCTAGTAGCTGCTTCTGAGTGAACACAATTAATTACATATGAGATTTTATCTAGTTATTAAAGCCCCAATTCTAACACTAAGGAAAAGAACTCTAACATATTAAAGAATAGGTACAGTTAAAAGGAAGAATCCCTTGCTGTATTGTTCATAATGAGTCTTTTTGTAGGTCACTCATAATAATTATCATTTTACTTTGCTTTTCTTATTTCAAATAGTATAAAAGACAAATGTTTGAGTAGATGTGTACAGGGTTCATGCTCAAGAGAAAGTCAATTAATAAAGTTTCTATCATGTATATCTTTTCTTCCTATCATCTAATTTTACATTGTACTTTACTCAAAACTATTATCAACTAACTTCCACTTATAAAATATCTCAATTTTACTAAGCATAACATTTCTACAAGCCTATTACCTTAAAGTAGCTTCTGGCATCCATGTAACATTCTTGATCTTTTCATAAAATGACATTTACAAGGAGAAAATACAGGTGTATAATTAAACAGAGTAGGAAAAGCACTTCAGTCTTCAATCAAAAAAAAATTTTAGAGATAAAGAAGTGATTATTTTAATTTTTTCTTTCTACTTAACTACAATGAGGAAGGATAAGATACAATTAGCTAAACCAAATCCATATTTTAAGTAATCAAGGAGAGTCATAAGGGAAATCAATTGTCCAGACAACTTATAAGAGATGCAATTGTGTTTTCACATGTTAATTTAAACTGATTGAGCTAAATGATCCATTCCACAGGAATGGACACTAAATAAGGAAAGACCTTTGTGGAGTGCATCTAGGAACTAAAGCATGAGACACATAGAAATAACCATGATAAAACACACTATGATTGGCTATAGTACTAAAATTGAAGAAAATACTATAGGAATATATAGGAGGCAGGCATTAGATTTTTGGCTAAAGGTAATGAGGCAAGATGAGAAAAGACTTTAGGGTGATAATATGCCGTACTACCCTGTCCAAATTATCCTTGCTGTGATGAATAGGTTACTAGAAAAATTACTTCTAAAACCATGTACTGCTGCACAAGTACTAAGCTCTTCTCGCATCAAGATTTAACAAAAGTTGGATAGCTAAACTATACATTCTTTGATAGCTACCAACTGCTGATTCAAGTGGAAACTCCTTAGTGTGATGTTCAAAACTGCCGTTATCTGACTTTAACCTATATTATGCTTCACCAAGTCACTTCCCACTTACTACACTCCAGGAAACTGGAATATTGTGGACTTCCATCCCCTGCATATAATTTCACAGTTTCCTTTGTCTAGAATGCCCTTTCCTAATCCTATTTTTGTCTGTCATAATTATCAATTTCTCATTCCAGACTTAACTCAAATATTATGTTATCCCTCTGTATGGATTAAAGATGTTATAAATTCTTTGTCACTCCCATACCAAGAGATGGGGTCTAAGTTCTGTTTATATAACTCTTTGAATTTAGGCTGGACCTATGACTATTTGACCAACAGAATACAATAGATACAATACTGTGCCACATTAGGACTTGGCCTTTAAGAGAAATGTTAGTTTCTTAGTGTTAGCATCCTCCTTCATAGTACACTCAGGAGGAAGCCAGTTGCCATGTACAAAGTCCAACTACCCTGTGATGCTGTGAGGAAGCCTGAACTAGGCATGTGAAGAGGCCACACTGAAAGAGAGAGATGCCTGGCCAGCCCCCAGACATGTAGGTAAAGAAGCCATCTTAGACTAATAGCCCAAATGAATCTTTAGATGGTTGCATTGTCAGCTACCACCCTACTGCATCCCAAAATGTATCCTCAAGCACTAAGCTTGAATGCAAGCAAGAATGGCCCAGCTACAGAAGACATGAATAGACACTTTTCCAAAGAAGATACCCAGATGGCCAACAGACACATGAAAAGATGCTCAGCATCACTCATCATCAGGGAAATACAAATCAAAGCCACACTGAGATACCATCTCACACCAGTCAGAGTGGCTAAAAGGAACAAATCAGGAAACTACAGATGCTGGCGAGGATGTGGACAAACAGGAACCCTCTTGCACTGTTGGTGGGAATGCAAACTGGTGCAGTCACTCTGGAAAACAGTGTGGAGGTTCCTCAAAAAATTAAAAATAGAACTACCCTACATCCCAGCAATGGCACTACTAGGAATTTACCCAAGGGATACAAAAGTGCTAATGCATAGGTGCACATGTACCTCAATGTTTATAGCAGCACTTTCAACAATAGCCAAATTATGGAGAGAACCTAAATGTCCATCGACTGATGAATGGATAAAGAGATGTGGTTTATATATACAATGGAATACTACTTGACAATAAGAAAGAATGAAATCATGCCATTTGCAGCAACGTGGATGGAACTGGAAGGTATTACGCTGAGTGAAATAAGTCAGAGAAGGACAGATATATGTTTTCACTCATATGTGGATCTTGAGAAACTTAACTGAAGACCATGGGGGAACAGAAGGGTAAAAAAATAGATACAAACATAGAGGGAGGGAGGCAAACCACAAGAGACACTTAAATACAGAGAACAAACTTAAGGTGGACGGGGAAGTGGAGAAGAGGGAAAATGGGTGATGGGCATTGAGGAGGGCACTTGGTGGGATGAGCACTGGGTGTTGTACGTAAGCCAATTTGACAATAAATTATATTTTAAAAAATAGAATAAAACAAGCTTTCTACGAAAAAAAAAAAAAAAAAGAATGGCCCAGCTAAACTCAGGCAGCTCATAATAAATGTAGAGATAATAGTAAGTGGTTGTTAAAAGCCACTACATTCTGGAATGGTTTGTCATGCAGCAATTGATAATTGCAACACTATGCAAAAAGTGTATATTACAAAACTATGGAAACTGTAAAAAGATCAGTGGTTGCCAGGACTTTGAGACAAGGAAGGAATGAATAGGTGGAGCAGATGGAATTTTTAGGACAGGAAAACTCTTCTGAATAATTCATTGATGGTAGATACATAGTATTATACCTTTGTCAAACCCATAGAATATACAACACCAAGAGTAAACCCTAGTAATGTGAGGTTTTATATATATACATATATATATGTATATACATACATATATATATGTATGTATATACATATATATATGTATATATTTATATATATGTATATATATATAAAGTATATTATATATTTATATATCAAAGTGTCTTGAAGAGCCTGGAACTGCACTTGCTTTTCTTGATAGAAAAACAAAAACATATTGCTTGTTCTCAAAAAAATATACAGGTTAGCAGAACCACAAATTTGTGAGTAAACAAATTTAGTAATGTTAGATATGCTGTAATAAAAGTCTATATATGCCACAGTGGGGGGGGGGGAGGATATGGTGTCGTGGTGGGTAGAAACTAGTGATGCTACATACCCTTCAAAATATGGGACAATCTTAAACAATATTGAATTGCATTGTATCCTGCACAAGTTATAAATGTCTATCTTGACATTCATTTGGTTAAAAACTTGTTTATAATTATCCGAGTCTACAAAAGGAAAAGGAAAAAATTAGGTAAGTTAAAGAATACAAACACTATACTCCACTTGATATTTACCATAAAATTGTACTCCTTGGTATTTCACAAAATCACACACTCCAGAGAAAGCTTTTTCCAGTTTGGAAAACAAATTCCCAATCTCATAACCTGCACAGAATGAAAGCATTCACCTAAAAGAGGCTGTCTAATACTGAAGGCTTTGTGGAATTTTGGAAAGAGTGGAGATACCTGAATTCCAATCCCAGTATTTCAGCTTTCTTGAGTAATATGACATTGATCAAGCCATGTGTTCTTCAGGTCTCAGACACCTATCTCATGTGTGAAATTGTCTTCACAAGGCTGGTGGCAGTTGCTTTTGAAATCATAAACATAAAAGTCTCTTAAACATCTGGACTTTATATCAATGTCAGGTATAATGTCAAATTTACTGTCCTGGGATCATTAGGGAGACAGAGAAGGTAGAGCTCTAGTTCCAAGGACTTCTAAAAAGTATATTCACTCACATTAGAAAGAAAAGCAAGATGAACCACAAAAAGAGCTACAGTCTTGGTAACCTGAGTTCATCTATCCTGACCTTAATGAAGATAAAAAGGATATCTGGACTTCTCACACATACCCTCATACAACCATGTTCTCAGTAGTTCAGAAAGATTTTGTGATACTTTACTTTACTTTAATATATGTATATTAAACCACAAGGGACTATACAATGGCTTTGTAAAAGGGTTTTGAATTGATGATTAAAAGTTGGGCTGAACATAAAAGAACATGCTTTCTGACTCAATACTTGTTTAATGCCCACTGGACAGATTTCTCCATCAGGCATATTTTATCCAGGAAGAAAGTGTCAGCGAATTGCTTTATTAAAAAGGGATCTTCTAGGCCAAAGCTAAAGTAATTGTCCCCATGGCTAATGTATCCTCCTCACAAAAGCGTGACCCAGGATATTTTTATATCACTGATTCCCAAATAAAGTTAGAGTTCTTCATTTTAGATTTATTCATGAAATAACTTTTTGTGAAGAGGATAGGGTAAGTGGTCTTAAAAGGCTTCTAAAGAACTCAAAGCTGTTCTTTCCTTTTTGTTTACTCATGTTCACTTGGTATTTAATGTTACCCCTAAGTTTGTTGCATTTAAAGTCCATTTTTCCTAAATAATAAGTTTATTTTCTTCTGCATCATTTACATGTTTTTTACATTCAATTGTATATTTTTATAAGAGAGTTTTTTTTATTTTTTCACATTATTGGTAATATGAAAGTTTTTTTAAAAAAAGTAAAGCTTTAAATAGGACCTTCAATCAAAAATATGGTTTTTACAAGAGCGGAATGTGTAACAAATACTTTAAAACAAAACTTTAGTATATACAATGCAATCTTATGATTTGCATTAACTGCAGAAAAAATAATTGCAAATAACACCAATCTAGATGAATACAGTTTGAAAATAAAAGTATTCTAAACCAATAATTTAAGTTATTTTATGTTTAATATAAACATATAATACTAGTAAATATCTCCTATATTGGATTTGCTCAATTTTATTACAATAAACTCATGTAAATATGTATTTTTAAGCTTCTAGTTATATAAATATATTCAATCTATTTAGTCATGGAGATAATATTTACTTCATAAGGAATTTTTTTTTAATTTTTTTTAACATTTATTTATTTTTGAGACAGAGAGAGACAGAGCATGAATGGGGGAGGGTCAGAGAGAGGAAGACACAGAATCTGAAACAGGCTCCAGGTTCTGAGCTTTCAGCACAGAGCCTGACACGGGGCTGGAACCCACAGACTGTGAGATCATGACCTGAACCGAAGTCGGCAGCTTAACCGACTGAGCCACCCAGGCGTGCCAGGAATTTAAAGGAACTAATGCAGATGAAGTACCTAACTGCCTGGTAAACAGTAAGGTCAGTATTAATGAGCACTCTTTAATTAAAGTGAGTTTTTAAAAAAAATGTTCTAATGTTTATTGATTTCTAAAAGACAGGGAGACAGAACGCAAGCGGGGATGGGGGAGGGGCAGAGAAGGGGAAGACACAGAATCGGAAGCAGGCTCCAGGCTCTGAGCTGTTAGCACAGAGCCCGACGCGGGGCTCGAACTCCTGAAGGGGTTGATCATGATCTGAGCCGAAGTCCCACGCCCAACCCACTGAGCCACCCAGGCGCCCCTAAAATTAATTACATTCTGCTTACATTCTGCCAAATTTATTATTGTTACACATGCAAAAACATTTTAGACGCTTCACAAAAAAGACTCAAAGAACCAATAAGCACATGAAAAATGTCTTAAAATCATCAATTATGAGGAAATGCAAATCAGAACCACTGTAAGCTGCCACTAGACCCTCAGGAATGGCTAACGTGAAAACAAATGTTGGAGAGGATGTGAAGCAACTAGAACTCACAAATATAGCCAGTGGGGATGTAAAATAGTACAACTTCTTTGGAAAACTGACGTTTGTTAAAACATTAAACATAAATCTACCCAATGACTCTACAATTCCCCTCCTACGTTTTTATTCAATAGAAATTAAAATATATGCCCACCAAGTGCCTTGTACAAAAAACTTTATAGTAGGTTTGTTAACCAGGGCCATTGTCTAGCGCATAGATAAATAAGCTTTGCTATATTGCACGATGGAACAAATACACAGCAATAGAAGGGAATAGATAATTAATATACACGACAACATGGATAAATCTCCAAAGCATATGCTGAGTGAAAATCTAGACACAAGAAAGTATATACTGTATTATTCCATTTATATAAAATTCTAGAATAAGCAACACTAACCTGTGCTGATGGAAATCATGTCAAGTGGTTTCTTCCCTAATGTGTTTATGTGAGTGAAAAGAGAAAAGGGTTGTGGGTTCTCACCATTTTTGAATTTACCAGAAGTTTGTAATTGTTTTTGATTATAAAGAGAAAGGTGGTTGTTTATTTTTGTATGTGAAGGCTCTTATTTATTAGGTTTTGATTTATATTGGTTAATTTTGTTAATTTTATCCTTTATCATTTTAATATAATATTTAATATAAGTTTTCCCTTTAGTGCTTGAAGTATGACTCACTCACTGGTATTTAAATTTTTTTTGAGCACTGTGTGTTGTATGGAAACCAATTTGACAATAAATTTCTTATATTGAAAAAATAAATAAATAAATAAATAAACTAAAAATTTTTTAAATGTTTATCTATTTTTGAGAGAGACAGATACAGAATGCAAGTGGGTTAGGAGCAGAGAGAGAGGGAGACACAGAATCTGAAGCAGGCTCCAGGCAGTGAGCTGTCAGCACAGAGCCCAACGTGAACCACTGGTATTTTAAATGAGCTTTTTTTTTCCTTCATTTTGGTAATAATTGTTTTAAAAGTCTCAGGGGAAAAAATCAGAATTGGTTATTTAAAAATGTATCACTCTGGCACCTGTGTTCTGTGTAATATCAGCCCAAAAAAATTTTGTAATTTATTAATATGAATGATCCTCTAGATATGGTTAAATTAAAACTGAGATATTAACTGTTTCCCCAGATTGGGGGAGGGGAATAATTATAATTATCCAAATGTTCCCAGTGGATTTGCATTTGCTTGTTGACTGCTTTTATCACACAATAAAACTAAAGGCCTTCTGCATCCAAATGCAATAGAAAACCATCTTCACTAAGAAAAAAAATGAATTGCTACATTCATTACATGTGGTAAAGTCTTGTAGAAATTTGGCAATTTCTAACTCAAATTGACTGAGGCTTACTGAAACATGAAAACATTTGCTGAGGGCAGAATATATTTTAGGTAACATCAGGACTTACTAAGCACTTTGGCACAAGTACATGTTAATTCAAAATACATAATACCCATTTATAAATGGGTGTATACACATCTATAGTGTAAAAACAAAACTCATTTTCCAGAGATTTTTCCACCATTCCAACAGTGCAGTAGGGCAAAATAATATTCCCAGTGTATCTTTAAAAAAATTTTTTAAGTTTATTTATTTAGAGAGAGAGATAGAGCATGAGCAGAGCAGAGAGAAGGAGAGAGACAGAATCCTAAGCAGGTTCTGCACTGTCAGTACAGAGCCTGATGTGAGGTTAAAACCCACAAACTGTGAGATCATGACCTTAGCTGAAATCAGGAATCAGATGCTTAACCAACTGAGCCACCCAGGCATCCCAATTTCCAGTATATCTTATAATTAAAACAAGCATCTACAATACCTGCAACCTCTGAGGAAAGTATTTTATAATAAAAATAAATAGACCATAATTTGATAAATGTGAACCCATGTGTGTTCATTTTGCCAGTGGCAAAATTATGTCTTCATGATACCCACTGCTTATAGGACAAGCTCCAAATTCTTTTCATTACTGTTGAAGGTTCTTCTAATTCCAGCTTCTATCTTTTCTGCCTCTCATGTCTCTCATCACTTTCCAACATAAATAAATTCTTAAATCTAGGAGGCTATTTTCCTTACTTGCTCATTCACTAGTTTATTCATTCAATAAATATTCAGTAAACCCCTACCATGTATCAGGCATGGTTTTAGGCATTGGGAACACATCAGTGAAATGACAGTCAAAAACTCCTGCTCTTGTGGAAATTACATTCTTGTGAGGTTAGGGGAGACAGAAATTAAGGAATAAATTTAAGAAATATATAAAATATAAGTCAGAAACCAAGAATTATGGAAAAACTTGATGAGAATAAGTGGCAATCAGAAGTATATGGGAAGGGAGAGGAGTACAACTGATCTGACTCAAGCCCTTGGCTGACAGTAAAGTGCTTTTCAACTTCTCCAACCTATAGAGATTACCCCATCCTATGGAGTAACGGAGTCTTATAGCTCTCCTTGACAATCTGCATCGTTCAATTGGCTTTTCTCACATTCTATCTTACACTGACAAGCAGGAGAGTAGACTACAAACAGCAGGATTAGGAGAGGAGTCTGGGAGTCTAGTTATAGCCCTTTAATCATTTGGGGTGGTTTCCTTATTTTTATTTATTTATTTTTTAAATGTTTGTTTTTTTGAAAGACAGCATGAGCGGGGGAGGGGCAGAGATCCATGGGAACAGAGGATCTAAGGCGGGCTCAGTGCTCGCAGCATCAAGCCTGATGTGGGGCTCAAATTCATGAACCATGAGATCACCACCTAAGACTTAGAAGTTGGACACTCAACTGACCGAGCCACCCCGGTGCCCTGGTTTCCTCATTTTTAAAATGACGAGTTTAGGCTAGATGTTATCTGAATACTTGAAATATAAATTTTTATGTGTATGTTCTCCCCTCACAAGCAATTTCACCATAAAAAATCTTTCATATGTTTCCTTCCTTCTAGAGCCATCCACACATGTAATACACAATAAGCTATAATTTATAGTAGTTGATTTGTTGGCAAAAGCATTTTAAATCTCATCACCAAAACACTGTTCAGTGATGAATAAACTTTTTCAGGCATTAGCAAACTTTGCCAGTGACTGAAAATATTTCATCCAGTGAGCTCTTATTCTAAGTATGAACTTGGTTCTCAAGCCAAGTTCTTTAACTGATGCACTATGTACCATGAAGAGACAGGGTCTGAGGAAGTCAGGCTATTCCCCTTCCCAACAGTTCACTACTCCAACCCAGACAGATTAAGAAAGCTTCAAAGATCTTTCATCCTCCACCCCAGGACATGCTTGGTACCTAGATTAGGAATAAGTGAGAGGCTTGTTCCTATGTAAATGAAGCCTCAAGTTGGCAGCCCAACAAATTATGGTGCTACCAGCCGGGCAGGGAGAATGGCCCCCATGCACTACCCTAAGTTGCTTCAAGGCAAGCATGCCAGGCCATGACCCACTATGCATCTACACCAAGGCCTCTGCTATGAGCAGAAGACAACATGGGTCTTGTGCAAGGGTACTGAGAAGAAAGCTATGAGGCCAGGACAACAAGGGCCGCAGAGTGGGCAGTTAAGGTCTCATTCCTGTCAGATTTGACACAAGCCAAGGCTCCAAACCCCAGCGCATATTTAATTGTTGCATTGACTTAATTTACAAAATACACACTCAAGGACAGAATTATTAAGAATTTCAAGATGGCACCCATAGAGACAACCCCCAAGCACAAAGCCCTTCTGAACGTGGGTTCCTATGTGGCTTCACTGACCGTATACTCATGAAGCCTATGCTGCTCCAGATACAAAAGAATACAACTGTATAACACCATCTACATACAGTTTCTAAAAACTGAGAGGAGACCAGTTCTTCTTGGAGAAATGGCTGACTCCAGGTATGACCCAGGGAAGGTACTAGTTGGACATGGATCATTTTGTGTCAGAAAGCAAGGAAGAACTCAAAGACTAAAAGGAATGTATCAAATGGACATAAGAACCAGTGTAAGGTGCTCCCATCAGCCACATTTAGGATAATTTGCACATCAAAGTTAGTAACAATAGTTAATTATAATACATTGAATAAATAAAAATCAATGAAAACAATATGACACACATTTAAAAAATGATAAAGTGAGAAGAGGAAAAAAGAAACAGGGAGGAAAAAAAGAAAATCAATTGCTTCCATTGGAGGTAACTATTATTCTAACTCCTTGCTCTGAAAATTGGTGATTGGAGGGAAAGAGTTAAGCACTTATCTTGCTTTTTAAATATGAACTATAGTTCATTGTCATTGATGAATGCAACCCCTTTTTTACAGAAGAATCATGTGTAATGAATACAGATGGAATAATACTAGTAAATGTAATGTAGTTAAAGGAAATTATTATTCCATCAATGGAAGCTAAAACCATTACATGGAAAGGGGGGGGCAGTACCTTCACATTGTACTGAAGTTTCTCCCTTCACATTAGCTGATAATTGCAAAAGGGAAAACTTACTTTTACAATAGAAATATCTGGTGATTACCACTTTAACCAAGTAAGCAAATCTAAGGTTACTAATAATGACATTTTATATCTCCTGATGTGATACAGTACATGTGGGAAGAACTCTGCCAAAAATGATTAGTCAAAGCTAACTGAGCCTTCAGACCTAATCTACAGTTATAGGGGGTAAAAAACAAAGTTAAAGGACACCAGAGAAAACAAATAGACAAACCCAAATGCAAACATTCTACTTTCTGTTCTGACTAGAACAGGCAACTGTTCTAATCTCTTCAAAAATAATTTATTGTCATGAAAAATAAAATTTTGTGTGGGAGGGGTATGGTATTCCACACTAAAGGGACATAACCAAAGTTTGACAGGAAATTTGGTAGATTTCACATTCAAAAAAGCCAGTTATAATACCCTTTTGGAGATAGCTGAGAAGGTTTTAAATACGTCCTAAGCATTAGGGGTGCCTGAGTGGCTCAGTCAGTTAAGCGTCAGACTCTTGATTTCCACTCAGGTCATGATCTTGCAGTTTATGGGATCAAGCCCCGTATCAGGTTCTGTGCTGACAGCATGGAACTTGTTTAGTAATCTCTCTCTCTCTCTCTCTCTGCCCCTCCCCCTCAAAATAAATAAATAAACATTAAAAAATAAATATGTACTAAGCATTAGATAATATATGAGAATTGTGGATTTCTAGGTGCAATCATAGAATTTTGCTTATGCGAGAAAACATATAATGAACTGTACAATTTTCTCTGAAAGGTTTCTGCAAGAAGACTAAAATGTTAATTGTTGAATCTTGAAGGAGAGCATATGCATGTTCACTGTATTATTCTTTAAATTTTTCTGTCTGTTGAAACATTTTTACAAGGAAATCAGAGCCTTATTAATACAGATTAAAACTTTTTCTTTAACAATGAAAACCTTTCTTTAAACAAATCTTACAAGGAGTCATTGGAAGTAAAGCAGACAACAGCTGAGCTATTTTGATCTGAGGTTCATAAACTAGAAATCCATCCCTATCAGCAACTTCTCCTTGCCTTTCAAAGAGACTCCTGAAGCATTCAGCTAAAACTCTGTGACTTAGGAAACCATTTTTCATAGTGACAAGAAGAACTGGGGTGGCCACAGAGCACCAATAACTGAGGACAAGAAAAGAAGTGTGCCCAACAAAAGGGCATAAATAGAGAAGATGACAAAACAAGAAGTTAATATATATTTTACATTCTTCTTAAAGCCTGTCTTCTCCTACGGTATTTGAGGACAGGTAAATTTTCATGGGTGGTATATACAATCAGAAACCCAAACCTTAGAGACATGGAAGCCTCCAACACTACATGACATTGTCATCAAAGCAGTGGAGGATTAACCACAAAGCATAGAGCCAAAGAGTCTATCCATTCAAAACGTCTCATAAATAAATCCAGATGGAAGTCTCAGATTGACATGGTCAGTTTAAATAAAAGATACTTGGTTTTAAAACCCAACTGAATCGCACTTTAGTTGCTAAAAAGTTTTAGACTTAGTGTAGTCTCTTTAGTAAAACAGACTAACAAGTTTTTATTTACTTCTCATTTGAAAAAAGAAACAGCCTACCAAGTGTACACATATTTTAATTATGTACTGTTGAAAACATAATTAGAGAGTATGAGTTTTAATTAGGTGCTGAGCTTTTATTTTAATTCTTTTGTATGCTGTTGGGTATGTGATGGTGTTTATGATTTTAAAGACCTGACTCTTTCTTAATTAGTTTCCACCCATTCTGATCTTTCTCTGAAATAATAAGCCATATCATCTATTGTATACATTTAAATATGTACACTTTTTTAAAAACAAAGATTTTCTGAAGAGTTGAATTTGTGAACTTAATAAAATAAAATTTTTTTCTAGGATTTTTACCTCTGGATAGATGCTTGCGTTAAAGTTTCATAGATCTTCACCATAATTATAAATGCACAGGAATTATTTTTTGCATAGTAATAAATGGAGTTCCTTAAGATAATATTATAAAAATAATTTTTACAGTCATCTTGATATTTAATAATAAACATTTCTTTAAAAGGATTATCTTTTCTTGGGGTGCCTGGGTGGCTCAGTCGGTTGGGGGTCCTACTTCAGCTCAGGTCATGATCTCACGGTTCGTGGGTTCGAGCCCCACATCAAGTTCTGAGCTCTGAGCTCGGAGCCTGGAGCCTGCTTCAGATTCTGTGGCTCCCTCTCTGTCTGCCCCTCCCCCACTCACACTCTGTCTCTATCTCTCAAAAATAAAATAAACATTAAAAAAAAATTTAAAGAAGAAATAAATAAAAGGATTATCTTTTCTTAGTATCAACATACTTTCTAAATTGAATCATAGATTTTAATGCAAATAATCAAGGTCTCCTTACATAGGGAGCAAAAAGAATTATCTCTATTAGCAATTCAAAATTAGGCAGGGGCACCTGGGTGGCTCAGTTGGTTAAGCGTCCGACTTCGGCTCAGGTCATGATCTCACGGTCTGTGAGTTCGAGCCCCGCGTCGGGCTCTGGGCTGACAGCTCAGAGCCTGGAACCTGTTTCAGATTCTGTGTCTCACTCTCTCTGACCCTCCCCCATTCATGCTCTGTCTCTCTCTGTCTCAAAAATAAATAAAAACGTTAAAAAAATTTAAAAAAAAAATTAGGCAATATTATCAGCCTTTATGAGAGGTAACTACAGAGGGAGGGTAACTAACATTTTCTAAGCGTCAACTGTGTGCCAGGTATTTTTATATACATAATCTCACTTCATTCTTATGCCATCCCTAGAAGGTAGGCATTATTTTCTCCTCTTTGGAAAGTGCTTAGGGGAAAAAAAAAAAAGGTGTTTGGAGTGGGATTAAATATACATAAGATCTGTCTCATTGTAAAACTGATGTTCTTTCTGAAATATCACCTATCTTCATTAGAAACTAAAATTTAGGAGCATCTAGGGGGCTCAGTCGGTTAAGTGTTCAACTCTTGTTTTCAGCTCAGGTCATGATCTCACAGTTCATGAGTTCAAACCCCACATCGGGCTCATCACTGCTGGTGTGAAGCCTGCTTGGTATTTTCTCCTTCTCCCTCTGTGCCCCTCCCCTGCTCTCCCTCACTCACAAAAAAAAAAAAAAAGAGAGAGAGAGAGAGAGAGAAATTAAAATTTAAAAAGTAAAATGAGAATATACCATATCTACAAGTACTTGCATATTTGGTTGCATACAATGTAAACAGTTTTCATTATTATAATGAAGCAAATTAAAGCATCAAGAGAGATGTTTTTCAACCTGCCTTAAACGTTGAAGAGACCAGGCACTGTGGAGCAACAGGAACATTCTCCCATTCTCTAGAGCTCTAAGAGGAAACATTAAGCAGTGGTCTGCTTTTTATTTGTTTTTTTCAGAAATGAAAATAGTCACAAATTGAAAAAAACATATTTCTGCATGTTTATTCAAAAGAGGAATATCTAGAATATGTCAACAATCAAAGAAAAATTAATTGTATAAACATCTCTAACATTGCCATTGACCATCACCCCTCCAGTCCCAAAAATAAATGCATCAAGACTTCCCATTTTCTGTGGTAGTACCAGCATTATTCTAGAAATACTGTTTTAGGCTGATCTTTTACCCAACATATCACATTACAGTTCCATGAATAACACTATTGATTTTTTTTAAGTAAGTGTTATTTTTTAAAGCCAAAACTTAGGCCCAAGAATAATATCAAAAGGACAAATTCAAGCAATCTGTATTTTGACATCTGTAAAATTTGGATATTATTACCTCATTGATTTTATATTGGGATTAAATATGAATAAACACATGAAAGTATTTTGGTGCCTGATACACAGTAAATTCTTTCAGTAGGTTGGATGGTTTTCCCTCAAAAGACACCTACTTGCTCTAATTCCTAGAATCCTCAAGTGTTACCTTATTTTAAAAAAAGGTCTTTACAGACTCATGTTAAGGAACTTAAAATGAAGACATCATCCTGGATTATTTGGGTGGCCCCACCTCCAATGACAAGTGTCCAATTAAGAGAAAGAGGATGTCGATAGGCAGATGCAAAGATAGAGGCATGAAGGTGGAGGCATGAAGATGGGGTGATGTGGCAGTGACAGGAAACTAATCCAGTTCTCACATGGTGGTTATTAGTAATTAGGTCAAAGTCGTTGTTATGCCCTCCTGATAGTTTAATTCAATGGCTTTTAACTTCAATGCACATTAAAATTACCTGGTAAGTTCCTAAATCATGGATGTCCAGACCCCATCCCCTGAGATTCTGGTTTAATAGATAGAAGGTAGAGGAGTGACACGGTTCTCAGTAGTTTTTAAAATATCCCAGGTAAAAATAATGTGGAGCAAATGTTGAGATTCACTATTAACATCTGTCTTCCCCATTAGATTTTGAGGTCTGTCAGGACAGGAACTATATTTGAGTTGTTCCTGCTTAACACAGTGCCTGACATACAGTAATGTATTGAATAAATGAATGAATGTCTAACCCTTTAACATAAATATATTCAAATGTGAGAAATGAATGAAACATGGCTCCTAACCTCAAACAGTTCTTGAACATAAGAGAGAGAGGAAGGCAGGTCGGGGTAGAGAAGAAAGGCTGTCTAGGAATAATAAAAGTTATAACAAGTAGAATCACATTCAGTTTCAAATAATAGAAATCCCAAACTAACAATGAATTAAATAAGTGGAAGTTTCTCTCACACATGAAAGAAATCTAGTTATAGACTAGAACTAGTGAGATAGTTTTAGAATTATCATAGACCTGAGCTTCTCTCTTGTTCCTCCTTGCTTCTCAGCATACAGCTTCTAATTCATGGCCCAATATGGCTGTCTGAGTTCCAGAAATGACAGGTACACTATGCCAGCAGGAAGAGGTGAAGAAGGACAAGCATCCTTCCATTAAGGACTCCCTTAATGCACATAACATGACATTTCCACTTGCATCCCAATAACCACAGCTAAATCGTATAGCCATTTCCATCTTCAAGAAAGGATGAGAATATTGCTTGATTTCTTTTTTTTTCAATATATGAAATTTATTGTCAAATTGGTTTCCATACAACACCCAGTGCTCATCCCAAAAGGTGCCCTCCTCAATACCCATCACCCACCTTCCCCTCCCTCCCACCCCCCCATCAACCCTCAGTTTGTTCTCAGTATTGCTTGATTTCAAGCAGTCATGAGCCCAGTTAAAAATTAGTTCTATATATTATTGAAGAAAATGGATATTTAGAGGAATGAATTACTGCCTCTGCCATGTTAATTAACTCTAATAGAACGAACTTAGATACTGTGCTATAATAAAGGTCTGTAGTACTTAAGGAGTACAGGGAAAGGAACTAAAATTCCAAGTGGAAACATCGGGTAAGGCTTCATTGAGAAGGTATCATTTGAGCTATGAAAGAAATAGAAAAATAGGCAAGAAAAAAACTGGTCTAGGCAAAGGGAATATTGTGGACAAAAGCACAGATATGGGAAGGTACAGAGTGTATATCAGAAAAAGGTATCTAGTAGAGAACACAAAACGGAGAGAGAATTCTCTTTTAGAAAGAAAACAAGAATTTTGAATCATAGAGACCAAGTTTGAGTCAGTAATTTCACTATTTAATACATGGTTAATGGGAAGCTGTAAAATTTAGGTGAGAATATGAAACACAGTTTGCAAATATATGATAAGGATGAAACAAAAGCCTTGATCAGAAAGGAAGGAACGTAACTGTCATACTAAGCATGTTGAGTTCATTCTGTTAGTAACAGTGAGGGAATTTAGCTTATTAATAAAAATCATAGTATTCCTTCTTTATGGAAAGTCCATCTGGTAATTTTGATTATAAGCTTTGGTGATTTTAAAAACAGAAAACTATTTGTTCCAATGGGGAAATCTACATACCACCTTGGAATTCTTTCACACAATTTTATTCCTCCTTACAGCTTTCAAACCATCTAGTAGACACATGTAGAAAAATCTGTTTGAAAATGACAAGTGAAAGATGTTTTATAAACTCCAGATGGAATTTGGTCTTTACTCAGATCAAATATGAAAAGACATCCAGGCACCAGGGTGGATATCCAGCAAGTAAACTCTATCTGACTTTGTGAATCAAAATTTTCTGCATTATACTAACTGAACTTCAGTGTGGAAGCTCAGTGGTTATGCTACTAAGTGGAGGGGAGAAGGGAAAATGGAAGAATGGTGGAATGTTACCATTATTTATGGAGAACTACAAAGTGCTAGGTATAGTACCAGATATTTCATATCCAATGTGTCATTAAACCCAACAACCTTATGACCTGAATATAACCTGAGGTTCAATAACAGTAAGTGTCTTGCCCAAGTCATTGGATGACACATTTCAGAATCCAAAGTCTGTCTAATTCAAAGTATTTTCTTTTTCCATACTGGAGATATGCACTTTTCTTACTCAACTGGTCACTCACTAATTCCCATTTCACTCAATTCTTCACTTCAAATTTATTCCATGCAATTTTTAACCAAAAACTGTCATTCTTCTTGCATTTTCCCAGATGTCTCTAATTTCAATATTCACTGATTTACTTTTCTATTTCCAAGTTATCTCACTTCCTGATTTATAATACAACATATAAACATTTCAAAATTTAAGAAAAATTTTACCAATGAAATTAACATGTAACATTTATCCTGTCTTTGAAAGCTCCCAGTCTTTACCATCCTTTGCATAAATAGCTGCTCATTGATTTTAAAACTTTTCCTTTCTCTTTCCTGCAGGTGTTTGCTATGCATCGGTAGTGAACTGAAATATATGACAACTCTGTCTGCTCAAGAGAAAAATTCAGATCAATCTTGGCACTAAGCCAATTTATACTATATAATAGAGAATTTATTTATTCAAAAAATATTTATAAGATGACTACTGTTGAGTCAGGAACATATAGTACTAACCAAAGTTGACCCTTATGTTCCCCATGTTCCCAACCTATCTTTCCAACTTTTGCTTCCCACCCCTCCATCAAAGCAATAGCAAGAAACCAAATTTAGACTACTACCATTCTTTAAACACACTCCAGTTTTTCCCATTTCTGAGATTTTATTTATTCCTTTCTCCCTACTAAGAAGGCTCTCTTACATCTCACTGTATAGGAATCCCGTTCATCCCACAAATTTCATTGTAGTTCAAAGGTCACTCTCTCCAGAAGATCTTTCCAACCACCACAGCTGGAAGTACTCTCCTTCCTTCCAATTACCATGGCATTATATTTCCCCAATTACTTGTAATAATTTTTTATTATATAATTACACAAAGATACAGAAAAATCATATAAATGTGATGTTGGGCTTAATGAATTATTTTACAGTGAATAATACCCAGGTCAGGAAATAGAAATCCCTTCCATGTACCCCATCTTAATCCCAATTACCTCCCCTCTGCCATAGATTAACATTATTCTGACTGAGTCAATTTCATATTCTATTTAATATTACTGATTTGAGTATACATGTCTCCCAACTTGAGTGTAAGAATTTTCAAAGTCTTCTTACCTCTATGATAATTTCAGACTCTGTTAAGTGCTATGAAAATAATAAACATGGCAATACGACAAAGAATAGCTATGATGGCAAGAAAGAAGGAAGATGGAGAAGGAGCTGGTTACTTTAGGTAAAGGTCCAAAGAAGATACTTCTGAAGAGATGGTATTTCAACTGAATCCTGAAAGAAAAGAAAGACAGCCATGAGAAGGGCTGGAGGAAGAATGTAACAAGTAGCACGAAAAGGCTCTGAGATAAGAAAGAGTTGGTGTGTTCAAGAAAAAAAAAAAGGAGGTCAGTGTTACTGGAGTGCAGAGAGCAAAAGCTCTGGTAAGAAAGGAGGCAGGGGCAGATAATAGAGAGTTCAATGGCATTATAGGGTTTGAAATTTATTACAAGTGTAATGGGAAGCCATTCAGGCATTTAAATTTTTTTTTTTTCAACGTTTTTTATTTATTTTTGGGACAGAGAGAGACAGAGCATGAACAGGGGAGGGGCAGAGAGAGAGGGAGACACAGAATCAGAAACAGGCTCCAGGCTCCGAGCCATCGGCCCAGAGCCTGACGCGGGGCTCGAACTCACGGAGTGCGAGATCGTGACCTGGCTGAAGTCAGACGCTTAACCGACTGCGCCACCCAGGCGCCCCCATTCAGGCATTTAAACATGATCTGATTCACATTTTTATTTTATTTTTATTTATTTTTATTTTTTTTAACGTTTATTTATTTTTGACAGAGAGAGACAGAGCATGAACAGGGGAGGGGCAGAGAGAGAGGGAGACACAGAATCCGAAACAGGCTCCAGGCTCTGAGCTGTCAGCACAGAGCCCGACGCGGGGCTCGAACTCACGGACCATGAGATCATGACCTGAGCCGAAGTCGGACGCCTAACCGACCAAGCCACCCAGGTGCCCCGATGATTCACATTTTTAAAATATTATTCATCAAAGTCCTGAAAACATTTCTCTCCTTGGACAGCCTTGGCTATTACTTTAATGTCAGTAGTGCAGTCTCTTCCAAGCTCCAACTTCCACCAATCAGATTTTTCTCCCTAGAAGACTCAACTTCACCATAGACCCATAATGCTAAGAACAAACTTGTCTTCTCCCTAGTAACTGACTCCACTTCCTCACTTCCATCATTTCCCTGGTAACTTAACTTTAATATTCTGACAAATCCTCCTTTCCACCCTCCCCCCAAGTCTGAGCAGGGCTCTTACTCAGAAACTTCTTTTTCATCCCCATTGCTATTACCCAAAATCAGGATCTCACATAAAACTCAATCCTAACTACCAAAAAGAGCACCCCAATACATCTATCCTGCTTTGAGATTCCCCAACCTCTCTTAGGCTTTCTATAGCTACATGACATCATTCTCTATATAACTACTTGTATTCCCCACTCTCAAATTTTTAAACTCTCCAATGTGGTGCTTAAAACCCATCCTAGCCACAAGCCTTATCTTCTACTACTTCTTTAACTAAATCCTCCCCTCCAGCCAACTTGATCTACTTATAATTTTGCTCTGCAGAAAATATCATTTTCCCTTCTTTCCACTCATCAAAATTCCAAACCAAACCCCAGGTCAGATCCCAATCCTTCTGTGAAGGTATAACTGACCACTTTAGACTGATATTAGTTCTCCTTCCTCTGACTTCTCTCCAGAAGTGCTTAATCTCTATCAGTCAATTAGCACTTATCATTTTCTCTCTTGTATTATTATTATATTTCCATGTTTATATGTTTTAAATGAAGAAAATGAAGAAAAAAGGGGAAAACCTTGGATGTATCTGCCGCTGAGCATAAAAGAGTACTAAATACATAGAGGTACTCATTACATGTTTGGTTTGTCCTCTTGATCATTTATAGGAAATAGAAATAAGAAATAAGTGTCACCGATTTCTTACAAAACCAATTCTTTGAGAAAATAAAATGAGCATTGGAATCCTGCACTCGTTCATCAGTTCAGACAAATGCTCAGTTTAGCACATTTTGAGTAATACTTTCTAAACTTTCAATTTGAGTATTAAAAAAGCCAACTCCAATGTGCTAGGTGATATACTTCAGCCCTTTTGCCCTGTCATCAAAACTAGGTGGAGCCTGTATTCTGCATCAAGCCTAATGCTATTAGCCTATCTAGCCAAACTTGTCTCCTCACTAATGCCCATTCCCGCCCTACTGCCCATCCAAATTCACAAACCAAAATGACTGAATTATCTAACTTGTAACCATCATTTCTATAAAACTACTTTCCTGTCAGTCTTGAGAAAGGCATCTTTCTCAAAAAACATTTTCCATGCATAGTCAGAAAATAGTAGATGCTGGGAATTTGTATTAAAATGCCTTTTCAGCTGGAATTGAAAGTGTTTCAGAGATGACCAGAGGCTCTGAATATTTGGGAAATAAATGTGCATGAGTTTACATTAACTATAGCATATACCATCTAAGTACAATCTCCACTGGATTTGTTCAATTTTTTCAATTTGTAGATCTTATAAGATTAAACAGTAGTCTAGCCTTTCATTAAATGAAATTTTAAATAATTGTGTCTATTCTCTTTGAAATTGTTTTAACAAATAGTATAAGTTTACAAGAGTATATGCATAGTTAAGTGATTCAGGAAAAAGACAAAAACCTGAAATCTCAACCATGAAATATTTTCATCTTGAAGCTAAAATCTTTATGGAATAATAAAGAATATTAAAATCTCAAAGACAGCTATTTTATTTATCACACGAATGAATTGGAAGGCTCTAACTCTATATTATACCCATGCCAAAGCAAGCAATTATATGTATATTTCCAAGTGAAGAGGATCATTTCTTCTCACAGGAAAAAAAAGCGGTGACTAGTCAAATCAGGACTACAAAAAAACAAGACAAAAACAAAAGAACAAAACAAAACATAACAAAACTTGAAAGGCACAGGTAATAACTTCTTTCAATAACATCTTCCTCAGTGCAACACTAGGAAGCAGAGGAGACATTTAGAGATGGGATATGGTAGGACTTTGTACTAGGTGCATAAAAAGAATTTTATGAATTTGATTCCACATTAAAAGTGGGTCCTTTCTCATCTTATCCTAAACTGACAGAAATGTAGAAAATGTAGGATAAAGAGTTGTCTGGAGATTTTCATGACAGACATAAAATAGAGCATTCTGCAAACAACATTTAGGAGAATCACTTATCATCTTTTAGGTCATTAATAAATTGGCTATTGCTAATTATCACAGATTGAAAGATGAGTGCTGTGATGATAAACTGACAAATGGAAAAAAGATACTCTAACTTTGCCATTTAAGATGAAAATAAGATCTGTAAAGGCCAAGTTGCCCCTTACGCCCTGAAATGAAAATTACTACCAATTATCTACAACTACTACTACTCCTACTCATGAGGTTTTGGGGTGATGGTGGGTTGACAGCCAAGAAAGAATTCTTGAAGATGTCTTTGGTGCAAAAAGACAATTTTATTAAAGCACGAGAACAGGACCCGTGGGCAGGAAGAGCTGCAGTGGGGTTGTGAAGAGTGACTCTTACATACTATGAAGGTGGGGGAGGTAAAAACAAAAAGGAGG
Source organism: Neofelis nebulosa (assembly GCF_028018385.1). Taxonomy (NCBI): domain Eukaryota; kingdom Metazoa; phylum Chordata; class Mammalia; order Carnivora; family Felidae; genus Neofelis; species Neofelis nebulosa. Next base: position 13,440,136 of record NC_080790.1, read on the forward strand.
CCTCCAGAAGGACTTTGATATGCTAAAGAGGACTCCTAAGATACCTGAGGCCTAGCTACTGTCAAGCTAAGGTGTTTTTTTTTTTCCTCCAGTAAGGCATTAACATTATGAGGGTAAGGGGTTCCTGGAGAACTGTTATACTCTATATTTACCTCAAGTATTTGTCACTGGGCTGTAGGTTATAAGGAAATTTAATTTTACCTGCCATTTCCTTCTTGCCTTTGTTCCCCATATCACTATGGAAGGGTGATGTTGGGGCTCCAGGAAACTGAGTCTACAGGTTTCTGGAGATTAGGTTATTGATAAGATTGCCTTTTTTCTTGTAACTTACTAAGATATTTGTAAACTGATGGAGACCTGTGTCCTGTATGACCGTGATATCTGTCAGTTAACTATTTGTTTTCTTACCTTTCCTTTGTTCCTGGACAGCCAGGAGTGCTTGAGGAATATCACACATATTCCACCTGGGGTTGGGAAAGGCAAGCTAGCCTGTGCTCTGCTCTCAACTTACTTTATCCTCCCTCATCACTACTACTGCTACTCCTGGTGCTGCTGCTCCTAACAATAATAGTATTAATAATAATGATAGCAGTTATAATTTTGTGCCTGGTATTTTACATAAACCGCCTCATTTAATTCCATCAGTTATGTTGCCTTGTAGATTTATAGCTCAGTCTAGAGAAGTCATACAGCTAGTAAGTGTTTGAACTTAAGCAGATTCTAAAGTCTGTATTTCTCTACATTGTTGCCTCTGTTGAATAAGGAATGAGAAGGAATTGATGGGGTAGAAGGGACAGATGTAAGCAAAAATGATTCAACTCATTGGAGGTAGAAATCAATATTTGTCTCATATAATTGGCCATGAACACTCACATCAGCTGTCAGAGTTCTGGCAAGGTAGTACATGTTGGCTTGGCTACCCTACCTTCCTTTTTCCTGGTTGGGAAAAATCACATGATCAGATGACTTGTAAGAGTAGGATAAGGCAGGTCCCCAAATAAAGAACCCCCAGAAGAAGCAAGTAAGTTTCAAAAGGGACAGTTAACAAGTCTAGGTTGACTGCTAAACGATAGTTTGGATCACTTGTCTAAGATCCTGGACTGAATGTGTGAAAGGCAGGAATACTGACCTAGCATAGCCAAATGAGGCAGGGATCACAGAACCCTTAAGAAAATCTGCTTCCATAGTTATTTAGATCTTTGTTCAAACCATATTGAGATTTTGTTCTAATTTAAATAGTACCAAAGAATATAATTCTAGACTTTTTAAAAAATGCCTCCAATATTTCATAATTTTTATTACCAGCCTCTTCAGCCAGGTACTGATCCTCCACAGATCTATTGTTATTTTATTGTGAATATTTTCATTAACGTTTAAATTAAAGTGATAGATGTATATAATTTTCAAGCCAGAATATTTATAGTAGGTTTGCAACAAAAAAGCAGTTCTGACACAGGCTAACGGTTCTGTGCCCTCTCCCCACTAATCACATATTAAATCCTAACTCCCAATGTGATAATATTAGGAAATGGGGCCTTTGGGAAGGTGATTGGGTCATAAGAGTAGAGCACTTATAGAAGACACTTCCTCCTTCCACCTTGTGAAGACACAGGCAGGCTTTTAACAAACACCAAATCTGCCAACGCCTAGATCTTAGACTTCCCAGCCTCCAGAACTGTGAGAAATAAATGTCTTTTGTATATAATCCGCTTCTATGATATTTGTTATAATAGCCCAAACCAACTAAGTTCCTTTCCTTAACACCCAACACTCCCTTTCAATAGCAAACACTTCCAATTATTTCATTTGCTTTTTTATGATACTTTCATCTGTGTTTTTCAATAAAATGCTTGTACTGCTATTTCTTGATTTATCAATTTTAAAGTATCTATTTACTTTAAATCATAGTAGATCAATATTTAACATACTGCTACCCCCTACATACTTAACAAAACTGCTACCCCTACATCTGTCTCCTACCTTCTATACTTACAGTGCAGTTCTATATTAATTTTGGCCAACTTAATAGTCAGTCCTTAAATTACTGTTACTCTGTACTCATTCATGATCAAGCTAAATTGAATGCTAAGATTTTATTCACCCATTTGTATGCAATTCCCTCTCTACATGGACTCAATAATTACCAATTTTCTGATTAATTTTTCTGATTATTTTCCTTGACTATATCCAAATTTCCACATAGATATGCTATATATTTACTGTATTATTTTTAAATGCTTAAGGATTTCAAAAACATATCAGTTCCCTTTTTTCCTGATAATCTCTCTCCAGAGTTCCCCAGTTGCCTATTCCACTCCCGACTGGTTTACTCTCCAGGCCTAAAAAGAGTTATCCTCTTGGGTCTTCCTTCTCCCTTCATCCTGCACTCTTCTTGAAAATCTCATTATAAATTCACTAATTTTCTTATCCCATGATCCTTCTTTTTAAAAAATTTAGTATCTATTCTCTAGTAGCTCTCTAATAAGAATGCATTGAAGATACATTTTGAATATTTGAAACTAAAATTACTTGTATTATAAACTCACACTTGGGGCACCTGGGTGACTCAGTCGGTTAAACGCCTGACTTCGGCTCAGGTCATGATCTCACAGTTCGTGGGTTTGAGCCCCAAGTCGGGCTCTGTGCTAATGGCTCAGAGCCTGACACTGCTTCAGTTTCTGTCTCCCTCTCTCTCTGCCCACCCCCACCTGCTGCTCTCTCTCAAAAATAAATAAATAATTAAAAATATTTAAACTCACACTTGATTAAAAGTTGTCTTATTATAGGATTTTAAGTCATAAATTATTTTCTATCAAATTCTTAAAAGCATTGCTCCCTGTCTTTCTTTTCCCAGTTTGTAATAGTATACTTCCAGTAGGTCCAGTTTATTTGGTATGGTATTTTTTCATCCTTTAAGTATCTACTGAACACCTACTACACACCATGTGCAGAATCTTATCTACTTAGCAAGGCAGTAAAGTGTAGCAGTTAAACACATAGACAAGAGTCAGACCGCCTAGATTCAAAACCCAGTTTTGTCCTTTTCTTGCCCTTTGGGCAGTTTGTTTTTTGGTGTTGATTTTTTTGTTGTTGTTGCTTTTTGTTTGTTTGTTTTGTTTTGTTTTCTTATTTTTTTACATCTCTTTGCTTCAGTTTCCTCATCTAAAATATTAAGAAAATTAAATGAATTTTTCCTTGATGTTCTGGCACATAGTATGCACTAAATAAATCTTTGTTGTTATCAAGGCTGTACTTTGTATGTTCCATCAAGTAAAAGTCAAACTTCCTTCAGGTTTGCTTTGATAAGTCACTGCTGTTTGTAGAATGGGTTTGTTTCTCTTAGAGTCCAGTTTGTTATTTGTCTCATTATGACACTAGACTTGCCTGACACAAACTAATACAAAATATTTTAAGTGGATCCAAGAGAATTAACTTTTCAGTAGCCCTAGAATTCTAAGATAGAGTGAATTACTAAGTAAGACTTCACATTGTGTGAAGGTTTAAATGCTCACCTAAGTGAGCACATAATAACTACAAAGTTTCTTTATTATTAATGGTAATGTACTGGAAAATCAAGAGCTAATATCTTTTTGCTTATTCAATATCAACAAAACTCTGGGTGACTTGAAAGCTATACCACTCCATGCAGGGGAATTATAACCTAAACTGGACAGGTAGAGTGCCAACAGAAGCAGGGAGGATTACTAGACCAGTGTGTATAGACAACCAACTCAGATTGGTGAGTAGAAAAATCTCACGCAAAGCTCTTCATAATCACATTTTAGGTTCCCATCTTTATTCTTCGAAGAATACAAATTAATCACAATTGGTTTTGAAAAAGAAAAAGCTTAAATGTTAGCTATCTTAACTTAGTAAATACATTTGGTATTTTTGTGTTACTGAAAGCAGCAAACAGGGATGCTCAGCATAAAAGCAACAGAGTTTTTAAAATATTTATCAGAAATGTATTCAAGAAGTGATTTGCTAAAATCTTTGCAGCACTGTGATTTTACCTGAATCATGCATCAATAAACAGTTGAGACAAAAAAGCAAACTGATTTCCTGATACTCTATTTCATAGAGTATTTCCTTATAGTATTTTCCTTAGTAAAGTTTAATTTTCCAAGGAATTTTATAGTCAGATACTACTGTCCAAAAGAAAAAAATCAAGAATTCCAAAAAGGAAAAGAAGAGTGAATAAGAACAGGTAAAATGTAAGAGAAAAGATGAAACAAAGGAATAAAATTACTCAGAAGAGTTAACATGCCTTTCTTTTTTTAAAAAGAAAAAAATGGCTTGGAAGCAGAATAGAAATAAAAGCACATCTATGAACTTATTGGTTAGTTTATAAAGAATAACATCCAAAGATAATTTGCACAAATTGCTGGGTGGCTCCACAGGTGCTATTGTATTTCCTTACCTATTTAAGCAGTCCGCTTTGGTTTAATGGAGCAAAACTCATGCACAAGGTAGAGCCATCGCCTAAGAGAATATCAAGCCAGCTCCTCTATTCCAGACCCCTTTATCCTTCTGGGGAAATGAAGGAGAACATGCGGCTCTCTGGACAAATAATTGATCGGTCTAAAATATTAAAGTCTGAGGCAAAACAGATCAAATCACACTCTGAGAAGCATAAAGGGAAAGTATTCTAAAACTTTCAGTAATGATTCTATGGAAAAACATAGAAATCACACTGGGAATGTGTGCTGTCTCTGCCCACATTATGTCTCTTGTCCACATTCCTCTCAAACAATGCTGAATCAGAGGCCATTCCCTATTGCTCATAGCATGTGTCAAACAACTAAACTGAGGTATATTTTACTAATCATAAAATTCATTTTCAGGTTACAACTCAAGGATTCTTAATAACTTTACCAAGTGGTGAAACCAAGATCATGAGTTAGTTTTAGAACATTTTCATCCCCCTACTAAAATCCCTCATGACATTTAAACTTCTATCCCTAGGCCTGGGTAACCACTACTTTCTGTCTCTATAAATTTGTTTTTTCTGAATATGTCATAAAAATGGAACCATATAATATGTAGCCACTTATGTCTGGATGCTTTCACTTTATATGTTTTTGAGGTTCATCCATAGCATAGTATATGTCAGTAATTTGTTCCCTTTTTTTGGCTGAATAGTATTCCATTATATGGACCTACCTCATTTTGTATACCCCGTTTACAAGATCATGGACATTAAGACTGTTTCCAGCTTGGTGCTACAGGAATAATGTTATACATATTCACTCACAAGTCTTTGTGTGGACATATAATTTTACTTCTTTCAGGTAAATATCTAGAATGAGATTGCTGGATCCTATGGTAGCTGTATGTTTAACTTTTTAAGAAACTGCCAAACTGTTTCCCCACATGGCTGTACTATTTTTACATTCTCACCAGTAATGTATGAGGGTTCACATTTTCCATATTCTGACTAACATCTATTATTGTCTGTCTTATTTATTATAGCCATTCTAGTAGGTATGAAATGACATCTCCTTGTGGTTTGGATTTACATTTCCCTAATAATTAATGGTGTTGGGCAGCTCATAGCATTTTGAAATTGCAAGTTCCTTACTTTACAAATTAGGAGCTTGACAGCTAGAGAAATGACTGATCTAAGGTCACCCAGAAATTTAGTGCCAAAAATAGAACACACCTCTACTGGCTTTTTATTTAGTGTTTGTTTTTCTCTATGAAGCAAAAACATAACCATTTATAAAGAAAGTTTATAACATCCTCTAAGCAGAAATCAGGATCTATATCTGTCACCATATGCAGTACAGTTTTCATGTAATCTTTACATTTCTTTCCTCTTGATGTATAGATTTAGATTATGTTTTATGTCCCATAAATATCTGAGTAAGAGAATGACTGAATGAACGCCAATAAATGTTAAATCACAATATACATCTGAGGAAAAGCCAACAATGTTAAAAAGAATTTACACAATATGTATGTGAAAGTATGTTATATCCCTTCAATCAACAGGTAAGTAATTTCCTCTTACTCCCAAATTGAATGCGTGCTCACCACCCCCACTTACACATTCTGATGAAACTTTCACCATGAGCAAGGGAGAGAGGGAGAGAGCTAGAGGGGCAGAAGGAGGAGAGAGAGAGTCTTAACCAAGCTCCATGCTTAGCACAGAGTCTGATGTGGGGCTCAGTCCCACAACCTGAGCCAAAATCAAGAGATGGATGTTCAACTGACTGAGCCACCCAGGCACCCCACTTTTCATTGTCTCTTAATTGTATTATAGCAGTAGCATCCAAACTGCCTTTCCTGCTACAAGTTTACTCCAACTCCTGCTCATTGGTGTAATAAATACCTGAAATCATTTCCCTACTTTTAAAACTGCCTTTGTAGGGGCACCTGGGTGGCTCAGTAGGTTAAGCATCTGACTTTGTCTCAAGTCATGATCTTATGGTTTGTGAGTTTGAGCACCGCGTCGGGCTGTATGCTGACTGCTCAGAGCCTAGAGCCTGCTTCGGATTCTGTGTCTCCTTCTCTCTCTGCCCCTCTCCCAACTCATGCTCTGCCTCTCTCTCTCTCTCTCTCTCAAAAATAAACATTACCAAAAATATTAAAAATAAATAAAAATAAAACTGCCTTTGTCTACTACTGTTCTTAAAGTCCAAGTTATTCAGCATGGCATACAAATCTTTGCCACATGTTAGGTGGGTCTGAAAGGCAAACTAAGCAGCCTGGAGATAATGGGTGAGCTAGCATCATCAAGAAAATCTCTATTCTGAGATAAATTTTCACTTTAGCCAATAGCACCACTTAAACTTTCCTGAGATGTAATCCTAGATTTGCAAAGCCTTTCTAAGAAGGAAAGAAAGAAAGAAAGAAAGAAAGAAAGAAAGAAAGAAAGAGAAAAAGGAAAGGAAAGAAGGAAGGAAGGAAGGAAGAGGAAAGGAAGGGAGAAAATTAATTGTTCCTGTTTGGACTGTTTAGGTGGATAATGTGAACACTTTCTGACATAGCACAGTCTAATTCCCATCCCCCGTTTCCTATTGTTTTTCTCTGTAACCATCCCTATTTGGAGAACCACCACTTTGACCCAGCACCATTGGGATAAATCCAGTGCTTTCTGAGGTAGGTAAACTGAAGCTTAATGTTTTTCTGAGTTCACAGAGGCAGAAACCCTGCTAATATTTTTGTTCTTGAGCAAGGTAATCCAGACTCTAGAATGACTCATTTACTATGTTCACATGCATTTTCACAAATATTAATATGGATTAATGCATCAACTCCCACTTGGCATGAGTTTACAATTTGTTAAGAGCAACTGCAAATTAGATTGTGACAGAAGCTCTGTCTGTGCAGAAAAAAACCATGCTCTTTCCAACTTCTGGAAAATGTAGTGTTACAGACGGGCCAAGCTAGATTACTACCTAAAGTCACAATATATTTCTGCCTACTCTTAATTTGTCATACTTATTATAGATTCTTTAAGAAATACCTCTAAATTCTATTTTTGCAACACATCTGATCGACCATTTTGAACACTATTAGGTGTGATTTCATTTTTGCCAGTTAGTGGCTTTTTCACATCTTTAAATGACTTGCAGACTTTGCAAAATACTGAATAACATAGAAATTTGGTGAAAATTTGTAACAATACTTCTTATGCAAACCTTACAGAAATATAATTATATGTATAAATATATTTAGGTATCATGTAAACTTGAGATATAGTTTTATATTTTTGTAGACATTCCAGATGGTAGAACACCTAAGCATCTTTAAATATTTTTTTAAGCCATGGCATAAACAGTTTTTGCTGGCATTCTAGAAACCCACACGTTTTATTAGCATATGCCTCCCTGTCATATTTTAACAGTCCCTAATAATAACCAAAACAGTTAGCACATAAATAGCTTTTATAAGCCAAACTATAATGTGGAGAGAAATTGTGGCAACAAGAGCACTGAAAAAGTGTCAGGACATTACTGTTTCTAGTCTTGGCTTTTGCATGGACTGTGTGACCTTTGACAAATTACCTCTACTTCCTGGGCCTCCATTTATTTATCTCCTATATGAGAAGTGTCACCAGCAGAGTTTCTTGAAAACAAAGTTAAGGATAAAAGCCTACATGCAAGCAGTTTATTTGAGAAATGATCCCAGCGAGCAGAAGTGAAGGACAAGAGGAGTGAGACAAGGAAGGAGAAGAAGCCCATAGAAGGATCTGTATGATACCAAGTTGGTCGCAGGTGCTCAGAACCTTCTGGGAGCCTCATAAAATGAGCAGACCCAGAGCAGTCCACCTGGGAGACAAGAGGGAGAAGAAAGGTTTTATTCATCAGCTGAGAGCCTCATCAGTCAAGCATGGCTCTAAGGGTGCTAACAGTCCCCCATTTAGAGTTCGCACTTGCTTGAACGCAGTGTGTCAGAGATGTCAGAGAAGCCCTGGTCAGGAAATGAGATGTGTGAGGAAAAGTCTGAAACAAAGTGCTCTCAAGTTGCACTGAAAGCAAGCAGATCAAAGCCTGCACAGAAGTGGTCACCTTCACAGTGACTGGAGTAAAAGCAAAGCCAAGACATTTGAAACAGTGCGTAACAGGTGCATGATACAAGACAGTTGGTCAACACACTTTCAAAAATGTTCCAGCTCTAATAATATTTAACACTAATATTGATAACTCCCATCTGTTAGTTTCTACTAAATAGGTAACTCTGTTTACAGTGTTATCTAATTTTTGGCGCACAATGGTCCTTTAAACATATATTGGTATTTCCATTTTGTAGATGAGGAAACTAAATCTAGAACAGTTAAGAAATTTTCCTAAGGCAAGGTTCTTCAACCTAAAAACTTGTGACACTTTGGGCCAGTTAATTATTTGTTAGGAAGTAGGAGGGTGCTGTCTTGCACACTGTAGATAGTTTAGCATCATCTTTGGCCTCCACCCACTAAACGCCAATTGTACCCCTGCAATGGTGAGAATCAGAGATGTCTGCCAAGTGCTCTCTGGCAGGCAAAATCACCTGTAATTAAGAACCACTGGCCTAATGTCACAATGTCAATAAGCAACATATGTGCATTGTGAATACAGAAATGACTATGAAATTCACTTGAAGCACAAAAGTGTCCCTTTTACTATCTGATTAATCCAGCCTAGAGAATTAAAGCTCTGAGGGACTCAAATAGTTGAAAACAAATCAGTTCTCAAACATTGTTTGAGTAAATGCAAAGATAGAGACACAGAGTTATTAATAAGAATCCTGAAGTAAGACATAGATGTCCTCACACTCCTAACAATATGGGAAATTAATGGAGTCCAACACACTGTATATTGTTTAGACTAGATCAGAATTACTCCACAAGACACCATAGTAATTGATTCTTATCACCTTGGTAATCAAAATTAAACAGAGGCTGAGATCAGAACTTTTATTAATCCCTATACATGCACATATGTACAAAATGAGTTATTAATAAAGTAAATAGTTGGTATTAATATCTGCTTTCTCTTTCCTAGGTCAGGAAACAGGAAGTCAATATGTTTCTAAGATCCTAAGCAATACTTACCTCCTCTCCTCCAGCAAAAAGTAGAGTTTTAGGTTTCAGTAGTCCCTTTTAGGGAATGTGCGAGGTGGTCCTGGAGTAAAAGATGGAGGGTACCAGTGGTATTGAAATGAGGAGGAGGTCAGACTGAGGAGATAAAGGAGAAAAACAGGAGTATCTGATTTTCCTAAATGCAGGACAGCCTTGCCTGCTCAGAAGAGATATTACAGATGGGGCAATTCCAGCAAGATACACTGCAGCCTTAAGAGTATGGGTGAAGATTTCTGGAAGGGTTTGCAGTCAAAACTCAACTGAGATCAGACTTCCTGACAACAAAGGTGGTGAGGAGGGTAAGTTTGGAGTAGACCTAGCTTGATTTAAAAAAATAATTAATATGACAATTTTCATGCCTTGGAATTAGAAGTGGACAAATACTCACACTTAACCACATATATTTAAAGTGTAAATACTGCTCATTCCAGGTTGACATTATAAACAAATCATGTGGCCATATTTATAAAGTCTAAGTTTAAAAGCTTCTTTAGCTATTGTTAAATACCTGGTACAGTGGTCTGTATGATCTATCTAACCATAACAGGCAAAACTCTGGGACAAATTAGGGGTGAAGTAAAGTAAACAACCCCCTCATCTGAATGCTGCTATAGCCATGCTCATTTTTTTATGATAGTTACATATCTTTTAAATTTAATTTAATTTAATTTAATTATTTAATTCAGAAGTGGAATCATTCATTCAACAAATACAAAAAAGAACTTGCTGTGTGCTAGGCATCAGGATGGAGGCTGGGATTTAATGTTGAGAAAAACAGACACATTCACTGTACTCATGGCTCTTAGACTGCTAGGTGGGCTGGTGGACACCTGTAAAATAATCACACAGACAAATATAAAATTATGGTTTTATAAATGAAGGTTATAGAGTGGCAGGAGAATTAAAATATGAAGGCTTTACTTTTTCAGAAGTCAAGGAACATTTGCTCCAAGACATGATGAGAACTGAAGTCATAAATAGAAATTAAATAGGCATAGAAGGGAGGGTGAGGAGCAGAGCTCCAAGCAAAAAGATGAACTTGTGCAGTTTCTTTTGAGAAGGAAGGAAATGGTGGGAATGAAAAAGGCCAGAGAAGTAAATAAAGATGAGAATAAACATTTTTTAATGTTTATTTACTACTGAGAGACAGAGCATGTGCATGGGAGGGGCAGAGAGAAGGGGACACACAGAATCCAAAGCAGGCTCCAGGCTCTGAGCTGTCAGCACAGAGCCCGATGCAGGGCTTGAACCCCACAGACTGCGAGATCATGACCTGAGCTGAAGCCAGACACCCAACCAACTGAGCCACCCAGGTGCCCCGAGGATAAACATTTTTAATACCATGTTAAAAGCTTGAGTCTTTAAGATATACCAGATGCCCCTTTTGAAGTGGTTTAAATTTGAGGATGAGAAGAGAGGATGGGCATAGGAAGTGACATGACCAAATGGACACTTGAGAAATGATAGCCTAAGTAATAAAGATCTATGTTATGGTCCTAGGGTTCAAGAGGAGAGCTGATAAGTGGGAGAAAAACTCACTTTCAAGGCCAAAAGAAATTGAGCAAGGGACAATAAACTATTATAATGAGTCCATTACGTGCCCTAGGAAATATTATGCAGCACTGAAGGATAAGAAATGCTCAGAACAGAGAAGCTACATTAGAAAAATGACCTAACCACCACAATTATAAAAGGTCTTCTCTTAGCATCACACCCTCCAGTTCCATCCACGTTGCTACAAAGGGCCATATTTCGTTCTTCCTCATTGCCATGTAGTGTGATGCTAAGTGAAATAAGCCATACAGAGAAAGACAGATACCATATGTTTTCACTCTTATGTGGATCCTGAGAAACTTAACAGAAACCCATGGGGGAGGTTAGAGTGGGAGAAGTTAGAGTGGGAGAGAGCCAAAGCATAAGAGACTCTTGAAAACTGAGAACAAACTGAGGGTTGATGGGGATGGGAGGGAAGGGAGGGTGGGTGATGGGTATTGAGGAGGGCACCTTTTGGGATGAGCACTGGGTGTTGTAGGGAAACCAATTTGACAATAAATTTCATATATTGAAAAAATAAATAAATAAATAAATAAATAAATAAATAAATAATAAATAAAAGGTCTTCTCACAGGTTCCTCCTGTGGCTAGAATTGTCTGTGATATTTTAGGATGTGAACATATTTTCCCCCTTTTTTTATTTGTTTTAGAATTACCATAGAAGTAATATATGTTCATTTGGAAAGTACAAATTTTAAAAGGAAGATCATCTCACCAGACTTCATAAAAACATTAAAGTACAAGTACCTACCTGAGGTAACAGAAGACACTGAGATTACTGTTTAAGTCAAGCCATAGTCACTCGAGAGAAGATGCAAAAATCCAAATCCTGAAAAAAGTACATGTGAACACCAAGTCTAGCAATGTCAGAAATAAGAATTAAAGTTAGTGGTATAATGTGGAAGACAGCCAAGACAGATTTGCCTTGAACACCAGCTGCTGTTTGAAGCTTATTAATATAGACAGGCAGGTTCTACCTGGTTCTAGCATCTAACCCAGGTTTTAAACTGTGGTTTTTTAAAACTAGTACCAGAACTACCTAAGATGTTTGTCAAAAACATACTGAAATGTACATATACACACATGTGCAAATTCCTGGTACCCTTTCCAAACTAAATGTATAAGAATCTCTGAATTTAAGATTCAGTTCATGCATTTTCAACCAGTTTAGAGGATTCTGCTGTGCACTCAAGTTCAAATATCACTGATCTGGGCTATGAAGACCATGTTACAAGAATTCCATGCCTAGTGGCTATTCAAGGAACACTGACCCACCCTGCCTATCCAAAGAGGTTCTTTTTCTCAATAATGAGAAAAAGGCAATTAAGGTCCATAAGCTCTGGTCCCTTCCTCCATTTTACCCTTCTCAAAGCCCAAAGTCTACTAGTGTATTTTATCAATTCCATTAAAAACTTTGGATCATCAATCTTTTACAAGTAAATTCAATTATAAAGCTTAGTGGAATACAATTTAGCTTCAGTTAAAATGTCATCTTAAAACATGAAATACTCCACCAAAAAATTGCTAAAACTAATACATGAACTCAGCAAAGCCACAGGATATAAAAGCAACGTGTAGAAATCTGCTGAATTTCAGGGGCGCCTGGGTGGCTCAGTCGGTTAAGTGTCCGACTTCAGCTCAGGTCATGATCTCATGGCTTGTGGGTTTGAGCCCCATGTCAGGCTCTGTGCTGACAGCCTGGAGCCTGCTTTGGATTCTGTGTCTCCCTCTCTCTCTGACCCTCCCCCATTCATGCTCTATCTCTCACTGTCTCCAAAGTAAATAAACATTAAAAAAAAATTGAAATCTGCTGAATTTCTATACACCAATAATGAAGCAGCAGAAAAAGAAATCAAGGAATTGGTCCCATTTGGAACTGCACCAACAACAATAAGATACCTAGGACTAAATCCAACTAAAAATATAAAAGATCTGTACTCTGAAAACTAAAAAACACTTAGGAAAGAAATTGTTGAGGACACAAAGAAATGTATAAGCATTCCATACTCATGGATTGGAAGAACAAACATTGTTAAAATGTCTATACTACCCAGAGCAATCTACACATTTAATGCAATCCCTATCAAAATACCACCAGAATTTTTTCCGGAGCTATAACAAACAATCGTAAAATTCGTATGGAACCAAAAAAGACCCCAAATAGTAGCCAAAGCAATCCTGAAAAAGAAAAAACAAAACTGGAGGCATCACTATTCTGGACTTAAAGCTATATCGCAAAGCTGCAGTCATCAAGACAGTATGGTACTGGCACAAAAACAGACACATAAATCAATGGAACAGAATAGAAAACCCATAAATGGACTCACAACTATGTGGTCAACTCATATTCAACAAAGCAGTAAAGAATATCCAATGGAAAAAAAAATACAGTCTCTTCAACAAATGGTGATGGGAAAACTAGACAGCAACATGTAGAAGAATGAACTTGGACCACTTTTGTACACCATACACAAAAATCAATTCAAAATGGATGAAATATCTAAATGTGAAGCAGGAAACCACCAAAATCCTAAAGGACAACTCAGGAAGCAACCTCTTTGACCTTAGCTGGAGCAACTTCTTACTAGACACATCACTGAAGGCAAGGGAAACAAAAGCAAACATAAACTATTTGGACTTCATCAAGATAAAAATTTTCTACACAATGAAGGAAACAATCAACAAAACTAAAAGGCAGCTTATGGAATGGTAGAAGATATTTGCAAAAGGGTGTGTATCCAAAATCTATAAATAATTTATCAAACTCAACACCCAAAATACAAACAACCCAGTTAAGAAATGGGCAGAATATATGAATAGCCACTTTTCCAAAGAAGTCATCTAGATAGCTAACAGACACATGAAAAGATGCTCAGCATCACTCATCATCAGGGTAATACAAATCAAAACCACAATGAGATACCACCTGAGCCTGTCAGAAAGGCTAAAATTAACAACACACAAACAACAGATATTGGTAAGGATGCAGAGAAAGGGAAACCCTCTTGTACTGTTGGTGGGAATGCAACTGGTGTAGCCACTCTGGAGGACAGTATAGAGGTTCCTCAAGAAACTAATAATAAAACTATCATATAATCCAGCAATTTTGCACTATTAGGTACTTACCCAAAGGATACAAAAATACAGATTTGAAGGGGTATATGTACCCCAATGTTTATAGCAGTATTATCAACAATAGCCAAACTATGGAGAGAGAACAAATGTCCATGGACTGATGAATGGATAAAGAAGATGTTATATATATATATATATATATATATATATATATATATATATATACACACACACACACACACATATATATATAATGGAATATTACTCATCCATCAAAAAGTGAAATCTTACCATTTGCAACAATGTGGATAGAGCTAAAATGTATCATGCTAAGTGAGATAAGCCAATCAGAGAAAGACAAATACCATATGATTTCTCTCATATGTGTAATTTAAGAAACAAAACAGATGGACATATGGGATGGGGAAAGCAAAAGAGAAGAGAACTGAATTTCCAATGCATGCAGTCAACAATTTTTGGGCAGTTAGGTGCTAGGTATTATTTTAGATGGCAAGGATTAGCAATTAACAAAATCTTGCTCTCACAGACCTCACATTCTAGTAATAATAAAAAGTAAATGCAATAATCTTTTAGATAGTCATAAGTCCTTGCAGAAGAATAAAACTAGAGAGCAATGGGAAAATGTCTACAAGGGGCTAAAGGAAAATGGTTTCTCAACATAAAATTCTTTGCCCAGGATTAACTATCACTCAAGTATGAGGGCAAAATAGATATTTTCCAACATTTTCCAATATTTCCAATATGTTTCCAATATTAAACAGAAGAGGGACCCTATTGGCTTATATAACTGGTAAGAAAATATATCATGCAAGCATGACTGTATCCAGAATCTCAACTATCATCATTGGGTTTCTCTCTCTCTCCTATATCCACCTTTTTTTTCTATCTTGTGGGATTATTCTCTATGCCACTGAATACATCCCTCTTCCATGTCATAGAAGGAGGAAGCATCATGGAAATTACTCTGACTCTATATCATCCCACTTGTAAAAACAAAATTACATCAGTATATATAAAATCCCTGGAAAGACTCTAATTAGCCTGAAATCATACACCCATCTCTTTTTTAAAAATCTGTGCTCCAGGTGATGTTGTACTATGACTGGCCAGACATAAATCAGATACCCATGTCCATGATCATTGGCATAGAATATAGTGATTTACAGTAGCCCCATAAAGATTATATCAAATGGCTAGTGATAGAGGAGGAATTTTCTTTAAAAAAAGTGTGTTATTCCCAGAAGATAGAAGAGATACCAAGCAACCAAAGTAACAGTAATGCACTATGCCATCTATTTATCCTCTCTGAAAAAATTCTGGAGAACATAATTCTGCAAAACAAAAACAAACAAAAAAGCAGAATAAAATCCAACAAGAAATACAAGAGCAAGAAAAGAAACAAGCAAAATGTGTAGTTCCATCCAAATAATTGTTTTAATTGTTGATAATATATTTATGAAGTAAAATGTAATTAAGTAAAATGCAATTAATATATGTATAAATTATTTTTATATATTTTATTATATAAAAAATATAAATTGTTAAGGAAGAAGTTCTAAAAGTGGAATAAGCATTTTTAAAAAACTGAAAAATTCCATCTGATTTAGGATTGTTGTGTGGGAGAAGAGGATCAAGAACAAAGAAAAGGTGTCCCCAAAATATAATCTTATTTGCATGTATAAGAAGGGAAAAGCTTCATGAATATTCTCCAATTATCTATATTAATAGAAAATGTTTAAATATACATACATTGACATTTAAAAAGTAACACTAAAATATGGTTTCAAAGATGGTTTATATCTTCATCATCTATAAAAATTTATAAAAATGCAAATGTCTGGGCCCCAACCAGAAACATTCTGATGCGGCAGGTCTGGCCTTAGACCTTAGAAACAGATTCTGTGTGTGTGTGTGTGTGTGTGTGTGTGTGTGTGTGTGCGTGTGTGTGTGTGTGTGTGGTTTTTGTTTTTGTCTTTTCAAGTTATACATGGGATTCAAATGGGTCACTAAAACCACTGCAATAATAGAAATAAGATTAAGGGGCACCTGAATGACCCAGTCAGTTGAGCATCTGACTCTTGGTTTAGGCTCAGATCATGATATTGTGGTTCTTGAGATCAAGCCCTGAGTTGGGCTCCACACTGACAGCACAGAATCTGCTTGGGATTCTCTCTCTCCTCTTTCTCTTCTCCTTCTTCCACTCATACTCTCTCTTTCAAGATAAATAAACTTTTAAAAAATAAATAAGATTTAGAGCTTCTAAATAGAAGGGGGGAAATATCAATCCAGGACAAGTCAGAAAAAGATAGACAAATGACTTAAAGATAGACAAATAATAGGACTTCCAGGGAAGATGATGGAGTAGGAGGGTCTTAGGTTCACTTCATCCCATGGATACACCTGCATAACACCCACAGTATAGTAACCGAGAAAGCAACCCAAAGACTGGCAGAACAAACTCTCCACAGCAAAATGTGGAGAAGAGGTCACATCAAAGAGGGTAGAAAGGGAAGGGATGTAGTCAGGAGCTAAATGGATCCATAAGACTGTCCACAGAAGGGAAGGATGCCATAGGCAAGGAGAGGGGAGAGGAGCAGGCCCCATAACAGGCACCTCAGGCATGGCAGGCCCACACCAGGAATACAAATCCCCAAAACATTTGGTTTTGAAAACCAAAGGGGCCTAAATTCACATGTTCCTACAATCAGTGAGGCTTCACACCTGGAACTTTAAAAATCAGCAGACTGGGCTCTGGGAGAGCTAGGAGAGCCATAGAAAATTGAGTTCCTGCCCTTAAAGAGATAGAACAACAAACAGTCCCACTGAGATACAGCATAGAAGCAACAGCTTGAAAAATACCTGATTATCTGGGAAGTAGATTTGTTTCCTAATCTCAGACTGTGTGTGCTGGAAGGGCAGAGATCTTCGAGAGACTTTTCCAAGAACAAAAGAACTGGTGGGTGCCATTTTTCTCCCCCAAGCCCAGCCCAGACACAGGACATCTGAGGGAACCAGCCCAGCATGAACACTCTCCACCCAGCTTGCTAACAGCACACCCTGCACCCATACTCTTCTACAGCCTGTTCTCTCCCTCCCAGCCTTGGAAGTTTTCCCAGGTGGCTGCAAGTCCCTTCCCTTAGCAGACCAGCTCAGACCTTCTTTGCACCATGCACCCTGCCTCTGCATTCTCCTGAAGACCCACCCCATCCAACACACCCTTGGCAGGAGTCCATCCAATTTGGAACCACAAGGTGGCAGTATGCAAGCAGCGCCAACAGGGGTTAGCATCACCCCAAGGTGGCTCCAGTCCCAGGAAGAAAGGAAGAAGACCATATATATCAGTTCAACTGTGGCTTCACCAATAGGCTCAGAGCAGACATCTGATCTGACTACAGGCTCCACACACCAAAGAAAACTTCTTGAAGACAACACTGAGAAGGCACCTTGCAGTTCAGTGCTACCACAGTTCTGCCAAATGTCTGGTCTGATTCAACTCATGCCCAAGGTGGCCCCAGACTGGGCCACAAACAACAAAGGAACCAAATCCAGCCTTTATCAGGCAGAGACAGGCATTGCAGACAACGGGACTGAAGGCAAACATGGCTCAACCACAACAATAGGGTGCATGCAACACACATAAAAGACACCCCTGAAGCACCACGTTCTGGTGAACAGGGATGTTGCATTTAGGACACTATAGGACCCCTTCATAAGGCTACTATTTTCAAGAGGAGTAGATGTAGCTGACTTTCCTAACACATAGAAACATATACAGAGAGTTAGACAAAATGAGAAGATGAAGGAATATGTTCCAAATGAAAATCACAGCAAGAGAGCCAAATGAAACAGAGATAAGTAATATGCCTGATAGCGAATTTAAAGTAATGGTCATAAAGATAGTCAGTGGACTTGAGAAGACAGTGGAGGATCTCAGTAAGACCTTCAACAAAGATAGAAAACATAAAAAAAGAACAAATCAGATATGAAGAACTCAATAACTGAAATTAAAAATACACTAGAGGGAACAAACAGTAGTCTAGAGAAAACAGAAGAAAGGATCAGCAGGCTGGAGGACAGATTAATGTAAAGCTATCAAGCCTAACAGGAGAGAGAAAAAATAATAATAATAAGTAAACATAGATTAAAGGAAATCAGTGACACCAACAAGCATAATAACATTTGCATTTATAGAGATCCCAAAAGGAGAAGAGAGAGAAACAGGTGCAGAAAATTTATCTGAAGAAATAATACATAAAAATTTCCCAAATTTGAGGCAGGAAACAATAATCCAGATCCAAGAGATACAGAAAGCCCCCAGCAAAGTCAACCCGAGGAAGTCCACACCAAGACACATAGTGACTAAAGTGGCAAAAATAGTGACAAAGAGATAATTTTTAAAGCAGCAAGAGAAAAGAAAATAATTCCTACTAGGAAAACCCCATAAGACTATCAGCGGATTTTTCAGCAGGCAAAAAGGGAGTGGCATTATATTCAAGAGTGCTGAGAGAAAAACAATTCCGCAACCAAAAATACTCTATCCAGCAAGCCTATCATTCACAATAGGAGAGATAAATAGTTTCCCAGACAAACAAAAACTAAAAAAATTTTATCACCACTAAATCAGTATTACAAGAAATGTGGAGTGGAAAGGAAAGACCACAAGCAGGATTTTAAAAAGAAGGAACACAAAAGCAGTAAAATTAAGTATATCTATAAAAATCAGTCAAGGCATTCACAAAATAAAACAATGTAAAATATGACACCAAATACCTAAGACATGGTAGGGGAAAGGAATAAAAATTTAGTGTTTTTAAATGGGTTCAAATTTAAGCTACCATCAACTTAATATAGACTGCTATATGCATAAGATGTTATATACAAACCTAATGATAATCACAAATCTAAAACCAGTAATAGATACACAAAAAGTAAAGAGAAAGGAATCCACATATATTACTAAAGAAACACAGCAAACCATGAGAGAACAGAGCAAGAGAAGAAAGAAACGGAGAAGAACTACAAAGACAATCATAAAACAACTAAAGAAATGGCAATAAGTAAGTACCTATCAATAATTACTTTTAATGTAAATGGACTAAATGCTCCTATCAAAATACATGAGTTGATAGAATGGATAAAAAGCAAGACCCATCTATAAGCTGCCTACAAGAAATTCATTTCAGACCTAAAGAAAAATGGATTGAAAGTGATGGAATGGAAAAGCATTTACCATACAAACGAAAATGAAAATAAAGCCAGAGTAGCAATACTTATATCAGACAAAATAAACTTTAAAACAAAGACTGTAAAAAGAGACAAAGAAGGACACTACATAATCATAGAGGATACACTTCAACAAGAAGATATAACAAGTGTAAACATTTCTACACCCAACACAGATGCACCCAAATACATAAAGCAGCTAATAACAAACATAAAGGAGATAACCAATAATAATACAATAATGGTAGGGGACTTGAACATCTCATTTACATCAATGGACAGATCATCCAAACAGAAAATCAAAAAGGAGACAGTAGTTTTGAATGACACACTGGATCAGATGGATCTAATAGATATATTTAGACCATTCCATTCTCAAACAGCAGAATACACATTCTTTTCAAGTGTGCGTGGAACATTATCCAGAATAGATCACATGTTAAGCAACAAAACATGTCTCAACAAATTCAAAAAGACTGAAATCATACCATGCATCTTTCCAACCACAATGCAATGAAACTAGAAATCAACCACAAGAAAAAATCTGGAAAAAACACAAAGACATGGAGATTAAGTAACATGCTACTTTATAAAAAGCAAATGGGCCAACCAAGAAATCAAAGAGGGAATTTTTAAAAAATACATGAAGACAAAATAAAATGAAAATACAACAGTCCAAAATCTTTGGGATACAGCAAAAGCTGTTCTAAGAAGGAAATTTACAGCAACACAGACCTACCTCAAGAAGCAAGAAAATCTCAAATAAACAACCTGACCTTATACCTAAAGAAACCAGAAAAATAAGAACAAACAAAACCCAAAAACAGAAGGCAGGAAATAATAAAAGATTAGAGTAAAAATAAACAACACAATAGAAAAAAAACAATAGAACAGATGAATAAAACCAGGAGATGTTTCTTTCAAAAGATCAACAAAATTGATAAACCTTTAGTGAGGCTCATTAAAGAGAGAGAGAGAGAGAATGAGGACTCAAATAAACAAAGTCAGAAATGAAAGAGGAAAGATAACAGCCAAAAACACAGAAATACAAAGGATTGTAAGAGAATATTATAAAAAATTATATGCCAAGAAAGTAGACAACCTAGAGAAATAGATAAATTCCTAGAAACATGTAACCTCCCAAAATTGATTCAGGAAAAATAGAAAATTTGAACAGGCTGATTACCAGCAGTAAAATTGAATCTGTAATTAAAGAAACAAACAACAACAACAAAACCTCCCAACAAACTTAAGTCCAGAACCATATGGCTTCACCCGTAAATTCTACCAAACATTTAAACAAGAGTTAATACCTATTCCTATCAAAAAATAAAAGATGAAGTAAGGAAAGCTTCAAAATTCATTCTACAAGGCCATCATCATGCTGATAACAACACTAGATAAAAACACTATAACAAAAGAGAATTACAGGCGAATATCTCTGATGAACATAGATGCAAAAATCCTCAACAAAACATTAGCTAACAAAACCCAGCAATACATTTAAAAAATCATTCACCACAATCAAGTGGGATTTATTCCTGGGATGAAAGAGTGGCTCATTATTCACAGATCAATCAACATAACAAATCCCATCAACAAGAAAAAGGATAAAAAACATATGATCATCTCAATAGATGCAGGAAAAGAATTTGACGAAGTACAACACCTATTTATGATAAAAATCCTCAACAAAGAATGTTTAGAGGGAGCACACCTCAACATAATAAAGGCCATATTGAAAACCCCACAGCTAACATCACACTTAATGGTGAAAAACTGAGAGCTTTTCTTCTAAGATCAGAAATAAGACAAGGATGTCAACTCTCACCACTTTAATTAAATATAGTACTTGGAAGTCCTAGCCACAGCAATCAAACAAGTAAAAGAAATAAAAGGCATCTAAGTTGGTAAGAAAGAAGCAAAACTTTCACTATGTGCAGATGACATGATACTATCTATAGAAAACCTTAAAAACTCCACCAAAAAATTACTAGATCTGAATTTAGTAAGATTACAGGATACAAAATCAATATACAGAAACCCACTGCATTTCTGTACACTAATAATAAAGTAACAGAAAGAGAAATGAAAAGTCCAGTTTACAACTACAATAGAAATAATAAAATACCTAAGAATAAACTTAACCAAAGAGATGAAAGACCTTACTCTGAAAACTATAAAGCATTGATAAAATAAAATGAAGTTGACAGAAGCAAATGGAAAGATATTCTATGCTCATGGATTGAAAGAACTATTGTTAAAATATACATAATACCTAAGGCAATCTACAGTTTTAATGCAATCACTATCAAAATTCCAACAGCATTTTTCACAGAACTGGAACAAATAATCCTAAAATTTGTATGGACCCCCAATAGCCGAAACAATCTTTAAAAAAGAACAAAACTGGAAGTATCGCAATCCCAGATTTAAAGATATAATACAAAATAGTAGTAATCAAAAAACATGGTACTTGCAGAAAAATAGACATATGGATGAATGGAACAGAATAGATAGCACAGAAATAAATCCATGATTATAGGATCAATTAATCTTCAACAAAGGAAGAAAGAAAGCGAAGGGAAAAAGAGTGTCTTCAACAAATGGTGCTGGGAAACCTGGACAGCTACATGCAAAAGAATGAAACTGGACCACTTTGCTACACCATACACAGAAATAAACTCAAAGGGATTAAGCATATAAATGTGAGACCTGAAACCATAAAAATCCTAGAAGAGAGCACAAGTAGTAATGTCTCTGACATAGGTCCTAGTAACATTTTTCTAGATACATTCCCTGAGGCAAGAGAAATAAAAGCAAAAATAAACTATTGGGACTACAACAAAATAAAAAGCTTATGCATAGCAAAGGAAACAACCAATAAAACTAAAAGACAACCTATTGAATGGGAGAAGATATTTGCAAATGACATACCTGGTAAAGACTTAGTATCCAAAATATATAAAGAACTTATACAGCTACACACACACACACACACACACACACACACACACACACACACACGATCCTATTAAAAATGGGCAGAAGATATAAACAGACATTTCTCCAAAGAAGACAAACAGATGACCAACAGACACATGAAAGGATGCTCAACATCACTAATTATGAGGGAAATGAAAATCAAAACTGCAATGAGATTACACCTCACACCTGTCAGAATGGCTAAAATAAAACCACAAGAAACAATAAGTGTTGGGGAGGAGAAAAAGCAGTGTAGAGAAAAAGGAATCCTTGTGCACTGTTGGAAATGCAAACTGGTGCTGTTACTGTAAAAAAAGCAAACAAACAATACAGAGCTTCTGCCAAAAGTTACAAAAATAGAACTACCCTATAATCCAGTAATCGTACTACTCAGTATTTACCCCAAAAATAAAAAAGCTCTAATTCAAAGGGATACATGCACCCATATTTATTGTAGCATTATTTGCAATAGCTAAATTTAGAAGCAAAGTGTCCCTTAATAGATGAATGAATAAAGAATATATGGCATATATATATATATATATATATATATATATATATATATGGTATATATACACACACACACACAATGGAAAATTATTCAGCCATAAAAAAGGATGAAATCTTGTCATTTGCAACAACACAGATGGAGAGAGTATAACAGTAAGGGAAGTAAGTTAGAGAAAGACAAATATCATATGATTTCATTCATATGCAGAATTAAGAAATAAAACAAGCAAAGGGAAAAAAACAGAGAAATAGAGAGAGAGAAACCAAGAAACAGACTCTTAAATGTATGGAACAAACTGGTGATTACCAGAGGGAAGGTAGGTGGGCAATGAGTAAAATAGGTGATTAAAAATTACACTTATCATGATGAGTGCTGAGTAACAAATAGAACTGTTGAATCATTAAATTTTACACCTGAAACTAATAGAACACTGTATGTTAACTATATTGGAATCAAAATTAAAAACTTAAAATATTTACAGTATTCTCAAATAGCTACAACATATTTACAAAGATTAATCATGTAATAGGCCACAGAGAAATGTCAATACACTACCAAATGGAGAAATAGTAAAGTTCACACGGTCAATCCATAAAGCAATAAATCTAGAAATTAACATAACAGGATTGTCATTAACCTCTTGCCAGACTTGGAGTCTCAGCAACAACCTATAACACTGATGTGGGGATTCTCCCCTCCAGCCTCCCACTAGGAGTTCAAGGCCCTGACTCCCTATTCTTGATCACGATGGAGTGATCTGAAAGAAGAGGATGTGAATATGGGTTAAATATGAGATAGAGCAAAGAATCCTTGAGCATGGAGATTCTCACTCCTGCTGGATGAGGTATGAATGTTTTTCACCCAGAACTAATGAGAAGAATAGTTAGCGTACCCTGGGACACAAATATTTCATTCAAAGAAAACTGGACATGTTGCAGATAATGTTCACTTTTCTAAGCATGCCATTTTTAGTGAGAAAATTATATTAAATTTACTTATATATTCACTGTGTGGCTTAAAGTAGAAGGCAGAAAGGGAGGAGACATGAAGCAAAAGGCATAGCCTGGGACAGATTCCGTGAAGCTGTTGAGAGTGCTAAGCCTAGTTCAGCTGGCCTCAGCTTCTCCTGGATCCACTCTCCCTCATCTGCATGCTCAGTTATGCCATGGTTGGCAACAACCCCAGTCAATGACCTGCTGGCATCAGTATTTTTACTTCTGCTCCATGAATCTCTTCTCAAATGTGTCAGCTTCTTGCCGAACCGTCTCTGCCTTTCTGGAAAAAGGGAAATTGACTCTACCCTAAGAATATTGCTTCCCTTTCAGCCTTCTCAAAAGGAGGCTGATTTTTCTCCCACAGAACTTCTATGAAGTCTAGAGTCGGGTGAATGTCCTTCATGCTTCTCATTGCAACTTTCAAGCATTTGTCCTACCTCTTTCCTAAAAACCCATAGCTTTGAATTCCAGGTTTTCAAATTAACCCTCTACATCATCATTTTTGCTGTCATCTAGAGGTTCCCAGGTCATCCCCTTCATTTCTCAATAATTTTAGCCTGGTTCACTGTCTCTCTGTAATACTACTCCTTTCTCAATTTTTGGTGATGTCATTGTACACATAAATAATTCTTCCAGCACTCTATCCTGTTATTACTTGAATTTCTTTCCTATAATAATCTTCCCACACTACTTCAGCTGCTCTTTCTCGCTGACAGACTTCAGACACTGCCACTGCTCCATAATTTCAATTTCATGCATCTCTCTGACCACAATCTCCTATCTTGCCAGCTCACTTCCTATTGTCTCCCAAATCCAGTAATCTTTTGATCCTACCAAGACTTGCCAGCCATTAATCCTACCACTCTTTCACTGTCCCTCGCTCTCCCTAATGTTCTTAGTCTCCCCCTCACCCAGCTTAGATTACATAGTTAATTCTGATCATTGCTGCCTGTTTACATCTTTTACTTCATTGCCCTTCTCTCATGGTCTTGAAGTTGCTTGGTGAAATTTATACCCCTGGCTGTACCTAATCCTCTGCCTACCCTAAATCTGAACACATGAAGCTGAACATGACTGGAGAAAAATGCAATTCCACACATGACTCCTCTTACTTTAGAAGTCGAGATCATGATCCTCAAATGGTACCTTAATATTGCCAGACAAACCATATATCTTGGGTCTACCAATTCTCCTATACTCCAAGAGAGCTATTTCACATTTTCTTCTCTCATGGAAATCCTACCAACATCTTTTCTTCAAACATCAGTCTCAGTAGAAAACCTGCTTCCTATGTTATGGAGGATTTGAAATAATCAAAAGAGAATATTCAGAAACTTTTACCATCACATCTACACTCACCTGCCTCCTCACCTGTAAGCATAATAAACTTTCAAGCACCCATCTAAAACTAATTCTTCCACAAGTTCACTAGATACCACCCTTTTCCACATACTCAGACAATGTTCTAGAAATTCTTTCCTTTCTCTCCTGCATGAATTTTTTTACTCTCTTAATTTCATATCATCTTTCAAAGATGCTATTATTTCTCCTGTGTGAAAAAAAAAATCTTTTCCTCTTCCCCCATAACTATCATCCCATTTTCTCTGCTCTCCTTTGAAGAAATCCCCCCTCAAAAGTTGTTGGTGCTTACTGTCTTCAAGTTCTCTCCCTTTTGTTCTTAAACTCATGCCAATCAGGCCTTATCCCCACTCAATACCCTCAATGACCTCCAGATTGCTAAAGCCAATGGTCAATCTGCATGAAGAAGGGAGTGACACACTTTGTTCACATGGCTTTCAGGACATCATAGTTCTTTGGTTTTTTGGTTTGGTTTTCACTGTATCACTCATTTATCTTCTATCCTTTGGTTATTTCTCCTCTGTTCATTGATCTTTTAATAGTAGCGTGCCCCAAGGCTCAATCTTTAGTCCTCTCCTCTATCTACACTCATTCCTGTGGTGATCACATACATTCCCACAATTCTAAATACCTTCAATACACTGATGACTCTTGGATTTGTGTCTCTAACACAGATGTTGCCTCAAAACTCCAGACTAGTCCATCCTACTATATTATAAACAGCTCCTTTAGATATATAATAAATATCTCAAATTCAGTATGTCTGAAACCAAACTCCTGATACCAACAATCTCAGTCAGCTCAAGGTGCCATAACAAAATACAATAGACTAGGCTTAAATAACATGAATTTATTTCTCACAGTTCTGAAGACTGGAAGTCCAAGATAGGATGCCAGCAGAGCCAATGTCTGGTGAGAGCTCTCTCCTTAGATTGCAGATGCCCACCTCTTATTGTGTCTTCTCATGATCTTTCCTCAGTGTGTGCAAGTGAGGAGAGATAAAGAAGCAAACTGTATAGTGTCTTTTATTATAAGGGCACTAATTCCTACATGAGGGCCCCACTCTCATAACTTCATCTAAACCTATTTACTTCCTGAGGTCCCATCTCCAAATACATTCACATTGGGGGTTAAGGCTTCAACACATAAATTGGAGGAGAAGGGACAATAATCAATCCATAGTACCATCCCCTAAACCTTCTCCACCCTCAGTCTACTACCATTGATTGTATAACAATAGCATCATTTAAGTTAATGGAGCCAAACATCTTGGATTTATCCTTGAGTTGTTGTTTTTTTTTTTTTCTCAGCATGGACATCCAGTGCAGGAAAATCCTTTTTCTTCTACCTTCAAAATATACCCATAATAAAATCAGTTCTCAACAACTCTCTACCACCTTAGTCCAAGCTTCTGTTCTATTTCACTTCCTAACAAATTTTTATCTTACTCCTTCTTCTCCACCATCTATTTCACAACAGAGTGATCCTTTTAAATCATGTCAGATCTTACTCTCATCTCCTTCAAGTTTTTGTTTAATCTTAATTTTTAACGAGTTCTACCTAGACCACCCTATTTAATATTACAACCTTCTACACCAGATATATTACATCTCTCCTTTACCCCATTCTGCTTTTACTTAACATCTTCTAACATATTGTATAATTTATTAAATGCTATGTTTACTGTTGGTTGTCTGCCTTGATTAGAAGGTAGAGTCCACAAGAACAGTAAATAATTCTATTTTGTTCAGTGATGTCTAAAACAGTATCTGGAACAGTGTCTTAGACATAGTAAGTGCTCAATAAATATTTTTGGGCAAATTGGTAAATTAATTCTATTCGTTCTTTTATTAACAAATAATGGTAAGCATTTGAGCAACTGTTCGTGACAGTACTTGATTAAATGTTAATTGCCATTGTTTATTAGATGCCTACCATGTGCCAAACACCCTGTTGGACAGCTTACAAACTTTATGTATAATTTGGATAAAAATCCTGAAAGTTAGGTCTTACTATCAACAATTTACAGATGAAGAAACAGAGAATCCAAGAAGTTATTATGGATTGGAGCCAGATATATCTCCAAAACTTCATGCTCTTTCTGCTACAAGATGCTCCTTCTGCTTTCAGTTTATTTGTTTCACCTTTTTGGAAATGTAGAGTACAATGTAACCAAAAAGTCAGAGCCATGAATTTATTTTCATCTCTTGTCTGATTCCTTTTCTACCACAAAACCATAACTCAAGCTGCTGATTATGTCTCCACATGTCAAATAAAGAAGTATCTATAAGTGCATATTATTCCACAGTACTGAAGTCAAAGGAAAATATTTTACAAAAACTAAACATTAGGTCAGAAAGAAAAAAATCCAACAGACTTTTAAACATCAATGAAGCTGAAAGGTAGCCCATCTGTAATGGGAGAAAATTTTTCATTTCTCCATCTTGCTTTAGAATAGAAAAATAAGACATATTTTGTCAAATTATATAATTTTCAAAACCAAAAAGCCTTTCATGGGTGAAGGCCAAACAATGTTAAAAATTTATAGATTTGAATACTGAATGCATGTATCAAGCAATCCTTTAAAAATGTTTAACTCCTCTCACTACATACATTTTACCTTGTATAGTCTGCAATTAGGAATATAATAAAGTAAAAAGGATTCATTATGAACACATTTTTAGGGATTAACTAGCATTAAATAAAATCTTTTCTTACATATTTGTGACCATTGTCAAATATGACTTTATTATTCTAATCTTGTCCAGTGACAACAATTTGAGAAGGTTGTATTTTAATTTTTTTAATGTTATGTTCTATGCAATAGAACTTTCCCAATTGGTAGGCTGGGCCTCAGCATAAATAAAACTAAGATTTTATATATATATATATATATATATATATATATATATATATATATATATGTGTGTGTGTGTGTGTACATAAACAAATAAACAAATAAATAAATAAATAAAATATACATATATAACCTTAGTTTATGTATGTAAATATGTATGTAAATATGTAAATTAGTATGTGTATATATGTATATACAAATAAATAAATTGAATATGTACATATAATCTTAGTTTACATATAAATATGTAAATTAGTGTGTGTATGTAATTTACATATAGATTATATGTAGTTTACATATAAATATGTAAATTAGCATGTATATATAAATAAATAAAATATGTATATATAGTCTTAGCTTATGTATGTAAATATGTATGTAAATATGTAAATTAGTATGTATATATATAATCTTATATATACATGTATATATATGTATATATATATGTAAAGTGAAAAGAAATATGGACATGAACATGGATTATTTTGTGCAACATATTAACTATTACATAATCTTATATGCCTGAATTAAAAATTCATATACTGATATATTTATTAATATATCATTTCTTTGCAATCATACTTTTAAAACTTAGACCTGGCAAAGTGCTAACATTTAACTAGTGAGTAATACAGCCAAATTTTTAGAGTTTGCTCATCAAGAACCCATAAACCTTAGCATCACTTAATGTCATGCCATGCCATTAATGTTTAATGTAAACAAATTTTAATTAAGGAAATTAAATTTAACTTTTTAATTAAAATGTTTTTCATTTAAGCCAATGCTCTAAATTATGAAAATTCAAAATGCAGTTTCATGAGTGTAATTGTAAACATGAAAAAATGCTTTAACACTTAAAAGATCCATTAACATACTATGCACTATAGATAGATGAAAGTTTTTTGTACTTTTCCCTTTCTACTTCTTATGTGTAAGATTTAATAAAGAAGAAAATTAACTTTTTATTTTTATTTAACTTTGCAATGTGCGACTCCTGTGTTTCCCCAACCAGGAAGTCAACCTAACAAAAGCAAACATGTTTTATATTCATTGTATATCCAGCAGTTAGCAACTCAGTAAAAAAGGAATGGGAAAACAGGGAAAGAAAAAAGAAAAACAATATGAAAATAGGTACTATTATGAAATTAATGGGAAGAGCATTAGCTCTCATTTCAGTTTAACAACAATTTACTATGTGCCAGGTACTGTGTTAGGATCTAAAGTCTTATAAGGATCTGCTTACTTTAAAAGTTCATTGAATCTAAATATTGGCTCCATTATCTGAAAATGGAGATGGATAATGGATTGGTAAGACAATGTAATGAGGAAAACTATAGAGAGCACTGTAAACTTCATAAAAACTATACAAACACACGTAAAGATAATAATGATAAACTAGCTACAATTCTGCAAACATGACAATGAAAAAGGAAATTAGTAGTTTAAGAGATAAAGTTAAATTTTCCAAGTTCTTATAAAAGGACAGTAAAGTAGAAAAAGATATCCTGAAGACAGATGTCTGAAATAAACGTTATCTTGCATTCCTCAAATAATTATTGACTACTTAAGAAGAAGGTAATTCAGAGACAAAGATTAAATCCTTACCATCAATGACCTCATGGTATAGTAAGTAAGATGGTCCAGTAAACTATATAATAACAGTTGAAGGTAATAAATCTTATTATACCACTGTGGAAATACTGGTCATGAAGTCTTTTTAAATGTTTTGATTCCACTGACAAATAGTTTCCATCAGGAACACTGTAAAAGTAAATGTGGAAGCAGATATGGAAGCAGATGGTAGCCATGGGTATTTTAGAAAAGGAATATTATTCAGGAGAGGGAGAATATGACATAGAAGTAAAGATAAAACTTTGAAGAAACTAAATCAGGATGAAAGGTGAGAAGAAATAGAAAAAGAGGAGGGAAGGAAGGAAGGAAGGAAGGAAGGAAGGAAGGAAGGAAGGAAGGAAGGAGAGAAAGAAGGAAGGGAGGGAGGAAGGGAAGAAGGAAGGAAAAAAGGAAAAGAGGAAGGGAGGGAGGGAAGAAGGAAGGAAAGAGGGAGGGAAGGAAGGAAGGAGAGAAAGAAGGAAACTTGGGTATCCTCAGCTTAGAAGGTTTAGAGAAAGAATTTCTTCAACGGCATATGAGTCACTAGAAAATGAGAGCATTCATTATTCTTTATTGGGGCTATAATGTGTGAAATACTAAAAATTAATTTGTTTTAAATTCTGGAATTTCAGTATGCTGCTTCTTATCTCAGAAAGCCTTTTTTTACTTTTAAATTGTTTAATGTTTATTTATTTTTAAGAGAGAGAGACAGAGTACGAGCAGGAGAGGGCAGAGAGAGAGGGAGACACAGAATCCGAAGCAGGCTCCAGGCTCTGAGCTGTCAGCACAGAGCCCGACGCGGGGCTCGAACTCACCAACCGCGAGATCATGACCTGAGCCGAAGTCAGACACTCAACTGACTGAGCCACCCAGGCACCCCTCAGAAGGCCTCTTTTAACCTTCTGATATATTGAACACAAATCAAATTCTAAAAATTAAAAAGGACTTCAAAATATAAAATAAGGAACTATTTCTTATTATAAGAAGACAATTAAGTCCTTCAATATATTTTCTTTTTAATCTATAATCTGCCATGAGTTTATGAAAAATTAATAATAAAATAAAATATATAATTAACAAATTTATAAATCTCCAGCTAAACAAAACTGCTCATCTTCACAATCTTCTAAATAGAATTTTCCCTTCCTTACCCTCATCTATAATTATTAAAAATATTAAGTTTTAACTTAAGTTCTGCATGTTTCACATAAATCTCTCCTCCCCAGCCAGAATAAATCTTTCAAATTCTTACACTCCCATGCACTCAGATTGCTCATTCTGTTCTGTATTATTTGTCAATATGTTTTTTTCCTTTCAAGTAGATTAAAACTCCATATCTTGTCTATATTTGTAACTTCCACAGTACTTACCAAGTGCTTCTTATACATCAAATCTTCAGATGTTTATTCAATTGAGTAAACTGCTTTACCTATTTTAATCTAACAATATTTAATGTTTTATTTCAAATTTATCAATATGCAGTATTTTTCTATGCCTAAAGATTACTAAGAATTTTGTAAAATTATTGTGTTTCCAGTATAATCTCAGTTACTTTCATAATTCTATACCAATTTAAAACTTTTCTCCTTGTTGCACTCTTTGTAAGAAAAAGCTGTTAAGCAAAGGAACTTTACACCCAAGTTCTAACAAATTCCCAAGCAGTTTTCAAAGACACATAGGAATGTGTTAGCCATTGCTAACATAAAATCAGTTTGAGTCAAAAACTAGAAAGAATTGCAAAAGTGAGAGTTTTCTCCCATCTGTTGTTATGAATTTATGATGTCATTCATGATTAAAAAAGGAAAACTCAGCAAATATATATTTTTAAATAAAGTGAAGTTCAAAAGTACTATATACAACAATGTGAATACACTTAATTCCACTGAACTGTATATCTAAAAATCATTATAATGGTAAATTTGTGTTAAGTATATTTTACTCTAATAAAAAACTGCTCTATCCTCCTTTTTAATAATTTGCTTCTAGTAAAAGGACTTCCATGGGACCTGGAACAGTATATTACACACCGTAAAATAAATTGGCCCAAACAGGTATAGCATTGAACTCATTCCTTAATAAAGTATTCTGAAAAGTAACTATTCAAAACATATGATAGACTTCAACATATAAAGATGAGTATTCCTCAGCCCATTCTTCATAGGTGGGATTCCTTAAGCCAGGAAACCCTACTGGTAGTCTTTTTACTTACAGCTAAGGCACGAGAAAGCCCCTTTCTAAACTATTAATAATAGCTACTAATAATCACATGCTTGCTATGTACCAGGATCTGTGGTAGACATTTCATGTATACTATCTCTAACATTAGTCCCATGAAAAGCAATCAAATACCCCTACTCCACTCTCCATGTCTTCATAATCACAAACATTAGAGCGTTGAAACTCTTTTTTAAATCTAGGTAGGTATGGAAAATATGTCACATTCATAGGATTGCCTTCATAACAGTCTTCAGATTATCCGAGCAACCATTTTTATGGTTCATCCTTTGTTATGGGTATAGAATAAGAATGAAGTTAGGGGCACCTGGGTTGCTCAGTAGGTTAAGCATCCAACTCAATTTCTCCTCAGGTCATAGTCTCAAGGTACGGTTAGTGAGATAGGGCTCCTTGTGGGCTCTGTGCTGACCATCTTCCCTTCTCCCTACCCCTCCCCACCTCTCAAAAAAAATGGATTTAAGAGGGAGTTTCTTATTCATTAGACCCAAGCCATTCCATGGATAGATTCCCATTAAAAAATGGCTGTTGCATAGAAAGATGATGATTAATATCCTATGAGTTTTATAACTGAGAGAATTCATAGAAATGAGATCATTTGTTCAGTTCCAGACTCATAATATGCCCTCAATAAGTGTAAACTGAGGGTATAAATAAATGAATAAGCAAATGAGATAGGAAACAGATAACATCCTTCCTTTTGAGGTGTACGAAAGGTCATGATAATAGCTACTCTAACCTTTATTTGTCTTCTTTTTTTTTGTCATCCTTTAGAAGCAAATAAAAGTTGCTAAAATACCAAAAAATATTACACATTCTTTGTTTTTTACATTTAATTTCTTTCCCTGTTTGTATTTCTCCTTTTATTTTTGATTAGCAACCCACAGGATATTTAATTTGCAGAACAACAGAATATCAGAAGTTATTTTAGTGATTATAATATGCCAAACGAGGAAACATCTAAAAGCCAAATGAGGCTACATGATATATTCAAGATCATGCAGAGAGAGTCAGAATGAAATCTCAAGTTTCCCAACTATTCTTTTAGCTCTTTAGTGGATTTTGCCTCTTAAATTTTGTTGGCTAAATTTATATAGTCTCTAAATCAGGAACCATGATATATACATGCATATCCCACATAGTACTTGGGAAACTGGTAGACAATTACTGGGTCTAGATACATACTTGATAATTATGAGCATTCATGTAGTCACAGAACTGGGATTACTAATAGTATTCTGATGTCCATGCAGCACATCACAGGGCATTCATTATACATCACAAGACTGACACATTATTAAAATATTCCTTTATATTAGTTAGTACTTTTGATTTCCACTTCTAGAAATTTCCCAAGTCTAGGAGAGACTTTTACAGCACCATCTTAATGTTGACCATTTAGTCAGTGATGCATTTAGGCCCTAAGTGCAGTTCT
The DNA here is from genome assembly GCF_028018385.1 of Neofelis nebulosa. Classification (NCBI taxonomy): domain Eukaryota; kingdom Metazoa; phylum Chordata; class Mammalia; order Carnivora; family Felidae; genus Neofelis; species Neofelis nebulosa. The sequence continues at coordinate 13,473,559 of NC_080790.1, forward strand.
TGCTAACAAAATAAAAGATAAAACCTCCTTTGGAACCATTTTATCATGACTTAAAATGCTTTGAAATGTGTCTGTTCAAAGAGAAGCTTTTGTTAATGTTGACAGTGTAGTTCCTTTGAAGACTCTCCATAAGGAAAATCTATGAGAAAAACTTTCAGAAGTTGATAAGTGGACATAGCCACAATTAAAATGAACTATGATAGAAAGGAAGGCCTGAAACATTTGGGACTTAAGCCTTCTGCTAGAAAAATACCTTTTGCTAGAAAAGTTAAGAATATAGCAATCCTAAATGCATATTGCTATGTGGAAGAAACCAGTCTGCACATAATATACGATTCCAACTACATGATATTCTGGAAAAGACAAAATTATAAATACAGTAAAAATATGAATGGTTGTCTGAATTGGGGGAAGGGATGAAGAGGGATGAATAGGTAGAGCAGAGGGAATTTTTAGGGCAGTGAAATTATTCTGTGTGATACTGTAAAGGTGAATATATGGCATCACACATCTGACAAAACTCAAAACTGTGCAACAAAAAGAGTGAACTCTAATGTAAACTATGAACTTAGATAATAATACTGTATCATATTGGTTCAACAATTGTAACATATACACCACACCAATGCAAAATGTTAATAGTAAGAGGAAATTGGGGAGATGGAAGGAATATTATGTGGTAATTCTGTACATTCTATTCAATTTTTCCATAAATGTAAAACTACTTTAAGAAATAAGTTCTGAAAGTTAATATTATAAAAATATTAATGGTTTATAAAGCCATGCTTTCTCATTTCTTAACAAGAGTTTTAATCTAGATGAGCATTTAATCTAGAGAGCATCTCTTCAGATAAACACACTTTCAGCTCTATACATCTTCATAACATTATATATTTTTGAATTGTTGGTGATATTACATTTTTTCTTTGTAACCACCTCCATACTGCTCTTTCTTTGTATACAGCATCTTCAAAAATATTCCTAGATCCGGAGTGCCTGGGTGGCCAGTCAGTTAGGCATACAACTCTTGGTTTTCAGCTCAGGTCATGATCTCACAGTTAGTGAGCTCAAGACCCGCATCAGGCTCTGCACTGCCATTGCTTGGGATTCTCTCTCTCCTCTCTCTCTCTCTCTCTCTCCCTCTCTCTCTCTCAAAAAATAAATAAACATTAAAAAATAGTAATAAAAGAAAGCACTATTGTTAATCATAAGACATAGCAATCATAAAATGTTTAAGTAGTTGATAAAAGCATTATAGAAGCTGAAGTTTAAGGATAGATAAGATTTTAAAAGGTATAAAAGGAGAGTACCTTAGGAAAGGAATGACTATGAACAAAATAGGAAAATATTAGTTGGTAGAAACTGAAGCATTAAGAGAATAGTTAATATATAGGGAAGTTGTGGGGTGGTCATCTGGAAAGGTACATTAGGTCAGGTCACATTATGGAGGCTCAAAAGAATGGAAAAGGACGAGTAGGTCAAAAAACTCCTAAGGAGAAGGAAGCAACGGGATTTGATAATGGGGAGTAAATGTCAGGTAGGAGAGTGAATGAAGACTGTTAAGATTTTAGATATACAATAGTGAGTTGAAGTTATTGACCCACAGCAATATGGAAATTAGAGCAGTATACTGTAGAAGTTAAGACCTTTGGTCCTGAGGCAGACTGACTGGTTTGAATGCTGATTCTGTCAATTAATATTTTGTGACCACAGATAAATTATTTAAACTCACAGTGTAAAAGAGAGATGAAATAATATCTTACTACGAGGTTATTTAAGGATCAGATGATTTACAATAAAGAACTTAGAATATCTCCTGACTTATACTTTGCATTTAATGAATATTCTTTTTTAAATTATTGTTACACAATTGAAATTTGAATTTGAGAAAGACATAATGTGGTACCAAAACGATAGATTTGGTATGGTAGGTGATCACATGAAAATTGAAGAGATTTCTAAGGAATATAAAACAGAAATAAATAGCAAAAGTCCACAGGCTAAACTTTGGGGTTTGCTTATATCTAAGAATCAGAAAGTAAAATAAATAGTATGGTCAGAGAAATAAGGGGCGGTACAATGCCACAAAGTGAAGGTTTCAAGGACGGAGGGCAGGTGCAATGCAAAAAAAAAAAAAAAAAAAAAAAGTTTTTTTTTTAATGCAAACTGAAAAAATAGTCAAAATCCTCAGTGACTCTTTTTTTTAAAGTTTATTTATTTTGAGAGAGAGAGAAAGTGTGAGCGGGAGAGGGGCAGAGAGAGAGGCAGAGAGAGAGAATCCCAAGTAGGCTCTGCACTCAGCTTGGAGCCCAGACATGAGGCTCAAATCATGAACTGTGTGGCCTGAGCGGAAATCAGATACTCAACAGACTAAGCCACCTAGGTGTCCCCTGGTTAAATACTTATTATGTTAAGCACAAAATAGGAAATGTTTTGCCCTCAAAGAATTTAAAACCTAGTGAGAAAGGCAGATAATAAAATAAATAAGTAAAGACATAGTACGTTGACAGCAAAGTTCTAAGAAAGAAAAGATAAAAGCAGGAATGGGGCATATGAATGTTAGCAGGAAGAAAAAGCCACACTAAGAAGGTGACATTTGAGTAAAGTTCTAAGGAAGGGAGTGCAGGGCAAGCTATACAGACACCTTGGAGACAAGCATTTCAGGAAAAGAAAGCAAGTGAAAAGTCCCCGAGGCAGGGATATTTCTAATGTTTCAAAAAACAGCAAAGTCAGAGTGGTTTCAGTAGAATGAACAAAGGGAACATAGTAGAGAGGGCTTCAGGGAAGTAAGAGAGATCATTGTCAGCTCATTACACATAAAAGTAAGAATTTTTTTTCCTCTGAGTAAGATGGAAGGCCTTTAGAAGGTTTTGAGCAGAGCTGTGATGTGTTCTGACATATTTTAAATAATCATTATGGCTAGCTAATGTGTTCAGAATAGAGTGAAGGGGAGCAAATAATAAAGCAGAGAGACCAGTTAGGATTCTATTACAATCATCCTGGCAAGAGAAGCTAAGGCCGACAGGGTTTGCTGATGGGCCAGCTATGGGTTATGAGAAAACCTATTTAAAAAAGGAGAAGAAGAAGTATGAAGGATGACTCCAAGATTTCTGAGCTAAGTAACTGAAAGAATGGGGTGACCATTCACTGAAATGAGAAGTCCTGGAAGAAGAGTTTGGGGAGAAATATCAGAAACTCAAGTTAAGTTTGAGACACCTATTAGACATCACAGTAGAGATCCTGAATAGACACTTATGCATCAAGTTCAGGGAAGAAGTCCCCAAAACTTCCCTTTAAAAAAAATTACATGTACTCCAAATGTCCAAAATCTATAAAATTACAGAAATATCATAATTACAGAGACTCAGATCATGAGTTTATTCTTTTCCCTGTAGCCTGGATAGGTGGAATGGTTTAATGACTATTTCTTCTGAATTTGCTGTTATAGCATGTGTCTGTGCTTTAAAAACAAGCAAAATGAACAAACAGACAAAACATTAAATAGGAACACTTGACAAGGATAGTTTCAGACAATGATATATTTTACAGCAAAGTGAAGAAAATATGATTTGGAACTCTTCTGACATCTTTATAAACTAATCCTCTGAGCCCAAAGAATAATTTTTTTAGCATGAACTACTAAAAAATTCTCAAAATGGTGGCTGACTCTATAAATATTTTTTATGTGGCAATTTAGATGGAACTAAAGATCAACTTCAGTACATATTTTGTTTTACATTTTGCTTAACTAAATAAAGTTAAATGGATATTAACTCAGAGGTTTTTATATTTCAGGTACTATCAACATAACTTTGCAAGTCTATTTAATATTATGCCCTGCTTCTCTTCTCATGCTCACTGTTATGCCTCCAAAAGCTTGTTACTTTTTTTTTTTTTTTTTTTTTTTTTTATTTTTGGGACAGAGAGAGACAGAGCATGAACGGGGGAGGGGCAGAGAGAGAGGGAGGCACAGAAGCGGAAACAGGCTCCAGGCTCTGAGCCATCAGCCCAGAGCCTGACGCGGGGCTCGAACTCACGGACCGCGAGATCGTGACCTGGCTGAAGTCGGACGCTTAACCGACTGCGCCACCCAGGCGCCCCTAAAAGCTTGTTACTTTAAGCTGAAGTAGCACAGAGATTTATTCTAAGGTTGAATAAAAGCAAGCATTTTTTAAGTGGCTTTTCATCCTTTGAATATTTTTCTTCTGATCTAAAATCATTCAACTTTTACATTTTAGGAACAAAGATGAAGAGAACAAGGTGGAAGGAGAACGGGTTTCAGTTTAAAATGTGTTTTACCACAGCCCCCAGTGCAGCCTCTCCAAACCTGGCTATAAAGACGAAAACACATAAGAGCTAAAATGTTACCTCCCTCCTAGCCTCCAATTTTCTAATTCCAGATACAAGAACTCACAGAACTAGGCAGGAAGGTGGAGGTGATGTCTGTTTGTGTGTGCATATATGTGTGTTTGGGTAGGAAGTAGTGGGGAAAGGAGTGCTTAAGTAATAACACTGGCGGGAGCAAGTTTTGCATTTGGAAAGATGTAGTAGTATTCCTCATTTTTTTTAAATAAGAAAAGCTCTGTAGGTAAAAGCAGTAATTGGGGAAGTGGCATGGAAAAGTACTGTAAGCAGTACAGAATGCGTGAGGAGATCAAACTTATCACATAGTTCAGAGTATGAAAGAACCAGGAGTGGTTGTAAGTTTTGTGAAACTGAATAAGGGAAACCTCTTTTAAAATGGAGTCAGTGGGGCACCTGGGTGGCTCAGTCGGGTAAGCATCTGACTTCGTCGCAGGTCATGATCTCATGGCCCATGACTTTGAGCCCTGCATTGGGATCTGTGCTGACAGCTCAGAGCCTGGAATCTGCTTCAGAGTCTGTCTCTCTCTCTGTCCTTCCCCTGCTCACACTCTGTCTCTGTCTGTCTCTCAAAAATAAATATTTAAAAAAATTTTTTCTAATGAAGTCAGGAGGCCAGAAGCAAAAGATCTTATGCCCTACCCCTGGCTGTCAGTTGCAGACCCCAATAGGAAGAGCATATCTTGCCTTCTCAATTGAGAGAAGCCTATACTTTACTACCCCAGTAGGAGGAAGAAAGATTTTCTCCTTGCCTAGCAATAGCCCAGTCAAGGAGAGACAGCCACAACTTAGCCAATGAAAAGTCACTACACTTTGAACTCCCCATTTATTCCAATGTACTTTTTGTTTATAATAGCTCTTCTAACTCCCCTCTTTTTTCTATAAGTGTTCCTTGTCTTTCTTCTCCAGACTCGCCTAGAATTTTGCCATAGCATGCATGTCTTGAATTGCAATTCTCTGCTATTCAAAAAAAAAATTGTTGTTAGCAGTTTCTGCACCATTTATTCAAGAAATGATAGAAATATGTAGAAAAACCTCTTTTTAAAAAGCCTTCTAAGGGCGCCTGGGTGGCTCATTCAGTTAGGCATCTGACTTTGGCTCAGGTCATGATCTCTCAGTTTGTGAGTTCGAGCCCCACGTTGGGCTCTATGCTAACAGCTCAGAGCCTGGAGCTTGCTTCAGATTCTGTGTCTCCCTCTCTCTCTCTGCCCCTCCCCAGCTTGCACTCTGTCTCTGTCTCTGTCTCTCTCTCTCAAAAATAAATAAACATTAAAAATTTTTAAATAAAAAAAGCATCCTAAATATTAGGAATAAGACTGGAAGCACATAGGTTTGCCCTTGAGAAATAGATGTGAGAACAGAATTTGATATTCACACACAGCAACAGAAAACAAGGAAAAGAACCAAGGTTCGTCCAGACAAATCTTGACTGTGATGAAATTTGCCTTGTATAACAGACAAAAGAAAAAAATCCGAGGGGCGCCTGGGTGGCTCAGTCGGTTAAGCGTCCGACTTCAGCTCAGGTCACGATCTCGCAGTCCGTGAGTTTGAGCCCCGCATCGGGCTCTGGGCTGATGGCCCAGAGCCTGGAGCCTGCTTCCAGTTCTGTGTCTCCCACTCTCTCTGCCCCTCCCCCGTTCATGCTCTGTCTCTCTCTGTCTCAAAAATAAGTAAACGTTAAAAAAAAAAAATTTTTTTTTAAAAAGAAAAAAAAGAAAAAATCCGAAAGGGGCTTGTAATAATAAAAAGAAAAAAGAGGTAGATGAGGACCCTTGTAGAAAAAAAGTAAAAGGAACATCTTCATAAGACTCAAAGGAATAGGCATATTCCTGAAAATAATCCAATTCCTGATCCAAAATAATTCAAGAAAAGGTCAGTCATTCTAAATAGTTACTAATTATTGAGTAATTACTGTGTATCAGCAAATTGTTATTCATTATTGAGGAATTACTACATATCAGAGCCACTACAAATACATAACATGTATTAGCTCATTTAAACTTCACAATGATCCAATGAAATATTGTTATCACCTTTTTAGAAATGAGAGTTTGCAGGGGCACCTGGGTGGCTCAATCGGTTAAGCCTCTAACTCTTGGTTTCGACTCAGGTCATGATCTCACGGTTCGTGAGTTCAAGCTCTGTGTTGGGCTCCGCACTGATGTTGTAGAGTCTGCTTGGGATTCTCTCTCTACCTCTCTCTCTGCCCCTCCCCCACTCGTGCTTTTTCTCTCTCTCAAAATAAATAAACTTTAAAAGAATGAAAAAAAAAAAAGAAATGAGGACTTGCCCAAGGTCATAAAACTATTAAGAATTCAAAAAGATATAGCTGTTATGAGCAGGTGTAAAAATTTATTATTCATTCACTCTATTTTACGTGTACTCACAAAGGGCAAGTGCTATTCTAGGCACATGGGAAAGAATCTTGCCTTCAAGGAACTTGCATTCTTTCTAGAAAAGTGTTTATATGTTTAAGAAGGTGGTGAGTTTGGGTGGAGGCGTGGAGAGAAATCAGAGCAAGATATAGAAGTTGGAAAGTACATTGCTAGGGGGTAATAATTAAAGAATACAGAGAAATTGAGATGTTTTTAGTGTGTTTCAGAACCTTGGCTTGTAATAGAATTTAATCCAGTCACATATATTTTGTGAATTGATACATTTAGTCTTCTTTCTGCATTGTATGCTTTCTGCTTTTTAATGCTTTCTTGATGCCTCCTTCTTTCCTTACTTTAAGTAACCAATTTTACTGTTGCTTCTCTGTATAATGTTTTGAAAAGTATTATTCTACTGATGGCTACCTTTAAATTATGTATATTATACATTTCTTTACCAATCTTAAGCAGAGAAAATAAGTTCCATAAGGTGGGTTCTCATACGTGTTTTCTGTATTCTATCTCTGAGCTTAATACAATGGTAGGATTAAAATGTATTTGTTTTGTGAGTGAATAAATTAAGAATAGGTACTAACTACATGATCATAATTCTGCTCTGGGGCCAAAGGTAGACTGTGGGGGAGAAATAAAAATTAGAAAGTGAGGGGTGCCTGGATGGCTCAGTTGGTTAAGCATCTGACTTTGGCTCAGGTCATGATCTCACAGTTTGGGAGTTGGAGCCCCACGTTGGACCCTGTGCTGACATCTCAGAGCCTGGAGCCTGCTTCAGATTCTGTGCCTCCCTCTCTCTCTACCCCTCCCCTGCCCACACTCTGTCTCTCTCTGCTTCTCAAAAAATAAATACATGTTTTTTTGTAATTAGAAAATGAATCCCAGAGAAAAGTAGGAGAGAATTCTTCAGAAAGTGCCTCTATCCCAAACCTGACACTAATTTTGCGGTCTTAAAAATCTTACCCATCCTCTTTGAATCTCTATTTTTTACTTAAAAAAAAAAACAACAAGTGGATTAGAACAGTGGTTTGTTACCATTTTTATGAGTCACAGATACTTTTGAGAAACCTATAAAGGCTAATATTCTTCTCTATAAAAGGCTTATACATATATATCATGAAAAATAATACGTTGACATGTTTTACGAGATCATGAAAAGCCTTTAATGTATATGTTATAATATAATATGGAAACATCAGTGAAATATTTTGTAATGTTTAAAGGTAATTAGATAATTCACACACACATACACAAAACCTTCTCCATACTTCATAATAAAGAAAGCCCCAAACTCCCAAACTAAGAGAAAGCATTTAACCAAAGTAGGAAACAAAACACTTATAAATGCTGTGAAATGTTTTGAAATGTTAAAGTCCAATGTCTTCTTTTAAGTTCTCATAACATTTATTTCAGATAGGGATGAAGTTGTTTAAGCTTAGCTTTTCTTGACAAACCAATTCTGATTGGTCGACTGCATGTCTTAAGAGGTAGTACTCTTGAAATTCCATGTGAAAAATTACTACCTAAAATATAAGATAATAAAAGTGCATAAGGGAGTAAAATTGTAGTTGTAGTTTCTATGCTTAAAAACTTTACTTCTTTTTTTTCATTTCTTTTTTTTTTTAATATAATTTATTGTCAGATTGGTTTCCATATGACACCCAGTGCTCATCCCAACAAGTTTTACTTACTTCTAATCATGGTCTGGAAACATTTACTGAGTCACTGAGCTAATAAGTGCTTTAAATTAATTAGTTTACTTAATCCTATCCCCATTTTTAAAATGTGAAAGTCTCAACACAAAAAAAAGTTAAGTAACTTGCCCACATAAAATAACAACTAAAAAAAAATCATCATTCCAGTCAGGTAGTCTGACTTAAAAACAATAACAAAACTATATAATTAACTTGATGCTGTGGCTTTAAAAACCATGTCATTTTTAAAAAAAAAATGTTGAAAAAAAAAAAAAAAAAAAAAAAAAAAAAACCATGTCATTTTTTTTTAGAAGCTAAACAGTAGGCTATGCTGTTAATGATTACATTTGGCTTTAATAGAGACTTTTATCAATAATAGAGCACAGATGTATTTCATCTGTTTATGTATAAATGGAGGGCTCTGATTTTGAAAGTTTTATTTAACATCACACTATCATATTCAAAAAAGTTTAAAACATTTCATGGAGGTACATCTGTTACTAAATCAGTAGAACAGACAGGTAGTATTAACTATGCTTCATAATGAAATACAAAAATACCTCTAATTTTCAGAGTGCTTTTTTAAAAAAATAAATAAACAGTGAGGTACAAATATAAAGCTAAAAATGTATCAGGCTTTCAGTCAGCTTTAATGAATTAGTATGACCTTAATATAATAGCACATTTTACTGAAAATAGTATAATCAGCCTAATAATAATTCTGACAAAAGATAAATGGCATGATTTCTATTAAGCTGAACCAAACAGAACCTGTGTGTTTACCGATGTAAGCAATAATGAAATGAAATACAAAGCTTAACTATATGCAAATAGGGAGAAAAAGACACAAAAATAGCTATAAATCAGTTTATGGTACTTTATTCAACATTAAAACTATAAACTTAATTATAAAAAATAAGAGAAAACAACATTACCAGTTGTTTTCATTTTTTAAATAAAACAAAATTGTTGGGTCGTGTCTGATAGGCTAGATTTGGTTATAAATTAGATAATTTCAGCAATTTATACTAAGGGGACTTCATTATGAGATTATTATTTCAGAACAAAGCCATGATCAGTCCATTTGATTACTTTTTCAAAGAATAGCTCTCCTCTTTCATGGTCTAATATTACAGATACTTCTGGTGATTTTGCAATGGGTAGGAAATCACCGAACCAATTTATATCAACAGAGGCCTTTTGCAAAGCATATGTCCTTAAACAGTCATCAAGTTGTGGCTATGAGGATACGGTTCCTCATCTCCTTGGATTTCCTACCTTTTTATGAATAGATTGTGATCCCTTTTATTACTACTGTACACCAGATTAATCTACTGCTTTGTGTTACTTAACAATTCTAAACATTCAAAAGTCATAAAATGTATTAGTAGTCTTTTAGAAATAATACTGACTCAAATGTTTTCTAAATCCTTGCAAGTCAAAGTCCACACGCCAGCAGCATCTACATTTGCTTGTTGCAAATACAGAAGCTTCTGGCCTACCCCACAAAATAATCAGAATCGTTTAATAGGACACCCAGGTGATTCATCTATACATTCAGGTTAGAGAAGGCTTGGTGCTAAATGATATATAAAGCACCTGGCGCACTGACTGGCCTATTTCCCGTGTTCAAAATAATTTCAAACTACTTGTATTTTGCACACCAGAGAGACAGGAGAGAGAAACAAAGAGAGACCGGATGCCCCGGAATCATGACTGGTAGATGGGAGGCATCATGATGACCAGTGGGTAGGTATCAGAAACATTTCAGCACCAGGGCAGAACCCACCACTCCCCAATGCCTTCAAAATCCCATAGGCAGAAGCACAAGCAGGCACCCACTCCACCTAGGCAGAATTAATCCATTTTTACTAGCCCCCCTCCTTCCCAGCATTCCCCAACTTTTCTCCTCCACTATGAGTTTTAACAAGTCTTAGAAAAACCACTCCGTTTGCATGCACTTCAAAAGTAAATCCAAGAGGACTGTCCTAACATGGTACTAAATAATCCTGGCTGACCACGTTATTTTTCATATTTCATGATGAGGCTCTTTTCCTTGTGAAGGCCCTGTAGACTATATGGGTTCAGATATTTCTAACACATGTAACGTTTCTTTTCCCGTTTGTGCACATACTTTAATTTTCTTCATACACTCAATTTCACTGTCACAATTGTAACCACGATGACCGTATGAGTAGGCGCTCCCTAATCTCCCTTCAAAACCCTCCGGACATTCCTTCCTAATCTTCCTTCAAAGATACTTTGAGAAACGGTCCATGACTAAAGATGTTTTGGTAGATACATTTCACCTCCATCATTATTCTTTCTAGATCTAGTCTTGTTACTGAGCACCTGTAATTCCTGACCACATGCAAATTTAGTCATTTAGAAAACAGTTTCCTAATTTCAACCCTACCCTTACCTCACAAGTTAAAATAGATATTAGACTTAGTGTGTTTTATTCAGGTACTATAGACTTTTTTTTTTTTAGGCAAAGACCTTTTTTAGTTGTTTAACTTTTCTTTAGTTTAATTTTTTTAATAGTCAAAAGTTTAAATGCATAAGTTACATCATGTTAATAATATCTAAATGATATGTTTTTTAATTACTAAATAAAATATCAATATAAAAAGCCCCATAATATTTAAAGAATAGAGAACATAGATAATAAATATGCAATTCAGAATAACATCTCATCAATGAAAAGTCAACTTCGATAAATATCTTTTTTGGTTTTGCCAATTAATGTTACACACACACATTATATGTGTATTAACCCGTCTCATCACGTAGCTATGGCAACACATCACTGCAAATATTTAAACACACTTTTGTAGAGAACATTTCCCAGTAATATTCCAAATGGCTGATTGTAGCCATTTTAATATTTAGCTGATTTTTTAACTATTGGAATTTGCATCAGTAAACCATTAACAGTTACAAAAGTGCTAAATTTGTATTTATTTCCTAATAACCTATGTATATTCTCCTCATGCTAAAAACACAAAATGCAATAGTCATCTCAGAAGGTATTCTAGAAAATAACCAAAAATCTTACCTCCCTTCAGTAAGTAAGTCATTTTTTCCTCCCTAAGTTCATCAGAGAAAAAAGCAGGCCTTTTAGATGGAGGATTTTCACAGTCTGAAAACAATAATCAATACGTTATAGCAAAAAGTAACTTTTACATAAAATGTTAATACCATAAACAAATTACTTTCTCAAAAATGTTTCCTTCTATTGGCTTCTAACATTTGGGTAAATGAAGCAGGATTCATCAAGGCTCCTTTTAAAAATTTTAGCACTTGTAGGGGCACCTGGGTGGCTCAGTCAGTTAAGGGGCCGGACTCTTGATTTCGGCTCAGGTCATGATCTCATGGTTCCTGAGTTCAAGCCCCGCGTCTGGCTCTGTGCACTGACCACATACAGCCTGCTTGGGATTCTCTCTCTCTCTCTCCTTCTCTCTGTGCCCTGACCCCACTCAATCTCTCCCTCTTTCTCTCTCTCTCTCAAAATAAATAAATAATCTTTAAAAAAATTTTCATCACATGTTATCTTCACCTTCACTCTATTACTTAATGTCTGAACAGGATTTCATAGAAAAATAATGTGCATCAATAAATATTATCTTACACTTTACCTCTATCTCCTTTTTTCCCAAAATTATATATTTGGCCTACACAGGAAAAAAAGCAGAATTTTTTTATCATGATAAAAAATATTTTAAAACTAATTTCATACCTTCCTTAGAAGTGGAATAAAGTAATTCTTCCTCTGCTGCTCTTGAACAGCAATATTCATTTGGAACTTCCTGTTTCCCATTATTGGATACTGCTTTCCATTTAAATAAACTTTGGTGTCTCTTATGCATATTAGGACATGTTATAGTATCACGGAGCAAAGAAGATACACATATTTCGTTGACTGTAACCATTTTCAAATCTTCTTTCATCTCCGTTTTTACCTCCTCAATATCATTATTTTCTCTAAGGTAATATTCTTGCCCATTGTTTGTTTCCGCAGTGCTTACAATTTTGTTTTCCTTACTGATTTCATGAAACATATGAAGTTCTTCAAGTACTAAATCGAATTTACTCTTCATCTCAAAATTGCTCACTATTGTCTGAGCTTCTGTTGATAAACACTTGGCAGTTAAATCCTGAAAACATTCATTGTTCCCTAGACTCAAATCAGTTTCAAATTGATGATTAACACATTCTGTAGAGTCATTCTTTGGATGAAAATACTCTGAATTAGCTAACTCACTTTCTTGCAAAACATGCTCATATTCATTTCTGTCAGCTACATTATTTTGATTAATATATTTGGTTTCTTCCGCATTTACTTTTTTACTCATTAGTGAAACTGGTTGCATAGAAAACATGCCATCCATTAAACAAAAATTATTCTTCTCTTCCTTTTCTATCTTAATGTCTTTGTTAATTTGGCAACTGTTTGTTAAACTTTGTGCTGTGACTTTTACTTCCTCTTTCAAAATTGAGTCTTGTTTTTTCCCGTTGATTTCACTTAGCAAGCTCCCAAAATTTAGAACCTGCATTACAGTCCCAAGATTGGTTTGTTCACTATGGTTTATGTCGTGGTTTGTTGGTATGGCCCGGGGCCTAATATTGAAGAAATCTTCAAATATGCACTTAAAACTAATGCTGATCTTATTATGCTCCTTTTTCCTTTCAGTATTTAAATCCTGGTTATACATATTTACTTCATACAATTTTTCATTAATATATCTATGGTTCTGTATAAATTGAGAACCAGATTTAACATGTGTTTTAACAGCATTAGGTATACAGTGAGTCCAATTTTCCTCAGTCATGAATTGTTCAGGACAGCTCTTATTCTTGTAAATGTCTTTTGTCAAAGAAATTTCATCCATGTCATCAAAATCCATTAAAAGAGGATTTTTTTCATATGTTTCAAAAATTGGAAAATGTTTATTTTTAGTCGTCATAGTGAAGGAAGGTTTTTTCTTAGACTCTTCAAAAACTTGTTCAGTTTTAAATAACTTTCTTTTTCTTAACATAGGTTTCATGTTACCTTCTAATAGTCTTGAAAAAGTTAAAGTCCTTGCTAGATACACAGTATGATTTTCCACTATACTATTTTTTGAATAATGCAAATACATTATCCATTTGACAATGCATCTCTCTTGTAATTTAGGATCATTTTCAATTCTAATGAAACAGTTAAAGTTATTCAGCAAAGAAGCTATGTTGGTTTTCAATATGCTATTTAGAGGTCCTGAAATACTGGTTTGTAAACATACACTTAACATATCATTTTTTCTATTGACATTCATATTCTTAGTTATTAGATTTTGAAGATCAACTCGCTTCTTATCCTTGAAAATTTCATGCCAGTTTAAAACATTATCATTTTTTTTATTTCCTGAGATATTTTCATGAAAATTCAAAATTTCCATAATGGAATTTTCAAAAACTTTGCTTAAATGAGAGCCTTTTTGTGTAGCAGAATATCTTAATTGTAGCATATTGTTGCTTTCTCCTTTACCATTTAACTGAAAAAAACTTATTAAAGCTTTTTGGCTACCAAGTGTTCCTATCATGAGAGGCTTTGATTGTTCTTCACATGTATTCAGGGCTTTTGTATAGTGATAATCTCCTTTGCTTAAAAGATCTATTTCTACTAATTGTAGAAAATTCAATTGTTCTCCAGTTCTTTTAACATTTTCACTTTGAGTCTTGTAATTACCCCAAATCCAACAAACTGCCCCTATTTTTTCTGAGATGTGACTAATATTAGAGCCCTGGCTTTGAGACTTTTCTAATCTGGTAAACTTATGAATGTCCAGGCATGTTTCTGCTTCTTCCAAATTTGCATTCCCCAGTATTATAGTGAAATTCTTTTCAGAGTCTGTTACATCAGATTTGATACTACTGTGGTTATAGTAGTTTAAACCGATCAAGTCTTTTTTTCTCACACAAATATTTTGGTTGCTGAGTGACTGGTGGTTACTTTCATAGCATGCAGAAAAAATATTTTCTGCATCGGCATCCACAATGTTTTTATCATCCTGTAACTTTTGCTTCTTAACATCAGGTCTATTTTGGGACCAGTAAACGTTTGTGAAATCCCTAACATATGCCTCGTTTTTGTCATTCTTTTTCTTTGCTGTTCCCTTTAAATAGACAGAGGACATTTTGCTATTTAAATCAGTTGGAAACTCAGGGATACTTATTGTGCCTCTATCTCTAAAATAGCTGGCTTTGGCAATTTCCATGCTGGGCTGGTTTTGAGATTTTGATATATTTAGTGCCGATGCTGAAATGTTATTTTCCTTTTTATGAGATGGCGTAACACCGTCAGCTTTCCATCTGCACTTAATTTCCTTGTAAAAGGTAACATCCCCAAATAGGTTTTCTGTCTGTTTCACATAACTATCGTCTTCCTGAATACCGTCCCTCCCTTGCACTGAATATTGTTTTCCAGCCGCATTTCTTTTAACTCCATGTATATCGTCTGCAGAGGGGTTGGGCAGAAGCGGACGGACCTCTGCTCCAGCTCTGTCACTGCGGTGCACACCGAAAACCTCTTTGTCATTCAGTCCTGTTTCACAAGACTTTCCAGAAGCCCTCAAACCAGAATCAAAACTTCGTGAGGGGAGAGACTGCAAACAACTATTCGCCTCAAATTTGCCATTTGGGCATCTCGGACTACATATCTGCTCCCCACCGACTGATTTCTCCACACGCGAGTCTGTGGAGTTACCAAAAATCACATTCGCTGAAAGAAGAAGGGTCGGGAAGGGTCTGGGCGACAACAACTGCCAGGCTTTTTCCACCTCAGACAAGCGAGGCACCAGAGGCAGCCTCCACTCCACCTCAGAGGCACTGCCGGGCTCCGTTAGACGGGGCCGCTTACTTCGGGGCGGTCGGGAATCAGCGTCCTCAGGAGGCGGTAAGGAGGTGGCAGGCTCCCTGAACCCGGCACCCTGCGCGCTGCACTGCGTGAAGGACATGACAGCGAACCGAGATGTTCTGAAGAAGTCCGGCCGCGCTCCAGCCTTTTAGCCGGCTCCAGGCGGCTCCGCCTGGTCACGCCCCTGCCACGCCCCTCGAGGCCGGCTGCGGCCGGGGCCTCAGGGAAAGCCCCGACCCGACCACGCCCCAGCCCCGCCCCTCCGCCGTCCGGCCCCGCCCCCACTCTACCTGATGTCCTGGAGCTCCGGTAGTCTCTCCCTCTCAGCGCAGAGCCCCGGGGCCTTTACATTGTCTATTTTTAGCGCCTCTTGCGGGTGCTCGGACTGTAGCCGGTCTAAAGATTTTCTTCCCTCTGGTAGAATTAAGGGGAAAAGTCAGACTCTCCCTCTCTCTTTTAATTTGTGTCTTGTTTAATTTGTGAACAGAAACAGCTTTGCTTTTAAAATTCTAAAATTCTGTTTTCCTCGGAAGCGGCTTCTCCACAGTTGCTCTCGAGAGTCTTCTCCAGTAAAAAAAAAAAAAAAAAAAAAAAACAAGGGTGTTCTGTGAGCGCCAGGCCAAATCTCTCCGTGTGTGGAAAAACTTTTCAAAAATGCTCGTAATCATCCCGGTGACATTTAAAATCAGATATTCACTTCACTAGTAAAGTGTGTCTAGGGGAAAAAAGACACTGGTATTTAACAATGTGAATTATTTCACGGGAGGAAATGTTGAAAATAATTATCCAGATAATTATTAATCTTCACTTTAAAACTGTAGAAAAATCGTTTTCATGTGTGCTGTGGGGTTCCCCCCCCCCCAATATTGTGGATAAAATAAGTTACAGATAAAAATTGTATGTTTCAACTAGCTCAGTTACTGTAAGAATATATAATACAGTTTCCATTCATACCTAATAAGTTGTGTGAACGTTATTTTTCTTTTTCTTCTGCCTTGAGAATAATTTATTATTTCCCGTCCGTTCTGGTTTTTTTCAATTCTGTAATCACAAAGAAGAAAAAAAAAGAAAATTATTTTCAAAATGTTTATTATTATGTACATGTTTATTAAGGAACGTGGGATTACTGTTCAGCCATCAAAAACCTCAGCCCCTTAATGATTGTTTCTAAGTTGGTCAGTTTTATGTTCCCTGGCAAAAACTTGTAAGAACCACAATAATGTGCAACAGGAATCTTGATTTTAGAACCCATGGGAGCAAATATGGCAAGATATGACTAGTGGACTACTTTATTTATTTTTTTTATTTTTTTAATCTTTATTTTTGAGAGAGACAGAAACAGAGCATGAGTGGGGGAGGGGCAGAGAGAGAGGGAGACACAGAATCTGAAACAGGCTCCAGGCTCCCAGCCGTCAGCACAGAGCCCGACACAGGGCTTGAACTCACTAACCGCAAGTTCATGACCTGAGCCGAAGTCGGACACTTAACCGACTGAGCCACCCAGGCACCCCTCGCTCCTTGTGCTTTTAAATATTAATCATCCGGGTTTTTTTCTTTTGGTCTTCTTAAGTTAGCTAGAGCCTCCAGTGCAATATTAAAGCAGTTTTGTTTTGTTTTGTTTTAACATTTATTTATTATAGAGAGACAGAGCATGGGAGGGGCAGAGAGAGAGGGAGACACAGAATCTGAAGCAGCCTCCAGGCTCTGAGCTGTCAGCACTGAGCCCGACGCGGGGCTCGACCTCACGAACCTCGAGATCATGACCTGGGCCTAAGTCCTCTGGTTAACCAGCTGAGCCACACAGACACCCCAACTAGTGTAGTACTGTAGGTAATAAGATGTTCATCAGCCTCCTGTCTCGTAAATACTCTCAGATACACTGTGAATCCAATTTCTGGGTATTTGCTATTACTTTAGCTTGTAAATTCCTCCAGAGACATGTTTGCTTAAATTTGTAGAAAGCCTTGCAGTACAAGCATTTCATCTACACTAAAAATAAGAATGTGGCAATTGTTCAAATTATACATCAGTGAGTTCTCAAAGTGCTACTTCTATGTAAATTCCATTCCTTTTTTTTTACCTTAGACTTTCCACAATTATACATTCCATACTAATGGAGTCTGTTCTATGCTTGTGATCAGCCCATGAGGATTGACTTGCATAGCTGATGGTGCACTAACATAATATTAGGAACGAGCTTGCTTGCTTTCCTTCTTTCTTTCTTTTTTTTTTTTTTTTTAAAGTAAACCGTACCTCCATTGTGGGGTTGGAACTCATGACCTCAGGACCAAGAGTTGCATGCTCCACTGACTTAGACAGAGAGGTACCCCAGGAGGAAGCTTTTTTATCTGTAAAGTAAATGCCATAGCTTTGTGATTCTAGATTGATCTGTCACTTGGTGTTTCTTTCTTCATCTTACTAGCTTTCCAAGAACATACTATTTTTTAGATCTCCCTTACACCATGATTTAAAAACCGGATTGTTTAAGGACCAGAACACAATAAAACCCAGGAGTATTAAATTTAATTCAACAATTGTTTGAGAACTGTGTCTAAGACACTATTAGGTATACAGGAAGGTACAGGTTTGTTGAGGTTTTTTTCCCAGCCTTAAACAAACTTACAGCAATGAAGACAGAAAAAGAAGTCTTTTTTTGTACTTACTTACTTGATCATTACACTAATGATCACTGTTGTTTCAATCAATGCCTATTGAAATTATTATTGATGTGAGGGTTTTGTTTTATTTTTTAAATGCTACCTTAAAAATACACTATAAGTGAGAAATGCAAAAGGTGTATCTTTAGCCCATCAAAATCAAAATATAAATGAGATTTGTTCAAATCTTACCTACCCTTCAAAGCCCATTTCAAACGTCATATATTTCCATATCACCTTACCTGAATGTTCCTACCTCCTTAATAACAGTAACCTGAGCTTTAAGGACAGCACCTGTCATTCCTTTCAGTCTGGTGTCTTATTATAGTCCAGATCTGAATGAATGAAAGAAAGAATGAGCTCATGAGGTAAACCCCATACTGAAAATGTAACACAAGCTCCTGTTAGAGTTAAGTCAGCAATTCACTCAGGACCTCAGAACGTTTAAAGCCTTGTGTCCTTAACATGGTTGCCAGATCTTCACAACTAGGTCCTACCTTAACGTTTTTCAGCTTTGTTTTCATTTTATTATTTTATTTTATTTTATTTTATTTTATTTTATTTTATTTTATTTTATTTATTTTATATTTTATTTTTACAATTTGCACCGTGTTGCAAATACCAAGCTGTTTGTTACTTTCTTGCCTTTCCATGCACGTTCTCAATGTCTTTCTTTTTCTCAGCCTGAAAATTCCTTCAGCCTTAAAGGGCTCTACTCAAAGTTACTTCTGCTGTGAAAGCTTCTCTGCCTCCTCCCTGCTGTATCCAATCTCCCTGCAGAACTACTCGCGTCCTCATCTGTGTTCCTATGGAAGTTTATTTCTGTTTATTTTATAACATTTAAAACATCACTCTATTGAGTTGTTTACATCCTCTCCACTAGACTCTATGTTCTTCAGAGCAAATATTTATTTACGTTTACATCCTCATTGCCTCACGCTAAATACCTCAGCTAATGAGAAAACAAAAACAAAAACAAAAACGGAATGATATTATTGTCACTCTACCTTTACCTATCCAATTGTTGCCTTAAGAATGTCTTGAGCTTCCTGTTTTGGTTCTGGTTTTATATGTTAAAATGTTAAAATGGAGACCTCCTTGAGACTATACTACCATAAAGGCCAAAAATTGACTTTAGACTATTACTGGTTTTAACACCACGTAAGTTTAATGGTAGGACCAGATATTTGATGAACCAGTTTTTCTCTTTTATGTCTTTTAATAAATTATATAAATGGTGAATAAATATGCTAAATCCCAAGTTGTTTCAGATGGACAAGTCAGATAATAAATATTTTTAAAGACGTAATAAGAACCACTAACAAAAATATTTAAACCAAATGCAGGGGGTAGAGAGGAAAATATCACTTGCTAAAAATATTTAAAACAAATATGGTTGTATATAACAGAAATAGCACTTTTTATCAAGTCACTAAGAAGCAGTAGGTGGGAAAAGATTTCAGAAAACCATAACGGTGTGCATATTCACATGTGCAATTAACCTTTCAGCAGAACACTAATGGTAATTTATAACATAAATATAATCTTAAATGAGACAATGTATGTGCAAATACTTTATAAGTCATCTCATTATTCTCAATTTTCATTAATGACATCATTATCTACCCAGCCTCCTAAACTAGAAACTCTTAAGTGTTCTTAATTTTTTCTCTTTTTTACTCCTTCCCTGAAATCCAACTTCTATGTAGACAATCATCAAATCTTGTTACTTGTACATCAGACATGACCCTGAAATTAATTACCATTCTTTATTCATAATGTTTCAGCCTTATTTTAGGTCCTCATCATCTCTGAGAATATTGTAATAAAATAATCTTTTTACTAGTCTCCCTTCAATTTCTATCTAACACTACTATAAAGCTTCTTTTCTTAAAATATTAATCACTTTAGGGGCACCTAGGTGGCTCAGTCAGCTAAGCGTCTGACTTCAGCTCATGTCATGATCTTGCCCTTTTTGAGTTTGAGCCCCACGTAGGGCTCTGTGCTGTCAGCTCAGAGCCTGGAGCCTGCTTCTGATTCTGTGTTTCCCTATCTCTCTCTGCCCCTCCCCTGCTCACAATCTGTCTCTGTCTCTGTCTCTCTCAAACATAAACACTAAAAAAATTTTTAATATTAATCACTTTATTACTTCCTTAGGAACTTTTTTCTGTTCTTTGATACTTACAGAATAAAATACACATTCTTCAATTTGGCATACAATATTCTTTATAGTTTAATCTTCAAACTGTTTTTTCAGCTTCTGTGTCTACTTCCAAAACATAACTTGCTTTCCTACAATGCTAAACTTCTCACCTTTCTTTACTTATATAAAGCCTTTTTCTTGGGGCACCTGGGCGGCTCAGTTGGTTAAGCATCTGACTTGACTTTAGCTCAGATCACCGTCTAGAGGTTTGTAAGTTTGAGCCCCACGTGGGTCTCTGTGCTGGAGGCTGGGAGCCTGCTTGGGATTCTCTGTCTCCTCTCTCTTTGCCCTCTCTGATTTGTGCTCTCTCTCTCTTTCTCTTAAAAATAAACTTTTTGGTTTTTTTTACTTTTTTAAATTTATTTATCTTGAGAGAGAGAGAGAGAGAGAGAGAGAGAGAGAGAGAGAAGAGAACACAAACACACATACACACTCGGGCAAGGGGCAGAAGGAGAGGGAGAGAGAGGGAGAGGGAGAGAGAATCCCAAGCAGGCTCTGCACTGTCAGTGCAGAGCCCTTCATGGGACTGGAACTCACAAACTGTGAGATCATGACCTGACCTGAGATAAAGAGAAGGATGCTTAACTGAGCAACCCAGGTGCCCCATAGATAAACTTTTTATTAAAAAATATATATATATGTATTATATATAAAATATTTATATATTTTATATTACATATAAATATAAATTATATTATATATTATAATATATAATTATATAATATATAATATGCTTATAGTATATATAAATATATACATATATAAATATATACAGATATATATATAAATATATACATATATATAAATATATACATATATATGTGTGTGTGTGTATATATATATATATATATATATGTGTGTGTGTGTATATATATATAAAGCCCTCTCACAATTTCAGTCTTGGGTACATGCTGGTTCATTTGCATTTAGTAGTGGCAGGTCTTTCTTGAAATCTTCTGAAGTGATTCCAAAGTTTACAGCCATCTTGTTTCTTTGGACACCCATAGATTTATCTTCTCTCCCTTCTTTTTTATTTTTAAATCTTACTTTATTAATGTACTATTATATTTTCTGCCTGTTTAGCTAGTCAAAAATAACCTTTTCCTGAGCCCTCAGTGTTGGAAAACCAGGTGGGAATGTTCAGCTACTTACAACATCCATTTGATGTTCTAATAAATTTCAGCATCAGTTAAAAGATTCTTTGCTCCTGAAATAAAAGCAGGAGTCTGTATTATTTTTGGAATTGCAATTGTAAATAATAGCTCTTTTAAAAAATAATAGCAGGAGTCTGTCTTATTTTTGGAATTGCAATTGTAAATAATAGCTCTTTTAAAAAATAATTGTGAATTCTTTTCAATTAACCTTCCACAAGAAATCTTTTCAAAATTCTGACAAGGTAAAATTTCTATCATTTTTTTCATTATACAAGCTCATAATTACTTAGATTGCTTTCCCTTTTTGTACAGTTTTTCTGCTGAGATTAGTCACTTCGTTTTGGTCAGTTGCACAATAAATAATTACCTGTATGTTGCAAATTCATAGAACTATCATTTACTTCAAAATTTTAAGGAATTACATACATTTGCATTAAATGCAAAATACGTTTAGCATGTAAACTATGCTAAACATAATTTAATTTTTTTATCCTAGAAGAAATATAGAATAGTGTTTCAGTGAGTAGGCTTTTGGCATCAAATTGTCTTATGTTTGAACCTATGCTCCACTTCTTCCTATCTGTGTAATGTGAGCAAATTGCTTTAACCTTTCTGAAATAGTTTCCTGTAAGAATTATACAGTAGAATGTACCTCATAGACTGTTGTGTAAACTAAATGAAATATACCATGTAAAGCATTTAGATGAGTATTGGGCACTTAAGTAGGAGTGCATGAAAAGTTTTTAATTTACAATAGTTATTATTTTTTTTTTTATTTTTCTTTTTAACGTTTATTTATTTTTGAGACAGAGAGAGACAGAGCATGAACGGGGGAAGGTCAGAGAGAGAGGGAGACGGAATCGGAAGCAGGCTCCAGGCTCTGGGCCATGATCAGCCCAGAGCCCGACTCGGGCTCAAACTCACGGATGGTGAGATCGTGACCTGAGCTGAAGTCGGACGCTTAACCGACTGAGCCACCCAGGCGCCCCGGATAGTTATTATTAACATGAAACTAGCCAGGTGCTGGGTAGCTCCTACACATGTTCAGATGAACTGATCGTCAGCATCTCTTGCCAAACACACGGTTCCGTAATTTTATGTGAGTACCATGGAGTGGACCATGGTGGAAGTACTTATTACACCACAGAAATCAGCAAATACTACAAATCAGGATTTGCTTGTTTGTTTCTTCGTTTCTAGAAAGCCAGTTGTTAAACAGTTACCAGCATAGTACTGACTCAAATTCTATCTTCCAGTACTTCAGATTCATTACCATGTAAGTCAATTATCACTACAGAATTGCAGCTGTAGTCGGCCAGGCAGTTTTTCGTATTTTGTCTGGCTAAGGTCAAAGACGGACAAGATGACAGACTACACTGATGCCAGCACATATTGTAAAAACTTTATTTAAAAAATGAAACAAAACTTGGGGTGCCTGGGTGGCTCAGTTGGTTAAGCGTCCAACTTCAGCTCAGGTCAAGATCTCATGGTTTGTGAGGGTTCGAGACCTGCGTCGGGCTCTGGGCTGACAGCTGGGAGCCTGGAGCCTGCTTCAGATTCAGTGTCTCCCTCTCTCTCTCTCTGCTCCTTCCCCGCTAGCATTCTGTCTCTCTCAAAAATGAATAAATGTTATTAAAAAAATTTTAAACAAGATAAAACAAAAGTATATTAGTTTGTTTTAATCTCGTTTAATACTTTTTTATAAGTGGAGAATACAGAATTTTCCACAAACACAAAAGTAACTATTTCAGTATTTTAAGTTTGCTCATAGTTCTATGATTTCAGAATGGAAATAGGTTCAGTTCAGGGAAAAATAATGGATCAATGTTTTCAAAGGAAAAACAATGGAAGAGTGTTTCTTCCATCATTATCTGGAGCAGAGTGTAGTCACTGTTTACTAGCAATCGGTAATCACTGGCAATTGAATGATAGCATAGTTTTCAAAGTACTTTTAATGGATGCTCTCATCTGATGATTTGGTTTGCTGAACATCTTTTATATGCAAGGAAGGATGCCTGATACTGAAGTAAATACTATGACGTATAAAATATGATCTTTGTATTCTAACAAGAATTATGCATATAAAAGGATAATTAACAATATATGGCCCACTATATAGCCTAGTTAATCAGCCATTCACTACCTTGTCCTAAACTACTTTCCAGCTTGATCCCCAGCTATACCATTTCTGTCTCCTGTGCCTCTCACACTTTACCACACAAAACTGCCTACAATCC
Organism: Neofelis nebulosa; assembly: GCF_028018385.1. Classification (NCBI taxonomy): domain Eukaryota; kingdom Metazoa; phylum Chordata; class Mammalia; order Carnivora; family Felidae; genus Neofelis; species Neofelis nebulosa. The sequence continues at coordinate 13,497,145 of NC_080790.1, forward strand.
CCTACTCATTTTCTTGTTGTTGTTCATTTCAGAAGATATTTTTTTAAATTTAAAAAAAAAATTTTTTTTTTAACGTTTATTTATTTTTGAGACAGAGAGAGACAGAGCATGAACAGAGGAGGAGCAGAGAGAGAGGGAGACACAGAACCCGAAACAGGCTCCAGGCTCTGAGCTGTCAGCACAGAGCCCGTCGCGGGGCTCGAACTCACAGACCGTGAGATCGTGACCTGAGCCGAAGTCGGACGCTTAACCGACCAAGCCACCCAGGCGCCCCTAAATTTTTTTAACGTTTATTTATTTTTGAGACAGAGAGATACAGAGCATGAATGGGGGAGGGTCAGAGAGAGAGGGAGACACAGAATCTGAAACAGGCTACAGGCTCTGAGCTGTCACCACAGAGCCTGACGTGGGGCTCGAACTCACAGACTGTGAGATCATGACCTGAGCCGAAGTCAGATGCTCAACCGACTGAGCCACCCAGGTGCCCCAAGAAGATATTTAAAATATCTATTATGGGGTATTATGGGGCACCTGGGTGGCTCAGTAGGTTAAGCATCTGACTTTGGCTCAGGCCATGATCTCACAGCTCATGGGTTCGAGCCCCACATCGGGCCCTCTGCTGTCAGCACAGAGCCTGCTTCGGATCCTCTGTCCCCTCTCTCTCTGCCCTTCCCCCACTTGCATTCTTTCTCTCAAAATAAATAAATAAACTTAAAAAAAGTATCTATTATTCACCAGCCACTTTGTTAGGTATTAGGTATTGAAAATTAAGCACAGTCTTTTTTTCAAGGAATTTATAGTATAGCAGAGGAGACAGATATACAGAGTTTATTACAATATAACAAAATAAGTACTACAGTAGAGAATGCCTAGGCATTGAAAAGAGGGGACCAAAATTAGTCTGGAAGCTTCAGGGGAGGTGCCCAGGAGAAAATGGTGCCCCAAAACTGATTCATAAAGGATACATTCATTCATTGTATTCCTCTGAGCTTATAATTTTCTATAAAACTCCCTTTCCTATCCATACTAGTTCATTTTTCATCCATGTTCCCATAACATTTCAAACATCTATTGTAATACTTATGAAATCATATGATGGTTAGTTATATATGTACTATCTTCTCCACTAAATTTTTAACTCCTTGACACTTGGAACAGTTACCTTATTTACCTTTGTATTTCCAAAATATAACATGGGATCTGCCATACAATACACAGTAATATTTTTTTTTAATTTTTGGGTTGAATAGATATCAAGTGAATGATATATAAAATAAGTACTATTAAGAAATAAATAATATAAGGGGGCACCTGGGTGGCTCAGTCAGTTAAGCTCCTGACTCCTGATTTCAGTTCAGGTCATGAGCTCACAGTTGTAAGATCCACACTGGGCATGGAACCTGCTTGGGATTCTCTCTCTCCCTCTCTGCCTCTCCCCTACTCTCAGAAATAAAGAAGGAAAGAAAGAAATAAAGAAGAGGAAAAGAAAAGAAAAAAAGGAAAGAAAAGAAAGAAAAAGAATTCCAAGAATCATAAAATGAGTTCTAGATAGGGTAGGCATGAAGGCTTCACAGAAGAGCAAATTGAACTGGGTCTTGAAAAATGGAATTTTGTAGCTTCAGACCAGTAGTTTCAACTAGAAAACAAGAACTGACCTAAGGTCTGGAAAAATAAAGCTCTGCTTTCACAGAGACAAAGGAAGTAGAGAACTAGCTCTAGCACTAGACCGGGAGGTAAGAATAAAGATGAATTAATCAGGGAAGTCATTAACCCAAAGGATCAGGCTACAGGAAGAGGTAGCCAGTCAGAATGAAAAACAACTAGTGTATGGAAGAAAATAAGTGATATTTTTAAAAACTAAATCTAAATAGAGACTATAATATAGTAATTTCCCTATCCTGAATGTAATGGATGCTCTAGAATTTCTCTAATTATAATGAGTGGTTTTGGCACATTCTTCATAACTGAATATAGCATGTTCTATATATTAGATTTCATAAGAGGCAGGTGGAAAGTTAATGATAGAAAAATGTGACTAAGCCCATGATTCCCCTGAGCAGTGTTTTGAGTCTTGCAGAAAAAGAACAAAACAAAGACAGAAAGTGGGAAGGGAATGTAATTTGGAGGCATGGGGAGAGACTTTTAGTTGCCCATTGCAATGTGTTGTCACACAACTCTATTAAAGAACAATATTATTCCTAATTGTTCAAAGTTTCTCATAGATAACTATGTCTCATAAGAACAAAAGTAGGACGAGCATACATGTTTCATTTTGTAAGGTTATCTGACATATATCGTTATAATACACAATATTTCTTGTTTTCCATGGTACTTAATCGTGAGTAGAAAGGAAGAAAAGTTGCAAAATGTCACTTGCTTTGCCACTTTGCCTAAAGCCAGTCATGCTAATCACATACTTATTATAGTTACAAATCAGCTTCCAGAGCTAAACCCTTGATCTCTGGAGACCATTCAGAGGTGGCCCTTCTTAAAAATTATCTAGTGTAGACCTTGGACGATAACCTAGAAAAATAAAGACACAAGATATGGACCATTTGGTTATAGCTACAATGCCATCTTTAAGAAATTATTGAAAGAAGGCAGGGGCTGGGCTTGGAATATAATATGTAGCTGAACAGGGACAGAACCACAGTAATCATGGTTGGGATGAAGATTCTGTTTCTCATATGTGAAAAACTGAAAGGTAAGAAGGAGAAGGATAAACAGAAGCACTGTGACCATACATTTCCAAGCTGTCCTAATTAGAATATAAAGGAAAAATAAGTATATGCATTCTCCAATATAAAACCAATATAATCAAAGGGTTATAAATAATATTTTAGTTTAATATTCTGTATGACCATCCACTTTTTATATCAAAAGAAAATAAAATGGGTGCCTGCATGACTCAGTTGGTTAAGCATCCAACTTGATTTTGACTCAGGTCATGATCTCACGGTTGTTGAAATTGAGCCCCACATCAATAGGATTCTTTCTCTTCCTCTCTCTCTCTTCCCTTTCCTTGTCCCCCCCGCTCTCAAAATAAAATAAATAAACTCAAAAAGAAAAGAAAAGAAAATGATAAAAAGGCACAGAGGTTTTCTTGTTTGTTTTTTGCTTATAAAATCTCTGATGGGTGGAAACAAACAAACAAACAAAACTTATTTCAATTCAAACAATACTTAGTATAGAATGTGTATGTGCTCAACCCGTACCTGGGTGCCATGCTATTCTGAAAAGTGTAGGCTTAAGTCATGAACACTTTAATATGTATGTGTCTTCCTGTTAAATAACTTTCTGCTTGCATGGAAATATAATAGCAATAACCATCTTTTCCACTTTTACTCTTTAAACTCTTCTCTGGTTGAATATTTTTTAAAATCTTTTTATTATTTTTTGGAATAATTTTTTTAAACAAAGGCAAGTATTTCAATGTCTGCATGCCATTGAAGGAAAGACTGTTTCCATTGTATTTGATCCATAAACTAATTGCCTCAAACTGTAATTACCCATCCTTGAAGTATTGATATAAGTCAAACTCTGTCCGGAACTTTAATATGGAAACAAAATAACCAGTTTAAACTCCAGAAGCAATAGTTCATGGATCATCAGGATGGCTTGTCGTGGAGGCTGACAAATAGAAGGCTAGAAAGAGAACTGCGATGTCCTTCACCTCGAGTCCTTCCTGGAGCCCTTCTCCAGCGCAGACCTACGAGAGCATAACGGTTTACATATAGTCAAAACTGCTTACTACACTGCTCAGAAACGTACTTTTACTTAATTTGCCAGAGGATTTGTAGAGTTACAAACTATTTTTGTCTTTTTAAATTAAAAAAAAAGGTATTTAAACTCTGTCAAGAAAACAACCTCAAAGCAGGCTTTTTTAATATCCTTCTTGCTTTTTTCCCCCTATGATTTTTAGGAATGAACACTATACATTTGAATCAGTGAAAACTGAAATCATAGGAGGAACTTTAAGGTGGAGAGTAATGTCCAGAAATCAATGTAATGTCCAAATATTGAGAGTCTAAAAGGCTAAGATTACGGACTCTGTACTTCAGAAGTCTTCTTCATACTTCAGTTCTCTACCTCTTTACCTGGGCGATGTGTTCATCTTATGATAATTCATTGTCTTGTGCATTTAGGAATGCTATTTTTTTCTGTATGTATATTCCATTTCCATGAAAAAAAAGACAGAAAGAGAAATAAAGACAGAAAGAAAGAGAGAGAGAGAGAAAGAAAAAGAAAAAGAAAAAAAAGAAAAAGAAAAAGAAAGAGACATGGATTCTGAAACTAAACTGCCTAGATTTGAATCTTGGCTCCATACCTTACAATCTATGTGACTTTGGGTAAACTCCTTAACCCTCTGTGCCTCAATTCCCTCAACTATAAAATGGGGATGATAGTAATGGCACCTACTTCAGGTGGTGGTTATAGGATTATACAACTTAATATATGTAAAACATGTGAAACAGTGCTTCACACATAGCAAGGTATATATAAGTATTACAGTTGTTAATAGTAACCCATTCACTTCTTTGACACTCTAGAATAAGAATCCTTAGATCATCCTTAATGAAAATCATTTAAGGAGATTTCCCAACTTTTCCCAGACTTTTCATTGATTTCTCAAATTGCTCATTTTTTCCCTTTGTTGTCTGGACAACTCCATAGGAAACAATTCTTTATCAGTTTTCCCTGTAGATTTAACATAAAAAGAAAAGAGATTAAAATATATACCATTGGATATTTACAAATATATTAAATATCTTCACTGACATATAGTTGCCATTCTGCTTTTCAAATGCTATTAAGTCTGCTTTTTAAAATATCTATTATATATATTTATTCATTAATCTTCATTTAAGAATAATTAACCTAGCTATTTTTGTGACTGTATATCCTGATTTTTTTCTGCATTAGTTGTCATCACTTAGCTTTTTAATGGCTTTACTAAATATAGCCAAATAAAATCCTCTAATGAGGACTCAAAGACATTCACTCTGGGAACCAGTTTTTAATCAATGAAACAGTCATTAAGTACTAGCATCTATTCTATATTCAATATTGTGTCAGGTGCCCTACCAAGAAGTTATGACACAGAGACAAGGAATTAACAATAAAAACCATCTAATAACAATATAAAAGGTTTTAAAAAAAACCTTATATGTAATTTGAAATAGGTCATATAAATGATATATACTTGTGACTCAAAAGAATTGAGTGATTAAGGATTGGAATAGATTGGGATATGAGATGAATAGTAGATATATTGCAGGTAAGAAAAAGGACATGGCCAAAGACATAGACAGAAGTGTAAGATAGATTAAGCAATAGTAAGTAGGCAAGGTGTTTGAGAGAGAATTTTTGTAACAGGATAAAAGAAGATAAGTGGGAAAGACACTGAGATCAGAGTATTCAGAATCTTGAATGCCAGTCTTAAAAAAATTTGTACTTTATGCTATAAGAAAGACTGTATTTGTGGGTTTGTTTCAGGAGAAAGATGTATTTAAAACAGCATTTTAGAAAAATTCACCTAGCTGCCACGTTTAGGATTAATTGAAAACAAGTGAAAGAAATTAGGCAGAAATTAGGGGCCCTTGCCATAGGACCAGAAATACTAAGAACATGTATTTGAGCATAAACCACAGGAATGGAAACGGGAATTATATTTTTAAGAAATTATTATTAGAATTTGATAATGCTCTGCTATCATGGGGGGTAAGGAATCAACAATGATTTCTAGGATTCAAGCTTAAATTATTAAGAAAATTAATAGAGAAACCATTAATAGAGGAGAGGTGTGGAGAGGTTGTACTTGTTTGAGAATATATCATGAGCATAGAGGCAAGGGGTTTGGATTTAGGTATATTGCATTGAAGGGGCACCTGGGTGGCTCAGTTGGTTAAGCGTCCTACTTCAGCTCAGGTCATGATCTCACAGCTCGTGGGTTCAAGCCCCGCATCGGGCTCTGTGCTGACAGCTCAGAACCTGGAGCCTGCTTCGGATTCTGTGTCTCCCTCTCTCTCTGCCCCTCCCCCGCTTGTACTCTGCCTCTCTCTCTCTCTTAAAAGTAAATAAAACATTTAAAAAAAATTTTAAGTATATCGCATTGAAGAAATTGCTAGACATTTTTTGCACTAGATTTCTAGTTGGGAAAGCAGAAACAGAGCTCAACAGTGGGAAAAGCTATAAATGCACAAAATTTTGTGTCAGTGTGTGTATTAAAATGCATCAGCATGTTTGTGAAGGGCAGAAATATCAGAACTGCATGTTCCCTGCAACTTTTTTTTTGCTGTTATTATGTTCTAACTATACATGGTAATGAGCAAAATGTTATAATTCATATTCTGTGTTACTTATATATACAATCACATGACATCTGTAAACTCTGTGTGGGCTTAAAAACCTCTTAACTCTTGATGGAAATTAAACCTCATCTCTTTTTACTAGCATGGTTGGCTTGGTTTTTGGCATGATTGCAAAGTGTTATCCTTGTTTTAATGTAGTCTGATTTTGACTATACTGTAAGCTGGCAGATTTTTACTGGGGTATGATATCATCATCAAAAGGCTTTTAAGCAGTAACTCCTTGAATATATTTTACTTATTGTTTAATATGGTAAGTTTTAATGTTTGAATTTGGGAATTCATTTCACAAAAATTAGTTTGAGTGAGTGGCAAAGAATCTTTAAATGAATAACATGTGGATTTCAGTGTTAATTTGCATATAGACAACCTCTCTCAAAATATAAAAATAAATAATATTTCCATTAGAAATTATAAAAGGGAACACTAAACTTTTCAAAGGCCTTGAACAATTATGGTCATGTCTAAGCAAGCTACCAAATAAACAGTTAAAGGAAAAAAAATTAAGTCTAGTACAGCCTTCATTTGTTGGTAGAAGAAAGAAAGAAAGAAAGAAAGAAAGAAAGAAAGAAAGAAAGAAAGAAAGAAAGAAAAGGAGAAAGAAAGGAGGGAGTGAGGGAGGGAGGAAGGAAGGAAGGTAGGACAACAACATAGAGTAGAATAGTAGAATATAAACATATTCCTTGTGTTGCAAATAATTACACTAGTTGCCAAAAGATGGTTCAGTTCTAGGGTCTAATGAGAATTGTAAAAGCTGTTACCCAGTCAAATAAACCTAGAAACTCCTGTTCTCAAGTCTAACTTCTTCTTTCTTTCATAAATCATATGATATTCATGGAAATTAACTCAACCCCTATGTCACCTCTTCTTTAAATATTTTTATAATATATTCCATCATATATGGCACAAACCTATATTGAATACTGAGGATAATAAGAATAAAAGTAGAGTTACTATATTCTCTCTTCTCTACCAGAGTGGCAAGTGGTTCACACAACTTTTAGGATAGAAAGAGTATAAAATAATACCATTAATGGTTTCTTCTCTTAGATTAACACATGTATTAGCTTCTAAGGAGAAAGAGTTTCAGTCTATTAAGAAGTATTTAGAAAGAATGATTTATAAAAATGCATGTTGAATTCATAAAGACCAAGGAGTAAATTTTAGCTCTTTTAAAACTGACCTTCATTCACTGGATTCAAATTGCTTTCAAAATGACCATGATTTCAAGTTTCAATTACTTATTTTTCAAGGAGTATAATGATGTATGAAATTTTAATGTTTACAGGTAGCAGAATTTTAATAGAATGTGGTCTTAAAGATTTAATCCTTGGTCTGTATCTATTTGTGACTGATCTTAAAGGTTGTAATGACAGTAATATGCCATGTTGCTAAAGCACAAATGTAAATCTTACATTTACAATCTTATGCTATAAGTCTTATGCTACAAACTATAAATTTATACTTGTAACTGATAACTAAACTGGTAGGTCTAGTCAACTGCTTACCCAATGTCTGTAGTTCAACATAGACTGTTGTTCTTATTTAATTTATTGTCTCACTTAATACTCCTTAAGTAACCAATGTTATGGCCATTTTACCAAAAAAGCAATTTTATCCTGGAGTGATATTCATGTGTTGGAAAGTCAGAAAGGTCACAGGACATAATCCTCATAAATACCAAGGGCTTACAATATATTAAAGAAGCAATACAATTAATCCGTTATTTAGTCTTACTTTTCATCCAATCCACAATCGATATGCTTGAACTTCTAATACTACACTATAATCTCCATAACTGAAATCAGTAAGGTCTGTGGTCAATAAATGTTTCTGAAAGCATTATAAGTGCTACAAATCTAAAATTGCTCTGAAAATACAGCCTATTTTTAAAAATCATTACATTAGCAAAGTGTTACGTAAGTCTAATTTCAAAATATTGTTTAACACTGCAGTGTTACTAATACTCAATTTTATTAGAACATCTATAAGTCAGTCTGGGATATCTTAAACAGAGTTTGTATTACTTCTAGCAGTGGTACTATGATCAATGTACATAATCCAATTTTTTATGAGAAACAATATGAAAGGTCTCTAAGGATATTATTTTAAATAAACTCAAAACCAAAACCATTAATTCTATTTACAGACATGCATACTTCAGAGATATTGTGGGTTTGGTTTTAGACCACCACAATAAAAGGAATATCAAAATTGAGTCAAATGAATTTTTTGGTTTCCTAGTACACATAAAAGTTATGCTTGCACTACTCTATATTGTGGTCTATTAAGTGTGCAATAGCATTATGTCAAAAAATGTACATATCTCAATTTTGTAATACTTTATTGCTAAAAATTATTGTCATTTAAACTTTCAGCGAGTCCTAATCTTTTTGCTAATAGACAGTCTTGCCTTGATGTTGATGGCGGCTGACTGATCAGGGTGGCGGTTGATGAAAGTTGGGGTGGCCATGGCAATTTCTTAAAATAAAACAACAATAAAGTTTGCCAAATCCATCGACTCTTCCTGTCATGAATGATTTCTCTATAGCCTAAGATGCTGTTTGATAGCATCTTACCAACAGTAGAACTTCTTTCAAAATAGGAATCAACTCTCTCAAACCCTGCTGCTGCTTTATCAGCTAAGTTTATGTAATATTCTACATCCTTTGTTGTCATTTTAACAATCTTCACGGTACCTTCACCAGGAGTAGACTCCATCTCATCCAGAAGAAGCAATTCCCCACTCACTAAAATTTTATCATGAGATTGCAGCAAGGCAAGTATAATAGTATTCAAAAAGTTTGAAATATTTCAAGAATTACCAAAATATGACACCGAGACAAGTGGCAACTGCTGTTGGAAAAATGGCACCAATAAGCTTGCTCGATGCGGAGTTGCTACAAAACTTCAATTTGTGAAAAAAAAAAAAAGCAACATCTGCAAAGCACAATAAAAGGAGGAATGCCTGTAGTTTTCAATCAGAAGAAACTAGTTCAGTATCATCTTAGATGCAAATTAGCACTATTCCTTACTATCAAGAATTTTGTGGATGCCCAATATCTTGAATTTTTGAACTACGGAGTCCTACTTTTAGGTAGAGTTTTAATCTTTTTCATTTTATAAATAAGGAAATCAAGTCATGGAAGGGAACTTAAGTGATTTGCCCAAAACCACATCTCATAGATGGCAGAGTTGGTTCTTGAACCCGTGTCTTAATTCAAAGCTCAGTGGTTTTCACAGAGTGAAAAAAAAAAGTACACCTATTTGTAGAAAACTTTATTTTTCTATGATCTCACTGCCACAATATTCTTTATTATAAACTTAAGTGCCAAATGCTGTGTTTAAATATAGTTCTCTGTATTTCTTAAGGCTGCTGTAATGAGATACGATACAATGGGTGTCTTAAAACAACAAAAATTTATTCTCTCACAGTTCTGGAGACCAGAAATCTGAAATGAAGTGTCACTAGGGTCAATTCCTTCTGGAGACTCTGAGGAAGAATCTGTTCCATGCCTCTCTTCCAACTTCTGGTGGTTGCTGGAAATCCCTGACATTTTTTTGCTTGTGCATAACTCCAATCTCTGCCTCCAAAATATACCAAATCAGCCTAAAACAATAGGGGCGCCTGGGCAGCTCAATCGGTTAAGCGTCCACTTCAACTCAGGTCATGATCTCACAGTTTGTGGGCTCGAGCCCCACGTCAGGCTCTGTGCTGATAGCTCAGAGCCTGGAGCCTGCTTTGGATTCTGTGTCTCCCTCTCTTGAAAATAAATAAATGTTAAAAATAAATAAATTAAAAAATAAAACAATAAAGTAAACTGCATCTCAATCACCAATTTCAGTGGATCATCTCAGAAATTCTACTAGACAATTAACCAATAAAGTACTTCTGTCTTTGTCACATGGCAAGTAATTTGAACAAAAATGGATTCTTTGGGGGCAAAATGTAAAAATAAGAAATGCTTTAATAAGTAAATAAGTTGTAGTTTAGTGTAAAAAATTCCACAGGATTATAGTATAAACTGCTAATGGATACCCAATACCCTTTCTCCTTGGGTTTGTAATAAACCTGGTTTCCTAAATCCAGGAAAAAAAAGTGAGGCAAACATTTATTTTACATTTATTTTTTTTTAACTTTATTAGTCCAAGCAATAATAACTCCCTTCTTCCTACATTTTAACTGCATGCTCTTGTCATGCCAAGCAAGAACCTGAAACTGAGAAAGATGGAAACTACTGGAACATTCTGTCAGTATTGGAGAGTAGTTACTGAAAAAGCAGAATTAGATTACTGAATTGTACCTAGTTCCACCACATTACAGGCACATAACCTCTAGAAAGCATTATAATTCGGACTTTCTAAAGTGCTAATAATCTCATCTATAAAATGAAGATAATCATATCTGGGGATCAAATAATATAAAGATGGTGAAATCATTTAGAAGCTATAAAATAGAAAGTATTTTATTATAGTTCTATGCTTATAATTTATGCCTAATGTTTAGAAAAACAGACAAAAACAGAATAAAAACATTGAAAATCAATTGGTTAACAAGTGCTTTTAAATATGTTGAATGTAGTGGCACCTGGGTGGCTCAGTCAGGTAAGTGTCTGACTCTTAATTTGGATTCAGGTTTTGATTGCATGGTTTGTAAATTGGAGCCTCACATGAGCCCTGCATAGAGACCCTTATTGCTGTCAGCACAGAGTCTGCTTGGGACTCTCTCTTTGCCCTTCCCCCCGTGCTCACTGTCTCTCTCAAAATAAATAAACATTAAAAAAAAGATACTTTAAAAACTAATAAATATTGAATGTGGATTATTTGTGTAACAGTAATTCAACCAAGGTGTAAGACACACATATATAAATGTTAAACAAAATTTCTTTATAGCAATTACTAACTCTAAATTCAATCAAAGACCACACATTAGTTAAAACAGTTCAAGAGTTTTGTTTTTAGGGATGCCTAGGTCACTCATTCAGTTAACCGTCCAACTTTGGCTCAACTCATGATCTCACATTTGTGAGTTCGAGCCTCACCGCTTCGGATGCTCTGTCCCACCACCTCTCTCTGCCCATCCCCTGCTCTCTCTCACTCTCTCTCTCAAAAATGAATAAACATTTTAAAATAAAGTTTTGTTTTACACCAATATCATATATTCATTTTGCCTTTTGAAATGAAAAGCAAACAACATAAAGCTTTTACTTAATAATTAATAAACAAATTGCCATTACATAGTATCTTATGTTCAAATAGAGTCACAGTTTATAAAGTATTATCCTATATACTATTTGAGTCCATCTTTACAACAGCCTATAAACTATCTACTAAGTGCCAGGAAGAGAAAGATTCTTTGGTTAAGAAATATTTCAGTCGAACTTGAGGTATTAATAGAAATCTTAATAGAAGAGTTTCCTGAGAAGAGAGAAAGAACACAGGAAAGAGTACAGAGAAGGTAAAGCCCCTCCCCCCCCCCCCCCCCCAGTACAATGGAGCAAAGAATACTAATGACATGTGGCAGGAGATGGGGCTGGAAGGTATGCGAGAGCCAGAACACAAGGGGTCTTGTATGGTGTGCGAAGCAAGGAGCTTTTATTTTTACCATTTTAACCGAGAAACTACTCAATGGTTTTATTCAAAGGAGTGATGTGATTTTATGTGAGTTTTTGCAATCGTTATGAGAATGAAAAAAAAAAAAAAATAGTGCAGCAGTGAGATGATGAAAGACTGAATGAACTAACACAGTGGCAGTGAGGGGTGTATTTGAGAGACGTTGGGAGTATGGAATCCCTGAGATTTAAGTAACGATTTGACAGGGAATAAGTGAGATGGAAGGGCTGAAGGTGATGTGCAAGGTTCTGATTTAGAGCAGGGGGTTGATAGTGGACACCTTCAAAGTGCTAGGGAGTATAGGCAGACTGGTGGGAGCAGAGGGCAGAGGGGATGATTACTTTGTAGATGTTGGATTTGAGGTTACTGTGAGAAATGTGCATGAAGATGTTCTGTAGGCAGTTGTAAATAAGAAAATAGCAAGAGAAAAGTCTGGATTTAAGATCACCCATAGTCATTTTTTCTCTTCTGGAACATTCCTTCAGGATGGTATAATGAACTTAAAGGAGAAACATAGTAAGAACAGAAAACAAAAATTGAGGGAGACTTCTGTTTCTATTCTCCTTCATGTGGTAGATGAAAATGTGGGAATGCTGGGATAGGTAGACTTTTTCCTGGACTTGTTTCCTCCCCTATCCCCCTCCCAAATTAGATGCTCTACAGTCAAGGCAGGCAAGTAGCAGTGGGCCACACGGTGGAAGATTCTGAACATGTGACTTAGGGTTTGAAGTTTTCTCAGAAGAAAATGGGAGACTACTGAAGAGAAATAAGATGATCACAGTATTCACAATATTTAGGTGAATAAAAAAGTAGTAATTTATGGGGCGGAATCATGACATTAATTGGAGTGGGGTGAAGAAAGAGAAGCTGAGGCTAACTGAAGAAGGCATCTGGAGATATTACTAATACATATTTCCTCGGTTTCTTTCTCATATGTAAAATGGATTATAATAGTAGCTATATGTAAATAAAGTCATTGTGAATGTAATATTGCATTTAACATGCTCAGTACACTGCTTGGTACACAGTAGGTACTCAACAGGTGTCTGATAAATGAATGAGATCAGAAGGAATTCAACCTGTAGCCACTGTTAAACACACCCATTAATTCTTCAAACATTTTTCTTTTTCTGTTTAAAGTATCAATACAACCCACTCTTAGAAACTCTAGTACAGGTACTAAACCTACATTCTGGAAGACAAATGAGAATCATCAGTGATCTCTTCCTCAACCTCCTTATGATGGTCAAATGAACTTTATTTTTTTTTATTTTTTTTACCATTTATTCATTTTTGAAAGACAGAGAGAGACAGAGTTTGAATGGGGAAGGGGCAGAGAGAGAGGGAGACACAGAATTTGAAGCAGTCTCTAGGCTCCAAACTGTCAGCACAGAGCCCGATGTGGGGCTCAAACTCATGGACCGCAAGATCATGACCTGAGCCAAAGTCAGCTGCTTAACCGACTGAGCCACCCAGGTGCCCCCAAATGAACTTTAAAGGAGGAATATGGTAAGAACACTAAAAAATGAAGGAGTCTACCGTTTCATTCCTCCTTTAAGCATGAAGTGAAAATATAAACCCAACTGTGAAAATCTTCTGGTAGAGAACGTGGGTTTGTTTTTGTTGGTAGTCTCAGGAGTGAAGAATTCATATTTTTATTTTCCTTTATATTTTATGCTAAAATTCTCTGTTGAGCTTAGGAGTATCATTATAAATTCAAAGGAACTATATTAAGGAAAATAAAGATTGAAGGTAGAAATAAGTTAGTAAGATCTCCTTTAAGCAAGAAGGGCTTTTGAAGACCCTTTGGCATCAGGTGATTTCCAAAGTACAGAAGCCCCAGAATATGAATTCATGATTATATTTGCAGTGGCTATTCACACAACTAAAGAAGAATACAGCCTAGCATACAGAACTATCTAAAAAGTCACTGAAGAAAAAAACAGGGATCATATTTAGTGTAATTCTGCTATTTTATGTGGTGAAAACACACAAAGATAGTGGTGGAAATTTCCAGTTTAAGAGCTGTGCTGGGATTCTATAGGTCAGGCCCCAATGTGGAAGACAGAATGAAGGACTCTCCATTCTTAAGGCTGCATACCACCTACATTTGCATGACCGTTTCTTTTCCTTTTTAGAGAGAGAAGGGGGGGAGGGGCAGAGAGAGAGAGAGAGAAGAAAGAATCTTAAACCCAGCATGGAGCCAATGCAGGGCCACATCTCATGACCCTGAGGTCATGACCTGAGCCAAAATCAAGAGTCAGACACTTAACTTACTGAGCCACCCAGGCAGCCCACCTGTATATTTTTTTAAAAAAAGGATAAATAAAACAGAATCAACATAATTATCTCATGTAATACATCTCCTCTGTAAGGATTAACACCTTCAGCTTTCTGAAACAAAGACACTTCACCTATACAAGAAAATTGCTATTATTATTCTGCATGAATTTAAATTAGTATAAATCCATTTTCCAATTCCTCTCTTTTCATTTTCCAACGTTGACTTTCAAACACTTAATTTTCCTTCCAATTTCCTAAATGCCCCATGCCTTAAGTTCCACCATCCTTGGCTCATATACTTTATACACAGCATGTCTAATAAATAATATTACCACGAGCTCAGAGGACCACAAGCTCAGACCTGTTACCCTCCAGGCGTTCTGTGCTTTTACTGTCATTCTCAGTGTTCAACTTGTCTATGTCTCCATTAAAGTGGATGGCAATATTAAATTAAGTTGTGTACACCTAAAAAGTCATTCTTGGTTTTGTTTTGTTTGTTTAAATCTGGGAATGAGTAAAGTGGAAGTAAGACTACCTGGGAAAACAATATAATTTGAAACAGAGGAAAGGAACATGGCTACCCAGTTGTTTCTGGGTAAGTGAGGATTCCACTAGATAGTCCAAAAAAAAAAAAAAAAAGCCAAACAAACCCCAAAACTCCTCTTTCCAGCACCTTCCTCCCCCCCACCCCCAACTCTCAAAAATCTCCAGACAGTATGAAAGCTGACGCCGCTATCCATCCAGTGTTGCCATCCAGTGTTGCGGAGGAGACTTTAATAGAACAACCGCTGTAGCTTGATGGCAATGGCATTCTTTACTCAGCAGAGTGCGGTATTCCTGTCCCTTCTACGCCTGAGCGGGGGACCAGGCACCTCTGCTCCTCTGTGGTCACCAGAAACATCTGCAAATGCCTAAAGAAACAGAGGGTTCTCTTATTTTTTTAATGTCTGCCATTCTTCTTTTCAAGTTCATTCCACTATCCTAAAAAGGGGAATTGATTTCTGTAATTTAAACAATATCCCTTTGGTGTCTTTTAGAATTTGCTTCCCCTACTGTGATTTCATGCTGCATATAAAACTCGACCAAAGGGCATCTAAAAAAAAAAAAAAAAAAAAGTTAACAACAACAAAACATTAGAGCTTAAGAAAATAAAGCTGCAAAATAGCTGGAGATTAAAAATCAAGATATCACCTTAGGACGCCAAACGACGCTTCAGTGCAAATAAAACTTTTTAAAAATTCTGTCTGCCCAATTAGACAAAAGCTGCTTCACAAAAGCGCATGCATCTAAATCAAATCTCCCCTACAACAGAACACGGTTTGAAGTATCAGTGGTTCGTTTCTTCCTAAACACAACTTGAAAGTAACTTATCTAAAACCGAACAATGCCGCGAAAGAGATCGCCAGGGCGCAATCAATAGGCCTGTCTCTTTCACGCCGAGAAATGGCATCCTGACCCCTTCCTTTGGCTGATGCAGATTGCAGTGCTGAGGCTGTTCTCGAGAGAGAAACCAGAGAGCCCAGCGTAAAACGCTTTAGTAGGGGAAATCGACAAAAGATGAGAAATTACTCTGAAAGCTTTGGAGATGTCTCCGAAGCCAACCAGAACGACTCATCCAGAGCTGACTTTTGCCCCCACCCCATCCCAAGCAACTGACGGAACCTCTCGGCCGGTCCCGCTGCGCAGTGCGCACTGCGGGCCGGGAGCGCGGAGCTGGCGCTCGCCAGACTCACAACGTGCTCAGTTGCCGCAGCGCGCCCGGGCGCGCGCCCTGCTCCGCGCGACTCCGCGCTCCGGGTTTCCGCGGTCGCCAGCACCCCGCGGAAGAGCCCCGACGGGAAGGGACTTCTTGGAGCGGTGTCCCGAGAGTCCCGCTAGCTTTCTCCTCTCCGCGCAAACTGCAGAAGGCGACTGGCCCAAGAAAGCGCGTTCCTGGGCTCTGGGGCAGCCAGGTCGGCTTTGAGCGTCAGGCTGTGGCTCAGGTGTCACTACTGGGGGTCCTCACCTGGCACAAGCCTTTTACAGGGCCGGAGACTGGTGGGGCGGAGTTTCTCCTGGTCTTCTCTAAGTGGCCTCAAGTTATTCCCAGCTGGACTCCCCGACTTGGCAGCCAGGAGCAGCTCCCTCCTGGCAACGGAGATTTGTCTGTCTCGAGCTCTTTTGCCACGAGAGATGCTCTTGGTGTCCTCAGAACCAAAAGATTAAGTAACACTGCAGTTTTCCTGAACGTGGTAAGGTGTGTGAAATTGTAAAGGTCTCTATTTAAGGAGAACTTGGATCTTCACTGTGCCTCCAGAACTGCCTCCCCTCTTGAAAATAAAACTCCCTCCTGAATGTAAACCTCAGGATGGGGTTTTATTCGTTTCATGTATCCCCAAAGAAGTGGCTAATACTAAGTAGTTGGTTAATGCATAATTTTTGAATGAACGAATGAATTAATGTGCAAACATACACACTTGAGGAAAACTGATCAGGTTGGAAACATCTGGGAATTTTTGCTTTCCTGGTAGGGAGGCGACCAAACATTTACTGGACACTACTCCTTGCCAAGTCTTCTAGGCTTTGGCAGGACAGTGGGGAGCGGGGGAGGGCTAGCAAACACATGCATCCTTAATGGACACAAAAGGGGGCACTATAATATCGCTTGGTCCAAGCCCTTAATCCTCGATTCCAAGGATGGTTTGTTCCCTCCCATCTACCACCCCCTCCCCGAGCATAGTCAATAAATATTTATTAACTGCATACTGAAGGCGCTTGTTAAATGTTTGTTGATGGTTAGCATGATTTGTCCAAGGTCATACAGGGCAAGGAGTCTCGGAACCAGCTCCCTTCAACACACATTTCTCTAACCGCTCTGGATAGGACTGTCCTCACAGCATAAGACCCTAGGATGCAATGGCCCACGGAAAGTGCCCACCGTAACTATTCCTTCACAGGGGCCGGGTAGGTATGGTCACAGCTAGCTCTGGGGACATACTTCCTTTGGAGAAAAGGATTTCTGCAGTTTTCTCTGTCATCTTACAGCCCGACAAAGGGTCGGTCGGGGGTCCCCTGGGAGCCTTGGCTGAGAGCCTTGGGAAAAGCAGGCTCCAAGTGTCCCATTTCTGGCCTTCGCCTTCACCACCAGACTCCATAACAGCGGGGCGTGGTGAGCCCAACTTGCTCTCCCTACCGTCTGTCCAGGTGGAGGCTGCTCCGGTAGCCTAGCTCCCTTTTCCTCCGTACTTTCCTTTTGAGTTTCTGCTAAAATCTGGAGACCTGGAATCCATCCGCGGGAACTCCGAGCCCCTCCAACTGAGCATGCGCCAACGCCAGGCTGCTTTTGGTCACCGGCTCCACAGCTCTCTCCACGCTGGGGCTGCGGAGTTGGAGGAAGAGGGAGGAGGGGAGAGGGGAGGGGGGTGCCTCGAGAGGCGGCGGCTCGCGCGCCTGCGCAGCCAGCTCCAGGGACCCTAGGTTTTCTATGGGATTCCCAATCTGCAGCAGAGACTTACCCGAGCTTGTTGCGGCGGCGGCTGGGCTTGCGAGGCGCGATCCAAGAGGGATTTAAGCAGCCTACAGCTCCAGAGAAAAAAAGAGCGCGAGAGAACCACACACAGAGACGGCTTGACCGTTTATCTGAATTATACATATATATAAAGAACTGTTGAGTTTTATCATTTTCATTAAGTGACCGTGCGCAGCGCTATAACTGTAAGTGGAAAATGCAATCTTCGTTGCTTTTCTGCATGTGTAGTACAGCCAATTGTCTGAGAGATGCTTTGGCTATTGTCACATACTTTGCATAGAGCGTCCAAATGCCTGGTGACAGTTGCTTTGGTTAAGGCTGGCCATCTGAATGTGTTGTTAGTCAAAGGGGGATCTTTGGGGATGATGGGGGTGGGGGAAGGAGGAGTGTTTATATGCGGCGTGCTTGGGGGTTTGTCTGAAGCTAGATTTAAGATAGGTGAAACAGAGGTGCTTTTTAAGTGTAAGTCTATAAATAAGCGGATTTCCTCTCACACACATTTAAGTAGCTGTTTGACCGATTGTGAAGTTTTCCGGTTGCTGATAAAACTATTGAGCGGCTGCAGTCAAGTACCAACCTGCCATCCGTGAGCTTGGTGCACCATTTTTCTCACCGGGGAAGAGCAGTGAAGGTGTTTGCTAAGTGAAACTGAGTAGACGAGATGGTGTGGAAACCGGGATTGGTTTCCAAGAGGGGTGTTAGTGTTTAGAACCACGGAGCGACGCGCAAAAGAAGCACATTTCTTAGTATTGAGAAATGAGTAGATAATTTTTCGGTTTTGATTCTTCGTCATGATGGTGAATGAGCAAAAAATGAGAGATGTTCAACCACATAGTCAGCCGTCTGTCTTGAGCAGAGTCTGAGACCCAGAGCCTCTCTGAATGGAAGCTGTCAGACCCAAACTAGTTGCCTGCCTCTGCACCCCGTATTCCCATTCTGGAATGCGGGGTTGAGAAATGTAAGCCCAGATGTGTTACATTCGGTGGTGTTTCTTTAAAGGAGAAAAGGTCGTTTTGTGTTTTGAGTTAAAATGGGTTGTTCCGTGCCCAGGAACTAAAGCAGGGTCTTTGCAAGGTCAAACCCACTGTGGAAACCGGGGGCACTGGTGAATGGCGGTGGAGGGACAGAGGAAATGGTGAGGTTCTGGGCGAGCACTCAGCACTGCACGGATGGATCGGTGCCCTGTGAGATTCGAGAGTGGGAATCCATTTTTCTAGAGTTGTGCTCCTGCCCATATTTTGGAGACTAAAATGAAATGGAAATGTTAGTGGGTGTAGAAAACACAAGTGGATACTATCTGTGTGTCACATCCCACTTGAAGACAAGAAGAGCGAAGGAGTTGTATTTCTCCATATTAATTTTTGTTTTTAATTTAAAGGAATTTCAGGCTGAGACAAATTAAAAATGAAACTCTTGTGAAAACATATTTGACCCCCACTTCCATCTAAACTGCGTGTGGTGGTGATGGGGAGGTGGTCCTGCATCATTGAATACTTCACCCATAAGTGCACTCTCATTAAGCTTGGGTGTTTAATAACTCCAGAAAATGCTGCACTGAAGCAGTTGGCAGAATGGCATGAGGCAGGCAGGCAAGCGAAGAGCATGGCCAGTGAGCTGGATGGATTTCCATGGAAGAAGCAGATTCAGTTTCTGTAATGAAATAAATTTTCCTTCAAATAAGGCAGATCATTATAGGGCTCATTGGCCCTTTAGTCAGTCCAACTATTTTGAGCTCCTCAAATGAATTTGCAATTTCTTTAAATGGATAAAATTTGAAATAAAAAATTCGAGAATATTCTCTCCGTGGAAACCCAAAGTGTAAATCACTGTTCTTCTCTTCCTTACCCCAGGGCAGAAGGATCAATCATCTGTCATAACTGAACCATACTCCTCGTCCTCACTAAGAGTTGGAATGTGCTTCATGAATCGTGCAGTTTTTACACTGCATTGATAAATGGGTAGTGCAGGAAGAATGGGGGATCTGGTACGAAATCTTAGAGGTGTTTAGTATCAGATACCCTGGCTCATGGGCTGCCAGTCATAGAGACGTACCAGACAGAGACCTTCTAAAGTATCTAGTTCAAACCCTGTGTTTTACAGATGAGGCCATTGAGGCCCAGAAGCTAGGGAGCTAGGGAAATGTCAGTTAACTTCTAGTCTATGAAATAAACAACTACAGAGTAATGTTGAGTGGAAATGTTCCCTTCTCTCTATACTTTTAGCATCTTCAGTGACATCGCTAAAGTCTTTAGATAAATAATTGTCTGGTCCCCAGCACATCTTCAAGAGAGTCCCAAGGTTCCTTTTCACACTATTGTCATTTCTCCTTTCTTGCAAGGTCTCTTTCTATCTCTTTTCTATTGCCCCTCACCTACCATCTACCCACCTTATTCACTGTGTAACCTGCCCTTCCTGGCTGCCTCTGCATCTCAGTTAGTTTCTTTGGAATCCTTGGATTTTTTTTTTTTTTTTGAGAGAACTGGCACATCACTCAAAGCTCCTGTCCAAGGACTGCCCAGACCCATCTCTGTCTCCTCCATGCTCTAATCCTTCAGGGACTCCAGGCTTCAGAGACACTGCAGGTGCCGTCCTCACTCTTCTGCCTGTCTTACATCTTCCAAAACTGCTGCAGCTGCAGGGTCTGGGTCCTCGCGGAGTGAGGCGACTGCAGTGTAAACACACAATGGGCCCTGCCAGCTCTCCCCTGGCTCCTAGAAGGCAGAACCCAAATCCAAGATGCCTAACTGTCCCCAGCCTTCTTGGAAATCCTCCAGATGCAGCCACCTGCAGAGAAGGGGAGGGGCGGGGGCGGGGGGCGGAAGACTGAAGGAAGAGTGCTTGAGCGGCTCAACCTGAAGTGGGCGCTAGAGAGGACGGCAGTGCCGCCTGCAAAGCCTTTAGGGCTTGGCAAGCCCTTGCACAGCCTCCTTCTCGGTCTTGCAGCACTGGGACTGCAAAGCAGGCAATGATACCTGCCTACCTGGGCCTTCTTCTCTTTCCTCCTTTTTATATTATCTTTCCCTCTCGCTTGATTTTTCTATTGCTCCCTCGTTTTCTCTCCTGAATGCCCAGATAATACAGCTCTGGGCCATTTAAAGATAATCCAGGCCCTCCTGTTCCTTTTTGAAGAAATATAAATCTCCCAGGCCCTCAGAAACATAACCAAGGCCCACCACAGATGCACCCTTTGGGAAAGTGCCAGGAATTCTTACCTGAAAAAAAGCTGAGACATTAGGGAAGGCTTGAGGAAGACAGTCTATTTCTTTCTCCTTTGAAAGATAAGTTAAATACTCTTGGAAGTTTTTGATGAAGCATGGAGGTGAGTGTCTCAACACAGTCACCAATTAACATTTAATTTAACCCCTCCCCTCATGGTAATCCTTTGTTGAATTGGGATGAACTCTGTCTTGGATAGAGTCTGTCCCTAACAAATACTCTTGGGTCAGATGTCACCTGGTCTTACTATCCCACTCTGAAAATAGTCGTGCCCAGGCTATTCTGAACACCAGGTAGCCTATGCAAAGACCTGCAGCTGCCAAGCTGCTTCAATTTGCTGTGCTGTGAATCTCGTTCTGCAATAGGATAACTGGATTAGAAATGTTGTCCTGGGCAAGCTATAGGTTTGCCATTGGGGTTGCATACAGGTATGGATTACAAACATTGCTGAGGACCTCCTTGAGGAGTTTCATAAAATGACAGTATAATGTCAATAGCAAACAAATGTTATCCTACTTCACGAGAGCAATACCTTTTAATGTCCTTCTAAAGATCTGTTTCTTTGTACTGAGTGATATCTATGCTCCTTAGATTAGTAATTATTTAGAAAGATTGGAAGACTCTTCTCAAAGAAGGATCACATTCAGTTTAGTCTAAGGTTGAAATTGACAATGTTCATCTCAGTTACATTTAGTAGATATAAATGCATTAATTTTCCTGAAGTATCCAATGGTACACAAATTAATACATGATTGATATTTCTACTCTCCCAATGGTTAATTCACATAATTAATACAGTGTAGGAACTGAATGGGATCCACATAAATTACTTAATCCATCCCTCCAATACATAAAAAACATAGGATATCAAGGAACATTTTCATTTTAAAGAGATATCTACAATATGAAAGCATAGTCTACAAGGGTGTATATTTTAATGATCTTTTTAATATTTCCACAATATTTGTACAATGTCTTTTATAGTACTTTATAATATATGTCAATTATATATCTGTTCCAAGAATCAGTTGTAAGCACCTTATTAATTAATTACATTAAGAAATTAAATTGTTTTGACTAAAAACATTGCACAATTAACATTGCTTTCAATATTCTTATGTTACTGAAAGGAAAAGCTGGACTGAATATTATTTTATAATTTATTTCCACTAAAGATATAAAAGCACTATAATAATACCTTCAAGAGTTCATTTTAATCCACACATAATTTTTATCTCTTAAGAAGTAAAAATATAAATTATTTGTACCTATCTACAAGAACTGGTATTAATAAGTCAAAAAGGGAATTTAAACTCAGACTATGGTAGCTATGTGTACTACTTAGATCATGGGTCCCTTGAACTATGGAATTATTTTAACATGTTCACACGGTGAAGGGACCACAGTAGTGCATTTCTCATTTACATTTTGTTTCTAATGGTAACATGTGCTCTCTTAAGTGAGTCAAAATAGTTTGAGGTGCTCCCAGCCTGGTTCATTGAGAACTTCATAAATGGGGAACTTGGGGGTGCTTTAGAAACTATTTAATGAATGAAACAGAAATGGAATAGCAAGTTACTCAAGAATCCTCACAGAGGTTTGACACTTTAATAATAAGGTGCCTGTGAATACATTAAAGAGATGTTCTATACCCTTATCAGCGAACTTAAAGCATGCAAGTTGGGTAATTTGTCATGATTCCTATGCTTTCTCTGGGTTTCTCTACCGCCTTACTTCACTCTACTTCAAACGCAGATGAACTGCTGTGTAACCACCAACTGTTTTTTTTTTTTAAGACAATTCATTGCTTTTATAACCATTTGTTGGATTATTTTCAGGTGAACAATCTATTTCCTCTTGTTCTAAATTACAATTCAGACTTGGAGGACTCTCATTGATCAACTGGCCTTCAAGCTCAATATATTTGATAAAATAATTGCTGAACTTTTTATAGAAAATAAGGCTCTCATTTTATGAAGTATCACTCATAACAGGCAAAGTGTTAACATAGCAGTTACATTTACTTGCTATTATTACAGATCTATAGAATGAATTCTTATTTTCTTTATTCTTGTTCATATAGGGACTTTTCTGACAACAGAAATCTGTCACTTTAAATATTTTTATCTCCTTTGTTTGGATTTTGTTAATTATCTCTTAGGCTCTGAATTTTTTTTTTTAATCTTTATTTTTAAGACAGAGAAGGAAAGACAGAGTGCAAGCAGGGGAGGGGCAGAGAGAAAGGGAGACACAGAATCCGAAGCAGGCTCCAGGCTCTGGACTGTCAGCACAGAGCCTGACACGGGGCTCAAACTCATGAAAGCAAGTTCATGACCTGAGCCAAAGTCAGATGCCCAACCGACTGAGACACCCAGGCACCCCAGGCTCTGAACTTTTGAGGAGCTGAATGTAAATAGATTTTTGCAAATCACTAACATGTTAAATGGGCTTTGGAGCCTGGGTGGATTTTTTTTAACTCAAAAAACTAGACCCTAATATTTCTGTTGTTTCATATTTTATTGTAATTGAAAATTTCTTAAAATATTAGGCTCTGGTGCTACAGAAGTCTCTGGTGTTTTATATTTTGTATTGGTTTTATTAATTTGTGATTAGTGTGTTTATTTCTGATTTCTTGAGACCCAATCTTTTTTTTTAAGTTTTTTTTAAATTTATTTTGAGAGAGAGCAAGCGGGGAAGGGCAGAGAGAGAGAGGGGGAGAGAGAGAGAGAATCCCAAGCAGGCTCCACATGGTCAGTGCTGAGCCTCACGTGGGGCTCGAAACCACGAACCATGAGATCATGACCTGAGCCGAAGTTGGATGCTCAACCGACTGAACCACCTAGGCACCCTGAAACCAAATCTTAAATTGTGAGTGAAATGTCTCATTGGAGGCTCATTAGGCATTATCAGTGAAGTTGATATGCTTATGAATATATTTTATTTTAATGCATCAAATAGTGCTGTGCAAGTCAGACTTTCAATTAACAACTTCTATTTGTTAGAATTCTTTGGCAAGTGGTGTTATGAGTTTATGAAAGACAAAACCATCCACTTAATCTTTACTCCTCTTTCGTTCGTGAATAGGAAAGTTCCTCAGCCCTCACCAAGGTTTTAACTGACTCAAAAGAAATTATGATAGGAAATAAAAATAAGAGTTTTCAAGCTGGACACACTTAGGTATAAAAATCCCCCAGTTCCACTAGCTTATTAGTTCAAAGACCTTGAATAAGTGGTTCAAGCTCTCAGCCTCAGTTTCCACTTAAAATAGTAATCACAGGATTTTTGAACAGAAAATGAAAGACTACATATGTAAAGATATAATGCTTCATTTTTAAAAATGCGGGGCACCTGGGTGGCTCAGTCGGTTAAGCATCCAATACTGGGCTCAACTTATGATCTCACGGTTTGTGAGTTTGAGTCCCCCATTGGGCTCTCTGCTGTCAGCACAGAGCCCACTTCAGATCCTCTGTCCCCCTCTCTTTCTGCCCATCCCCTGCTCACATGTATGCTCTCTCTTTCTCTCTCTCTCAAAAATAAAAATAAACACTAAAAAAAGAAAATGCAATAAATGACAGTTATTATTGTCAATTATTGTCATTACCATTATCTCCATCAGAAATCAATATCCTGAAACACGTTAGTCTCTGAGTTGTAGTAGAACCAACATTTGTAGTAGAACGTCTGAGCAAGGAAGTGAGCTCTTAAGAACAATGAACACTGAACAGTGCTTGGCCTACCTTGTAAAACAAGTATCCATGGAGTATATGTGCCAAGTACTGTGTAGTCACTGTGGAATCAACATTAAATAAGATACAGTCCCAGCCTTCAAGGAATTTATGCCTAATGAGGAAGACAGATAAATGCAATTTACTAAGTCGGTAAAATAGAAAGTGGCATGGATGCATAGAAAAGAGAATTTCTAGAAGAAATGCTTACACTGAGACCTCAACCTTCCCTTTTTTCTTATTCTTTCTTTCAGTGCATCTCCTTCCATTATACCTTTTCTCTACTGTCATCCCCCTGCCATGTAATAGCAGCATATAATTGGGCCCAACAGAATATGGAACTGGTAGCACATTTTTACATTTGTTTCCTTATTGAATACATTTCATAATTGTTTTTCAAGGCATAGTAGTCTCCCTTTATCTGTAGTTTCACTTTCCTTAGTTTCAGTTACCCCCAGTCAACCCAGGTGCAGAAACTTTCAATCCTCTTGAACACTCATCAGAAGGTCAGCAGTAACCTAATGTTAAGTCACATACATGCCTGTGTCACTTATCCCACCTCATGTCATCACATAGGCATTGTGTCATCTCATATCATCACAGGAAGAAGTATGAGTACAGGACAATAAGATATTTTGAGAGAGAGAGAGGGAGACCACATTCACATAACTTTCATGACAGTGTATTGTTAGTATATTATCAGTTATTGTTGTTAATCTTTTACTATGCTTAACTGATAAACTTTATCATAGGTATTTATGTATCATAGGTATTTTTCCTGTAGGAAAAACCATAATATGTATAGCGTTCAGTACTATCTGCAGTTTTGTGTATGTGCGGGAGGACTCTTATGTGATCTGTTCTTTTATTCTTTTCTCCTAGGGCTTTTATGATAAGAAAAGCAATCCTTCTTACCTACCGAGCTGAAAACTTGTTTCCAGCCTGTCTGTGCCTGTGTGGGTGTGCACACAGGCACGCACATGCACACACTTGCATGCGCACACACACACACGATTTCAAAAATGGTATTATTGTCTTTAGTTCTTCTCTTTTTAAAATGTTTCTTCATTTATTTTGGGAGAGAGCGAGCAAGCTCACGTTCATGCAAGCCAGGGAGGGGCAGAGAGAGAGAGGGAGAGAATCCAAAGCAGACTCCAAGTTCAGTGCAGAGAAGTGGGGCTCGATCTCATCACCGTGAGATCATGACCTGTGCTGAAATCAAGAGTCGGACACTTAACTGACTGAACAACCCAGGCGCCCCTGTCTTTAGGTCTTCTAAGAGCCGTTTTTCATCTCAGCTTTTTCTCAATTCTCCCCATATTTCCTGCTTCATTTTCTAGGGAAATTCAAGTATATTTTTAATCTGTGGTTAAAAAGGAGAAACGTTTTCTCCTTTTGAAATCTGTAAAAGTCACACATCGTTCTGAGGGTCTGTTGTATAGTAGGGGAGTCTTAGATCATTCCTAGAATTGGTCAGGACTTTTGGTGTTAATTAATTTGGGGGGCCCATTTTCTCACTTGTGAAATGGGATTAATATATTTACTTTATAGAGATGTCAAAGACCATATGTATGTGTATGTACAGATATGCATATGTACAGGTGTATACACACATACCACCTAAAAGAGCTTAGCATAGTGTAAATAATCCTCCCTCTTCGGACTTCCACCTGCCCTCTTGCCATTCTCCTCAGTCTGCATCCCACTGTTTCTCCTAGTCTCCTGTTGTAAGTGTTCTGCTCTAAGCATGTTTGTTCTAACTCAGTCAACGTCCTAGCATAGACCTGTGTTCTGCATCCATTTGGGAAAGCTCTTCCATTTATTTAAGACGTCCCTCCTGCTAAAGTTCCCAAAGCTTCCAATGACCAACATTCAATTGATGAACAGTCTTTCCCACACCAATGACCTACGGTGTGCTTCATAAATAATGTCAGAGAGCATCTGCCAATGTTTACTTGTCTTCTGCCCTCTATCCTCTCTTTCCTTCCTCTTTTCCTCCAAGGTGCTTACAGTGCCTGTGACACATCCCCATGACACCCTGACGTCATTTCTTTGGTCAGGCCTAGTGCTATCACTTAGTCCATCTGTTGTCCATCAAATAAATATCTATCAAGTAACACCCAGTAAATGGCAGGAAGGGTAGCCTTGGTGGTACACACAATTAATGTTGTAGAACATGTTTGAATCAGGAGTAGCCTATCAGAGCCTTCGTTTGTTGAGTGTTTGTAGAAGTGCACACTGGTGCACATTGACAAAGAGCAGAGAACAGGTCTCAAAGCAGGAGTGAGGGAGCAATGCCTATACACGCATACATGATATGTATACAGTAAGTTTAATGTACCATCATAGATCACTTTATATTTTTAAGCGAAATATTTCAGAGCAAATAGCTTTATACCAAATCAGTACTTATGAGATGGTATTAAAAGAAAGGCCTATTGAAAGTTTCCTCCTTGTAGATGAAGTGGCAGAGTTAAAAGGGAGGGTGGTTTAAATTTGGTAGTAAGGACATTTTAAACTTTCTTTCTTTCTTTTTTAAGATGCTCCTCTTATGCTTTTTTTAAAAATTTTTTAACATCTGTTTATTTTTGAGAGACAGAGAGAGACAGAGCATGAGTGGGGGAGGGGCAGAGAGAGAGGGAGACACAAGATCTGAAGCAGCTCCAGGCTCTGAGCTGTCAGCACAGAGCCTGACGCGGGGCTCGAACCCACAGACTGCGAGATCATGACCTGAGCCGAAGTCGTATGCTTAACGGACTGAGCCACCCAGATGCCCCTCCTATTCTTTTTTTGTTTGTTTGTTTACTTATTTATTTTGAGGGGAGGGGTAAAGAGAGAGGGAGAGAGAGAATGCCAAGCAGGCTCCACACTGTCAGTGCAGAACCTAACTCAGAGCCTGAACTCACAAACCATGAGATCATGACCTGAGCAGAAATCAAGAGTCAGACGCTTAACTGATAGCCACCCAGGAGTCCCAAACTTTGTTTCCTTAAAGAAATATTTCCAAAACACTGATAGTTACTTCCCCACAAAAAGTTTTGTGAAAACTTTTTTTGAGGGAGTTCATGCTTCCTGCATCCCACTCTTAGATATTCCTAGTGCATGTGTGTATTGATGTAAGTCTGAGAGTTCCTCTTGTAAAGATCCCAGAGTCTGTTTAGCTTTGCTGGACCTTATGTTTCCAATGTTTACTCAGGGAACTCATGTTAAATTACACTTATCACCATCTCCTTGCCTTCTGAAGAACCCAGTTGGAAAAGCTGCTTTAGCAGGACACAAAACGGAAGTACATAATGGAAAGACCATAAAAGTAGGTGGCATTAGCTGTGTTTTAGGCATCACAGCTGTGCTGTAGTCATCATCAATGCAAAGTCCTGGAAAAATCAATTAAATTTTTCTGAGTTTTCATTTCTTCATGTGAAAATAAATATGGGTCTCAATTTCGTAGGGTATAACATACAAGTTGTGAATAACATAGTCTACACTTGATGCTGTTCACATCATGTTTATGATGTCACAGTTTACCCAGCAAGGAAGGGGGAAGAGAAGGAGATACTTCTTGAAGTGTGCAGTGTTTGTAAACGTGCCTGGCATATCCCATGCCTCTACACAAAGGGCTCTGCCAGGTTCTTTGCTTTACTTGCATATTACTCATCCATGTTCACAGCAATCCAATGAGACGGTATTACCTCTACTTTAGATGAATAAATTGGTACAGGGATTGAGTCATTTGCCTAAAGCCATGTGGTTTGTAAGTGATAACTCTAAGATCCAGAACAGATCTGTGCCCTTTGTGACTACTCACCTGTCGTTTTTATGTTCATTACATTGTTTCTATATGAGGTACTATCTCTCTGACTCATCAATGTATTCATTCTTTCAAAAAACACCTATTGAATATCTGTCACTTGCCTAGCAGTAGACATGCAGGGTGAACTAAAATAACCATAATCCTTGCCCTCATAGAGATCAGAGTCTAGTTAGAGAAACATAAATTAAATAATCACAAAATAGCTTAACATTACAAATAAGATTAAGTACACTGGAAGAAAAATACATGATGCTATAAGAAAATGTGACAGAAAGACTTATTTTGAGGTGTTTCAAATAATAGATTCCAGGGAAATCCAGTGAGAATCGCCAAGTCTTTTACAAAGAACATTGTCCAAGGGGTCAAGAAATCTTCATATTCTAGCCTGGGCTTTGCTTCTAGCTTTTCATCTTGGTTAAATCACTTTCTCTTGATGGGCATTAGTCTCATTATATGTAGAATTAGTAGGATTAGCTAGTATGTCTCTACTAACAGCCTTCCAGCTCTATCTACTATTACTGAAAATCTCATACATTTTCTTATCATAATTTTAAAGTCATATAAGTGTTATACAGCAAAAATCTAGCATTGAGCCATTTTCTCAGGAATAGATACAGATTTGTCTCCATATATTTATACCTCGCCTTGTCTCAGAAAGGATTAAATACTTCTATTGTTCTTTATTTGTGCAAAAGCAATATGATAAGAAAATGAAATAAACTGTTTATTCAATATTGGAAAAGAGATTAAATTACTATTTTTTGCTGGCTGTATATAGAGAAAGTTGGAAGATTCAAGTAAAAATAAAAAAACAATAAATGTTTGATAAGGAGTTTAGACATGAGATAAATTATAAAAACAAATAACTTCTTTCATTTTAGTCTACCAAAAAAGTATTCAGAAATGAAAAGTGGAAAAAATATTCTATATACAATAGCAACCAAGATGATAAAATATTTAAAATTAAAAGTTTTAAGAAAAGCAAAGTGCCTTGGGGAGCACAACTATAAAATCTTATTGAAGAACAGAAAATATGATAACAACAAATGAAAAGACAATATGAACACATCATATAAGGTAAGGTATAGACATCATGTATTTGTAATATATAATAATTGTAATGCCACAGGATTTTTTATTGTAGGCATCATTTAAGTTTTTTTAACTTTGTTTTAAAGTTTATCTGAACACTGCATCCTCAAATATCATGTAAAATTTGAATATCATGTCAAATTTGAATATCATGTAAAAAGAATAGAGTAGTCTTGCATTACCAGATGTTAGAACATATAAACACTGTAATCAAATTAAGATGGTGTAGGCATATGAGTAGACAAATAGACCAGAGAACAAAATAGAGAATCAGAGATAGCTCATTTTCTTTGGGATTTTATGAAATACCACTAAGGGTGCCATTTTAATTTAGTGGGAACTAATTTAAGACAAACACCTGATTGTCTACTTAGAAATATCTACCTAGATAGAAATATCCATCTCACACTATATAAATGTATTCCAGATATAGTAAAGACTTCAATTTTTTTAAGGCTTAGCAGAAAGTCCAGGAGATGTATTTGTAACCTAGATGTAGTGGGAAATAAGCAATCCAAAAACTCTAAAAGGGTAGGCATATTTGATTACATAAAAGATACTATGTTAAAAGATGTTATTAACATGGAAGTGTTCAATACTTTTTAGTGAACTTTAGAAGATAAGTTTCTGTATCCTCTGGACCATAATGCCTGGTTCATAGCTGAGATTCAGATGAAAGCATGCAAGTAGAATGGGATATGGGTCATGACAAGAAGGATAGATTTTGTTCTAAGAATTTTGGGTGTGAAAGAGCAAATTAGTTTTCAATGGATTTCTTAGGTTGTCTCTTTGGGGCTCACAAGTTTCTTCTATGAGAATATGACAGTTAATCCAGCTCAACAAACAGTAACTGACTAATCCAGTTTAACAGACATTGAGTGCTTATTATGTACCAAACCCTGTACTGAAAAAATTTGGAAGCAAAAAAAGATAGACTCTCTCATGGAGCTTATGGTATGGAAAGGCATGACAAATGGGTGATTAAAAACTGATTAGTCTGAAAAAAAGGGGGAAGATTATGCTCCCGTGGGTATGCATAACAAAGAGACTTAGTCTAAGGAATCCTGGACTGACTCAGAGTGAGATTTATGCTGGATACCTAAGTAGGGGTGGAAGTTTGCCAGTTCAGGAAAGGTATAGAAGGAGTGCTCCCCACACAGGTAATAGCATGCCCAAAGAGCTGGATTTGATAGTGAACCTGGTAAGAAACTGGAGTGAGGCTGCAAAATTAGTAGCAAACAGCCAGGTTCCAGGTTGTGAATCTTATAAGGAATGTTAAGGGATTTTTTAAAAAGTTTTTTTTTTTTTTTTTTTTTTTTTACTGCATCATGAGAGCAGTAAGAATCTATTAAAGATTTTAAAAAGGAAGTGACTTGATCAGAGTTAAATTTTCAAATGATCCTTCTGGAGAATGAATCAGGGAGACCAGTTTGGAGGCAGTTGTATTTGTCCAGGTGAGAGGTGATATTGGCTTGGTCTACAGTGGAACAGCACAGCTTCAGAGACCTGCACAAATTTGGCAGATGTTTAGGAGGTAGATCATATAGGAATATGACTATTTGTGAGGAGATGGAGAAGAAAGTCAGCTACTGTGTTAGTGAGCAACTGTGTAGAGAACTGTACAATTCTTCAGATGGAAAACATATGCCAAGTGTCTGTTCTTTTTTGTCTCTTAAGAATGCAGCTCAGGGGCACCTGGATGGCTCAGTCTGTTAAACGTCCAACTTCAGCTCAGGTCATGATCTCGTGGTTCATGATTTCGAGCCGTGTCGGGCTCCGTGCTGACAGCTCAGAGCCTGGAGCCTGCTTGGGATTCTGTGTTTCCCTCTCTTTCTGACCCTCCCCCGCTCACACTCTCTCTCAAAAATGAATAAACATTAAAAAAAAAAAAAAAGAATGCAGCCCAAAAGTTAATCAAGAAAATGACACTCCCTTTACATTGTTCTAAATAGGTACACTCGTCAGAATAAAACATGGGACTCACCCCAAACACCCTCACCAGCCAGCAGGGTCTGCAGTACTCCCAGCCTGTGGAATTGCTATTGGAGTCTGTTGAGGTTTAATTCAAGCCTTTTGAGGCTTCTTCTAGTCTACACTTTGTACCAGGTGTTCCCCATCTTTTTTTACCACTACTTTATACTTCTAGGACTTCTCTGTAATGCCAAGTTTTTCAGACTCCCAAGGCTAGTAATCGTAATTTCATTATTAGTTGATTTGAAAGAACACATTGGGACAAATAGCTACTATGAATTCAATAATGTTTAAAATTCACCTTTAAAATTTACATTATTGATAGCAATAGCATTGACACACATTTAAAAAATAATACAATGATATGTGAAAGATACACTATTCCATTTCTAAGGCTAACACTCATATGTATTCACAGACACTTTTAAATAATTGAATGCATTCTTCCACTTCCAGACTTCATTCTAGCAATCCACAAACTAAATTTTATCTTTAAGTCGATCATAAACTTTTTAAATTTTCATTAAGAAGCAAAGCTAATGCTAATATGGTCTCTAACAATTGCACATTCTTTAGAAATCAAAGAGTAAATTTTTGTTCCCTAATGATGGCATTTAGACAGGACATTGAGATTATATAAATAGGTATTCTGTCTGTTTTGGCATAAATTGGGCCCTAGATTTAGAATCCAGAGTCTGTCCCCATTGACGGCATATATTGCCTTAAGGGAATTTTATCTTCCTCTGAATAGTATTATACAAAAGAGACTTATTTTAAGGAGAAACATCAGAACTGGACCTACAGAGCCGTTAGGAACCAGCACAACTAGGTATTTGCCACTGCCTCCTTTTCTTGATCTCTGGGATCCGAGATGTTCCTCTCTCTATACATAACATCTGGGTTTCTCTGCAGGTTAGCTCTGCACCCACTACTGATGAAGGATTGATACCAAATCTCTTCCATTCCAAATCTCTGAAAGAGCAAGTCTGATTACTTTTATCTCTGTTTGCAAGCCCTTCCCACCATCCAACTTCATCAGCTGGTCTGTGCTGTGCCACTTTTGGGTCAGTGACACATCTTTGTTTGGATTTTTAGATCATTCCTGCCTAAAAATGGCTGAACTATACTTTTCTAAATATGAAGTATGGATAAGGCCACTGCAGCTAAAAGAAGAGATGAGACATATTAATAACTGATATGTCCAGTATGTTGGGCAAGGAATAACCAGGAAGGAGAGATGAAGGGAGAAGGGAACTATTTCATGACAAAAATAATTCAGGCACCTCACATAGCAAAACTGGAGAATATTACAGTAGAGAGATATAAAAATCATCATCTTAATATTCAAAGTTAATATCGATTATTTGGCATATTTCTTTCTGGCCTCTTTTTAATTTTTTATTTATTTATTTTTTTTAATGTTTATTTATTTTTGAGACAGAGAGAGACAGAGCATGAACGGGGGAGGGGCAGAGAGAGAGGGAGACACAGAATCGGAAGCAGTCTCCAGGCTCTGAGCCATCAGCCCAGAGCCCGACACGGGGCTCGAACTCACGGACCGCGAGATCGTGACCCGGGCCAAAGTCGGACGCTTAACCGACTGAGCCACCCAGGCGCCCCTCTGGCCTCTTTTTTATATGCCTCTTTCTTTTTACTTAGTTATGATGTTGATATAGATAAACTTTACCCTCTTCTAAATATTCCTTTTTAAAACCAATTCCTTTAGTTATATCCAATGTTTTTCCAGTCATGCTCTTCTCTGTTTTTTGTTTTTTTTTTTTTTTTTTTTTTTATCTAGTCTTCTTCCTTGTTCAGAGAGGATTGCAGTTAGGTTTCTAATACAGTAACATTTTAAAAAAAAATTTAACTTTAATTGCCTGTTTATTTTTGAGAGAGAGCACGAGCGAATGGGAGAGGGGCAGAGAGAGAGGGAGACACGGAATCCCAAGCAGGCTCCAGGCTCTAAGCTGTCAGCACAGAATCTGACGCGGGGCTAGAATCTGTGAACCACGAGATCATGACCTGAGCAGAAGTTGGACGCTTAAGCGACTGAACCACCCAGGCACCCCTAATACAGTAACATTTTAAAAAATGAATTAGAAATGAGAGGTTTCAAAAAAGGAAAATGAAGATTGTCTTCTGATTTGTTCTATCCCACACTTCTGATTGTTAAATAGAATTTGTATGTGGTTTGGCAGCCTCCTCTGTGTCTTCTTTGAGTCTTGCTGACCTAAGATACACTTTCAGAGCCTATAAGCTGAAAGAAACCATAGCTGGCCAAAGATGTGTTCCGTTTTGGCACAGAAATGCATATTTATTATTAAGTGGACTTTATTACACCATCTCACGAGGGTGTTCAAAGAGGCCTTTAAGAAATTATTCCAATCCTCATGCATAGGATTCTGGAGCAAAAACAGCAGCAACTATAAGCCATTACGGCCTCATTGTGTGTGTTTTAGTACAATGGCAAGAAACCAGGTGACTCAAAGAGTCACGCTTGTGCCAACTTTGAGTCTCTCAGAGCCTCTCAAGTTGCCTTGCAAATGTGGTTAAACAACAGTGTTTCAATATCCCTATTCAAGATGGAAATCGAAATTGTATTAAATCATTTTTCAAAACACTTACTGGATGCCCATGTGGCCTAGGCATTGATGAGTAAGAAGGGGTCCCCCTCTTCCAAGGGTTCCAAGAATCTAGTGGGGCCAGGCAAGTAAGCAAGTGATTACAGAGCACAAAACTACCTTGATGTGGTTAAAGCAGTGGATGTTCCATTGGATATATGCCTCCTTGTATTCACTGCAGCATTGATCAGAGAAGTATTTTTTCCTAAACCGAAAATGGACCTGCTTTAAATGGGTAAAATTCTTAGAGGATGGCACAATTTTCTCTTCAGCGTTCTGCCACATGTTTCCGTTGAAATGAATGTGATTACTCTTTATGATAAGAGTTGGAGGAAAACATTATCCAAAGTCATAAATGACACCCAAGCCATTTGATTAATTAACCATCAGTGATGTAAAGTCCTTAGGAAAACATCAGAATTAGACAGAAATATGAATTCCAAATGCTTTAAAAGAAAACATACTATTTTTTTATTGTGAAACATTTCACACATTAAAGTTCAGATAATAATATAGTAAGTATCCACTGTCCTACTGCCTAGAATTCACAACCATTAATATGTTCTCATATTTTGAAATTCTCTTCATTTCTCTTCTTAGTTCCACTCACCTCTCTTTTTCCTCAGAAACATTCTATTGAACTTAGCATGCATTTTCTTCACGAATATGCTTATTCTTTTTACTAAATACATGTCTCTATAGTATCATCTTTGCTCTTTGACATTTAAGTAGATGACATCATACTGTGTGTCATTCTCCTACTTATCCTCTCAAAAAAATTTTAGATCACAATTTTTATTCATGTGATATCATTTATTCATTTTAACTACTACACAGTACTTCATTATGTGACTATACCTCCAATTACCTATCCATTTCCTATTTTATGGTCATTTAGGTTGCTCTGACTTTTTTTCCAGTGTTTGCTATTAAAAACTTGCAGTGTGCGTCTTTTCACATATCCCTTTGGATATTTGTGTGAGTTTCTGTAGGGCGTATGTGTTGAAATAGAACTGCTAGATCATGTTCTATATGCACCTTCTGCTGTATTAGATATTGCCAAATTGTTCTCCAAAGAAGATGTACCAGTTAATATTCCCACAAATAGTATATTAGAAAGAGTTCATACTTCTTTGCAAACAATTGGTATCGGCATATTTTAAAAATATATTTAATTTTTTTAACATTTATTTATTTTTGAGAGAGCATGAGTTGGGGAGGGCCAGAGAGAGAAGGAGATGTAGAACCTGAAGCAGGCTCCAGGCTCTGAGCTGTCAGCACAGAGCCCAACCTGGGGCTCGAACTCGCAAACCATGAGATCATGACCTGAGCCAAAGTCAGATGCTTAACTGGCTGAGCCAACTGGGCACCCCCCAAAATTTATTTTTATCAAACTAATTGGAAAAAATTGTTCTTTGTAATTTTCCATCTCTTTACTCTTTATTGGCCATGTAGATTTTCTTCTCTATTGATTATCTAGTTTTATGCTCTACCTATTATTTAATAGTATTGTTTGTATTTTTCTCATTCATTACTGGGAATACTTCATATGTTCTGAATAAAAATTCTTTGTTATTAGGTACATTGCAGATATCTTCTCCTTGCATATTACTTATTTAACTTTATTCATGGTTTATTTTGTCTTAAAAATAGTTTTTAATCTCGAAGTAGTCTTATTTATCAATCTTTTACCATGATTTGTGCATATTGTGTTAATTTGGGTTTTAATCCATCGGAATATATTTTGTGATCAGTTGGAAGGTTGGCATCTAATTTCATTTTTGCCCAAATCTTTGAGCACCTAACTGAT
This sequence comes from Neofelis nebulosa, assembly GCF_028018385.1. Taxonomy (NCBI): domain Eukaryota; kingdom Metazoa; phylum Chordata; class Mammalia; order Carnivora; family Felidae; genus Neofelis; species Neofelis nebulosa. Next base: position 13,533,163 of record NC_080790.1, read on the forward strand.
CACTTCCTTAAGTTAAATTCCTGGCATGAAGAGTATTGACAGTTGAAGGGGCTTGATGCCTATTACCAAAGATGCTATTTTTTTCACTAGTCATTAATAACTAATATGCTAGAAACTTGAAATATTGAGTATAAAGTTAAACTACCTTTATTTTATTTTTATTTTTTTATTTTTATTGTTGAGAGAAATAGAGACAAAGCACAAGCTGGGGAGGGGCAGAGAGAAAAAAAGCAGGCTCTGAGCTGTCAGCACAGAGCCCAATGTGGGGCTCGAACTTGCAAACCACAAGATCATGACCTGGGCCAAAGTCTGACACTCAACCAACTGACCCCACCCAGGCTCCCCCAAACTATCTTTAAACTTTTGTTTCTTTTTGCTTTTTTACTCATTGTCAAAGAGTGGCATTTAAATTCTTTTTTTTTTTTACATTTTATTTATTTTTGAGAGAGAGACAGACAAAGCACAAGTGGGGGAAAGGCAGAGAGAGAGGGAGACACAGAATCCGAATCAGGCTCCAGGCTCTGAGCTGTCAGCACTGAGCCCAACGCAGGGCTCAAACTCAAAAACCATGAGATCATGACCTGAGCTGAAGTTGGACGCTCAACCGACTGAGCCGAGCCACCCAGGTGCCCCTCAATAGAGTGACATTTAGGTGGACCTTTGAGAATTCCCATAAATATTCTTTTCTTTGGGAATGTTTGAGGAGGACTGTTTTCTGCTCAGTCTCAGACACCTGGCATGATGAAGGGATATGCCTCAATATCTTGGCATATCTCTAAAGTGAGTGTCTCTCTGACATATAGTTCACTTCTCTTTCTCACTTCCCTCCCCAGTAGAGCAGGTGTGTTTTTTAAGGAGACACTTTCTACAAAGAAACATAGCATTTTAGTTTTTGTCTTGTTTCTTAATCCCTTAAGAGAGAGCCTACTGTGGAAGAATGAATCTCAAGAGGATTGCACTGAGATGTAGATGCTTGGGAGAATCACGCCTTAGCTGGGTGATTTATTCCTACACACCAGCCGTACACCAAGAATGTCTCACATTCATGTTCCAAGAAAGTTATAAATTGGTTCATTTAATGGGCCCATAATAGAATAGTCAAATTTTGAAATGTTAAATCTATTAACACCAATGGTTGACTATATTTGGCATCAAGATTTTTTAAATGAATCCATCTATGGTTTGGTATTATTATAAAACTTTTTCCGAATGCAAATGGAATATATAGATCAATACTTTTACAATTTTACAGATGAGGAAGCCGAGTCTCAGAAACATTAGTTAACTGCCCCAAATTGTAAGACTAATAAACACCAAATAAACCAAATAAAACTGAGCTTTCCACTGTTCAATCTTGCTTTTTTTAAAAGTTTTTAAAGTATATTTATTTATTTTGAGAAAAAGAGAGAGAGAGCATGAGCAGGGGAGGGGCAGAGAGAGAGAATCCCAAGCAAGCTCCGTGCTGCCATCATGGAGCCCGACATGGGGCTTGAATCCACAAACTGTGAGATCATGACGTGAGCCGAAACCAGGAGTCTGACGTTTAACTGACTGAGCCACCAAGGCACCCCCATCTTGATTTCTAAAAAACTCCAAAAGCACTCTAGAAACACAGAGAAAAACAACTTATAATTTTTAAATATCCAGAATACCAAGAATAGATGGTTTAGCTATGGTATGCATCAGGTAATTTTCCTGAGTGGTAACCCACATTTTGCTCTTGGTCCTAGGATACTGTCTGATTCAAACCTAACACAATTAATAACATTTTTTAAGTGACACTGTAGCCCTAATATGACTTAAGGCTATTTATTTCAGTTGTTTCCTGAAGTTGGAAATAATTAAGGACTCTGCTGAGTTACATATCCTTATTGAGTTCGTGAGCAGGCAGATAGGGGAATTTAAAGTTGACCTTTCCTTCAAACAATTTGGCATACAACCTATTTGCACTGATATGTGAAATGAACACATTCATATGGTAACTATAAATCACTGTCACTACCAAGAAAGGAAGTTTATGTTTAAAAATTATAGAAAGTTAAGATATTCATTTTATGACTATTAAGTACCTACTTAGTATCTGGGACTGGTCTAGATACAAAGAGTGATAAATAAGACAGGCCAGGTTCTTGCCCTCTTTGAGCTGACATTCTATAGTGAAAAAAGACCATCAATAAATAATCATATAAATTAATGAATACTTTAGCTAAGTTCAGATAGTCTTACGGGCTACAAAGAATATAAAACAAAGTAGTGAGATAGTCGTTGGAGAAGAGGCTATTAATAGTTACTTATTAATAGTAATTACTATTAACAGTATTAATAGTTTGAATAGAAGAACTCAAAAGGTGACATTTGATCAGTGACTTGAATGGTGAGAAGTCAGCCATGAAAGATCTTGGAAGAAGAGCGTTCTAAGGAGAGAGAAAACTAATGCAAAGGCCTTAATGGACGAATGAATGTGGTGTGTATGAGAGAAGGCCACAGAGTCCCTAGGGCTGCAGCCCTGAATAATACCTATTGTCTTGGTAGAAGTAATAGCACTTTCCTTCACTCTCAGTGTGCTCTTTGGACAATAAATTATAAAGTCTCCCTATTGAGAGTTAAATAGGGGCCAAACTATTTGGTTTCAGACAGCAAAAGAGCAAAAAACTTTAGAGACCAGATAGCAAATTAATTCCTTCTTGTTCCTTTGGCCCTTCTTATTTTAATCTGAGTTGGAGTCAAAACATTTTATTTGGCATTAGCGTGATGTATGCAGTAGGATAAGGGAGATATACAGATAAGAGCTGGTTGCCCACAGAGAACATCTCGTGGAACGGTTTTTAGATTTAGATCTGAAAGAGGCCCTTAGTCTTACCTAGTGACTAGAGCAGGCCAAGATACTTGTGCTAAACCAAAGAATTAACACTAAGAGGAAGAGGAGAGGGGGTAAAGGGAGAGGAAGAAAGTGGAAGAGCTCCTGTCCTAAGCGATGCAATTTTCAGTATTCTATATTATCTCATCTTCAATTTTTACAGTTTGTTTTAAGATAAAATGAAAGCTATGAGAGCTTTGATAGCTTGATTGAAGTCACACAAATAGAATTAACTCTCGGATTTGAATCTAACTCCGTCTGACTCTTTCCATTAGGTTATCCTGTCCACCTGAAGCTTTCCAGCTGTCTTCCAGTATTTCTTGATCCGTGAACATGCCATGTTCTTTTGTACCTCAATGTGTCTATTATTTCTACCTGACAATCCCTATCCAACCATTGCAAAGATTGCTTGTCATGTGAAGCTCTCCTTGATTCCCACAAATATGGTTGTTTCCTCTGCCCTTCCATAACAGCCATACAAATCTCTGTTACACAGTTTTATTCATCCATCCATTCATTCATTCATTTATTCAGCTGTTGAATATTGAATATACAGCAGTGAGCAGGACAAACACAATACCCAACCTCACTGAGCTTATGGATAGAGAAGATTAATTAGCCAAGATATCAATGTCATTAAGAAATGTCTTTATTAAATTTCCTTTATCTCATTTATTCATTCATTTGTCCATTCAGTAAGTGCCTGCTATGCTAACAGAGATCTGATAAAATATTGAAACATTTTTGAAAATGCAAATTCAGTGTGAGCATGAGTCTCAAAGTGTAAGACCAAAGTAGTGAGAGATAAAACGGAAGGAAAGGCACCAGCAAGATCATGGTGTCCTCTATGGGTACTTTGAAGGAATTTATACATCCTTTTTAGGCAACAGGGAAGCACTGAAGGCTTGAAGTGGTCAGATATTTATTCTAGTAATAACAGTACAGTGACAGTGTGAAGAATAAATTTGAAGGGTAGAGACTGCAGAAAGACTAATTACATAGTTGTTGACAAAAAAACAGTGGAGTTTAAAATAAAATAGAGTTAGTCAAGGCAGAATTTCTGACTAACTAGGACTAGGGTACAAGGAATGGAGAAGCATATACAGCCTCCTAGGTGTCTGACTGGTATTGTAAACTCATGACTCTCCCCTGAATTACTGAGACAGAGATGAGGTCTTACCACTGTATCCTCCATTATCCTCAAAGTTCTTTAAAAGACAAGTAGCCCGTTTCTTCTGTCACCTTCTGTTTTCATTGATGCACTCTGGGTGAAAGCTGCGTTTGAAGAGAACATTGGATTTGTGGTCAGGAGATGTGGCTCCGGAACTAGATCTTAAACAGACATTCTCTACACTCTTAGAAGAAGCTTATGTTTTCTCTAGGCCTCAGGTTCTCATCTGGAAAAGGAAAGCATTGATCTAAGATCTATTTGTTTACTCTCTCCCTCTGCACCTCAGCCTTCTCAATTTTATAATAAGGACTATTAATTAGATTTTACAGAGATCTTTTCAAGTTCTCATATTTTAATGTGAGTTAATATAGTAACCTAGAGGAGATCTTTCACTATTCAGCATGAATGTGCTACCATAGAATCTTTTACATTTTTAGGGATGTCCTTATCGCTCCATATTATCCATTGTAACTAAATGTGTGCAAATTATTTTTCTCTCCCATTGGATCATTGGTTTCTACGGGAAATAAGCAAGCAACTTCTTTTATTTTTATTTTTATTTTATCTATTTATTTTGAGAGAGAGCATATACGAGGGGCAGAGAGAGAGAGAAAGAGAGAGAGAGAGAGAGAGAGGGAGAGGGAATCCCAAGCAGGCTGCACTCTGTCAGCACAGAGCCCAACGTAGAGCTCGGACTCATGAACCATGAGATCACAACCTGAGCTGAAGTCGGATGCTTAACCAATTGAGCCACCCAGGAGCCCTAAGCAAGCATTTTTTATTTATCCCCATGCCCAGATAGATACATAGTATGATTTCTGCACATAGTCTGCACTTTTTATTGATTTGTAAGGAGGAAAAGAGGAAAACAACATACTTCATTTTTTTTGCAGTAAATAGTTGTAATTATAATGTGTATTCAATGTTGTATGCCCACTTTTTGCACTTAGCATATCATAAGTAATTTGCCATGTTTCAAACTTGTACTTATGCTTTTATATTCCATTGAGTCAACATACCATAATTTACTATTTCCCTAAAACTAGAGTTTCTACCATTACTAAATAAAGCTGTAATAAATATATCCCTTTGTATAACTTTTTCCTCTTGGAATTTTTCTTTAAGATGGGTACCCCTGGTATCAAAAGTGTTGCTGTTTACTGCTTCTTCATTTCTATTTTTAAGTGGGTTGCAGGAACATGCAGTTTTACCGTGCTTGATTATTTGTAGGAGTGGACTTGGCCACTGAGGTTTCATCTCTGTTCATACTCTGTTCTTGTTGGTTGTTTAGTTTTCTATCAAATTCTCTTAGCATTTATTTTTTTTAATTTTTAATGCTTTTTTAAATTTATTTTTGAGAGAGAGAGAATGTGTGTGAGAGAGAGAGAGAGAGAGAGAGAGAGAACAAGCAAGAGAGGGAGAGAGAATGAGGGAGACACAGAATTGGAAGCAGGTTCCAGGCTCTGAGCTGTCAGCACAGAGCCCAAGGCGGCACTCGAACCCACAAGCCGTGAGTGAGATCATGACCTGAGCCAAAGTCAAATGAGCCACTCAAGCGCCCTTCTTAACCAATTATTTTTAAGCACCTTTAATATTTAAAAAACATTTATGTTGCCTATTTTTTCTTCCACTTGACGTTTGTTATTTTTTTCTGGTGTTTTTAGACTCCCTAAACTTTGAATTTATGTAGTTCTATCTATCAATCTTATCTTTTATAGTTTCTGTCATTGCTTTTGCTTAGAAAGTCTAACTTGACCTTAATAAATAGGTTAAACATGTTTCTCTGGGTTTGTTTACTATTTGTGTTTATGCTGGTATGAATTTTCTATGTACACTCTGATCATTCATCTAACGGTTCCCTTAATAATTGGAATTTGCTTTATATATAAAGCATATAAAGCTATGTGTATGGATACACATAGCTATTAACATTTTGTCTAGCGTATCTTCAGTTTCTATTAGTTTTCTTTGACGTATTTTTATATTAAGCTGTTTATTCCGAATGTTAATGATTTTTTAAAAGATGGTACATAGTGTGGTTCTGTTGCAGGATATTTTTTTTTTTACCTCAATACCCCGGATTCGTTGTCTCACCGCTTCGAAGAATGAAGAGGTAGACACAAGATGAGAAGCAGACTAAAGTTTATGAAGGTATAAGATTAGAAAGTAAGAATTTGAGCATAAGGTCAGAAAGTAAGACCAGTATGAAAGCTCTCTTTACAGAGAGGTGGCATTCGAAGGTGAAAGCCTGCGGACTGTAGGCAAGGGACTTTGTTTTGTAAGGTTCTGGTTGGCTCTCTCTTCCCTTACCCTTTGTTCCTTCTCAGGTTCTACCCTTATTGGGTGGGTAACTCTAAATGCTTAATCATTCCTTTTTGATTGGCTCATTTGCATTGTATGAGGCATGGTCTATGGTCTATGGTCTAAGTTCCTTGTGGGTCATACATTTTATGGTCTACTACTTATTTTTAGTTAGGTCTTTTGTCAAATTCCTGAGGGGAACCTGAGAGGGGAGTAGATGGTGTCTGTTGCATACTTAAGAGGAACCTTACCCCCCAGGGAGTTTGTTGTAGTCAAACCCTCCCAGCATTGTTCTAAAATACTTGTTTTTCCCCTTTGGGGGCCTCAGGTCCCAACGTCTCCCTCTCTGCCTATTTTATCCTTTTTTCCCTATCATACTTCTGACTTACATTTTTTCCACCAAATTGCTATCAAAAGATGATGGCACCACTTATAAAATTATATTCCCTTCTCCTCTTGTTCTGAAAAGCTTCCCTGATCATACATTAAGTAATTATGTATAGCCGAGTCTATTTCTAGACTCTCCATTCTGTTACGCTGATCTATAGGTCTATTTTTGTGCCAGTAAATCCTTCACTTATTCAAGGAAAGCTCAAATTTCCTTTCCTGAGTCTTTGCTTCTTCTGGTTAAACATCCTCCGTTCCTTCAATTGCTGCAGTTGTATTAAGCATTCAAGCCCCTCCCCAGCCCCCAAGGACCTGAAGCTGGTAACTGGGAAAGAAACAACCTAGCCTCTAGGTACTGGAAATTGCCTCACTTGAGTAAAGAAATGCATAGATCAGGGCAACACCCAGGCAAGAAAAGAGAATGGTGAACCTTATATTGAAATAACAGTTTCTGTTCTGGAAAGTACTTTCTTCTTTCTCATCTCCTTTAACAGTGCAGAATAGTGAACAGTGGATCAGAGCCTTGCAGGGTTCAAGTGCAAACTCCACCAATTTTTTGCTGTGTGACCTTTGGAAAGTTTCCTAAATTCTCCAAGTCTTATTTGCCTTGAGTGTAGAATGAAGGCATAGTAATATCTACTTCATTAAATTACTATAAAGATGAAATGCATAATCCATAAACACAATAGTAAGTGATAATATAAGCTATGGTTATTACTGCTAAAATGTTATTCATATAGATTTATTGTTTTATTTAACTCTTTAAAAATTGTTAATTGAAGTACAGTTGACATACAATATTATATTAGTTTCAGGTGTACAACATAGTGATTTGACAATGATATATACATTACACAGTAAGGGTGGTTACCATCTGTCACCATACAAAGTTACTACAATATTGTTGACTACATTTCCTATGCTGTACTTTTCATCCTGATGCCTTATTTATTTTATAATTGGAAATTTGTACCGCTTAATCCCCTTCACCTATTTGGCCCATCCTCCCACCCCCTTCCCTGTGGCAATCATCAGCTTATTCTCTGTGTTCATGAGTCTCTTTCTGTTTTGTGTTTGTCTGCTTGTTTGTGTGTTTCATTTAAGATTTTGAGGTAGTTATTAACATACACAACTTAAAGTTTAAAGAACGGGATAGGAAAGGTTCAGGAACTTGCCCAAAGTTACAAGTTAATGGACATGCAAGGGTTCGGGATCTCCCTCTCTAACTCCTAGGCCTATGCTCTTCCTTGTAGATGCCATCACTGCACAGCATGATGGAAGAAGCTACTTGTGACTGATTCTTTGGGTTCTGCCTTGGTTACATAGGTGAAGTTGTAAGTTCTTAGGTAAAGGTTAGTAAAAGTTTCAAATGTATAATATGATATATATGTCTTGAGATTTCCTTTTGGTTTCAGTGTGGAAGGGCATTAGATTAATGGGAAGTAGAGATATGATTGACTATTCATATGCAATATTTATTTAATATTCATATTTAATATTCAATATGCAAATTGGCTGATGGGGAAACATATCCCTTCAAATTATTACTCAACATACTGCTCCAAGTGACAGTGACACAGCCCAGAAGCATTTGTCATCCCCACAGGGTGCCAGAGGAAGCAGCACTTCCTCTCCCTCAGCACATGTTACCTGTGCTCTCAGAAGGCACATGGCCGTCCGGGAGGGAGGCCGGTGGAGGATGCCACGTTAGCAGCCTGTGCACACAACTGCCAAGTCAAACAGAACCGGAAGGTCTAATTTTAGCCCACTCAGCCTTGGCATTGTCCCTTTTAGCCAAGATATTTTTCAAGCACCACAATAAAGTGCTTTGTTCCAGCCTTGCTGGATACTTCACAAAGGCCCAGCAAGGACAGGGTGAGCAAAATTCAGAACTGGAAACACATCAAAGACAGGAACCTCACTGGAGAGGGTCAGCACTCCTCCAGCAACCTTTGGTAAATATGTCCTTTCCATCCACCTCCCAGAGCTCCAAGAAGGGGCCCATGGTTGCCTCCCTCTTCCTCCAGCTTGTCAACCTTCTATTGGCTGCCTGTCAACAGGTGTCTTTTCTCTTTCGTGCTAGGATTTGCAATTTACTCATTCTCTTTTCCCCTGCCTAATAAACCCACTTCTTTCCATATATCCAGATCTTGTTTTCTTTCCTGAGATGTCCAGAAAGTGCCCTAGATTAAGAGCTAGAAACAATTTTACCATTTATAAGATTTGTCCATTACAATGACCTAGTGAATTAGGTGAGGTGGAAACTTTGATAGAATTTTTGGAGATGAGAAAACCGAAGCTCAAAATGGAAGCCAACTGTGGCTAAGGTCACACAGGAAAACACTGGTGGAGTTGGGACTTGAACCCAGCTCTGTGCATTAGGGAAAGTCGTGGTCCACCAACCTGTCAAAGCAGACAGTCCACACAGGCTATTTGGGAGGGCCCTGGAAAACGTTTCCTGAGAATGTCAGTTGGCTTTATAGTCAACAGCTCCAAGTTGAAGACTGTGAATCACCATTTCCTTATTTCCTGGAAAGAAGGTAAGGAAGGTTGATCCACAGACACATCCAGTGATGCTACTGTTTCCAAAGCCTTTGTAGGGGAGGAAAAATAATTTTCGCTTAACCTTTCCAGGTTCTTGGCTAAGATTCCCACCCCTGGCCCCCCATAATAAAAGACAAGTCAACAGGAGGAAAACAAACATAAGTCTGATAACATGTATACCTCTTGCATACAAAGGAGATACCCAGGAAAACCAAAATGGACCAAATCATCACCTTAAATATCATCTCCAGCTAAACACAAATAGAATGTGAGGGACAGAAGGCAGTTTGGGGGGTCTGTCAAGCAAAACAGTAAACAAGGGTATGGTTGTTATGCACATTTAATTCAGTTGCCTTCTCCATTGACAGAGTTTCTAGAGATTTAGTCATCTCCCCCTTGAAGCTCCAAAGTGAGACACCCTTACAAATGGAGATTTCTCTTATGAATATAAATGTCTCTTTCAGAAGGGTAACTTCTACTCATCTGTTAGAGATTGCCCTATGTCTTCTGTTTCTTAAATATACTCAGCCTAAAATAACCCTACACCGAACAGGCATAGATTGGGGTAGCAAATTCTGCTCCCTTTCACCTTCTTACCTCTTTCCTTTGACCTTCAAGTAGATCTCTCTGGACCTCATTAGACAATCTTAATCCAGCCTTAGGCAGCCATAAGTGATGATCTCTGGGATCATCATCTTTTCTATCTTTTGAATTTGAATTTCAGTTATTATAATGAATACTGGAGAGTGCTTTAGCATTTACAAAGCTCTTTTCTATCTTATATCTCATTTAAACCTTGTGATAACACATCAAGATTGATATTATCATCATCAGTCTCACATGGTAGAGCTGAGCCTCAGAGAGGTTTCCTGACATGATAGATTCTGAGGGTCAGGAACTCTGACCTGGCCACACTTTGTCTCCCCATCAATGCTTCTCCAGGGCTTTTGAGATGGGTGAGAAGGTGGCAGATTCAGGGTTCTTCTGAGCCTCTCCTCCATGTTCATCATTTCACCCAGAGCTACCCAAGATAGTCCTCAGAGTGGTCTTTGGTCTGGAAGTGAACCCTGACATATTGCTGCATCAATTGTTGGAAAAGGGAGTGGCATTAATTCAAAGCATCTTGGAAGTTCCCTTTCCAGGATGCCTGAGACTATTTTCTGAACAAAAGACATTTTGTTTGTTGAGATTATTTATATATTTTTTATGATTATAAATGTTACATGTGCTCATTATAAAAAGTTCAGAAAGATATTAAGAAATGAAATATTACCATTATACCACCAGCAGTCATAACCACTGTTAAGATTTTGATGTAAATTATGTACTGCCCAAAGTTTCTGTGCACACAAGCTTGAGCTTGCATAAAGCAAAGCTTGCATAAAGCAAAGGCAAGGTGATACACATACTGTCTTATGACTTGCTTTTCTAACTTAACAGTATTGCAATGTCTTCTCTCCTCTTTTCTTTCTTTTTCTGGACCTCAAGTGCACATTTATGGTAATCATACTCCTGTGTTCATGGCACACTGTCATCATTGTATATATAAAGCCCTTTTTGGATTTTATTATAAATATTTTTTTTATTTTCTGTACTCCCACTTTCCTCTTCCATTCTACTGTGTTTAATACATGTCCTCAGTTAAGTGTTTATCCTTAAAAATACATAGTTGTTTTGTATATTCACATGTTTTAATGTAAATAAATGACATCAAATCAATACCAATGTATGTCATTAGATGTAGATCTCTATTACTACTTCTAATGGCTTCATAATTTCCATTGTGCGGTTATAACCAAATCAATTTAACTAGTTTTCTATGACGGACATTTAAGTTGTTTCTTAGAAGGTAGGGTTTTTAAAATTATTTTAAACAATGCTGGAGTAAACATCCTAGTATATACATCTCTGGATTTTTGTGATTGTTTCCTTGAGATAATTTTGAAGGACTACTTTGCAAATAATTCTTCACACAGTTTTTCAGCTCCTAAAGTAGTTTTATTACTGGTTCCCTAGAGTTCCCTCCCACACCTCCCTCTTTCTTTGTTCCTCCCTCCCTGTCTCTCTCCACGTTGCTGGTGTCTCCCTAATGGCACTTAGCACATTCATCTTTGATCTCCGTTTCATATGTTCTCTCTTATCGCTCAGCTGATAAGCTCTAGCTAGTTGTTGACAGAGATCACATCGTAATTAATTGGTTCAACAGCATTTCTTGGGCACCTGTTCAGTGTAATCTGAGGCTAACCTGACAATCACTCTGCCCTTGGGGAAGCCCAGGTCTAGGGAGGTGGCAGACGTGCCTTACGGTGGGCAGACGTGCCTTACAGCGACCATGCCCTGGCAGGTGGCGTGGTGACAGCAGTGTATACAAGAGTCAGGGTGTAAAAGAGGAAGCCAGATAGTGAAGTCACCCCAGATGAGGTGTCTCATCTATGTCTAGAACATGGTTTGGAATTTACTAGAAGGCTAAAGGGGAGCTAATAGGAACTGCCCTCAAAGCCAAAGGAATAGCTAGTACACAACCAGAGGTTCAAGTTGATGCAGCAAGTTGGATCACGGGCAGGAGTGAAACTGAAGAGCTCCTGGGTGTGGGGCAGCAGTGGCCCAGGTGAGTGGTCTGGAAAGCCTGCTGCGGATTGGATTCAGGGTGAGGCTAATGGGAGTCCACTAAAGGGGTTAAGCAGGACAGTGGCATAATTGGATTTGGTGTTTTAGAAAGGTCATTTGGCTATTATGTGGAAGATGGATTTCAGGAGGGCAAGACTGTCGATGGGAAGCAAGTTTGGAAGTTTGGATAATGATAAAAGTGAGAGATGATGGCAGTCTCAACTAAGGTAGTGGCAAGAAAGAAGCTGATGGATTTTGAAAGAAAGTTAGGAAGTAGGATCTACAAACTATTTCACTTGATGATTGGTCGGATACAGGGATGTGATGAGAGGTAGAATCCTGCACAACCCCCAGGCTCTGAATGGACCCTGGGCAGATGGCAGGGTCATTTACTGAGAGAGGAGCGCAGGAAGATATATTGAGTTTGGTATGGTTGTAGGATACAAAGGTGGAAATGTCTAACAGGCAGATGGAGATATTATCTAGTATTCAGGAAAAGCTTACCTTGGAGATGATTTGGAAGCCATCTTTATCTTTGCAATATAGCATAATATTGAATAAAAGATTCTTGAATCACTGAATGAATGAATGAATTTTTAGTGTCATTCTCCCTTCAAATAGAACATTTACTTCTATAAGTAAGTAAAGTTTACTTCTATAAGTTTGTTTGAGACTTTCAAACTCTCTGTATTTAAGACCCACCTGCATGAGTTAAACTATTTTTTAAGAATTATTGTAGAAATAACAATATAGGGACACAGTAAGTGCAAACAGCTCTCAGAAAGGAAAGACCACCAGCCTGAGAATCGGAAGACTTGAGTGACTTTGCCACCACCTATAGACACTTGGACATGTCACTCTCCCATCAGGATAGATATCTCAGATACTTCTGAGAGCAAGGACTTGGATGTCTATCCTGACCGCTGATGCTCAAGGCTGCTCCCAGCCCGGGGACTGGTGATGTGCAGGTGACGCAGGCGCCCCTGCTCTGTGATTCTCTCCCGCAGCTCCCTGCTGCTCTGAGATAAGGGCCACGGTCCTTCCCCACTGGGACCTGGCAGCACAACCTAGCACACAATCTGTTGGACAGAAGGCTGTGATTATTAATGAAAGCATTTCCTCTGTTACCTCACAGAACTAAGTGAGGTTCTGACACTGCCGGAGACGGCCTGTTTCCTTTCATAGAAATCAATGCTCAGAACACATAGAATGGTTGGAGAAAGATGTACCAGGAAGTAAAAATAAGATGCAGAAAAGTGGGTGGCTGCTTGAAACACTCCCAGATGAAAGGTTACCAGCTATGGGGCGCCTGGGTGACGCAGTCGGTTAAGCGTCCGACTTCAGCCAGGCCACGATCTCGCGGTCAGTGAGTTCGAGCCCCGCGTCAGGCTCTGGGCTGATGGCTCAGAGCCTGGAGCCTGTTTCCGATTCTGTGTCTCCCTCTCTCTCTGCCCCTCCCCCGTTCATGCTATGTCTCTCTCTGTCCCAAAAATAAATAAAAAACGTTGAAAAAAAAAAAAAAAAAAAAAAAGAAAGGTTACCAGCTATTAATCAGCTTACACTTCTGTTCAGTGGGTGAGTGGGGAATTAGATGGAAACTTCACTCAACAGTTGATGCTTAGTCAAGGCTGTGGGGTCCTCAGATGACTTCCCTCTGTCAGGTTGGATATGAAGCACTTTTACTTGGAGGAGAAGAAGCAGGAAGCAGGACCACAGTAAAATTTCCCAAGTGCCGCAGTATGTGTACTTCTGTTTACACATACCAGGTCTGGTATGAGATGTCAGGGTTAAGGTGACGCCTAGATATCGAGGCCTGAATCATGAAATGTCTGCCTCCCCATCTTCTGGAGCCATCCAGTCTGCTGGGTCCCATGATAAAGATAATAATAGCTACTGTTTGTTGAACATCTGCTATGTGGCAGGCACTGTGGGAAATAATTCAATGTGTTATCTCATTAATTCCCATAACAACCTTGTGAGCAAATTTCATCATTTCCATTTGACAAATGAGTAAACTGAGGCTCCAGTGGGCTGAGTAGCTTATCATAGAACACCATAGATGTTCTCTATGCAGCAGGAACATCATTTGATCCAGGTCTGCCCCCAGGATACTTATTTTTGTCCCACCAAACTACGTCCAGTGAAAAATAAAAGAGACATTGTGTCCCAATAGAAAAGGAAAAGAACTTGTAAGAGGGGGTGAAAGGGAAACTGAGTCTGAGTAGAAATTTTTCCAAAGTTATAGCCCAACACCGGGGCGCCAAGTGTGGCTTCGGGTTTAGCCACACTTCCCAGATGTTTAAGAGATGCTCTTTGTGCCTGGGCAAGGAGGAAGAAGGTAATTGAGTCGGACCCCCAAAGCCAGTTAGGCCACTTGATGCCTTGTAGATCAGAGTCCCTGAGCACCTGGCCACCTTGTTACCAGGTAGGTTTTAGTTTGGAACCACCTAGTCAGATCCAAGGGCTAATGTTCACAAGCGGTTCCCATCCTGGTCAGGGCTGTCCCCAGCTAAGGCCCTAGGAAACTTCAGACTCCACCCCTGAGCGGCAGAGAGACTGTTCAGGTGGCAACTTGGCTGGAAACAACTGGGACAGGCCTAGAGAGGGAGGCCACTTTTCACAGCCTGGTGACAGGGACATAGATTGGCTCTTTAGTCCTGCAGGGCCTAGGACCCTCAACACAAATCAGTACCCAAGGGTCACAGACCTGGGCATTATAGCAGCCTCCAAGTCTTCTTACCCAGGCTTAGTAGCCAAGGTGCTGCTAGGCACTGTCACGGACTTGCTGTATTCCCCTAACCTTCCTGGGACTCTTCTAGAAAACATAGGGGTCAGATCAGATGATTGATCCGTGGGACCCACTTCTGCTTTCACCTCCATGTATTTATTATCCTTTCTGGGTTGGAACTCTTGTCATTTGCCCTGATGGTGCCATTGCCACTGCCATCAAAATGTTTTTCCTCATTTATTACAGATCAAATAAGTACTCATGCCTTATCTTGAGTCCCCAGGGATTCAGTCCCTCCTAACCTTACCTGTTTTATGCTTGCAGGCCAGACCTGAGCTGTAATCCCATGAGGTTCAGGGCTTGAGGTAAAGTCATCAAAGAATGCCAAAAGAAAGCATTTTTCCCCTTTTCTGAAGCCGCGGGGGTCCCCAGAGAAAGGGGACAAGAAAGGCCAGCCTGGGATCCACACTCTGCCTTTGGGGAGATGCTGCTAGAGGCTTGAGAATACTCTGTTGAGGAGGCTACAGAGGAGAGAGGCAGAAAGAGCCATTGTGTCAGATAATTGTCCTTATTAGAAAAGAAAACCCCACACAATGTGCTGGGCAACTTTGAGGCATGGTTTTCAGCGTTGCTTTAACCATCTCTGGAAACTAGCAACCTCCTGTCATTTGTTTATAGCATCCCAGGGAGGTGGTGATGGAGATTGTTTCAACAACCCAGCTGGGAGATAAACGTGCATCCTGGCTTGCAAGCTTTGGGTGTTTGGCCTGAGGACGGCGTGCTGCTGGGGTTGGAGGGTGGGATCCCCCAGCCGGGTCAGGAGACCAGGGTTCTCATCCCCACTTGGCCGGCCATTGGGTGCCCGTGCGATCTTCGAGATTCTCAAGCTCTCTAACCTAAAATCAAGGGGATTAAAAGCAGAAGAACGCAGGGGCAAATCTTTTCAACTTTGGTCTTCCCGAGTTGTGTGATTTTTAAATTCTTAATGTTAGTCCCAGTACAGGATCTTGAGACAACATCAGGGGTGTCAGAAGGAGAGCGCGAGCCATTAGCGAGAACTTAGGTTATGTCTGTGCTGCTCTGTGTGTCTTCTCCTCAGACCATCTACTTTGATTTTTGTTCATGATTTTCATCACTGCTCCCCCAGTTGACATGCGTTGCTTGTTATAAGTACAGATTTCCTTCTAAAGGAGGGTCTTAGGAAGCTGCATTTAAAAAAAATTTTTTTTAATGTTTATTTATTTTTGAGGGAGAGAGAGAGAGAGAGAGAGAGAGCATAAGTAGAGGAGGGATAGAGAGAGAGGGAGACACAGAATCTGAAGCAGGCTCCAGGCTCTGAACTGGCAACACAGAGCCCAAAATGGGGCTCAAACTCACAATCTGCAAGATCATGACCTGAACCCAAGTTGGAGGGTTAACTGACTGAATCGCCCAGGCACCCCAGGAAGCTGCATTTTTCACTAGATAAGGATGATTCTTTTACTCAGGCACATTTGGGGAACTCTAGTTTAGAGCTGTCACCTGAAGACCACCACAGGTGAAGTTGCCTGATCTGGTGGGCATTTGTCTCTCTGTCCCCAGTGCTCCATAGGTCTCTGCTCTGGGCAGTCATGTCATCAGATCCCACATCCCCAGGGGCGTGAAGGTCTCCTGCATCCAGTTCTGAGCTTTCCAAGATTGGAACCACATCTTCTCTGTATATCCCACCATGCCTAGCACAGAACCTTTCTTGTAGACGACACCTATACCTGTCTGCCGAGCTGAGCTGCCCAGAGCTAACCAGGCCAGGGTCATTGTTGATGCAAACTATGCTATCAAGAAGAAGAAGGGAGAGTGGTAGGAACTTGTCAAGTGTCAAAGAGAAGACAGCAATGGAACCGAGCCTTGCAGGAGGAGTCAAGTTTAGACAGGTGGTAAGGGAAACAAAGAGCCATCCGGGCAGGAATCTAAGCATGAAAAGGCCCGTCTCTTCTAGTTATTCCAGTGTACAAGTGAGGAGCCCAGGGCTTAGAGAAAGCACCTGATGTATTCAAAGTTGGCCCAGGTAATCTTACACTACAACGAGCTCTGCTCCCATTTAAGACTCTTTCCACACATGGCTATATTCCATCAGCCTCCAACTGAGCCTCTAAAGCTCTTTCTCTGCTCTGAGCCCTGCTTCCAGGCCTCGTTCCCCACTGGTATGCTTATCCTGTGTGTATCTGCATATGTGGCTGGGCCTCTCTCTCTCAGCCCCCAGTCTTTGCGTGAATCTTGCCAGGATTCAGCCAGGCTGATGGCCAGATTACCTGTGAAAAGCCAGGCCTGCTGTTCTGTGTGCCTCATTGCACACAGATGACCCTGTTGTGTTCTAGGAGGTTGGACTTAGATATCAGAGTGGGTAAATGACCAGCTCAGGGCAACACACACACACACACACACACACACACACACACTACTTCAATCTTCTCTCGGACCCAAAGGGTTTGTGGAGGAAAAATGCCCATGGGTGCTCCTTACCTCCCCTGGTGGTCTTTTCCTCCTTTAGGAAGTCTCTCAGATCTGTTCTAAGGGCACTCGTTCATGTTCTGCCTCTTCTGCTCTGGAGACGTGGCTGGAAGTGGAAGAGAGGTGGGCAGAACTCAAGGCAGGAAAACCAGTTAGAAGGTGGCTGCAGAATCCAGGCAAGAGAATATGACAGCCTGTATCAGGAAACCAGTGGGGTTCTGGAGAACGACATGTATTCTGAGCAAAGCTTTATTAGCTGGTTGAGCTAAGGCGAAGTACTCATTCTCCCTGAGCCTCAAAGTCCTCATCAGTAAAAGGCAGATGATAATAATCTCTTTCTTACTGGGTTGTTGCGTGGGTAAATGTTGCCGCATGAAGACTTGTAAACTGTAGAGTATGAAAACATGGTCTTTTCCGGGTATCATTTGCAATTTGGTGCTGGGCTTTCATCACCCACAGGCCCATTCCTGGTGCCCATCACTGGTCCTGTTCTATGCCTGTCTTAATAGACTGGAATGCCAACTTTAAAATAATGCACTCAAGTGCCTGTGCCCTCCCTTCTTAGGCAACAAATGTTCAAGTACCAACAGGCGCCCAGGTAAAGAATCCACAAAACCAACCTGTGTGGACTCTTTCAAGACAAACCAACTTCAAATCTGTGACTCATATTTTCATATTTACAGAACTTATGCTACAGATCCGTGAATGATGGGGTTGGAAGGGCCTTAAAGGTCATGTGTTCCAACTCATTTGTTTTTCAAATGGGGAAACTGAGCAACAGAGGAAGAAAGGATTTGCCTCAAGATCACAGAATGAACTAGAAACAGAGCTGGGATAACCTGCAGCCCCCCCCACACATGGAATATTTTATTTTATGTTATTTATGTCATGAAATCTTTTTATTGGGAATATGATACGCTTTACTGTCATTTTTACCCTTTCTGTTGTCCTGCTGCCATAATGAAAGACACTACTGGCCCATATCACTGCAGCCCCAGGACAAGGGGAGTATAGATGGGGAGAGTTAACCCAATGCTTTCCTTCACGTATCAGATATTACTAAGCACCACATTTATGCCAAATACTGAGAATATTGAGACAAAAGACATGAGCTCTGGCTTGAAGATGTTCAAAATTTAGTGACGAAGACAACAAAAAAATGGTCTCTGACGGGGGTGGGGGCAGGCCATTTTCCAAACAGTTAAATGAAACATTCTTCCCATCTGTTGCCTGCATGTTATATTTATACTTATGATTGCATTGACTCTTTTCATATATACATTACTAGGAGACTGACTTTCCCAGAAAGAAACATACCAAATACCACAACCTGATGAAGGCCAGTGCCAAGGTCCTTGACTGTGGACTCCACTGTGCCCCTCATTCATTCATCCCCTTAAAAATTATTTGTTGAGCACCTAGTACAAAGTAGCAGGGATGCAAAGATAAATAAAAGACAGTCCTCTTTCCCAAGAAACTAACAATCCAGTAGATTGGATAATGAGTAATGAATAATGACTATGAAATCTTTTACAAGAGAGTGGAGATGCCTTTGAGAAAGGATGCCTAAGCGAGCCTTGGAAAGTCAGCAAAGGTTTCACAGAAGAGGTAGCATGTGAGCGGGGGCTACTTAAAGAAAGAGAAGAAGTCTGCTGAGCAAGTGAAAAGACAGATGGGCAGAAAATGAGGATGTGAGTAGGCAGGACAGGTGCCAGGCGAGGGAGATAGGGCTGCATCCTGTAGACAATGGGAAGTATTGACGGTTTTAGGGAGAGGCTCAGAGAGCAAGGTTTGTATTTTAGAAATTCATTCAAGCAGCCATACAGAAGGTGGGCTGGGGTCAGAGATCTCGGTGAGGATCATGAACCCAAACAAGGGATGATGAAGGCAGTGGCAATGCTGCTTTGAGCCAGGCCAGAATTTGATTTTCTCTGTAACCCATCTACTGCCAGGCACACCTAAGTGATAATGCTGAGCATGACCCATAACCAAGAAGCATGAAGTGATGCATTTGAGTCTCCAAAATGGTGATTCATGGTCCTGACAGTGTTCCCTGTGTGAGACCACCCTCTCCCCAGTCAGTCAGCAGGAACATAAATGATCCATGGAGAATCCACGCTTCCTTGCTTAAGAGAGAAGCTGACACGCTGTTGACCTTCTAAAGGCATTTTTGAAGGCAGTTTTTAATAACCCTTAATCCATTTTCCCATCATTAATACAGACCCACTCTGGCTTGTGGTTTTGGTAAACTCTAGCAGTCTTTTCCCAACTAGGGCCTGGCAAAGTGACTGATCCCTCTCTCATCCCTTCTTTCAGCGCCAAGAGGCACTGATTCAGCCTTGAGAGCTTTCCTGCTTTTGCCCCTCCTGTTCCTTCTGAAATGCCTTCCATCCACCTGTCTGTCTGTGATTGTGCATTCGAGTCTTGCTAATCCATGTTCAAAATCTGGCTCTGCTACGCATTACTTGTATGATCTTGTACAAGAGAGCTGCCCTAATCCTTATTGCAGAGCTGTCATAGGGCCAAAGATCGAGGGTAAAATGCTCAACACAGTGCCTATCCCACAGCCAACCCTCAGTATTCAGCAGCTGTTATTGTTAGGTGAGATTCTAGTGCAGAAATGAAAATTTGTAATTCTCTACTGCAAACAACAAAGTGAAGTCCTGAAAGTTTGGTAATATATCTTTCGATTAGCAGGGTAACCATGGATTAGAGTGTTCTTACCCAGCTTAATTACACTTGACACCTGAGTACCCAACTTGATTTCCACATCCAGCTGTGGAATCCCACAGTAACCTATTATTAAGAGACAGTTGCTAATAAGAGACATGGAGCTTGAAATTAAGAGCCAAAATCAGTCGAGACGCTCCACGATAAAAGAGCAAAGTGGCTGCTCCTCGGTCCTTTGCTCAAACAGAAGAATTTGGAAGAAAAATGGCCATTTTCATGATATCTTCTCACTGTGTCCAGCTGGGATGATGCTGAGGAGGAAGCTTTCCCTGGAAGTAGCAAGAGTGGTTTGGTTTCACTACAGTGAAAGGATTTTCAATGTTAGGGCAGGTCACTGACAATGGGTATGGAATCTGTTGTAGAAGGAGGCAAAAAAAGCCCCAACAAAGCATGTGTTGAGATTACCCTTTCTGGGTGATTGCAAGTATAGACCTGCCTGGAGCCTGAGAGAGAATTTGTCTCAAGAACATTGAAGGCCTAGATCCACTGGGGTAAAATTTTCAAAGCCTAATTCAGTTCCCGCATCAGGGTTTTGAAGATCTTGTGGCACTTTCCTTATTCTGGTGGTCCTTCAGATTTTCAGTTTAATTTTGCTTTTTAAATCAGTCTGTGGTTAAGCTTGGTTTTCATTCTTTTTTTGTTATAAAACAACAACATTCAAGGGAAATTTTTAAAAATCACCTTCAATTTTCTGGCACTAATACAAAAAATAGTTTAATTTTGGAGTATTGTTTATCTTTGTTTACCTACTTATTTCTTAATTAGCCATCACAGTAAATCTGAAAGAGTTTAGTTATTATATAATATATATAATATAATACAATACAATATAATATAATATATATTTAGTTATTATATAATATATATTTAATTATTATATAATATATAATATATAATATATACTTTAGTTGTATGCTATATGTGTAACATATATATTATATACATAATTTTATTTAGGAAGAAATTTAAGATAAAACAGTTCATTAATATTGCCCTAAGTAACATACATGGCAAACGGTCAATAACCTGGCACATAACTGATATAGGTAACATTATTTTATGTATTTTATGCACTGTTATTTGCTGATCAGATTTCCCAAGTCTGTTTGTGATCACTTGGCTATAAAGCCTTCTCGTTGCGTGTGTCAACAATCCCATTTAATATCCTTACAAACTACATGTAGCATTAGGCACCTAGGCGGCAAGTGCTAATGGATTTTAATTCAGAAAAAGAGGGCATAAACAGTTCCCATGTACTTTACATGAGCAAAAACAAGGATGGCTCTTTCTCCATGTAGGATCTATGCCATGTAAAAGGGGACACGTGACGGGGAAGGCTGAGCTCTGCTGCCTCTTGAGTTGTGAGAAGAGTCTTGTTCTGTCCTCTCCCTACTGGAATGCCAAATAGAAGGAGGCAGACTTGGGGGGACTTTGACCTGACACACGGGAGGGAGTTCCCACCAAGGGCTGCTCAGGACTCTGACGTGGCTCCTAATCAAGCTTGAAATGACCACAGCTAATTGCATTAATTTGCTTTCCTTCAGGCAGAATGGGGAAACAGAATAGCAAACTGGCCCCTGAAGTGATGGAGGACCTGGTGAAGAGCACAGAGTTTAACGAGCATGAGCTCAAGCAGTGGTACAAAGGATTCCTCAAGGACTGTCCAAGTGGGAGGCTGAACCTCGAGGAATTTCAGCAACTCTACGTGAAGGTAAATGGTTTCCACCTCTTGTTTTCTTAAGGCCACAAAATGCAGTCTTCATGAAATGTAGCTTCCTATGGAATTACAACTCCAAGTAGCCTATCTGTTTCAACCTGGTGGTTTTCCAACCAAAAGGAAAAAATGGACATTTTTAAAAATGCAAAGGGGTGTGTTTTTTCCAGACGTAAGTCAAGCAGTTTCTGAATAAGAAGAGTAATTGTTCAGCCAAAACACTGACTAGAGTTCAGAAGATGACAGTGTTGGGTGAAGGAACAGTAGAAATCTCAGATAATACAGTGTTTGATGATGATTGTTGACAAGCTGTTAATTATACTATTGTTTGGCTTGCTAAAGGTATCTGCACCTCTCTCCATTAAAGAGAAAGTACCTGGACCCTTTTTCACTACAAGGTGTCTTCCTATATGCAGATAAGAAAGAAACCTAGATTCCCACATCAGCACATTTGGAAAGGGGTAGGGAGGTCCGGTATACATTTGGGCATCAAGGTCTACAAAATGAACTCTTAACTCAGCATTTTGTACCGTTTACAAGTGAATCTTACCCTGGACATTAGATAAAACTGTTCCATGGCAGGCATAATTTCTACTGCAATGGTATTATTTTGGTTTGTCTGGGTTTATCAGTTGTATTGTTTCTAGATTTGGCAGGATCTAAGACATTCTATTTTGCGTACACTTATCTAACGCTAGCCTTGTGGAAAAAATGCATTGTTTTTCTTTTAACTTTTTCTGACTAAAATACCAAATAGAAAACGTTGCTTTTATCCTTTAAGTGTAGCAATCAGTTTGAGCAGTTGAACCATCCGCGTGAATATATGTGTGGAGGATGATTGTATAGGCATTGTTTTTACCTCCTGAAGTTGAATGTTTCACATAGCTTGTGGTCTGGCAATTCCATCCTTGCACAAGCAGGGGCACGTATAAGAATGCTTATAACTGCACTGTTCACAATAGCAAAACTGGGAAACAACCCAAATGCCCATCAGAGGGAGAGTGGAAAATAAACTGTGATGTATTCACATAGCAGTCAAAACAGTTGATCTGTAGTGACACGTTAAGTGCAAAAAGTGAGTCTTAAAATATTCTAAATTAAACACAAAGAAGGTTACAAAAATATTTTACAAGACTACCAATAAATGCAATAAAATCATATAAAAAGGAAAGCAAGATTGATGAATACGGGATCCAGACTGGTGGGGCCACATCCAATGGGGAAGAGGCAAGGGACAGGATAGGAGTAGGGCCACAGGGGTAGATACAGATTGTATCTACGTTGTAGCTGCGGTTTCGGGTGGTGAGTTTGCAGATGGGTGCTTATTGCATGATTAAAAGCTCAATAACCCTGTAAGGACCACTGATGAGTGTCAGGGACACAGAATTCTCATTAATACAAAGCTGAGCAGCTGGGGGCCGCAGGTAAATACAAAACTATCTCCTTAAATGTGTGTCGAAAGGTACCCTTAGGGTGGCCTGTGTGTATATCGTAAGATCACTGTGCCATTTCTAAGATCGAAGAAATTAGTTTTTATCGTGTAGAGCTCTTTCAGGTAGAGGTGCTGAGAAGTGCATTTATTGTTCAATTGATATAAATTGCTTTTGCAGAGAAGTGGGATCATTTGCATTTTCTTAAGTGATTAGACCACTCTCCATAGTTTTGAAAGTCACATCTTCTAACATTTTATCACCCAGGAGTTAGCCTGAGCCTCACAACTGTCTTCACTCTCAGCCCCAAGGGAAGTACAGACAAATGAGATTTGTCAAAGCTACTTTCATATCACTGGAGGTCATGCAAGCTGTCACTGTGTTTAAGAAAGCTCTGTGTGCCACATTCCTCACTATTTGTTTCAAATGAGAGCAGTTTGCCTTTGAAGAAAGAGTTGAAATGCAGGAAATGAGGTATTTCATTTACACACTGAAAGTACTCAGCACTGGAAGAGCACCAGCCTCAAGGTGGGGGCGGGGGGCATATAAACATTAAACACGGCTCAGCTGTGGTACAACTGATGTATATCTACCAACATCATCCACCTCCTCCACCTCTCTCACTCCACCCCAGAATGGACTTTTTTATTCCAAGAAGAGAATATATGACTTTCTGAGTGGAGTTTAGATTCCTGGCAGCCTCTTCACAACCATATTCAAACTCAGCCTATGCTCTTCTGTCAAATAGTCAGAAAGCAAGCAAAGTCTTCTTGTCCTTCCAGAGTTGTCCAAGGACATCATACAAAGCAGAACCACAGAGGAAATATGCCGTGTACACAGGGAGAGGAGAAGAGAAAAAAAAAAAAAAGACAGCTCCGATATGCTAGAAGGAAGAAGCCCAGAGAAAGATGTGGATTGTGTAATGAGGCTCAAGAGAGGGGCTAACAGAAAAAACTTCCTTTAATGCTGCTGAAAAGTGCAAATATTTGGCAAGTCACGGTCCTTACCCTGGTGAACAGGCACGTTTCTGTAGTTCCTTGTGTCTCAGTGTGGACACTGAGACATCCTAGAATCCGGCTGAGCGAGCAACTCTGCCCGTGGCCGCTGCCCTCCTGTCTGGGTAGTCAGCCTGGTGCGGGTACGGTCACCAGTATGACCCATTTCAGGCTCTAGGAGAGACACCTGGCTGCTGTAGAACCACTCTTTTCAGGGTGTGGGGAGGAGCAAAATAATGGGAAAGGCCCCTCTGCAAGGCCCAGAGCCACAAACTCTCAACTTCAGAAGCCTTTGCATCCAAAATGTAAAGGAACCCCTTCCTTAAGTCCATGTTTCAAAATGTTTAAAACTGAGGTTCAGAAAAATGAGGCCCGGTGTCATAGAAAGAGGGAAGGTAGGACGCGTATTAAAGATGGGCTTGCCAACCGTCCCCGCAACCCACAGCCCTGCCTCATGACTGGATTCCATGGCAGCCCCCATCAGCCCACTCCAGCCCCTCCAACATACAGCTGCAGGAGCGAGCTTCGCAAAACACCGGTCTGGGCACGGGTCTTCCTTGTTAGGCTCATTCTTTAGTCCTGTAGACCATAGTCACCCCATTTCAATCAACATGAGACCCAGTGGTTAGGATAGAGCCTGCCACAGAGCAAACATCAGTAAGCGTTTGTTTGAGTGAATTATATTAAATGCTGACTGTGTATCTCCTTCTCAGGGAGCTTGTAGTGAAGACATACAGAAATGACTAATGGATGGTCCTGCCTGTCCTCCAGGATCTCACAGGTTAATTGAGAGGACACAGTTAAGCCCAATACAAGGCAGAATGACATAAATGCTTGTTGGTGGGGCAAAAGGAGAGGTTAATTTCAAAATGAGATACTAAAGTAAGAAGCTAATTTATGCAATGATTAAAAGCAAACTTTTCTCTTAGCCTTTTGGAAGATAAAACGTCTGAGTAGATAGTTATTTGGTTTTTTTTTTTTTACCTTTTTCAACCTTGGTACCATGTTTATTTTACAAAAATATATTGAGGGGGGGCGCCTGGGTGGCTCAGTTGAGCGACTGGCTTTGGCTCGGGTCATGATCTTGCAGTTCGTGGGTTTGAGCCCCGCGTCGGGCTCTGGGCTGACAGCTCGGAGCCTGGAGCCTGCTTCGGATTCTGTCTCCCCTCTGTCTGCCTCTCTGCTGCTTGCACTCTGTCTCTTGCATTGTCTCAAAAATAAACGTTTAAAAAAACTTAAAAAAAAAATATTGATGGAATCCCATTCAATAAGAAATTTTCTGGGCCTGAAGCTTTGGAAATGTAAGTCTACTCACCAAAACTCTATTGACACAACTACTCAGAGACATGTATTAAAACAAATAAAAAGAAATGATGACAGACTCTGGAGCACCTAAATGTTTTATGATAAAGATCTTTTGATAGACCAAGGGAGATTTTTCTAGTTAATGATGTATCAAAACCATATTCTATAATTCTTTATAGAGTTTTAGAACTTAACTCACAAATTGTGTTCTTATGCCTAAAAACCAGTATCAGAAGAAAAAGGCATGCTTTCTGGAAGTTATATGCAAACATATAAATGTAAGATTTTACGTATAAAATCTTTGTTTTATAGAATATGAAATAAAACATTTGCATTTCATTCTGCCCTGTTTACTGTGCGAGTTTGGACAAGTGACTTGGCAAATGAAAAAACTGATCTACATCCATGACCAATTCAAACTTGAATGTGTATTGGGGCACCTGGGTGGCTCAGTCGATTAAGCATCCGACTTTGGCTCAGGTCATAATCTCACAGTTTGTGAGTTCGAACCCCGCATTGGGCTCTGTGCTGACAACTCAGAGCCTGGGGCCTGCTTCAGACTCTGTGTCTCCCTCTCTCTCTGCCCCTCCCCCCACTCTCAAAAATAAACAAACATTAAAAAAATTACAAAAAAACTTGAATGTGTATCAAAATCACTTGGGCTATTTAATCAGCAGATTGATGAACACCTTCCTCAGTGTTGCTGTTTTACTGGGCCTAGGACAGAGCCCCAATAAATGGATTTCTAGTAAGACCTCACAGACAGTTCTAATGGAGAAAATCCATGATGGACTTGCTGAGAAGTGCTGGCCTAGAGTGTAACCTGGGAGTATCCTTGGGTTGGCTTCTGGAATTCTGTACATGCTGAGATGGTATGTAAAAGTCTGTATACTCTTTTGGGATAGCTTTCATCAGATTTATAAAGTGTTCGGTAGTCTGAAGAAAGGTTAAGAATCACCAAAGATGTTTCTAACCACTGTCAGGCTGACATTCTAATTCCCACCAGAGCAGAGTTAGTGTGTCTTACACACTAACTAAGGGAGAAACATCTCCTTTTGAACTATACTTTCAAATGAACTTACCTGGCAGAAAATAAGAATGCAAGTTTCTTATCTGCACCTCGTTAAATTGGTTTCCAGTTTGCAGGCGAAGTTTTCCTGATTTGGGGACCTTAATTAATTTGTGTTTTATTCAGAGCCCCATGGAAATGAAAATGGGAAGGCCCCAATAAGATAAAATGTGATCCCTCCCTGTTATTCTCTCCTAAGCACACCTATGTGCCGGATACCGTGTAGGCGTGAATCCACCGAGAATGTCAGGGTTCCTTCCCTTGGGCCTCTGTGGTCTGGTCTGCCCTCAAGAACCTGATAGGTGAGTATAGGCTTCATATATAAATATATCTATGATTGTGAGGAGGCCCATGAAAGACAAGGAAGGGTCTCTGGGCCCAGGGAGGGCTGGCAGGGAAGGTGATATTGAAGCTAATCCTCGAAAGAAAGGTGGTTTGGACATAAGAATCTGTAGGTCTGTCTGGAAACTCAAGAATCCCACTGACCAGAATTCAAAAAGCTGGAATAAAAAATGATTATTGTGTTTGAGAGCCCCTTCCTATGATGTTGGCAGGAGGCCCACAGACTGAGTATATTAGGCTGAAACAAAAACATAACAAAACAGAACAAACAGCTCGAAAGCTTCTCCCAGGAGAGCCTTCCTTGATCTCTCCATTCTCAAAGCAGAAGAGTCTCTTCCTCTGCTTTCCTGTGACTTTGGTCCCCCCACCTCCTTTCACAAGGATATTATGTCTTTAAAGCACAACTATGCAAGCTTTTCTCACCTCACTAGCAAGAGCCCTTCTCCATCCCCCAGAGCCTACAGTGCTATTGGTGTTTTGCCTGATTACACATAAATGTGGTGTCGTTTAACCAGAAGCCTGGATGTGTACCTGCCTCAGCCATACACTAGCCGTGTGAACTTGGGAAAGTCTTATGCTTAAAGGTTTGTTAAATAAATCAACAAAACACTCTGACTCTCTGTTTCCTAATCTGTCAAATGGGGAGACTATTCTGAGTGCTATTAACTTAATGTGAGAGACAACCAAAGTGCTTTGTAAACAGCAAATCATCTTGTCCTGGAGAGGCTCAGCAGTGGCTTGAGCTCAGGCACATGGGCGTGGGAAGGCTTCCAGATGCCAGATTGCCCAATCTCTTGGGCTGTGACATCAAGAGCTGGCTCCCCCATATATTTTATCAAAAGAAAATGTGACAGAGCTGGCTATTATGGCTTCTCAACATCTGATTCCAATCAATTTTGAAAATAAAACTCTTGGCTCAAAACAGATTTTTGGATGATCAGTTTTCAGGGATTCAGACTGCTTGTTCCTAAGAGGTAATTAGGAGTAGGTAGGCCTTATTAAAAATTTGTCGGGCAGAACTATATACAGAAACATTTTAATTCCTTCGGGAAATAGACATTACATAAGACACAAAATGTCATCCAGATTGGGCTGGTGAGGACGTTGCAATTTTTAGTGAGAACCTGGGAATTCATTTCCATTTGGAATGTTTGCCAACATGATTGAGGGTGCACTTCAGCTTGAATTAATGTGGAAAACAAGAGTTAGGGACTGAAATCTTGAGGAAGAAATGACAATAAAGTTGTAGTTCTGGGAAAACAAGGTCCCATGTGAGGCTCTAAAGCATTTTATTATGGTGAGATTGTCTCAGGGAATAGTTGGCTACCAGTGCGTCTTGCATTGGAGAGAGCATTTATCCTAGAGGGGTAGAAGTGATAACCTTCTCCTGTCTCACAGGGTGTGAAATTATTTTGGATGGCTTCCAAAATAAAAACCTTGGGATTTTGCTTTCCAATGATAGGGCAGGTGTCAGTTAGAGAGATATCAATGGCCATTGCAGCCATGATATCCAAAGGAATGCTCTTAGATGATACCTCAACTTCTCTGCCCTCAGGATACGTTTACACAGTAGGAAATTGAAGCCCTTGGGAGTGGGGGGGGGGGGGGGGAGGAGTCCAAGATGGAGCTGTTTCTTTATCGCTCCAGTTAACGCTCCAGATGCTGTGCCTCAACTCCAGCCTGATTATGGAGGTTTCAAGCCAGAAGGACCTACTCTCCCTCTAGCAATTCTCTGCAGCTAATTGTTAAAGAACAATCCATTTCTCATTGGAAATAGAGCCAAAGAGGCAGAAGTAGCCCATTTCTATTACAGAATTGGATTTGAAGATACAAAATCATGTCCGGACCTCTCACTGTAAAACTGCTTTACAGTGGATTTGTCTGACCCTTTGAAAGGGTGACAGGAGTTTGATCTGATACCATTGACCCATCTTGGTGAGAATCATTTCCTCCCTACCTTGCTGTGGCCCACTGAATGCCTGCTAGAAGAATGCTCACTGTCGTTGATTATTTGCTCTCATGTCTCCACTTGGAATGGGTCTTGGACCATTGGCATTTCTCTCTAAAGGTAGTTACAGAGCTTGGATCCCCATCCTTGTGACCGCCTAATATTGCTATGAATCGTGTCCTGTCCTGAGCTCTAAGTCACTTTTCCCATCTCAGATGAAATGCAGTCTTAAATGGGGGAGAAATGGAGGAGGTCAACAGCAAAATAGGGCTAAATCTACCTACAAAATATCCAAGGGCCTCATTAGCTCTAATGTAAGAGAATCCGTCTGCAGATAGTAATCCGGAGAAGCTATTAGCAGTCTCCCACCTTCAGCAAACACTATCAAGTGGTATCTATAACAAATTTGTAGCCGAGAGCTATGGGGTTGCATAATGTGAGTCAGATTGCCTCACTCACTTAAAGGCCTAGCAGAACAGTCTATATAGATAGCAGAAAGATAACAGAGAAAGTTTTATTTGTCCCAAGACCAGTGCAGATAATCCAGCCTAGCAAATTTCTGTATAAGTATCTTCAGTGAAGATTTCAAGATACCTTGAAATATAGGTAGGATCTGTAGCTCTTAAGGATTTCCTTAAGAGGAGGGACAATCTAAGCAAGGCACAAGGGCAGGGAGACCCGGGGATGGTATGGGACATACTCAGCAAGTCGCTGTGTTGGCTGAAATGTCAAGTGACCAAACAGGTATCACAGGAAAAGTGAGGTTGGAGATGTGAGTGGGGCCCAATACAGAGGTCAATAAGAGCCAGAAAAGCCCTGAAGTCCTGAATATTGTGGACAAAGCAAACAGATGGTTTCCTGCCAAGATGTGTTAGATGACCATGGACGTTCGGGTGACCTGGTGTCGTATGCTTCTTAAAACAACATAACCACAGTGTCAGGCCCGAGCAGTTCATTTTCATTTCCCTTGTAAGTGTTCTTGGTGACTCAGTGAGTAAGGCTGCAGGAGCTCACAGTGTGCCCTCAAGCGAACAACTTAGAAAAGGTTGGCTGAGTTAGTCAGTGGGTATTTATTGTCTGTACCTTGTCTGTGCTGCACAAGACTAAACACAGAGACAACCAGCAAGTCCCATGCTGTCTGGGGAGATAAAGCCTCCCAAACAGCCAAATGCGGAGAGCTAAGTAGGATATGAGTCAGTGAGAGCTTTGGGAGCTCAGGGGAGGAGGAGGGAGACACAGCATCAGGGAGGGTCCGGCAAGGCTTCCTGGGTGGAGGAGAAGAAGGGTGATGTGCAAGCTGGGTGCTGAGATCCCCCAAAGAACTTAGACAGGTGAAAACACTCTCTCAGGTCTCAAGACCCTGATCTTGGAATGACCGGGACACTGCTCAGGGACATTTTGAAATTGTACTTCCCGTAACCTGTCTGCCCAGGCAGCCTCTCCATCTCCTCCCTTCAGTGCCAGTCACTGACCCCACCCCCCAGGCTAGTCCAGTTCTCACCCTGGTCCAGTTCCAAGCAGAGCTGCTGGCTGGGGGCCCTCCACTTCGTAGGGGAGCAAGACTTTCCTGGGTCTTTGTTTCTGTCACAGAGAGGAGCTGGTGGTGACTTGCTGAGAAGAAGGTGAATTTGTTAAATCTCCTGGGGTGGAAACAGCGACGCTGGGCACTCCGTGAAGGCCAGCAGGCCTGGTCTGCACAACCAGCTACATCTATGAAGTCAGGCCCCTCTGCCCCCTCCTTGTAGATGAAATTCCTTTTCTCTCAACTAAAAAGTGAGCGCAACATGTTTTGGTTTGAAACTAAAGACAAATGGATGGTGTTATTAGTGTGGTTTACGTTGTTTTCAGGGAAAAATGCAAGCTAGGTATTGTCCTGTGTTTTTGTGTATATATTTTACTACTAAATGACAACAAGATATAAGGTAAGGTTATGCGTATTATCATTTTGGGCTTGGATCCCTCTATCAGAGACCCAAAGAGTGGCTTAGAGTGGCTTAGGATATCTACGTGTTACTGAAAAGGTGGCTTCTTTTGTGGAAAGGCAGCCCTGATGCCAGACACAGCAGTCTGAACTGGGGGGAGAGGGGATGATTAAAGAACTGAGAGTTCTAGCACAGGGCCCTCCACTCCCCCCCCCCTTTTTTTTTTCTCAGCTTCTGAAGCTGTTAAATGATTCTTTGCATGTCCCTTGCAAGGGCTTGACATTAAAGGTGCTCAATGAATGCTCAATGAGGTCACTCTCATTAGTACTGGAGCCTTGAGGACTGGTGACAGGAGCACAGGGTGAGGACACTGGCTTCACCATGTGCTTCTACAGCAGAAATCTTTCATGGTCTGTTCGGCTCTGTGAGGCCTCAAGTGGCCATCTGCTCCAGGGGACTGTCCCTCCCTTTGCAGAGGGCTGTCTTGGCCTTCAGTCATGAGAACCAGCCTTCCCCAGGTTTCCTTTGTAAGCCTTCCAGTCTGGTCCAGCTCCTGTGTGGAAAGAGGGGAAGGGAGGAAGAGAAGAGCCT
This sequence comes from Neofelis nebulosa, assembly GCF_028018385.1. NCBI lineage: Eukaryota > Metazoa > Chordata > Mammalia > Carnivora > Felidae > Neofelis > Neofelis nebulosa. Next base: position 13,564,291 of record NC_080790.1, read on the forward strand.
GCCCCAGGCACAGGTGCTGGAGGGAAGGCTCCCAGCGGTTGGGGAGGTGAGCCACCTGAGCCAGTCCACCCCTCCCTGCGCTTCTCTGCAGCAGACACGAACAGCCTGAAGGTGTTACATTAACTCCAGAGAAGGGCTATGGGAGAACATGACATCCTCTGAACACAGCATCCAAACAGTGTCCCTGGGTCGGGTGGCATAGCCCCCACTGAGGGCTGACCCAGAGGGACAGGATCCCATTTGAGGCAAAGCATCCCAACACTAGATATTAAGGCAGGTGGCAGAGAAGGTTTTATCTTGTGCAATCAAGTTTACTGTCTGCTCTAGGGGACTGTCACACGCACAAATGTTTTGATGTGAAAATAAAGATAAATGGTTTGTTTTATCAGTATGGTTCACAGTGTTTCCACAGTCACCTGGTGGGGGCGTGCTGGTTGGCTTTACAACATAAAACACCATAGAAACTAGGCACACTTTAGGTCCTTTCTAGAATAAATCAGAGGGTGGCTAGATGCACAGATAAATAATAAATGGGTGATAATATCCAGCATTAATTGAATGCTTATTGAGTGTCAGGCTCTGTTCCAAGCATAGCACTCTGAATATATTACTCATTTGATCCTCACAAGGGTGTATGAGGAAGGTATTACGATTGCCTCCATTTTACAAATGAGGTAACTGAAGCACAAGCTGGTTAATAACTTTCCCAAGGTCACACAACATTCAAATGCAGACAGTTGGACTCTACTGCTAGTGCTCTTTACGAGGTTGGTGGATCCTTGATGGAAATCTCAGGCGGCCTGATCCCTGCTCTTACGGGTGGTTTGTGTGGTTTTTCTAAGCATAGCCTTTAATTAAGAAAACATTCAAATAAATGACCAGTGTGGTTTCAGATGACTTACAGCTGGAGTATGGCAGGGGGAAGGAGTAAGAGGTATGGGGTCAGAGATGAGTCTGCATCCTGGCTCTGCTGCTCCCCTGCTGCTGGGCTGTGGATAATTCTTCATTCTCCGAGTCCATATTTCCCCATCAGACAACAGAAGGCCTACTTTGTTGCCTCCCAGTGTACTCATGAGGGCCAATGATGCAGAGTCTGACAGTGTGAGAGCTCTTGTTGGCTGTGTTGGACTTGGGTCAGTGGGAAACCTGGTGGGTTGACTATCTTATGAGATTGGAGAAGCCCACCCACCATGAAGAATTGGAACTTCCTCTTCAAGTACATTTAATGACCACAAATTACGAGATCATGCCCATAATGGGTGGCACTGACCTAAAGAGACATGGAGGGGTGGCCTGATTAAATAGAGGTGTCAAACATGATTGGTCATCTACCCAGTGGCCATCCTCCTCTCCTCTCTTCTTTCTCTCTGGTTGTGGCCAGCCTCCCCCTGTAGAAGCTAAGAATCCAGGTAAACACTCCCCTAGTCTGCTTTGCATATAGTATGTGGGCATGTTACCTTACCCTAGTGAGAAGGGATCTAAGAAAAGATCTGCTGGGGGGTTAGGAAGGCAGCGTGAAATCTTTTCTTCACTCGTTAAAAGACTGGCATGCTGGTGTCTGTGCTGTGCATATGATACCTGAAGAAACTATAGTTAACTTTCAACACTTAAGAGAGAGATTGCATCCGAGCTGAACATGGTAGAGTAGAAAGATAGAAAGAACCTGGGCCCTCGGTGATATCCAAGATCTGTGGGATCAGTCCTGAAACAGTGTCTGGACCAAATGTTTTGTGGGATACTTGACTCTTTATGGTTTAGGCCACCTTTAGTTGGTCTTCTGTTCCTTGCAGGAGAAAGCATCCTACTTAATAAAAGAAAGATGAGAGTGAGAGGCAGAAGCCCCAGTCCTGGTCAGGACAATGCTGCTAACAAGCGGTATGATTCTGGGCCAGTTACCAACCTCTCTGAGTCATAGACTCTCAGTTTATTGAAAAGCCTGGTAATCCCCACCCTATCTCCCTCAGAACATTTGTGGGACCACATGAGACATTTTTTGAGCCCCACCAGCTACTTTTTCTGGAGATCTAGAAATGAACAAAATATAGTACAAAGGCAGATATGAGAGTGAACTCCATGTCCAACAGACAGAAGTTCAGTATTGCTCACAAGGAGAGAATGAGGGGATGAGAGATAGAAGGTGAGGTGTAGGCACAGCCTCAGTTTCTCCCTCTGTAAAATGAGGTAGAGAGCCATATGACCTCTTAAGTTCACTTCTAATGCCAAGATCCTAGAAGTCGAGGGGGGCTGTCGCTGTTAGAGCTCTGCTAAACATGAATGTCCCTGTACTGTAGGTCACTTGGCTTTCTAGCAGTTTTCCTGTACAACTACCCACAGGGACAGAGACTGTATCTTATTCATTGCTGTATCCCCAGCAATCAAAGACAAAAATTGGTTGGTTGACAGAACACATTAATAAAGAAATAAAAGGCCCTCTCTTATAGATTAACTGAAATTCAGTCTGAAGAATAACTGAAAAGAGGGAAACCTTTTATAGTGTGTTATCCAGAATAATAAACCCACAGAGATTCATAGTGAACCATGTTGATGTAGAATACTTAAATAAGCAGGATGCAACATAACATATCAGGATCACACTCGCAGAGTCAAGTGGCTAGCTAATTTTCTTAGGAAGATGTGAGGCACTAGCCAGCGAGAGTGGTCCATGGACTTCCTTAAATATTATTTCCCCAAAGAGGAGATGAAAGGCTAAAATGTAAAACTAGAGATGCCTTATATGAAAAAGCTAGCTGATGATTTGGAAATTAGGCTGGTGACGTTTCAGTTTGGAATGAGATTATCAGAGAAAAGTGTGAAAACTGAAAGGATTTTAGAAGAAATGCAAGGGAGATCATAAAAGACATAGATGGTCTCTGAAAATAGATGACTGTGCCTGCTTTCTAAGTAAATCTCACTGCATAGTCAAGGTAGGACTTATTTTTATCCATATTTTTTAAAAAATGTGACATGTCTACCAGGCACACAATAAATGATGACACCTTGTTAGAGCTAATAGGTTGTGGCTTTATGGCTTGGCCTCAGTCAAATCTCCTGTGGACTCAGAAGCGGTGCCCAGACACATCTTTCAAGATGACACAGCTGGGTTGCTGGGGTAACTCACTAGATGAGGATTCAGCCAGCTTTGGACAGATTACATAAGACAAAACCAGGGGATGTCTTGGAGTGTTAAGGGATGACAGGAGTTGTGGTCATTGTCCATTCAGCTTTCAGGATGAGGACAATGGGGGGACTTTGGGAGTGGGTTGCATTAGCCACCTGAACCAGCCACCTGAATAGAAAAATCTTGGTGTCCAGACTAATGAAGAATGTCCTGGGTAACTAGGGATTCCAGCTAATAGAGAATTAACATGATATATCTCAAGCAAGGATGACCGTTTTCATAAAAATCAGTCTTATCATTTCCTCTTAAGGTTTCAAAGATATCGAAGATGCCCAATTATTTTGTGTTAGAGACATATGTTAATATATGTTTATTGTTCAAATGGATGAATGACTTCCTTGAAGTCCTTCCTTGAAGGACCAAACTCAATTGAATTAATAACTGAAAATGAAGATCCTGCTGAGTGAGTGTGTGAGAGAGAGATATTATACATATACACACAAATACACATGTATATATTCAATTTATGTATGAGAGGGTGCCTAGGTTAAGATAAAAGTTCAACTGAGTATGACAGACTCATGTGGTTTCAACGTGACTAAAGACTGTTTTTCTCTCACAGAAAGTCCAAGCCAGCTTTGCAGCGCTGCTCCACAGCCATCAGAAATTCAATCCCCTTCTCTCCTGGTGCCCCTTCCTAGGGCATTGGTCTGATTCACATGACCCTAAGTAGCTCACCACAGTCTCACCTTCCAGCTAGTGGGAAGGACAAGACAGAAGGAATGGAAGAATATATCCCTCCCTTTAAGGGCAAGCCCCAGAAATTGCACACATCACCTCAGCCATATCCAGGACTTAGTCTCAGGGCAACACCCAGCTGCAAGGGACACTGGGAAAGTAGCCTTAATTTGGGATGGCCATGTGCCTAGCTAAGAAGTCAAGGACTCTGAAAAGAGAGAAAGCTAGATGGAAGACAGCTAGCAGTCTCTGCCCAGAAGGTACATTTTTGGAGGGTGTCTGTCAACAGCCTCTCTTCTAAAGGTCAGGTGCAAGATGTACAGCTGGGGTGCCATTTGAGCTTCTCTGTGGATGAGATTTGAGGCCAGGACAAGCAGAAATGGACTCACTCTGTGTGTGTAATTCTTCTTTACTGAGAGTAAGTGATGCCAAGATAACTCTACTCTGCTGCCTGCCCTGGGCCTGACAACCTCCCCAGGTCTTCACTCTGTTGTACTGGGGCCTGATGGAAACTTCAACTAAATAGAGAGTTTAATTGTGGCCATAAAGGTACCAACAATTGGTCACTACATATGTGTCAGTCAGTGGAGTTTGTTTTTTAAACATGAGAAACTGTTGTCCATAATTTACTAAAATATTAACCCCTGTAGCTCTGCCCTCTTCCTGTACCTACTCCCCGAATCTTTGTCCCCACTGAGGTGCCTCTACAGGGTGTGCAGTGGACTGGTGGACAATGATTAGTGCTGGCATTTCTCTCCTGGTATCAGTTTGGCAGCAGAGGCATGTATTTGCCTACATGACTTGAGCACAACATGAGAAGCAGGCGTGCGGTGGCATTAGGCAAATGTAGCATCATGAGGGACAAACACTTAACAATGGGTGAGAGATGCTGAGACATAGGATCTGTAGTCACGCTCATAGTAAGATTTACCAGTGCAGAATGACTTTTTGATCTTTGTATTCATTCCATCCATCCATCCATCCATCCATCCATCCATCCATCCTTCCATCTAGCTGATCCACCCATCCACCCATCCCCCCTTCCACCCAGCCAGCCAGCCAGCCAGCCAGCCAACCAGCTAATCCATCCATCCATTTATTCATTAAACTTATCAAGCATCTCCTCTACAACAGTCTCAAATTAAGAACTGGCATCACTGAAATGAACCAACAGTCATGGCTACTCACTCAAGCTGTTCAGTTGATGGGGGAGCCTGTCAATGAAACTGGAAATGGTGATACATTGAGGTAACTGTTGTGCTAGGTTCCGTGAAAAATGGGTAGTGCTGGGAAGAGGCTCTAAGGGAACTACCCAGAAGAAATCATACTTGAGCCCCATCTTAACATAGTGAGCTAGGTGGCAATGAAAACATGGAACTCCCAATAGCAGCAAGCATTTGCAATCTTTTTTTTTTTTTTTTTTTTTGGCTAAGATTTTTTTCCTAGTCCAAAATCATCTTGCAAGTCAAGATCCTAGCTATTTCTCAGCCACACTAAAAATACATCCATAATCTAATGGAAAGAAGCGCGTTGGCAAAACGTTCCCCTTCCTGCCCATTAGTCAGCCCTTTATCAGAACAAGCCCGTCGAGGACCGAGAACATGACATTGGATTGCAATGTGTCAGTGATGTGGGACTGGAAGCATACGATGACAGGGCCTTGGCTTTCAGTATCTACTATGCGTTTCCAAGGAATCTTCTTCTGAACTCTCGCCAGGCGAGGGCCACATCTCAAGGCCTTGAACTCTGCTTGCTTTGATGTAGTAGTGCCACTGTTGGCTGCTTCTCCTACGGATTATGGAAATTTTTGTTCCATAAAACAAGCGGTTGTGATATTTTTCTGATCCTGATGGCAATTTTCAGAAAGACAAGGGAAAGGGAGTTAATATCGACTGACTTCCTGCTGTGTGTCAGTAAATGCTATGAGAGAAACAGTGGAGATAGGATCCTCTAGAAGCAATACTGAATATTAACAATAACAAGATCAATAATAATAGAAAATACTTCTGTAGCATTTACTATGTATGAGCACAATTCCACGTATGTTCTGTATATTGATTATTTTAACCACACAGCAGCCTTTTGTACTGGGTGGCATTAGTGTCCCCACTTTACAGATGAGACAGCTGAGCACAAAGAATAGTAATGTGTCTAAGGTCACACAACCACTGAAAACTTATACCAGTGTATAAGTTTTAATTTTGGATCTCCCAGTTCTGACCTTTACTGTGTGACCTTGAACAAGTTATATAAGCTTTAGTTTCTTCATCTACATGATTGAGATAGCAATGCCTGACACACAGCTCTGTTGTAGGGATTCCAATTATGTTGAGAGACCATGCTTGCACAGAGGTAAAATGAAGGATGATCATGCCATATGAAAAATATGCTGTGGTATGCTCATGTACAGCTACTTCATCCAGGAAGCCTTCATCTAGGAAGGGGCTTGAACTGGGCCAAAAGGTGGACTTCTTCCTGGCTAGGACAAAGTTTGGAGGATTATTCTGAAGAGGATAGTGGTGGCTCCAAGTGTGAAATGAGCCAACTGTGTTTCCTGGGCCTTGTTCTCTACACCATAGCTCCTTACCCCATGACGCCCTCTTCTACCCTTGCCCTCCCCTCTCCCAAATGTTTCTAATTAATTTATTTATACTCCCATACCAGTGACTGATTAGACTTAATTTGTATACCATGCTAAGGAATTTGCAGCCTATTAGGAAAGCCAAAATAATAATGGTGAGATTTCAAGACCTGTGGAAAGGACCTTTTCTGTGTGCTAAAATTCACATCACATCATACGAGTAGGCAATGCAGGGCAAGACTTTGTCAATCATGAGGGGTGAGAATTAGACAAGCCATGCCTAACTCTTCACTCCAAGCAGATAGGTATGAATGTGTGCCAAGGGTGGAGAAAGAATGGGTGTGTTTGGAAGTTTCTTCCTTCCTTGACTTTGGCTCCTTCAGCAGAAGAATCTCCTTACAATGTGATCCTTTATGGGGCTAATGCTCTCAACCCTTAGGAGTGAAGCAGAGGGTGGCCCCAGAGGGTGCTTGACACCTGTGTGATCCCTGTGGCTTGTGTTGGGGGAATGACCAGCAAGGAACTCCCATTCTAAAGTGGCTCCCCAATATAAAAGTCCCCTTCCCTGCCCACAAACATCCCATCAGTCCTTCATCAGAGACCCCTGGGGTAGGGTTAGGAGTGAATGTGGGAAAATCCTTATAGACATTCAGCCCCACCAAACTTTACTGAATAGATCACCCCAGATATTACAGAGATGAATCTATAGCCACTGCAAGGCCATCTCCAGAAGAGGTTGGGGAAACTGGAAGAATCTAAAAGAATAGTTCCTAATCTCCGGGTATGCATTCTTACTTTCCACATGCCAGATGGGGTCCACCCCTCCCTCTCCTGGTTCAACATAAAGGAGGTTAAATCAACATCTATACTTTGAAAAAGCTCCAGGATGACTTTGAAATGCATCCCAAGGTACCACTAGGCTTTAGTATGATGCTAAACGGGGACAGACTATTCTGGATGACAGCAGTAGTTTCATTTCCCAGAAGGTGGGTTTACCCATTCTACAGTTCATTCATTCAGTCAACAAAGAGTTTCTTGAAGCCAGGCTCAGGCACAGTCTTCAATGCTAGGGGATGAGTAAGACACATAACCATGCCACAAATGACCACAGTCCAGTGATACCGTTTCTTCCCCCCAACTCCTCCACATCCTGCCTTCTGACTTCCTTCTCTTTCCTCCCTAGGCCACCCCCAAGTCCACTACCCTCACTGTTCCTAATTATCCCCTATCTTCCTTTGCTTTTGGTAGCTCATACTGTAGAGTGCAGCATCCTTCACCCATGATCCACTGTGGTCTACCAATGGCCAGGAAGGCCAACTTAAGTGGAACAAACAAGAACATGGCTCTGTGATGGTATCAGCTGCAGGAGTAACCTCTCGAATCTTCAACAGGGATTTTTAGTGAGTACACAGAAAACATTAACTGAGGTCAAAAATAAGGATCATAGAGAACAATTAAAGAAATGGGTTGACAAGTAGAGTAAAATTTTTGGAAAACATTTGATGAATTATACACATGTCTACATTCCTGATATCATTATGGTCGAATCCAGATGATGACCATAGGATAGTAAACAGAAGCAGCCTGGGCTGCCAAGTGAGCTCTGGGCTGGACGTTAGCAGATAAGGGTTCTAGTTCCAGCCCCACCACTGTCCCTGGGAGACCTCAGACAAGATATTTCTCGTCTCTTGGCCTGTTCTCTCACCACAAAAGGCATCAAGACTAAACTACCTCTAAGGACTCTTCTTGGAACATTCACCCTAATGTTTCCTTCATGGTAAACACTCTTTAAAAAAATTTTTTTAATGTTTATTTATTTTTTGAGAGAGAGAGTGAACATGAGCAGGGGAGGGAAGGGGGGATTGACAGCGGATCTGAAGCAAGCTGTGTGCTGACAGCAGAGAGCCCAACACAGGACTCAAAGCCATGAGCCATGAGATCATGACCTGAGCCAAAGCAGGACACTTAACCGACTGAGCCACCCAGGCATCCCTCCTTCTTGGTAAACACTCTTAATGCCCAGGTTTCTTCCCCACCCGGAAGGGGGACCCTATGTGGGAAGATGCTTGGTTTTCCCCTGAGCCAGACAGAGCTACTGGTGCAAAGCCTATTTTTTCACCTTCTCACTTTCCATCCTGTTGCCCAGAAGCAAAGGATACATGTCTCCCTGACCAGTTCTTCATTCATTCATTTATTCATTCATTCCATAAAAACATACGTACCTCCTGGCATTTAAGTGACTTTTAGGGTGATTAAGAACTCGAACTCAGGTAAGATCATGCTCCAAAGAGCTCCCAGTATAAGTGACAAAAGATAAATAGTTAAGGCCATAAGGTAAAGGGAAATGGGGTGGGGGTGGGGTGGGAAACATGCACAGATGGGGGCTGTCAGAAAAGACTTCTGGAAAAGGTCAAATTAGAACTGGTCTCTGAACTGGGGTGGGATTCCCCAGGGCAGTGGTGGAGAGGGCATGACATCAGGAGAGACTTTCACGCGGGCAAAGCCCCCTGGGTATAGCTGAAGGCAGGAGAAGACTTGGTGGTCTCTCTTACCACCTCTGTTTTTGTGGCAGCATAGGAGGGGCATCAAAACTTTGGCTTCCTGTTGTCAGATTTCCAGCTGAGACAAACATTGGCCTAACAACGTTCAGCAATTACATATTTACAATGAATCCTGTTGGCAGATCTTCCCAGCCCTGAGCATCAGAGATGCCTCTGACAGCATAATTACCCTTCACTGTGAGTTTTGCCAGTTGTCATTTTCCCAAGAGCTTCAGTTAGCAGTAGGCAAGGAAGCCAGCTTGATGGGCTCCACGTGGCACTTCCTTTGGTTTCTTCTCCTATCCTCCTTTGCCTCCAAACCCCTGCCAGTTTGTCCCTGCCTCACTCACTCAGCTTTGGCCAGCCCCAAAGGGGGCACCCATGGATCGGGCCCAGAGCATTTTAGCTTCCCAGCAGGACCCACCAGAAAGATGCTTTGTGGGCACTAGAACATGAGGGCTGTTACAACAGGCCACCCATGGAAAAATGCAAACCTCCTTGTTGGTGAAACAGAGGAACCAAGGTCTTTGGCGTCAGAAAGAACTGGGTTCAGATTCTAAGTGAGCCTCTGTAAAATGAGAATAATCTCTCAGAGGAGCTGGATTGAATCAAAATGCCTGACATAGTGCCTCCATTCAGGAAGTCACCAATAAATCTCAGTTTCCCATTTTCCTTTCCACCGGGGAGGTTTTGTCTGATTTGTTTATGCCCTGCTAATAGATTAATGATTACATATCAACTTCACCTTCCTTAAGTACAGCTCCCATGATATCCTACCTCCTCAAAAACCTGGATCCATGCTACCTCATTAAATGAAAAAGACCAATTGCAAAACACTTTATAGACATATGTATAGCATAGAAACACATCTCTCCCCACATCCTTCTTTTTTCATAGTGTTTAGTTTCTAGAAGTTTTGGTGAGAGGGAACCCTTCACTCCTTACTTTATATACTTCTTTATTGTTTGAAGTTTTCATAACACACATGTATGACTTTTATTTTAAACTAACCTTAGAAGCAACAACAAAAGCTCCCCTATGGAGGTGGGGCGGCTTTTCCAACTAGAGAAAGTACAAATTCCATTTCCTTGCACTGGACCTGTGTCACTTACTTGGCTACAAATAACTCGAAATCCAATAGACAGTGGCTTAAACAACAGGAGTTTATTTTTCTCACATAAAAGGAAGTTTGGAGATGGCCATTTGTTGAGTATTAGATCATGACTTCTGAACATCTGTGGGATTCTCTTGGCCTTACCTTCATGGATCTCAGCTGATTGCAGCCATCTGGCAGCATATCATCATTTGAGTCTGCCAGAGAAAGGGAAAGGGTACCGGCTGCATCAGTCCCTTTATATCAAGAAATAAAAACATCTCCAAGAAATGCTTCCACCCCACTTACCGTCAGCAGACTTAACTCTTTGGTCTCTTTGGCCTAAACTATATTTCTTGGCAAACAAACAAACAAACAAACAAACAATAAAAATTAAAATTAAAAATAAAAAATTGACAAGCAAAGAACAGGATTGCTATTATTGGTTTTAGTCCAATCATCATCTATTGCCTGGGGCTGGGAACACTGATGCTGTGAACAAAAGCCAAGTTAGTGAAAAATTGGGGAAGGGACAGTAGATAGGTGACAGACTATCTGCCAAAGGACCTGATAACCTCACTGCACTATTCCTAAGGGCTGCCTACAGTCATCAAACATTCTTCAATATTGCACCTCAACCCTGTACTCAAGCTGTTTCCTTGGTCTATGACATACTCCCTTGGGAGGTCCAGGTAAAGGGAACAAGGCACTCACCTACTGCGAACATCATCACAGAGTGAAGCCCAAGCAAGCCACACACAGTCCCTTGACTCCAGGTGGCCCTGTAGCCAGCTCTGGCTCCTGTCGGCTCTCATTTTTAATTAATGAGCTCCAATTTATTTATCATGAAGTGCTATGAAATGGCATAGTGTAGCCTTGCCCCATCAAGGCTGCTAACTCCCTAGACCCCTTCTGCATCATTGTAACAAGTCCCACAAAGATGGGGAAGGATGGAACTTCTCCAAACACCCCACTGCTGACTGGTGGTACAAGGGTAGGTGGCACGAGCTGATGGAGCAAAGTGAATTTGCTTTCTAAACAGGTAATCTTGACCAAGATGAGCTCCATGTAGACCCTGGATTGCAGTTACCTGTGTGTATTCTCAACTTCCCTGCTGGACACTAGCACTGGAGGTCAGGAGTTAGTGGAGCATCCTTAGAAAAGTTAGCTGGTTAATCAGGTTGATTTGAGGAGCGCCTCCTGCTTTGTGCGACCTGGGCCCCAGAGTCCCTCCTGGCCAGCGGCAGGGCTTAAGAGCCATGATATGGCCCCCGAGGAACAATAAAGGAAGCAACACCCTCAGAGCTCAACAGCAGGCAGGTGGACTCATGGCCCGTTCACTGTGAAACAGGGCATGCCTCTGTCAAGGAATAACGTAGAGAGCGGCTTCCTTCCACCTAACTGCTCCTGGGGCTTTTCCCTCTGGTGGGGAAGGCTGGTTTTCAGAAACACAGACAAATAGCCATCAACCTGACCATTCTTTAGCTCTGTCCTCTTCCTGTTCTCAGTTTATCATCTTCCCTTGAAAGTCACCTCACAGTTGTTAGAGAGGCTCTCATCAGTTATCCTGGCCAGCCCCCTGTTCGTTGTACAAAAGAGGAAAGTGGTCTCAGGGGAGAGAAAGGATTTGAACAAGGCAATCTTGAATCCAGTGCTCTGTCCACTGTACTTTGCAGCCTCCCATCCCTGTTCTCACACTTCCTGGCTTCCTGAGTCCATGAAGTTATTGTGGAAAGGGGGGAGATAGCGGAAGTGCCCCACGCTTAGTTAGATATGCCAGACCCTGTCAGGGTGCAGAGCTGCTGAGCACTGGGTGGTAACTGGATTGCACAATGGCAGAGCTGTGCTAAGGAGGCAGCGGGCAGAAGCCAAGGGATGCTGTTTCCATGGCAACTGCCATTCATCCTGGCTTGCCAGGTTGGGCATCCTGAGTTGAGCAGGGCTGAATTATTGCCCCCATTGTATGGCACACTTTTTCGTTTTGAGATGTCCTTATCTACACACATACACGCACACACACATGTGTGGGTACGCACGCATCCCTGCACTTTTTCCCCTCTACCTTTGCCCAGAAAAGAAGAGATGTGGTTCCTAGTGGCACATTTCAGGAATGGTAACACCTTCTCAGCCCCTGACAGTATTGTTAACCCAGGGAAGGAGTACTGGGGGAATGAGAGAAGGTGAGGAAGGCAGCTAGTGTCATAGTACCTAGTGATCAGAAGAGTTTGGTGGCCATTGTTTCTATCAATGTTCGAAAATGTAGTCACCTGGTGTTTCAGTTTCCTACTGCTACCTAACAGATTACTACAAACTGAGTGCACAAATTTATAATCTTATAGTTCTTAGAGGTCAGAAGTCTAAAATGAGTTTCTCTGTGCTAAAATCAGGATGTTGACAGGAGTGTGTCCCTTTTAGGGAGAGTCTGTTTTCTTGCCTTTTCTACCATCTAGGCTCTAGCTCATGGCCTCTCCTCCATCTTCAGATCCAGCATCATTGCCTCCTCAAATCTCTTCTTTTGCTCATCTTCTCACATCTCTCCCTCTGACTCTTTTAAGGACGCTTCTGATTACCTTAGGTTCATCTGGATAATCCAGAAATAATTTCCCCATCTCAAAGTCCTAAGTTTAATCACATCTGCAAAGTCTTTTTTGCCATGTAAAGGAACATATTCATAGCATTCAGGAATTAGAATGTAGACACCTTTGGGGACAGCATTTTCCTGCTTACTCCATCCGGTTCCTATAATGTGGGTCCTCAATAACCTAATAAATTTCCCACATACTCACTACTTAATATGTGATAAGCACTCTGCTAAATTCTTACACAAGTTAGTTCAGTTAATCCTCACTAAAGCTCTGCAAGGATGGTATAATTATCCTAATTTACACATGGGGAAATTGGACATGAGAAGCTCAGTGAATTGGCTCATTGGGTTTAGGTTAGGGAGGCAGAGGAAGGAATGGCCTCAAGTGCATGTGAATGCTTTCCACTATGTCACCCCAAAATTCTCCCAGCACTTTAGACCAACTGTGACTGGAAATCATTGTCTCATTTCTAAACAAGTTGGAGGTGGTGGTGGATGGGAGAGGCTGTGAAGAGCACCTGATGGTCTGGCTGAAGGGAGAGAACACTAGACACCCGCTGTGTAAGCGCAATTTGCTGGTGTCCACCCAAGCTGTTCCACTGATGGAACTGTGCCATCACCCCAGTTTTGTGGAGTCAACCACTGATGCCCGAAGGGGTTGAGTAACTTCCTCAGAGTGAAACAACCAATAAGTCACAGACCTGGAATTGGATCCAGGCTTCTCTGAATCCAGGATCCATATCTGTTCCTCTTCTTTCATTATATCTGCCTAGCTGCCCGGATGGTAGTGAACTGGGCATAGGCAGAGGGTAACCAGGGTCTTTCTTCTCAGAATGCTAAATTTACTTGAAGACTGAAGGGTGGTCGAGGAAGGTAACTATAAATTAATTGTAAACATGTTTCAAATTTTTCCAGCTTTATTTAGGTTAATTGATACACAAAAAATCCACACAAATTTAATGTATATAATATATACAGTTTGATAAGTTCGGGCATAAACATACAGCCATCACTACAGTCAAGGTAGTAAACGTATCAAACATCTTCAAGATTTCCTTGTGTCCCTTTGCTATTGTTTTTGTGTGTATGTGTGTAACATGACATCTACCCACCTTAATAAGCATTTGGTGCACAATACCATACTGTTAGCTATAGGCCCTATGTTGTAAGCACATCTCTAGAACTTATTCATCTTGTATAGCAGCAACTTGATACTCCTTGAACAGCAACTCCCATTACCCCTTCTCCCATTCCTTAGCAACCACTATTCTAGTTTCTTCTTCTAGAAAAAGTTTGACTGTTTTAGATATCTCATATAAGTGGAATCAGGCAGTGTTTGTCCATTCGTGACTGACTTATTTTGCTTAGCATTATGTCCTCCAGATCTATTCATGTTGTCACATAGGGTAGACTTTCCGAATTTTGGGGCAATGAATAACATTCCATTGCATGTATATACCACATTTTCTTTACCCGTTCATCTGTCAATGGACACTGGGGTTGTTGAGTATTTCCATTTGTAAAGGAAGACATTTTGGAGAGCATAATGCAAATTTCAAGAAAATGTGAAATAAAATGTGAAACTTACAGTTCAGGAGCTGTAACCTTGCTGAGGCCCCAGGTATTCTCCACTCTTTGGGCATCTGGTAGAAGCATTTGGGCATGGACCTCCATGTGCTCAATAGGCTGACTTTATCACATTTGCCTTTTTAGAAAAGGCTGCTTCTTGGCAAGGAAGTAGAGTAACCAGGTCAGAAACTATATTACAACACCCTGTTCTGATTCCCATCTGATGGTCCTTTTACTGCACTGGTTGCCCTTCCCTCGTTGTGCATGTCCCCACCTGAAAAATGAGGAAACTTATTCATTCACAGAATAAAAATTTATTGGGCACCTACAATGACCAGGATGTGTATTAGACATCAGAGACTCAAAGATGGATTAGTCTCAGTCTTAAAAAAAAAATTAAAAATTAGATGCATCCCCTACCCTCACGGTCCACAGGGGTGTTACAGGTCCATCTTAAGTGATTACAACAGCACAGCTAGTGCCATGTTGGAGTCACATTCAGGGTGTTAACAGCATGGAGGAAGGACACTCAACCTAGCTTTGAGGTCAAGCTTCCTTCCCGAGCTGAATCCCAAAGTGTCCGTAGGAAAATGCCTGGGGCATTTAGAAAGCATTAGAGTGGAAGCTCTCCGTGTAATAGGGAGAACACGAAGGTAAGGAACTATCTGCTGTACACCGCCGGGGGGGGGGGGGGCGGGGGTACATTGGGGAGCACAAAAGTTTGTTTTGCTAGAGCTTGATGCATGAGATCAGGCAGGGAGGACTCCGCTATACAAATGGGATAACCCTGGAGAGGTGAGCAGGGCCCCTCTCCTGGATGTTCTACTCCAGAAAGTGATGAAAAGCTAATGAAGCAGGACGACTCCATGAAATTTCTATTTTTAAGTAGCTCGTTCTGGCAGTAGTGTGGACAATGGATTGGCAGAGCGAGAGGAACAGGCTAAAGGCAGGAAGGCTGGCCAGTAGGTGCCCACTAGGTGGTCCAGGCGGGAAATGAGAGCAGCTGTGCCTCTTCCCTTGGGAAGGTTTGCCTTTTGCAGAAGGTTTGCTGGGTAGAGGACTACTTTCCCTGACGTAGGATCACTCATCCACAAATCAAGCCTCTAATTAAAACCAAGGGGCCCCTGAAGAATGCAATCATCTCTGCTCCCCCGGGAAAGTGGGCGGGTAGGTGAGCAGTATGCTACTCATGATACTATCTTTTGAGGAAAAAAAAATTTCACACCCACCATTGTCTTTTATCTAGTGACATTACAAATAGGTTCCAAGGCTCAGAAATCAAAGAGGGTGTATAATAAAAAATAGCGAAATTCACACAATCTTCACTCGCTTGTGTAAAAAAAGCACAGAGTAACCCCCCTAATAAATTCAGGGGAAAAAAATGAGTAGAGTGAAACCTCTCAATTTAAACTCACTGGGAAAGGCTTATTTGAATTTTACATCATTTCTAAGGAATGCAGTTATAATCTCACATCTAAGCATAATAAAATAAGAGAATCATTGTGTAATCAAATGCTAATGAGTAGAATAAGGCAATAATAAAATCATAATAGACTTGTGTTACATCCTGGTGAGTCATGGGCACCCTGGTCATTTGGACATCTGAGAATGAAGCTGGTGAAGCATAGCTTTCTTAAAACAATATCCAGCACCTCACTTAACAGGGCATCTCATTGAACATGCAGCCCCATGAAACCAGCAATGTCTGGGGAGGCTACTGATGTTTAGACTGGATTCTTCTGGATAGCTATGAAGACATTGAATAGTCAGAGTAGGAGAGGGTAAATTGAGTAGGTGAGGTTTTCATCGTGTTCTTCATGCTGCTCAATTCTCCTGGGTCCCTTCCTTGCCTCCTCCCTGATAGAGGGCCCCACCCATATCAGAAGCCAAAGCCGGAGGTCTCCCAAAACATTCAGCCTTCTCTCTCCTCATCTCTTAATCTAGCACCAGTCTTACCTCTATACATGGATAGGAAAACTGTCAATGAACCCTAGTAACTCATAGTTAAAGTATTTTAAAACAATCATTGGCCACAATCAAGTAAGCTTTCCCCTCCAGGAGTTTAAGGATGGTTTAGCATTAGAAAAACTATACGGGCACCGGGTGGCTGAGTCAGTTAAGCATTTAACTCTTGATTTTGGCTCAGATCATGATCTCAAGCCTGGTGAGTTCGAGCCCCAAATCGAGACATGGGCTGACAGAGAGGAGCCTGCTTAGGATTCTCTCTCTCCCTTTCTCTGTCCCTCCCCCTGCTCATGCTTGCTTGCTCACTCTCTCTCTCTCTCTCAAAATAAATAAATAAACTTAAAAAAAGAACTATAAATACTTCATAATAGAATTATGCCAATATTTTTTAAACACGCAATCATTTGGATAAATGTATTTAAAAGCAACAGCATCCTCTAAAAGAGAAAAAATCTTTAATATCTAAAAATGGAAAAAAAATCTTTAATTTGAGAAAGGTTTGCTGTCTTAAACCTACATTGGCATCACCATCCTTAAAATAAACACCTATTAAAATCAAGACTGAGGAAAGGACACTCTTGATCTTTGACCACTGTTATTTAATTTGTTACAGAAATTCTCCTCCATCCACTTAGTATCAGAAATTGAGAGATTTCATTATTGAAGGACCATGTATGCCCTCAAAATCTATGAGGACCAACAGAAAAAAAAATAGGTTAATAATGATTGATTTTAAATGGCTAGATATAAGTTAAAAATTCAAGTCATTATCTTTCCAATATACCATTAATAAATAATCAGAAAACATATTAGAAAAAGATAACACTATTATGGCAGTAAAATAAAATACCTAGAAGTAGCCTTTAGAAAAATGTGGGACTTGTATAAAGAAAATTTTATTGAGGGCTATAAAAGAAGATGTAAGTAAATAGAAACACAGTGTTCCTGGGTAACAAAATTACATATTATAGTGATATCAATTATTCTGTAAGTAATTTTGTGTAGTTAAACATCAATTTTTGATTTTTCTGAGGTCTCTTTGGAAGAATAACTACTTGAGAACTACTGACTGTTAAGTAAATGTCATATTTTCTCTGTTAGACACGAAAATATGTTTTATACCTTCAGTAATTAAAACAGTATGGCCCTGGTGCTGGTGCCACCATAGAGAAATTCCTGAACAACTAAGTCGGAGCCCCCTGCATTTATATGTAGCATGTGATCAGATGCCCTCGTTGACTGTTGGCTGTGTGGACAGCTGGTTGTCTTGTTTGTTTGTTGTTTGTTTGTTTGTTTTTGTGGGGAGAGAATGGAAAATCAATTCAGATCCCCCCTTTGCACTAGACACAAAATAAATTCCAGATAAGTTAAGGAGATGCTTCTTTAAATTAAATAATAACAAAAATGATAAGGGAAGAGAAGTGGCTGTTAATCCATTATCTGAGCGTGGGTGATTTCTAAGCATGAAAGTAGTAAGGACATACCTATTGGATCTGTAGGTTGACCATATACACATTAAAGGTAGTGTATGTCCAAAGCACCACAGGACAAATCGAAGGCCAAGAGCCAACTGGAATGCTCCTGAAGAAATCCATTGTGGCATATTAGCACAAGGACGAAAGGACCTGGTTAGAAATACCAATTTCTTCAAGGCAACCACCTAGGAAAGGAAGAACTCACTCATGTCTCCCAGACTTATTTCTGGGTTAAGGCCAGAGTTGATTTTGGCTGATAGATGTCAAATCCAGTGCTTTCAGGGATCCAGATGCGGATAATCGCAAACTAGCCACTGGTCTTCAGTTTATGAACTGAGTAAACTTGGATTGGTCACTTCACCTTCCTGTGCATTTTGCCTCATGTGGAGAATGACAAAGGTGGAAGGCAAAATAATGCCCTCCCCCAAAGACGTCTTCCGGTATCCTAATGCCTAAAGCCTGTGAAAATGCTACATTATGTGGCAAAGGGGAATTAAAAAGTTGTAGTTGGAACTCAGGTGACTTATGGGCTGACTTTCAAGTCGGGGCAACCCTGGATTATCCAGATGGGCCCAATGTAATCACAAGCAGCCTCAGAAGTGAAGAGGAGGACTGAGAAACGCAATGCGCGAAGGGCTCTGCTGGCCATCGCTGGCTTTGAAGATGGAGGAAGGAGAATGTTGGCCTGCCAGCACTTTGACATTATCCCAGGAGACCCATGTCCAACCTCAGACCTCCCGAAGCACAAGTCGATACATTTGTATTATTTTAAGCCAACAGATTTGAGGTAGTGTGGTACAGCAGCAATAGGAAACTACTACAACAAGTAGTATTCAAATGTATAGTTGAGATTATTAGACAAGAACACCTCTGTGTAGTGTCTCCTACGGTGGTTGGTACCCAGGTGCTCAATTAAAAATATCCTGGTTACCAGAACAGCAGTAGCTATAATGGGACTCAGTACCAGAAAACAGGTTTCCTGAAAAGTCTCGACTCCTTGACTTACAAACATGAAGCAGTTTTTTTTCTTGTAACTTCACGCAGTCACCAAGCTGTGGCAAACTACTCTGACGTGTGTGGTGGTTGCTTTGACGACGTCTTGGCAAGAGTCCCTAAGTTTGCAGTCACTTTCGGTTATTAAGACAGGCTCATTTCAGACCTTTAGGATTCAGTCCTGTTCATTTGATGATATTCCATCTCCAGCTTAAGTCAGAGCTCCCCTTGCCTCCTCCAGAACAGGCTGACTTCTCTGTGGCTGCAGCTTCTAGGGACAGGGGTGAGAGGTACCAATGACCAACTGTTGGCACACCACCCTTCCAGCCTCCCCTCCTGGCCACTCCACTCCCCCAGTGTGTTGGGCTAGGGAGAAAGAAAGAAAAGGGAGCCATCTCTTCACTGAAGGAGGAAAGTTACAGTCCTCCTGTGGCTGATCATCTAAGTTAGCTCACTGTCTCAGGGCTCCTGAGGACTGGATTCCAATGTGTCCCATCAATAAGAAGGAAGCTTCTAGCTATGCCATCTGATATCTGCTGCCCCTTGGGAGCTGTGGATTTTATGCTGCATTCCTGTACAGACTCAGGATTTACTCCCAGTCAGACACGGTCCCTACCCAACTCTCAGCCAAATGGGCACATGCAGGACCCATCATCCACCCCCCTTAGGAACTTAGAAGTGGAAGCATCCTGGAATGGGAGCATCAAGCCTAGGCATCATTCCCCACATCATTTCACTCCAATTCCCTTCCCCAGTCAGAACACCCAGGGGTCACTAAACAACTGGCCACACAGTAGCCATCTATGGAACGAAAGGCCAATCTTTCCTTGGCCAACCAGCATCCCTTGGCAGTAATTCCCTTGGAGCCCCTTTGGCTTCGGGGAGGGGAATCACTCGCCCACCCCCTTCCTGCACAGGAGAGAGGGGGACAGGTTCTTTCAGCTGACCTGGAGACCATGGTTGGATGCAGGACTGGTTCTGGAATTAACACCGTGTTTGTGTGTGTGTGTGTGTGTGTGTGTGTGTGTGTGTTGTTTGTTTGTTTCTTTTTTAATTTTTGGAGGGGCAGAGAGAGAAAGGGGGAGACACAGAATCTGAAGCAGGCTCCAGGTTTTGAGCTGTCAGCACAGAACCCAACGTGGTGTTCGAACTCACAAACTACAAGAACATGACTGAGCTGAAATAGAATGCTTAACTGACTGAGCCACCCAGGTGCCCCTGGAATTAGCACCCTGTAATCAATCCCATCAGCATATGGCTTAACCCAACTGCCAGCAGCTCTGTGAAGTTAGAATGAGGGGTTAATGCCTTTGATTCCCAGTTTGGGGGATTTGTCATAATTCCAGAACACCAGGAAAAGTCTATCACTGGCCAGAAGTGTCACTAGGATTCTTAGAAGAGGCTTTGGAAAGAGTCATGAATTTATTCACATGATGAAGAAGTATAGCACTCAGAAGCCAGCCCTGCTTCCAACTGGGTCTGATCATTGCCAGGGCCTACTGCATCCAGCATGCTTACCGCACAGACTCAGGATGGAGTAAGTCCCGAGAAGGGTTTTTAGCAGCAGTTAAAGCAATAAAGGACTATTTTGTCCCAGGCCTACTGTTCCTGGCCTGCCTCAGCAGTCCCACCCTCATTTCAACAATGCTGCATACTACCAGTTTCATGGGCAGTGTGCAAACCTGGGTCCGTGCAACTCCAAACTGGGCCCCCTTCTCCACACCACTGCTGTGTGACAGCCTCAGGGTTGCTCCAGGAGGTTAGAGGAGCAAACTTCACACACTCACCCATATTTACATGCAGACAGACCTGAAATTGCTTCTAGGGCCTATTCAATTATTCATTCTTTCACGGAGGCACCTATCATGTGCCCTGCTCCAATCTTTGACGGATACAAAGGTAGACAAGAGATCGCCTTTCTCCTTGGTAAGGTACCCCAATCTGCAGGGCAGACACAGACACATAGCTATTAAATAAGACCCTGATAGGATAAAATACCCTGAGAGAAGTATAAATAGAAGGTTAAGAAAGCACAGATCCGGGAGAGAGATTCTAACCTGTAGTGTAAGCAGACGTATAATGGATTGTGAGCTGTTGAGAACAACAGCCACATCTTACCTCTTTCTGTATCCATCTGGGTCTGGCACCATGTCTGACACATATTGGATATCTAATATTTGTCTATCCATTTAGCAATGGCAGCATATGAAGATATGAATGAAAACAAATAATTACACATGTCTGGGGTATAGCACAAGGAGGAGAGGGTTGTGACGAGAAAGCAGTCTCCATTTTGAAAGCCCTTGAATGCCAGGCTCAGGAGGCTACACTGTTTCGTCCGGGCAAGAAGGGGCAGGAGAGATGTTGAAAAGTGACATGAAGATGGCTTTTTAGGAAAAATCACCATCAGTGCCCTGGGTGATGATGAAAAGCAGGTGTGGGGAAGTCATTTTCGTCCAGGGAGAGAAGAGATTTGTGAGGACTGCGATCATCCAAGTGTTCAGCTGTGGGTTTCAGTTTGCTACAATACCTCCTTTTAATTGGCATGAAAAGAGATATTCAAAGTGACATAGCGCCTCCCGCAGGCTGCTTCCCTCTGGGGCGCAGGAGAGACCTTACCACTACGCCCAAGGTCCTTGGGTTGACAAGGGTCAGCCAGAGAAGGCACTTCAGTAGAACACGGAGGGGAGTGTAAATACGAGGAGTGTATAATATATACAATATTTATTTTTAAAGTAGTTTTTATGCCAGCTGTCTTTCCAGAGAGGATCTTGTTGGTGGATGTAGTTCACAGCGGCAGTAGAATTTATCAAAATCTCTGGATAGTTGAAAGTGACCGGACCGAGGCCCGGCAAGGCAGCAGACTGGTAGGCAGGCAAACATATCTCTAAGAAAATGTACCAGCTGCTTTGAAGGCTGAAGATTGTTTTTGTATCACGTACAGCATGTAGACATTTTAAAACAGATCTTCGCTGGCAGGCTGTCCCCAGACCTGAACAGGAAGCCCGGCCTCCTGCCTGGTGTCCAGCCCTGCCAGGGTCTTTGAGGAGCCAGGGCTCAGGAGTCGACTCTCCCCACTGGCGGCTTTCAGCCCTTTTCTGGCACCCTCATTCTATCCTCTGCCCCACCTGCTTTCACTCCTGTCTCCCCCATGGTCACAGAGCCTCCGCTCTTTTCTTGTCTGTATTTTAAAACTCCTGGTTCCCACTAGACAAAAATAATGCCTGCCTTCAACATGGGGATCAGAGCCAGGCAAAGCTTTCTCGTCCCCACCTGTCTCCCATCTCTATATTTCCTTTGGGTCTCCGCCCCACCTGGCCCCTTTTCTGGGCCAGCCTGCCTCCCTCCTCTGAGTCTTTACCCACCCCCCAGGCTGGGTTTTCAGGCTGTTATTAGGTTCTTTCATGCTCAGGGTGGCTTAGTGAAAGGCTCGGAGAAGGACAGATCCAGGACCCAATCCCAGAGCATTAGCTACTGAGCCTTGGGCAGGTGAGCAAACCCTCAGCTCCTTCCATGACCAGGAACACCACCCACCCCCAGAGTCGGCCAGAAGATGCAGTGAGATGCTTACATAAAGCGTCTACACGAGGACATGCACGCGAATTGGCACCTTTTCACTTCACTCAGGAAAGGTCTTTTGGGCCACCGCTACCAACACCTAGGCTGGGGCAGTTTCTCCAGAGGAAGATCTATTTGTTCAGAGCTTCAGGGCTCACAGCTCTGCGAGAAAGGGAGATGGCTGTTCACACTCCAGAAGCCTGATCAGTTGGGCAGACATAAATAAGCAAATGGACGCTCCAAGTTCTTGGATAGGAAGACTTAGAATTGCAGAGACGCCAGCTCTCCCTAAATAATGCAGCAGCTCCAAGCAATCGTGATCAAAACCTCACTGGGTTTTGCTTTGTCTGGTTGTTTTGCAACTTGACCTAATTATTTGGAAGTTCCTTTGGGAGAATATATGTTCACCAATAATGAAAAAAAAAGAGGGAAGGGGGTGCTTGGCACCTATGAAAGTGTATTACACGCTTGCGATAATGAAGGCACTGTGCTGTTGATGAAGAATGGGCTGACTGACAGCCACAGAAAGAGAATTACTGGCCCACACGCCAGATCCAGCGTTCAGCCTGAGCTCGGCATCTCACACCAGCAAGGAGAAATGGACTCTTCGTGAAATCCTGTGTAGCCGCTAGAGTCACAGAATAAATGTGACCATTCCAAGAGAAATGAGAGAGCTAGAGAGAGATTGAATCCGAAGAAAACAGAGAGAATATCCTGAATCTCAGGGTGGGGAAGGCCTTTCGGTGACACCAAAACCAGAAGCCAATTAGGAGAATACCAACAGACTTTACCTGGAAACGTAAACCTCTGTAGCAGAGGAAAGAAACAAACAAAACAAAACTATTATAATCAAGCTTGCTTATGATTTTCCCGAAGGGATTACAAAAGACATATACATCCTCACTAGAAATCAGGGAAATGCCAAAACACTTTTTCTTCTATCAGAGGAGAAACTAGGGGAAGTGCTAACGCCCAGCACAGTCTGAGATGTGGGACAGATCAGCACTCTGACGACCAGGTATTAGAATGTCACTGGGCGCGATGCATCAAAATTAAAATTTGTGTACTCTTTTACCAACAATCCATTTGGGGAGATGACAGAACAATTTGACGAATAAAAAAAAAGTTCACTGAAGTATGGATAATAATGAAATTTTTAACAGTTCCCTAAGAGTTAAGAGCTGGCTAAACAAATTATGAAACATATCAACCATAAAAAAGAGGGTCGTACATGAAAAGTCAGTGGCATAAAAAGAGTTTCAGGAAATAGCACTAAATGAATACTAGTTAAAACAACAAGCTTGTGTGTGTGTGTGTGTGTGTGTGTGTGCGTGCGTGTGCACAGAACTGTACATAGGCACTTACGTAAACAATGACCAGAGGGAAGGAAAGGCTTTTTGTGGTTATGATTCACTGCTGTATCCTGAATGCATGAAGCATAGTCATTGTTCAGTGAATCAGTGAATGATCGTCTAGAACAATGTTCACTGTTAATAGTGGCTCTCTCTGAGTGGTAGGTGTCTGGATAATAACTCCTTATCATTATCTCTTAATTTTGTTACAAATGTGTTTTATCTTTAGAGTCAGAAAAAAAATTGCTGTTTTCATTAAATGAAAATAAAATACTTTAAAAAATATCAACAATGAATTCCCAGTACATTGGACAGATCACTCTTTGGAGAAGAATTATGAGAGAAATGTAGAAATAAGCATGTAAATGATATCTCTTGGTTAATTTAATATAACAGTAAGAAAAGAGCTGCATATGAAAGACATGGTGGGGGGCTACCTTCACCCATTGTCCACCAAGAGAGATTTATTGAGTATTGTGTTCCACGCATGGCCATTCGCTCAAGGACCTCATAGCAGAGTTGGTGGCAGGGGTACAAACAGATGGTTACAATGATGAGTAGCAAGTGTCCTGAACACATGGACACAGGCAGGGCTTAGGTATGGGAGAGAGTGGGGTTCAAAAGAACGACTAGTCTGGGAGGACATCTCAGAGGAGGTGACCTGTGAACTGAGTGACAAAGACCTAATGGGAGGTAACAAGGAGTGAGAGAGAAAAATCATATTCCTGGCAGAGAGAAAAGTGTGGGCAAAGCATGAAAGAGCACTTTGGAAGGATTGCCAAGGAGTCTGTACAGGCCCAGAGTGCCCAAGGTGTGGGTTGGGAAATGAAGCTGGAGCGATTTGCAGGCCCCAAGAGGTCCAGAAGGGCCTCCAGTGACTGGCTAGGAGGGTGGCTTTAATCATGGGTTGTGGGAGCCTGTGGTGGGGAGGGCGTCAAAGAACTTTCAGCAGGTAGGGGTGTCTGGGTGGCTCAGTCAGTTAAGTGTTCGACTCTTGATCTCAGCTCAGGTCATGGTCTCACGGTTGTCGGATTGAGCCCCGAGTCGGGCTCTGTGCTGGGTGTAGAGCCTGCTTGGGATTCTCTCTCTCGCCCTCTGCCCCTCTCCCACTCTCAAAAAAAGAAAGAAAGAAAGAAAGAAAGAAAGAAAGAAAGAAAGAGTTAGATCTGCATATGTACTGGCTCATGCTAATGCAATGTGGAGACAACACTCGGCCAGCTTCACTCCGGGCAGCTTCGTGGCTATGACTGTGTTGCTGCTCAGGGCCCCAGGCGAGAAGGGCCCTGTTCTTGGTTCAATGCTCTGCTGTTGCATCCTGAAATTCGTAATTTTTAAACAAGGGGCCCACTTTTTCATTTTGCACCCATAAAGTGTGTAAGGAGTCATGGCAAGACCAGAGGCTGGCTTTGTACTGCACTTGACCAGGAGAGAGAACAGTTTTCCTTCTCTCCCTCTTGTCCAGGGAAGGAGCAACAAGTAAAACGGGGATGTGTGGCATTGCCCAGGCCAGGGAAGATGCCCTGCAACGTATGGGTGGGAAAAATGAGTCGCAGGCAGACTTCCCACGGCCCCTTTACCTCCCCCCACACCCTCATTTTGCTTCTGCTTGGACACCGGGATTAGCCGAGCAAGAACAAGGTTGTCAGGTAGGTGATGGGAGAGGAGCAAGACAGATGTTTTGTGTATTTGGTTTTGTCTTGCTGGGAGCACAACTGCCACAGAGAAGATGGGGACCTCCCTGCTAGAGATCATTGAGCTCCATCCCCTCACTAGTCTGCTCCCACATCATTCTGGGCTCCTGCTGCAGGAAGGTGCTGCTTTGGCTTGGCTCTGCCCCACACACACACACACACACACACACACACACACGTGTGCATGCAGCTCTGGGCACATGAGGGTTTGTTTTTGTCCCATGAGGGTTTCCTTCCACACATCTCAACATGCACCCGCTGCTTAGCAACACGCCCTTGGGCAGAGCCAGGAATCACATGCCTCTCTGGCTGCTGCAACCACACATGTCCCTCAGGAGGGGAAGGGTCTCCGGGAGGGGCTCCAGGACACTCCAGAGATAGCACAGTCGGGGCTCCGCTACAGGGCCAGGAACCTCAGAGGTCTGCTGGGAACAATGCTCTAGAAAACAGAATCACAACAGAAAGTGCAGAGAAGCTTCAGGCATGGCTGATAACAGGTGGCAGGCAAAATGTAAAAATCCAGAAGTACCTGCTGATGGGATTTGCCTTGGCAGGATCTGGGTTCAGGTCATCATTTTGGCTGCCCTAAAAGCTTCTGCACTGGTTTGCAGTTCTTGCCTTTGGAGCTGAAGGTCAAAATCCCCTCCCCAAGGAGTCCTGCCTCTGGTATAGCCACAAGACAAAAGAGGTCAGCAATGGGGCTCAGCAGGTAGGTTTCCTAGGTTCACATCGCAGCTCTGCCATTTACTGTGTGACCTTCAGAAAATTACTTAACCTCTCTGTGCCTTGGTTTCCTCATCTATGAGCTTTAGCTCAGGACTATCTTGAGAATTAAGTTAAAACAGGTAAAAGGACTTAAAACAATGTCTAGCATATGGGTATGAGCCACCACATGGTAAATCACACTTCTCCAGGATAAAAGTACTTTGTTGTTGGCGATGGCACAAACAGTACACTCCAAAACATAGAAATACATAATCCTGGGGCACCAGGGTGGCTCAGTCGGTTAAGCATCCTACTCTTGATTTCAGCTCAGGTCATGGTCTCACAGTTTTTGAGTTTGAGTCCCTCATCGGGCTCTGCACTGACAGCACAGGGCCTCCTTGGGATTTTGTCTCCCTCTCTTTCTGCCCCCCCTCGCTTTCTATCTCTCTCAAAATAAATAAAAGTAAACTTAAAACAAAATATTTTAAAAAAGGAACCCATGATCCTAGGGCAGGAAGAGATCGAAGCTGCCATTTTTAAGTGTCTTCTACATATCTGGCATTGTACAAAGTGCTTTATGTCAGCAATTGCATCCATCATACATGGGCTTGGTCTTTTCATACTGGTGGAAACTGAGGCTCAGAAACAAAGTGCCCAGCTCAAGGCCACGCGGCCACTTTGGAAGTGCAGCTAGGGTTTAATGGCGGTCATTAGAGCTCCAAGAACCCTCACTCATTCCTCTAGGCCAAGCCGCCTCTCCTATTGCTTCTCAGAGAAGAAAAAAAAATACTGATTTCTCTTGCGGGGGGGGGTCAGGACTTGCTAGAGAGAGCTCCTCCTCAGAATAACATTCCAGAAATAGTGTACAAAATCCGTGTGATGACTGGCACTTCCTGGTACATGGTACCCAGGAAGGGGAAATACCAGCCAAGATTCCAGAGGCATGGAAGATGTTACCAAGGTATGAAGGCATTAGACACCTGGATCTGCAGTGGAAACATGGATTTGTTCAACCGTTCCAAGCTCCACGTGTAAGCAGGAAGCCCAGAGCGGCCCCTCACTGGCCTACAAGCCTGGTGTGTCCAAGAACAGGAAGAGAAACTAGTGTCTAGGCCTGAGAGGTTACAACGTGTTCTCAGAGACAGCTTCCCTAGTGAACGCATAACCTTCTGCTTCCCTGACCAAGTGGACGCTTGCTCAGTGACGTATACATCTTCCTGAAGTTCATTTATAGCCGGAGCCTCAGCACCCATCTGCATCGTCCATGCTGTCCCGGGTTGCAGGGTTCCATAGAGCAGCCTACATGGGAATTGAGATGTGCCATAAGTAGGACACACACACACACCAAAGTCAAAGACTTGGTCCAAAAAAATGTAGACTACTTCATTAATCACGTCAATATTGATTACATGTTTAAATGTTATAATTTGATGTGTTTGAATACAGTGGTATAAATAAAATATGTTAGAATTAATTTTACTTGTCTTTCTTTCTTAACTTTTTTAGTAGTTATTAGAAAATTTTGGATAATGGATGTGGCTCACAGTATCTCTCTATTGGACAAGGCTCCTCTCCAAGGGATTCGTAACAGGCCGTGAGCTCGGAGAGTCCTTTGGCTGTCATAAAGCATCAGCCTTTCTTTATGATAGAATCACAGAAAGTCAGACCTGGAATGAGGAGCCTTAAGCCATTTTGTTCAATCTCTTGATTTACAGGCACAGAAACTGAGGCACTGAGAGGAGACACATTTCTGGTGTTCCAGGTACCATCTGTAGACCCCTACCCTGATCCAAACCTCCTTCCCATTCTCTCAGCTAGGGCTGGCTGACCCATCCTTTTTCAGCATCTCCTGCCCTGCCTTGCCCTCTGCTCCTCTGCGCTCCCCCCTCTCTCTAGGGAAGGCCAGGAGGACTCTCCCAGGAGAGTCTCAGCATCTTTATTCATGAGCCTGGCGGAGGGCAGCCCTGGGAGCCTGTGAGAACGCTGCTCTCTGCTTTCCCTGCAGAGATAAATATGGAAATGTGGGAGGAGAGCTTCCCTGTCAGGAGCCAGGACTGTTGCCTCATCTGATGCAGACATCTAGGGCTGGAGGAGGAGGCTCCTTGGGGCTGAAATCAGCTGAGTCTCTTCAGCCCGGCTCAGTGCCCCCTCCAGCCTGCTGTCTGTCACTCGGCAGAATCACCCTAGGCAGGCTCAGCAGACCCACTGGGCGTCTCCCCATGCTGGCTCTTGGTTTCTATTCCCCACGCCACCCCCCATAGGCTGCCCCCTGACTCCCCACAAACGCACTGGTGCCTATGTACCCTCCTGCCACCCTCAGAACCCTGCTTCCTCCAGCATACCTCCCCTCCCCTCCCCAAGGCTGCCCGGGCTTCCTTATTCAAATCCCACATGCCTGGTATCTCCATTCTTGCTTCGTGTGGTCTGTGGACCACCAGCTCCTGCATCACGTGTTAGATATGCAGACACCATGGGCTCCATCCCAATCCTGCTGAATCAGAATCTGCATTTTAACAAGACCACCAGGAGACCCACTAGCATGGAAGCTGAGCCCTGGCTCACATCACTGAGAGCAGGACACTGTCCGGTTAGCTCTGTACCCACTGCAGTGCCCAGCACAGTGCGGAGCTTACCAGGGATACTCTGAGCACAGAAAGGAGGCCCTTGGTTGGGGCCTCACAGTCGATGTGGCAGTTTTTCACCCTGGATGGTGCTGCGCAGTTAAGTCAAGAATGCTTGGCTCGGGTCAAAGCCTGCAATCCCTAAGCAATCTCTGAGCCACTTGGCCCATTGGGAGCTTCAGAAGAAATGCAGACCTCACCTGCCCGGTTTCTTTGCTGCATCTAACTTCATGGATGCAGATGGTCTACAGCTGGTATGTGGGGAGGCAGACTGAGATTTGGTGTCTGTGCTCCTGTGTTAGATCAGAGATGTGTAGCTCAGTGGCTATAGAAACTCTAGAGCCAAACGAATTCAAATTCTGCCACTAACTATGTATGTGATCTTGGGCAAATTAACATAATATCCCTGTGCTACTGTTTACCCATCTATGTAATGGGGCCAGCAATAGTACCTATGCAGAGGGTTATTAGAGGATTACATTGTTAAATACTGACAGTGTGCTTAAACCATGCCTGGCACTTAGTAACTGCTATAAAATTTTAATTAAATCAGCATATTTTGTCAAGTATAATGCTGACAGTGGGCAGATTTAGAATCATAGGAGTTGATAGAAGGCTCAGGGCTCACAGACAGCCAACTCCCTCATTCTACACAGGAGGATACAGACCCAGATGGCCACATCCCTCTCCTAAAGTCAGACAGCCAATAAGAGGCACAGTGGGAACTTGGACTCTGTTGTCTGCACCAGGCTCATGCCCTGGAGGACATGAGCAGAAAGAAGAGTAGCTCCAGGTCTGGCACGGGAGCCCAGGTTGCCCACTGCTGTGGTTCCTGTCCTTTGTCCTTATTAGGGTGGGAGGATTCTAGTGGCGGCTTCTACTGGCAAGCCCTCCAGAGACTTCCCCTGCGCCCGAAAATCTAATCTCTAAAGCAGTCCTTCTAGACCACGGAACCCAGAATCAGATCACATTTGCCGGGGGGGACGCCTCTGGGAGAGGAAAATCAGGAGCAGGCGTTTGGGCGGAGAGACAGCAGAGGAGGGATCCTCCCAGGAAACTGAGTCAAAGGCTGGCTCACCCCTTGTTCTGAGGCTCTGCAGGGATGATAAGAAATGGTGGGGTCAGGTGCCTGGGCTTGGCCATCCCTTTGTGGGTTTTATGTTCCTGCTGTGTGTGCCCATGAGTTCTGGCTCTTGGCGCATCTCTTGGTGTTTCTAAATGAACCTTCATGTGTCCCTCAGCCAGGTTGCAGCCTCTAGGAGGTTGAGGTACACAGGACTCCCTCCTGGAGTCAGGCCTCTAGGGCTTAGCAAAGTTGGACCTTAGAGAGCTGGCAGTGTTCGGCAAGGATCTGCTGAAAAGTCTGGGCTTTTCATTCTGCCAAGGGGCTGGGGGGGATTCTGGGGTGTCCTGCCCTGCTGCCCTGGAAGGGAGCAGTAGTTCTCATGTTACAAAATTCTTTGCCTCAGCTGGATTACTGGTTTTGAGCAAATTTGGACTCTGGTTGATGCTGGTTTTGTATGGGCTTGAGGTAATAAAAGGACGACCTAGAGACCGCAGGATGCGTCTTGCACCTTCTGCAAGGCAGGGCCAACAACCCCACCCCCTCACTGGCTGTGTGCTTCCTTGGCTGCCGGGCACTGCTGATGAACTCTGGGTGTGCTTCCATGTCTGCTGCCCTAACCAGGCTGAGCTCCCGAGGTACAGTTTCCACTTTTCTGCATCCTTTTCAACACCAAACCCAGCACCTGGCACACGGTGGGTGCACACACTAGGTGATTATTGACTAATTGATCAATATATTTTTTCCATAAAAAAATAAAAGGAAATCACTTCCTTTATATGTATGTTTATAGTGTTCCTCAGTCTTCATACTCTCGGTGCATATAGGGCACAGCCTTGGCAAAACACAAAATAATACTATCACAGCATCTTTCATTTGCTGAGTGCCTACGGTGGGCCAAGTACTATGTGCGGGAGTTATTACACACATCATCTTAATCCGAGACCATCGTAACTGGGCCCATCCAGAGAAAGAGAGCCCAGGTTCACGGCACCTCTTTAATAGAACTGCCCAGTCCTAGGCATCCTGACTCATTTCCAGTGTCCTTCCTGTTAGATTCCAGCCCAGCAGCCAATACTCCCCCACCTCCAGCTCATTTTTCATATGAATAAACTCAGGCTTTGAAAAAGATTTAAAACCATTTGCCCAAGGTCCCACATGTAGTAAACTGCAGAACTGGTATTCAATTCCAGACCCCTCTGAGCACAAAGCTCACACCCCCACATGGCACCTTCCCTTCTCTGCAGGATGTATCTCCTTTGTGTGTCTTGTTGCAGCCAGACCTTTTCCTATCCCTCAGGTGGCAGTGATGGGAGTACATGGGACTGAAATGATGGGGTAGCAGCTATAGATATGTCAGTAATGGGGGACAGTAATAAATTTGGGGGACCATCTTAGAGTAGGTGGGAAGATTCCTCCTTTCCAGGAAATGAAGGGTACATCCTCTGAGGCAGTGGCCCTGTATATATTCATTTCTTACAAACTTCAGCTTCTGAAGACAGAGCTCCCCTCGCTCGGGCTACTGTTGCTGTCACCCACTGTATTGTAGAACAGCTCTCTCTCCAGGGCTGCAGACTGGTGGCCTATGGCATGCCAGTAGGGTTCTAATTGAGATGCAGTCAGGCTGAACATTCTTGTCACTGTCACTATGACCTTGTGAAGTGTACCCTACATTTTACCCCATGTAGGGTAAAATGGGAATCGATCTTGAGCAGATCACTTTATTCTAGGAGTAGGGGAGATGAAACAAATAACCAGTTTCAGAACCAGTTGGAAAATCTGCTGTACCCACTTCAGTCGGAGTAATCGAAGAGAATACCGAGTGAAGGGTCCCTTTCCAGTTTTCCCCATGGCAACCAGCCTTCTCTCAAACACCTTCAAAGATCCTCACCCCTTCTCTAGTTTCAAAGATGAGCTCCTTTTTAAATTGATAAAACAATCTTCTCTCTAATCTGACAGATTGCCTTTAGATGGAAATCCATGGCAGTTTCCAGAGTGTAATTTACTATTGGTGATCTCCTATTTTGTAATAAATGCTAACAGTGGACTGATTTATGTTGGTGGCTCAAGATTAATCAGCAAGAGAAGTACTAGAGGAACCTCCTTGCCCCAAATCAAGATGTCATTGATCCAATTTGTAATGTGAATGGGATATTAGACTGAAGTAGAGAGAGTTCATTTAATTTTTTAAAGTCTGAGTAACCAGTGAGTATCCATCAGGCTCTGTGAAACTTTCAACAGAAATAGAGGTAGAGATATGACAAAGGGGTAGAAACAGAAATAAATATATAGAGAAGGAGATAGAGATAGATAGAGATAAGGAGAGATGTTATACAGAGAGAGGTATGATCTAGATATGGAGATATAGATATCTATAGATATAGGAGCAGAGTTATTGAGGTAGAGATACAAATACATAGATATTGGTACCAATGCAGGTATAGATGTGGATATATTCACCCTTCAAAGTTTGATCCTGTAATTAAGACATACAAACACAAGGGAATGATAGGACAGGTGCTTTGGTTAACAACAAGTGAAAAATCATGGAAGTACCATTTGTTTGTCAAATTCATTATTTTCTTTTTTTTTTTGAGATTTTACTTCCAGAATCAGAAAAATAAATAGTATAGCTAAAAGGAATTTTGAGGCTTATCTGAATTATTGCCTCATTTTATATTATTTAAAGGAAAATGGAAGTCTTAAGAGACAGAATGGCTTAGCTTTAGTCACACCCAGACACCTTGTCACTCAACCCAGCATCCTTTCCTCTGCAACAGGTTGCTTCCTTTATCCATCTTAAGCATTTATAAAGCACCTACAGTATACCAGATCGTAATTTGATATAAGAAAGGGCAAAGCATAACATTTCTCTTATTTTTTTTTTAATGTTTATTTATTTTTGAGACAGAGAGAGACAGAGCATGAACGGGGGAGGGTCAGAGAGAGAGGGAGACACAGAATCGGAAGCAGGCTTCAGGCTCCGAGCTGTCAGCACAGAGCCCGACTCGGGGCTCGAACTCACGGACCGTGAGATCATGACCTGAGCCGAAGTCGGACGCTTAACCGACTGAGCCACCCAGGCGCCCCATAACATTTCTCTTAAAGTAGAAGTTATTTGGGCTTTTCTCTTAGCGATAATTCTAAAACAAAGGAGATCTGAAGATTAGTGAGGAATCTGGATTTCTGCTGCCTGAGTGTTTTTCTCTATAAAAAAGTAACAGAACTTCTCTGGGAGTTCTTGACCTTCTTGGGACAGTGTAACAGGGTCAAAATGCAAACAGAAGAACCTGGCCTAGGACACAGGTAAAAATTGCTTCCGCTGACCCAAGAGGCAAACCCCCCTTCTCTAGAAATTTAGCTCAGGACTAATTTTCTTCTCAAATAGATGGAGTTATACAGGAACCAGGAGTTATTAGTAGTTGCCTTGTAATAAAGCCTGGAGCCCTGAAGGAGCCATGACTGCAGAAAATGGATATTGTCACCCGGAGGACAAGTGAAGAGGCAGCTTTCAGAAGTGACCTCAGGATCTGGGGGTGGCGTGGGGTGAGTGTGTTTTAACCTCCTCCCAGAGAGCCTATGTGTGGAAGGCAGCTCACTCTCTGGGCTGCATCTACCTTTCATTTTCTGCTCTGGGGCAGAGACCAGTTCTTCTATTTTACTCTGATTCTTTGTTGCCTCTCCTCAGCCTCCCTCCTGCCCACACAGAGCTCAGCATAGAGCCTGGCACCAATTAGGCTTTTGTGAGTATCTGTTGAATGAACACATTGGCAGAAAACAGCTTTTGGACTCCCCATTTCTAATTAAGGGGAAGTGTCTCTCTCCTCTTCCCATCCACGTGACCAGGTACGTGAACTTCTCTGGGGATGATTCATACTGTCATGAATCATCAGCTAAAGTAGTAATGGCAGTGACAT
Source organism: Neofelis nebulosa (assembly GCF_028018385.1). Taxonomy (NCBI): domain Eukaryota; kingdom Metazoa; phylum Chordata; class Mammalia; order Carnivora; family Felidae; genus Neofelis; species Neofelis nebulosa. The sequence goes on from NC_080790.1 coordinate 13,597,854, forward strand.
GTTTTAAGGCCAAATGGTGAGCCTTCTTTAGCATAGCTGCCTTAAAACAATCTTCAGAACATATTTCAGCTCTTTTACTGGTCATTGTATGCATTTACCGCTGTCTCTGGAGGCTCGAAAAAAACCCCGCTGTGCTGAGTCTCTAGGTCATTCAACAGATACTTACTGAACACCTTCTGTGCGCCTGGCCCCATACTAGGCACCAGGGATTATAGCTGTTGGGAAAAACCAGGTCATTCCCTGCCCCATTTAGCTTACAGTCCACTAGGGGAGAAAGTTATTAATCAAACAATCCCATGAACACAGGATGATGGTTACCACGGATCTCAGCGATGTGCATGTACCTAATGGAGGATTCTGACCTAGGTTCAGAGAAGTCTTTCCTGAGAAAATGAAGACTGAATCCAGGTCCGAGGACAAACAGGTGTTGACTGGGCCAGGGCAAAAAAGGAGCATTTCAGATGACAGAAACAATAGGATGGCAGCTGGAGAACCCAGCAAGGCCCCGGTGGAGCAGACATTGGACAGGCAGCAAGGACCAGACCTGGAAAGGCCCAGAGGCCTGGGGATAATCCCGCTGCTTCTTGTGGGAACAATTAGATGCAACTGGTGTGTACAGGAAGTGGACATGACTAAGTGGATGTAAGAGGTTCTCTCCAGAACTGTGGGCAGGAGGGACTACAGAGCCCTGGGAGTGGGTGGGAGGGAGCAGTTGAACCAGAGGCAGAGAATGTGGGCTGGTGAGGCAGCCCAGGAGGCAAGGATCCTAGTCCTGGATGAGGTTACATGAATGTGAGGAGCCTAAATACCAAACACCAAGTTGACCCTAAGGGCACCAGTTGGGCCAGCAGTCTGGGGGGGTGTGCACTGAGACCCCACTATGAACCACCTGCTCACCTGGGTGCATCAGGGTATGGGATATATCACAGCAGCCTTGAGGGGAAAAGGGAGGAGGGACCCTCCAATACCCAGAGTCCCAGCTCCTTGTGACCTCAGGCACCTTCCACATCTGTCATCTCCAGTAAATCTTACAACAATCCTGCACAATAAGAATTGATCACTGTTGCCCCATTTGGTGGATGAGGAGACTGAGTCTCAGAGGGGTTAACAGGTGTCCAACATCACACAGTCAGACAGAACTGGGTTTGCATCCCACCTCTGCCTCTCATTAGCTGTGGTGGGTCCTGCTTTCCTAGAGGAGCCCACACCTGCATCCCTGGGGGGAAAGGATGGTGCTGGGCCTCAGCCAGGGTCCAGGAAATCCTTGGGCTTGGTTGGCACATCTCCTTCTTTCCACAGCAGCACCCACCCCAGGGTCAGGGGCCATAGCCCCCATCTGCCTGCCCTGAGAGTGAGTAGCTCTGCGTGGGCCTCAGAAATCCCACCAGGTCCCTTCTGCTGCCTGGGGAGGCAAGGGTAAGTGCGGAACCTATGCGAAGGGTAGCATGTTTACCGCTTTTGTCCCTTGTGGGTGCCCTCCTTCCCACAGGCCTGCTGTGGCCTGGCCCAGTCCTGCTGAGGACCGCAACAGGAAGGCAGGGCTCCTGTGAGCACAGCACAAGGCAGGGGGAACACTGTGTGGGGACTAAGAAGCGGAAGGCTGGGAAGAGAGAGTCAGAACCTTTCTGGATCCTGGTGAGGAGGTGGATCGTAGCTCGGAGTTGAAGGCTGGGCAGATTCGGCAGCTATGCAGACAGGCGGCATTCCTCAGACAGAGCCCGTGTGCCTAGACCAGCCCACCTCCCCTTAGTGGTATGACCTAACCCACAATAATGCCCCTCAAGTCCTAAACTTGGTGAAGAACCAGCTGAGGTAGCATATGAAAAAGGCCTTAGGGCCTTGATCCCTGATAGACCCTCATGAAAAGGTAGCCGCTTGGCAGGGCCTGGAGAGGTGGGCACTGAGCCAGGGATCCACAGGAGGCTAGAAGCCTCTGGCTCATTCCAGCAGAGGTGAGGGCAAATGACCTGAGGTAGAGTAGCCCTATTTCGGGGGTGGGGGAAGTGAAGAAGACTCCACCCTTGGGGAGGGGATTGTGTTTGTGGGTACATTAGCCAGAGAACATAGGCTTCTGACAGCTGCGAACAAAGGAAAACAGAATTGACCTGAGTGAGACATTTTTAAAGGGATGGTGTCCTATGAGAGATTGAATGGCCGACCTCTCCAAGACCGTGAGCGGTGGAGCGTCCGAGAATATTCTTGTGCTCTTTGATCCCATCGTGAGCTCTATTTCAGGCAGACTAATGGGAAGAAATCTGTTCTGAGGCCTGAGAACTGATCAGCATCAGCCGGGAGCTGAGCAGAGCCCTGGAGAGTCTGTCCTCCCCAGCGGCTCTGCCGCCAACCACTCTTGACACAGCATATCAGCTGTCACAGTGGGCCACGGCTGTGCTGTAAAACCTCCCTCAACCTGAACGTCGGGCAGGGGAGCCTCTAGGAGACCTGCATCCTCCGTTACATTGAGGCAGGCACCAGTGTCCACTGGGAGAGGGCGAGGTTCTCATGGGAAACGTTGTGGTGCTTTCTCTGCACTCAGCACAGCTTCTGGAAGGATGAGACGTGCAGGCAGCAAAAGAGTGCAAAGGACTGGAGTGGAGGGTTCAGAGGAAAGACTACCCAAGGGACTGGAAGCACAGTGTTCTGAGGCTATTTCTTAATACAGCCACCAAAGAGCCTTCTGTGCCTTACTCGGAGGGGCCCTGGGGTTGCAGAGGCGAATGACACCATGCATATTCAGCACGAAGTGTCTGGGGCTCATTCACCACTTATTAAAAGAAACAAACCTTTTAATATTCACAACTGAATATTGAAAAGAAATGCAGGGCTTTGGCCCTCTATCTGCAGGGAAAAGCCTCTGGTGGCTTTGGAGCAAGCTGATTAATGGATGGAGAGTTTCTTACTGTCTCTCTGAGGAAAGACAGTCCTCAAGGATTTCCTGGGATTTTCTTTTGCACGTTGGTTGGTTCAGAAGAAGGGTGTGTAGTACAGTTGGGTACAATCCAGGTTTGTGAAATCCCGGAAAGTTTCAGACTCTGAGACTATTCCTAAACTATGAATAAGAAACAATGAACTGGCAGAAGCCTGCATATTAGGGTGCAGGGAGAGGACCATGCAGTAAGTTTTTGGTTAAGTTTCAAACTCATAAGACCATCCCCATTAGTGGCTGTGGCTCTATACATTTGCAATGGATCAGAGTGTAATTTTACACTTATTTATGTAGTTGTTTGCTTCGTATCTATTTCCTCTATTATCCTTAATGCTCTAGGTCTTTTTTAATATTTTATTCAGTATCTAACACAATACTTGACACAGAGTAACTGCTCAGTAAATGCTGAGTTAAAGAATGAGTCCTAAAAATATCCTTCAGCATCCTTTTAGTAATTTCCATGCAGTACACACATGCTGTCAGAAGGTGGCGACAAATACCCACTGCCAGGGATTGAGGCCCACACATGGAAGGTAGCAAAGAATTACATAACGCAACAAATACGTTTGCTTCATAAATGTGGATTTAGGTTTATTTCCTCAGCTTGACAAAGAGAAACAGCAAGATGTAGCAGAAATGACCAGATCCACCTGTCACATTCTGCTAGGAACCTGGGACAAATGCCTGCAACTTTCAAGCTTGTCTCCTGGTCCACACAGAGTTTATGATGGCAGGTTTTGCTATAAGAACCGAATGAAGTAACACGCATGAGAAGTATTAGAACTGAGGTCATTCCAGTGCTGTATGATAATCATGAAAGCATTCCAACAAATGTTGACATAGATGACCATCAGTCCCTGACCTTTCTACCTTCTGTTTTGGATGTTCTTATTCTGGGAAGATGTGTACATTTCTTACTGCTCCTTTGCATAAACTTGCAGCAGGCTGACACAGTGGAAAGAGAATTAACTTAGGGGTTTGCTGGACCTTTCTGAGCCCATGTTTCCTTGTCCATGAAGTGGAGCTGAGGATTACTGCTTGACAAGGGTATTGTGAGAGCTTATGACAGAGCATAGATCATGCTACTCACTCAATACAGAAGCCAGTTGCCACACGTTGCTACCTAAATTGATACGTATGTTAAATAATATTAAAACATGCAGTTTGTTGGTTACACTAGTAACATTTCAAAGGTTTCTTCCCCCAATGCCCTCAATGCTCTGTCTTTTTACATTTAAAAAAAATTTGTTTTAATATTTATTTTTGAAAAAGAGAGAGAGAGAGCATGAACGCGGGAGGCACAGAGAAGGAGACACAGAACCTGAAGCAGGCTCCAGGCTCTGAACTGTCAGCACAGAGCCCGATGCAGGGCTCAAACCCACGAGCTGTGAGAGAGCTGTGAGATCGTGAGCTGAGCCAAAGTCAGATGCTCAACTGACTGAGCCACCCAGGTGCCCCAGTGTCTTTTTAAAATTTTATTCCCAGCACCTCACGGTGGTTGACCCATATGGCTAGTAGTTATCATTTTGAGCAGTGCAGTTGTTGAATATTGTTATCCTCACAAGAAGTTCTAGAGGACAGAGCTGGCTAGATTTTAATAAATGTCCAATGAGTGGTGGCTGTTTTCAGCAGCAGTGCTTGAACACCTCTAGTTGGCACTACAAGTGTTTCTTTCACTTGGTCATTCAACGAGACTGTATTTTGCACCTGTCATCTGCAGCCCCGTGGTATGTGCTATGGATACAACAAACAGGCTTTGCACTCTGGGGATTTACAGTTTAGTAACTGATATCAAATAAATAATCCCCTAATAAATAGGAATGACAGTGCTGAACCTCTGCCTAAAAACCCACTTCTCTGTTACTAAGGAAAAGTGAAAAAAGAACCAAATCATCCCTTTGGGTTGTCTTGAGGATCCCAGGAGACAGTGAACGTGTCACCAGTTGCAACCCTGCTGTGCAGTTATTAGGCAGGGCAGCATCAGTTCTGGCACCTTGATTTTGGCTCAGATAAGATGTCAGTTTGTGAGTTGGAGCCCTCCAGTGCAGAGTCTGCTTGGGATACTCTCTTTCCCTCTCTCTCTGCCCCTCCCCCTATCTCACTTTCTCTGTCTCTCAAAATAAACCAATTTTTAAAAAGAAATTGGTTCACTCTTTCATTCACTAAGTCATTGAGCACTGCTAGGCAGAGATTAGGCAAGGAACAAAACAGCAAAGCAGCCAAAGCTCTCTGCCCTCACGGAGTTCACATTTCTCATGGAGAAAGAAAGACATCGAATAACTAATTGAAATATGTTGTATGGTGGTCAGCTTTTTGGAGAAAAAAATTGAATTGAGCAGCAAAGGGAGATAGGGAATTCTAGGAACAGAGCACTGACATTTGACTAGTTGATGTCATGGTTTTCACTACTGTTCAGTTGTGGCAGGAAACTCTGCCTGCCCTCACAGGAGCGTGAAAGCATTTAGTTAACTCAGCACCCCCATTTCACAGATGCAAGAGTGACATAAATGCAGGTACAAAGATGTGTGAGACCACAGTGCCTGTGCTCGCTGGAATGGGCCCTTCTCAGGAGGCGCTAAGCACCGCTACAGGCCCACAATACACATGTGGTGGCTGCCCTTCCGGGACTCCCACGCCAGGAGGGACACAGCAGGTGCAGACCAGGGTCTAAGAGGGTTTGGGAAAACTCATCTAGAAATCAGTGAAGCACAAGCAGAGGGAGAGATTCAGTCCAGTCATGAAGTTTCCACAGAGGCAGGGCATTTGAGCAGGACGTAAAGAAAAGGTGGGATTTCTCCATTTGGCCAGGATGAGATGGGATGCAGAGGAAGGCATATAAAATAGGAAGCAGGGGGCATGTGTGGTGGCACCTGGGAACACAGCCGGGGTGCAGAGGCAGAAAACAGAGGAATGAGAGAGACGTGCTTGCAGGTTGGGGCAATCATGAAGCGCACCAACAGCAAGGTTCCAAGTTCAGAATTCAACTCTGCAAATGTGAGCCTCTGGAGAGCAGAGCCCAAAGCAGGACATGCAGGATCGAAGGCACCTATTGGGTCAGATATGGAAGCCCTAGGTGTTTCTGTGAAGAGAAATGACACAATCAGAGCCACACTGTAGGAAGATCAGTGCTGCTCGGGTGTTTGACCTTGAGGAGACCAGCGGCAATTAGGGGACTATGGCCAGAATCTGATGGGAGGTGACAGGTCTCTGGTGGAGGTAGAAGGGAGAGAAGGGGATAAGCTATATTCAATCCTGCAAATGGAATGTCCACCAGAGAGGTGGCACGAGAAGACAAGCAGAGGAAGTCTTAACCCATCAGGACCTCCCTGAAGAGGAATCACTGAATGAGGAGAAGGTGTTCTCTGGGCCTGCTCTCCTCTGCAGTGGAAGAGTGGGCCCTGTGAGCTTCCCTGTGACCCAGCACTGAAGACAGACAGCCCCTGCTATCAGACTGTGCCCACCTGTCTGGGCTCTGCTGGGTGTCCAAGTGGAGGGGTCCTGGTCTTTCTGCTCCCCACCCCCTCCACCAAGAAAGAAGACACAGTGGATGCAGCTCTCCTTTGCAGCAGCTCCCCACAATCTGGTGGCCAGTACAATGGCAGCCCTCATTTCCAGGCATCCTGGGAGGGGAAGTCAACAGGAAAGGAGGATGTGTGGCCCAGAAGACTTATCTCAGGAACTTCCAGAAATCAGTCCAGGGGAATACCAATGCCATAGGACACAAACATGCTCCTCCTCCTTGTCATTCAGCAGGAAGAGAGCAGAAATGGTGACATTTTCCTGTGGGTATCATGCTACACGTGGTAGCTGGGTCCTGGTCCCACCATAGGCCAGCAACTTCTAGAGCTTTCTCAGAGCGCAACTGGGGCAAAGGACTGCCCCTGTGGTATGACAGGGACAGCTTAGTGTACAGACTGATCTTGAGGTCAGAGTCTCACCAGCAGGGCCGGAAGTAGTCAGGGACAGAGGGCCCTTTCTGCCCCCCACCTTCTACCAGTCTCCCACTAGTAAGCTTGGAGCCCCTAAGTGTCAGAGCAAAAGGGCTGTGGGCTGGCAAGGGGAAGCACTGGACCCGGGGAAGAGAGCTCCAGCATCCCTGAAGAAATTGCCACTGTCCGGTGAACCATTCTGGCCAGCCATCATCTTCCACCTGCCTGGGGGACTGGCCTGATCACCTCCACCCCCAAAGACGCCTTGTCCAAACTGGAGCTGACAGTGCAATTCCCACCCTCAGGATGGAGTCTAGGGCTCTGTGGCCAGCAGCTGAAGCAGGCCCTGCTCCACCCCCAAACCCTGCTCTCCAAAGACAAACCTTCTCTCAGGCACCCTCAGGAGGGCAGGCTGACCTCAGGTGCCAGGCCTCACCAGTTTGGCCTCCAAGAGCCATACCACACAATTCCCAAAGTCACCGGAAGGATTCCGGTATCTGATTCAGTCAGTGGGGATCAACTGACCATCTGCAGCTGCTTCCCAGATGGTTTTCTTCTTTTAATGGAAATGCAAGATACACTCGATACAAAATTTGTGATCAAAAGTAGAAAAACTAAGCGTGTATGTATATAGACATAAAACAGACACTAGAAATTCATCAAAGACTGGCTATATTCAATCATCTAATACAGTTTGTGAAATTTCTCACAGCTAGAGTCATCTTCTTGCTAACAAATTGCTATGGACTAAGTATTTGTGTCCCTCCACAAATTCATGTGTTGAAACCTAATGCCCAAGGTGATGCTATAAGGAGGTGGGCCTTTGCAAGGAGCTTAGGTCATGAGGGTGGAGCCCTCATGAATGGGATTAGTGCCCTTATAAAAAAGACCCCACACAGTTCCCTTGTCTTTCCTCCCATGAGGACAAAGCAAGAAGTTGGCAGTGTGCAGCCAGAAGAGGGCCTTCACCAGAGACTGACCCTGATATTGGACTTTGTCTTCCAGAACTGTGGAAATAAATTTCTGTTTATAAGCCATCTAGTCTGTGACATTTTATTATAGCCACCTGAATGGACTAAGATACAAGTGAAATATATTTATTTAGTATATTTTATATATTTAGATACATAAAATATATGTCTATGTTATATAAATATTATTATATTCATACATTATATATAATTTTTAACCTCAAAGTTTTTTTATCTATTATATAAAGAGACTTGTAGATTATTCATGCCACTGAAAATTATTTCCACATCACCACATAATACAGTTGGTCAAGCAAAACACATTGACTTTAAAAAATAAAACACATTGCAAGCAACAATATGCAAAAAATACTTACATTTCTCAGGTACTATCGTAGTCTAGAAGTGAATATGAGTTCAAGACCCTGATCTCTTCCCAAAGAGATTGAAGAGTATGGCTTTGCTTTTCCTGTGATGATACATCCAGAGTTGAATCATTTCATCAAAAGAAAGAGCATTCCCCTGATTAGAAAAACTCAAAGAGCTCAGAACATGATAGGATGAATTTTCCAAAGAGAACAAACCGTCCAGATACGTGAGGGGTCTTGGGCACACGCTCAGTTCTTCTGAAATGAACGCATTGGCTCTAAAAGTCAGTAAATAGGCCTTCTGCAAGGCGCATGTAACTTTTATAGCCCAATCGATTTTTTCCTCAAGAATTTTCAGATCTAAATTAATTTTTAATATACTGACCTCAAGTTCTCAGCTATTTTTAGACAAAACTCTCAGATACCCCTTCACTTTAAAGTATGCTATAAGAAATGATAGTTAAAGCCTTTCACTTCCAGAAACCCACACAGATGTTGAAAAATACGCAGTGGTCTCCAGTCACTGCATATAGAAAGCCTGGTGGATACACAGCACTAAGGAGAGTGGGAATCTGCTCACTCTGCTCTGCTCTTAAGCCATTTCACAGGTACCAGCTCTTCCCAAGACTCCTGACCACAAGGCAAACACATCAGCAAAGAGCAGAAAGGGGTGAAGAACACTCACGCACACGGCACATGTGATATAATAAGAAATACATAATTAGTCTTCGTTCCCAGTTCCTGACACAAGAGCTTCTTCTAAGACCCTTGGAATCTCTGGAGTGAAAACAGTGCCTTTGTATGCTAATAACATGACTGCTGTCTGGGGCCCCTAGACAGCTTCAGGATGGGAGCTGGTCACCAGAAAGACCCAGGCATAATTAGAAGATTGAAACTTGTAGTCCAGCCCTCACCCTACCTCTGGGGAAAGGAGAGGGGCTGGAGATGGAACTGAATCTTCATTGACCTATGATTGAATGAACTGCGCCTATGTAATGAGGCTTCCATGAAAACCCTTAAACTACAGGTCTGAGAAGTTGGTGAACACGCTGAGGTGCTGGACAGGTGGCATGCCCGGAGAGGGTTCTGCACTCCCTCCTCGTGCCTTCGCCCCTTGCCCTATACATCTCTTCCCCCAGGGTGTTCCTGACTTGTGGCCTTTAAAATAAAGTGGTAATAGTAAATAAAGTGCCTTCCTTAAGTCTGTGAGTTGTTCTAGCAAATTATTGAAGGAGGGCATTGTGGGATCCCCCTGAGTTTACATCAGGTCTATCAGAACTACAGGTGGCAGCAGGGGACATGCCACTGGCATCTGAAGTGGGCGCAGTCTTGTGGGACTGAACCCTGACTCACCTGTGGGGTCTGCACTGACTCCCCAGGGGTTAGTGTCAGAATTGAACTGAATTCAACTGGACCAGGTTAATGTCCAGAAAATTGGAGAATTGGTTGCTGGTAGGGAAAAACCAAAAACCAAACTAAACCAAAACAAAGCCCACACATTTGGTGTCAGAAGCATCATTAAGTCAACAAACAGTTCAGAGCACATGTGGCTCAAACTTACCTATTTAGAAATTGTCAGGGTCAAGTTCAAAAGTCAGCACCTGGCAGCCCATCCTTAGGTATCTACGATGCCTCTGATGGCATTGGGGGGTGGAGAGAAAACAGGCTGAGCCCGAGACAGAGGACAGGAGCCTTTCTGTCTTAACTCTCCGTCTTGAAACCAACCACACAGTCTTTTTTTATATATATGTAACATTTTATTTATTTTTGAGAGACAGAGAAAGACAGAGTGTGAGCAGGGGAGGGGCAGAGAGAGAGAGAGAGAGAGAGACACAGAATCCGAAGCAGGCTCCAGGAGGCTCTGAGCTGTCAGTCGAGAGCCCAATGCGGGGGCTTGAACCCACGAACTGCGAGATCATGATCTAAGCCAAAGTTGGATGCTCAACTGAGCCACCCAGGCGCCCCTCTTGAAAGTAACCATGCGCTCGTTAGCATTAGGAATGTCTTGTTCCTTCTTCCGTTGTAGTCCTTTTCTGATAACATGACCTTCATTTTCAGTTCCCCCCTTAACTGCAAAATACCAGAGCCTGGGGGCAGTGAGGTGCTGATCTCTGCTTTCCCAGTACCAAAGACAGGGCTGGGCCAGAAAAAGGCCTCAGTGGATTTTGATGAATCATGAAAAACGAAGGATAGGAGACATAATGTGTGTAGGGGATGAGGGAGCAAAGGATAAAGTTGTCCTCCATAGCCTCAGAAAGATAAGTTGGTTGCTTAAAAAAGAAGTGGTTGGGGCGCCTGGGTGGCTCAGTCGGTTAAGCGTCCGACTTTCAGCTCAGGTCACGATCTCGCGGTCTGTGAGTTCGAGCCCCGCGTCAGGCTCTGGGCTGATGGCTCGGAGCCTGGAGCCTGTTTCCGATTCTGTGTCTCCCTCTCTCTCTGCCCCTCCCCCGTTCATGCTCTGTCTCTCTGTCTCAAAAAATAAACATTAAAAAAAAAATAATAAAATAAAAAAGAAGTGGTTGTCAAATCTTTATTTTCTGAGATTAATGAAAGAATTGTTGTTTTAAGCCACTCTGATTTGGGGTGATTTAAAAAAAATTTTTAATGTTTATTTATTTTGAGAGAGAGAGAGAGCACGTGGGGTTGGAGCAGACAGCAAAGGAGAGAGAGAATTCCAAGCAGGCTCCACACTGTCAGCGCAGAGCCTGATGCAGGGCTCGATCTCACAAACTATGAGATCATGACCTTAACTGATATTGAGAGTTAGGTGCTTAACCGACTGAGCCACACAGGTGCCCCTTGGGTGATTTTTTGCACACAATAGTAAGCAGAACAGATCTCAGTGTCCGGAAGTGAGTGCTATTGAAATACAAGCCCCAGTCAGCTCTGCATCTTATATGGAAAGACCTATTTTATTTCTGGAGGGAAATGTTCCACCTTTGGGATTTGCGGGCAGCAGGCCCAAGGGCAGGGTGCATAGTGAGAAACTCCCAAAGGGAGACAGCCCCGGGTGGGCACGAAGCAGGCCATCTGCATGGAGGCTGGCCAGACTGTTCCAGTCACAAGTGGCAAAACGTAGGAAGGAGCAGGGAGACCAGTGACATCCTCAGAAATCTGCTTTCATGTTTGTATTTGCTGGATTTGCTCACCCAGAAACATGTATATACCCTTTCTGCCTTAAAACAGCACATGGTTTGTTTTCGCATTTGATTTGGGGTTGGTTTGTTTTCCACCCTCCACCTAGAGAATGTCCTTCAGCTTTGCTGGGACAGAGGGTCAAGCGACAGAACTGCCTGCTGTTTGTGACTGGCCTAGACTCGTATCAGTGGGGCCGACACCCCTGCCTCACTGCCCATGGTCTTACCTCCTCTGGGGTCTGCCCTTCCTTTCCTTCCTGGGTCCATTCTTTGTCTCCCTACGGCACTCTTGCCAACTGTTGGCTCTGAAAAGAAACCTCTTTATATCTTGCAAAAATAAACCCAGTCATGTTCTATTTTTAATGGGTTTTAAATGTCTGTTCTACAAAAGAAAAGTCCCTGTAAAAAGAAGTGAAACCCTGGAGCCTCATCGAGGGAGTGTGGATAGGAAGCGGGGCAGGGGGGCAGGAAAAACCAGGTCTGGGCAACCTTGTTCTGGCCCCACGAGGCAGTGAACCTGGACATCCACAGGGAGAAAGGGGGAGTTCACGGAGCACCACCCCGTGTGGGGAGAGGAGTCTGCTACCTGCCTCGGTCCTCGTACTTGTGGGAGGGCGGCCAGGGAAGCCACGGATGAGGGACGCTAGCTGCGGGCTTGAGGGCCTGGCCACCACAAAGGCATGTCCCCAGCCTCACCCACAAGAAACAGCCAGGCCTCTGAGTGAGGACGCACTGATGGACGCCTGCCCTTGGCCTTGAGCGCTGGCCCAGGCAGGAGGCCCGCCGGTCACACCCCCTCCCACGACAGCCCACGAGAGCGCCCGGTGCAGCCCGCGGTCTAGGCTTTCCTGGGCCGCGCCCCGGCCTGAGGTTTCGGGCCCTCCCGGCACCTGAACCTGTGCCTTCTGCTTGCAGTTCTTCCCTTACGGAGACGCCTCCAAGTTTGCCCAGCACGCCTTCCGAACCTTTGACAAGAACGGGGACGGCACCATCGACTTCCGAGAGTTCATCTGCGCCCTGTCCATCACCTCGAGGGGCAGCTTCGAGCAGAAACTGAACTGGGCCTTCAACATGTACGACCTGGACGGCGACGGCAAGATCACGCGGGTGGAGATGCTGGAGATCATCGAGGTGAGGCGGAGGCCCTCGAGGGGCGGGGCCGGGGCCTTCGGGTGGGGGGCGAGGGCGAGGGCGAGGGCGAGGGCGAGGGCGGGGTCGGGCTTTCGGGGGACCTGGGCGGGGCTGGGCAGGGCGCGTGAGGCGGGGCACCCGGGGCCGCCAAAGGGAACCCTATGGAGGCGGGGCGGGCCCGCGGGCCGCGGCTGGCCATCCGGACGAGGGCAGGGCAGGGCGAGGACTCGGGGTGGACTTGGCCGGAGCGGGACTTCAGGATGGTGGGCGGCTAGGCTCCCTGGCTGGCCGACGGGCAAGTAAGGCAGAGACCCCCGGAGGAAGCTTCCTGGGGCGTAGGCTGTGGCAGCTGCTTTTCTTCCCTGCCAGGAGCCCTGCTGGTTGCATGCCAGGCCTTCAATTCTCCCGACCCTTGTCCCCCTGCCTCAGCCTCAGCGCAGCGCTGGGAAAAGTCACAGATCCAGGCCGCTGGGCCCAGATTCAGTTCTGCCCTTGGCTTAGCTCTGCTCTGCTGGATGTCCCCTTCTTCCTCAAACCAGCTTTCCCTCTGGTGGATGTAAGATGCTGCCCATGGCTCTAACTGGCATTTTTTTTTTTTCTAACTGACATTTTTTAAAACTTTGAGTTATTATTTACAAACCATAAATTCACCCATTATAACTGTACAATTTACCAAAGTAAGCCTCCATCGCCATAATCTAATTTTAGAACATTTTAATTCCCCCAGTAAGACCCCTCATGCCACCTGCCTGTTCCTATTCCAGACTCAGAAAACTCCACTCTTCTTTTTCTCTGTGGATTTGGGTTTCTGGACCTTTCATATAACCATACAATATAAATATCTATAGCCTTTATGAATGACTTCCTTTTTTGTTTAATCTATGTTCTAAGACTTATCAGTATTTCAGTCTTTTATATTACTAAAATAGTATTCAATTGTACAGATACATCATATTGTTTGAGCATTTGTGTCGTTTCTACTTGGCTATTATTAATAATGCTATGAACATCCACCTGCAAGTCTTTTTTTTTTTAGTTTTTTTTTTTTAACATTTATTCATTTTTGAGAGAGACAGAGTATGAGCAGGGAAGGGGCAGAGAGAGAGGGAGACACAGAATCCGAAGCAGGTTCCAGGCTCCAAGCTGTCAGCACAGAGCCCGACGTGGGGCTCGAACTCACAAACTGTGAGATCATGACTGGAGCCGAAGTCGGACACTCAACTGACTGAGCCACCCAGGCGCCCCCACCTGCAAGTCTTTGTGTGGAAGGGCATTTATTTTTTTCAGGCAGTTTCCTAAAAAAGTTGTTTCTATTTAGGAAATTCTCACGTTGAGAAATAATTGTGTACAGTTAATTGAACTGGACAGCTGGAAGTCCTTATGAACAGAGTCCTTGATCCACAGATCTCCCTAAAGTGTCGTCTTTCTGGACTAAATTTTACTGGCTTGCCTTGCTCAGTTATCTTAGTAGATTGTAAATTCCTTCTTGGTTGGGACCACATTTTCTGTTTTCTTAAATCTTCAAGGGCTGGTGCTCACCTGCACCTCAATCCCAGAATGTTTAAAACAGAGCTCAGCGCTCTCCTCCTGAATAAAGATTCCTCATCCATTATTCTTGTGTTTACCACGGAGCCACTCTTTCTACTCACTTCCTCCAGCCAGAAACCTGGGAGTCAGACAAGACACACATATCTGATTATATCTCTGTCTTATTTAAAACGATTTAAGGAGTCCTTTGAAGTAAATTTAAATTCTTTATCATGTCCTAGGAGAACTTTACGCTCTGTTTCTGGTTTTCCCAAGGCTATCTATAAGATGGTAGGCACTGTGATCATGATGAAAATGAATGAGGACGGCCTCACGCCTGAGCAGCGAGTAGACAAGATTTTCAGCAAGATGGATAAGAACAAAGATGACCAGATTACACTGGATGAATTCAAAGAAGCTGCAAAGAGCGACCCTTCCATTGTATTACTTCTGCAGTGCGACATTCAGAAATGAGCTGAGGTCAATGCTATGGACTGCACAAAAGTCTCAATGTTCCATTCAGTCTGCAGCTACACACACACACACACACACACACACACACTTACACAAATATTGCTTGGACTACCTATCAATGGACTTGCTTCTTGTGTTTGAAACACTTGTGTGCATGAGAATGTCATTTGCTAATGAATTTTAAAAGCATATATTATAAAACAAACAACCTGCCACGATGTGATACGTGTAACATCATTTCATAAAAACCCTCCTCCCCTAAAGCCTGGGCAGAAATGTGCCGCAAAGAGTTCTATGGTTTCTTGTTCATGTTTTGCCAATGCTCGTGTCTCCTTGATTACATGTTAGTAGCACTGAGACCCCCACGGTAATGTAACTTTAATATAAGCTGTGTCACCATTCTCCTGTAAAATAGTACCGACAGACATGTGGAGGGGCCTTGGCTCCTCTGTGTGGTCCATACTCGAGATCTTGTATTATCAGTGGAGATAAATGTGCTACATTTGCATGCCTTTTAGGTTTGCCTTAATTCTTACCTCATTTGCATCCTATCAATCTGGAAAGAGCTATGTTGGAATTAATGCAGTATAAAACTTAAAAATCCTGCTAAATGACTCGTTAAGTATATCTATCTATATATACATATACACAAAGATATTATTTATTGAAAGTAAAAAAACAAACAAACAAACCTGGAAGTGTATTGTTTTCTGCTTGAATTTTCAAAGGCATCCAAAGAGGTGGCAACAGATGTCCCGAATAAATTTATAACATTTGACTTTTTCCCTCAATTCTTACTTCGTAATTTTAAATTTGATGTTCATGATCATCAAGGGTCAGGTGGCAACAACTTACCAAATCGACCCTCTTAAACACACAACTTCGGAATTCAGAGAATTAATGACACCAAATGACAGCAATTTTCCAACTCTTCATCCTGGCCCTCAAAAGCAGGGCAAAAAACATGCTATGTAAAGTTGAAATGAAACATAAAGCTTGTTTGTTCTCAACAAATGCTCACTGTGTGAAAATAAGCTTCATCTCAACATGACTGGGTACCGAGGACACATCATCTCTTTTCTTTTTAATTTTTTTAATGTTTATTTTTGAGAGACACAGAGCATGAGCGGGGGAGGGGCAGAGAGAGAGGGAGACACAGATTCCGAAGCAGGCTCCGGGCTCCGAGCTGTTAGCACAGAGCCTCATGAGGGGCTCGAACCCACGAACCGCGAGATCATGACCCGAGCAGAAGTCTGACGCTTAACTGACTGAGCCACCCAGGTGCCCCAGGACACATCACCTTCTTCAGAACCATGTGGAGGACACATGCAGCCAGCTAAGTGTCCTCCAAAAGTAGCCCGTAGGAAAGAATACGTCTATCTTTCCAAGTCAAAAGTATACTGGTTGTTATTTTTAATGATAGAACAAAATGCTGACCCTTTTAGCCCGGAGGAAGGCAGGCGGAAAAGATTCCCTCAAGAACTCTAAAGGCAGGTTGGGATTTTCAGAAAGTATCTAGAGCTGTTTTTTTTCTTCAGGGCTGCGCAACAGAACTCTCTGGGGTGATGGAAATGTGTGCATCTGCACCAGCTTCATGTAACCATTGAGTACTTCGATACGGCTAATGTGACTCAGGAACTTAATTTGCATTTTAATTATTTGCCACATGTGGCTAATAGTTACAGTATCAGACAGGGCAGTGCTATATGTTATTCACTTTTTATTCCGTGCCTTTTTTTTTTTTTCTCTAAGTACTCTTCCTTTGTCTGTCTTAGGGTCATTAAGTCAGACCAGAGACCAGGGCCTAACGATTTCATGCAGCCATTCAACAAGAAGCTGTGAGCAAGCACACCTCACCACAAACACTCGGGACGCCGATGGTACCTGAAACACTGATAGAACCGTCCCAAGTGCTAATAGAATGTCCTTCGCCCCTGTGCTTGGTGAGTCCAAAGTGGGGGCGGGGAGAGATGGGAGAGCCTCGGTGCCCCCCGATATTTTCTCCCCCAACTAAGTGACGGGGAGGTGGGGTGAGGAGCCGGGGAGGCTCCTTAGAATGGTACTCGGTTAAGTCAGACTCTGGCTATGCATTCATAGCAAATCTTCATTGGCCGCACCCTACGCACCCAACGCCCTTCTCACGGGGGGAGACAAATGATACCCAAACACCACACACACACACACACACACACACACACGTCCACCTGTAAGAACAGTGAAGAAAAGAACCATGAGCTGAGAAGGATGGGCAGCGACGGCACGTAGCAGTAACTATTTGTTTGAGTGGTTAGGTGACGTGTAGAGGAAGACCTGAAGGAAGGGAGCCACCGAGATGTTCAGAGCAATTATGGAGAGAGAAAAAAACCCAACCCTCCAGCAGCCCGACTCGTTCTTTTCGTAAATACAATGTGGGGACTGGGCCAGCAAGTGAACACGGCACCGATAGTGAAGACGGGTGCAGCCGAGCTTGGCTAGAGCAAGTGCGCGGGCGCTCTGGGAGGCAGCATGCTCACTTCTGGGTGTATTGCCCGGAGAAGTGCTCACAGACCTACAGGGCACTGTAAGGGGACGTGTCCCAGGATGTCTGTGACAGCGTGTGGGGGAACTGCAGGCAACCTGGCGGCTCATCGCTGGAGGAATAGGTAGGTCAAGTGTGATCGATGCATCCTAGGCATACTACACAGTGGCCAGAAGCAACAATGCACGCACAGCAATATGCTCAACAGGGAAAAGAGAAATAAAATCTCTTGCAGGGTGTAATATATAAACGTCAACGCATTCTCACGGTAAGAACACTGAAGTCATGTTGAAACAAAAGGAAATATCACATCAGAGTAGTTACTGGGGGTGGGGAGTAATGGGAATGGTTCAGTCACCGGTGTTCCACAACACCTCACCCCCAACACCTGGTGGCTTGAGATAGAAGCAATCATTTTACTATTTCCATGGTCTGCGGGGCAAGGGTTTGAGAGTGGCGTGGAGTCTGGCTCGGGGTCTTTCCTACAGTTGCAGGCCTGTGGCAGGTTGAGCTGACACAGGGGTCTGGAGCAGCCAGGGGTTCTCTTCCCATGATCTCAGGGCTCCCCCCATCTGGGGCCAGTTTGTGCTTTCTCACACCGCGGTGGCCTCAGCGACTTTCATGGTGGTTCAGGCTCCAGCTCAAGTAGTCCTAAGAAGAGGCTGGACGTTTCAGTTTTTTCTGACCTGACCCCAGGTCATGAAATACCACTTCCACAGATAGCATTTTACTAGTGACAAGAAAGTCAAAAACCCATCCAGAGTCAAGGGAATATGATTCCATGTCTTGCTTTTTACAAGGGAATCCTTTTGTTTGAAGAAATCATATTTCCTATAATTCACTCATTTGGGATAACAGTCTCTGGATGAATAATATGAACTTCTTTCTTTTCTTTTTTTTTAAAAAAATTTTTAATGTTTATGTTTATTTTTGAGAGAGAGAGTGTGACCACGGGAGGGGCAGAGAGAGAGGGAGACACAGAATCTGAAGCAGGTTCCAGGCTCTGAGCTGTCAGCACAGAGCCCGACACACGGTTCAAACCCACAAACTGTGAGATCATGACCTCAGCTGAAGTCAGATGCCTTACTGACTGAGCCACCCAGGTGTCTCTGAATTTCTTAAAGAGCAGAATTTTCTCCACACGGTTGGAAATAATGTCAAGAAGTAAAACACATGCTTAAACAGATGTGTTCAGAGAGCCCTACGGCAGAGGATGTGTAGGGCTATGGCGAGAAACTGATAGTCAATTAGAGCCTCTAAATACAGTAGCGTAGGGTTCCCGTAGGTCCTTTCTTGCAAGCAATTACGTTTCTCCAGTATTCTGGGCACACAGTTTGGATTTTTCTCAGCATCTTGCGGGTGAACTATAGATCTTCAGACTCTTAAGTGGAGTTTTCCATTCTCACACTCGCCAGTGTGACTTTCCTCATCAAGTAGCAGTGTGCTGGCCTCCTCGTCCGCTCCTTCGCTGTCCTTGTGAAAGGCACCGTATCACCCCAGGCCAATTACCCTTGATTCTTTTCTCACAACTCCCCAGTATTACCAGCAACTCCACTGCCTCTAGATCTCAAATTTAAATGCTTCTCCCCCCATTACTTTGGCCCAAGTCCCCATGACCTCTTACCTGGACCACCGTCAGGGCTTGCTTTCTGTTTACCACGACCCAAACCCTACTCTATCCCCACGGCAGCCAGGAGGAGTCTTTAAATAGGTTCACTAGACCAGGTCTGAAAACTTCCTTAGACGTCAAATGATCTTTCTTCTGCCTACCTCTGAACCTCATCCCCTTTACTCATGAAGCTGTATCAACATGAGCCTTTCGATTCCTGGACACGAAGTTCATTCTCGCAAGAGGGCCTTTGCCCTCATTTCCTCTGCCTGGAACTGCTGCCTTAGGTCTTCCCATAGCTCGTTCTCTCACTCGTTTCAGGCTCTGCTTAAATACCTTCTGCAAAGGCTTCCCCTAACAGGGCTTCTGAGATACCACTCCCCTCCACTGTTAACTCCTTACCCTGCTTTATTATGCAAGCAATTACAGTTACCTGGAAATTATAACTTTCAGCTCCATGAGGGCAGATTTGGTATTACTCACAGGAGTGTCCCCCGTGCTTTAAAGTGCTATAAGCACATGGCAGGAACTTCATCATTTTTGCATGAATTAATCTCTACATTTGTATACTGCAGAAAATCAGGGGACAACAGCCCTCTAAGCTTGCTGATCAGTGAGTGTTCTCAGGCCACAGTTGTTTCTATGGACTCTATCCAGATGCCCCGGCCAAAATGTAATAGGGTAGGTATCAATATCATATATAATTAGGACAGAACATTTCGTTTGCTGACTCAAAGAAACAGCGAATTTATATCTACCCTATTAGTTTACCACTCTTTAAACAAAAGCTATTCCTATTAAATACTGTTTTGGTGGATCTTCAAGTCCACAGCCATTTAGCTCCTGTCATGAAGTATCTGTTACCCTATGAACTCATAGAACTCTAAGTTTCAAACCAGTTCTCCAGAAAGTCTGAGCTGGCTGAGGTACATCTATCTGTGTTGACGTAAAACCAAGTCCTAAATCTAACCGGAACATTACTGACTCGGGACACAATACTTCCTACTAAGTTGTGCCACACCTGCCTGTACAAAGGAAATCGGGATCCTTGGGGCTCCACCAGTCGAAAACACTTCTGATTCGGCCCAAGTCCTAGACAATAGTTTCTTACTCAGAACTGAGACATTTTGGAGATATGTGAAGGAAAGAAAAAAAAAAAAAAAAAAAAGCAGCACTAGAGAACGGGAGAAGTGAAAATACTTAAACAAGAAGGCAGTGACTGAATCTTCAGTGTAATCTTCAATATTGAGTAACTATTATTTATATCTTGGTTTACTAAAACTCATTGTATTTGTCATCTTGAGACTGGTTTTAATCACGTCCACCCCACGGATTTGAGAAGGTAGGATTGAAGAGTCCGAGGGAGTATGTGCCCCTTGTTTCCCGGGATTTCATTCCTCAGTTCAGCCCTGATGATAAACCAGAGGTCGAGGAACCCTCTGATGTAGTGAAGTCACCCCATACATACACGTTTTAAGCTTTATTTTTAGAAGTTACATATAGTTAATTTTTTCTTCTTTTATTCTAATTAATCAATGTTACTATTAATTAGAACATCGAGATTATTTTCACTTATGATAGTTGAAACCAAAACTTTGTGAGGCTAAAGCAATGAATAATCTTCAGCTCTTAGCAAAAGATATTCAGATACTTGAGGATTTTATTTCCCACTCTGCACTCAGAACCGTAACATTCAAAAACTATCGTAAGGATTTAGACGCAAAAATTATTTAGCTAATCTAAGTTTATGCATTTGGTATATTCTTCATTTTTTTAATTTGAAAAAGCACATGTATGTTAAAAAATAGTTTTGATACAAATTAGTTATAAACATAACTTTAAAAGGTCAGACTTTGTATGGTTATGGGGGATGTTTAAAACTTTCAGCATACATCTCCTCTTTCTATAAATTCTTAGATTAGAAAAGCAGTTTGCCAACTGATCTCACATTAAGGCTAAATCAGACTCCCTTCCCTAAAATAAAAAACAAAATCCATTTTTTCTCAGTAACAATAGAAGTGCTGTTGTTTTTTAAAATACCGTTTTTCTTAAAATACGTCCTTTTCAATTACATAAATATTTATTGCTGGCAATACAGGAAGTGCTTCTTGAATACCCATGTCTGTCTTAAAACTTTAGCACTTACCCTAGTATCAAACACAGAGAATCCAGGCAGAAGTCCTATTCATGCCTTCTTAAAAAAGATTAAAAAAAAAAAAAAAAAGCTGATAAATACCATTTCCTACAATATGCTAGATTTTATCATTCCAAGGCCAGCTCTAAAATCAGGAGAGGTCTTTGATAGCACTGATGTCAGTTCCCATTAACAGGCTGGCCTTTGGCTCTGGGCTGCTTTCCTGCTCCACAGGGGCCCCCAGTTCTCCCAGACCTTCTTCCCAGCCTGGGTCCTCTCAGCTGAGCCAGAGCCCAGGAGCCCCAGACAGCGGACTGAGGGGTCGTAAACCAGGCAAACAGGCTGCAGGTCAGGGTGCAGTGCTGTGTCACAATCCCGTTGTGACATGGGTTAGACGCTTAGCTGGGTGGACGACAGGGGACTCTGAAAGGCACTGTGTCAGAGCTTGTGGTGTTCCAGGGCTCCTTCAAAGTGCCATACAGACAGAGGGCATCCTCAGTTTGAACGAGATATAGTAATTAAAAGTACAGCTCAAATCTATAGCTGTATCTCTAATGATACAGCTGATACAGGAATGATACAGGAATTCTGACCAAAGCTTTATACTCCTGTGCAGGCCCCTCATCATTAATAAGCACAGACAGACAATAAATCCACTGTAAACTGGTCCCCGTCCCCAGACCACCTGTGCACCACCTGCGATGAGAATGTGATATTCGGGAAAACAAAACTAAATATAATCAGGTGCTCAAACTTTTATTTTAATTCTTACAAAATACCATAGAAATGAACCCAAACTAAACAGATATGTACATGTACATATGTACAAAATTTTACTTCTGAAAAACAATCTATAAAAGTAGATGGTTAAAAAAAAAACTTAAAAAAAAAGATTTAAAACCAGTACTACGAAATTAATTTTCTCAAAGTAAAGTAACAGTAATTTTAAATTGCTGGTTGTAGTAGGCTTTCTAGATTTATTTACATACTTTATTCGGGCCGGATGTATAAAGGAGCTTCTCTTATTTCGGAATATCTTCAGTTTCATTTTATTTCATCACAGACTCCTGAACTGTTTCCCTTTACAAATCTTCCACGTGACGATGCAGCCCGTGGCACCAGCAGCTACAGATCAGCTCCGGTCTTCTTCCTCCTCACGCGTCACAGGTCGGAAAGGCAACGTAGTCTGTCCTCTTTCAGGGTCAGACATCCGAAGAATTCTAATCAGTTTACTAGATGGAAGTGAACTAGAGGAAGTAAAATTAATTATTCAAAACGTCTAGGAAATTTTTTTCACATTAAAACAAATTCTACTCCTACCTCATGAAAACACAAATCTACCCTATCTACTAATGTGGGATATGTTGAATATCAGGAGTTCTAGGAGAAATATAATTTGCAATCAAGAAATAATTTGTTTTCATTTTTAAAAATTAACTTCCTGCTAAATGCCAGGGGCTTTCACTTTAGAAGAAAAAGAAAATGAGATTTATATACCAGCTCTTTCTAACTCTTGTTCTTCTTGTCTTGCCAGGAAATTCTGTCTACCTGAAAATTCCCAGTCACAAACTTAAATCTTGTCTACCTGAAAATTCCCAATCACAAACTTAAATCTCCCTAGGACCAAGTGACCACTTTAGAGGCAGAGTATCAACTCTAAGTGACACCATGCCGACTGCCAGCAGGGGAGAGCTCCTTATTTAGAAAGACTGGTAGCCGTAAGTCACCGGGAAAAGAGCCAAGACTGGGGAAATCCTGAATCGTGTCTTTAGTCTAAACAGAATTAGTAAAATTAAATTACTTTATTAGTTGGTCATGATAATCACAAAGGAACAGAGTCAAAATGGAAATAATAACAAGTCAGTACTCATATTTCAATCAACTTGGTTTTGTTATGGAAGGGAGATAATCAAAATACAATTTTAAGTACCTAAAAAGGAAAAATTATCTTAGATCTCCTGACATAGGAACTGATTTATTTCTTAATATTGGTGATTTATGTGTTTGCATTTTAAAAATTTAGATTATAAGAGATTTATTTTCCCCTTTTATATCTTGCTGTATATATTCACAGAAGAATTTTTGAGAAGTTACCTCATGCTTTGAGGGGTAAGCAAGATGAACTGTCTGAAACGCTGGGAGTCCGCCATCTTGAGTATCATATCCATTGCAATTCTCCGGTTAACCATGTCCTAGGGAAAAAGTTAGGGTCCCTGCTGCATTAATCACGTTCCTGCAAAAGCAGCATTCTGCTGGCTGATACCAACTCCTGCATTTTTATCCAGGGATCATCTACTACCTTATTGATGATGCCAAACTATTCTTACAGGGAAAGATAATATCCAAAACTATGAGTGGAAAATAACAATACCTGTCTCTTCCAGGTAATTTCTATAGTCAGATTGTTTTAGTAAATATAGCTCCCTCCCTCAAATATATTTAGCAATTAAAATAATCAACAAATATCCCAAAGACACAACTAAATGTTACAAAATGAATCTAATTTGTACAGTAATAATAATTAATACCTCAGGAGAACAACATAAAAAATGACCAGCTATGAAGTTACTAATTCTGTCAAAATGTCCCTCAATGATTAAGGTGTTTTAAAACCTCTGACCCTGCCCCACCACCTTCTACAATGTGTACAATTTGAACCAATGTAAATTTACAAACCAATTCCTCCATTCAATCTTTTAAGTTAAACAGCATACCAGTGTATAGAAAAATAATGCTTAATTATAGCAGGGCTTTTTTAATTAATTTTTTTTCATTATAACAGGTTTTGAAACTAAATTAAACTGTGTGCTTACATTTTCTGAGTTCAATTATCAGAGAAAGAAAAAAATCAAAGTACTGCTCCCTACCCTGAAAATTCCTGAAAAGTTGAGAACATAAACAAATGTTATTATAGGCATATATTTTTAACGGTCTATTTGAAAATTTATGTGGCAGTACAGCATGGTGGTTAAGAACACACTGTTTGGGGAGCGCCTGGGGGGGCGGTTAAGTGTCTGACTTTGGCTCAGGTCACGATCTTGCGGTTTGTGGGTTCGAGCCCTGCGTCAGCCTCAGTGCTGATAGCTCAGAGCCTGGAGCCTGCTTTGGATTCTTTGTCTCCCTCTCTCTCTGCCCGTCCCCTGGTTGTGTTCTGTGTCTCTCACTCTTTTCAAAAATAAATAAACATTAAAAAATAATTAAAAAAAAAGAACACACTGTTTTGGAGGCAGACAGGTTACTAACATCCTGGTTGCATAGCTCAATGGCTTGTATTATATAAATTCTTCCCTCAGGCATATCTGTAAAGCAACCTAACTTAAAGTTAACAAAAATAACGAGAGCTTGTTCAAGTAGAATGCTTTCCTTTCAAAACACTGCCCTGAGGAGGCCTATCATTTGATAACAAAGCCGCCAAACCACCAAAATGTATGCATTTGCTTCCAATTGGTTTTCAGGACTTAGGTACATTTTTCTGAATAGGTCCAATGGGGCAAAATGCCATTTTGATTAAGAACCTCTAAGTTTCCAGGGGCGCCTGGGTGGCTCAGTTAGTTAAGCGTCTGGCTTTGGCTCAGGTCATGATCTCACAGTTCATGGGTTCAAGACCCACGTAGGGCTCTGTGCTGACAGCTCAGAGCCTGGAGCCTGGAGCCTGCTTTGGATTCTGTGCCTCCATCTCTCTCTCTGCCCCTCCCCTGTTTGTGCTCTCTTTCTCTCTCTCAAGAATAAATAAACACTAAAAATTTTTTTAAAAAAGAACCACTAAGTTTCTAAAAGAGAAAGAACAGAATTAAATTTGACAAATAAGATAAGAGATAAGGCTGCAAAATGGCATTTTGGACAAAATCACTGCATGGAAAGAACACTCATCTTCTGCGATTTGTGACTTAGCTCTGAAGCCAATTCTCAGAAGAATTTCTAAGCAATCGCAGCAATGTTATCACGGGGAAAAAATGACACTGAAGGATTAAACAGGATTAAAATGCTCCATGAATGAGCATTTTCTAAATACTTATGGGCCAGGCATCAGACAGGTAGAAATATGATCAAGCCATAGTTGGTAACTTCCAAAAAAGGTATAATTTGGTAGAAGATTCAGACATGAGAATAGGAGATGGCAACAGAATGAAAATGTATAAAAATCTATGTAATAGTAAATGTATATAGTACAAATTACATAATAATATATTCTATAATATAAAAAATAAAAATAACAGTGTGAATTGGTGTAGGGTGGTAGCAAAGGAGTTCTGAGAGGTTCCTAATTCTGCCTGGTGTTCACAAAGGTGACATAAAGGTGACATCCAAACCAAGCCTTGAAAGGTGAGTAGACAAAGGGGGGCACAACACGCAGAGGCGCATTGTTTAAAAATCGTAAGTAGTTAGGAAAGCCACAAAGTGGGTAGATACTCCATCAGGAAGGGTCTCACAGATACCCAAAGAACTAAACCTTTATCCCAGATAATTCACCACCACAGAGTTCCAAACAAGTGAGTGACCATGATCGGATTCATTTTAGAAATATAAACCTGGCAAAACAGTGAGGAAGGAACCAAGGAAGAAGCAAGATTCAAGTCTGGACGTCTGTACAGGAGGCAGTTATGACAGGCAGGGGGTGAGGAGACAGGGACAAGTAACAGGAAGGAGCAGAGACTCGAAAGGTCAGATGTGACTGTGACGGGCAAATGAAAAGGAAGGGAGGATCACAGATACATCAAAGGTATCCTAGCAAGGTAACTGGGCGGGTAATGGCTATTGGCCACCAATCAAGGTAGGGGATTCAGGAAAAGGAAGAGGCTCTGAGTGGAAGACTTGCTGAGTGTGAGGCGTGGTCATGCCAGATGACATCGAAACTGTTGGGCATATGGGTCTGGAGTGCGAGAGAGGGGCCAGGATGAGACACTCAGATTTGCTGGTATCCAAATGTAAGTGGTAGTGTTGGTGGCAGTTAGAGTGTGTTTGTGTGTGTGTGTGGGGGGGGGGGGTTGGGGGGGGGTGTAGCATGAAGACGTACACAGGGTATGGTATCCAGGAAAATCAACAACAGTATCAAAAACAGACAAAGAGGACCTCACACATTTCAGAACAGCAGCTTGGAACACACCAGAACCAGGAAAGAGGAGAGCAGAAGCTGGCCAGAATGCACATTATAAGAGATGCAGGATAGGTCTGTGGTGTCAACTCCTTCAAAGAATTAAAATAATACTAAAAGTTCATTTGTGATCTTTGCTAAACAAGTTTTGCTAGAGTACTGTAGTCTAAACCCAGATTATAGTGGGTTTAGAGAGAATGAGCCAGGAACCATACAGAGGCCGGTTAACAGCCGGTTTGGGAGGGCCTACTCCGTGCCTCCACCTTTGTAAGTGCATTTGCACGGAAGACCTCACTGGAGTCTCACCATAACCCCCTGAGGTAGGAAAGATGAGTAATATCATTTTATACATGAAGAAATTGAGACCCCCAAAAGGATAAATAGTTTGCCTCAAGTCCTTCGGGTAAGTTAAGTCTTAATCCTAGGTTTTTAATTTCGAAGTCAAATGTTCCTGCCCCTTGTGTTATATCTATTGCTCTTCCAAAAAGTGTAGCTGTGAAGAAAGGGAGAAAATCAGCAGTGGCTGCCGTTCGTCCAAACAAGGAATTGCTTGTAACTCTGTGTTAAAATGGAAGATGGAAATAAACTAGGGAAGACGCTGACGGCCTGGATGGGGTCTCTAGGGCAGCAGGGAGAACACTAAAACTCTTTGTTCCTTCCTACCACCTATCACGGACTAAAGTCTCAGGCAGGATCCCTTCTGTGGGTAAAACTAAACAAAACATTGCTTCCTTTCAAAATACACATTTCCAACAACAAAGATTACAGAATTCAAAATTTCACACTACCATATAGACATCAAATTCATCCAAGCATCTGAAAGGAGACTCAGCAATGGACCACAGAGAAAGAATGAAGCAAACTGTGGAAAAAGAACGTTCTCCTCCGGATAAGGCTCTCATGTCATTGAAAGCAGCCCTGTTTCCCTCTCCAGGCTGAACCTGCCAAGAATTAACAAAGAAACAAAGTACAGCAAAAGTCAACTAATGTCTTTACAAAAAACATTGGCTAGAATTAGAAAGAATGAATTTATAGTAAAAAAAAGAAAAAGAAAAAAAGAATAAAATCATTTAGTGATGTGACATCTACTTAACAATATTAATTCTGATCCATGACTGTGGGATACCTTCCCATTATTAGTGTCTTCTTCAATTTCCTTCATCAATGTCTTGTAGTTTTCAGTGTATAGATCTTTCACTTCCTTAAATTTATTCCTAAATATTTTATTGTTATCGGTCTTGTGAATGAGATTGTTTTCTTTATTTCTTTTTTCCAACATTTCTAAGTGCCAAGATAATCTTACATTACTTGAATTACAGTGACATCTAGTGGTTAAGCCTCTTTAAAAGTAATTACTGAATGTCAGAAAGGCAACAGGACCAACTTAGAGGCTCACACTGGCCAAAGAAGAAAAGCAGCAATGATTGAAACATAAAATCTCTTCCAAAAGAGATTCAAATGGGGACAATAAAAAAAGCAATTAATAAAATAAAAAACAAACTCTTTTACACAGTACGCTGGGAAGACAGTATAAAATAACATTAGAGGGGTGCCTGGGTGGCTCAGTTGGTTAAGCAGCCGACTTCACCTCAGGTCATGATCTCACTGTTTGTGGGTTCGAGCCCTGCGTCGGGCTCTCTGCTGCAGCTCAGAGCCTGGAGCCTGCTTCAGATTCTATGTCTCCCTCTCTCTCTGACCCTCCCTGGCTTGCACTGTCTCAATCTCTCTCAAAAATAAACATTAAAAAAAAACTTAGAAGGAATTCTATTTTCATTTGGATAGAATTCCAGACATACATATATACCATACCCACAAGGTAAAAAAGCAGAGCACCATCAGGTTTTCTATCATAAAGTTTTATCATGTGCTTTAGCAGACCTGTAGCTTCACATACTTTCTCTTCCACTGTTTGAAAAATCACCTCTCAAGTAGCATTCCTATCAAAGGGTTATAAAAACATTCTGAAGTTACACACACTGACATTTTACATTTATTATCCATAAGTCTGAATCTGTAAAAATCCAAATGAAAAAGCAACTAAGTAGTAAAAAACCAAACCCACCCAACCAAACAAAATACCTCGCATAAAAGCAAGAACTAAGTAACTAGATACTGTCTTTTGCTCCCAAACTGCATTTTACATCAATCTAATAAACGAAGCCCTAGACTAATTGTGGAGATCTAAATTTTACCCCTGATCCATTACTAATTAGGTTTTAGTTTCCTTATTTATAAAATGAAGACTAGAGAATTTAAGGATTCTTAAAACAGTAATATTCTTTTGAATAACAGGGATGATGATGCAGAAGGAATAGCTTCAGTTGTCCTGCACAATTAGCTCTGAGGATAAATTATCCAAACACTCCTAATATTTTCTCTTTTTCATTTTTATTAGAGTCTAATTCATATACAGTAAGGAACATAAAGCTTAAGTTTTCTGCTCAATTACCTGGGTAATTACTCAGATCAAGACCTAGAGCATTTCTACCATCTCAGCAGATCCCCGGTGCTCTCTCTCAGGCACTATGCAATCCAAAAGGTAACAACTATTCTGACTTTAATCATCACCATTCAACAGGCGAAGTTTATCAGTTTTAGAAGAGTTCTGAAGAGTGGAATTGCTTTCACAGACACTGTGAGACAGGTTTCCAAATTAGTTCTATCAAATTATACTCCCACTAGCCAGGCATGAGGGTTCCAAGCCCACAGTCTCACCAACACAATATATGATCGGCGTTGAGTTTTAGTCACACTGCTAGCAGCAGGACAGTCATTGTTTATGATATAAATTTGTATTTTTCTGATGAAAAACTATATTGGACACTTTTTCATGTACTTATTCACCATTTGGATACTCTATGAAGCTTCTATTTAAGCCTTTTGACCATTTTTAAATGCACAGTCATTCTTTCTCTTAATTATTATTATTCTTTAAAAATTTAGATGAGTCTTATACACATGTACTGTAAATTATTATTTATCCTAAGTATAAAATGAAGTATAATTTTTTTTAAAAATGAAGTACAAATTTATGGCCACTAAGAGCAGTAAGCAATTACTTAAAAATTTTGCCCCAATTATTTGGTTGCTCTTGACTTGGCCACACAATTTTTAATGCAATATCCCATACTTCCTCTTTCAATGCATGCAACTATGAAGGATCCACAAACACAGACCCCACAAAGTTGAATATGGTGGCTTTGCTTATCCAACTGAGGCTAGATCTACGGACGCATTCAGAAATAAGTAAGTGCAGACAATTACATGGGGTAGAACATTCTTCTGAGAAATCCTTTCTTGGATTCCTTATAGTGGCTTCCAGAGAATATGCACTTTCTATAATATCCCACATAATTTAAAATGCTGTATGAGTTTTAAAAAGAAACCTGTGGAGTGGAAAGAGGGTAAACCTTTGTCACTGAAAATAAATTTCCTAATTATCTTCATAGTGGTTTTCAGGGGGGATGTAGCTAACGCTACAATGGCAGCATTAGCTAGTGATCAGTTTAATTTTCAACACTCTGGCAAACACCAGCCTTAAAAGTAAGTTCTTTTGTTTTCCAAAGATAATAGATTAAAACTATTAATGTATTATCAAAAGAAATGCAGCAGCTAATTCTAACGATTAGCATACAAAGAGTTAAGATACTTACTGATATGCTAAGAGTTTCATTCTTATGGTCAAAATTCATTTTCCCGCAATAGGCCCGCTGAGATAGTAAGTTGTCAAAGTATAATTTGCATCGTAAAGTCAAACATCTTAGAATAAAGAAATGGGGCACATTAAAAAGAATATAAAGATATAAAAACTGTATATTCAGCATGATCTTTAAACTAGCATGTAAGACCAGAGAGGGATATGCCGAAATGTTAACACTGGTTGCCCATTTAATAGGTAGGATTCTAAGATTTTTCCCCCCCATCTTTATGTTTTATTTGTGTCTCCACATTTTTACCACTTCATTTCCTTTTACAATAAACAAACATCATAAAATGAATAAAGATGTTATCCCACATTTAATATAGGTCAGCGAGTCCATATGAATATATCAATCATTCAAGCAATTTACATGAGATATCGCCCTAATACAGAAGACATGAATCTTGCCCTCGAGAGATTAAACTCTAGTAGTGTTAAGATAATAAATAAATGGCCTATCCATGTGCTTATCTCCTCTTAACTTTATGGTGACAAAAAAGGGCTCAATCATTCTGTACCTATAATACTTTACCCACAGCCTGACACAATGCAGACTCCATTAATCACATGACATTCCACTGTAAGGAAAACTTTTCCCTTCTTTCTCAATTATTTATTTACTTATTCACTTTTCCATTCATCGGGATGGAGTCACAGATTCTTATTTTATTCTCTGGATTACCATATTCTTGCCCACAAACAGGCAGGCCCAGGTTTCGCCAGTGGGAGCCTCTTCAGGCTGCTTCCTACATTCTTTTATCATGACTCTATGTTTCTTCCAAGCACCTCCTTACTTTCTGGCGTAGCAAGAGGCTCACGTTTACCTTCCCTGCCCAGCTCTGGAATCAGCCATTTCTCCAAGGAGGGAATGGTATTTAGAAAATAAGATCTAGGTGAAAGGAAACTTGGTATTTTTCTTAACAACTCTGCTCCCTAATGAGTCTAAGGCTTGCTTCTTCAGAGTAACTATCAGTTTATTATTATCTCTCCTAATTCCCTTCCTAAACTACATTAAATCTCCATCCCAGAAAATACTGATAGCTTGAGTTTTCTTTTGTGACACAGCAATGACTGCTAGCTGGTTTTCAGAATTTTGTGTTGACATTTCTTTCTTTCACTACTGATATTCATCATGGGATGTCTAAGAGAGATTGTCCTCATAAAATGGCAAGGTTCTTGCCATTTGGTGCCATTTTGGTGGTGAGGAAACATATCAAGGTAATAGACTGTAAGACGAATACTTTTACAGAAAATATTTTATTTTATTTTATTTTTTAAATGTTTATTTTTGAGAGGAGAGACAGAACGTGAGTGGGGGAGGGGCAGAGAGAGCGGGAGACACAGAAGCCGAAGCAGGCTCCAGGCTCTGAGCTACTGGCACAGAGCCTGACACGGGGCTTGAACTCACGAACTGCGAGATCACGACCTGAGCCAAAGTCGGACACTCAACCGACTGAGCCACCCAGGCACCCCCCAGAAAATATTTTAAATACGACACAAAAACAAATCCTACTGCTACTGGAAAAAGAGGCAGAAGTAGGCACTGGATTTACTTAGCCTGAAACAACCAAAACATTGTACAAAATAAATGAAATAAGTTTTCAGACTGGACATCAGATAGTGCAGGCAATTCCAGTCAAAATGATCTCTAAAATATGGGAAACAAATGAATTGGGCCTTATAGATGTCCCAAGTCACTACTTACAGAAAGAGTGAAGGGGGGCGGAAACCCAGGCGGAGCCCAGAGCTTTCCCTGTTTGAGAAGATGGAGCTGGGACTCTGGGGAGGCCAAGGCACTCGGGTTCTTAAAGCCTAGAGAGTGCAGCACAGGGAGAACTGCAGAGGCTAGACACAGGGTGGACAGAGGGCACACTAGTCTCAAGCTGACAACTCTCCCTGCGTATGTGAGGTTGGAGCAAGCAACACCCCAAAGCAGCAGAAGTGATCCCCGCAGACTGCCCAGAGCCAGAACAGTTCACGCTCCCACAGGCAGAAGCTTCCTTCCTCACAAGGTACGCTGCAGTGGAGGACTCCGAAGGGCGCTGCCTCACGGGTAGGAAAGAGCTGGCCCTCGACTAAAGGCTGCTCTGGTCCCACTCAATGGAACTTACAAGCAGCCTCACAAAGATAAAAACAAATCCTACATAATTGAAGTCCTAATAACATGCTTACAAAACTGAAGCACAGATCTCAGGGGCACCTGGGTGGCTCAGTCGGTTAAGCGTCTGACTTCGGCTCAGGTCACGATCTCTCGGTTTGTGAGTTCAAGCCCCGCATCGGGCTCTGTGCTGACAGCTCAGAGTCTGCAGCCTGCTTCGGATTCTGTGTCTCCCTCTCTCTCTGCCCCTCCTCCACTCACGCTCTGACTCTCTCTCTCTCTTTCTCTCTCTCAAAAATAAACATTAAAAAAAATATTAAAAAAAAAACCTGAAGCACACATTTCAAAAACTAACCTATAGTTTAGTTAAGGAACACGGGCCAAACGTGCAAAGCCTATTTCTCTTTATGGAATTATCTGAGTTTCCTCACATGCACTAGAACTAGATGTATTTCTTTAATTCTATAGTCTCATGGGGCTGGCTGGGTGGCTCTGCCAGTTGAGCATATGACTCTTGATTTCGGCCCCGGTCATGGTCTTGTGGCTCATGAAATCGAGCCCTGCGTCGGGCTCTGTGATGACAGTGCAGACCCTGCTTGGGATTCTCTCTCTCCCTCTCTCTGCTGCTCTTTCTCTCTTTCTCCCAAAATAAAGAAATAAACTTAAAAAACAAAAAAAGCACTCTGTTAATTCTATAGTCTCAGGATTATGGAGTTTGGGTATAAAGACTGGTAAAAAGCAGGTCACTGAGGGAATACCATTGGGGAAAACAGAGGTTAAGTGGAAAAAGACTAGGACTGCCTTGGATACCAGTAGGTCAAGAGCCATCCCTTCCTACAACCTATCCTCTGATTTATTTGTTGTTTTTGAATTTTTTTTTGGGGGGGGGGTCAATCTATCCCTGAGAGTATGAATATTTCTAGGTAGTACATACATTTCTCTGATCCTGTGTTCATTCTTTGAACCAATATATTATCAACTTCCTATTATATTTCAGGCACAGTAGTAGGTCCTGGAGACACAGCAGTAAACAAAACAGATTCTACATCCATGGAGCCACATCATTCAATCAGATCGTAAACTGAGATACTGCCTCAACAGGTCCCATCAAAACTTGTATCCCTTAAGAACATGCAGTGTCCAAAAGTAAAAGAGGCTGTTTCAAAGCCAGTGAGCTCCTATTCAAAGGACCTACGTAAGCAGTGACTGAACAAGCCATCTCGAGTTATCTAGTAAAGGGATCTAATAGTGGAAAAAGTGGATAAGCCCACTACGCAAATCCCTTCTAAACCAGAATTCTGATTAAATCATAGGACCCTATGTATCAACCAATACAGGAAGCACTGCAGTTTCTTCTTTAACTGGATTGTATAAAGTTCTTTCAACTGAATTTTATTTATAAAGGACAATGTGAAAATGAAAGTACAAAATTATATACGTGGTAATATTTTTAAATGCACCTACCGTCTAAATTGTTGATATGTTTTGTATCTATGAGTCATTATTTCTTCCAGCAATTTAATAAATCTTTTTAAAGTCCTTACTTTATTATCCAGATCAAGATAGGTTTCTCTTGCTTCTTGGTACAGCCTATTTTATGAACAAAATATTAAGTCAATAAATGCGATTCAAAGAATCACAAAGAAAAGTAAAATCTCAGATATATTTAATGGGAGGAAGGGAGAGTGCAGGAATGCCCAGGGGATCAGCAATTGCAGGTATCCCGTCTCCAGGCACAATACACCCCCAGAATGAGCATGTGCTGCCCTAAAGTGGAAGAGCTGTTAGCAGGGCTGGGCAGGAGAAAAGTCCAGGCCTTGCAGAAAGCAGAGGAAGTAAGTGAGGGAAGTGCCCAGCTGGGGCCCAGAGTGGCAGATCTTAGAAAATGCCAGCAAATATACACCTTCTAAAAGTGAAGTGATCACACCGGAAGGCAAGAAATGTTTCCCTTAGTGACAGATGGCAGTGCAGGAACAGAGAACACAGGGTGAGTGTTAGCATCTGCCAAGCCCAGTCTGAATAAGACAAGGTCAAAGAGGCAGAGAAGGCATGGCCACTCAGCAGTGCTATCACAGAGCGTGCCTGCTCACGGCTACAGCAGGGGAGGGACGGGTCCTGACCAAGTCTGAAAGGCCTGGCCAAGGCTCCACAGTTACCCACCCCACGTTCGTTCGGATGCTCAGTCCAGGAAAATCCAAGTAAAAAATGACTAACAAAAAAGGCACAAGCACAGAATCCACATGCAGATACTTATAGAAAAAAGGCTTGGGCAAGAGCAGAGGACACTCCCAACAAAGAAAGCACATTAGTACAACGTGGTTACAAAGCAGACAAAAGCTATAATCGAAAATCATGAATTAAAACAAAACAGAATATGAGGTAAGTGCTACCAGGAAGGGATGCCCCAAAGCAGAAATAAAAGAACTGCAATAGACAAATCACTCAGAGAACAGACAGGTAAACAAAAGAAGGTGATAAGCGGGTTAAGAGGAGGCGGTGAGCAGGAACCTGCAGAAGCCACGAGGGGGCAGGGGACATGAAGACAAAGTGAGAAGATGCCACACGGAGACAAGAGACAAGAGACAAATGCAGAAAACACTGACAGACACAGAGATCGGGAAAGAGAAAAGCAAAAAACTGGGGAAAAAAGATAACATGGTCAGACAAAATAACTAGAGAAGACAAAGGACATACAACACCTGTGCAACAAAGGCCTAAACAAAGACAAGTAAACAAGAGAACAGAAACTATTTAAAAGTAAAATACAAAAAAAGAAATTTTAAGAAATAAGATAAACCTACAGATTAAAAAAACCACAGCGTACACCAAGAAAAGGATCACGGACTCTGACTCATCAGAAACAGATACTCAGGAGAAAAAGAATTTTCTATCAGGCTGAACTATCCTTCAAATTCAAAAGCTACAGACAAACAGTTCTGAACATGCAAAAACCAAACATTACTCCACACGGCCATTCTTAAGGAAGCAATTATAGGAGAAACAGAATTTCAAACGGCTACACAGCCCTTCAGAAAGAGGTAAAATACAATCTTCACACCAAAAAAAATCACAGAAAAATGAATATACATAAAAAGTTCACAGAAAAAGATATAAATAAATGGTCCTTAAGACATAAACAGATGTTCAGACTCAATATAAGTGAAATGGAAATTAAAATTACATTGAGCTATATTCTTTTCTTAAGGAAATCTACCTGTCAGCAAAAAGAACCAAAGGTTGTCACACACTGTTTACGCTGAGGGGAAACCAGCCTCAGATACACCGCCAATGCCAATGGCCGATGGAAGTGCAAACACGCACAGTCCAGGGGGCGGGTGTGGGGGGGTGGAATCTTCCAACATGGAGTTAATCCTGTTAAAACACCCTGACTACACAATAAGACACATGTGTGCCACCATTTATAACAGCAGATTAGACTTCAACTACCCATCAGGAGATGATTAAATACCATGTAATTATAAAAAGCAATAAGAAAATGCCTATGTACTGATAAAAAAAAAAGTCTCCAAAACATACATTAAAGAAAGCAATTTGTAAAACAGTTTGTTTATTTAGTGTGCTACCTCTTCTATCTGGCAAGAATGAAAATAACATACACCATTTTGCACTTCCGTAAACAACGAAAGCATATTTAATACATTAATTTATCAAGATAAAAAGAGAGAAAAGTGCTGCAGATGATGAGACCAGAGAGGAAGTCAACACCTATCATGGCCTCTCCTTTACACTGTACTTAAAACATGCGAGGTAACACTCTCTCAGGTCCTCGCTTCCAAGATGAGCAAGAGGAGAAGGACTTAATCATGGTCATGTCACACAGGGCCGCGGCTGCCTGCTACCTATCTGCTGCACCCTGGGACAAGGCCAGGAAGAAGTTGGTTACTCAGAACAAAGCAGGGGCCACTGCCATCAGGGACATTTCCGAAGCCAGTGTCTTGGACGCCTGCATGCTTCGTGAGCGGCGTGTGAAACCGCGTCCTGCGGGAGCTGGGCCATTCACAGCAAGGGAGCCTGGCGCCGTTCTCCTGAGGCCCCCTCAGGGCTGAGCACCCCCACCCCGATTTGGGCCCGCGGGTACTGCCCCACGACCTCCCGCATGGCCCACATGAGGAGCCAAGTACTTAAGGACTGAAGAGAAACTGTTTTCTGGAAAAAACTAAACTGGAGATTATACTTTAAAAACCAAACATGTGAGGTACTATTTTAAAGAAAAACTTCCATTTTTGTGTTTCTTCCCATTGTTTCCCACTGTTTTTGAAAACAGGATTGAGATCACTCCTGTTCCTGAACTATTGTATTAGGAAAAGTTCTTCATAAAGTGTAATAGCTGTAATTTTCTCCATAATTCAATCAGCATCCTACAGTTGTACACAATTCCTAATTTTTCAGCTTTATAAATGACGCTACAATAAACATACCTCAGCACAAAACGCTTTTCTGATTTTGGATTATAACAAAATTACTTGGCCAAATTGAAATTTTTGAAGGTATCTGACAAACTGCCTTAACGCTTTTCAGAAAAACTTTAATCATAATCACATCTAACATTTTAGGAACCCTACATATTGTTTTATCATGGACTAACTCATTTAATCTTTATAGCAACCCTATAACTGTAAGTACACATACGTTACACGTTACAGATGAGAAAATGAAGATTCAGAGAGATTAGGTAATTTACAAAAGTAACATACGTAGGTAGTAGAATTACAGTTCAGACCAAGGTACTCTTGCTTGAGAAACTGTGCTTTAACTATAGTAGAGCCTCCATTCTTACCAGTAATATGAAAATATCTATTTCACTGAAATCTCCCTGACATGAGACTATTTTTATCATCCTGACATATATGAAAATGGCTTCTAACAGTTTTGATTTGCATTTCTTTTAATTGCTTGTGAAACTGAACATTTTTGTCTATATGAATCTTAAAGGTATAAAACGGCATTTATGTTAAAATATCACTCCATAATGAGTTTTGTTTCGACCCAGAAGAAAAAAAGTTTATTATTAATGACACATATGAAAAACTAGTTTGACCTGTAGCTATATCCCATAGCAATACTATGTTTATAAACATAGATTTTTTTATGTCTTAATAATATGTATGAGTAATAAAGTAGAAAAGCTACCAACCACGTACCTCATTATTTCCTCTCGATCTCCATGACTAGCATGTTCAGCTTGTATCTTTTGTCTTAATCTATTAATTTCTTTGTCCAGAATTGATGCAGATTTTTTTACTTCAATCCGTTCTGGGCAGATTTGTCTCGCTTGTGACATTTTCTCCTAAGGTAACAGATGTTTAGTATCTTTAAAACTTGTCTTTGACATAATTCATTGTACTACTTGTGTCCACAAACACAAAGTAAAGTTCTGAACTTAGAATCAGAATTTTAGATGTGTTTTAGTTACATTTAGTATCAATGTTATTTCTTTACACCTTATATTGAGACTAGTCTAGACTCATTTATAAATCTTCAACAGAAAATTGCATTACTATACATGACTTTAATAATTTATAAGAGCTCTATATGTTCCTAGGGAAACAAATTTCAAGTAACAGTAATGAAAAGTTTGGCATTTTTATGAGCGAGGTCAGACAGCTTTCTGTATGTTTTAGGATGGCCTCTGAACACCAAATAGTACTGAAAACACAAAGAAAAAGATCTTTGTATTCATAAATAAAAAACCCAAAGCACTTTTACACATAGTAGTTTATATTCATAACATTCCATATAGTAAGTCATAAACAAGTAAGATAATAGATCAGAATTTAAGCGTTCTCCTAAGAAAAGTCAGAATTTATCTCTTCTAGTTAGAGCAACAGTGCCCTCAGCTTCTCTAAAAGCAGAACAGGGCTGCTGCTGACAGCTGTTAACAAGGGTATGTAGCAAGTAGGGGCTGAATTCCAGCCCAGCCCACACCCAAAGGAAGAGGTGACTTTTTCTGACATAAAGCTGCTAACCACTTGCCAAGCTAGGCATTTAAGGAGCTATGTTAGCTGAGTGCGAGTCATTTTCCAAATCACTCGAGGCAGGAGATCAGCCTTGCAGACCAAGCCAAAGTCCTCTTTGTGGTAAGTGGTCTGTTTCAGTGTCCACACCCTGAGAGTTTCCAAGACTATTCCTTTCCTTGATGCACTGAAGCACCTGTTATGCTACATGAAGTGGACAGTCATCGGACTGCTGGTCTATGTTTGGAAATCTGACATTAAGGAAAACACCTGAACAGCTGTGACTAAGGTTATAAACAAAACATAAAAGAAAAATGATGGATAACCTCCAGTTCTTTTTCTTTCATATCCAGTTCTCGTTTCTTTTTATTTAAAGTATCCAAGTGCTCCTTCTGCTTTTCTTCATAATGCCGCTTCCCTCGTTTTTGATTATCCACTTCAGAATCAGCAAGGTTTAATTCATCCTGTTTGAATAAAGCCAAAATAATCTATAAAGAAAAGACTGTTTTGAAAAAACTGCCAGCATAGGTATAAAACTAACTGACAACTCAACAAAGTGGACAGGGTTATATTGCTTGCAGAGTCAAGTGTCAGAGCTCATATCCAAGTGTATGAATAGAAGTGAGGGGTTTCCCTAAATTAAGAAGTCACATTATTATATTCAAATCCTAACATGAAGCCTCCATATGTTACGGTGCTTTCGACCTTTTTTTAGTAAACAAGGTAGTTTTGTGGAAAGCCACATTAGCCTGAAGAGACCTAAAACAAAGAAGTGTTGGATATTTACAGAGGTAGTCTGGGTTTTAAAAAAGTGAGTCAGGGTGGAAGAGAAAAGGATGCAAAGAGATTTAGCACTAAATTATTTAGTCATCATTCTGGAAATATAACCTCACAATTTTGGCACAAAATTTAACTAAAGAAACTATCTCAAGATCACCTTAAAAATAAAGAGTAGTGGACTATGAAAAGGTAAAAGATGCATATTATAATGCACAGTAACCACTGGAAAAGAAAAGAGTTATGGCTAAAAAACTACTAGAAGAGATTTAAAAAAAGGAACACTAAAAATCACTTGGCTAACTCCAAAAGAAAAAAAAAGAGAGGAAATAGGAACCAGAACAATTAAAACATAAATAGCAGCTAACCATTACTTTCAAGATTAAATGCTTTCTTTTTAAGATCAAGTACAAGACAAGGATGTCTAGTTCCATTGCTTCTATTCAACACTATATTGTAGGCTCTGGCTAATTCGATTAAAAGTTAAAAGAGAAATAAAAAGCAGTGAAGATCAGAAAGGAAGGGTAAAACCACAGTTAAAAAGAGACATTATTTATGAAGAAATTTCAAAGGAAAAGTTTTTAAATTAATAAGTTTAGAAAACTCACTCGATACAAAGCCAAAATAAAAATCAGTAATATTTCTACGTTTGGAACACTTTAAAC
The DNA here is from genome assembly GCF_028018385.1 of Neofelis nebulosa. NCBI lineage: Eukaryota > Metazoa > Chordata > Mammalia > Carnivora > Felidae > Neofelis > Neofelis nebulosa. Next base: position 13,636,885 of record NC_080790.1, read on the forward strand.
ATTAAAACCTATAACATTCACTACAGCACCAAAAACATCAAATATATCCCTGGAATACATACAAAACTCTTAAAACTCAGTAAGAAAGGCGTACAATGCAAGTGAACAAAGGGCAAAGATTTGATCAGACATTTCTCCAAAGAAGATATATAAATGAGCAATAAAAACATGAGAATTTGCTCAACAGTATTAGACATAAGGAAAATGCAAATCAAAACCACAACAAGAACATTTCACATTTAACAGCATGGTTAAAATAGAAACAGCATACAATAGCAAGCGGTGGTTGGCAAGGATGTTGAGAAGCTGGGACACTCAAATGTTGATAGTGGGAATATAAAGTGGTGCACTTTTGAGAATAGTTTCAGAGTTTCTCAAAACGTAGGATAAGTGTGTAGCCTAGCAATTCTACTCCTAGGTATCTATCCAAAAGAAAATCATGTACATGAATGGTCATAGCAGCAGTGCCCAAATGGCTGTCAACTGATGAATAAATAAATTAAATGTGATATATGATTGTGTTTCATTAGACAATACAAAGGCACAAACTACTGATAACATGTTAGAACAGGAATGAACACTGAAAACATTATACTAAGTGAAAGAGGCCAGTCACAAAAGACCACATATTGTATGATTTTATTGACATAAAATGTCTAGAATAGGCAAATCTATAGAAACAGAAATAGTGGTTGCCAAGTTGTTGTATAGGACACAAGTCAAATCATCTCTTTTGAGGAACTGTGAATGGCGTTGTTTTAATTTCAGCCTCCATGTGTTCATTGCTAGTGTATAAAAATGCAATTGATTTTTGCATGTTTATCTTGTATTCTGATACCTTGCTGACCTTATTTATTAGTTCCAAGAGTTTTCTTATAGTCTCCTTGAGGTTTTCTAAGTAGAGAATCATGGCATGTCAAATGGAGAGTTTTATTTCTGTTTAATCTTATTTATAATCTGTTTAATCTTATTTCCTTTTCTTGCCATATTGCATTGGCTAGAACTTCCAATATTAACTACATTAAGTAAGTGTGGTGAGACAATCATTTTTACTTTCTTCATGTTAACTAGGTTTGTTTGATGGTCTTTAATCTGTTGAAGAAATTCTTTATTTCTATCTTTTTGAGACTTTTAAAAAATCATGAATGGGTGAATATTATCAAATACTTTTCCTGCACTGATTGATACATGATTTTCCTTCTTTAGCCTATTAATATGATGGAAAGAGTCTTGCATCTCCAAAATAAGCCCCATGTGGCCACTGTGAATAATACATAAAAAGGATATGTATATTATAATTTGTTTTGTTTGGTTTTGCAATGCATTCATTTAATCATGAAATGTAGACAATCAGAGACACATGGATGTAATGGTATCAAGGAAAAAAGCCTATCAAAATCTTTTCGCTTTTATTAAAGGCTCTGACAACAACAGCTTCATAAAATGTTATGAAACTCTATTTGCTATACAATGAACATCTATTTCTGAGGAGACATATGTCATATAAGCAATGATTTAATGTGTAAAATAACCCTGAATTCTTACTATAAAAATATTTGGCTAAAACATGAAATATCTTTGCAATAAAAATGACAATGTAGCTTAAGTGAGACTTCAGAAATGTCTCCTGGAAAAAGTGGGAACGTTTCCTTTTGCCAGGCAAACTCTGGACAGTTAAGGTTAAGGTGCCATAAATTAGACAAAGCTAGAAAGGAACACCATGTTTCTAGAAAAGAACAGCATGCAACGTGAACTTCTTCCAGGTCAAACTGGCAACCACTTAACAACTTATCATACATAGGAAAAATACAATACGCTCATCAGAAGGAAATGGTATTACAAGATATAAACAAAACTCTTACTGAAGTCTTGAATAGCTTCAGAGAACATCATCACAGACTAGGTAGAGGCAATTTTTATGACATTAAAGGATTCCTTTATATTATGATAACTTCCTTAAATATAAATACAAGTCAAACAGACCTGTAACTCTGTGATCCTCTTAATCAAATATTTGTTTACAACCACACTCAGCTACTAGAGACTTTTGGATGTAAAGGTTTAACTCATACTAATCTGGACAAGCCAAGGCAGAGATTCTGATTTGGAGCCAGTGGGCTCCTGCTACTGTTGCTGCTGCTGCTTCCAGGTATCACTGGTGGGATCCACTTAGGTTTTCAGCTTTCAGTTGATGGATTACGTATTTGGAATGGTTTCCCAGTGGCCTCTAAAGACAAAGAAACCTTTTTGGATGAAGGCTGAGATTCTGATTTCACAGACCTGGAGCAGAGTCTCCTGAAGTCACTTACAAAGAATTATATTTGGATTTACGTTTCTTCTTCAACTGAGGATTTAACCTTTACTTCTTTTTTTCTTAATTTCTTTCACTTTATTTTTCCCCCTGGTGAAGACTTCATCATTATCTTCCCTCTCACTAAAATCAGACTCTTCACCATTTGCAAAAGTCTGGTTCAGAGTCATTAGCACTATCGCCATTACAGCCTTCCAACCCAACCATCTTCCTCTATTGTATCACGGCCTTCGATGTTGCTTTTCTTTTCCCTTGAACACCATGAAAATCATCTTCCCCAGTAACCTTAATCCAAATCTAAATAATCACTGGCTACACTGCAACTGGAGATACGCAGGGACTTACTCGTTGCTTCAGTTTTGCCACTGCCACATTTTTCAATGCTTTTATCGCCTTGTCCGCATCAATGGTGACTGTTGGAAGTTCCTTCACTGACTTCTAAGTCTCACTGGTAGAGCTTGTCATCTAAAGTCATCCTTTTTTTAAGAGATTTTCTTTTGTAGTGGAATATCTTCTTTCTGGAGATTCTTCAGGTTTGGTTTCCTTGTTTCTAGTTTTAACTCCTTTGGTGTTGTTCTGGGTTTCTTATTTAAAGGTGTGGTTGCAAAGCCCTCAAACTGAGTAATTGACCGGTTATTTATGTATCACAGGCAGCACCATAGCCCCCTCCAAAGCTGAAAACGTGCAGCTTTGAATTTCTTGTTCGCAGCAGTCTGTATATTGTTTTTCTAATGAATTGTTTAGTGTCATAAATTTCCTTCTCAGCAATGCTGTATTTATCCATAAATTTTGAAAAATCATCTTCATTTCATTTGGTTCAAAATATTTTAAAATTTCTCTCAACACTTTCTCTTTGGACCATGGGTTATGTAAAAGGATGTTAGTTTCTTTTTTTTTTAATTTTTTTTTTTAACATTTATCACTGAGAGACAGAGCGTGAGCAGGGGAGGGGCAGAGAGAGAGGGAGATGCAGAATCTGAAGCAGGCTCCAGACTCCGAGCTGTCAGCACAGAGACTGACGCGGGGCTCGAACTCACGGACCGCGAGATCATGACCTGAGCCGAAGTCAGACGCTTAACCAACTGAACCACCCAGGTACCCCAAAAGGATGTTAGTTTCACATGTTTGGAGATTATCTTTCTATTAAAAGATCTTTAATTGAGGCTCTATTAAAGATTTCTAGTATGACTGCATTATGATTAGGAAACACACTATATAATTTCAATTCTTTTAAATTGTTGGGATTTTTGTTTTGTTTTGTTTTGTTTTGTTTTGTTTTGTTTTTAATGGTCCAGGAGATGATCTATCTTGGTATACATGAAACAGGCACTTGAAAATAAGGTGTATTCTGTTGTTGGTAGTCTTCTGTAAGCATTGATTAGGTCCAGTAGTTTGATGGTGCTGTTCAGTTTTCTAAATCCTTATTGATTTTCTGTCCTATCAATTGTTGAGGGAATTCTGTCACATGTTGCAGCTCATCTGTTGGTGCAGCTCTGCTGTTTGGTGCATACATTTAGGATTGCTATGTATTCTTGGTGGATTAACCCTTTTGTCATTATATGATGTCCTTCTCTACCTCTAGTAATTTTATTTTGAAGTGTACCTTATCAGATTTTAATATAGGTGCTCCTGCTTTCATTTGATTATCATTTGCAAGATATATAAACTTCCATTTATATATTTTCAACTTGTCTATAGGTTACATTTGAATGGACTTATAGTCTGGTCATGTTTTTGACCTAATCTGCCCATATGTGTATTTCAACGATTTATTTAGGCCATTTACATTTAGTGTAATTATTCATACATCAGGGTTTAAATCTGTGATTTCATTTTTTTTAACTTCTTTTTCCTGCCTCATGTGGGTTACTTAAACATTTTTTAGAATCCTGCTTTGATTTGTCTTTAGTACGTTTGAGTGTATCTCTGTGTACAGCTTTTTTAGTGGTTGTTCCAGGTATTATATATTTATATTATATATATTCCACAACATAGTCTACAAGTCATAATTTTACCAGTTTGATAAATCTTCCTTTCCAGCTTTTCAGGCTTCCTTATTTTAATATAATTGTCTTAAATATTTCCTCTACATATTTTATTTTATTTATTTTTATTTTTATTATTATTTTTTAACATTTATTTACCTTTGAGATAGAGAGAGACAGAGCATGAACGGGGGAGGGTCAGAGAGAGGGAGACACAGAATCTGAAACAGGCTCCAGGCTCTGAGCTGTCAGCACAGAGCCCGACGCGGGGCTTGAACTCACAGACCATGAGATCACAACCTGATCGGACGCAAGTCGGACGCTTAACCGACTGAGCCACCCAGGCGCCCCTTTCCTCTACATATTTTAAAATCATCTCAGATATTATAATTTCATTTGCTTTCTGAACATTTTAAAAATTCAAGAAAAGAAGAAAAAGGCTACTGAATTTGGCTGTATGTTTAACTTGTTTTTCTTCTTTCTTGGTGTTCTAAAATTCCTTCTTTTATTGTTTTCTCTCTATTTAGAGAACTTTGAGCCATTCTGTTAAAACAAGTCTGCTGGCAACAAATTCTCTAAGTTACCCTTCATCTGAAAATGTTTCAATTTTTCTTTAACTGCTGGAAGATATTTATGCTGGACTTAGATTTTGGGTTGGCTGGTGTCTTCATTCAATACTTGAAAATGTGCTACTTCCATATGGTCTCTATGGTTTCTGTTGAGAAATCGGCTATCATTCAAATAGTGTTTTTTCCCATATAGGTGATGTTTCTCTCTTGCTGCTTTTAAGACTTTTTTTTTTTTTGTCTTTAGTTTTCAGAAGTTTGACTATTATGTGTTTTATGGTGGATTATTTTGGGTTTATCTTGTTTGGAGTTCACTCGCTTTCTTAATCTGTAAATTCAGACTTTTTGCCAAATTTGAGAGGAGTGTGGTTATTCTTTCTTGGAGTACTTTTTCAGCCCTGTCCTCTTTGCCCTCTCATTCTGGGACTCCAATGATACAAATGTCAGATATCTTTTTTATATAATTTCACAGGTCTTTAAAGCATTATTTATTTTTCAATCTTTTTTTTTTTTTTTTGGTTTAGTCTATTTTCTCTCTGTTGTTCAGATTTATAAAGGACAAAAAGGAAAAATTATGAACTACATGTTCAATACATGTGATAAATGTCAATGAAACAATATAGTCCCTAATTAGAAAACTTAAATAGCTCAGTATCAACTAAGGAAATTGAATTCATAAAGAAACTACTGTCCACAAAGAAAATTACAGGCCAAGATAGCTTTGCTGGTAAATTCTATTAGACATGTGAAAAAGAAGTAATTCCAAATCTACAAAAACTTTCAGAAGAGGGAAGGGGAACACTTCTAAACTCACTCAATAAGGCCACTTATAGGGGAACCAGGGTCACTCAGTTGGGCATCCAACTTTGGCTCAGGTCATGATTTCAGTTTGTGAGTTAAAGCCCTGTATCAGGCTTTGTGTTGACAGTGCAGAATCTGCTTTGGACTCTGTCTCCCTCTCTCTCTGCCCCTCCCCCACTCATGCTCGCTTGCTTGTGCTCTCTCTCTCAAAAATAAACATTAAAAAAATTAATAAGGCCAATATAGCCATAATAAAAAAAGTCAAACATATCACAGAGAATCAAAGACTAATGAATAAACATGGGTCAAAACTCTTTAAGAGGTTGTGAGATATTTTTACATATATGTATATACATACATATATGCATATACAGTGGACTAATGGACTATTATTAATCATAAAAAAGGACTGAAATCCTGCTATTTGCAATGACAAGGATGGAGCTAGACAGTATTATTATGATAAGTGAAATAAGTCAGAGAAATACAAATACCATATGATTTCACTCATATGTGGTATTTAAGAAACAAAACAAATGAGCAAAGGTGGGGTGGGGGGAGAGGGAAAACAAGAAACAGCCTCTTAATTACAGAGAACAACTTATGGTTACCAGAAGGGTGGGAGGTGGGTGGGGGGATGGATTATAGGTGTTAAAGGAGTGCACTTGTCATGATGAGCACCAGGTGTTGTATGGAAGTGTTGGATCACTATACTATATACCTGAAACTAATATTACACTCTATGTTAACTGGGATTTAAGTAAAAACTTTAAAAAAAATCTTCACTAAATTTTTGGCAAATAGAATTGAATCATTTATAAAAAGGAAAATAATTATGATCATGTAGGGTTTGCCAAGCTTTGTTTAATAGCTGGCAAAATAAAATCAATATTATTCTCCATATTAATGAAAAAAGAAAAAGAAAAACTAGATGATTATGGCTTTTAACAGCAATCCCACACCTAGGTATTTAACGAAGAGAAATGAAAACTCCATTTCACATAAAAACCTACACTTGAAGGTTTATAGCAGCTTTCTTCATAACCATCAAAACTGGAACCATCCAAATGTCCTTTAGGAGGTGAATGGATAAGCAAGCTGTGGTATATCCATATACATTTCAAATACACTATATTACATGAAAGAAGCCAGGCTCAAAAGATTACAGACCATATGATTCCATTTATATGATGTTATGTAAAAGGTAAATCAATAACGATGGAGAACATGACTGCCAGAGGTTAAGGGTGGGGGAGGTTTAACTAGAAAGGGGCAAAAGAAGGGAATTTTGAGGAGGACGACAGAACTGTTCTGTATCTTGAGGTGTTAGGTACACAATTCTGGATTGTCAAAATATGTTAAGTGTACGCCCAAAGAGTGAGTTTTACTGTTTGTAAATTAAAAGACTCATTTTCAAAAGTACTATTTGTAAAATAATACAGATGAAAGAGGAGATCAGGAGCTCTAGAAAAATGTGTTACTCAACTACTGTAATTACTCAAAATATAGCTCTGTCATGATAAAGATGTCAAGGTTGAGGACACATGTGAAAAGTTACATAAAAGTAGTTCATGAAATGTGAACACAAACCAAGCAGTATTTCTAGTATTTCTAAACATTAAATATAACACTTACGTGATTCTGAATTCACGTATAGCTAAAAGTTAATAAACTGATTGTCATTAAGTTTGCATTTACTTACTCCCCCTCATAATTCATGTGAATGGTGGCCAAAACACATTCTCCCTGGTTATTGTGAAAATGGAAACGTGCCTTATATTAGGGGATGCCTTATATGCCTTATACATATAACATGCAATTTCTTCAGAGAATGTGTAGATTGGTGAAAGATTTTAGAAGATGATATATGCACATAGCCATTAATTATGGCAGCTCTCTTAACAGATTACATTCTAGTCAATTTGGACATTTTAAAAAATACACAGATTTCCAGAACTCACCTCTCGAGATTTTATTTTAGTTGGCCTGGAATCCATGAATCTCAATTTTTAAAATGGCTCTTGATTTAAGAACCACCAAAAGAAAGTTCAGACTGGCAGACAGTGTTTTCATTTAGTTTGATATACAAAGACTTCTACACTATTCCTCATTGTAATAGCTCCCAAACTGGACACCCATATGGTCCATCAATAAGTAAATGAATAAAAAATGATATATCAAATACAATGGAATACTACTCAGCAATACAAAGGAGTGAATTACTGATTCAAGTAAAATATGAATATCATAGTCAAAAAGAATAATTTTTATTTTATTCACTTTCAAACCATAGTACAGACATTATGTGCTAGACAGTATGTTATGTTCTGAAAAAGGTCAAACCCCCCAAAAATTAAGAGTACAAAATGTGTGATTCCCTTATATATAATTCTACAAAATGTGTAGAATTACACAGAAATTATACAGAAATAGTAAGCAGATTGGTAATTGGGACAAGGGGGACGGGTAAGGAGAGAGAGATGACAAATGGACATGGGGAAACTTGTGAGTGTGAAGGACACGTTCCTTTCTCTAATTGTGTGGCTTCACAGATTATACACGTCAAAACTTATCAAACTGTACACTTACATGTGTATTTACTATACATCAATTATATCTCAATAAAATGTTGTTGTTTTGTTTTTAATATCCTGATTTTAAGAACCACCAAATTAAACTCCACTCAGTTGTTGGTTTGATTTTTGGGCCCAGCATTGGTCATACACACTGTGATTATCATGGTCAGCCTCAAGAGTGACAGTTATAAACAGAGAAAAACACAAACTAAGACAGCAATAACAGCATCATGAAAGACAGAATATGTGGAAGTATCCCAAAAAGGAAAAGAACTTGTGAAATATCTTAAAAATTGAAAACATTTGCCCCATATAATGCAGGATTTAGGCTACCCTCCATCATAAGAGCACAATTTACTGCATCTTGTTCACGCTGCTGAATAACTATCACCCATGGTAGATGTCTGATTATAAGAGTTCTAGTAAAACTTCCACGGAGGATGGAGATAAGCTGTTCATTTACTTCAAGCAGTTTATTTGAATTTTTATGTTTTATGTAGGAGACATTACAATTAGAAAATAGAGTAACTTATGAAAGAGGATGGTTGAATGCTAAGTTTTCTAATCATTTGTGGTAGGAACTTTGAAACAGTCCCCATATTTGCTTCAGGGAGCCAGAGGGGTAAAATGACCATGAGATCAAAGTGACCTGAGCTGAAGTCGGACGCTTAACCAACTGAGCCACCCAGGCGCCCGTAATTTTTTTTTAAATGTTTTATTTATTTTTGAGAGAAAGAGCACAAGTCGGGGAGGGACAGAGAGAGAGGGGAACAGAAGATCTGAAGCAGGCTCTGCACTAAAAGCAACAAGCCTGATGTGGGGTTCAAACTCACCAACTGCAAGATCATGACTTGAGCCAAAGACAGACACTCAACCAACTGAGCCACCCAAGAGCCCCTTATCTTGGAATTTTTAAAAGCAGAATCACCCTTGATCCAAACAAACTCTCTATATCAGGCCACGTTTGTGCTGGTTAATCTTCCCTCCTGGCAACTGTGGAAAGTTACACACTTAACTCATAAAACAGGATGAAAAGAAACTCATACGATGTTACTCTCCCTTTCTCCACACTTATCATAACAGACTTCTCTTATGTACTTAATAAATTTATGTCCTAGGTACCATCACATTTAAAACTAAAAGGGAAGCAAGAGAGTATTTTATTTCATTTCATCTTATTGATGACATGAAGATCAAGAGATTTGAACAGTCAGTTAACATTCACCCTGGGTTAGATGAGAACTAGGAGGGATTAGGTCTAAAATTAAAGGCTGATGTAGCCCTAAACCTATAGCATTTCTAAGCTTTAAGAAGTTACAGCCTTTTAAAAATAGGCTGGGGTGATAGAAGGAACATAATCCTCAAAAAATGTCATTCTCTTGGATGTCTAAGTAACCAGTTTTATTCGGCAACATTGGACAAACTGCTATAGCATTATTACTGCCACTTGCTTCATATAAATCTATATTAATTATGAGGTTTTAAAAACCTATGAAATATTATCTTATAATTTTTAAATTTTGTTTTTAAATATGTATTTTTCAGAGAGAGAGAGAGAAAGAGCATGAGTAGGGGAGCAGCAGAGAGAGAGGGAGACACAGAATCCTAAGCAGCTTCCAGGTTCTAAGTCAGCACAGAGCCCGACACGGGTTTCCAAACTCACGAACTGTGAGATCAAAGTGACCTGAGCTGAAGTGGGACGCTTAACCGACTAGCCCACCCAGGTGGAATTTTTTGGTAATGTTTTATTTATTTTTGAGAGAAAGAGTACGAGTGGGGGAGGGACAGAGAGAGAGGGGGACAGAAGATCTGAAGCAGGCTCTGTGCTGAGAGCAACAAGCCTGATGTGGGGCTCCAAGACACGAACTGCGAGATCATGACCTGAGCCGCAGTCAGACGCTCAACCAACTGAGCTATCCGGGTGCCTCTTACTTTGGAATACTTAAAAATACAGTCACCCTTGATCCAAATAAACTCCCTATATTGGAAACCGAGAGCCTCCTACTCCAATAATGCAGACCATCTATCTTTGTAGGCTCGATGTGGGCCACACTCCTTGTCTGACAAATTTAACTTGCAACTAAAACTGAAGCATCAAATTTGCAGTGTAAATCAAAACAGACTGTTTAAAGTGAGAAAAATATTCCTTATACCAAAATTTCATGACTATATATCTAAACAGAGTACTTTACCCCTCACCACCCTTGACACAAAATGAACAACTGTCCTACAAGCAAGCAGATGACATCTCGAAGCTGCTAATATATCACGATGGCAGTGTCTCAGGAATTAAATTATTTTGTTAGCCATATCCTGTTGGTCCTGCCGTTATTGATGGCTAATGTGACATGATACTGAGGAGGAAAAGCCTCCTGGCTACCAGCTAACTGCATGCAAGTTCACCGAAGGACTCGCCTCCTGGCTTTCAGTTATTTGCAGCCAGGGCAAAGAGCTAAGATCAAGAATCTTTACTGCGTTCTGCCCATATTTTCTGCTCTTAAACTTATTCAAACTCCCAATCCCAGGAGTTGCATTAGCCTAGAGATAGATACCTACAAGAACAGAATACAGCTTACTCTTCTTTTCTTGTTTTGAATTTTAAGTTGTCTGAGATGAATAATTTAGGTGCAATTTTACTTTTTCTAGATTAACATATTTCATCATTTTGATTTTAAGTCACCTTGTTCAATCCCTTACCCATTTAAAATATCTTTTTAATCTTACTTTTGTTGTCACTTCATTGCTCTAATTCCTGAATTCTGAATTCTACCTAGTCTATTCTTGATGATTTTAATATTTATCTTACTCCTTCTTATCATTTTCTTTTAAAAACTAATTTTGTCCTTTTTTATCCTTTTGCCTTTTTCTTATTTCCTGTATGTAGCAAATACTTTCTTAATTATTTTTCTCAATATTATCTTTAATACATTTCTCTTCCTCACAATTTTAATATTTAAACTTTATATTCTTCTTCATCAGTAAACTTATCAGTCTGTTTTCCGATTTTTCATTCGTATCGCAAACAGAAAAGAGTTAAGCCACCCTGGGTTACAGAGGCAGGCAGGACCCCAGCTCCGGGGCAGCATCTCCAGAGAGACCACCGCAAACAGGGTGTTTGCAGGCAGCACATGCTGCACCTTCCTTTAATATTCTCCCAACTCTAAGTGAGGTCTTCCAAAATTTTCAATGGAGACAAGTAGAGTAAACCTTACATGCACAATTCTTTTAAACTATTAAAATACCTAAATCCATTTTGATTCAGCATACCCCCTTCAGATTCTTTTTTTTTAAGCTTATTTATTTTGAAAAGGAGAGAGAGCCTGAGCAGGAAAGGGGCAGAGAGAGAGGGAGAAAATCCCAAGCACGTTCTGTGCTCTCAGCTCATGGTTCGTGAGATCATAACCTGAGCAGAAACCAAGAGTTGGACACTTAATCAACTGGCCCACCCAGGCACCCAAGATGCCTCGGCCTCTTAAAATACGCTATTCCTTCTTCTCAGACTCTTATAAATAACATTTAAAGTTCTGAGAACAATTGAGCTATTTGTAAAAATGATAATGACAATAATCTATTGATAACTAAGCTAAACAGGGAAAGGTATACTATTTAATTGTTAAATAATTTTATTTCCCTAAATTTGGTTTCAAAGAGCATGTGTTTAAAAAAAAAAAAAAAGTTTTTTTTAAAAAAGACCAGTTTAATTCAGCCTGGAACATAATAGAAACATGTCAATAAACAAGAATTTAGTAGCATGCCATTTCAAGTTGGCTTTTAGATCTAATCTACAACTTTTAAAAAAAAAAAATTTTTTTTAGCATTTATTTATTATTGAGACACAGAGAGAGACAGAGCATGAGCATGGGAGGGACAGAGAGAGGGGGAGACACAGAATCTGCAGCAGGCTCCAGGCTCTGAGCTGTCAGCACAGAGCCCAACACGGGGCTCGAATTAACTCATGAACTGTGAGATCATGACCTGAGCTGAAGTCTGACACTTAACCAACTGAGCCACCCAGGTACCACTTTAAAAAAATAATAATGTTTATTTTTGAGAGAGAGAGAGATAGCATGAGTGGGGAGGGGCAGAGAGAAAGGGAGACACAGAATCTGCAGGAGGCTCCAGGCTCTGAGCTGTCAGGCCAGAGCCCAATGCGGGGCTCGAACTCACAACCTGTGAGATCATGACCTGAGCCGAAGTCAGACGCTCAACCAACTGAGCCACCCAGGCGCCCCTAATCTATAACTATTTTTATACAACTAATCCTTGAATTACTGAAGGAAAACCAAGAGAGACAACAGAGTAGGTGAGCACAGAAGCAGGGTGGATGGACAAGATATCCCTGCTTCTGGTTCTAAACAAGGAAGAAAAAAAAAATCATCACAAAATAAAGAGGAAACAAAAGCTGTAATCTAGGAAAAACAGAAATTTTTAGCAACTTATTTTCCTAAAGACATGAAGAGAAGTGTTTAATTCTAATTGGCCTACTGATGAAAATTTGGTTTGTATCCCATTTTATTTGGTTGCATTTACATTTAACCATAAATTCTGTTAGGGCGGTATCTAGCAAGTACAGTGTGGATACACTGCTGAAACATAAAATACACATATAACAACAGAGTAACAGTAACATACCTTAAGTGGTTCTGCTAGGTCTGATAGCTGGTTAATTTTCTGTTTAATCGCATCATACTTGTTTTCTGCTTCTATTTTCAGATTTTTAAGATGTTCCATATTTTCTTTTTGTTGTTCCATATTTTTCTCAACCATTTTCATTTTGATTTTATTTTCTTGAGCTTCATCTTCCTGGTCACATTTAGAGAACGTAAGGAGTTAATTAAAATACTTAAGTATGAAACAGAAAAACAGTGCAAATGATTCTGAGAGAAGAGAAACTACAGGCTCCAGGCGATCCAGTGAAAGACAAATACAAAGAGCACTAGCAAATTTTCATACCCTTGGTGGTAAATCAGAAAGTGGAAAATGATTCAACAGTAAGAAAGACTACATATGGGAGACAAGTGAAACTATACTGTGCTTGAGGTCATAATCATAAGTAAGATTTATTTTATCTAGTTACTTTTTCTTTCAAAACGCAGTGTGCATACATATTTATCATGTGCTAGACAATATGTTAGATACTGAGTAAACAAAAATAAGACATAGCCCATACCTTTAAGAAACCTAAGGAATTAAAGCAGAAAAATAAAAAATGGAGAATAAGATCACTAATAAAAAACGAAGACAAATAACTCATTAGCTTAAAGCTCCATCAGTGCCAGGACTTTATCTGTCTGGTTCACTGTTATATCCCCCAGCACTTAATATGGTGCCTGGTGCAGAGTGGACATTCAATAAACATTTATTCATTTTAACAAGACGGTAATCTATCTACTGCACTGCTTACTGTAACTTAGAGAAGCTAAGCTGAATGTAATAAACAGTTGTCTGAAATATAACAGACTAACAAATGTGTGATAAAATGAGAACCAATTTCTTAGGGGAAAAAAACCTCAACAATGAAGAGACCAACTGCAACTGACTAAAAGATATCCATTAATATTAATACTGATTAACTCTGAACAAAACTATGCTAGGCAGTCTGGTTTGAAAGGCCACTGTTTAGAAGCATGCTGTTCAAGTTTTGATAGCTTTATTACATGTAGTAGAAGACAAAACCAATTATCATGCATGCAAGTTGCACATACAAAACATTAAGGAACTTGAATGCTACAAGCCAGGTAGTGTTGACCTTATTTGGAAATAAAGATAGCAATTATAAAAGGTAGCATAATATAAAGGATTTTAAAAAAAGCTTAGAGTTGGGGCGCCTGGGTGGCGCAGTTGGTTAAGCGTCCGACTTCAGCCAGGTCACGATCTCGCGGTCTGTGAGTTCGAGCCCCGCGTCAGGCTCTGGGCTGATGGCTCGGAGCCTGGAGCCTGTTTCCAATTCTGTGTGTCTCCCTCTCTCTCTGCCCCTTCCCCGTTCATGCTCTGTCTCTCTCTGTCCCAAAAATAAATAAAAACCGTTGAAAAAAAATAAATAAATAAATAAAATAAAAAAAGCTTAGAGTAGATGTTATTAACCTAAATGACAGCTTTGTATTTCATTTTATTTTTAATTTTTTTAACATTTTTTATTTATTTTTGAGAGAGAGACAGAGAGAGAGAGAGAGAGAGAGAGAGAGAGAGAGACAGTGTGAGTGGGGAGGGGCAGAGACAGAGGGAGACATGGAATATGAAGCAGGCTCCAAGCTCTGAGCTGTCAGCACAGAGCCCAATGTGGGGCTCGAACCCACGAACCGCGAGATCATGACCTGAGCCGAAGTCGGACGCTTAACCAACGGAGCCACCCAGGCGCCCCTGACAGTTTTGTATTTTAACATTACATGTAAATCAAGGAAAAGAATCTTACCAACGTTGCGATATCTACAGACTGGTGTTCTTCTATATTCTCAAGCTCCCGAATTTCAGAAATACTTTCTGTTATTTTTACCTGAAAGAAAAGTATTTCGATTTTAGTAACATAAAATAAATGAAACAGGCATCTGGCTGGCTCAGTTGGTAGAGCACACGACTCCAGATCACAGGGCTGTGAGTTCGAGCCCCCACATTGGGTGTAGACAAAGGAAGGAAGGAAGGAAGGAAGGAAGGAAGGAAGGAAGGAAGGAAGGAAGGAAGGGCCCCCCAGAAAGGATGTATTAATCCACAAAGTCCTTACTCTGCTTTTGTTACAGAGGACTTTGTGGCAAATGACAGAGACACATTAGTATTGAATGAACAAAAGGAAGTTGCGTATAAAGTCTGTCACGATCATCCTTATTGCTAATCCAGTCCCATGAAAAAAGGATGTAAACACTCCTCCTTAGCGTTAAAATGATGACAGTGTTGACCCTATTGAGAAAACCCTTTTCTGAAAGGTGGAGGTTATGGCAAGATTACTTCAATACGCTGCTTCACAAAGTACAATCCAAGCATGCCCTGGTGCTTCTGAGATTCTTTCAAGGGGTCATGAGGTCAAAACTATTTTCACAAAAACACTACATTATTCACCCTTTTTACTATCACTTTCTCACGAGTGTGCAAAAGGTTTACAACTATATGATGGGTAATTACTGCAAGAGACTGACTGCAGAAGCTGATGTGATGATTCAGTTGAGTTTTATCAAGCCAGATATCAGAGGTTTACAAAAATATAAAAATGTCAAGTTTCTCACTATTTTTGGTTTTGGAAAAATATAGCTATTCTCCATCAAAACATTATTTTTGTGAACACATAGTTTTTTTTTTTTTTTAAAGTTTATTTATTTATTTTGGAAGAGAGTGAGAATGCACAGGAGGAGCAGAAAGGGTGGGGGGGGGGGGGTGGACAGAGAATCCCTAGCAGTGCTGACAGCTGTCAGCACAGAGCCCAACGTAGGCTCAAACTCACGAACCATGAGATCACAACCTGAGCCAAAATCAAGAGCTGGACGCTTGACCAACTGAGCCACTGAGGCACCCCATAATGAGTTTTGGTTTTTTTTGTGTGTGTGTGAACCGATAAATATTCTTAAAGTTTGTTTTAATTTTTAATAATTAGGTAAAACCCATATAAATGAAAGCTTTTTTAGGGCTGTAAAGGGGCTTGAGGCCAAAAAGTTTGTGAACTGCTCCTCTAACTAAATAAATGGTAGGCTCTTAAAAATAACTTGGAAGTCATTTAAAAAAAAGGGGGGGGGGTGTCTGGGTGGCTCAGTTTGTTGAGCGTCTGACTTTGGCTCAGGTCATGATCTCATGGCTCATGAGTTCAAGCCCCACATCAGGCTCTGTGCTGACAGTTCAGAGCCTGGAGCTGCTTTGGATTCTGTGTCCCTCTCTCTCTCTGCCCCACCCTTGCTCATGCTCTGTCTCTGTCTCTCTCTCTCAAGAATAAGTAAAACATTAAAAAAAACCCCAAAACTTGGAAGTAAGTTGAGCAAAACAAAAGGAAATTTTTTTCCTTACCTTTAACTCTCTATAATGTATTTGGCGCCTTCTAAGAAATTCTTCATTGCGTTTAATGTCCTTTTCAAGGGTAGACAAATGTTGCTGAAGATTTAGTATCTGAGCCTTCTTATTTTCAACTTCATTCTCCAAGTCACTAGACACAAACAAGAGGATAAAAAAAACACCTCACATCTGTTTCTGAATATTACAAATACTTTAGATCTTTACAAAGGAGAGCTTATTTGTGATAGTTTATTTGCAAAACTCTATCCAGTTAAACCAGTTCTATATTCCTACCAAGTTATTAATAACATGAAAATACAGAGATTTCAAAAGACATCTAAACTAGTCATATTTCTCTTACTTCATTAAGAAATATTTTTGACATGATTTGTGTGGCACACATCATGCACAGTGACAGGCAGAAGTGGAAACAGAATTTTGACGTGAAGGAATCAAACTAAAAGGAAAGAAAAATCAGGAAATAAGCTGTAACGTTAAAATGTGAACAGGACACTTTACATCCACAGAACTATGGAAACAGAGGAGTGAGTCTGGGAGACAACTGAACTGTGTTCTCTAAAGCTTTCCTCAGTTGGACCAACTAGGAGAGAAGACGGAAGTACAGACACAGAAGCACAGAGCAGTGAAACATAAACCCAACAGCTCAACCTTTACTGCTGGTAGATGAATGCTCTGAATGTGTGGGAGTGAGAGGGATGGAGAGAAGACAATGAAAAGGGATGGAGGGAAAAGCAAGTAGAGGCCAAAGCTATAAAGCGTCTTAAAGCGTCTCCGTGACAGCGGTCACTGTCTTCAGAAGTCACCTCTTCCTGCCTCACTGACCCAAGCACCTATCTCCCAAAATCGTGTGCCTGGTGGGAGAGAACCACCTTTGCAGTTAAAAACTGGTCTCGAATTGGTAAGATGCAGATGTTTCCCACATTTTAGCATCTCCGAAATCACCTTCCATTCCATGGTTGAAATAACAGCACTTTTTCTTTTTTAATAACAGAGCAGCTTAAATTTGATGAAATGTTCTGGGGCGCCTGGGTGGCTCAGTTGGTTAAGCGTCCGACTTCGGCTCAGGTCACGATCTCGCAGTCCGTGGGTTCGAGCCCCACGTCGGGCTCTGTGCTGACAGCTCAGAGCCTGGAGCCTGTTTCAGATTCTGTGTCTCCCTCTCTCTGACCCTCCCCTGTTCATGCTCTGTCTCTCCCTGTCTCAAAAATAAATAAACGTTAAAAAAAAAAAAATTTGATGAAATATTCTAACTGCACTACCTTGCCAGAATCCTCAAAATTAGAAAACGACTCAATAAATGTTAGCCGAATGAATGATGAAAATGAAGAAAGAAGGAAAATAATGATGGTATTCCTGGTAAAAATGGGGCCAGATATAAAAACTTAAGATGGTTCCTCAAGATTAGTAAGAAATACTTGTTTTATCATATGTAAATCTAGACCTTTATTAACAGTAACTTTGCTAAAAAACCAAAATATTTACCAAGTAAACAAACTCTGAAACCTAGAGTCTAAAACAAAAATAAAAACCGATGAAATAAGCACAGAAATAAGCACCGATGAAATAACAATAATATTGTTATTAAACAATTTCCTGCATATTTAGAATAAACTTAAGCAATCAACATAATTTATATGAACAAATCGGCTAAATTATACAACTTTTTTTTGCAGGGGAGGGCGAATTCTGTTACATACTTTCATACAGTGTTCCTCCTTAGTTTTTAATTAATTTTTCCACGGAACGAAAAACCTGTGCTACTAAATGAAATGTGCGAGCACGTGCACGTGGTTTGTGTGGGATACACACACGCCCCGGAACCGCCAAAGTAGTACACTCCTCGGTCTGCAGCCCTCACTCTGCTGTGTTTGTCTCCATAGCACTTGGCCTAGTTACAGTCTTCATCTAGTCTATCTCCCCCTTCCTAATATTAAGCTCCAGGATGGGGAATTTCTTGTTCTTTATTTTGTGCCATGTCTTGTGCCTCGATCAGGGCCTGGCACAGTAAGTATACATGCGATATCTGTTTTAAAGAACAAAGGAAAGAATAAATTTGAAAAATAAACTTTGGAAAATTATATTTAAGCTGTGAAAATACTTTGAAAATTCAAAAACCTACAGGTACATTTTTTTTTAATGATCTTGTATGTAAGCAGTTACTGCAATGGAATTATTCTGAGAGTTAACTTACACATTTCTTTTGCTCCTTGCTTTGTACTTTCATCATAGAAAACCACACAGGGGTAATCAAACCAAGTCAGTACCTGTACTTAAAACTTAAAACCCTTTCCCTGTTAAGAAGCCACTCTGTTCATTATGAAACTGTGAAATAAATTATAATCTCTTCACTTAAATTCCAGAGCCATTTTTCATCAACAGGAATCTGTCAGTGATGAGCTGACGAGGGTATAGAGAAGCACCCTTCATGTATTCCTAGTATGATGGGAAACTGGAGAATTTTTCTGGAATCATCTAGCAATCACTATTAAATGGTCAACTTACATAAAAATAAAATGAAAGTGTTGAATTATCTATTTTAATAACTATTAGAGCTCACTTAATATTGTACATATTAAAAATATTAGTATTGCTTAATATTATTAAATATTTAAAATCAAAGCATTACTTGTATAGTAATACATCCATTACAGTCATTTGGCAACAGCTATTAAATAACTTAAAAATTCACATATCTTTTTACTTAGCTATTAAGAATTTAAGCTATACACTTTCAAAACTATGCCAAGATCCATGTATGTGTGTTCTCACTGCAGCACTGTTATAAGAGAAAATGGCAAATAACTCTCATGTTCATCAACGGGGAACCGGTTAACTACTGGGGAACTACCAAGAGGTAGTTCTAAATGTGCTGACATGGAAAGACTGCCCAGATTTAACACTGAGTAGAAAAAAAGCAAGATACAGAAACCATATGCATACTTACACACAGCTCACACTTAAGTGGAAGAAGCCAGACACAAGAAGTTGCACAGTGTATGTTTCCATTTATATGAAACATCCAGAACAGACTAATTCATAAAGACAAACCCAAAAGTGGATTAGTGGTTGCCAGGGGGTTTGGGATTGTCTCATGGGTATGGGTTTTCCTTCTGGTGTAAAGAAAACGTTCAGGAATTAGCTTACACTGATGGTTGCACAACCTTATGAATATAATAAAAATCTCTAAACTGTATGCTTTAAAATACAGTGAATTTTATAGTATGTGAATTCTGTCTAATTTAAGTCACCGTACAAGGATTCAAACTATTTTGGGAACACATATAAGAAAACACGTGTAAGAAACTGCTAAACTGTTACCTTACTTTTGAAGGAGAGAGGAGATGGTCTCACTTTGTATACTTTTCTGCACTGTTTGGACTACCTCACCATATGCACAGATTCCTTCCTTTCTTTTTCTTTCTTTCTTTCTTTCTTTCTTTCTTTCTTTCTTTCTTTCTTTCTTTCTATCTTTCTTTCTTGGACTACCTCACCATATGCACAGATTCCTTCCTTTCTTTTTCTTTCTTTCTTCCTTCCTTTCTTTCTTTCTTTCTTTCTATCTTTCTTTCTTGGACTACCTCACCATATGCACAGATTCCTTCCTTTCTTTTTCTTCCTTTCTTTCTTTCTTTCTATCTTTCTTTCTTGGACTACCTCACCATATGCACAGATTCCTTCCTTTCTTTTTCTTTCTTTCTTTCTTCCTTTCTTTCTTTCTATCTTTCTTTCTTGGACTACCTCACCATATGCACAGATTCCTTCCTTTCTTTTTCTTTCTTTCTTTCTTTCTTCCTTTCTTTCTTTCTTTCTTTCTTTCTTTCTTTCTTTCTTTCTTTCTATCTTTCTTTCTTGGACTACCTCACCATATGCACAGATTCCTTCCTTTCTTTTTCTTTCTTTCTTTCTTTCTTTCTTTCTTTCTTTCTTTCTTTCTTGGACTATCTCACCATATGCACAGATTCCTTCCTTCCTTCCTTCCTTCCTTCCTTCCTTCCTTCCTTCCTATCTATCTATCTATCTATCTATCTATTTTTGAGAGAGAGAGAGAGCGAGCAAGCGAGCATACATGTGAGCAGAGGGCGGGGGTGGGCAGGGGAGGGAAAGAGAGAGAAAGAGAATCCTAAGCAGACTCCATGCTGAGCGTGGGGTTCAATCCCAGGACGCTGGGATCATGACCTGAGTCGAAATCAAGAGTCAGACGCTCAAATGACTGCGCCACCCAGGTGCCCCTCTTCTAATTATTTTTTAAAATATCAATAAGGACTATGGAGAAACAGGATCATGAGCTACTTTTGTTTCCCAATTTATACTTTTCTATATTTAAAAAACACTAATGAATTTTTTTAAACTTGCAAATATACTGGTTTGGGTCAAAACAGATGACACAAAAGTCATCTAAATATCATTAGAACTTGGTATATTCTGTCTTTTTTTTTTTTTTTTAAGCTTGGCTTTTTTAAGCTATTAGCTGTTCTTTCTCTTTTTGTAAATTGAGGTGTAGTTTACATGCAATATTACATTAGTTTCAGGCGTACTACAAAGTGATTTAATATTTATATACATTATAAAGTGACCTCCACAAAATCTAGCAGCCATCTGTTACCGAAGTTAACATATTAATATTAATATACTATACCTCTCTATGACTTACTTACTTTCCCACTAGAAGTCTGTACCTTTTAATCCCTTTCCTCTATTTCACCCAACCCCTCATCCCTCTGCAGACACTGTTCAACCACCAGATTGTTCTCCATATCTATGCATCAGTTTGTTTTCTTTTGTTTGCTTGTTTGTTTTGTTTTTAAGATTCCACATGTAAGTGAAATCATACAGTATTTGTCTTTCTCTGTATGATTTATTTAAATGAACATCATACGCAGAACTTGGCATATTTACAATCAATAGTTTATTGATTCCCATATTATTTAATAGGGGAAACGATTTTTGAAAACCCAGTTCACCTGACTTTTAAAACAAATGATGTGTCCACTACACATTAGTACAAATACCATTAGCTAAAAATTGAAGCCAAATATCAACTCGAAACCTTTATTACTAAAATATCAGAATACACAAAAGCAAAAAAAATAAAATAAAATAAATAGACTGTTGGAATCAGAGATCCCAATTTGCTGCTGAGGCATACTTACAATCTTTTCCAAAAATGTCATCCTTTTTTTTTTTTTCTTTAACACTTGGGACATAAATACATGAGGCAATTTTTATTGAAAGAAAAGTGTGAGCCATACAGAGTAACATCACTACGGTATTTTTATATATTTTACACTCGTGTCTGTTGAATACCATATAATTTAGTCTTACCCAGTTAAGAATCAGGAAGGCTTGATTTAAATGTCATGGCACAATGGACAAAAACTTACCACTTTACAGGTCACGTTTATACTGGCACATTCCCACATCTATCCCGTCAGAAAGACTTGGTGTCAATACAAAATGTGCGTTCAGTGCCATGACACCAAGTTGCTGGTCATTCAACTTTTCTCTGTTGCTAAGAAAGAAGTTTTACCAAATGTTCTGGTATCTATTATAGCTATTTTTCTTTATGCTGCTCTCATGACATAAAAATGACTAATATTATTTGAAAACAAGACCTATTTTGACGAAACTCTCATTTCCCCTACATATATAAATTACTTAGAATACTTTCACTTTTACTCAATTTTCTTAGATATTTATTTTACTTAAGTTTTTAGTTCTTCTACTGAAGGTTTTCCAGGTCACTAATTCAGTTCCAAAACCCATCAATTCATCAACTGAATTAGTTTGGAAAATCATGGCTTTTTGGTACCAAAAATCCTTTCTGCATGCTCGTGCATCTCATTGAATACACTTACTAGCTTGTCATTCAACTTCTCACTTAGTCTCTTCTGGAAGCTCTGTTTTCCTAGATGTATGTTCTAATTCTGCCGACTGATCCTTTTAGAACAGTGCAACTCAAAATACAGTAAGAGATGTTAACAGGGAACTTGAGCCAGAATGTAAACCAGCACACCTATACGCTCACTGAGCAGAGTCAGAGCTGAACGCCAGAACAGTGGTGTAGCTGACGGACACTCTGGGTTCAGCTCTCATCTCCATGCAGACAGGCAGTAAACGATGTGCAGACCAGCTGGTCAAGGGAACACACTTGTGTTCTCCGTCCAAAATACTGTTGTCAAAGTGATGATGGGACACAACCATCAACCCAGAATTCTACATCCAGCTAAATGATCTTCGAAGCCCGAAAATATTCACAATCCTTCCCTGAAATAACTGTTGCTAGAGTAATATGAAAGGAAGCACACTGCAGGGCGCAGACAGAATACCACAGGGAGCAGTCAGAATACCACAGTAAAGCTTGCACTGACACTAACCTTATCTCAGAATCCACATCTTTGCTTAGGAATTTAGGTCTTGTATTTTCAGATGAATAGTAACGTCCTGCAAAGACCTGATCGCCATCAGCAGTAAACGCTTCTCTACAATTCTTGGGTGGCTTTTGAGACTGCATTACTGCACGAGCTACAGAATTACTCTAAAAAAATAGAGGGATAAATACATTTTTCAAATTATGCCATAGCCTTTCTGATGCACAATTTCAAAATGCTACCTATCATTATAAGATTCAAGTATTTTTATTTAAACATAAATAAAATCATTCCAGAAAGTTAAAAAAAAGAATTTCGAAAACAACTCAAGATTCAAAGAATTAAAACTACTGAGAGTCTTTAGAACACCATAGTAGGGGTGCCTGGGTGACTCAGTCAGTTGGGAGACCAACTTCAGTTTAGGCCATGATCTCACAGTTTGTGAGTTTGAACCCCACATCAGGCTTTGTGCTGCTGACAGGGTGGAACCTGCTTCAGATTCCGTCTCCCTCTCTCTCTGCCCCTCCCCTGCTCAAACGTGCCTGCTCTATCTCTCAAAAATAAACAAACATTAAAAAAAAAAAAGAGGGGCGCCTGGGTGGCTCAGTCGGTTCAGCGTCCGACTTCGGCTCAGGTCATGATCTCGCGGTTCGTGACTTCAAGCCCCGCATCAGGCTCTGTGCTGATGGCTCAGAGCCTGGAGCCTGTTTCATATTCTGTGTCTCCCTCTCTCTCTGACCCTCCCCTGTTCACGCTCTGTCTCTCTGTCTCAAAAATAAATAAATGTTAAAAAAAAATTAAAAAAAAAAAAAAAAAAAGAACACCATAGTGCATTGTAAACAATGCTTTATGACAAACTAAGTTCTAATCCGTTTAAAATTAAAAATTATTTTATGTACATTTTCATGTGGGAATATTCATTTTAGATCAGTTCATACAAATCTTTTTCTTTTCTAAATGACATTTACAGCCTGGAAAGATGTGAGTGAACAGCAAATTACAGTAAAAGATTGGTATACTGAATTACGTGGGGAAGCTTAGAAATATTTAAGCCCTAGAGAGAAGTAAAAAAGGGATTAGACTTAATGGAGGCCTAGCCAACCTCTAGTGACAGACAAGAGGACTTCATTATTTTCTTTCAAGTATCCTTTTCTTTTTTTTTTTTTTAAGTTTATTTATTTATTTTAAGAGAGACAGAAACAGCATGAGTGGGGGAGGGGCAGAGAAAGAGGGAGAGAGAGAGAGAATCCTAAGCAGGCTCCTCACTGCCAGCCCGAGCCTGCCACGTGGGGCTTAAAATCATGAAACTATGAGATCATGGCTTGAGTGGAAACCAAGAGAGGGATGCTTACCTGACTAAGCCACCCAGGCGCCCCTTAAGTATCCTCCTAAAATATGAGGGAGCCAAGCCCACAAATAATTACAATATTACTTTGCAACATATATACTATATATACATTTAAATTACTGACACCATTACTTCTCAATTTCCAATAATGAGAAAAACAAACTCTACTATGCTTATTTTGGTTAGATCTCTGTTTTGAATTTCCTTGTTCCTTCTCAGCAAATTTATGTCAATAGATGAAACACAATTTGGTGATTTAATCCAACAAGTACATAAAAATACATACATAAATGAAAAATATT
Organism: Neofelis nebulosa; assembly: GCF_028018385.1. Classification (NCBI taxonomy): domain Eukaryota; kingdom Metazoa; phylum Chordata; class Mammalia; order Carnivora; family Felidae; genus Neofelis; species Neofelis nebulosa. The sequence continues at coordinate 13,661,131 of NC_080790.1, forward strand.
GACTTATTTTACGATACTTTCAAAATTTTAAGAAAAAGAACTCATGAAATATCAAATAGACTATTTGTTTAAAAAATAGAATAATAACATACTTATCTGTAAAGGTAAATAAAAAACAGATCTGGCAACCAAATCGAGAAAGAAAGAAACAAAAACAAAATTATAGCATCATTCACCAAAATAATATGTATTTGTGAAATGATTTACTGAGGAATAGCCAAAAGTTAAAAAAGTTCTCAGGCAGAAAATGCACAAACCACCCAGTTCTATGTTATTCTATAGTGTTCTATGAGGTAAAAGCACATGGTAAAACATATTAATAACTCCAGAATACAGAAGGGGAACAGGAATTTATATAACCAATTTCAATTCTGGAAACTGAAAAATAATACAAAATACAGCAAACATCTTATCTTACTTTGATCAGAAGCACCGTCTCTATGCTTCTCATGTCAATCAGGCTGTTTGCAACAACTGCATTATCTATTTCTAAAGCAGTCAAGACTGTTGGAAAGTCTGGATGATAAGCAGCTCTAGAACACAAAAGTATAGAAATATCAACTTATCAAACTTTACTTTTATACATATATATATTTTTGAGAGATGAGAGAGAGTGAGCGCATGAGTGTACGCGTGGGGGACGGGCAGAGGGAGAGGCAGAGAGAGAATCCTAAGCAGGCTCCATGCCCAGCACACAGCCCGATGATGCAGGGCTCCATCCCGGGACGCTGGGATCATGACTTGAGATGTAATCAAGAATTGGACTCTGAATGGACTGAGCTACCCAGGCGCCCCTTATATATATGCCTTTTTAATGTGTGACTATAGATAACAATGGAAAATATCTGATAACATTTGAGAACATTTGTAATAGGTTTATTTTATTTAAACAGCAAACGTTTATATTATGTGCTAGGCATTCTAAGAATATTATAAATATTAGCTCACTTAAATCCTCAGAGTAACTATATGAGATTGATAATATTACTCTCTCCCTTTAAAGGAATTTTTTTTCTTTAAGTTTATTTATTTATTTTGAAGGAGTGTACGAGCAGGGGGGAGGGGTGGAGAGAGAGCCAGTACTGTCAGTGCAGAGCCCTACATGGGGCTTGACTCTGTGAACTGTAAGTTCATGACCTGAACCAAGATCAAGAGTCAGGTACTCAACCGACTGAGTCACCCTGGTGCCCCAGTGAGTTTGCTCTTAAGATGGAGGAGGAAAACCACTGACCTAAGATGTTTAAAGGGGAAAGAAGTCAGTGGAGTAGGAACATTTAAAGTTCAGGAGAGAGTTGAAGTAATGAAAAGAAATGGTTCACAAATCAGGGAAGAAAGCATGTAATTCAGAGCCTACGGGGATTAATAAACAGCTTTAGAGAGAAAGAGCATCTCCTCTGTTGAGTGGGAGAAGACGTACAGACGCAGACCAGGTTGTGGGTGGTTAGCATGCTAAGCAGTTCCATATCCTCTATTTCCTCTGAAAAGAGGGAACAAGGCCATCTGCAAAGGAAAGGAAACTACTCCGAGTATCTCCTGGGAAGCTATGCACTTTCCCGGGGAATCTCTGTTGAGGTTCCTCAATATGAGCCTAATATTCCTTATTCATTCTAATATTCCAATAGTGTTTCACTGTTCTTTTCTGCATTAAAATAACATGGACAATTTTAAAATTTAGCATTTGAACCACAATATATACTGATAAAGTTCTTCACAAGAAAATCATCCCTCCAAAACGTCTGTAAGGCAGCTAAAGTTGAGAGAATATTACATGTACCCAACTTGTCAATACTCTGTCAACACCTAAAAGTAACATCCAACTTCCTCTAGTACCCCACCAACTTGAACTTCAACATAATACCCAACTACTCCGAAAGGCAAACACGGACTCTGTCATACTCTGGAGCCACTCTATTACTCTAACTTCCCACTGTTACCACGAGCTACAGCCTTCCTGGCTGACCATGCCTGTCAAATCTGCTAACTTCCTGCGGCCCACCTACAGGTTTTCTCCCAGGCCTCACTTGCTTCCTTCTCCAGCCAAAGCCGCATGGCCAGTCATGAACTACTTTCCCAGCAGCACTCTCAACTGCTTCTCTCTTCTCCTGCAACACCTACCCACTCTAAAAAATTCTAATGCAGTATTAATCCAACAGTATACATTCTCTCTACTCAACCCTATTAAAAAATAAAAAATCCTGCAGCTACCACAGGTGTCTGAATCCTGAGTAGACTTTGGTTCAGCTTCCTCTCTCACTCTCCCAAACCTACCCAACTGGTGAGGCCCTCATTCTCAGCACATGGATTCACCTACTTCTGAGAAGTGACCTCAGGCTCCACAAACGTAGCTCTCACTCTGCACCACCTCCCAGGATGTGCTATGCTGCTAGGAGCCTGGAGCCACAATCCCCGGGGAATCTCTGGGGACACAGCATGCCGGTAGGGCAGCACCAGGCTTTCCTACTCATGGCAGTCCTCACAGCAGCTCACGGAGCCATCCCGACAGTTCAGGACCCAAGGTCCTGGTCCCCAAATGACAGTGCCAGTGAAAGAGGATATTCCTCAGAGAAGTCAATCTCTCATAGCCATCCCCCAGGGGCAGTTTCCAAGGTCCCCGTAGGGAAACGCCCAATTACGAGTCACCACGCTGGAAGACCAGGTGTTCAGAGTTCTCCCGCTTCAGATGCAACTAACCTGTCAGGGGTCATTTTTTACCATAAGCAATGCTGTCTGGTAGCACATTGGAAATTTCACTTTTATCAGGTCTTAGAAATCAGGAATCAAAGCTAGAAACTAATGTAGGGTCAAATTTTTCTGCAGATTGAGAAAACACTTCACCTCCAACTCCCAAATCCTTATACCTAGCCTAAAAGCTCCAAATGGACAGTTCCAAAACAGGACTTATCCTCTTTTGACAAATCCACTTTTTCCTTGTACTTCTCCTGAAGCACACACCTGCTAGGCACTCACTCCAGCCAGAGACCTGGAAGGCATCCTCAATTCTTTTGTTTTCTTACATTCAAGTGACAGGGTTTATTGATTTTGTCCTAAATAACACTTTTAATCTGTCCCTTACTATCCATAATGCACACGCTATTTTTTTGCACATAGAATTCTATTTGCCCACAAAGCAATTAACCCTTGTCTGTCACTAGACAAACTCATCAGTTCAGGAGACTAATCCTGTGTCCTCGTTTCTCGAATTTCTTCCCTAATCTAGCTACTAACATCTAACGTGTAATTACTTTCTCATCTGAACTACATCTGCATTTTGTGATCTAATTTTATCAAAGCTGAAGATTAAATTAGAAAATATGTTATTATATTTAAAAGTAAAGTGAGTAGCTAGTCAGCAGTTAGCAAAGAGGCCAGTTTGGGTACTGGGCCCTTGAGGTTTATTACGGTCATCAAAGAAAACAACCACGGTTCTTTAAGGGATCTGCAAAGCACCTTGAGAGTTGAACCGTGAGTAATGAGTGTCAAAGCTCTTTGTTAGTACACCCCCCACATACCCCTTAATTTGCCTAGGTCTGTATCACTTCCCTCAGCATTGGTTCTATGCCACACTGCATCTCTCTCCCTGTTCTGGCTCCCACAACACACCTCGTGTAAGGAGCTCAAGGCCAGGGAGCAGGTCTTATTTACCTATGCATCTCCAGTGCCTACGCTGAAATTAAAGAAGCGGCTTGATGAAATTTCATTAAGTCAGTACTACATATTTGGTTAACATAAAATTTTTTTCATTCTTTCTGATCTTGGACATGATTAAGCAATTCCAGAAATGGCACTTAACTAGTGATACCTTACCTGTGTCTTACATCGTACATCTCATTCCGAAACTCAGAAACTATTATCTGTGGCCGTGAGGTCCCTCGTGAATAAAACTTTTCCATCAGTGCCTGAAGGACTCTTTCATCAGAATGGTTATGGCAACAATAGGCTTGCAGAAGTCCCTTTAAGCAAGATTCGATAGCCAAAGCAAGCTCAGGGTCCCGAAGATGAATGCAAGCTCCTAAAAGTGAGAAAATTATTAAAAGGCCCATAAATCCTTACTTTGAAATATTAATGTAACTATCTTTTTATAACAGTTTATAATTGACTTCAAAATATTTTCATATAAAGTATAGATGACATTACAGATCTTCTGTTAACTAAATGGGAAATCCCCACTTATCCTTTGGATACACTGGAAAGACAACTCATCAAATCCTATGAAAAGAACTGTCCCACTCATTCCAATGTAAATCAGCAGAGGCCTTTCTATGTAATCGGATACTATTCCAGCCTCTGAATGGCATTTTGAATATCAAACCAAAAGGTTTACATACAGATCCTTTATTATTTTCTGTAAAACTGATTAACATTGGGATTTAAAAACAGAGAAGAGGGGCGCCTGGGTGGCTCAGTCGGTTAAGCCTCCGACTTCGGCTCAGGTCATGATCTCACAGTTCGTGAGTTCGAGCCCCGCGTCGGGCTCTGTGCTGACAGCTCAGAGCCTGGAGCCTGTTTCAGATTCTGTGTCTCCCTCTCTCTCTCTGACCCTCCCCCGTTCATGCTCTGTCTCTCTCTGTCTCAAAAGTAAATAAACGTTAAAAAAAATTTAAAAAAAAAATAAAAAATAAATAAATAAATAAAAACAGAGAAGAAATGCCTCATCCATTGAAACAGATCCTGGTACAGAGGTACATATCATTTACATGAAGAGACATCACCATAATATAGTATGTAATGCCACATTTCCACAGTAAATATATTTAGTAATAAAATATATATATTTATCTTTACAGCATCATTTTCCCCTAATGATATTACAGAATTAGAGATAATTTCTCAGGAGAACTCAAAAGACATGTATATATTTTTAATCTTCTGTATATATGGGGATAATGAAATAAACCCAGGTTTTCCAGTTGAAAAAGGACTTAGAAACAATCCTAAATAGAAACTAAGAAAAGATAAGTCATTTTATAAAAGTTACACAAAACTCAGGTGGTGAGAATTCTTCTATCTTGATGTCACTGGATTTTCCAACTAATCAATTATATTCAAATTAGTTAACTCATTTATTCATTCATTCAGGAAAAAATCTGAATCAGATTATTCAACTCTATAGTTACTTATCCTAAGTTATCTTGCTTTTGGCTATTTTATGCTTTAAAGATACAAAAGGAAAATTATAAAGTTTAAAGTGATTTTTGTTATTATTTCTTAAAATATATACAATTAAAATCCACATATAATTACATAGCCCTTTGATAACACTTTTAAAACTAGATTCAAGAGAACCTTTCCTGAAAATAAAACCTTATTTCTAATGTTCCTTGTGTCCTGACCAAATGGTGACAAATACCTAAAGGGCCTATGGGTTTACAGGTAAAACGCCCACGCCTATAGGCGTCATCTATTGCTTCAAGAAGAGCTGGTACATGAGGCCCAAATCTTTTCAGTCGATCGGTTTTACTATCTTTCAGTTCTTTCAGTTGCCTCTGATTATAGCTCAGTGTATGCTTCACATCTAGTTCTTCCCGCCTACAAAATAAAAGCAAAAAACCAGAAGAAATATGTACTACAATTATACAGGAATATCCAGCCTTTCCCCCCTAACACCTGCCTACCAGTGAATGACCCAGCTACCCAAAAGACTAAAGGCAGATTTATTTGAAAATGATTGTGTTACTGGAGAAAAATCATCACAAGTCGTCAAAACTTCACACACACACACACACACACACACACACACACACACATTCAGTACATGAACCAACAATGAAACATGTTTTCTGTCTTCATAAACACCAAACTACATGATTTTCAAGTGATTAAAAATAATCATCCTAAGGATATTGAAACTTACTTAATTCTCACCCGTTCTTCTTTGTCCTTTTCTATGGCTTGCTGAAACTGTTCAATCTCTTGATTGATTGAACTTTCCTGATCCTGCAAGGCCTTTACTCTCTCTTTTAACCAAGATATTTTTTTTTGCCTTTCCAATCGTTCAGGTTCCAAAGATTGATCGGTACTAACAGTAAATAATCCAAAATAGAAAATGTTATATGAAAACTTGAATGTTTAGAAAACCACAAAGCAATGTAATAAAATTCCTTTAGAAATAGTATGGAAAAATCTGATACTCCATTTCACTGAGGGCACTGTTGTATAAAATGAGGTAATCATGCGCAATGCAAAGTAACCATTTTACCTTTTCTTTAGTTCTTCAATTCTTTTGCAAAGCTGTTCATCATCTTTCATTAATGCTCTATACTCATTTAGAGAACGGTTATATAAAACCTAACAAAAAATAAGACATAGTTTGATAAAATAAATATATATATCCTATTCAAATCCACTTTTGCCAAATCTTCAAATGAGAGGCTAAATATATGCAGAAATATATTTTTAAAACAAAGTACATAAATGGCCACATGAAACTTACATTTTTTAAAATCTGTAAGCAACACAGATCTTACTTAATTATAAAACCCCTCCTTTTAGAAGTAAGTGAACAGTATTTGTATTTGATACATAGTATTCAATATTTCAGGCTGGAAAATTTCTCTCACCTCAGCTTCATTATAGGTCCTTTTCTTAGCTGTAACATCTGTTTTCAGTGCCATACATTCTGGTGCCCGTGCATTTGTCTCTTGACTAATCTTTTCTAGTTTATCTTGAATATCTTTGTATTTTTTTTCTGCCTCATTAAGTCTAACCTTTAAGAAAATAACATTTTGGAGTGTATTTTAATTTTCTTCACCAAACAGAAAAAAATTTTAAGTTATATATAGTTCACATCCAATAATAAACTTGGTTTCACTCTGACTAAATAATCTCAAGACATCAGGTAAGCAAACATAATTATATAAAATACTAGAATATAATTTTTTTATTTGAGAGAGAGAGAGAGAGCGTGTGAGAGGAGGAGAGGGTCAGAGGAAGACAGAGAGATCTAATGCTCAGCATGGAACTTGACACGGGGCTTGATCCCACAATCAGAGTCAAAAGCAAGAGTTGGATCCTCAACCAACTGAGCCACCCAGGTGCCCTCTAAAATATAATTTTAATTCCACATTTCTTCATCCAACAAAAGTACTATCTTCTGGGGATACAAAGATACAGTAACAATGGTCTTCAGGTAACACAATAAATGGGAGAGAGGCACAATTTATCAGAGAACAGATATGGAAATTGATCATACAGTTTGGACGCAATAAAGCTTAAGTAGGCTATATCTATTTAGAACTGTGGAAGCACAGAGAAAGAACCTAGAGGTCTGCCAAAAAAGTCAAGAATGCCTTCAAAGCAGAAGTAGCATTTGAGCTGAGACTTGAAAGATTAATCAAAATGTCCCTGGAGAAAAGTTGGGGAAAGGTGTTAGAGGCAGATGGAAAAGCATGTAGAAAGGCACTAGTCCTACTTTGGGAAATGAAAATATTTAAACTAAGAACGTAGTGGTGAGAGCTGAGCCTCAACAGTCAAAGAGTGTGAATTCCTAACGATCAGCTTACAACTTAACCCTCCAGACAACAGGGACAGAGGACATTAACCAAATCTGTATGTTAGATCACTTTGAAAGCACATGCAGGGTGAAGGGAAAATTACAGGAAACAACATCAGTAAGGAGTTAATATTCCAATGCAAAAAGGAATGAGAAACCAAAGCAGGGCACTGACAAAAGGAATGGATTAGAAGGGACAAATAAGAGAACTATTAGATCAGGGATCAGCAAACTTTTTCCAGCAAGAGCCAGATAGTATAGTAGACACTATTTCTTTGCAATCCTTCCATTCAATAGTTATTCTATAATCCATGACCATGCATACACTACACCAGAGGTTTTGTGTAAGACATGGTGGGAAGGATACAATTATAAAATAAGATTGTTCTTACCCTCCAGAAAGTGCCCAAATGCTTAGGTGGGGCAAACGCCTATAGAACTGAAATATAATGAAGCCTCAAGATCCTCCTTTTCCCATTTGAAAAAAGGTGAACATCTATTACTCAGACTAGATTCCATTTTTATTTTATTATTTTTACTTTTATTTCTTTAAAGATTTTATTTTGAAGTAATCTCTACACCCAATGTGGGGCTCAAACTTGCAACCCCGAGATTAAGAGCTGCATGCTCTACCTACTGAACCAGCCAGGCACCCTTGGATTCCATTTTCAGATTGGAGATTATCTAAAGAGAAAAGTAACCTAAAGTCCTCCACTATGATAAGCTAAGAAGTGAGGCTGAGGAAAATCTGGTAAAATAAACAATTCTAGAATATTCTTGCAGAAATGAAAATCCAAGGTAAGAAAAGTAGGTGGGTTGAACTTCCATTTACTACCTGAAGAGGGAGTACGAAATTCAGCTTATTTCTGTTATTTTTACATATCTATCTCTGTTTTGATGGATTAATGTCATAATTCTTGAAACGAAAAAACATATCTGCATACCTGGAGGAGAGACAGGAAAAAGCAAGGTGGGGGATATTACGTCCAATACTACAAACTAAGCTTGGGGGCCAAAAATTTGTAAGTAGAACAAAATACTACGAGGTTAGGCCAGCCACACTGAGCAGATGGGGCTTCTATAAAAAAGAAAAGGCTAGGACTTCTACTTCTGGCATGACAATGTGAGGAATTCTGCACTGCTGGCTACATACCCTTGGGAACATACTAAGAAACCACTCAAGCGTAAATTTTTAATGTGTGAATTGTATGGTATATAAATTATATCTTAATAAAGCTGTTAAAAAAAAAAGAACGAAAAGACAAGTATAAAGAGTGGATCTGCTATATGGTAAAAAGGTCTACATGCACACCCCCAACAGAGAATTACTGCTTTTATTTACCATTCAACCAACTTCTACCTCTAGGCCCAAGTGGAAGACTTGTGGTTTTTCTTGAATCTTACATAAATAGCATAGTTTCCACTTGGGCTCTTACATCTCGGCTTGAAATTAACTTTATAGACCTAACAACCTGTCCCACATGTGTTCTACCTACATGGAATCTTCTGATGGTTCTGGGCCCTAAACTTCAGTTCCCTGTAAGTTATGGTAGCAGTCTCTGGGTATTGTGTTCAGTTTTGAATTGTTACACTTCATGATACTTAACTTTAATGCTATTCTAATTCACTATTATCCTAGCACCTCAAGACTTCTTATGTTGCCACTGCTAATGAACCCAGAGTAAAAGATTCAGGCTGTAGCATCTCTAGTTGGTAACAAAGTACCATTGTCTGCAAGCACGAGTTCAGAGTGCGACATCACTGGGCTCAACTGGCTGATCATGTCCAAATACAACACTCTTTTAAAAAAGGGAGTTGCCACAATAGTCCTTGAACAAAAGTTTAGGTCAGATTCACCTAATAAATTAGGTAATAAATTCACACACAGACAGATATATAGGTTAACACTTCTACTTTTGTTAAGTCTTTTAAAATAGTCTAATATGAGTAATCTCGTATGATTAAACTACCAAATCTGTAGTAGAAAAACTACAATTACCTGCTGTTCTTCCATCTTCCTGTCAAGTCTAGCAGCACGATCTTCTCCGATTTTGATATTATCTCTGATAGCATTCAATTGCTTTTCAATTTCATTGACCTACAAAGAAATTACACAGTAAATCATGTAGAAGACTAACTGTAACCAAATATATTCTGCATATTAAAAGTATAAGTGAATAAGTAATTAAGTAAAAATTACCACTGCCCAAGCCATTTCATGTTTCAAATATTCTAAATTAGTCTTCATTGTACTTAAGCCAGCAATACTCTGAAAACGTTCTTCTTTTTCCAAACACTGGCGTTTTAGTTCAATAAGTCGCTTAAAAAAAGAAAAAAAGGAAATATTTCTTACTGACATTAGAAAGACACGACATTTTACAAATGTATTTCTTTTAAGTGTACTGCCTTAATGGCATTAAAAAAGATATGCAAAGAAATGTCTTCTTTTAAGATGAAAATAAAAATACTTTTGGTTCTTTGATATGCTTTGACTAGGTACAACTATTTTCTTAATTTCTGCACTATAAAAATGGCCAAATACTATTCTAATGATGATCAAAGGAACAAAGGGTTTAAGACCTCACAAGTGCAGACAAATCACAAAACTCAGTTTCCCGCTTCTCTTGACACCATATCTGAGAGACAGAATGGTCTGTTCTTCTGGGCAAAGTATACCCAGCACCCTTTCCAAAGATAATGGAAGATGTAGAAGACATTTATTCCTAAAAGCTAAGTAAGCTACAATTTTTAAAACCTAAGTTCTCGTTTAACAGTAAATAAAATCATTAAATATCAGACAGAGTGACATTAGAACAGCTTCTGAAGTAGCTCCTAGACTTCATATTCTGTACACCAGGGTAGATAGATGGCCTCTCCCGTTCACTGGTGCTGACCATCTTCAACCAGGGCCTCACACTGTAGATCTACAAGGGTGTCCCTACAAGTCACTTTCCCAATTTCCAGGATTATTTCAATCCATCATCACTCTCTTCACACCTCACACACATGCCCCCGCGCTAATCCTCACTGATTCTCCCTGCCTCCTACCTCAGGGAATTTAGTGGCCATCAGATGGAAACTCCAACTTCCAATAGCCTTATCTACAAACCTAACACAGTCACAGCTTCCTTACACTGAAGAGGAGGGGCCTTCATTACACTGAAGTCCAGTCCCCATCTACCTATACCTTTTGCAGTCAAATGCTCTACCCCTGAGCTACACCCCCTATCTATACCTTTTGGATGCGACCACTTGCTTCTGCCTTCTTGGGAGGTCTAAATTACTTCATTTCTCATCCCATCTTTTCATCTTTGTTTCCACTTTATCCTCTTCACTGACTCCCTTCCACTATCATTTTTATTTCTTGGAGACTGCTTCCCTCCTCTCACCATCCCTCTCCTGGCACTGTTCATCCTTCATTTCTCATCTTAGACATAAGCCTTAACAAATCCACCCTTTCCGAGTCCCTACACCCCAACACTAATACCCTATTAAGTGCTTTTGCACAAACCCAGTCACAAATAAGTCCTTTAGTAGTGACCACCATACTCAGTTATTTACCATCTGGTTCCTGCTGAGTAGTTAGGTCTATGACCCCACGAGCCCTCAAGCCCTGGTATATATTGGCTGTTTATGGCCACGGACAAAGCACAATGCCAGGAGGCACACAGTGGAACTTATTATTTGTTGGCCGAATGCTTTCTAGTTTCTAACCTTCACATACTGTTTCCTATAGATTTAGTTATTCAAATTCGGAGTTTATTTTGAGAATATAAAGTTCTTCCTATAGATTTAGCTATTTAAATCCAGAGTTTAAGAATACAAGATATTTAATTAATATTTAATTAATTAATTAATTAGAAAAAAGTTCTTATTAAGTGCACATTATACATACGGAACTCTGCTACATGATATAGGGAAGTGCTTCTTTAACTTCATAATTAAAATATCTTTACTAGTTGATAACAAAGTATACCATGGAGAGAGTGGGTGTTCAACCCCCCCCACTGTCTAAAGCAAACAAATTTCTTCAAAGTCCTGACTTATTATTTTAAAAATAATAAATGTAACATATTTTACTTTTTTCTGAATATGCAAATATTTCCTTTTCCCAATAACACTGATACTCCAAGAAAGTGTGCTGTATTAATTCTGTGGTTTACAGTGCCTCCTTGTACACTACCACATACCTGCGGTTTAAAGGGACAATGTGGGGAATAAAAATAAATATACCCATCCTTGCTTTTTAAGTTTTCATACAGCCACAGACCTAATTTTACATATGCAATCCTGAAAACTTGAAGTAAAAGGGCCAGTGTGACATCTAACTAAAGGTGACCTGGAGCAATCATTAGTACAATTCTGTGTCAAAAGCACAAGCTAAGAAACAGCTGAAAGCTGAACTGGTTGTATGAAACTGACTAACAAAAGAATAAGATACAGAATCACATAAAAATTGGTGGACTTAATGTACTGGACGAAAGGCTCAAACGTAAGCCTTATGACTTTGAGGTCTCTGATTATCAGACAGAAGGTTGGATCTTCAGGAATCTGAAGAAGAAAGTATAAAAACAAAATACAGCAGATGTAAAAACAAATTTAAGTAAGTCACGCTGGCTTGAGTAATTTCAAATTCACACAGATATGCACAGCTGCTAACCTGGCAAGTACAGATGTGACAGTTGCCACCAAGCTATCAGTGCTTAATGAATGTTAACAATTTACCAGTGTGATGAAATACTTATCTACCATATATAATTACATGTGCGTTTCATACGTTTAATATCAGCTTGAGGCTTGTGCTTCTTTTGCCATCATAAGAAATACTACAGTTTTCAAACGACTTATAGTGAGAATTAGTGATACCTTATTGTAGAACCAGTAAGTCATATATCCAGGCGTAAGTATGTAAAATATTGCCCTGTCCTCTAGTTTATAACTTAACAGAGGAAAATGTGTACATGCCCATTATTACATAACAAAGTAAAGGCTAGTAAAATACCCTGAATATAAAAACCACCCTTCGTATATTTCATAGAGTACCATGAAAGTGCTATTAGTTTTCTATAGCTACGTATTTATATATAAGTATGTAATTTTACAGTACCATTTATCTTATAGGTACTATAGTAATTTGACCTCAAAAATATTGGCATCAAGTGTTTACAAACCTCTTCTCCTTGATTTATCTGCTCCTTTGTTCTTTCTTTTGTTTCCATAATGTACGAATAATCTTCCTTCATCTGCTCAAGTTGGGTTGCTTTCATGAAGAACTGTATCAATAAGGAAAACACAATTAGGAGTCTGTAAACTTCCATGAACTGTAAAAAAAAAATTGTGGACTAATTATGTAAAAAGACACTAAAAACAATCTTGAGCAAGTACACATATACACAAAAGAACATGTTTTCAGACCCCAAATTTATTTCACTTACTCTGTTCACATCTACACATTTACTTGAAAGAACTCTTAAAAGCCTATGTAAGAAAACACTTTTGGTGTGATAATAATACCATCTTAAAAACTCACGTTCACTATTCTTTCATTCTTTAAGCAAGTATGAAAAAAAGAGAAAACATCCATATCCTTGATCTTTACACATCTTAAATTTTTAGAAAAGGAAATAGTGAAATCCATTCAAAAGTTACAGCATAAGTTTTAGTAGAAGTCAAATACTTTGCTAGCTTTATAATTTAAGGTTTAAAGGTTGTTATGCATGACCAATCATTCCTTTTAATTTTCTTAAAGATTAATTTTAGAATAATCCGTTCTCTCTCAGAATTCAGAGCCAAAGAGTGAAAGCAAGAATTTACCATGAAAATTACGTTTCTATCATACCTACTTAGAACTTTCCTAAATTAGCCCTACACTATTACTATAAATCAATGGCTTTAAAAAAAAAAAAACAAAAAACTCAAGGGACCCTTAGGTGGCTCAGTCGGTTAACCTTCTGACTCTGGATTTCCTCTCAGGCCATGATCTCATGGCTCTTGGGTTCGAGCTCTGCACCAGGCTCTGCACTGACAGTGCTAGGCCTGCTTGGGATATTCTGTCTCTCTCTCTCTCTCTCTCTCTCTCTCTCTCTCTCTCTCTCTCCCTCTCCCCCCCACCCCTGATCATTCTCTTTCTCTCTCAGAATAAATAAACATTTTTTAAAAACTCAGTTTTTATAACATGAGCAAAAGTTATATTCAGTATATATGCTTAATCTAGAAATATATTCTTTTTTGATAAATTCATATTTACTTTGGTGTTCCTTACTTTGTATTTGTCTCCCTCATTTTTAGACTGCAAGAACTGCTTGCTCATCTCTTGTGTTAAAACAGAAACTGGATTATCCACCTGAAATAAATAAGAAAGATTATTTCTGATTATTTCATTTTAACGACTTAAGATAAACCGACTGAAATACAGAATACAATTCACCCATGGCGTCATCAAGAAGGCTAAGGTTAGGGTATTAGGGTAAATACACAAAGAAAAAATGTTAGTTATTAATGTAGGGAAAATATTTCAATATTTCATGATACTAAAATAAATAGCATAGTCAAAATTTTTCTGCCACTATATGAGGGCACAAGAAATCTCTGAAGAAGTATTTTTATTAGAAAGTTGTTACTTCTTTCACCTGTTTTATAGAATATCACTCCTATGCTACTGGTTAACAATCAGACAACAGTGAATAAAGCTCCCAGCTGACTTGGGTTCTTGTCTCTCACCCCCTATGTTGCCCTGGGCAAGTTAGTTTCTCCAACTAAATACAAAAGGTCCAACTTTGTTATTTCTTAATGTTTATTTTGAGAGAGAGAGAGAGCAAGAACACAGTGGGAGAGGCAGGGAGAGAGGAGAGAGAGAGAATCCCAAGTAGCAAGAGAATCTCAAGTATAATACAGAACCTGACGCAGGGCTCAATCTCACAATCGGTGAGATCATGACCTGAGCCAAAATGAAGAGCTGGCTGCTTAACCGACTGAGCCACCCAGGCAGCTCCCAACTTGGTTATTTCTAATAGGAATTATGATGACAAGTAGTGATTATTTTTCTTTCAGATTTGTTATTTCTTCATGAAGATATTATAAAATAAATCGAAATGCTGGAGTTATTTCTACCTTTTGGAGGAGGAGTCATTTAAAATAAACTATTGCTTGAATTAAACTATCTGTAACTAGCAAGTTAAAGTACAGTTAAAGTAACAGTAAAGTACAGTAACTCATCAAAGTACAGGTGAAAAAGTTTAAAAAACATATAACTTGCTTCAGAAAAATTCAAGGTCATTACTCATTTATGTCTTTGGCATTAATAAGAAAATAATTTACATACTAGAAAATAATACGGTTTGAAAGTTATGGAATATGTAGGACCAGTATAAATGAAAAAAAATTTAAACTCCTTCATTTTGCCATCTGTAAAATGTGGGGTCTTCTAAGATAACAAAACCATTTATGCAGTTATAAAGAAACCTCTACAGGGGTGCCTGGGTGGCTCAGTTGGTTAAGTGTCTGACTCTTGATTTCAGCCAAAGTCATGATCTCAGGGTGGTGAGATTGAGCCCCGCATTGGGCTCCACACAGGGCATGAAGCCTGCTTAAGATTCTCTCTCTCCTTCTGCCCTTTCTCCACTTTCTCTCTCTCTCAATTAAAAAAACAAAATCAAACTTCTACATGCCACTTTTTATTATTTTTATCACTACTATTATATAGGTAGGCCACACAGACTGCCACATATTTTTTACAAAGTTTGCCCTATATCTTCATTTCACATTCCATTTGACTTCTTAAAAACAAGACCTAATGTTCTAGTCTTTAATGACAAGACATTTTAACCAACTTTGAATCAGTTAACTTCACCAAACTTACATTCTCTTGTCTACAACTTTTTGATTGTTTTTGAAATGGGATTCCTAGTTCCTACCCTACTCTAGGGATTATGTAAGAACCTTGTAGCTTTACCTGTCGAGACTCTAGAACAAGCAAAAGGCAAGCACAAACGGGTAAACTTCAGAGAAAGGATAAGAAGAATAGGCACAGGGGACAAAATAATCAGGTACTTAAAGACATTAAATATTCTCCTCCCACTTGGTTATTCTAGGCCACCAATGTCTAATAGATACATAATGCAAATCACACAGATAATTTTAAATTTGCTAGTGGCGATATTAATAAACAGGGAAAATCAATTTTAATATATTTCTAGTCTAAAATATCAATTAACATATAACCTATATAAAAATTGAATTATTCCTTTGCAGTAACTCTTCAAAATCTCATATGTATCTCACACTATAGTACATCACAATTTGGACTACCTACATTTCAAGTGCTTAATACCCGCACGTAGCTATGGTTATTATACAGGTAAGTGCAGCTCTAGACCTTCTATATTTTGATAAATGAACCTTTAGCAACTGCATCATACTAGAAGAGGACTAGAAGAGTTGTAACAATCTTTACATATTTCAAAAGAAATAAACATGTTTTTACATTCCCCAAGGAAGCGGGAACTTAGAGAACAGGCTTAATTCAACTTTCCCATAATTTTTCTTTCTGATAAATAGAGTTGTCCACAGAAGGAATCAGAAGCCTCAGGCAGAAGTGATTCCTCCATCACAATCCACTTAGAAGTAGTTGCTGAAGAGTGAAGGATTCCACACAGGGTAAGTACGGAGTGTGAGAAACCTACTGGATGCCCTCCAAGATCCTCCCAAACATCTATGATTCCATATACGTTTGGTTTTCCTGATTTTGCTTTAAAATTGTCCTGCATTCTAGCCTCAAATTTATTTGATATGTCTGCTTTTCTTCAGATTTTAATAAGTATTTTTCTAAATTTCTGTTGCCTGACATGGAAGCCACTACCCACATGGAGCTTTTTACACTTAAGTAAATTAAATAAAATCAAACACTCGATTTCTCAGTCGCACATTTCAGGTGCTCAAGAGCAAGATGCCAGTGGCTACCCCACTGAATAGCATACTACAGAATATTTCTACCATCACAGAAAGTTTTTCTGGATAGCTTTGTTCTGAACCAAACTGGCAAAGATACCTAGACTTGTAATTGTTCTTTTCCCTTGGTGACTAGCCTTGGTGTTCTTCGTCCCGGAATAAGGCAGGGTAGTACATCAGAATGTAACAGGGATGCCTGGATCCCAATCCGGGCTCTACCAGCAAGCATGCCTAGACGACTGTAGGTGTACATTTACTTTTTCTAGCTCCTTCCTCACCTACAAAATATAGGTGAATCAGATGACCACCCAGGACAATTCCAGTGCTCACATCATAAGACTACATGCTCTATTTCTAATTACTCAAAGTTATCTTAGCAGAAAGGACTTGACACACCTCCTGCAGTTATGATCAAGAACTCCAAAATACATAAAGAAATGCTTTATTTTTTTGGAATAAATTTCCTTTCTATAATGACTTAGCAACTGAGCTTAGGGAGCCTAGGGCAACAGAAAGCAAAGAAACTGTATAGCTTTTATGAACAGCAGTTCTATCCCATACTGGTGCAGACTACATGTTCTTGACTGCTCTGTCAAAATACGAGTGTGATATTAGGCATTGAAAACACCTGCTGAATTAGCAAATTTTAAGCAATGTCACTAACAATAGTTGTACATGTTCCTCCTGTGGTCAATTTACTCATATGAGCCCATCTGAATTCTTTCGACATTGCAAATGACAGCTTATGAAAAAGTGACCAGTTGCATCAATCAGGAATGCAGATTTAGCAATTACCTGTATGTTAAAATGATCAAGAATCGCAATCAGCTCTTCTTTTCTAGTAGAAACCACGGTGCCTGGTTAAGAGAAACACATACAAATGACCAGACTGTTTTTAGGGCAAAAATACAGAGAAAAATGAAGCAATTATTTACCAATATAAGCATTACTATTTTTGTGATGTCATCAAGAATACGCACGCATCTGAGAGAGCTGGCCACTACGGTGATCATGACCCAAGCACGCAGAGGAAGAAGCGCGGACACCATGATGGTGCTTCTCTTCTTCCCATTAGCTTCCCATTCCCGCTTGCTCTTCCTTCTCACCTACCTCTTTGCCTCCTCTTCCTTTTGCGAACTTTTTCCCCACCTTTTGCGAACCACATCTTTCCACATGTGCTAGCAACTACAGGGGTGAAAGGAGGTCTGCGGGTGAGGACAAAATGGCACAGCCTGTTTCAAGTGGACCCAAACTCTGATAATCATGGTTCTGCTGTCCAATGTCCTGGGATGAAACAACTCTGTGCATATATGTACGTACATAAACATGTGCATGTACACATACATGCAACCAACCCATGATCTGACATGAGAAAGGTTTCAAGAGATTAGGAAGAAATGCCCTTTTGATGAATACCTGAGCAATCACTTCACTGTTTAACTGAACATTTACTAATATTTTATATGAAATGAAAAGACATTCATAACAAACCTGTTTCACTTTTTAGTTTATAAGATCGACTTCCATCCATGCTGATGTGTTGTTGCACAACTATAGAGTTACCGTACACGTTTGCTCTATAGGCATCATCTCCTCTGTTCCTTAATGTTATTGAGATATCTGCTGAGCTAAAGCAAGAAGGTTAAGGTAAGTCACATGAAGGTACAGTGCAATTTCAATACTAGGTTACTAGAATTTTCAAAACCTCCAAAATAATTTGCCTAATTCATTTGAAAAGTAGCTTTATACCAGTAGCTGATGGCTGATAGGCTACTACAGAATAATGCTGAATATACCATGCCTAATAAAAAAAAAAAGAGAGAATAAGAGTTGTGGAAATACTGACTGTTCTATCCATAATAGAAATACCACGGTCACATAAAACCCGTTAAAATTTTGGTTGTTTCAAATCATGCAGATAAGTTATACACCTTTTATAGGCAACATGGAATACTACACTGTCTGACTATAAAATAAAGCATCATGCTGACAGCAATCCCTTAAGAATGACGAAGTAACAATTATGGGGAAATAATAACATCTTCCAAGAACATTAGAATCAAATGAAGCAACTTTCATCTTTCAAATGTATGGCAATAAAAAAATGAAAGTATTTGATACCAAGAAATGTAAACGGAAGCTCAGAATTTCTTGAAATTCTATTGATATTATAAAGGAATTATTTTTAAAGTTTTAAACAAGTTTAGAGCATTTATAGCCATGCACATTTTTACACAGGAAAAAAAAAATCAATCTTATTTTTCTACTTTTTTTTAAAAAAATAAGACTTGGTAGAAAAACAAAAAGTGTTAAGGAAGTATATTACTATATGCACACTCATAATTTCCTTAAACGTAAAAGCAATCAATATTTTTTTCTGATTCAGGTGAACATCTCCCAAAATGCTAAAGCCCTTTAACGCAAAACTACTTTAACTAGTAATTAAATGAAATCTTTAATAGAACTTGTTTTCATGAATTTATAATCAGATTCCCAAACTGTTCCCATCTGCAGGAAATGCAGAAAAAAATACTCAAGATAAACTTCACTGTAAACTGATATTACAGTAGACATACTGAAGGGTTTTGTTACCTCCTGCTCCAGTCACCCTCTTCTTCACCAGAGCCTGAGCAGAAAGACAGGGCTTAGTAGCCTGATCAGTCCTCACCCTGCCCTCCAGGGATGGAGCTAAATATAGAAATCTGATTCGAACTCAGAAAGAGTAACCTTAGTTACTTGAGATGTCAACATTAAGGGAAATTAGATGAAGGGCATAAAGGAAAGTATACTATCTTTACAACACTTCCATAAATCTAAATTATTTCACAATGAAGTTTTAAAAACAAACTCAAATGAAGGCACAACCACGTTAAGAGCTGGTGATTCCCTGAAGCCTCTGAGGACTAGAGAAACCAATTTGGGGCTTTATACTGAGATGAGCAAGCAGAACATGTGCAGAGGCTACAGAGAGAAGCAAGAGCACACAACAGATAACCTCTTAGAAAACCACCTAGACCAAGTGAAAGAGACACACCCACAGATATTGGCAGTAAATCAGACACAGAGAACGTACACAGACCCAAAGACTAAGACAGTTAGACGTGGATGACTGGACGACTGCACAAACAAAGACACAGAGTAATGAAGACTTGGCTAAGTTGTAAGGTAGAGAACACACTCCTCACAAACTCACACACCTGTCATAAGGAGACAGAGGGAAGGGGGCACAATACGGTACAGCCCATTATACAAGGGGGTGAGGGAGGTGGAACAGAAGGGCTGCCGCATGGACCCAAAGGAAGGGAGAGGCAGACAGAGGCCTAGAGACAAAAATACAGAGAAAAAGCCATAGACACAGAAAAGAAAGGCCCAGAGACAAAAGATCCTTGGTTCTGAGGTCTCTGAGTACCAGTTACTCATGAGACCCAACTATACTTCTTCGCTCCTGCAGCTTCTAATATACAAATCCCTGAATTTTTACAATAAATCTCCCTTTTTTTTTTAAATGTTTATTTATTTATTTTCAGAGAGAGCTAGAGAGCAGAGAATAGGGGCAGAGAGAGAGGAAGAGAAATCCTCAACAGGCTCTGTGCTGTCAGTGCAGAGCCTTATGCAGGACTTGAACTCAAACTGTGAAATCTTGACCAGAGTCGAAATCAAGAGTCGAACGCTTAACTGACTAAGCCACCCAGGCACCCCTAAATCTCGTTTTCTAAAGCTACCCTAAGTGGGCTGGGGTGTGTGTATTTTGTTGTTTTTTTTTTTAAAGAAAGAGAGAAGGCGTGCGTGCACAAGTGCACATGAGCGGGAGAGGGGCAGAGAGAGAGAGAGAGAGAGAGAGAGAGAGAGAGAGAGAGAGAGAGAATCTTAAGCAGACTCTACATCCAGCACCCACGCGGGGCTGGATCTCATGACCATGAGATCACGACCTGAGTCGAAATCAAGAGTTGGATGCTTAACCAACTGAGCCGCCCAGGCGCCCCTGTGTGCTCTGTGTGTGTGTGTGTGTGTGTGTGTGTGTGTGTTTAAATCAGAAATACCCAATTAGGACAGATATACTCCAGACAAGTTGTAATTAATGGGAGGGTTTTTTTTAATTTAACATTTATTATTGAGAGACAGAGACAGAGCATGAGCAGGGGAGAGGTAGAGACGGGGAGACAGAGAATCTGAAGCAGGCTCCAGGCTCTGAGCTGTCAGCACAGAGCCCGGCATGGAGCTCGAACTTGTAAACCATGAGATCATGACCTGAGCCAAAGTCAGACATTTAACCTACTGAGCTACCTAGGTGCCCCAATTAATGGAATTTTTAAAAGCTCTCCAGTTGATTCTAATGAACAAAGTTGAAAACCGTTAACTAAAGTGTAATAGGGGAAGGGCAGCTGCCCACAATACGGAATAAAATATTTTTTTTCATTAACTCGTATGTTTACCTATATTAAGTGAATGTACTTCATGAAAACATTTTAAAAATAAAGTGATTATATATGTTTCCTCTTTGAATCATCAAACATCTCTCTTGATTAGCAAACGTATATTTTATTATTTTCATTCCTAGCTACTCTGTGTATTTAATAGCTACCTTTAGTATTGTGAGAACTTCGGAGGCACTGGTATTCTGTTGCGATGTGAACTGAATAAAGAAAAGCAAGTTTTTCAAAAAATTAAGGTTTAAGAGAAAAGCCTCCTAGTAACTGTACCAGGAGACAGGGACACCTTTGCGGGGCACTAACTGCTGTCTCCTCAGCTACTAATGTGGCTAATTCTCAATTTGGGTCAAGAGTCAGGGAGCCCAATGTCTGTAAATACAGGAAATCCTTAAGTGAAGAGTTCTTTTAGAATGACATCACAAACAAGCAGTGCCACAGAAAGAATTTGGCTTCTTTCTCAACCCTGGAAAAGTCTATCTGCACAGAGGTACCTGGCAGCAGCAGGAACATAGGCACGAAGAAGGCACGAACCATACAAAAATATGATGCATCTGCTCTGTCTCTGAATAGCCAGCTCATCTGCAGTTAAGTTCTGTAGCCTTGACTAAATACATCAGCAATGTACAGCAGGAGTAAGAGTTTTTGTCCCTCCATAACTCACTCCCAATGCTGCAGCTGTCAGATGCCAAGGCAACCAGGGCTAGTATTAGAAAGCCAAGGGAGGGAACAGTGAACTAAATATGTTCAAAAAGAACCTGAATAGTGAGGGCCATGAGACCTTGGGGCACTGACAGAGGTTTCCATGGGAGAAGTTGTATTAGGTGAATTAATTCACCACCACTGTAAAGAGCTGGTAGCCGACAGAGAGGTGACCCCCAGGCAGAGTGTCTCAGGGCAGGGTTCTCTGGCTTCTCCAAATCTCACTAGGCAAGACTGCTACAGAGAGCTAAAACCCCAAACAAGACAGGACTGAGCCCAGGTGCTACCAACGGGGAGTGTAATGTTTGACATGGAGGGAAGGAGAGTCCCGAGGACTCTCCCAAACCTGTGCCAGACAGACTTCCTTCAGGGAAAATGGAGCAGACACACAAATCTTAGATGTAGAACTGACTTAAGACTAGAACTGCAAAGCTCCATGAGGTGAATCTGTAAAAAATGATGACAGAATCAGAGATTATAAAATATAAAGAGATTCACAGATATTAAATATTTTAAACAGAAGGGGATGACTAGGGAAATAGTAGTGGGTTTGGAAAAGCTGTTTTTAAGCTACTTTTTCAGTCAAGCTCTGTAAAAAGGAGACTGAGCTCAGGTTAAGGCTTTTAACTGTTATTAACTATTTAAAATATATTAATTTCCTCTAGGCAGCTGTGTCCTTAAAAGTTGGTGATCTGTGTAAGCTGGCCTCTTCCTTTCTTTTTAAAAATGGTATTCTGAAGACAAGTCTCAGAAAGAAGTTTCTGCTTTGGTCCAGATACTTCTCAAATGGAAAAAAACAAAACAAAACAAAAAAAACAAAAAATTATTTATTGAGATATAAAACAATTAGGGCTACAGAAAAAAATTATTTCTTTTCCTGAAGCTTCTATCTGAAAGATCAATGTGTTATCTGACTAGGTAGACTAGGTGACTGTTTAGACAACTAAGAAATGTATAGTTAAGTGTAATGAATTGAAACAGAGCTGGAGCCATTAAAAAGGTTGGAATAGCTAATTTTTGATTTCAGAGATCATTTGGTTGCGGACTATGGAAGGGGGAGAAGACCTTGCTGAGCTGCAGCCCCAATAAGATAAGGAGAGACAGAAAATATGCTGGAGAATTGTTACCGAATAGTTATTTTCCACGGCCATACAGCATGGGGAATGTTTTCCGTGTATCTTTACCTCCCTTCTCCTGAGTCCACTTGGAACCTCGGCTTGGGTTAATATTCTTACAGCTTTCTGAGAAATACATGAGAAAACTGCAATCCTGGTTCACATCCCGTCCCTATTCTGTTTTTTAGTAATAAAATTAAAGTTAAACGGAAAGAACATTGAGCAGAAGGAAAGTCTGTTATATGAGAAAAAAGATCTCACTGCTAATTATCAAAGTTCCAGAAGTTCTGGGCATGGGGTGTGCAAAGGAGCACTGAGCAATGGGAGCGGCCTCACTCTGCGAGCCAGCAGAACAGTTTGGGACTTCTAGTTTTTAGGAGACGCAAGGACCCCTTCGGAGTTATTCGAGGCAGTAATAAGAATAAGGAGACCGGCCTGAAGAGTGCTCCTAATGGGCAAAAGGCCCTAAGTCTATGATGATCCAAATTGGGCAATTTATATGAAGTTACATGAAGGCAAGTTATATCAAGAAGAAATACAGGTGTAGAGTGAATGAAGGCAGTTTTATGACCATTTTCCAAGAGTCAAGATGGACCACAAACAGACGTGTGGGTGTAGTCCTCAAATCAAATCCACTTGCAAACCACCTGAGTAAAGGACAGAAAATCAAAGACACCAGAATACTTTTTTGGAATTCTTAGTGAACTGGAGGCAGAAATTTTGTGCGGGGACCCCTGGCTGGTTGCTGACTCTGCTTTTGCCTGTAACACACCAACATGAACTTATTCAGGCTGGGTTTGGATCAAGAGCAAGGAAAGTCCAATGTTTATAAATATCTCTTTAAGTAGAAGTACATAGTGGGGCGCCTGGGTGGCTCAGCTGGTTAAGTGTCCAACTCTTGATTTCAGCTCAGGTCATGATCTCATGGTTGAGACTGAGCCCCATGTCAGGCTCTGCATTGATAGCATGGAGCCTGCTTGGGATTCTCTCTCCCCCCTCTCTGCCCCTCCCCAGCTTGTGCGTGCAACTGTGTGCACTTCCTCTCTCCCTCAAAATAAAAGAGTAAACATTAAAAAAATAAAATAAAATAAAATAAACAGAAGTACGTAGATTCATCATTGCTTGTTCTTTCCTCCAAAAAGGTAATAGAAACAAGAGTGTAAGAGGGCAGGCACATGGCAGTACTTTACGCGAGCTTTCCTTCTGGACAGCTGAACAGGCAACAGTGGGCCATACTGGCAACGGGGAGAAAAGAAAGGAATGGAAAGATGGGACTCTTCCGTTTCAGTTCTGGGAAGCCAATTCACTTCCTATCATGTTTACATGAACTGGGAATCTAAAGCAGCCACTTCTTACTAAGGAACTGGAAAATACATGTAGAAAGCAAACACTTACTTCTGTCCGTCTTTCACAAAACCTTTTAAAGAAGAGCCTCTATTGGTAGCGACTGCTTTTCCGCCAAGACCAACTATGAGAGCTGTGAGCACTGCACTCTTCCCACCTACGGAAACAGGTGTTGATGAAATCACATTCATTAAGGAGAGAGAAAAGAAGAGGCTGACTCCCACAATTTGATGTAAAAAGATTTCTGAATGAAAATGTAAATTAGTTCTAACCCTGAAATGAAGTGTTACACTTCGATTACCATTTTCTTTCAGCAATCTTAAAAAAAGAATTATAGATATCATGAAATATTTAGCTGTTGCAATTAGAAAAAAAATTAGTATAATTCAGGACTCAAATTTTTGCCACTAATAATTAAAAAAAAAAAAAAAAAAGGTTGATATCTTTCCAACCTAAAATGCTCATTGTTTCATCTTGGTCCATCAGCCTATTAAATGAGGTTATCTTTTTAATTACACATAGATACTGAATTTATCTAATCTTTATCATAATTTATAATTTATAATAAATTTAATAATAAATTAAATTAATTTAATTTAAATAAATTAAATTAATTTTATAATAAAATTATCATTTTATTCTAATTTAGGTATGATTTACTTTTCCACAAATTCACAGAAGCCAGAAACTATTTTTAACAACCGCTGAATGCAAGCAAGCTCCACAGGGACAGGATGTTGTCTGTTTTATTCAACATGATACAGCCAATAGTGGCCCATAATAGGCACTCTGGTATTTATTGAATGAATAAATGAACTTCAATATGAAAAAAAATCATCAGTCATACAGATAAATGTTTCTATGTAATATTTTGACAACTCTTATTCCTAATTTGATTATTCATTTGCTAACTTTCTGAAAAGTATACTTCTTTTGACTCTAACATATAAAATAACACAAGCTGAAATTTCAATATCTAAACAATTACCCAGAATATGCAATCATTTTCTGAACTCCACAATCAACCAATTCAATCAACTCTTACCAGCCCATCATTTCCCACAACATAGCCTAAATTAACCAAAATTCACCACTGGCTAACCTGATTTAGTTACTCGAATGCCTTTCAAGTCTCTGTTCTAAATCTCTCCTTCGTTTCCAAATTCACTGCCTCCACTATTTGCATTATTTCTTCTTCTCTAAGTTTCAGTAATAAAATAACTATTTCAAAAGTTAAAAAAGAAGAAAAGACCTAATTGCAGAACCCACAAGTTTTTCCTTACTTCTTGTCCTGTGGGACCTCCCAGTAGCACTAATCCCTCTGTCCATTCTCTCCTTCTGAAAACACTTTCCTCTGGACTGAATATACAGCAGGGGAAACAAAGAACAACTAAGCAGAATGTGGAGCTGCATTCACCTACTATCCTGTTCTAGCACCGTCACCAGCCGTAGACTCTGGCAAGCTTCCTCTCCATGTACTGGTCAGTCAAGCTGTCGACAGCTCATGCCTGGCTGGTCCATCACAAAGGCTGCATAACTGGTCTTTCTAACCTCTATGCCTCTCCCCTTCTAATCCATTCTCCACAGTGTGGCCACTTTGTTTCACAAATCTTGACCATGTCATCCCTTACTGACAAACTGTAATTGGTTCTCCACTAACTTCTGAATAAAACACCAAAATCTTTATCGTGGCATTCAAGATCCTCACCAGTATCACCTACGACAGGCCCCTCCAGCATCAGCTTCTGCCCCTCCCTACCATGTAGGATATGATAAAGCCATATGAGGCTGTTCACCATCATCCATGCACATCTATTTCTGCCCCTCCAAACCTCTGCTAATAAGCAATCTTCGCCTGGAACATCTCAGCCTCCTCTTCCCCAATGAGGCCTAAAGAATCTATAATTTTCATTCAAGTGCCACCATAAATACCACCTCCTCCTTAAGCTTTCATTGGCCACAGTGAGAAATAGTTTCTTTCTTGTCTGGATTCCCATGGCACTATATTTGTGCTCTATTATAACATTTAATAGATGTAAGACACAGGGCTGCCTTAAACACAATGAGGCTAGCTTGTCCACTCTTCTATGATATGAACACCAAGGTAAAAGGAGTCAAAACAATAAGTAGGAAATGTTTATTCCTACTACATAAATAATGAACCTAGAGTTAACTTATTATTTTCTTAAAGTACAGAATAGCAGCAAATACTGAAAATATTCATGACCACAGTTTATAGATCCCAAACTTAGATTTATCAGCATGCACAATCACCTACTTTAAAAAGTTAGTGCATTCTAACTTCAAAATACTACTCAAAGTAAAGTAAGGAGGGCAAAAGCACTTACTTCCATTGTTGCCAACAACAAAGTTGACATTAGAACCAAACTTAAAGGGTCCGAGCATTGAATGACACATGAAGTTTCTTAGCTGAATACTCTCAATTATTCCAACTTCTGCTGCAGTCTAGTAACCAAAAAAAAAAAAAAAGAGAGAGAGAGAGCAAGAGACAGAGGGAGAAAACAATTAATTATTAATCTGTCTAATAAACTCATTATACTCATCCAAGCATTTGGAGAAAGATCAGCAGTGTTACTAAAGAAAACAGTTATATAATAAGTGAATAATCTTAACTTCAATGAGTAAGATGAAATTAAATGGGAACCTTCAATGAATAACTACTCATTCTCAAGTCCTTAAAGGATCTAATAATTGTATTACATAGTTTCTTAATATGGACGATACTAACCTTTTGAGTCAGGTAATTTTTTGTTGGAGGGGGGCTGCTTTGCGATTTTGAGAATTTTAACAACATCCCTAGCCTCTGCCTAGTAGATGCTAGAAGCACACATCTACCTAAGTTGTGCCAATCAAAAATATATCCAGACACTGTCCCCCAGGGGACATTTAAAAACTCTTAAAAAAAATAAAGTCTTGGGGCGCCTGGGTGGCTCAGTCGGTTGAGAGTCCAACTTCAGCCCAGGTCATGATCTCACAGTCCGTGGGTTCGAGCCCCGCGTCGGGCTCTGTGCTGACAGCTCGGTGCCCAGAGCCTGTTTCAGATTCTGTGTCTCCCTCTCTCTCTGACCTTCCCCTGTTCATGCTCTGTCTCTCTCTGTCTCAAAAATAAATAAACATAAAAAATTTTTAAAAAATAAATAAATAAAAAATAAAGTCTTTAAAAACTCCCTGGCTGTCTTCTTTTGGATGCCATCTTATTAAAAACCAGAAACATTTATATCCTTTTATAAGTAGAATATCAGAAATTATGGTTGAAGGTTTTTTAAAATAAACTTTTATTTTGATCTAATTGTAGATACAGTTGTAAGAAATAATACAGAGAGATCCTATGAATTCTTTATTCAGTTTCTGCCCATGGTAGTATCTTAAAAACTGTGGTACAAAATCACAACCAGGATACTGACACTGATACAGTCAAGATACAGAACATTTCCATCACCACAAGGATCCCTTAGGTCACCTTTTATAGCTGATCCACATCCCACCCAATCCACTCCCACCTGAACCCCCAGTCCACTAATCTGTTCTCCATTTCTAGAACACTGTCATTTCACAAATGTTATAGAAATGTCTATGGGGTACCTTGGTGGTTCAGTCGGTTAAGCGTCTGACTTTGGCTCAGGTCACATCTCACAGTTCATGGATTCAAGCCCCGCATCATGCTCTGTGCAGGCAGCTCAGAGCCTGGAGCCTGCTTCAGATTCTGTGTCTCCCTCTTTCTCTATCCCTCCCCTGCTCCTGCTCTGTCTCTCTCTCCCACACACTCTCTGTCTCTCAAAAATAAATAAACATTAAAAAAATAAAAATTGAAAAAAAAAGAAATGTCTATTGTCACCTACATCAGGAGGTCACTGCTAACTAGTATTTCATGGTATGGATGTACCACAGTATTTAACCATTCACTCACTGAGTGACATCTGGGTTGTTTCAGTTTGGGCTATTACAAATAAAGCTGCTATAAACATTCATGTATAGAATTCTGTGTGAAAGTATATCTTCATTTCTCTGGGACAAATGCTGGGTTTTGTGGTAGACAGGTGTGTGTTAAATTAAAAAAAAAAAAAAAAGCCAAGCTATTTTTCAGTGTGGCAGTATCATTTTACATTCCCACCAGCAATATATGAATGATCCGGTTTCTCTGTATCCTTGCCAGCATTTGAAGTTGTCGTTGTTTTTAATTTCAGTCAGTCTGATGGGTGTGTTGTAACATTTCATTGTGGTCTTCTTAATTTGCATTTCCTCAATTATAAATGATGTTGAACATCTTTCATGTCATTGTCATTTTGAAGCCTGCAGGGTCAGTGGTCATACCTACTGCTTCATTCCTGTTATTGGTAATGCCTTCTTTTTTTTTCCCTTTGTCAGTCTTACTAGAGGTCTGCCAAATTTATTGATCTTTCCAAAGAACAAGCTCTTTGTTTTAAGGGTTTTCCTAAATGTTTCTAATAATTCACATAAACTTCAGAATTAGTTACATTATTTTACCTTAGTTTTTTAAAAACTATACTGCTTTTCCTGACATTGAATTATCAAGAATATGACATATAAGCCAAACATGAGAATCAGGCCAATCCAAAAATTTTGCACTTACCAAAGTAGAGGTACCATTTGTGAAAGAAACCGTACATTCATCTTCATCACCATCTTTGTCAAAGTCATCCAACTCTTCTTGTCTTGGTCTTTTGGCATTTTCAGGAGAGAAGAAATTTTCTTCCTTTCTTTTGGCCATCAGGTCTGAACATGTATTAGAGTAACAATGAAGTAAAATAAGACAAAGCTTAAGTTTTAAGTACTACGTCCATTCGTTTTTAGTTAAAAAAAATAAACATATCATCTGTGCAGAGGAAGAGGGCCATGAGACAAAAAACACAAGCGGCCACTTGAGGCTGGAAAGGCAACCAAACAGATTCACCCCTTGAGTTTCCAGAAAGGAACAGCCCTACCGCCACCTTGATTTTAGCCCTCGGCGCTGCAGCAGACTTCTAACCTGCAGAAGTGTAAGACAAAAAGTTTATGTTGTGGCTTTTTAAAATCATGTGCACATGCCACACTAGTTGATTTTACTTCAGAGTTATTCACGGCCAAGATTTTATGGATATGGGCCTCCCTAAATGTTTTAACTACTGAAACTCACAAAAGGTAAAAACTCTTATTTGTGAGACTCTGTTTTCTAGTTTCCTAGATCTATTAATAGAGATGCCATAATGTCTTCTGAAAGTTTTCCAAAGCAATCATCCAATTTTTCAGATAAAAGCATTAATTTTAAATTAATTTCCCAAAGAAGTATATCTTGAAGCCATGTTGCCTAGTATCAGTAGTTTCCCTTAATTGTTCCCTAAAGAAACAAGCCATGCTATTTTTTCCAATGTACTATAAAATTTATGCCTAGAAAATTAATGTATGTAAAATTAGACTAAACTTTTTGAACATATAAATACTGCACCTCAAGTCAAAGCTGACGGTCTGTGATTAAAATTAAATGTTATGAGTCATTTGATTATTACTTTCATTGTTCTCTCTAAAATACACTTAAGACTTATAATGATATGCACCTAATAACTATTTGCTAAATAAATGGAGAGAAAATCCATAACATAGGTAATCAAAAATGTCTAAGATACAAGGAAAGAATATGTAGAATGGTTCTAGTCTCTACCTAAGTCCACCAAGGACTGTATACCATAGCAACCAGGTTTGCACCAGGTACCTAGGCAGCAAGAGAGTAAATGAGGTTTTCTCTCTCTTGATTTCGGACTGAAGGATTCCAGTCAGTCCTCACTACAGATGATAGCCATATGTGATGATATATGCACACAGGGTAACAAAGCAGTCTTTGTGTGTGTGTGTGTGCGTGCGTGTGTGTGTGTGTGTGTGTGTGTGTGTCAGAAGGGTGGGGGGCTAGTGGAGTGGTGTTCCAAAGAGAGTATGAAGTAGATGTGTAGGAACCAGAATGGGGCCTCTAGAGAAAGTATGTGAGCGACAAAAGGAGGGTAAGGGAGAAAGAGATATCCATATATGTGTTTAATTTTTTAATCCACTGCTTTCCAAAATTATACTGACAGAACTGATCTGGCAGAAATATGAAATATCTATACATATTATGGAGGAACTGGTTTGGGGAACTATCTTTGTTAGGCTGTGTTATTTTGATAATGTATACCTCGTTAAATGAACTAAGTGGTTTTCCCATCCTTTTAATGCTCTGAAATCACTTCAACTGCATGACACATTAAATGTTTTTTTGAAAGTAAGAAAGAGCTAGGCTAGGGGCACCTGGATGGCTCAGTTGGTTAAGTGTCCAACTTCAGCTCAGGTCATGATCTTGAAGTTCATGAAATTGAGCCCCACCCCCAGCTCGCATCAGGGCTCTGCTGACAGCTCAGAGCCTGGAGCCTGCTTCAGATTCTGTGTCTCCCTCTCTCTCTGCCCCTCCCCCGTTTGCACTCTGTCTCTCTCTCTCAAAAATAAACATTAAAAATTTTTTCTTAAGAAAGAAGTAGGCTGAAAGCTATTAGAAAGTAGAGCTATTAGTAAGTAGAAAGTTTGAAAGTTAACTTTATGAAATCATTTACATTTCTTTCTTGTATACTGGTTTTAACAGGTTTACAATAACCTCTTGAATCAATTTTTCTGTAATTTTATTTTCAAAACATTGATATAATGTGAACCCTCACACTTACGAGACAAGATTACCTTATGTTTTGTAAAATCCTCATCAGTAGTCATGACTCCTTTCATGCAAATTATATTTAATTAAATTTTGAAATATTTTCTCTAAAAATTAGGTCTTTATCAAATCAAGGTTTTCTTTAATGGGAATATTTTAATGTTTATTCATATTTCTTATACAACCAAATTTAAGGGATATTCAGTGTGAGTCTAGAGTTCAATCTCTCATTCTTTCTCCCAAAATGCAAGTTAAAAAAGAAATCAGAGACTTCCACTTCCAGGAAAATGGAATAGATACACTTTTCCCTGTTTCTCCTGCTTAGTAAAACTAAAAACTTTGGAAATCATATATAAAACAAACATAAGACAACTCTGAATGAGAAGGAAGTAGATTGGCTAGGAACCTCAGGACCCAAGGAATGACATCAAGGTAAGTTCCCAGAGTTTTTGTTTTGCTTTAAATATCCCAGACTTGGAGAAGACAGCAACTGGGGAAATACCAACAGGTGCATGGGAAAAAAAGACCTAATAAAAGCTTCCTCTCTCTAGCCAAAGGACCAGGCAGCCTGACAGCACAGAAAGCTTTTAGACAATAATTGCTCTATTCCAGCCAAAAACCACAAAAAAAAAACTGTGGCGCCTCCTTCTACTCCCCCAATGACACACACTTTAGCAAAGGTCAAGTGGGTAGCCTGGACCTTATAATGCCATAAGAAGGCATCTCCATATCCCATTTGGGCCAGTGTCAGAGAACGTTATGTAGGCCAAATAGGGAGTCATGATAATGGGTGTCCATGGAGCCCGCCTAGAGAGCCTAGGTGTCCACCTTGATCAGGCAGTAATAGGTTGCTACTTACTCCCACTCCCGGTTGGATGGTGTCTCATGAGACCTTTTACTACCACCCAGAGAGGTAAAGAGACCACCCCCCAAAAGCATACGAAAACCATGTGGAGAGCCAAAATTCCCACTCATACCAGCAGTCACTGTGGCTAAGAAAAGAGCTCTGGTACAGTTCTACACCTCTGAGTCTTAGTGTCTACAGCTTAATACCATAGGGCAGAAGTTCTCAAAGGCTGTGGTCCATCTCTTCAAAAGTACTAAGGATCTCAAAGAGCTTTTTGTTTACACCTATCAATATCTATCATACTGTAAATTAAAACCGAGAAACTGTTAGGCCAAAGAACACACATGTACACATTCTGTCAGTCCTCAAAGCAATGACATCACCACGTCTCATAGCCTCTGGAAAACTCCATTCACTCATAAGTGAATAAGAGTGAAAAAGGCAAATAATATCTGACTATTATTATGAAAATTGTTTGACTTTGTTGACCCTTTGAAAGAGTCTCAAGGGTCCCTGGGCCACAGTCTGCAAACTGCTTAGTGCAGACGATACTGTAAGTAATCCATGACACAATGCCATAAATTATAAGGCGTAGCTAGCAAGCAATTAAGTTAGAGCAGCAGAGAAGAAGCCAACCATCAAATAACTTATAGACTTGATATTCAATGTGTGGTCCAAGGACCAGCAAGTAGCATTTACATCTCCTGGAAATGTATTAGATATCCAGAATCTCAGCCCCCTTCCTAAATCAAATGAATCAGAATCTTCATTTCTAACAAAATCTTAGGAGATTCTAAAGAAGAACCGTTATAAATAACATTTAAAAACTTGGCCTTTATCTTATCCTGAAGGCAATGAAGAATTAAATCATGATAAAACAAATACCATCTAAAAGGTGTATTAGATAATCCGAAGGACATTTAACCTAAACAAATCCCTGAGATGATATTAGCATTAGTCACAATTACATAAGAGTCAACATCTCTTTTATAAATAATTGAATGTTAATATTGAATCTCTTACACAAGTCAAAACTTGAAAATCCAACATATTTCTCAAACTATTTAACAAGAGTCAATGTCTGTTAGTTTCAGCTTGTTGCTAACTTACATTTCCTGGAATACCACCATGCCATTATTTTCCCCAAAATATCTCTTTTCCCCCACCCGTCCTCTATCTCCTTAATTACTGAGCAATAATTTATTTATTGTAGAAGAGCAAAAATGAAGCATTACTGTTTGGTTTTCCCCACATTAAATGTCCCTTTACATACTGTTTTTATTAATGCCCAATAATGATCCTGCAGTAAGCAGGCGCTCAGACATCAGCTGACTGATTTTTAGTATTTTACCATTAAAAAAATGGCAGTTTTTTAAGTAAAACTGGGGGGAGGGAGATGACGTAGGTAAATGTGATAAGCTTCTTACAATGAATGTGAGATTCTGTACTACACAGAAGATGGTGTGCAACATGATGACGATGTGTTTTATTTGCTGCACTTGGCCTAGGATTTGCAGTTTGCTATTAGGTTGCCATGGTAACATGCATCAGACACCAAAGGATTCTACCTTTTAAAATAGGAATCACTTTGTAATTTAATGATAATGAATTTTTAAAAACACATATGAATGTCCTGAGCATTAGATACAAGTTAATACAATAAAACTGTTTCCAAAAGGCTAAAGAGACATAAAAACAGATGCAAAGAAAAATACTTCTAATATTCTGATATACACACAAAATGGAAAACATCTCCTCTGGGACTTTTAATACATCCATAAAAGCTCATTATGTGTTTATTTACAATCAAAAAAAGTCAGAATTAAGGAACATCTCTCTCCCTCACAGGAAGCAAATCAGAGTAGAATAGTAACAAATATGCAACTATCAATAAAAAATAAGTTCAAGAAGAAAAATCAATAAGCAAGAGTTCATTATAGCAAATAAGTGAACTGGAAATCTAATGGATCAAATACACTTCAACAGGATTTTAAATTCCTAAATTTTAGATTTTATTGTGATCCATATAATAATTCATACTTCTCATTAATATCCAAGTAGGGACTAACAGCAGTGAGAACAGACATAACAGAACTGAAATTATCAATAGGAAATAGAGGTTAAAAATAACGGCAGAGGTGCCAGGGTGGCTCAGTCTGTTAAGCATCAGCTCTTGATTTCCGCTCAGGTCAGTGCTCTCAAGATTTGTGAGATTGAGCTACACACCCAGCTCTGCATTGACAGCACAGTGCCTGCTTGGAATCTCTCTCACCTGCTCTCTCTCTCTGCCCCTGTCCCACTCACTTGCACACACTCTCTCACAAAAATAAAGTTAAAAAATAATTAAAAAAAAAAAAATAAAGGCAAATTGCTGCTATCTCTGAATCTGCAGTGGACTGTGTTTACCTCATCCCCAATTCTGCCCCTCTCACCGCCACCAACATCCTCAATTCTGCATTAAACAATCTCATTTTAAATGTAATGAACTCATTAAACACACTGCTTGAGATATATCATAAAATCATAAGACATGATAAATATTTAAGTGAAAAAATTCATAAGTCCACCTATCAAATAACTCAGATCAGCAAAACTGGGAAATACTAAGCACAGCATTTCAGATAATAAAATGTGAACACTCAGATATATGTTTTAGAAACATCCCTGTGGCCTCAGTATAAAAGGAAGATGAAAGAGAGAGGGAGAATAGAGGCGAAAGAGACAGCCTCGAAAGGATGAGGGGCACTGAACAAAAGTAGTGGCAATATCAGTAACAGAAGGAAACAGAGAAATCAGAAGGAACAGAAGAAATCAAGAGATTTAAAAGTATGAGTAAAGTGGGGAAGTAGAAGTAACATTTGTTGAATATCTCCTTTAATCCCCAACATTTTTTAAGTACTGTCCTTATTTTACAAAAGGGGATATTGAGGCTCCATAAGACATTTTGCCCAGGTCTGTGTAGCTATAAATTATCAGAGCTCAGATCTAAACCCAAGTTTGTCAAAACCCAAAGTCAAACCTCTTCAATGCCCAGGTTCCTCCAGGCATGAACAACTGAGTTTGTTTATAGGTAGTGAAATTGGATATTAATCTACCCATCTTCTTATCTATTTTTTGTTAATGTATAAAAACTACAAAAAGGATTCTATTGTGATGTGTCCTTCTAATGTTGCTATTTGAGCAAATTAAAAATTGGGCTTTAGGTCACGATCTCGCGGTCTGTGAGTTCGAGCCCCGCATCAGGCTCTGGGCCGATGGCTCGGAGTCTGGAGCCTGTTTCCGATTCTGTGTCTCCCTCTCTCTCTCTGCCCCTCCCCCGTTCATGCTCTGTCTCTCTCTGTCCCAAAAATAAATAAAAAACGTTGAAAAAAAAATTTAAGAAAAATTGGGCTTTATAAAATTCCATCTCGTGTTTCATTTTTGGAAACAATCTTCACACAAGGCTAAATGCCATTATAAGTAGACAGAGCAGATCTGGAAAGAAAAGAAGTAAACAATACATTTATTTTGTTTGGAAACACTGAGTTTGAAGCCATCCTAGGATACTGAGATGGTGAAGCCAATAGACAGTAAAATATACTCTGCAGTAGGGGTGGGATTGGAAGTGTTGCTAAGAAAGCTACAGAAATTACTTTGAATTTGGTCACTAGGGAAAGTATGTTGAATGAGAAAAGATGTATCTCATGTACTAGTGAATCAAAATGCTAACATTAATATAAGTGACTATACTTGACCCTCAGTTACCTGGACTTACGAGTGTATGTGTATACAGAAGTGTAACAGGTAATTATGCCTTAAATATAATGCATACTACTATGGTAAAATTTTGAGTTACTTGTTTATTGATTCCTGAGAGTAAGTCAAGTATAGCTTTGGTTAATTTTCCTAACTTAGGTCTAAAAATGGTAAGTCAAGATTTAGGCAGGTTTTATATAAAATTCTACATCTAGACACTCAGTAAAATAAACCTTTGGGGAATAAAAACAGATTCTTACTTTAACAACTTTAACGTACCATTTGTAGTTACTTTTCTGCCAGGCTCAATACTAAATGCTTTATATTCATTACATATTTAACACACATATTGAAGAATCTGGCCCATTGGGTACTACAGCTATTTTCCTCCAATTACAGAATAAGAAATAAAACTTAAAGAGGTGATACCAATAAACTCTGGGTCACTCAACACTGGTTCTCTCATATAAAAACATGTTTTTTAAAGCAATATTCTAGTGATCTCCAAACTTTCTGTACGCCCACCCATTCAGGAAAAGAAATTTGGAATACACATTTTGACATAAAATTATCACTCTGTGTATTTCACACAGTACTAGAACGAGATAAAGTAAATCTAAGTAGAAGCTCTATTATGTTCCCTCCCACCCACACGCCCGTGGAACTACCTGCAGTCCACTGTACAGGATACTGAATTTTTTTTATTTTTATTTTGCTATTGACTACTTTAAACGACTATATAGCAGCCATCTAAAAGTTAGGGAGTTTGGGCTCTTTTTCCCCCCCTTAGAATATACATTCCGGAATACCTTGCCTTTAAAACACTCGCTGTTAATGAAATATACACAAAACATACACCAAGTAATAAGCGCTCACATAAATTCTGCCTTCAGGGTTTAAAAACAAAATAGTTGATTTTTCCAAGAATTATCAGTTTTATCTCAAGTCGTATTGGTCCTACAGCCCTTTCTCTATCCTTGACTCTAGTATTCCGCAATTGCCAGTCGCGATTCTTCTCCAGTTTATTTCCACAAGGGGGAAAAGAAATGCCATCATAAAACCTCCAAACGTTACATGTTACTTTTTCTAGATAATACAGCCTGCGTTGTCACGAAGCTGGGATTTAACAACAAATCCAATTTAAGTGCTATTTGCATACATCTCGTAAACAGACGAAGTAGCTGCCGGTGAGGGTATCAGATTCGCTCTAAGAGCCGGATGTCCGAGCCCACCTTCCCTCCTGACCCCATCCCCTCGAGCAAGTCTTCTAAGCCTGAATGAAAATTGGGGCCGGGCGCCGGGTCCAACAGCCAGGGCCAGGATTTCTCAGCCCCACCGGCGGAGCCGCCCGAGGAGGGGCTCAGCTGCAACGGGCAAGTTTCCCGCGGTTCAGGGGACCTGCGTCGCCCGCAGAGACAGCCCGAAAATCCGCGCCGGCCGGCTGGTCCGCTCGGGCCCGCGGGGATACCCTGGACACCGCAGCAGCTCCGCTGACCGAGCCACCGCTAGGTGGGCTGTGGGGCGCTGGCTAAGGGGGTAACGACAGGGGATGGATCCGGAGCAAGGGAGAGCGACAGCGCGCGCCCTCACCTTACCTCGAACAAGTCGAAGTCTCCCCCAGGGAACACGATCAGCGCGGCTGTCGCGGTGAAGCGGGACGCTAAGGGCACCCTGGGTCGTCTCAGCCTCGGCTGGCCACCGTTGGCCCGCCGGGAACCGCGCGCCTGCGGTGGGAGAAGGCAGGAGCCTAGCTGCCCTGGCGCCCACCGCGGGACACTACGCGCCTGCGCCCCGCCCCCCCCTCCCGCCAGGGCTCTGCCCGCGCGTGCGCGTTTCAGGGTTTTCGCGCCACTAGCGTCTAAGAGAAGGGGCCGGAAGTGCTCCTTGGCGGGCGGGGAAGCTGGTAGGCACGCAGGGCTCGGCTGCGGCGAGACTTGAGGGGACGGGTGATTTGCCTAAGTGAAAGGGAAGAGAACTCGGAGTACCCCGGCAACAGTTCCAAGCATGCGTAGAGCCGACCGGCTAAAAGCCAGAAAAGCCTAGAGAAAGACTGGTCGCGGAAAGGGGACGGTTACTTCCCGGAAGAGGCGGGGCCACTGAGAGAGGGCGCCGAATTAGAAGTGATTGGCGGCTTCCCGGGTTGGGGTGCTGAGTCCCAGACGTTAGTCTTTGCTTAGCGAAAAAGGTAGAGAACTTTTCCTTTTCTTTTTTTTTCCACTTAAGTTTTTAAATTTTTTTTATTTTAGAAGAGAAAGTTTGGAAACTTGGAGGCCGCAGTAGTTAGGATTCAGGCCAAACTAGTAAATGACGGAGGGGCGTCTTCCAAAACCAAGGAGAAAAGGTTGTCCGGGTAAGTCCCGCGGACCGTGGAGAGGCGGCCCTGCCCGCCTTCCTCTGGTTCCTTTGAAAAGCCGGGTTAGGGGCGCTCCTGCGAACCCTGGTCAGAGGCTCGGCTGGGAGTACGGTGGGAGAGCCGCCTGACCGCGCTCTGGCCTTGCGTGCCTGGCCGCTGGCGGCTCCGCAGAGGCGGATGGCCCCTGGATGTCCTTCCTTCCCGCACAATGGAGCAAACGCCCACGCCCGGTTCTAGGCCGAAGCGGGCAAAGTCGTACTGGAGTGTTCCTTTTTCCTTGTTAACGTTGTGCTCTGAAAATACATAATAGCAATTACCTGAAGGCATTGTGGTTGTTTACAGCCTTCCCCCCCCCCCCCGCACTGGCCTATTGTAAACCCACCCAATAAATATCGGAACTAATTAAGTTTTAAGTTCCTTGACGTAACTTTCAGGGATGTTCTCAGCCCGTCATTAAACCTACCTCTTCTCTTCTGCCTTTACACAGCTCTTCAAGAGTTGGGTTGATCTAGTTAAATAATCTACTTTATTTACTCCACAGCCTCCCGTTGTAGATAGGAAAAAGTGGCATTTACCGCTACCCCACTTCACCCCCAAATAGATAGATGATAAATTTCTCATCCCCAGTAATGAAATTCCTTCCATCGAAGTCACCTTTTGCCTCTAAAGATAATCAAATGTATATCATATTCCCAGTGTGGCCCTTGTATAAAAGTAGGACCTGGTCAGACTACGCTAAAACCCTAGCTCCCTCATAATACCCCTGCCTGTACTTGACACATTGTTGTAATTCTCTTTTCATCTCTACTCTCAGTTGCCCTCCTGGGGTCTTTAGATGCAGGGCTTTATCTTTCATTATTGTATCTCTAGCATCTAGAGTTCCTGGTACATAGTGGACATTTAATAAAGATTTATTGATAACTATAAGTTAAGCCGGGTATATTATCCTTCAAAGTTTAAGCTAAATTCATATGAAAATAAAACTGAAGAAAATTAAACTAGCATCAATTAGTGAAATTATGTAGTAAACCCATACAATTCAGTCTTGTACTTAAATAAACTATTTGCCTATCTTTATATGAAAACAGTCTTGAAATGGGAATTGGGAAACTTAAAGTATTTTTTGCTTTATTGCTACAAAGTTTTTTCCCTAATGTTTTTGCTTAAAACTTAAATAAAATTGGAAAACTGTTGGCCTAACAAAATGTGTATTTTGCATAAATCTAACCACTGACCTCTGTTTATGTTCTTTAAAATTTGATTCATTAGTGAAATTAGCAAGGTTCTGTGCTTTTCTCACCTCGTTCAGTTTTATAATTAACCAATAAAAGCTTATTAGCTCTTAAGGAAGTTTTAGGAGCATAAATTGATTTATGGGCACCATATGGTTACATCAAAGGATTTGTTTTGTTTTAACCTGAAGTGGATTCTTGAGCCCTTTCTTTAAATTAGAAATTCATGTTCTTTCTGTCAAGCAATACTAACGAATATCGAGTGATTTTATTTTAGTACCAACTGACCCAAAATTGGTCATGAGATTCAAAGGATATTAGAGTTTTATAGTTCATCTGGTTTCCTACCTCTCATTTTGTAGATGGGTTGGTTAAATGTCTTCCAAGGTCATACAGCTTCAGTATCCAAGACCAAAATCCTAGGTTTCCAATCCCAAGTCTAATGCTCTTTCAGTAAATTAAATAAATTGAAGCCACTAATACATTATATAAAGTTATTTGCTAGCGTTATTCTGATGTTTTTGATTCATGTAAGTATTCTTGTGTCACTTTAATTCTTAGCAATTGTTAATATGTTAAAGAGACTTTATATGTAATTTATATTGACTGCATGATCAGATTGATGTCAGTAAGATTATCACATTATAAAATATGGGAGTAGACACCAAATCCCACACCACAAATTTTTTTAATTGTACCCTATTAAAAAATAAGGGAAAATTATATGTAGTTTTGGGTGAGTTTGATAATATGTGGTATTTAAATTTTACTTAATGCTGAGCTATTTTAGAGTAACCTCATCAGGTTGATCATGACCTCATTCAGAAACCATCTGTTCTATCTTTGAGTGTAGTTGCACTTGAATATCTTAAAAACTGTTGCGTTCTGTCCCTTTTGAAACTTTACATACCTTTACAATCTTCCCATTGCAACTTAGTGTTCAGAGGAAGCATTGGTGCAAAGAAGTGGAAAACAATAGATGATTAGAATAGAAATTTTGTATTAACTACATTCTTAAAACATGTGGTGGTGGTGTTTTTCATAAAATACACATTTCACATAATTTTGCCCTTTCAGAACTATTGGGATATTCTTTTTATATATTCTGCTTTTATGAGTGATTTTCAAAAAACATGCATTTTAAACTTAACCAATTTAGATCATAGGTCTAATGAAAATAATCCTAAAAATAGTCTTTTAAAATAATGTACTGCATGTAGAACACTTAATGTAATTCTACATTAATATTTTTTGCATTGTATAACTGGCTATAAGATATCAGCATAAGTAAATTAACATGTACAAACAGGAAGATGATTTTAAAGCATATGCTTTAGATTTTCAAACAGGATCACTCTGGCTTCTATGAAAACAGTTGTTTTCATACAAGTGGAAGGTTGTAAAAAGTAGAAGCAGGGAGGCCAGTTGGGTGACTGTTACAGTTGTATACAGGAAAACGCAGGGCAGGGGTGACTATCATTAGAAATAGGGATTTAGGATATATTTTGGAGGTAGAGGACTTGCTGATGGAATGGGTGTTGGGGAACCAAGTAAAGAGAATCAAAAAGGATGGCTAGGTTTTTGGCCTAAGCAACTGGATATTGTGGAGAGATAAGTAAAACAGTTCTGGGGAGAGATGAAATCAAGAGTTGGATGCATGTTATGCATCCATGTGAAGGTAAAGTAGGCAATTAGATGTTCTAGTTAAGAGCTCAGTGGAGATGTCCGATGAAGTGGGAAAAATATTATTAGGGAGAGTTCATTATATATTATTAGAAGAGTTCATTATAGACTCTTCAAAGGACACTCAGCAGTAATGTCCTTTCTGGTGTAGTCTGCCTCTGATTCTAAAAATATTCTTCCTATAATTCCTTTTGCTCACTTTCTATATCCCATGCCCACTCCCAATCCTTTTAACATGTTGCTTGGTATAGTTCTAATTCATTATTACTAGTATTAGTATTAGTATTATTATTAGTTAAAAGTAGTCAAGGCTGTGTAGAGCCTTGCAGTAATTCAAGAAGGTCTAATAGAAGTTCATTAATGTAAAGTTACTCAGAGAAAAAAGATTTGTTGGGGCATGTCTAGCTCCTATAAAAATGTCCCCTTGATTCCTGTCATTCAGAGAAAATGGTCAAAAAGGCATATTTCACAATAGCAGCAATTCTTCCATGCTTATGAAAGAAACTGAGAGCATTACTACTTTATAGGAGTGTGCTTGGGGAGCACAAGAGAGATTCACCTTTTTCAAATCCATTTCAATAGATACACAGGGACTGTAGGTTAAGGGATCAAAGTGGTTTTAAAAGCTTTGAGATGGATTTTAAAATACAGTGACCAAAAAGATTGGCAACAAAAGAGACATTTTTCTGGAACATACCACATAACTCAGGAAAATTGGAGAAGAGAACACTTTAGCTCAGAGATAGTCAGATTTTGCTTTTCTGGAACCAACAGATAATTCTGCTACTCTTTTTCTTTTTGCTTACATTGTTCTTAACAGTTGTGTTTAAATAGCTGTAGTTATATCTTGTAGTCTTCACTCCCATTTTAATAAAGGAATAACTAAAACATGTTCTAGGTAGACGATACAGGTATCTGTTCAACTACCAGTGCTGGTTGTTTTGTGACATAACTGTGATGGTCATCCTTTAAACCAGGTTTATTCTGACAAAAGAAAATAAAATAGCATGAAGAATTCAGTTTTAAGCATAATAATTATACTAAAAATACTATTTATGGGCTTAGTTAAAAGCCCTCTCTATGTTGCTTAAGGGATCCAATCTGTGGAATTTTAATGTTTTAGTAGAATTAATTCCAAGCTTACTTTTTTCTAGGCATGGCTACCCTAGTGAGTAATATTCCATTAAAGTCTTTGCAAAACGTTCCTAATGTGCTTGAAATATTTAGAGGACAACAGTGTGTAATCAAGAGGCTGCCTCATCAATGCCTCTTTTCTTTCTACAGCGTTTGGAAGGAATACAATATGCATGGCAGTCCTTTACATAAATGTATGCTTATGTGTGCCACCATAAACAACACTGCACAAGATGGCAATCTTTGTTCATTACATATATACTAGTAATATTATGTAGTGAATAATATTATGTAATATTAGTAAAATCATGTAATGAAGCTTCAGAGGTAAGACAAAAAGGAAGGAACTTGCAAACTGGAAAGGCCAGAGGAAAGGATGCACCTTGCCTAAGTTTTCATGACTAGCTCCTAGATGGTATGATAGAAACCGGAAAATGTGAGTCTCTCATCCCTAAAAAAGCCATACTGAAGTCAGATTTGATATCAGGTATTATATATTTGCAGAACTTTGCTTTTTGACTTGACCCATGAACTCTAGCCATATTTGGTCTCATAATTTTTAGGCAAGATGCAAACCATCTAAAGATTTCTTGTTTTATTTCCCCAACCTTTTACAGATAGGACCACATTAAAAAAAAAAAATTATGTTTATTTTTTGAGAGAGAGAGAGCAAGCTGGGGAGGGTCAGAGAGAGAGGGGGAGAAAACTCCCAAGCAGGCTGCACACTGTCAACACAGAGTCTGACATGGAGCTCAAACTCACAAACTATGGGATCATGACCTGAGCCAAAACCAAGAGTCAGATGCTTAACTTGGCTGAGCCACCCAGGTGCTCCAGATAGGACTACATTTTTTAAAACTTTTTTTAATTTGAGAAGTAATACATACATATGATTATTTAAAAAATTAGCACAAAGGAGAGTATACTTTGAAGAGTAATTCTTGTCCCCATTCCTGAACTATAGTCATCCCTGAAATATAATCTATGTTGTACCTGTTTTCTCTTTAAAACTTGGAGATTGTACATTTAGATCTATCCCATTTTTTTGCTGCATCATCTGTTGTATTTCAACCTACCATAATTTATTAAAGATACTCCTCTATTGATGGACATTTGGTTCTGCTCATTGTTTCACTGTTACAAACAGTGCTACGGTTGATATCTTTTTATATAAATCTGCACACAGCTAAGAGATATCCTAAATTCCTGGGAGAGCTTTTGCTAATCAGAAGACGACCTGCATTTAAAATTTTGAAGGCTAGAACCAGGGGTACATTTAAATGAAATATGATCAGTTATAATGTTGCGCCCGAGAGAAAAATCTCATAATTTCCTTCAGTTAGCAATTCATTCCAGTGTACAACTTGAATCATGAAAGAAAAGCAACTGTCAACAAGAACTTCCCTCTCAAACTTGCTACTTCTGAATTTTATGCATTCTGATGTTTAAGACTTAGAAGGCTTGTTTCCTTTCATAATAATGAGTTAGAAAATATATATGTCCCCACTCTTTCCAGAATTAGCTACAACTTTTCACATTAACAAAGAGATAAAACTATCTCTGAATTGATGCCACAATGCCACATTCAACCAGTGAGACTTCTTACGTGAAGTAGACAATATTAACACTGAGGTACCATTCACTACCTAATGCTTTATCCTTTGCATTTAAATCTGTATATTCTTTGTAAGGTGACATATCAGCAAATATTGGTGCAGTTCTTCATAAAAAATAAATGCACAAAATAATACCTGTGGCACTGGCCACATTATAAAATTAAGATTCAGAGAAGTGCAGAGAAAGTAACAATACTTCCAGCCTTTATTTATTTATTTTTGCAGCCATGTACAATTTGAGAAAATTTGCTTTTTTTTTTTTAATTTAGAATGGCTTTGCATTGGTTTTGCATTTTGCATGGTGATAGCCTTTTGTAATATTTTTTATATCCTACTTTGTGTTTCTGGAATGAATTAAGGTCATTTTCAGAGGATGGTAATCTGGATTATGTTTGTAGAGTCAGACTGAATTTTCATTGCAAATACTACATAATACTCTTATCAAATAATAGCAAAGTAAGAGAAAAAGAGATACAGGTGTTTAGTAAAGAAAAACAACTGTAGAAAATACCAAAGCTAGAATACCAGAGTTCAAGCCACTTTT
This sequence comes from Neofelis nebulosa, assembly GCF_028018385.1. NCBI lineage: Eukaryota > Metazoa > Chordata > Mammalia > Carnivora > Felidae > Neofelis > Neofelis nebulosa. The sequence goes on from NC_080790.1 coordinate 13,704,986, forward strand.
GTCTTTAAAATGTCTTGTACACAGAAGAGTTTAACATTAGTTTACTTTGAATAGTGGCACTATAGGTGATTTAAAATTCTTTGTTCTTTTAAAAGACTTTATTTTATTTTCTACAATGAGTATGTGTGGCGTTGCAATTTGAAAAGCCAAAGCTCTTTTTAAAAAGGTATCGCATATCCTTCCAACTCTCCATTTTCTGTCCCCCCCCCCCCCCCCCCACAATCTTCCATTGACTTTTCCTGCAATGACCCCTTGGGATTTTTTTTTTTTTTTTCTTTAGTTTACTTTACTTTAACATGCCTGCTTTCTTGCTTTTGTTTTCTTATTTTTCCTGATTATGGTAGGGGACTAGTCCAATTCTTGCTTTGGATATGTAAATCAAAGAGTGAATTCTCAAGTAGACAAATATGATTTACAGCATCCCCAGTGCCCATGGCTGCTTGTGTTATCCCTTGTTAACAGCTGAAACAAAGCCAATTTTACCATTTTGGGGTTTTTCCCTCATTTAATATTAATGTAACCGTATGAAAAATATTCTCCACCACTGCTAAAGAGAACATAGAGAAGAAGAAAGAATGACGAGGGACAAGACCATTTACATTTGGGTTACATTAAATTTTAAAATAACTTTATTTTTCAGTACTACAGAGAAACCCATATTTGTTGATGAGTGGATTTTTAAGGACAGATTTAGCATAGTACAATTTGCAAATAGCTTTTACTCCGTTAGTTACATCAGTATTTTTGTAGCTAGTAGGTCAGTTACCACCATTGTTAATGTTTCAAATGTTCTTGATTCATTTGGAAAAGCTGACTTGGGGTTGGGGTGGGGAGCAGTTAGAGAAGGAGGGAGCCAAACCATAAGAGACTCTTAAAAACTGAGAATAAACTGAGGGTTGATGCGGGGTGGGAAGGAGGTGAAGTAGGTGATGGGCATTGAGGAGGGCACCTGTTGGGATGAGCACTGGGTGTTGTATGGAAACCAATTTGACAATACATTTCGTAATAAAAGAAAAAACAAAGGAAAGGCTGACATCTGAAATAAATAAATAAATAAATAAATAAATAAATAAATAAATAAAAGAATTCTCTATTTATGAATTATCCTAAACTAACATATATTATTTGAATTTCTATTCTGAGCTTCTGTGTCTTTTAACAGTCTTTTGAAGTGTGTTTCAAATAACAGCAGATAATCACCAGAATGGGAGTGAATGACTTGTGGCAAATTTTGGAGCCTGTTAAACAACACATCCACTTGCATAATCTTGGTGGGAAAACCATTGCGGTTGATCTGAGTCTCTGGGTATGTGAAGCACAGACAGTCAAAAAAATGATTGGAACAGTCCTGAAGCCCCACCTCAGGTAGAGTAAAAGTTCTTAGGATATAAATGTATGATTGTATCAGCAGATGACATCTTGGTTTTGTTTCCACTTTGTTTATTGTTGCTTTACATTTTGAGATTTTAAAATATATTAACATGTCTGCCTCTCCCATCTCTAAATTGATGACTCACAAATTTGTACTTCTTACTCTTTGAGCTCCAGATTCAAAGACCTAGCTGCCTGCTTAACATAGCCACAGGATGCTTTGGCGACTAGAAGCCAGAAAATTGGGAGCCATTCTCTCTGTTTGACCCCTCCTCACATCCAATCTATCAGAAAGTCTTGCCAGCTCTACTTCCAGAATATACCATGTGTTCATAAACTTTGGTCAATGTCCAGAGGCACCACCTCACTGCCACCATCCTCTCATCTGTTCTGAAATGACCTCCTCATGAGTTTTCCTCCCTCAGTTCCTGGCCTCCTCCTTCTCCAAACTGTTTTCCATGTAGCACTTAGAACAATCATAAATCTCTCTTGCTTAAAAACATTTAGTGTTTTCTCAGTTCACTTAAAGCAAAATATTAATAAATAAAATGTTATTGCATGTATGTAACCTTTTTGATACTAGTCTGATGTTCTTGCCATTATGTCATACTGCTGTGTAGACTTTCACTATCAATGTATGAAGATTAATATATTATTAATTTTTATATTTAAGGAACTTATTTTTTCGTATCTCATATTTAACGCTAATGGATGTAAAACTGGTGTTCGTTATGGAAGGGGAACCCCCAAAGCTGAAAGCTGATGTCATAAGCAGGAGGAATCAGACTCGGTATGGGCCTTCTGGAAAAACATGGTCTCAGAAAACAGGGAGATCACATTTTAAATCAGTCTTAAAAGAGGTGAGCATTTAGATATGATTCAATAATTGTGATATGAAGTGGTGAGTACATTTTACTTTGATAAAGGTTGTTATATAATTATCTTTAATACTCACTAAACTTACTGTAAATAGAAGGCCAGTGTGTATAGAGACAAGTTGATATTCTGTAGTGAAACTGACCAAGTTCAAGCCCTGGCTCTGGCATATAGAAATTCTGAGATGTTGAGCAAGATTTTTAAATTATATCTGCCTCATTTCCTATCCTGTGCAATGAGGAAAGTAGCACTTTGCAGGGATAGGGTGAAAATTAGAAAAATTAAAAATATCTGATATTTAAAGCAACCACTGCATAGTAAGGAGTTAATACATGTTACCTGTTGTGACATCTTCAGCACTTAAAGAATTCCCAGAATAGAGATTTAATTAATTCATACTTCACTCATTCAGAACTAATGATAGTTCATATATAGAATATATATTTAGGACTTTCTAATTTTTAAAAGTACTTATTGTTATATTTTAATATACTTATATATTACAAAATATGTATTTTTATAGAAGTTAAGGAATGGAGAGATCATCTATAATGAAATATATAATGAAAAAAATAAAAACCAACTATTATTTTGCCTCTCTTCAAATGTATATACTTTTTAAACTTGCCTTTAATAGTGCACAAGTGATTTTTATCTTGGACTTTTTTTTTTATGTTTATTTTTGAGAGAGACAGAGCATTAGCGGGGGAGGGGCAGAGAGAGAGAGAGAGGGAGACACAGAATCCGAAGCAGGCTCCAGCCTCTGAGCCATCGGCACAGAACCCGACACAGGGCTCAATCCCACCAACCATGAGGTCATGACCTGAGCCAAAGTCAGCTGCTTAACCGACTGAGCCACCCAGGTGCCTCTATCTTGGACTTTTAACTTATCATACCCTTATATGCCTGTTGCCACATTCTTTCCAAATCCATCACTTGTAATGGTTGTGCAACATGTATGAAATACTATAAAAAGCTCTGAAATCATCCCTCATCATTTCATATATGGTTTGCTTTTCAGTTCTCTATTACATGTGAACTTACGAAGATTTTTTTGTGTACATAGCTTTTTCTTGTGATTTGAGATTTTAACATAATTACCCAAAGTGGGATGGATAGATAGATAGATAGACAGACAGACCAAAGTTTAGGAATGATTTTATAGCTCTCGCCAGTCACTTTCCATCAGCACAGATATGAGATAAGCAGTTTCAGTACATCCAAAGAACATCAGGTGGTAGGAGGTTTATCTTTGTATTATTTAGTATATAAAAACAAAGATATTTCTTTGTTTATGTAAAATGTAGGAGTACATATAATATACATTTAATATATATTGGTCTTTTTTTTTTTTTAAGATTTTTTTTTTTATTTTAAATGTTCATTTATTTTTGAGAGAGTGCAAGATGGGGAGGGGCAGAAAGAGGGAGACAGAGAATCCCAAGTGGGATCGGGACAGCAGTGAGCTGTGAGCCCGAGCCCAAGCCCAAGCCCAACATAGGGCTCAAAATCGTGAACCATGAGATCATGACCTGAGCCAAAGTTGGTTGCTCAACTGACTGAGCCATCTAGATGCCCCAGATTTTATTTTTAAGTAATCTATAATACCCAATGCAGGGCTCAAACTCACAACCCCAAGATCAAGAAATTTTTTTCTTTTGTTTTCTTTATGTTAAGGATATAAACTTTTTATTATATTTGCTTTTAATTCATATCCCTGTTTTCTTTTTAATTATGGTTAAAAAGTTCATTTCTTTTAAACAATATTGTATAAATTAATCATTTTTTCTTGAAATTTTATTTTCTATTCACATAAGATTTTAAAAAATAGTTTTCAGTTGGTGACTTTTTCCACCTTAATGACTGTCAGTAGTTGAAGAAAATATCTGTACTGGATTCTAATTATTTCTTGTATAGTCTGGTCCTAGAAATATCCATGGTCTGTATACTCAGGGCATTAATACCCAGTATAAAACAAAAAGATGTCCATCTCTTCTTGAGAAAATTGTTCCATTTCTGTTTCTTTATTGTAGTAATTGTGATGTCCTTAAGCATTTTGTGTGAGTGTTCAGTATTGCCTGAATGAATAAAACTTTCATTTTTATATTTCTGTACCCTCAGTTTCTAGGCCCTACTTCCTGCTAACCCACTGCAGTCTCTTAGGTATAAGCATGAAAACACAAATTAGTCTTCCTCCAATACCACCCCACGTGACAGACACTTAGGGTAGCAAAATTTACAACCAGCCTTCCAAATTCTGTGCTGGTTTTTGAAGAATTGGAATGACAATGCAGGAATCTAAAATAACTTCCAAATTCTTTTGTTTATTATGAAAAGATAATTCTTATTTAAAGGAATGCAGAAGCAACCCCTGTAATAAAACTATCTCCCTAAAGTCACCCAGCCAGAGTCCTGGAAAGTACTCTTTTTTTCTAACACAGTACTTTGTCTTTTTGAACCTTGTCCACCTTGGGCAACATCTAGCAGAGGTTTGTATTATGTAATGTAGCATGCAAGCAATCAGTTAAAGCAATGGATGATATTTACTTTATCAGTCTCTAAAACTACCGGTAAAAAGGCATTTTTCCTCACCATACCCAGTATTTCTCAATGTGGAATGTGAAAATGACAAGAACAATGCAGTAAGCTATAAGGCTAAATTACAAGCTGTTCATCCAGATTCAACTCATAATGCAAGGAAAACTCACAGAGGATTGTTCATGAGTCAGCAAATTGATAGCAAGAAATCGCTTGCACAGACAATTGACTTCTAGGAGCAAATCAACAACTGGCTCCTACTTGGTTTCCCACAACATGAGAGTTTCATTGTACAGACATGATAGAGGAAGAAAAAAGAACCTTAAGGTCTCAAGTAAAATTGGATAATAGTATCTTCTTTGGAAGAGCTCATGGGAAGAGCTCCCATCATGGGAGAAGAATTTTTGTTATTTTGCAGATATTAAATCTTACTGTGATTAACTATTAATCATTTACAAGATATTTCTCTTTAATCTTGAGATAACATTGACCAAAATGCAAATTGAATATTTTTAAATTAATTTTTAATTGAATGTGGAGTGCTTTTGTAAAGTTTATTTATTTCGAGAGAGAGAGACAGCACAAATGGGGGAGAGGCAGGGAGAGAGGGAAAGAGAAAATCCCAAGCAGGCTCTGCACTGTCAGCACAGAGCCCAATGTGGGGCTCGAACTCACGAACTGTGAGTACCATGAGATCAAGACCTGAGCCAAAATCAGGAGTCAGACACTTAACTGACTGAGCCACCCAGGCATCCTGAATATGGATTACTTTTTAATGGACATTAAAATTTTTTAAGTTTTCATTATAGAAAATTTTAAATCAACACAAAAGTAATTAAACAATTATCATCAATCTTAAACAATTATCAACTCCTGTTTCATCTATGTCCCGACTCAGTCCCTTCTCCCATGTCATTCTGGAGCAAATCCCAGACACAATATTGCTTCAGTCTCAATATTTCATTATCTTTGTCTAAAAGATAAGGACTCTTAAAAATAAACAAAAACATAACCACAGTACATTTCTTATTGTCACACCTAAAGTTAAGCAATCATTCTGTAATGCCATAAAGTATTCAGTATTCAAATTTCCAGTTATTTCTTAAATATCAGAATTTGTAAAACACTTAAATAGTTAATATTTGTCATACAGAAATCAGTTAAACACTGAAAGAAAAAGCAATAAAAATGGTCTTAGATATCTTGCTCCTACGTTTTCTTTCCAGTGCCTTGATATGCTGGAATGCTTAGGAATTCCCTGGGTCCAAGCTGCTGGGGAAGCTGAAGCCATGTGTGCTTATCTTAATGCCAGTGGTTATGTGGACGGCTGCCTTACCAATGATGGGGATGCTTTCCTATATGGAGCCCAGACTGTTTATAGGAATTTCTCTATGAATACCAAGGTACCTTTGTTTCTTTCTGTCAGCATTTGTTTCACAAAGTACCTTTTTAAAAGGGATTATTAAATGATGGAATGAAATAATATGTGTAAAATGATTACCATAATACCTGGCACACAGCAATTGCTAAATGAAATAAATGTTTACTGTTGTTACAAATATCATTGACGCATAGTTCATTTTCTTTGAAATGTGCATTTCTCTCTTAAGGGCTTGATTTGTTTCACATGGTTTAATTCTAAATGTTTTGATAATATATTATAAAAATGCATATGAAATGTTTTGCTTTGACCCCAGATTTCCATTTTTAGTAATTTATCTTCAACAACACCTCCAAATATGCAAGAAGAGATGTATGAGGATGTTAATTGCAACATTATTAGTATTACAAAAATGTGGCAGACAACCCAAATGCCCATTTCTAGGGAATGGTTGAATACAGCCATGGTTCTCAGAGAGGTCAGGGGAAATTTTGGTTGTAACTTTTCAAAGTTGGCCAAGACAACAGACATTTGGTAGATTGGAGCCCAGAAAGCTAAAAACCTCTTGCCAGACAATTCTGTTACCTCTCTGAAAATGTTCATTGTGTGCTCACTGAGAAACATTGCCTCAGAGTCCATTATAATGTAATAACAAGCAGTCATTAAAAAGATACGTATTACTGATATTAAAGATATATTAGCAAGAAAAACATGTTAAAAGCACTTCCATATAATTCTATTTTTGCTTAAAAATATAGCTAATAATAAATATTTGTATTTATGTGTCAAAGTGTTTTTTGAAAGAACATGCGCTACACTATTAATAATAGTTAATTTTTTAAGTATTTATTTTTGAGACAGAGAGAGACAAAGTGTGAGCAGGAAGGGCAGAGAGAGAGGGAGACACAGAACTTGAAGTGGGCTCCGGGCTTCAGGTTCCTCACTGTCAGCACAGAGCCAGACACGGGGCTTGAACTCACGAACTGTGAGATCATGCCCTGAGCCAAAGTCAGATGCTTAACTGACTGAACCCAGGGGCCCCAATAATAGTTAATTTTAGATGATGCAGTTACTGGGAATGTTTACTTTTTATAATATACACTTTACAGTGTGTAATTTTGCAAATTGAAAATATTTTGTAAAACATCAAAAATAATGAAGAGGAACATTTTGACTATAATAGTTTATTTTTTAAGCCATTTTTGAAACTATGACTTTATTTCCGGATATTGAAGTGTTGGAGTCTGAAGATCCTGGTGATCACAATTTTTCCCACTTAACTTTAAGGAATAATTAAGCATTTAGAGAGAACTCTGACCAATTAGTTTTTGTAATGCTTAATGTATAAATGTTTACTTTTTGAAGATGAAACTAAATCCGTACTTTCTTCCAGGATCCACATGTTGATTGTTACACAATGCCATCTATCAAGAGTAAACTAGGTTTGGATAGAGAGGCTCTGGTCGGACTGGCGATACTACTTGGCTGTGATTATCTCCCCAAGGTACACTTAGATTGTCGTATTTACTTACTGGTCACAGTGTATCTTTTTTGATGTCTTACATGCTGCATAAATATGAAAATAATATGGCTATATGATTAATAACCTAACTTAGAGTATAATTTTAGGCATAATAAACAACTCAGTAACTAAAAGAACCAGCATTTCAAGTGGCATTAAAAAGCTGGTTCCTTGTGACACTGAATGTTGCAAATGAGAATGGAATAGTAACTAGTCCCACAGCTTGAAGATCAAGACTTTAAGACTTACTCTAGACTGAGAGATTCACATTCAAGTTTTACCACCCTTTTAAAAATGTATAGGAATCACTCTTTTCTCATATCATACCAATATGAGTTTCTATCACTGTTTTGTCTATTTTGTGGTTTTCAGTCTTCCTTCCAGCTTTCCAACTGCACATGCTCAATGTTATTACTGTTGCTAGGCAATATAATTATTGGGGTAAGCCATTCATCCCTCCTTGCTTCTTAGCATTGCACTGAGTTTTAGTCATGAAAACATTTTATTTAAGATGCACAATAAACAAATAGGTATACTAATAGGTGAGTGATAAATTAAGCATTACAAGGATAACCCCATTCTTAAGTATATTTAAAAATATTGAATGATTTGTCTTGTAGTTCTTAGTATGTAGTCCTGTCATCATGTCCTTACTGATCATTTCTGTATTCTTACTGAATCCCTTGTTAGACTACATATTCCATCCCCAAGAGAAGTCTATAATTTTATTTATTTTTTAATGTTTGTTTATTTTTGAGAGAGAGGCAGAGTGCAAGCAGGGGAGGGGCAGAGAAAGAGAGAGAGACACAGAATCCAAAGCAGGCTCCAGGCTCTGAGCTGTCAGCACAGAGCCCGATGCAGGGCACGAACCCACGAGCCGCGAGGTCGTGACCTGATCTGAAGTCAGATGCTTAACCAGCTGAGCCACCCAGGCACCCCAATCCCCAAGAGAAGTCTAAAGAAGAATGACATATATATATTATATGTGTGTGTGTGTGTGTGTGTATATATATATATATATAAATTTTTTTTTTTATCAGAGCTTACGGGAGAGGGAAAAAATAGGATACTAAAATTATTAACCCTCGTTTCTAACTTATGTCCTCAGTGATCAGAGAAATCACTATTTTTAAATTTATTTTTAATATAATGTATTGTCAAATTGGCTTACATACAACACACAGTGCTCATCCCAACAAGTGCCCTCCTCAGTGCCCATCACCCACTTTCCCTTCTCCCCCACCCCCCATCAACCCTCAGTTTGTTCTGTATTTAAGAGTCTCTTGGGGCGCCTGGGTGGCGCAGTCGGTTAAGCGTCCGACTTCAGCCAGGTCACGATCTCGCGGTCCGTGAGTTCGAGCCCCGCGTCAGGCTCTGGGCTGATGGCTCGGAGCCTGGAGCCTGTTTCCAATTCCGTGTCTCCCTCTCTCTCTGCCCCTCCCCCGTTCATGCTCTGTCTCTCTCTGTCCCAAAAATAAATTTAAAAAAATGATGAAAAAAAAAAAAATTAAAAAAAAAAAGAGTCTCTTATGGTTTGCCTCCCTCCCTCTGTGTTTGTAAGTATTTTTTGCCCCTTCCCTTCCCCGATGATCTTCTGTTAAGTTTCTCAAGATCCGCATATGAGTGAAAACATATCATATCTGTCTCTGACTGACTTAGAGAAATCACTCTTTTAAGTAGTAACTAAAGGAAGCAGGAGGAGGGAAACTTTTAAATAACACAAAAATAATTATTTCATTATAGTTCTCATTCTGAAATAGAAGATTTTTATTTCCCGTATGTCACTATATAATAATTAAAGTCTAGAAACAGCTGAATGTTGAAAGTAAGAAAAAATTCGCAAAATTAAACTCACAGAAACCAATTTTAGCTATAGTGGTGTTACATTATGCATTAACCTTAGCTATTTTGACATTTTCTATCCTTTGTAACGAAACCACTATCCATTTATATTGTTCTACTTAAAGATTTGTAAGACTTATGGACTAACGTGATTTACCTTCAAAAAGTTTAAGATGTAGCTAAATGCTAATATAAGAAGGGTGGTATACAAAATCTGTAGCAACCTGTATGCAAAGATATAGGCTGTGGCCATGAAACAGACTTCTGGGAACCACTCTTAGGCCAGGTGTGACCCTTTTAGTAGCTGATCCTGACTGTAAGTGGGTTGGGAAGGAGATTCAGACTGGAGGGGAGACCCCTTTGCCAGCAGGCACTTAGGATGCTTGTGCCATGAATATTTATTAACCGATTAGGAAGTGTTTTTAACACTGGTATGTCTGTCCCAGTGCACATTGCTAAATGGCAGCCCTGCTTATAAGGATACATGCATAAACTTCTCTAGGAACTGGACGACTCAAACAAGAAATTGTCCTGCAGATATACATTTATTGACATTTTATTGTGTGTTGGACACTTAACACTTGTTTTAATTTTTCTTAAGTTTTCATTTCAAGAGTTAACTTGGAAGAACATTGTTCTCTTTTGATATCCGAGTTTTTAAATATTAAATGTTCATCAAAGTAAATGAACATGCTTTTTCTGATTACAAATATAACTTGAAGTAGATCAAATTAAAAGATTATCAAAGTAATTAACATAAAAAGTAAAAGCCTTCTAAAATTCTTTTCCTCCCTCCCTTAAAATAAATGCTGTCAGCAGTTAAGTATATAACCCTGTGACTTTGTTGTTTGCATAGATTAATGGATGATGTAGTAGTTATTTTACTTACAAATCTAGGTCACAGGGTGAGCTATTCTGCAATCTTTGTTTTACACATGGCAGTGTACCTTGCACGTCTTTTCCTATCGTGACCTAGTTACCTTATTCTGTCAGCTGCACCATCCCAGACTGCAGGATATGCCATACTTTATTTCTCCATTCCCCTGTGACTAACATTGGCATTTCTTTTCCACTTTCTGAAAGGGAGTCCCTGGAGTTGGAAAAGAGCAAGCATTAAAACTTATACAGATTTTGAAAGGGCAAAGTTTACTTCAAAGGTAACTAAAACTTTCTTGTGACATTAGACATTTATTCTTTTTGAACTGAATAGTAAATATTTCAAAAAGTATTCTGCTTTCTGAGACAGAGTTTTGTGTTTTTAAGCTCCTCTATATTTTCATTTAAAATCACGGATTTAAAAAATAATAAATAAACAAAATCACTGATTTTTATTTATTGTGAGGTTTTTTTTAAAGGATGAAAGTATGTGTCCTAAGCCATATTGTATTTTTTTCATTATTAGGTCACTACAAACACAAGTAGTAAGATGCCAAATGTGTTTATTTATAACCTCGGGCTTTTACCACAGGCTATTTTAGACTATTTTGCCACCAAGTAAAGGTAAACATAACTGTAAAATAATTTTTATTTAAAATTATTTTCTATATAAAATATTTTGATATCATATACTCTATAAGTGAAATGCCTGACATACTGCAAATATTTAATAAGTAACACTTGATCAAAATTTTTCCTTGAGTGCCCTTTCTTCTATAGCCACGTATTTAGTAATATATAAATTCTAATTGATTTAGTCTATACAATTTGAGGATTCAAGACAATTAAGGTACAGAATATATGGAAGTTTACCAACTGTGCTATTTAGTTTTGAAACCATGTGAATTATGTTTACTTAATGAAAGCAACAGTCTATGTTAATATTAATTATTTAATATATATTTTTAAATTAATATTAGTGATAAAGTGTCAAATGAATAAGAAGGAACTGGGATACTAGGAGACTTAAAGCAGTCTTGGCCTCCAATAGGTTTGAGATGGTGAGTGCATGAAAGGAAACATTAAGTTGTAGAAATCAAGAAGGAATGGCCATGAAAAAAACTTGAAATTGTTGTACTCCTTCGAAAGCTATAAAGCTACTGATAGATCTAAGACTTCAATATATCCATTACTGGTATCAGTGAATATGATGCCAAAGCAGGAAAAAAAAGATATACTTTGGCCTGGAATCATTTGGGAATGTGAAGAATAATATAAAGAATAAAAAACAAGAAGGTATGGCACTTGACTAACTACAGATCATTCTTATTGTAATAGTTTCAGCAAGTATGTATTTTTGGCAACATTTTATGAAATGTTTGAACACTTGAAGAGAATAAAATTACATTTTATTACATTACATAAAATTACATTATCATTATGTGCCATTCTAACTGATTAATTTAGACTGACTTTCCCCCTAGGTTTTTTTTTTCTTCCACATTTGAAGTTTCTGTGTATTTATCCAGCATCTATTAATGCTAATTTTTAGCAAGCTTATACTTGGTCTTTGTAATAAATGAATCAGAAATTCCAGAAGCCAAATAATAACTCCTAGTGTCAGATCCTGCACAAGGTACTAAAGAGATAATTCAGCTTTTTATTCGAACTTTAACTTCTATAAGCAGAGGAATATAATTCAGAACACTTATGTTTTATGATGAATACTTAACTATCCCCTTGGTGGTTTTATGTTACCTAGAATTTTGGCCAAAAATAAAGTTAACTTTTTCTTCAGTGGACATTTTAGCAGAAAGCATTTTCTTTAAAATCACTCATTTAACAGGTAATGTTTTTGCTGCTTGCATAAGAGATTAAGAAAATGATAATTTCAAATGGTCTAGATTTTTTAAACAATTTTTACTCAGAAGTTTGATGTTCTATTTATTTTTATCCTTTACCCTGCTCCCAATTCCTGATACAGGGTAATGTTCATGTGCATGATTCTATTTGCTTTATACTCTGGCACACAGAAGAGAGATCAAACAGGTATATACATCTCATTCTCTCTACATATTGCTGCCTAACTTAGGATTCTTAAAAAAAAAAAAAAATGAATACAAGAGTATACACGTGAACACATATACACATACTCTTTTTCTCTCTTCCCTCACCCTTCCTCTCTCTCCTGCCTCCTCCCTCTCCTCCCCCTCCTGTGTCCTCCTTCTCTTTTCCTCTGTGACTGTCTGATTCTCTCTTCCCCCTGTTGCAATTCTGTTGTCTTTGGAACCATATTTTTAAATTGAGGTACATAGACTGAGAGTTTTCATACGCTGGGCCAGCAACTTCATCTCCTGCAAAGGGAAAATGAGACAGGTGGTAAGGGAACAGAATAGCCTGACCTTTGAGAGCATGGCATTTTGGTGACCTTGTTTTTGTTTTGTTTTGTTTTGTTTTGTTTTCCTTTTAAAATCATTTTCCTTTACAGATTTACTCAGTGGAATGAAAAACCTTCTTTCTCTGATCCACAGCCAGTAGTTATTAAAAAACTGGCCCATTGTTCTGTGTGTTCCCATCCAGGTAAGCAGACATAGGGGGTGATATCTCTAGAATATAAGTGTCTGATACCCACATCCTGTTCTGGTTTTCTTGTTTTTAATTTTTACTTCATTTTGAGAGAACATTCACACACACACACACACACACACACACACACACACACACACATGCACACACTCACATGTGCTGTTTGGGGAGGGGCAGAGAGAGACGGGGAGAGAGGATCCAGTGGGGGCTCTCTGCTACAGCAAAGAGTCCATTGTGGGGCTCAAGCTCACGAACCTTGAGATCAGGACCTGAGTCGAAGTCAGAGGCTTAACCAACTAAACCACCCAGGCACCTCATCCTGATCTTATAATACTTCTTACATGCCCACATACATACCTGTCTTCTTCAGTAGATTGAAAATTCTTGGCGTCAGGAGTTGTGTCACATATAATAGTAGGCACTCAATAATTATTAATTGAAATAATGTGATGTAAGTGATAAATACAGGATAAGTGAAGTTTTAAACTATGATACCAAATTACTTAGATGTTAAAATTACGTTTTGAATATAGAAATCCATTTAAACAAAAAAATGTATCCTGCTAAGTCTTAGGGGAATATCGAACTGAAAGCATTTGTTTTTATTGCATGAAAATAGTGACTTAACACTAATTTCTAATACATGTTCATTGTTATTGAAAATAGCTTGGTTCCTCTTCATTAGTCTTGGTTAAAATAAAAAAAAAAAAGATGTCATTACTGTATGCTGGATCAGAAACACCTTTCACTCCCAGGAGAGACTAGGAGATCTTATTAGCTCATCTTTTAAAAGAAATTCTTTATCTATTTGTCTTAATATATGTTCAGAAACATTGTTAAATTAGAGACAAAATCATAGAAGAAATAAAAGTTTTATAAAATTCCATTCCGTAGTTTTTTGATACTTTATAAAATGACAGTTTTAGTTTCTATCAATTATATGTGCTCTTCTATATTCTCAAACCAATGTTAAAGGTGGTCATGCTTTCGTTCTAAGGGAGCTAGGGCCCCACACCTGTGCCACATTCATAGTATATTCATGTTCCAAGCAGTTTAAAAATAGCTGTAGAGGGGAGCATCTGGCTGGCTAAGTCAGTGGAGCATGTGAGTCTTGATTTCAGGATTGTGAGTTTGATCCCCACAGTGGGTATAGAGATTGCTTAAAAATAAACTGAATAACTAGATGGCTCAGTCGGTCAAGTGTCCAACTTCAGCTCAAGTCATGATCTCGAGATTCGTGGGTTTGAGCCCCCACCTCAGGCTCTGCTCTGACAGCTGGGAGCCAGGAGCCTGCTTCAGATTCTGTGTCTGTGTCTCCCTCTGTAGCTCCTTGCCCCTCCCCGACTCTCACTCTGTCTCTCTCAAAAATAAACATTAAAAAAAATTTTTTTAATTAAAAGATAAAATCTTTAAAAATAAATGAATAAATGAATAAAAATAGCTGTGAGGTAACTGAATTAACTAGCAGAGGTAATTAACTGTTATATTCTTTTAATATTCTCATTAAACCATTTCATGAATTATTCTATTAAGTAATCTTTTTTAATGCTAATAATTATATCCCATTTTTCTTGCATATAGCTACCAAATAAGCCACAAAGTTTTAATTGTTGATTATTGTAAATGTGTAACTTCTGGTTACAAGTTAACGCTTTCAGATAGAAGAGTAATTTGTAGAAACAAAAATAGTGTCATGTAAGTGTAATAGCTCAGGATCTATTTTGTCTTAAGAATTACTGTAGTGTTCATTATTCTGTTCAACCTAAATGTATTGGAACCTTTCTATATGCTAGGCACTTTGCTAGGCAGTATTCGTTTTTAAAAATTTGGATAAGGGCAAAAAAAAAAAAAGTGTGTAGAAAGTAAATCTAAAAAGCAGTGAAAATCATACTTTGTGTTTCCATAAAGGTTCACCTAAGGATCATGTACGTAATGGCTGCAAACTGTGTAAAACTGATCGATACTGTGAACCACATGATTATGAATATTGCTGTCCTTGTGAGTGGCACCGTGCAGAGCATGATAGACAACTAAGTGCAGTAGAGAACAGCATTAAGAAGTAAGGTTTTTTTTAACTTATTTTTTCTGTGCTTACCTATTCATACACCTCTACTCAAATTACTTCCACATAATCTTCCCCCAGGTCTAGATTAGTAACATTTCACAAAATCCTTTTTTTGATTTGGTTCAAATATTGGGCTATCTCAGAAGATAGTGATTTAATAGTTACTCAAAGAGAAGCTTGAAGACTAGGATATTATCCAAGAACATTTTTCACTAAATGAGCAGAAATTGGATGAGATGAATTTAGAGGCTGAGTTGCCTGATTATATTAACAACATGTATATAATTTATTTTCAGAAAAGCTTGCGGTTGTGAGGGATTCCCTTTCTATGAGGTAATAACTAATAGCTCAAATGTGTGTTTTATTTCAGAAGTTCTTTTAAAAAGTTTGAAATCTGAATTCCTATTTTATTTTCTCTTGCTAGGTTATTCAAGAATTCCTTCTGAACAAGGATAAGTTGGTGAAGGTTATCAGGTACCAAAGACCTGATTTATTATTGTTTCAGGTATCAGAAAATACTTACCTTATAGTATGTAGTGGGATACTAGGAAGATAAGGGATACTCACTTTGGTCTAAGAGATTTAAAACAGCTATTGACTGCCCATGTATTTTTCAGCATTTATTTCTAGTTTTCATTCCTTTGCCACATAGGAACCATACTTTGCAGACCATACCCAGAAAATTTGAGGATTGAATATGTTGTTATAAAAGGTGGTATAGTTTACAAGGTCAATGGAATTTTTTTTTTTTTTTTCAGTATAGTTGATATACAAGGTTACATTAGTTTCAGGTGTACAACTTAGGAATGTGACAAGTTTATACATTATGCTGTGTTCACCAAAGGACATTGGGATTTTTAATCAGTGACATAACTTTAAATTTGGACAGTGTATCACTTACTCTGTGACCCTGGATATGTGTTATCCTCAAAATAGAAATAATATTACTTATTTCATGAAGTCACTGTGAAGATTAAATGAGATTGGGGCACCTGGATGGCTCAGTCAGTTAAGTGTCCAGCTCTTGATTTTGGCTCAGGTCATGATCTCATGGTCGTGATATTGAGCCCCACGTCAGGCTCCACGATGAGCATGGAGCCTGCTTAAGATTCTCTCTCTCTCGGGGTGCCTGGGTGGCTCAGTCGGTTAAGTGTCAGACTTCAGCTCAGGTCATGATCTCATGGTCCTGTCCATGGGTTCAAGCCCTGCATCGGGCTCTGTGCTGATAGCTCAGAGCCTAGAGCAAGCTTCAGATTCTGTGTCTCCCTTTCTTTCTCTGCTACTCCCCTGCTCATACTCTGTCTCTCTCTCTCTCAAAAATAAATAAACGTTGAAAATTTTTTCTTAAAAATTCTCTTTCTCTTGCTCTGCTCTTCTCCCCCACTCATGCTCTCTCTCAAAATTAATAACTAAACATTAAAAAAAAAAGATTAAATGATATTTATAATAGCCCCTAATACAGTGACCAGAGAAACAGAGTGGTTCAGTAAATTGTAACTACTTGTTGCTTATCCCTACCAACCGCAGTAGTAATAATGGCAGCCAACATTTATTGAACATTAAAATTTGCTGTGATATTTAACCCATTACATGTAACTTCACTTAATCTTTGTGATCTCTGAGCTGGGTTATATTTTATGATGGAAATCCTGAGGCTAAAAGAGGTTAAGTAATTTACCCAACATCTCAGAAATATCATACTAGGGTTCAAATTGACAACCCTCACACTTGATCATTGTGCAATGTTGCCTCCTTAGGAAACTCCTTATTCTTTCCATGAATATTCTCATTGATCCTGCTTTAACTAAGATAATTCAATAGGAAAAAAATAATACCACTTAAAAGTGCTGTTTGTCTCCAAGAGATAACAAAATCTTGTTTTGTTTTATATTTACAGAGATTTACTCTTGAAAAAATGGAGTGGCCCAGTCACTATGCATGTGAGAAATTGTTAGTGCTTTTGACCCACTATGACATGACAGAAAGAAAGCTTGGTAGAAGGAATTCTAATCAACTACAGCCAATTCGGTAATATAAAGAATTGAATGAAGAAGTCTGTGTGTTTCCATTTGAGTATCTTATGATCTAAAATAATCTTCTTAATATCTTTAATAGTGGGGTGTGTAGCTCTCCATTATATAAAGTTGGAGTAAAGGTCTAGTAGAAAATATTAAGAGCTTATTCAGGGCTTATAGTCAACCTAACATAGTAAGTTTGTGCCTTCACACACTTTTCTACTCAAACAAGTAGTGATACCAGATTATTAAAAGAAATAAACATAAAGTGATATAGCCAAGCTTAACCATATAGAACTATTTCAATGGACCAGAAAGGGAACAAAAATGTAAAGTGAATGAGGAACAAAAACTAAGAATTGGTGAAACTCAGTGAAGGGTATGTGAGTGTTCATTGTGTTATTCTTGCAACTTTTCTAAAGGTTTGAAAATTTTCAAGCTGAAAGTTTGGCGGGGGGAGTATCAAAGAAAAAAGATAAACTACAAAGGAATGTCAGTCTGATAACACAAATCTTTCATGACACTAATAGATGCCAGAAGGTGATAGAGTAACATTTCAAAGCTTTGAGTAAAAATAATTGGCAACCTAGACATCATTAATGCATGACTTACTGGTTGGTGAGTAAATCACAGATCCTCATTAAAACCACTGTTAAAGGATGTATCTAAGCAAGAAGAAAAATGAACCTAGAGGGATGATGTGGATAACAAAAAACAGTGGTCAATCAATAAAGAGAAATCAATAAAATGTATTAGCTAATTTAATAAATTGGAAAAATATGTATATAAATAGCTGCATAATGCTTGATGATTAATATATGATGATGATAATAAACTAAAACTTCCAAAGTATACATGTAAACACTGAAGGGTAACCACTAAAACACCAGAAATACGATCTCTGTCTTCAAAATTAATACATAAAATAGGAAAGTAAAATTGTCAAACCAAAAGAATACAGGAAGGAGGAGAGGGGAAGTACCACAGAAAAAGCTTGGTAACAGAAACACAAAATAAGATGTACGAATGAGTCCAGCTAAATCAGTAGTCACAATAAATGTAACTGGATTAAACTTCCCTATTAACAAAAAATAGGCTTTAAAAGAAAGATCATTATTATGGAAAAGAGGAACACTGAATAATAATGAAATCTGATAGGGTAAAACAATTACAAACTCTGTACACTTAACAATAAAATTATCTTTTGAATAGTCGGAGGAATAACTATGTCATAATTCTTTATAGTATTTTTAGAATATTATAAAAATAGAATAAAAATCAATGGAAATTGAATAATCTACAAATTGGAAATTTCCAAATACCTACTGCAGTTGGACCTCATTAGAAGAATTTGTTTTTCAGAATTGTTAAAACCCGAATCAGAAATGGAATTCATTGCTTGGAAATAGAATGGGAAAAGCCTGGTATGTATTCACTTTAGGCAAACTTTGTAACATTTAATCATGTATGTTTAGCAAATATTGTATACATATATAAAACATGTATGTATGTAAAAAATAAAGACATATCACATTCATTGAGGATTGATTTCATAGTTTACCTGTGCTATTTAAATAAGTTTTGATGAATAGTAAATATTAAAAATGTCAAGTAATTTTATTTTAATACCTTAAGTTGACATTTATTTTGTAGTGTTTAAGAATATAATATGGAAGCAGTTTTGATTTCTATTAAGAAAATGCTGCTGTCTTCTCCTTCTTTACTCTGTTTTGTTTTTATGGGGATGTATAGTTGTCAAATTACTCTTATTTTGCTGCAGACAAAAACGCAGTGAACTCTGAGCTACCTCCAAAACTGAAGGCAGGGAAAGCACAGATCATTTAAAATGGAAAGTGATTCCAAATTCATTTCTGTCTGGCTTTGAAGTTAGATTGTGTGACTATATGTGAATAAATGAGGCAGTAGATTTGTCAATGAAAGTTTAAGTTGTAGATGATTTTGAAGAATGAAATTATAAAGAACTAGATAAACTACTCTAAGCAATAACAGGAAAATAGCTGAAGAATTTTGAAGACTGTTTAGGAACAGTTCCACCAACTGTCGTATATTTTCAGGAAAGAAAATAGCATTGACCCAGTTCGGCAGTACATCTCCTCTGTCCAGAATCGAGCATCGTTCTTGTAGGTTCTATTGCTTAAGGGAGAAGATGTAAGCAAGCTGTTTAACTAGGAAATAGTTTAAGTTACCTGTTTCCTCTCTTTGTACTTTAAACTCATCAACTGATATTTTCACTATAGTGTGGCTTCTCATGCAGCCTTGCACTCATGTAGGATAAACATAAGTACCTAACCTACTATTTATATACCTTACTGTAAATTCAACATGCAAGCATTCTCATTTTCATGTATCAGCCACTTGTGAGTCCAGTGAGCCTGAATATGTCCTCAATTCTGTTCTTTTCAGAAGCCACCACTAAAGAAAGTTAATGTTGTGGTTTTAGGAAACTGTCTGTTCCCACTCTTTTTCTGGAAATTTTAACACTCCTACTGAATTCAAACCAACTAACCTTATCTAAACAAAGTTTTCTATTCTGTAAGTACCATCTTTAAAGCAAGAGAATTTAAAGTTCTAATTTTGAAAGGAATCATTTTCCAGGTCTTGCAAGGCAGAAGAAAATCAGTTCTGCACTAGTATCAATAAATTATTAGAATAGAGATATTGTAAAGCAAGATTTGTAATGAATTGTCGATTTGCTCATGATTTACTTACCTAGAAAAATTGAATTTTACAAACCTTCAGTTAAGGCTGTTTTTACTGCATTTTTAATCTTTTAGAACATTATGCTATGGAAGATAAACATGGAGAATTGGTTCTAAAAACAATAGAAGAATTATCGTTGTTTGAAGCAGCTTATCCCGAGATTGTTGCTGTTTACCAAAAACAAAACTTAGAAATGAAAGGGAAGAAACAAAAAAGTAAGTATCACATTTGATAGCTGTTTATACCACACACAAATGTTTAATGTTCTATTTGAATCTATCTTGTCTATATTTTGCTGAAAGTTCTATGAAATCAAGAGCTAGGATTATACTCTTGCTTCTTTGTCTTGAAATACTTCTTTTAAAAAAATTTTTAAAAATGTTTTTAATGTTTATTTATTTTTGAGAGAGAAAGCGTGAGCAGAAGAGGGGAGAGAGAGAGAGACACACACACACACACACACACACACACACACACACACAGAATCTGAAGCAGGTTCCAGGCTCTTAGCTGTCAGCACAGAGCCCAATGCAGGGCTCAAACTCACAGACCATGAGATTATGACCTGAGCCAAAGTTGGATGTTTAACTGACTGAGCCACCCAGGCACCCCTTGACATATTTCGTTTAAAGCCATGAGTAAACCATTCTACTCTGTGACTGCTAAATAAACCAAGTGTTAATAGTAATTGTACTAACCACTTAGCGAGCAACTAGTATGTATAACATCTTTTGGATTATAAATACATTTTCTTTATTTCCAAGAACTTGATGAGAAAAAAATTCAATTATAACATTGTTTCCAAAAGAAAATACTTTATAATATTTTGTTAATAATTATTTTGTTATGATTATAATATAGTTTCTAGGAATACACTGAGACAAAAAAAGGCAAAAATTGCTCATACAGAAAACTTCTGATCTGCGCTCTTTATTTATTTACTCAAGGTAGGGAAAATGAAATCGATTTTAATAATGCTGTATTTTTTTTCTTTTCAGGCTTGAAAATTAAGCATAAAGAAAACAATTGGCCAGAATCAGATAATAAGAATTTCCAGTCACAGATGACTTTAAACCCCACATGTGACATCATTTCTAAGCAGAATTCCAAGTTAAATTTGGAAATTACCCCTCATTGTCCATTATCCCAGAAATCTATTTCTGCATCACTGAATAGCTTGCTTTTACCTGAAGATAACCCTTGTTTGAATACACAAGAGCATTTAATGTTTTCTCCAGGATCTTTGCCTATGCAGCAAATTACAGCTGTCAGTAAGTCTCTAATTCCAGAATCTACTCAACCTAGTACCTCATCCTATAATGTATCGGTGATCGCTGATCTACACTTAAGCACCATTGACTGGGAAGGTACTTCTTTTAGTAATTCTCCAGCTATTCCAAGAAACACTTCCTCTCATGGTTTAAAATCAGAACTTGAAACAGCCATCGCTGAAAATTTTAAAAATATCCCAGAACAATCGTCCTTTGCATCAGAATGGTGCACCACAGACATTAATGGAGTATTGGATAGGGATCTTCAAAAGATTGATGATACTGAAGAACATCTACTTTCTGGCATTACTGATTTACATCTTCAAGATTTGCCTTTAAAGGAACGAATACGTATAAAATCATCGTATCCTCCGGATAATGCACAACCAAATGTCGACCTGAAGACTTTGTCCCTAGTTACCATAAAAGAATCTTGTATTGCTAACAATGGTTCTGATTGTCAATCATATCTTTCAAAGGATCTTCTAGGAAATCATTTGCAAAATGAATCTAGAAAATCTAAAGTTCTAAAAGGAGACTATCTATTTCAAGAAAACTATAAAATGAATACTTCTGTACCTTATTCTGTCAATAACCCAGTAATAGTAAAGACCTCCAGAGTTGGACCATCAAATACTGCTTTAGATTATAATAGAAAAGCTGATGTGCAAACCACTCAGAAAAGTGTAATGAAGAAGAGTGTTTGCCTTGACAGACATTCCTCTGATGAAGAAAGTGTCCCAGTGTTTGGGAAAGCTAAATACACAACTCAAAAAATGAAGCCTCGTTCTCAGAAGCATTATCCAGCCCCGTTCAAGAAAGATGATGCCAACAAGTTGAATAATCCTAAAATACATATTAAAGAAACCGAACAGTGTGCCCAGGCTTATGACACAGCTGGAAAGGAAGACTGTTTCCCAGATGCAGCTAAAGGTTCTCTGGGTTTTCTACAGCGTCCTAAGGACAAAGGTGACTGTGGTACTTGTTTGGGTAGTCCTCTTCCTTTATGTCAAAGATTAAAACTAAGGTTCCAAAACTCTTGAAATGAAATTAAAAATATTTAAATATAACGTATTTTAGTACCATAAACACATAATCTGCATTTGGCATAAAAATGTAATGTGCTTCTGTATGTCATGAGACACTCTTTTCCATTTTTAATTAAAATTGTAATAAAAGATGTTACCTAAAACTTTGGTTTTAAAAGGTGATCCTTGTGAGAAAAACTTCAGATAATGTACATTTCTAAAACATACTTTTCCATTTTTATATCGTTCTTGATTTTTCTTTAGTTAAAGCTTTAAAATGTTAATACAGTACTAGGAAAATGCTTCATCTATTTGCTCACTTTTATTCATTTTGTTCACAAACCTCTAAAGTTTTGTTTTTTTTATTTCAGCTTGTTCCCAAGAGGATAACTCTTTGTAATTGCCTACCCTCTCTCTCAATGTCTTCTGTTGTGCTTTTCCTGAGAGTTGTATTTTCTCTCAATATGAAGATACATTTAGGGTGCTCTTCCAGTTGTGCTAATCTTATTCTTTTCATGAGGGGCAAAAATGGAAAAGGAGGAAGATGCTCAAAATAATTAGGAAAAATCATGGTTATAATGGCTGACTAAACTGAGGAAAGCTACTTCTTACATAACCCCGGGAGTTCGCAGTATGCCAAATGGAAAAAGATCTGCAAGATAGAATGTATAATGAGAAGAGACTTAGAAATTTGCTCATGGGGCGCCTGGGTGGCGCAGTCGGTTAAGCGTCCGACTTCAGCCAGGTCACGATCTCGCGGGGTCCGTGAGTTCGAGCCCCGCGTCAGGCTCTGGGCTGATGGCTCGGAGCCTGGAGCCTGTTTCCGATTCTGTGTCTCCCTCTCTCTCTGCCCCTCCCCCGTTCATGCTCTGTCTCTCTCTCTGTCCCAAAAAAATAAATAAAAAAAAAAAAAAAAAAAAAAAGAAATTTGCTCAGGATCACACAACTAATTAATAATGGTTTGGGAACCAGGTTTCTTTCCTCCAATTTATTGGCTTTTCTGTTTTTTTTTTTTTCTTTCTGTAGCACTTTATTTCCTTTCTTTTTAAAAAATAAAAGTGAATTTGTACAATATTAACTTCAATAACTCTAAATATTAAGTTTTACATAAATTTATTTAGCATTCAAAAACTCTAGAGGTAACCAGGTTGGAAAGCAAAAAGTAAAACTGTTGTTATTTGCAGATGACAAGATCTTGTATCTACAAAATTCTAATGAACCCAGTAAAAACTATTAGAACTAATAAATAAAAGATCAATATGCAAACATCAATTATATTTCTATATACCCACAGTGAATAATACTAATGAAATTAAGTAAATTCTGTTCACAATAGCATCAAAAGGGATAAAATACTTTGGAATTAATTTAACAAAACAAGTGTAAAATTTTTACTCAAAACTACAAAATACTGTTCAAAAAAAAAGAACACCTAATAAATGGAAAGACATCTCTCATGTTCTTAGATCAGACCACTTGATATTAAGATGGCAATATTGCCCAAACTAGTTTCCAGATTCGATGCAATCTCCATCAATTCCAGCTGATTTATTTGCACCAGAGTACAACCTGATTCTAAAATCCATATGGAAATTTAAGGGACACAGAATAGGTGAAACAATTTTTAAAAAAAAGAGAGAACTTGCCCTTCCTGATTCTGATTTCAAACTTACTATAAGGTTTCAGTAATGAAGAATGTGCTGTAATGGCATAAAGGTAGACCTATAGATCAATGGGATGGAATTGAGGGTCCAGACATACACCCTAACATTTACGTTCAATTGATTTTCAACCAGAGTACCAACACAGTTCAATGGGGGAACAGTTTTCTTTGAGAAATTCTACTGGTACTACTGGATATCCATATGCAAAAGGATGAGTTTTGAGCACTACCTCATACCATATTAACTCAAAAATGGATCAAAGACCTGGTTGCAAACTACAAAACTCTTAGAAGAAAACATAGACATACGTCTTTGTGACTTTGGATTAGGTAAAGATTTCTTAGATCTGGCACCAAAAGCTCAGACAACAAAAGTAAATACATCGTACTTCATTAAAACCAACAATTTTTGTGTTTCAGAGGATACCATCAAAATGAAGAAACAACCCATAAAAAAGTAGAAAATATTTTCAAATGATAAATGTGATAGAGGACTTGTAACTGGAAATGTGTCTCAATAGCTCTTACGACTCAAAAAAACAAATGAATAAATATATCTGAATAAACACTTCTCTGAAGATGTACAAATGGCCAGTAAGCACATGGAAAAACTCAAAGTCATTAGTTATCAGAAAAATATAAATCAAAACCACAATGAGATACTACATTACACCTAATAGGATGGCCGGAATCATGAAGACGGATAACAAGTGTTTGTGACGATGTGGAGAAATCGGAACCCTCCTATCCTACTGGTAGGAATGTAAAATGGGGCAGCCATTTTGGAAAAAGTTAGGTGGTTCCTCAAATGGTTAAACATAGTTACCATATGATCCAGCAGAACCACTTCCAAAAATACACCCAAGAGAAATGAAGACCTGTGTCCACACAAAAACCTTTACACATATGTCCATAGCAGCATAATTCATAATAGCCCCAAAGTGGAAACAACCCAAATGTCCATCAGCTGATGAATGGGTAAACAAAATGTGGTATATCAATACAGTGGAATATTGGCAATAAGAAGAAAATGAAGTACTGATACCTGTTACAATATGATAAACCTTGAAAGCATGCTAAATGAGAGGCCAGTTGGAAAAGATGACTTGTATGATTCAATCTATGTACAAAATTCCAAATAGGTAAATAGGTAAATCTATAATCTGTAGAAACAGAAAGTAGACTCATGGTTACCAAAGGCTGTGGGGGATGTGGGAGAGGAGGGGAGGTTGAGGATGGAGAAGGGAAAATGAATGCTAATGGGATGGTTTTTTTGGGAAGTGGGTGGATAAGGAAAATGTTCTAAAGTTGATTGCAGTGATGTTTGCAAAATTCTGAATTTACTAAAACTATTGAATGGTGTGATTTAAATAGATATATTCTGTGGTATGTGAATTATATCACATTAATTATATCACAATAAACAAAAACACATTAAAAACAAAAATGAATTGTACAGCATTATACCTGTCCAAACTCTTTAATATCTAAAATGTTTATACTCTAACCTCCCCATTTATACACTGGCATCATTATATTATAGATTAGAAAACAAGTCCAGAGTAACAAAGAGGTTTTCCTAAGACTGGAGATGAAATTGTGGCTTATTTATCTAGTATTTATTACATTATGCTATGTTTTAAAATTAAATTTGGAATACTTGTGAATTTTTGTGCTTTTTCTGAGGTTGTGATTTTATTTTTTTTGAACATTTCCTTAAATATATATATATATAAAATGCTTTGAATCAAGTTTACCTGTTTTAGAAAAGTGTCCTGTTTGTAGAGCACTCACTATAAAATCCTAGGCAAGTGGAATCCTAAATAAAGGCAATCAGTCCTCTGCTCTCAAGGATCCCACCTAAGCCTAATTCAACAGATTGTGTGTGTGTGTGTGTGTGTGTGTGTGTGTGTGTGTGTGTGTGTGTGTGTTTAAGTTATTTTTTAAGGTAGGAATTTCAATGGTTAATTAAAAAGGTGAAACAGTCCAAAAGTATAGAGTGAAAAAGTCAGTCGGCTTTCTACCCTAATGACCAGACTCTAGTTCTTATATCTAGAGGCAAGCACAGTGTCTAATTTCTTGTAGATCCTTCCGGAGGTGTTCTGTACCAATATATTAATGTATCTTAGAAATTATTCCATATCAATAAATGATGTGTTTTACTCTTTAATGACTCATGTCATTCCATGTGTATTTTTGCCCAGATGCCTAGAGATATGTCAGATGTGAATGTCATGTTTGATTTTAACTATTGGTAAATGTACATTAGTTGAAGCATTTTTGAGTCTCTAAGGCCATCTAAACTATGGAATGTCAAATATGTGAACTAAATCAGCTGAGTGCCTCTTAAACACATTGATTTTGTTGTAAGTTTCCTTTTAAGAATCCTCCAAATATCCTTTAATAGTTTAAAAAATTATAAATGATATGCATTTACTGTACACATGAAAATAGTAAATTTGCTTCGAAGACCAGACATTAGAAAAACTTGACTGTATTTACCAAGAATGGCATTTTTCTGGTAAAATAACCACAGTTTAAAGTTTGAGCTAGCACTCACATATTTTAGTAACCTAAATTTTAAATGCCCATACGATGTACATATTTAATTTTTTTCAAGGAAACTATACTTTTGATTTTAATTGGACCTTATTGCACAGATGTGTGTACAGCTGTCTCTATGTTCTGAGGTTATGGTTGCACAACCCGGGACTACTATTGAGCTGTCAGCGCAGAGCCCGATGCGCGGCTCGAGCTCACGGTCTGCGAGATCATGAACTGAGCCGAAGTTGGATGCTTAATGGAGTGAGCCACCCAGGCGCCCCCTCCCAGGACTAGTATTGAAGGAGATGACGGTGAAATTTTTTTTAATTAATTTATTTGTTGTTTAATTTACATTCAAGTTAGCATATAGTGCAACAATGATTTCAGGAGTAGATTCCTTAATGCCCCTTACCCATTTAGCCCATCCCCTCTCCCACAACCCCTCCAGCAACCCTCCGTTTGTTCTCTATATTTAAGTCGTATATTTTGTCCCCCTCCCTGTTTTTCTATTATTTGCTTCCCTTCCCTTATGTTCATCTGTTTAGTGTCTTAAATTCTTCATATGAGTGAAGTCATATTTGTCTTTCTCGACTAATTTTGCGTAGTATAATACTTCCCAGTTCCATCCACCTAGTTGCAAATGGCAAGAGTTCATTCTTTTTGATTGTTGAGTAACACTATATATATTTTTTTCTGTATATATGTATATAGATAGATATAGATATAGATATAGATATAGATATAGATATAGATATAGATAAAGAAGATGTGGTATATAGGTATATACCATATATGTGGTATATAGGTATAACCACATCTTTATCCATTCATCAATGACGGTGAAATTTTACTTTAGAGTAATTGATTTTGTTTGGAACTGCTCACCTGATCCTACACCCCATGCTAATGATCTTGATTATGTTCTCAGAGATCTAGCTAAGGACTCAATTCCTTTTTCACTTAACTGACTTTTTCCTTTTCTGAAGTATAGTTTATGTACACTAAAATCCACTCATTTTCAGTGCAAAGTCTCATGAGTTTTGGTTAAGTGTATACAGTCGTATAATTTCCACCATAATCAAGCTATAGAAAAGTCTCATCGTCCTCATGTTTCCTTCTTTATGCTCCTTTGTAGTTAACCCTCTCAGATTACCTTGATCCCAGACAACCACTGATACTTTCTTTCACAATGCTTTGCCTTTCTAGAATTTCTATAAATGGGACCATTCAGTATGTAGTCTTTGTGTTTGACTTTTACTTAGCACATGTTTTTAAGACTTATCTATGTTGTGTATATTAATACTCTGTTCCTTTTCTTGCAGAATATGTCATAGTGTTAATATCCTGCCATTTTTTCCTCCATCAGTTGATGAGAAGTAAAGTTGGTTTTTCTACTTTGGTTATTATGAATAATATAACCATGAATATTCAGATACAGGTCTTCAGATGGACATTTAATTTCTCTTTGATAAACATCTAGGGATGTTTGGGGATGTAGGGATCTTTGGTCAGCATTTGTTGAAATTGTTAACCTACTGCCACACTCTTTTCCAAAGGTGCAGAATCATTTTGTGTTCCCACCAGCAATATGTGGGAGTCCTAGTCACACCATATCATCACCAAAACTTACTATGGTCAATCTTTTTCATTTTAGCCATTCTAGTAAGTGTGTAGTGATATCTCCTTTGGCTTTATTTTCACTTTCCTGAAAACTGGTGACGTGAAGATCTTATGTCCATATTACCCATTCATATATCTCTTATGAAATTGCAATTTTTTCTGGCCAATTTTTAATTGGGTTATTTGTCTTCTTGTTATTAAATCATAAGGGCTCTATTTTTTCTAGATATAAGCCCTTTGTTAGATATGTGCTTTACAAATATTTTGTCTGAGGGGCGCCTGGGTGGCTCGGTCGGTTAAGTGTCCGACTCCGGCTCAGGTCATGATCTCACGGTCCGTGAGTTCAAGCCCCGCGTCGGGCTCTGTGCTGACAGCTCAGAGCCTGGAGCCTGTTTCGGATTCTGTGTCTCCCTCTCTCTCTGCCCCTCCCCTGTTCATGCTCTGTCTCTCTCTGTCTCAAAAATAAATAAACGTTAAAAAAATTAAAAAAAAAACAAAAACAAATATTTTGTCTGAGTCTGGCTTATCTTTTCATTTTAACTGTGTGTCTCAAAGACTGAAATGTTTTAAACTTTGATGTTTATTTTATTAATTTTTGTTTTCAGTAGCCTATTTAAGATGTCTTTGTCTAACTCAGTGTCCCAACTAATTTTCCTGTTTTTTCTTCTACAAGTTTAATGGTTTTTATCTCTTATATTTTGGTCTATGATTCATCTTAAGTTAATTTTTGCATGTGAAAGGAGGTAATGATTGAGGAACATTTTTTCTCCATACAGATACCCAGTTATGCCACCACAGTTTGTTACAAAAACATACCTTTTACCTCATTGAATTACCTTGGCTCCTTTGTTGAAAATCATTCAACCATGAGTGTAGGTCTATTGCTGACCTCTCTTCTTTCCGCTGATCTATCATTCCAGTACCACACTGGCTCAATTACTGTAGCTTTATAGCAAGTCTTGAAATTGGGTAGTTTATCTTTGTTCGTTATTTACATTTTCCTGTCAAAGTCACCAATTTGGCTTCCATGTTACTAAAGTTAAATAGTCTCAAATTTACTTTTCTCCAGAGTTTGGGACTATTGAACTTTTTGAAAGTTTCTCTTCTCTTATTTTTCATTTAACCTTTGATGTAGTTCCAAGTCTTGCTGTAACTGGTACCTGGTTCCAAGTGAAGTCACTTGGATAGTGCACATTGATTGACCCCAGCAATAGTTATTCAAATGCCAGGGACTGCCAGGAAATACAGGGTGGCGTAATACCCAATTTTTACTTGCAAGGAATTGACAGTCTAGAGCAAGATAGGGAAATGTGGCATATTTATATACAAGAATAAATTATATTGGCTAGCACAGAATTAACTGTTGAATGAATGGAATAGGCAATCTATACTATACCAGTCTTCCAGAGGAGGGAGGATTCTTTTAGCAAACATGAGAATTGACTGGGTTTTGAAGTACAGGCAGAAATTTGATTGGCAGGAGCAGGATTACGAGCAGAAGATGTTTCAGGGGATGAGGGAATAGGTTGAAGTAACCTGGGCTTGGAATAAAGGGTAAGAGTCGGCATGCTTATGGTGAACAATACATTTCAACTGTGGAGTCTTACTTGGAACTCCAGTGTCCATGGAACAAATCACTACGCAGGCAAAGAAATGGCCAAGGATGGAGAAGTGATGAGGAATCTGGAGCAGAAAGCCAGCTAAGGTATCTTAGGGCAAAGGGAAAATGAACAGGACAAAACGTAGCAAAGAACCTGACCAGGATGCTAAAGGATTCTGACTGTATAAGTCACACATGGATAGTTTATATGCGAGTTCAGCAATGCACACAAAGTACCAAAGGTGCCTCTCTGACCCAGCCTGGTCATAGAGGAGGAGGAAGACAGTGAATTTAAAATTGCTGGGCAAGAGGGAAAAGGAACATTTCTTGAGCACCTACTATGTGCAAACTAGGTTTTTCACAAGCTTTTTATTCTCTTAACAACTCTGTAAAGACTATATTTGCAATATTTTGAATATTCAGAAGCAAAAGTAATCCTTATTAAAACATTCCTCCAGGGACCTGCTTATCTTGATCTGTTCACTCCCAGCATCCAGAGCTGTTCTTAACTTGCGATTTTATAAGCTGGAAACGAAATTAGTTCAGAGTCACTGATCTGGGTTGCTTTTGCTCAATATCTAATATAGGCATGAATGTATGAATTTGGACGTCAGTTTTCAGTTTCTCCTCCTGAAGGAATTATTCGGATTCTATCAATCCTTTTTAAAGCCTTCTATGTTGTTCCTGTTCCTTGCTGATTTGGTCTATGATGTCATTTGTAATATAGACTTTTATGGCTTGTGTACGTGTTCCTCACTTCATAGACTGTCGTGTTAGGGAGGCCTTGCTTTACTCCAAAATGCAGTTTCAAAGAGCTGCCTCTAAGCTACTGGAATCCCAGAACTGGCTTCACACTAAGGTCCTATTCTGGCGTAACTACTCTGGGCTTTGTATGATCAGTCTTTAAGTTTGGGGGTTTTCTTCCACATCTTGTAATGAGGAGGACCCTGCTTTTTGAGGGGTCACATGGATCATGTTTTTGGACATGCCTATTTTCTTCTCTGCTCCAGATTTTCTATGTGAATTTGGGGGCATTTCCTAACTTTTTTGAAACTCATTTATTCAAATATCTATGCAACAACTTATGTGACAAGCATTATTCTGGGTCCTACAGACACAGTGGTAAATGGTATACTATAAGATTGTTTCAACATATTGTAGATATTACAAAATGGCTGCCACCATTGACACCTTATGGGCTGTCAGCTATGCACTTACCATCATTTGGAAGGAGAGCAAACTTTCAGATTTGGATTTAAGCTGAGTGTAAGCAAACATTGCCCTTCAGGTAAAAAATGTGGACACCATAATACTCTGCTAGGAAGCAGTGTGAGTGTGGGAGAAATGGTTTCAGAAAACGGAAATTCTGTCTGTATGTTAGCATTGTCAGAAAAGGGATCCTAAAAGATAATGGCATTTAAGCTAAGGTTACAATCCTGGAAAAAAATAATGTGCTTGTTCAAATAGAATTGGCAATTCGTGTATCATTTATCAGCCACTTAACATAAGCCACTTAACTGAGAACCTACTTTGTACAGGATTTTCTGTGTATAACAGCTAGCTGGAAGCCTATGTAGTTTAAAAATAATTTTCCCAAACCACCCAGATGGAAAAAGTTTAAGCTGGGACTAGAACTCAGGTCTCCTAATTCCTTACAGAACGAAATGCCCTATGTTTCCTTACTTCATTGAGTTCTTTACTCAAATGTCAGCTCAAGGAGCCTTTCCCTACCTCATCTAAAATTACTTCGTTTTACACTTAGCACTACCTGACATTATAAACATTTCTAGGGCCTTTTTCATTGCTTCTTTTCCAAACCAGAATACACACTTGATGAGGGCAGGGGCTGAGTCCTTTTTGTTCACAGAGCACTGGAACGGCACTCAGCATAGTAACTTCTAGCTGTGTGAATGGTCCTCCCACCGGGAGCCTA
This sequence comes from Neofelis nebulosa, assembly GCF_028018385.1. Classification (NCBI taxonomy): domain Eukaryota; kingdom Metazoa; phylum Chordata; class Mammalia; order Carnivora; family Felidae; genus Neofelis; species Neofelis nebulosa. The sequence continues at coordinate 13,736,438 of NC_080790.1, forward strand.
TGCCAGCAGTGGCTTCACAGTCCTTGCAAAATACGGTCTCAGAACCCCAGCCTGGCTCACCAGGTTGGGGCAGTCTGGCCCCCACCCATCTCTCCAGCTTCAGCTTCAGGCATTCTCAGCCATGAACCTTGGCTCTAGCTGCCTAAGTCCACTTGTTATTCCCCAAACATATATTTATGTCTTTACTCATGAATGTCTCACTGCCTGAAATCCTTGCTCCTTCCTTATTAGCTGGATGACTTCCCTTCATCTATCAATGACCAACTCAAATGTCGTAATAACTTCTGATTCCAACCCAAACTAGTTGCTCTATTTGTGCCCCCCAAAAAACTATGCATACCTCCATGAGGGTATCACATTTCATTGATTCATTCAACAAATATTAGTTGGGTGCCTTCCACATAGGAGGCACAGTATTCTTTAAAAATGTGTCCATCTTTTTCTAAGGCAAGACTGAGAACTCTTTCAGAGGTCAAGTCTTATTTATTTTTGTAGCTCTCAGAACTCTGCACAAAGTTTGATTCTCTGCTTCACCAACTCTCATTTACCCATCAAGATTCACTGTGAATATGGTCTTCTCTAGAAAAGTTTATATAGCTTGTTAGGGATCCCTACAATTTCTGATAAACTTCTAAATTATTACCTGCAAATAGGTGTGTGTTGATTCATTTGCATTTTTGTCTGTGGCACCAGCTGCGAGCACCTGTTACTTCTGAATCTGTAGCACCTAACAGAGGAGCTGGCACAGGAAGCTTCAATGAATGGGTGTGGACTTCCTGGTGGTGAATTCAGGGTCTTAGTGCCTCCACTCTCCGTGGAGAAAGATCAAATCTGGTTGGATGGCTCCCTTCATCAGCTTGATCCCTAGTCCCCCTTAGTCATTGTAAGATGCCATGGTGATATGCCTCACTTTCTGAAGCTGGAGAGGCTAAACCAACTGCTGAGTGTTTCTGCTGTGCTGGTAGCACTTCGGGTAAAACAGTATAAATAATATCACTGAAGGCAGCCTCCTTTCATCTGCAGATTAACTGGGCAATGTTTATCACCTTCTTAGACAGGAAAAGCTTTTATCAGGCTCAGCTAACAGCTTGCATTAGCCTCTTACAAGGACTTCCCACATTGCCTTTAAACTGACATGCTGCAGAGTCAGCCCCGGTAAGAGTCCAAAAAAAGTGGAGTCTTTTCTGATGACTGTCAGAATGGATGGTGTATCTATCTCCAGGCTGGAGAAATTCAATAAATTGCCTGTTTGGCAGTGGAGGGGAGGGTCATCAGTAAAGTAGGCTGACCCTTATGTGGGCAGAATGACTGAATATTTTGCTAATGTTCAGAAGAGTTCTCTTTGTAAGCACCATGGCAAAACTTCTTTAACAGAGGTTAAGTGTCTGAGTTTCGTCAGCATTATTCTATGCCAAGACCTGAAAAGGTAAATGTTGACCTCCCCAAATGGCAAAAATTGCCTGCATATTTAGACTTCTTTGATCAGAGACCCAATGAAAGTATTTCTATAGTGTTCACCTCATCATAACTTAAATCTCTTCATTGGCCACTCACTGTCCATGAGTGAAGTTGGAAAGGGCTGTCTGCCCTTTGAATCTGAAAATGAAAATGAGTGACTTATCCAGTGTTCATGGGAAGGTAGACTATCCATCCTTTCCCTCTTTGTTTTGCTTTGTTTTCAAGTAATACTGGTTGCAGTAACTGCTCCAGTGTAATCGTTATTGCCGAAATCATTTGCATTTCTATGACATGGAGAATGGTGACTCCGTGGATGCCAGATCCCAGAAGGCTTATTTTACAGGGTTGTCCAAACACAGACATCTCCCGTCCAGGCCCTGTGAAGCCCCCACGACTTCACAGCTGGGATAGTTCTATGTGAGGTGTCAAAGGACTCAGTACAACCAGGTCTACATCCTGTGAAACAGACCAAAGGACACCCTTTAACCTCAGAGGCAGTGGTCTGAGTAATTGTCCTAGTTCTGAAGAGATTAGCTACCTTCCCAGCCTCTGGCTTGCTTCTCCTTCTCATAGTGAGAACAACGATACTTCCTCCTTTCTTCACACTCATTTACATACTGACGATGAATGGCCTCTTGAAAGACATATATTAATGTACAAAGTTAGCATCACTGATTTTGGTATATCAAATCCATTGATGGACCACAGATGATGTCTTTAAAATGCTTTCCATTATGTCCCACAAAGACTCAGAAAGGCAGGCACTTTTATCCTCTATTTATATATGAGGCTAAGAGAAGCCGAGGAACTTATTCAAGGTCAATATCCAGTAAACAGCAGAACCAGGATTTGAGCCCAGAGCTAGTCCATCTCCAAAGATTTTTTGGTAAAAATTAGGCTTCTATATACTCTGCATTTATCCAAGGCTGTGGCACTGTTCAAGAAACCACCCATCAGTGAGATGCAATGATCTATAATGATTGGATTTATAGAAAACTAGCCACTAAATCAGAGTTATTCAGAGTCCCTGAAAAGCAGTATTGTGGATACTCAAGAAACGATCTCGAAAGTTGCTTTAATTTTCAGAATTAAAAAATAACTATCAAAGTCAACACTTGGGGAGACTGGGGGATTTGGGTGTGTGAGGAAGGAGTAGGATGTGAGGGACAAGTGGGACACAATCTCCCAGAGCGTTTGCCCCCTTCCTTCAAAGCTTTAACCACCAGGGCCAAATGTCCGCAAGACTGGTCATCCGCAAGTTCACAGCAGAGCATGAGTTAGGAGCGTCTCCTTTTTAGCATTCATTTCTGACTTTAATCACTTGTGCCTCATGCCTACAGTGGGCCAGGCCTTGTTATAATCAGATAAATACATGTTTTAGTGATCTTGAAAACAACAGAGGAAAGTAAAGCAACATGCCTGCAGCCACACAGTACCCCCCGATTGTGTTGCTATCTCCAAAGGCAGGTCCCAGCAGCTCTTGCGTGAACTACTAAAAGCGTTTTCAAATTGCTCTCCTTGCTTGAAAGCACTTGTGCCCTTCACAGCGCACACATCAGCTAAATCTATTGAAATTGCAAATCACAACCTAACACTCACCCCAACCCACACCCATGTAAAAACTTACCAAGACACTGCATAAATTCCAAAATCCCTGACAGATCCTATGAGGTCTACCACGGCTGGCCCCTGCCTGTCTCCCTAGCCTTGTCTCCAACCTCTTCCCCCTCGCTCACCTTGCTCCAGTGGTGCTGGCTTTCTTTAATTTCCTTAAACATACCAAACTCTATCCAAATTCCGGTTCTTGAAATTGCTCTTCCCTATGCCTGGAATTCTCACAGATCTCTGGATAGTAAGCTCCTTATCACCATTTAGCTAGTATTTTTATGACCATGCTAGCTAAGTAGCCACTCCTCCCACCCTTGGACATGCACTCCTTCATACTTACCTCTTACTCTGCATTATTTTCTTCACAAATCACTATATTTTTGGTTTGTTTGGTTCTTATCGCTGGAATAACAACACAAGAGAAGAAACTTCATCTTGTTCTTTGTTATATTCCCAGAGCTTTCAACAGTGCCTAACATGTAGCACACATTTAATGCATCCTTGATGAATGAATGAAATGGATGAAGTGAACCTCTAAACCCAAATCTGCCTGAAGCGAAAGGCCACGCTTTGACCACCAATATGCTGCAATTTTTAATTAAATTCTTAAGATAGATTCAGTAATGGGCTAGGCAGGAATAATATCTGGTCCCTCCCTTTAAAATGTTTACAATTTAGTTGTAATATGACACTTATGCGTTCTTGGGATAGCAAATAATACCACTGAGTTCTTGGTAAAGGGAATGGCACCGGAGGGCATCAGAATGCAGAATAGAATGGTCAGTGAGGACCCAGGCAGTCCTTAAAGGCTTTCTAGAGGTGAGTGATTGGTAGGAGCTTTGAATGGTGGAGGCAACTTAGAGAAGGAGAGAAGACTACTGGGTTCTTGGTTAAGACCTAGCATCGGTGACTTTATCCAGGACAGAGTCTAATCAATGACATGTATTTTAGGATATCAGACTAGGGACATTTGTTAGAGCCTTTTTTCCAGGAAAAACAACAACAACAAAAACAACAACACTCACCCTTCATATACAAGTACAATTTCACAAGAAAACAAGGCAAACAAGGGAAGAGGAAAGGAGGAGAGGAAATGAGGCTCTGTGTTTCTGATTGTGGTGGTGGTAGGGGAGAGACGGAGCTAGCACACAGTGAGTATCAGATAGTTGTTGGCTCTCTTACCCTTGAAGTTCTTTTTTTGTGGAATTCATCTGGAATTTTATGCTTTCTCCAAAAATAAGTCACCAATAGTAGGGGCTCATAAGAGGAGGCCACCACTTTGGGGCAAATGGTAGGGCAAGGCCTCTCTGTAGCATCATATATACCCAGGTATGGGGCTGCATAGAGCCCTGGCCATTGGCAGAGACCATCCTAGAGTTTGTCAGAGGGCTGTAGCTGCCCCTCAGAGGAGATTCCCTCACCTCCAATCATGGCTCCCAGTGAAGTGTAGAGCAAGGAGATCCTTGAGAACTAGGTCACCAACCAGTAAAGATGACTTACTATGTTCAGAATAAACATCCATCCATCCAACCATCCATCCATCCATCCATTCATTTAACAAGAGGGTATCATGCAAATTTCAGGGGCTATAGTAAGGGAGAGAAAATTTTCTTGAGGAATTCATGGTCTACCCACAAGGAAGCCCATGTACAGTTAGTGTCTTAACTGGCTACTCATGCTTCCAGGTCTGGGTTGGATGAAAATGTTTATCACATATCCAGGCCTGACCACAAAATCACACCAAAACAAACCATAACACTCCATGAAGGGAAAGACTATGCTTAACCTTTTTTTCCTCTCAGGCTCTTCCCAGAAAGGTGATAATGGAAGATTTGGTCCCAACAGGGACACAGGCAAGGGATTTGCATTTTAAAGTTTGACAGATATTTATAGGCCTTTTGATCTCCTTTTTCCCCCTTACCACCCACCCCCTGAAACTTGCCTGCCTCCTCCTCCCCCACCCGATTCTGTGCATTGTCCCAGGTACAAATCAAAGAAATGGTGATGGCTCCAGAGCCAGAGGACCCTGGTGCACTGACGTGGTGTGCCCATAATCACATAGTTCCTATTTATTGAATATTGACTATATATCAAGTGCTTTTCTTAATTCCTACCCCCCACAATCCCCCTGCAAGCTTCATTTATGATTTACCTTTTATTGTTGTTGTTAAGGGGTGGGGGAGACTGAGGCTCAGAGAGATTAAAAATCCTGCTCCAGTCGCCAATAAGTAGTGGAGACAGAATTAAAACCCAGGTCTGTATGTCCCAACCTATGACCTTTTCAGTAAGCCAGGCTGACTCCAGTAGACAAGGGTGGTTCTTGCAGGCTGCTTAGCTAAGATCCTTCTCAGAACAGATTATCCTGCATTCCAGTTTTGCTGGTGTTATTCTGGAAATAGCCCAATAAATGTCACAATTTGATTTACTTGGGACAAACTGGCAGCTGCCTTTTCCTTTGCAGCTCTTCTTGGGCTCAGAACTTTCCCTTTGCTTCTACTCATCTTTCGCACCGACCACTTCGGCCCAACAGCTGCAAGCCTGGGTTTAGAACCATCATCTGCAGCCTCATAGGGTTTGCTGAACGCAGCTTCTCTCCAGCCCTAAGAAAGCCTATTGGAAACAAACTCAGAATCTCAAACCCTTACATTTTTGCAGAGGGGGTCTCGAAAACCATCCAAGAAACAGACATTCAGACAATGACTTGTGCAGAGTAACCGGCACCAGATTTGTTAGAATACTATATATTTGCTATATTAAAAGTGGGTAGGTGGCAGTTATACTCGTGAGGAACAGTGTAATGTGTAAACTTGTCAAATCACTGAGTTGTATACCTTTTACTAATGTAACATTGTGTGTCAAGTATACTCAAAAAAAAAAAAAAAAAGGAAAGGTAAGAGAAACAAATCACATTAACACTTCCATGTGCTAGGTGGTTTGTTGTATTTAATCTTCACTACAACCCAGTGAGGTACAATTAATTACTGTCCTCATGTTACAGATGAGTCCTGGCTTAGAGAAATAACTGACTTAAGGTTCTTAATGAGTACCTAGTGGAATCAGAAGATCTGAACTTGGGCACTGCAGGTAACACAGACCCTTCCTGTCCCACAGCAGGTGGAGGGGTGTGATGAAAAGCACAAACAACACCCAGGTTGAAGTGACTGGCCTAGGAAATTTGTTCCTGTGCAGAAGAGTGAAGAGTCAGCCGAATGAAGCAATGAATGCAATCATTTTGTGGACTAATGGAGGTTGGGTCTGTAATCTAAAATCACCCAGCATTCACCAGCAACCTGAGTCAGATTTTGAGCAATAGGGCCTCCCCTGGAAAACAAGGATGGTGGGCTCCCCCCCAGAATCGTGAGGTTGTCTGGTACATGTCAGAAGATTCTGCAAGTTCCCTTCCTCCTTGGAAAATCCACCCCCCCCACGCCCAAAGAGGGGGCCTGAGAAGTGTCAAATTGGGAGCCATAAGAAAGTCGTTGCTGGTGCTGGGTCTTCCTGTTGAGGTTGAGAGATCACGTTCAAAGCTCAAACTGCAGCTTCCTCCCCACCACTCCCCATCCCATCCCATCTCCAATCCAGACAGGGAATGCCTCTTCCCTTCCCCCACTGTAGTTCCTTGTAAACACCTCTAAATTGTGCTGAGCTGGGGGTCCGACTGGGAGTCTGACGCATCCTTTCTGCTCTTTTCAGATAGAATCCAACCTCATGGTAGAGGCTCTCGGTAATGTTCCTCTCCAGAAGAATGGCTACAGAAGGAGAAATCTCCCCTCCTGAGCACCCAGGATAGATTCTGGTGTGGACTGAGCTGCTCCTGAGGAAACTCTTTTCTGAATGATTGACCATCAAACACATAGTTGTGGGGCCCAAGTTTCAGGACAACAGGGGTCTGAGATGATGCTGGTCCAACGACTTCAGATTTTATGCAGCATGCCCTGGCCCAACCCCATCTGCTCTTAAGGTATAACTTGCAACTTATTTCCACCAAATTTTTTTTTCTTGACCATCAATACCAACCTCATTCTCCTCAGAAATGAGATATACCCACATATAACTACCAGGAGGATAGTCTGTGGCATTTAGTTTTACCTCAAGGGCCTTGATACCTAAGGAAATTTTTCTGCATCTTGATATCACCCACTCTGGAGTAAATAGTTGACCTGTTAATGACAGGGTTACTAAAGATCCCAATTTGGCACCATTTTGTTAGCTTGCCGGTGATGACATTTTCTCTATTTAGAAGTACTCTCATCATTATCCATCCATCTGGTAGCTCTTAGCCTTTTTGAGTTATGCAAAACTTTTAAAACGTTATGAAATCTATAGACCTCCTTACCAGTAAAATATACCCAGACACATACACGGTCATTGCTGTGCACTGCATTTGACATCCTGAAGCCCATTCCTGACCTCTAGTACCCTGCAGATAGATGTCTGTTCTAGAAAATGAGCACCCTGGTAAAGGGACCTCATCTGGTTCCTGGTATGTCTCCAGAATATAGGGAGGTTTCTGGTACATCATAGATAGAATACTTAGAAAATGTGTGTTGCAGGCTGGATGCATTAACCAATCTGGAAGCGAGTTTGTAAGAGCAAAACCAGCTTGGTGATACCCTGTGAAGGAGGGTGTTGCTATTCTGGCCCAGGAAGAATGGCATTGAGAGACTGTGCACAGCTCACAGGAAGCCTGCAAGGCTTCACTCCCGCAGAAATGAGAGAGGGTTGGACAAACAAGGCGGACAAGCGTTGACAAGGGAAATACCTTGGGATGTTCTGTACTGGATCAGACTCCAGGTAGGTAACCATGGGGATTGCAAACCGCTAGACCAATCATTCCCAAATCCAGCTTTCTTAAGAGGACTCATCTGAAGAGTCTGTTATAAAAACAAATCATTGGACCTTATCCGCCTACATTCTGAGTCAGGTGGTTTTTGGGTCACACTTAGAGAAGCAGTGCTGTAGATCAGAGAGGGATGGAAGGGGCCTGGTGCAAGAAAAGAAGGAAAATGATGGCATTTGTGGGGCACAGATCCATTTACCACACCTTGTATTGGCCTGCATAGCACACACGATAGGTGCAATAGTGGCCACTAAGGTGGTGGCTAGTATTCAGAGTAGACCAGAAAGGACACGTAGGGTTTGGATAGGAAGTGGGGTGGCACCACTCGCCCGAGGCAGAAAACCTACACTGGCCAAGGCCTAGTAGTGGGAAAAGAGGCCTGTTTTCCAAGGAAGAGTGAAAAGGGGAGGTCCAGCCTGGAGGAAAGGGAAATGTGGGGAAGCAATAGGGAAGCTTTAGGGACAAGTAAGATGGGTAATAAGAGAAAACAGAATATGGGCTCATCAGCAGGCACGGTCTCTTCAGCATCAAAAAAAGATGCTAAGATCCATAAGATGTCAACAGCTGGTGTCATGGGGAAGGCATGGGAGGGGAGGGGAGCTGGACATTTATCTCCAAATCCATTGTCTGTTCCTCAGCACAGACACTACTAGGGCTCCTCAGCTCTGCCAAGAACATTCTTCTGCAGGGCTTATCACAAATGCTGATGATTAAGAAGGTTGCACAGCCCGCAAAGACTCTGCTTTTCATTTTGCAGAATGTCCAGGAAAGGCTAGTTTAAGACACTTACCTTCCTTCTGATGGCTTTCTCACTTGTACTTGCCGAACCCGGTGTTCCTGTAAGGAATAATGACACGACATCTTTAGAACATTTTTGAGCAGTGAGAAGGGACAACGCTATGCACACTCACACACATAGGCACAGTTATTGTCGCAGGGCTCTATTCCCCCGTTCTCTTTGAGCCCATCTCCTGGTAACAGCTGTGTGGCTCCCTAAAGCTGGCAACAGCTGCAATAATGAGCCTGCCATTTGAGTCTGTGGATGGCACAGGCTCAGCCCCGAGATGCAGCTGTTCTTTAAAGCCTTGGGGCTTGGCCTCCCCCTGCTCTGGATGACAAAGAGGACCATTCATTAACCCTCCACATTGGAAATATTCATATGGGGGAATCCCTCTTCCTTTTACCAGTGGTACAGTCTTGTAATTCTGCCATTTATGGATAGTTTTGCCATAGGCAAGTGAGAAAGCCTCCCTAAACATAAGTTTACTCAACTCTCCGATGGAAGTGATAACACTACCTACCTCATGTGGTTGTTGTAAAGCTCCGGAGATATAAACAGGAAAACCATTTACATGCTATTAAGCAATATTTGTGTATTAGTTATGATCAAGGCCCTTGTTCCTGAGTTTGACAAGTGAAAGAAGTTACTGAGCAATGCAGGACAGCACGGTAACCTTCGGAACTGGGTTGTCTGTATAAATGGTCACTGAGGGGTGGACAGGACACAAAGGGTTTTTGGAGGAGACGCTTATACCGGGCTTAAAGGGATTAAGAGAATTAGGTTAAGGGAGGGAGAGGGACATTTGAATGTGAGACACACCCAGGAAAAAGTCAAGAAAAGAAACTGTGGTCTGGGGACAGTGTAGAGCCATCCTGGATCCTGGAGTGGGGTAGAGAATGTGCCCGAGGACCAGGGGGACGTAAAGTTCAAAGGGTCAGGATGGGCCAGAACATCCTAACCAGCCTTAAATGTCAGACAGACAAGTTATCAGGAAAGCTTTTAATAGCATGAAAAAGTCAAGGAGTCTTAAAGGCCTAGACATCACCCAGTCCTGCTCCCTGTGTCCCCGTACTTTATGTCTATTTAACACTCTAGACAAAGAGACCAGCGTTGGACATGCCCTTGGCTTCCTGGTGCCAGACTCAGTAGCTTTCAACCCTCTGGAGGTCTTTTGTCTGTCCAAATCAGTGGCTTATGACTTCCCTGATTATTAAAAAAAGAAATTGACTGGGCTCAGCCTAGACTTATCAAATCAGAATCTCCAGGAGAGGGACCTGGGAATCTTCCTTTTGAAAATACATCTTCCTCTTTCCCTAGGTGATCTTGTCATCATACAAGTGTGGGAATGTGTGCATGTGAACTCTATGACATGCATACTGAACATAGAGCTCCAACAAGGACTTGGCAACCCTTACTGTATCTGACTCGCCAGCGTCCTATTATCTTTACAAGAGTAATTCCCCTCCCTTCCTCCCTTCCTTCCTCCTTTGTCCTTTCTTCTTTTTGAGTAAATGTGCTACCCAGATGCTTTGATTCAACTTGAGGGCAACTGTGGTTCCTGAGTCTATATCCAAGGCCAGGTATCATGCCATTTCTCTACATGTATTAATCTCCACAACAATCCTGTGAAGTGTGTACTCTTATCATCCCCATATCACAAACAGAGAAACTGAGACACAGATTCAGTTACCTGCTTATGATCGCATAGTTGTAAAAGGAGAAGGTCAAGATTTGAACCTAGGAACACTGGCTGACAGTCTTTGCTTCAAACCATGCTTCAAACCATTAGACAACGAAGCAAGTAAGGTGAATAAAGAAAAATACCCTCAATTCCTCTTACCAGAAACAACCACTCAAACACTTAGTCATTTTTATATGCAAACATTTAATTGAATCAAAGTATTAATTTTATATGCCCTGCTTAAAAACTCTACGATTATATTATATCTCCTCTGTTGTGTGTTCCTTGCAAATCTGATTTTTGTTAACTATGTAGTATTCCATCATACAGAGAGGGCATAATTTATATACCCCTCCTTTGTTGTTAGATTTCAAAGTTGTTTTAAATTTTTTACTATCATAATATTATGATAAATATTCTTTTTTATAAATATTTGACTGTGACTTTGTTTGGTTCTATAGAATAAAGTTCATATGCCAAAGGTAGTTTTAAATCTAAAATGCATTCTAGGGACACCTGGGTGGCTCAGTTAAGCATCCAACTTTGGCTCAGGTCATGATCCCGTGTTTCATGGGTTCGAGCCCCAGATCGGGCTCTGTACTGACAGCTCAGAGCCTGGAGCCTGCTTCAGATTCTGTCTCCCTCTCTTTCTGCCCCTACACTGCTCATGCTCTGTCTCTTTCTGTCTCTCAGAAGTAAATAAACATCTAAAAAAATTTTTTTAATGCATTCTGGATATTTTAAAATATTTTTTAAAAATCTAGCCAGTTTACTCTTCCACAAGCAGTGTGTGGACAGGACTACTTTTTCACCCTTTTGCCAACTTTGCCAATTTGGAAGGTGCAAAATGGCCTCTCCTTGTTGTTTCCATTTACATGTCTTTGATTACTATTGAGGTGAACTTTTCTGTTTATTAGCCCCTTGTATTTCTTTGGTGAGTTGTTTATTCACTCCCTTGTTCATTTCCCCAATGGCAAGCTTGTGTTTTTCTTATCAGGATGAGTTTTCCAGAACAATACTCCTTTGATCCTCATATTTATGAGAAATATTTTCCCTACTTTATTCTTTGCCTTGTATCTGCTTTTTAGGTGCCAGTCTACTTGCAAGTAGGGAAATCTGGATTAAAAAATGGTCCAAAGGAGAGGCCAATGTTTCTGAAAATAAGCGGGGTCATTAGGCAGATATTTTCCTAAAAAACATGTTTAGTATTCATTTTAATACCAGGACTTCCGGCATCTTAATTTCTGGCATTGGAGAGGACTGAGGAAGTAATTTCACACTTCTTTTGCTCTTCAGGCTGGTAAGAACAGAGGCAAATCCTTAGAGAACAACCTCAGTGCAAATTGCTTTCAACTTTTTTGACATGGGTATTAAAACGCCACCCCAAGTACCAGTGGTAATAAAAAATCCAACTTAAAAGGGGAGTAGGTGTAAATGTAACACATGAGATTTTTTTTTTTTTTTTGCATCTTGCTAGCCAGTTGCTGAAGAATCAGAGGAGAAGCACTCAAAGCTGCTTCCCCTTTCTGGTCTGTGAGGAAAACCCGAGCTATTTGGGGCTAAATGTTGACATGAGATTTTTGAACCAAGGTGAACTGCTCATATTCCCTTGCACTAAGGATTAATCAACACATCCTGCCCATTGGTCTCAAGGGAGAATTAGTTTCACTTCCTCTTTTTACTACCCTTTTCCTCTGTTCTGATGATTCTCCACCCATATGTCTCTCTACAACCCTCCTGTCTTCCACCTACATGCCCATTTTGTGCAGACATGGTGGCTGGATTCCCCTCCCCCCCCAAATGAACATACTTACTCGTATTTTCAAAACAGAAAGAAGTTTAGGGACCCCACGGGGACATGGGTACTTGGAGTGGATTCTTTCTGAGACAAAGCCACACAACCTTGGCTTCCATCTACACTGATTTTGCAAAGAAAATTCACACAGCACTTGGCTATAAAGTTGGTTGATGAGTTAGGATCTTGAGGTCAGGTTGTTTGAGTGCTGGAGGAGAAAGGAAGGCTTACAAATTCTTGGGAGGGAGGATTCTGTTGTTCTTCATGACCTGGCTTAGCAAGGGGGTGGAGATAAACTTAATTTCTGGTCAGGGAATCCTCCTCAGGAATGGCTTAAGAAGTACACAAGGGTTTTATCTTTCTGTTCTAAAGGACTTCTGGAGTTGATTTTTATTTATTTATTTAGTCATTTAAAAGCTTAATTTTAAAAAAAATTTTTTTTAATTTACTTTTTAATTTACATCCAAGTTAGCATATAGTGCAACAGTGATTTCAGGGGTAGATTCCTTAATGCCCCTTGCCCACTTAGCTCATCCCCCCTCCCACAACCCCTCCAGCAATCCTCTGTTCTCTATATTTAAGAGTCTCTTATGTTTTGTCCCCCTTCCTGTTTTTATATTATTTTTGCTTCCCTTCCCTTGTGATCATCTGTTTTGTTTCTTAAATTCCTCATGAGTGAAGTCGTATGATATTTGTCCTTCTCTGACTCACCAATTTCACTAGCATAGTACCCTTTACTTCCATCCATGTAGTTGCAAAGGGCAAGATTTCATTCTTTTTGATTGCCAAGTAATACTGCATTGTATGTATGTGTGTGTATACACACACACACACCACATCTTCTTTATCCATTCATCCATTGATGGTGATGGACATTTGGGCTCTTTCCATACTTTGCTTCTTGTTGATAGTGCTGCTATAAATGTTGGGTGCATGTGCCCCTTTAAAACAGCACACGTGTATCCCTTGGATAAATGCCTAGAAATGCAATTGCTGGGTCGTAGGATAGTTCTATTTTTAGTTTTCTGAGGAACCTCCATACTGTTTCCCAGCGTGGCTGCACCAGTTTACATTCCCACCATCAGTGCAAAAGGGTTCCTCTTTCTCCACATCCTCACCCACATCTGTTGTTGCCTGAGTTGTTAATGTTAGCCATTCTGACAGGCGTGAGGTGGTATCTCATTGTGGTTTTGATTTGTATTTCCCTGATGATGAGCGATGTTGAGCATTTTTTCATGAGTGTTTGCGATGTCTTCTATGGAGAAGTGTCTATTCATGTCTTTTGCCCATTTCTTCACTGGATTATTTGTTTTTTGGGTGTTGAGTCTGATAAGTTCTTTATAGATTTTGGATAGTAACCCTTTATCTGATATGTCATTTGCAAATAAGGGATTTCTGGAATTCAGCACATCTATCTTCTGTCTCTCATCTCTCCCATGACATAAGCCAAATTATTTTGTTTCTATTTTTTTCCTGCTATCTTGTCCTTGTCAAATACTCGGCCTGGGAAAATAATCTATTCGTTCATTTGTGTAATGCTTTATGATTAGTTAGGCCAAAATATTGGGGGGTTTTTGGCTTTACAATGAGCTTCAAACTCAAACCAGGAGAGCCAAAAATGCTTATTATTTCCCTCGTTTGTAGTGAAAGTAATGGCAGTGACAGGAAAGTAATTCTCCCAAGCACCTCAGGCTGCCTTTGCTAAAACTCTCACAAGCTTGACAACACAGGGGCTGTGTAGGAAATTGCTACTTTTATTTCTCTTTACTAGCTCAAGGACATAAGAAGATACCCAATAGCACTTAGGTGTTTTAACACACACACAGACACACACAGACTGACACACAGAGACAGACACAGACACACACGTGTACATACACATGCCATATTCCCTTTGTCTCACAAGAATTATTTGTTTTGTTATTGTTGAGCGTCAGCTGTGTGCCAAGATTGTGTGAAGAGTTGAAAAGATCCAGGTTCTTAACTTAGCCCTGATGGTTTTCAAAGGTTAGGCCCATCACTTGCCTACTAGGAAGGTCTGGGGGTGGGCTGCGCTGGCCAGTGGGGATCTGTGTGGCTGTGGCTGTGGCTGTGGCTGGACTGAAGAATATACAGAGGTCAGGGGAGTACGTGGAGCCCAGAGCAGGCAGGAACCCCAAAGGCTAAGGACAGCTGTCAGAACTAGGGCACTCTGGGGGCGCCTGGGTGGCTCAGTCGGTTAAGCATCGACTTCGGCTCAGGTCATGATCTCGTGGTCCGCGAGTTCGAGCCCCACATCAGGCTCTGTGCTGACAGCTCAGAGCCTGGAGCCTGTTTCAGATTCTGTGTCTCCCTCTCTCTCTGACCCTCCCCTGTTCATGCTGTCTCTCCCTGTCTCAAAAATAAAATAAACATTAAAAAAAAAATTAAAAAAAAAACTAGGGCACTCTGAGTGTCCTGTGCTGAGCACAGAGCTGGAGGCAGGAGAGTGGGTGCGTTACCACAGCTGACCCAGGGTGTGCCAGCCACAGAGTTGTTGGGTGAAGGTGTGGCCTTGCAAAGAGAGGCTGCGTCTGCTGACCTTGGGCCAGGTCCTTGGCGTCTAAGTTTGGCTTCCTCTCTTGTAAACTGAGGGTGACGCCTACCTCGCTGGACTGTCGAGGATTACATGGGATGATGTGTGCCAGGCTCTCACCTTCAGCCTAGCACAGACTCGGTGCTGTAAATACTCAGAAAAGGAAAGCATCAGGGGCACCTGGCTGGCTCAGTCGGTTCAGCGTCCGACTTTTAATTTCGGCTCAGGTCATGATCAGTTCATGAGTTCAAGCCCCACGTTGGGTTCTGCTTTGAGAGAGCGGAACCTGCTTGGAATTCTGTCTCCCTCTCTCTCTGTCCACACCTCCCTCAAAATAAATAAACACATTTTTTTAAAAAATAAAAAAAGGAAGGCATTAGCACTGTTATTATCAACATTAAAATGGAAAAGTGTTTTATTTACAAACTAATAAGACATTCTCTCTAAAATTTTAATTATAGGATAATATGCTTAAATATCAGCCTTACTTGTTGTTTGATAAAAATTATCGCATGGTGCAAGGCCAGGGAAAGTACCGGGAAGTGGTAGGGAGAGACAGATGCCTTCTATTTTAGAACTATAAACCCTAAGTTGTAAAACAGCTGCAATCCTTACAACATGTGACAAGGGCCCAGTCCAAACCCCTTCCTCACCCATGTCTTCCCTCATGGTGTAAAATCACCCCCTAGAGCCTGGTGCTCCCGAGTCAGACCACACGGGACTAGATCGTGTCTCCTCCATGTTTTAATCTCATGGTTTGGGGCAACTTCTCAACTTCTCTAAGCCTTGGTTTTTTTCTTATGTAAAATGGAACAAAAATAGTACTTTCTTGAGAGGTTTTTGTAATATTTAAATTAAATAAGTCATACAAGGCATTTAGTACTAAATACATTTATTATTCTTATCATCCCTGGGTCTGGCCAAGAAAGGGGTATCTCTCCAGGTCACACATACACGTACACGACACCCCCCCTTAGACTACCAGAATGAGACTCACTGGGACAGAAAAGAGTTCCATGGGTGCTTAATTTAGGAATGAAGACAGAAAGTCTAAACCTACTGAATCTTCTCAGCCCCCACAATGCCTAGGACCCGGGGCCGATCTCCGGTGCTCTGAACACCCTGGCTACATGACTGAACGGCACCAACCAGTCAGTCTTCTCTTACTGAGCTGAGGTTCAAGCTTGAGTTCTGGCTTCAAGAGCCCTACAGAGACCATCACACTGATGCCTGCAGCTGTTCTCAGTTCTTTTAGCCAGAGGTTAAAAGCCTGGACCGCGGGCGGCATGCTTAGGTTCGCATCCTGGGGTTACCAGTCGTTAGGTGTGGGGCCTTGGGCAAGTTGCTGAACCCCTCTCTGCCTCAATTTCTTATTAGTAAAACAGGATGAGGGCTGCTTCTGGCACCTACTTTGTACGGTTCCTGTGAGGACTGATGTGAGTTAATCTACATTAAGCAACTACAACAATACCACGTGCAGCCGTGGCCTCTATGCCTGGTCTCCACCAGCAGCTGGTATGGTGGCCCCAGGCTGGGCTGGCCCAGTCTGCCTCCACTTCAACCTAATGATGAGGACTAGAAGCTCCTTGTCACCTGCCAGCTATGGTCCAAGTGCCTTACCCTTAGGGACAAGGCTTACTTCTCCAACCTCAGCCTCCACTGGCTCCCCTGTGGACACTGAGTTAGTGGTTTCCTGCACAATTCATGCTACATCTAACCTTCAAGCAGTGTCTAGAAGGAGCTCCCCTAACCTTTCATCTTGCTAAAACAGGTCTGCTTTTAAAGGAACATCCTTTTAAGAACACGAAGGAGTGTTACTTAAAAAGCAAAGCAAGGCTGTAGAAATCACGTCTTTCAGAAAGTCCTCCCGATTCTTCTCTGTGCCCCTCATCTGTGTGTGAATATTTATAAGATTTGACTCAGGTTTCGTCTGCCTCTAGTGGCTCTCCTCTGGACAGTAATCACTTCCTATCCACCCACCAGTGTTTGGTGAAGCACTGTGAGTGCTAATTTGTGATGGGGACACATTACAGAGGATTCCTGGGGGCTGTCACATACAGTCATGCCTGTGCCCTATGGTTAAATTTATCACCGCATTTATACATTGTTTTATCAGTATTTTTACTTCTCTATCTCCACCCTCAATACTCTAAGCAACATGAAGACAAAAGCTTCTTAATTTAATTTTCTGTTCTCAGCACCCAGCACAGGGCTTGGCCCTCAACATGTACCAAAAAACAAACAAACAAACAAACAAACAAACAAACAGGCTAATTGACGGTCACCTTCTTAACTCCGCCCACCATGTTGTGGCCCAGCAAAATAATCATCCATACCTTCAAGGGACTTGCAACATAATTGGGAAAGCAAGTCAGACTAATGTGGATAGTAAACCAGAACATCAGGCAGTATATATTAGTGTCAAATGAATGGGGTCAAAGCTGTGGACTGTCAATCAGAGAAGGAAGAAATTCTGAGGGCTGAGGCAAGCAGGGAAGGCTTCTTAGAGGAGGTGGGATTTGAACCAAGCTCCACATCTTGCAGATTTTCTCAGTGATTACACTCCATGGGTGACATTGCTTCTGGGGGCCAGAGTCTACTGTGGAAGGAGCCTGGATGTGGCATTCATACAGACTTAGGTGGTACCTACCCTGCTTTTATGTCCTCTTGCTGGGTCCCTTTCTGAACACTTTCTGAACACGGGGTTCCTCATGTTTAGCATGTGAGTAGTCGTGATCTTGGACCCGTTAATGAATCTCTCTTAGCTTCAGCTTGGTCTGTACTATTGAAATACTAATACTTAGCTCATAGAGAACACACTTTTACCAGGTCTCTACATTGTAAGCTTTAAGTATGGTGGATTATAACCTCTACCATACAGAGTGTGGAAAAATTAAGATGACCTAATAGATCTAAAAGAAACAGGTGTAGGGGCGCCTGGGTGGCGCAGTCGGTTGAGCGTCCGACTTCAGCCAGGTCACGATCTCGCGGTCCGTGAGTTCGAGCCCCGCGTCGGGCTCTGGGCTGATGGCTCGGAGCCTGGAGCCTGTTTCCGATTCTGTGTCTCCCTCTCTCTCTGCCCCTCCCCGGTTCATGCTCTGTCTCTCTCTGTCCCAAAAATAAATTAAAAAAAAAAAAAAAAAAAAGAAAGTAAAAACTTCTTTTAAAAAAAAAAAAAAAGAAAGAAAAAGAAACAGGTGTAATTCTCAGTACCTGGTAGGAATTCAACAAAGAAGCTTTCGTTTTCATTAGACTCCAGGATTAGTATTTTCAGTTTACAGAGCTATTGAAGGACTTTCTGCAACATCATGAGAAGTTGAAATCCACTTGAGCCCTCCCTTGGTCTTGAGTAAACGGTCCATCCAAACTGCCTTATGTGGTACAGGGGTCTAGGAAGCTCTAAGGGGAATAGACCTTCCATCTCGATGTTCCTTGAAGATCTGGGGACAGCGCTACTTCCCACAAGATAGACTTTAAAAAGCCCTCTTCCATGCTGATTCACTTAGTGTTATGTGGCATGGCAAAATTGCCAGGTTCAGAGTGGATGACTTCATGGGTGACCGTAGTAACTTTTATTAATCTTGAAAACACCTTAACATATTCCTATAGCCCTTTCCACTTCCCCAATGGCAAGCTTCAGCTTTAAATCTTTTTAGCTTCTTACAACACGGTATACAGGTTGACCCTAACTTTCCTGGGAGGAAACTGCAGCGCGTAAAGGGTGAGTGACTCACTCAACGTTCCGTAGTAAAGCAGGGTCAAAACTAGGACTAGGATTGGGGCATCTTGGGTCACAGTTCCAAACTTCTGAGCAAAGTTTAAAGTTCTCTTTGGCAGTGGTTACCAAGGAGAGGTCAGTGGTGGGAGTGCTCCGTCTCAGCTAGGAGTGTTTGTTTTATTTTTGTCATTGTTTAGAGTTGGCACTGGAATGTGACAGTAAAACACAGGCCAACTTACAGTCAGCTTTATTTCTGTTTTCAAATGATCTATGGGCAATACATCCCTTTATTGACTGCACAGGAAGCTGATGGCTCCCATCACTGGCTCTGGGCAACTACTGCTCTTTGGTGAAGAACTCTAAATTGGTTTTGTTAAAAAGAAAAGAAAAAAAAAAAAGCTTCATTTGAAGGCAAGAAATTTGATTTCTAAGCCGAGGTGAGTTGACACCAAAGAAAATAGGAGAGATGTATTTATAGTCCCACATATGGTGCCCATAACTTCTCTTGACTCAAGGAATCAACAGCTCACTGAACAGGGTTTAACACCTATGGCAACATTAGTTGCCATACTCAAAGCTGACAGTGCAGACACCTGGTATGAGGTGAGTACTAGTATTTCAACTGTACAGACAAAGCTGAAGCTAAAAGAGATTCATTAAAGGCTCCAAGATCACAATTCCTCAATAGCCAACGTAAGATCAGGCTGACTCCAGTGGACACAGTCTTGCGACTACTGCCACTGTCTATCTGTCCAACAATATCTGAACAGTCACTGAAGTACTAAAAATGCTAATGTTGCAAAGGAGACACATCACAGAGGGCTCCCAGGGCCACTCTTGGCGGAGACTGAGCCCTGCATCAATGAGCCTGGCCAAGGAGGTCAGTGGGAACTGAAAGAAGCCCAAACCAGGTATTTTTTTCTAATTTGCACAGAGGTGCCTTATGGGCCAGCAGTGACATGGGAC
Source organism: Neofelis nebulosa (assembly GCF_028018385.1). Classification (NCBI taxonomy): domain Eukaryota; kingdom Metazoa; phylum Chordata; class Mammalia; order Carnivora; family Felidae; genus Neofelis; species Neofelis nebulosa. The sequence continues at coordinate 13,755,839 of NC_080790.1, forward strand.
CATGGGTGGTTTTAGGTTCACGCATCAGAGCAGTCTGTTGCCCTCTGTTTCCTGTTGATTCTCTGAGCCCCGTTTGTCAGTTTCTCAGAAGTGGCTCTGCCTAGCTTCCTGGCCAGTTCCAAAGTCTACGGTCTCCTGTACAATCTCCACTTCAGGCTACTGAAAAATGCCTAGTTGCCCATGCCTCTGTCATTGCTGTTATCAGGGATATGACTGGCATCCCCTCAGAAGCTCATCCTGGTGAAAATTAGACATCGGGACACTCACTCATTAATCTGTGTGGCAAATTGTGGGTCCTGCTCACTGGGGAGAGCTACAATCAAAAGGCTGCCATGAGCCTGGTATTTGAGAGCCAATCTGTACCTCCACATTACTCTTTGGAAACTAGGACGAGGAAATTTTGCAAGGCCTCTTGGGGACATGGCTCAGGGTTGGGGATTTCTTTTTGGTTTGTTACCATCATAGTCACAATATCTTATCAATGTTTGCTGAGGGAATGACCTTTAGATGCACATTAAGACATTTATCCTGGGGCACCTGGGTGGCTCAGTCGGTTAAGCTTCTGACTTCAGCTCAGGTCATGATCTCACTACTCATGAGTTCGAGCCCCGCGACGGGCTCTGTGCTGACAGCTGGGAGCCTGGAGCCTGCTTCGGATTCTGCGTCTCCCTCTCTCTCTGCCCATCCCTTGCTCACGTTCTCTCTCTCCTTCAAAATAAGTAAATGTTAAAAAAAAATTTTTTTTAAAGATATTTATCCTACTAACTCAGTAATGTGGGAACTATGTAGTCTGACTGATATGAAAGCGTATGTATCACTTAACCTGCATTATTTTCTAGGGAAGAAAAATCTGGGAGTCACACAACTTTGCTTTCTGTTCCCATTTCTGCCGCAGCCTTTTGATGTGACATTAAACAAGTCATTGTCATCTCTAGAATGCAGATAAAAGGATGGACTTAATTGTCTCTAAGTCCCTTCACACTGGTATGGTGGGTGCTTTTAATCGAGCTCACACACACAGTAACTTGTTTCATTGCATTTTAGAGCTGGAAGGGAGTTTAATGATCCCTTGGTCCAAACACCTTATTTTACAGATGCTCTTCATCAAAAAGACAGGACAGATACTATTATCCTCTTTTTACAAAGTAAAATCCTAGAGCCCTGAAAAGGTGAATGATGTGCTCGAACGGGGATGAACTCTGGCTCATCTTTCTACTACACCACACACTCAACTAGGTTTTACTGGGTCCCGTCTAGCACCGTCCAGTTTTCTGCCTTATTGTCAACGGACGTAGAAAAACACCTAACTAGCGCGTGCCCAGCCACGGTCTTCAAGTGCTAATGGTGTTTTACCATCCTGCACAACCATTTTCCTCAGATGGGGCCTAGGATACTTCATGGAGACCAGCAGGAAAATGCAAGTTTAGTTCTGGTTGATTTCTTACCAGAGAGTATACACTGACAAACATAGAAACCAGGCAGCTTTTCTTGCTCTAAGAACAGTTTTTTTGGGGAGCAGCACTGCTAGGGTCTGGGGTCAGGGGTAAAGGAGCCAGAACAGAATAGGTCATTCTGATACTGGTGAGTCTGACCATGAGTGACAGTCACAACAGGAATAAAGCCTACACTTACCAAGTGTCTATAATGTACCAACTATTTGACAGATCCTGTCTCATTTAGGAAATGAAATTTCTGAAAATAGTTTAAGAAATAAGCAATTTTAGAAAGAAGCTATTTAAAAAAGAAAAAAACAACATCTCTGGAGTCTGAGAGCAGAAGTAGTATTACAAGGAAAACTGTGAAGTTTAGAATATAAGGGCTAAGAGCTTAGTGTGTCAGTGTCCATCACAGCCACCTTGGGTCTACTGAGAGTCTCCATCTCATTGAACCCCATCAAGTCACCTGCCACTACTACAAACAACTAAAATAGAGAAAACAGAATTTTTTAAAGAAGTGGACTTTGGGGTCTTACCAGGACTCTTGGCTTTACCCCTTGCTACCAGGGATATCTTAACTGAGTTTCCTTTTAAAAAAAAAAATTTAAATGTTTTATTATTATTTATTTTTGAGAGAGAGACAGAGAGAGAGACAGAGTGTGAGCAAGAGAGGGGCAGAGAGAGAGGGAGACACAGAATGCGAAGCAAGCTCCAGGCTCTGAGCTGTCAGCACAGAGCCCGATGCGGGGCTCAAACTCACGGACTAAGAGATCCATGACCTGAACTGAAGCCAGACATTCAACTGACTGAGCCACCCAGGTGCCCCTTAACTGAGTTTCTTAGCCTCTTAGAGCCTCAGCGTTTTCATCTGTAAAATGAGACTCAAATAAATAAATAAATAAATAAATGAATAAATAAATAAAGGTTAGTTATATATAAAGTTTCTTGAATAGTATTAGCAGATTCTAGGCTTTTCCATAAGAACTGAAGGAAGAGAAAGCAGCGGTGGGCAGAGAGAAGAAGTTATTTATCACACTTACTATGTTTCATTCATGTTTATTCTTCACAATAGGGTCCTTTAATAAGTGGTGAATTTAAGAGCATTCTTCTACAGATTAGCTGCTTTCGCTTTTTCTTCCCTGGGCCTAGTTAATTAAGAAATACCGTAAGTGTTCTAATTAAGACCATTGACATTTCTTTTCAATAATTGCAAAGGGACTTAATCATGTTAAGGGACATGTTAAATGTTACTCTGCTACGTAACTCGCTTTGATCTGATGTTAATACTAATTCGTAGAACTAGTTACGTGGAGAATAAGTTAAATTTATGGGACAAATGGGGAATCTGAGACCCCTTTCCAACACCGAGGGTCTATCTCTCAGAGTGTGTAGGAAGTGAAGCAAACTAGCAGGACCATCCAACTTAACACATTCGGTGGCATTTGGAGCCACGGTGGGGAAAACAGGCTCCCTAGTTAATTTCACACTTCCTCTATACATTTCAAAAACCAAGGTGTGATTCTGCCCCTGGATTTTTAAAAGACCTTCAGACGGCAAAATGCCAGGTATTCTGCAAACTCCCTGCCTTAAAAGAGTTTTCTGTTGCCTGGTGTCTGTTTGCCGTGGGGAATCCCAATCTGCTCAGTTAAAGCAAGGCCTTTAAGCTTCTGGAAGGATATTTCCTGCTCATTAAGGCTCTGGCTTTCCTGGAGCTGCTGGCCTTTGTCATTCTGAGTGTGGGCATGTTGGAAGCACAACAATTTGCTGAAGAGGAAGGCAAGAGGGAAATCGGCATTCACTGTGTGTCTGCTGGGTGCTGTCTTCTGGAAAGCCTTCTGAAGTAAGAGTCATAATTGTCCGCATTTGACATGCCATGGAATCCAAGCCCAGAGGGGTTCCCTGTCCCTACACCACGCTGCTTCTCCACCAGGATACCCCATCTGCTCTGAAACGTCTAGGAGGTCTTGCTGAATGGGGATGGTGGCCCTCTGGGGCACCCTGGGACTCTCCACCAGGGCCCTGGGCCACCACCTCCTTGCTGCAAATTGCCCCAGGTTTGTTTTCTTTGGCTCCCTCATTAATGAGTTCCACAGGACAATGCTAAGTCTAGTTAGGCAGCCTTAATTGGTTTAGTTACAACAAGATAATTCCTTTTTTCTTCTCTTGGAGGCCTTTTTGTTTAAAGACATTTTAGCTGGAAGATGCTAATTATCAATGAGGAGAAAGTGACACCTGAAGAGTTCATTTTCCATCTTGGTCCTTGGTGTCTCCTTTGAACTCCCCCCACCCGGCCCTCTTTCCCACTTTATCACTTCTCCCCCACCATCATAAAAGGGAGCTTGCCCTGGCTGGCGGCAGAACTTTCTTTCTCACTTGCCAGGGAGCCGTTCTCTCTGCAGCTGTCTCCCAGGCATGGACAACCTGCGTGAGACCTTCCTTGGCCTCGAGGAGGGCTTGGGCCCCTCCGACAGCCCCGGCCTGCTGTCATCCTGGGACTGGAACGACAGGGCAGGGCCCTTTGAGTCGAACGAGGCCTCCCCCACTCAGAGCCTGTCTCCGGCTCCATCGCTGGAGTCCTATGCTTCTTCTCCCCGTCCAGCTGTGGCTGGGCTGCCCTGTGGGCACGGAGGTGCCAACAGTGGGGGCAGTGGTGCCTGCGGTGGCCGTGGGACCGGTGGCCTGGGGGAGGTGGACTACAACGTGTTAGCCTTCCAGCCTGCCTACCTGCAGGGCGCTGGTGGCCCCAAGACCCAGAAGGGCGCCAAAGTCAGGATGTCCGTGCAGCGGAGACGGAAGGCCAGCGAGAGGGAGAAGCTCCGAATGAGGACCTTGGCCGATGCCCTGCACACCCTTCGGAATTACCTGCCACCTGTCTACAGCCAGAGGGGCCAGCCGCTCACCAAGATCCAGACGCTGAAGTACACCATCAAGTACATCGGAGAGCTCACAGACCTCCTCAACGGCGGGCGAGAGCCTCGGCCCCAGAGCGCTTGAGCTCCACCCCAGGACCACGACCCATCCTGGCCCCTGGGAGGGGACAGGAGAGCTTTCAAGACCTGGACTAGCTCACGGAACAACAGCGTGTAGTTATTCTTTTAATACAGTAAGCGTGGTGACTTTGTGGTCTGAAAAGTCCCGAGGGAATTCCCACTGGGAACACTTAACAGCCAGACAAGCAGGTATTTTCTCGTTTTCTCATGGTTTCTCGGGAGCCCGGCGCCTTTGCGAAGAGACAGATTGCTGTGCCCTTCTCTGCCTGTCCGAGGTATTTTAGAGGGCCGATGACTTTAAATGCATTTTGTCCGTAAAGTAAAATTGTCACGATTAATCTTCTCTCCTTATTTTGGTGGTGGGAGCTTTCTTTCTGTTGCCGACTAAACCCATATTTTGTGTAGCATCCAGCGTGACACCTGGATTCTTATTTAGAAAGATGTGTATCAAGTAAAGGGCTATAGCATTCCTCTTTTTATTTTGTCTGTGTGCTTGTGTGTGTACTTGTGTGTGTTTGACTAAAACCGTGCCTTTTCTTTTGCAGGAGCCAAAATCACGTAAATGCAGAAGGATTTAGCGTCATGGTAAATAGCAAGGCACAGGCAGACAGACCTCATTAAGATACAGTGAAGTACAGGCCAGCCCCTCCTCTCTTCATGCGGGGGACAGGAGGCTGCACACGCCCGATGCCGGGGTATGAGCGAGCGGGTAGGAAGGAGGAGGGAGGTAGGGGGTACTCAGCACCACAGCGTGGGCCTGAAGCAGGGCTGGGTGGGGGGCAGGCACGGCCTGGGCCAGGCCTGCAGTGACAATAACGTCACGGAGTCCCTTTGCGGAGTCCTTTCTCAAATGGAGAGATTGGTTCAAAAAAAGTAAGAGACTATTTTAGTTCTATAGATGAGTGGAAGTGTTGGGATTAGAATTCAAGTCTGTCTCTAGCCCCTCCAGAGGTATTTGTTCTTCCTCCGCACATCCCCCCCCCCCCCCCCCCCCCCCGCCCACCTCCAAATCAGCCCTCCTGCACCTATACACAAACACACATCCCTACTTCACGGGGGCCTTGTCTGGGGGCTGGTGAAACGCACTCTCGCCTTGGCTAATGTGAGTGGCACAAGCAGTCAAAAGGGGGATTTGAGTGAAGGAAGTTCTCAAAACCTTTGAACTAAAAAGGCTTTTTTTCTTTTTTTTAAGGCTACCTTTTTCTCCAAATGGTTATTAACAATTGATACTTTTTTTTTCCCCAGTGAACAGTCTGTTAATGTTTCCTGTCATTTCTTTTCCTATTGGTGATTTTTCTTTCTCTCTCTTTTTTTAAATTTTTCTTTTTTTTTAAAATGACATATTAACAAAAGCAGTATATGTGTTCACAGTTTAATGTATAACTTTTCCACTTTTTTTCCTTTGTGGGTACAAACATTTACAAATGGAGGCAAACATACATTTAAAAATACCTTGAGTTCTGCAAACTGCTTTTTTTTTTTTTACTTAGCAATACATAGTAAATTCCTTCTCATTTAACAGAGATAAATCTGAGATGTAAGTGTCATTATTACCTTGATTTTATAGATGGAAATGGAAGCACAGATTTGCTCTGAGTTACACATGTGAAGAGCAGGGTGGAGATCAGAGGGTCAGCGTGCCAGAGCACAGGTATTAACATAATTTAAGAGTCACCTTTTGAATAATACTTGGGTTGTTTCACTTTTTTTTTTTAAAAAAAAATTTTTTTTTTCAACGTTTTTTATTTATTTTTGGACAGAGAGAGACACAGCATGAACGGGGGAGGGGCAGAGAGAGAGGGAGACACAGAATCGGAAACAGGCTCCAGGCTCCGAGCCATCAGCCCAGAGCCTGACGCGGGGCTCAAACTCACGGACCGCGAGATCGTGACCTGGCTGAAGTCGGACGCTTAACCGACTGCGCCACCCAGGCGCCCCGGTTGTTTCACTTTTTTACTCCCCCAAAATGCTATGGCAATCATCACGGACAATTATATTTATCCATGGTAATTTTTCGTAGCCTGGAAATTTCCCACCAATGGGATGCCCAGATCAGAATATATGCACATTTTAAATTTAAATAAATACTATTAGAAGACTTTTATAAAAGTTTGTAGTTATTTATGGGGTCCCAAACCTGATGCAACAGAACTAGCTGTCCCACACTGCCACCGGATGTTGCTAACCTTCTGAATACTTAATAGATTAAAAAAATGACTATGTCACTGTTGTGTTAATTTTAATTTCCCTATCTACTATTTGAGACGGTGCGTTGTTTTTTAGTTTACGTGACTTTTGTTCATTTTGCTTCCTCTTCTGTAACTTGTCAGTTAATATTCTTTGCTATTTTTCTACTGGGTTACTTGTCTTCTCATTAATTTGGGAAAGTTCTTTGTACATTATACATATTGAAAAGATTTCCTCGTTATCTATCATTTTGTCATAGCACCATGTTTATGGTATCATATATTTATGCTTTTGAATGTGGTGTCCTTTTGCTCTATGAAGCTTTTCATTTTTATACGGTCAAACCTCTCCCCCTTTTATGACTTATGTTTTTTTTTCTTTTGCTTAATTTTTCCCAGTTCCAAGGCTATCCAAATGTTATGGGTTTTTCAAATATTTTCATAGTTATTTACATATGTATCTTTTTATATTAAATATAATTTGTTGTCAAATTGGTTTCCATACAACACCCAGTGCTCATCCCAACAGGTGCCCTCCTCAGTGCCCATCACCCACCTTCCCCTCTCTCCCATGCCCCATCAAGCCTTAGTTTGTTCTCTGTATTTAAGAGTCTCTTATGGTTTTCCTCCCTCCCTCTCTGTAACTTTTTCCCCCCTCCCCCTCCTCCATGGTTCTCTGTTAAGTTTCTCAGGATCCACATATGAGTGAAAACATACATATGTATCTTTAATATACCTGCATTTTATTTTCGTCTATAGTACAAAGAAGGGATATAACTTTATTTCTCATTAGTTTTGTTATAACCGAAGAATAAATATATCTTGTCATCAGGGATGGTGGGTTTTGGGACAGTTGCTAAAATGTCATTCTATGTCTACAAACCTTCATCAGCTTCTCATATATTTGTTGCTGGTACTTTATAAAAGGAAAGTGTTGGGCAGTATATCAAGATTTTCTTCAAGGGACTCTGCCCTGTGCATTTGTAGCGAGAGTATATGTTTGTGCACATGTATATGTATTTGTGTGTGTGCGTGTGTGTGTGTGTGTGTGTGTGTGTGTGGTTTAATGTGTGGGGGGAGGAAGATTAGGGAAGATAGTAATATGGGGAAGGGGATGTCTAGCCTTTGATCAAGTTTTAGCTATTTTCCTTGCTGTTTTGAAAAGAGTGGGACCCAAATGCTCTTGGCTTTTGAGTTTTTCAAGATCGAGCATTAAGAATGGTTTATAAATAGGGGTGCCCGGTGGCTCAGTCGGCTAAATGTCCAACTTCAGCTCAGGTCATGATCTTGTGGTCTGTGAGTTCGAGGCCTGCATTGGCTCTGGGCTGATAACTCAGAGCCTGGAGCCTGGAGCCTGCTTCAGATTCTGTGTCTCCCACTCTCTCCGTCCCTCACCCGTTCATGGCTCTGTCTCTCTCGCTCTCAAAGATGAATAAATGTTAAAACAAAAAAATAAAGAAAAAAAAAGAATGGTTTATAAATAGCTTGGGTAATTTCGGTTGCCCTGGGGACCAGATACTGTGGATGAGTTAGGAACTGCTTGTCCTCACTGTCCAAAAACCTGGAAAGCCACGGACTCACCTACTAGCTGGGCCTGCCCTCAGGACTCCAAGGTGCCCATGGGAGGGGAGGCATGTGGAACATGAAGAGAAGGTGAGAGCTCTGTGGGAGGGGGCTTCTGGTGTGGGGCCTTGTCTCACAGACACGGTTGAGCCCAGCACAGCTGCAGTCCTCCCCAGACAGACTCCACAGCCCGGGCCCCGTCCGGCAGAGACAGCTGTGTACCGGCGTTTGCCTCCTGCGGCAATGCCCCCACGAAGATGCCTCCCTTGTGGGGAAAATAGCTGGATCAGGTCCCTGATCCCTCTAGGGAGCATTTACGGGCAGTTGACAGGGCAAAGCTCATAAATAGGAGTAAGTTATTTCTGGTGCTTGGATAGGGAACCACAGATTGTGTGTGCCTGTTATGTTGTCCTCAGATTTTCATATTTATTATTTCACGTAATCCTCCTAACAAGCCCAGGAGGGGGCATTATTGATCCCATGTTGAGGGTGAGGAAACTAAGATTTGCGCCAGCTAAACAGTGCAAAGCCCCACGATTAGTGGCACATGGTTGACTAGTTGGCTGGAGGGTTCAGCTCTAACTCCAAAGCTTAGGCCCTTCCTTCCAGCTCACTCTGGGCTGATGTGTGCTGGGCAGTGGAGAGCTTTCTCGGCAAACGCTCGCTCCCAGGCTTCTCCACCATTTTTCTCTGCTTCCCCGTCTCTGGTACCCTCATTTCTTTCACCATCGGGAGCATTTCTGAAGAGGCTGTCATTTGTCTTGTCCTCTGAATTATTTCCCTTTGAACCTCTGCCTCTGCCCCAAATGTTTCCTCAAAAATCCCTTTCACTTCCTTGCTGGCACCTAGGATGAACCACAGAGGAAACCTCACTTCTGTTCATTTGTGTTCAATAAAGTGTTCCACAATTCACACCGGGCTGAGGATTCTTTGTTCTTCTTGTCGTTTCTGCCACGAGCTAATCATCAGAGAGGCCAGAGCAGGGGTAGGGGGGGATCCTTCGCAAACTGACAAGTAGACAGAATTGCCTTTACTTTAGAATATTAAAAAAAAAAAACAAACAGCAAAAGAAAATGCACATGCAAGTGAGTTTTGGCGTCGCTGCCTTTGAGGTCCCGTTAGAGTAGCTTCTATGTGCCAACTCTAAGGTGTCATCTGATTCCTACACACACTCCAGGCTGCAGGACAGGCTGAGCTTGGACCCCAGACGGGTTTCAGGGCACCCAGAGTCTGGCACTCTCCTCCTGTCCTTCTCTGAGAATCTGAGGGGCTGCTACCTCAAAAATGAGATGTTGATGGGGTGCCTGGGTGGCTCAGTCAGTTAAGCGGCCGACTTCGGCTCGGGTCATGATCTCGCGGTCCGTGAGTTCGAGCCCCGCGTCGGGCTCTGTGCTGACAGCTCAGAGCCTGGAGCCTGTTTCAGATTCTGTGTCTCCCTCTCTCTCTCTGACCCTCCCCCATTCATGGTCTGTCTCTCTCTGTCTCAAAAATAAATAAACGTTAAAAAAAAAAATGAGATGTTGAAGCTGAAGCAGTGCTTCCTAGAGAAGCTGGAAGGACTTGATCTTGATATTTTCGTTCCAGAAAGGCCCTTAAACTGGCCTGGATTTTCATTCCAGAAAGGCCCTTAAACTGAGCTGGAAGAAAGCAAAAAACTTCTGAGGAAGTGGGGGGAAAAGGCAATTATTTGTTTGCCTCTTGGGTTTGGAAACTATTGACTGCCCTTCCCCTAGCAGAGCCTCCCGCTAAGTTCTGCAAATGAACTCTATTGACTTCTGTTTTCCTTCATTGAGTGAAGAGGGCAGAGGGGCAGGGCGGGGGTCACAAGAGGAAAGCACCACCACGGGCTATTCCCAGCAGAGCCAACCCCAGTTGTGGATCCATCCTGCGAGGTGCGAGGCTCAGGGCCAAGTTCTCTACATACTCTTTCCCCTTTAACTTTGACAGCTAACAATAGCGGAGGGCTATTATTAGGCCAGTTTGCAAATAAAGAAACGGGATCAGAGAGGTCAAGTCACCTTGCCCAGGGTCACATAATTGGTGCAGAGCCCAGAGTTCCACTGGATCTGCTTGACTCCTTCCTCTGGCCATTCGAGGCTCCACGTGCCAGCAGTGTGGCACACACACACGCCAGAACGGTCTCTGCAGTCAAGTCTTTCCCATGAGCCTATGCTCTCGTTTGAAGAAGTGTGCTTTTGCAGGGTTCAAAGAACGCATCAGGACTTACACAGATCAGGGCATATTCTAAGTTGCGATTCCCTTTCTATTCTCCTCCTACACAATGTGGAGCATGGTTGTGATTCTCTCTTTTAAGATACAACGTGTGGGAGGGTTTTTTTTTTTATGTTTATTTATTTTTGAGAAAGAGTATGAGTGGGGAAGGGGTGGGAGAGGGTGGTGGATAGAGGATCCAAAGCAGACTCTGTGCCGACAGCAGAGAGCCCAACGCAGGGGTCGAACCAACGACCCACTAGGGCATGACCTAAGCTGAAGTCCAACGCTTAACCAACTGAGCCACCCAGGTGCTCCTTCATTATTATCTGCCTTCATAATTCAAGTGTGTAGGAGTTTTGTAACGACTTTGGGGGTACTTGTATGCCTCCAGAGGTATCATAAACCAGATTTCAAGTAATACCTGTTCATAGGGACTACAGCTTACACACTCTTTTCCTTCGGTTTCTTTTACGCCCCAAATGACAAAACTGAAACGGCAATCATAATAATGGCCACCACAACAACTAATATTTACCATGTGCTTACTCCGCGTAAGGCACTCTTCTAAGCACTTTATAGGAAACAGCTATTTTAACCCCCTATCAGGTAAGAGACAGCTCCTCGAACGACCCTATAAAACAAGGACTAACGTTGTCCCCATTTTGCAGATGGGGAGGCTGAGGCACAGAGAGGCGAAAACTTATCTAAGATGGTACAAGTTGGAGGCAGCAGACCCAGGATTGGATCCCTGGTGGTCATGCTCCACCCCTGGCCCTTACCACCACTCCACTGTGTCATCCCACTGCTTTCGTGATTACAAAGCATTTTACTTACATCATCCTGTTCCACCCTAATCTAAACCTCATTACACATGAAGTTGAACAGGGACCGCCATGTCCCTTTTACAGATGAGGAGGTTAAGGCTTATCATGACAAGGTATCACAGCGCTTAATAAACGGCAAAGCTAGCATCAGAATCCTAGTCTGGCTCGTTCTGGCTAATCGCTTCTGTCTCCTGAGAATATCTAGTTGTGCCCTGAAGCCTGCCCCCAAAGGCATCTTTCTCAAAACAGGTACATTTCTTCAAGGTGGGTTTTGCCTGAAACCTTTCTGAATTTTTGAATCTAATCTGCGCGCACTCAGAAAACAACCAAATCCGCAGGTAGGGTAGGCTGATGAAATCCTAAACCCTTGAACAGAATTTTATTCTCCCTCATAATTCAAGATTTTGCATCCCCAGGACCCCCCCCCCCCCACGATTTTTACTGTGCATCTAATTACTTCTAGCAGAGAAAGTAGACAAAATGTAAGTAACTTCAGTTCAAGGAAACTAACAAACATGTGTAAAAGCACGGAGGTCTGTGCGAGCAGCAGGATTTGGGGGATCCGCTGTGGGCTGGTTTGGCCCAAGCACAGGGTCGGGCTGGAGGCTCAGGGAGAGTCAGATGCTGGGGGCTCGAACATCCTCCAAGCTGCCACGGAGAGGAGCCGACTCTCAGCCTGGGGGCAGCCCCTCACTCACGGGCTAACTGGGGGGCCAGCTCCCCGGGGCCCAGGCACAGCAACGGGCGTAGAACCTCACACACACGGAGTGAACGATGGGCAGCGTCCCACGTGGCTCAGTCACTAAATGCTCGAGTGTTTCCCGTTTTACTTCTGCCAGTACTGCTTTTCGTACCTGTGACGGAGAAATCCAGTGCTCAGTGATCATGCTTACAATCTTCTTCCTACTCGTGTCTGTTTTCTCTGCCTCTCACAGCTCCTTTCCTTCAAACCCTGCAAACAATTCCTTCCCGGGTGTGCCCACGTCACCCTTGTCCTTCACCCCTCTGTCTCCCCAGCACCCCCAGCCTTCGGTACTTGCCCCTCCCTCTGTTCTGCACCACACCTGCCCAGCCTAGCAGGGGAAGCCCGGAGACTAAGCAGACACAGCCGGAAACTTCTTTGGTGGCAGGTTACACTCAATCAATGGTCGTCCTGTCCCATTGGTGAGGACAGCACTGGGTGAACCGGCTTGCAGTTAGGGTCTCTTTCATGGTCTGTGTGCTGCAGATTATTAACCATACGTGTCTGGCTGAGTACCAGGCCTTGTGGCAACACACAGGTGGAGGGGGACCAAGGCGCCACATATTTAAACACAAGTAACATTGTGTTCTTTCTTGACCATTGCAGTCTTGTTCAATCCTCATAATAACCTTGTGAGGGCAAAATGCAGTCTCTGTTCTCAAGATGTTTCAGTGGATCTGGGAGAGATAGGCCTATACCTAAATAAGCATATTATAAGCAAAAAATAAAAGAGAGAAAACATTTTTAAGAGGTGTCCAAAACCAATGGGAATAAGGGAGGGAGAGAGGAATTCTGTCTGAGGGGGCACCTGGCTTCGTAGGTAAGCCAGCGTTGAACTTGAACCTCAATGGGTAAGTGGAATCTCGGTAGGGCAGAGGGGCATTTCAAGACAGGAAGAGCAGCAAAGCAGAGGTAGAAAGGCAGGAATCGGCAAGAGGCAGAGCGCCTGGGCATGTGGGCTGAGGGCGTTTGGGAACAGGTTATGACGGGCCAAATGTCAAGCCAAGGGGTTGGAGCTATAAAAAAAGGGCAAATACCTTTATTTTTTGTTTGCTCATTCTGGCAGGGTATGTGATGATGATAAATTTATGCACTGGACAAGAACTTGTGAGTTCATGGCATGTTTCTTAGCCTGCACCTGGTACCTGGGAGAGAGGCAGGACCCCTGCGCTTTGGGAGCTTATCCCCTAATAGTGGAGGAGTCAGATTCCATGAGGAGGAGAAAGGACTGTGGCGTGGACAGTGAGTCTGCTAGGAACCCTAGAAATGAGTATCTGCTCAACTGGGGATGAGCAGCGCAGACTGAGGGGTTGAAGGGGTTCCTGAATATGAGAACTGAGGCTGGGTGGGTGGTGGAAAGGGAGTGGAGGGTAGAGCATTCTTAGAAGAACTCAAGAGCAGAGTGAATGAGGGGCCAGAAGTGGTGGGAAGGAAGAGGTAGGTCTCGTTTTGGAAAGCTCTGGAAAAGCCAGTGTAAAAGACAGCTTTCTGGAAAACTGTACCCGAGCGTTATGTTGCTCTCAAATACTCACTTCAGTGAACACCTGGCCCTAATGCACCGCTTACCGCATGCCTGCCACTTCCTAGCCCTTCCAGCAAGGCTGTGAAGTAGCTGCCATTATCCCCATTTTACAGATGAGAAAATGAGGCTCCCAGAGGGGAAGCAAGTTGCCTGGGGCCTGTGGCTAGTAAAGGGCTGTTTGGTCACAGAGCTTCCCCAGGCCCTCTCAGTGGAGCCACCCTCATTCAGACAAAGAACCTGGAAGTACAAACTACAGAATGATGATCACGAGGGACGAATAACTGCTTAGGGCAGGTTCTAAACACAGGGAATACCTGTGATTCACACTAGAAATGATCAGTTCCAGGAGAGGGGGAGGGGCAGATTTCGTCCTCTGTTTACAGCCGATTTAAGGAAGTACGAATGCCTCCCCCTTTTGATCTTTCAGTTTTCCTGTTTGGAAAGGGCCCATTCAAAAATCCCAGGGGGTGAAATAGGTATATAAAACCAAATAAATGCGCCGGTCACTTCCCCGGGGTCCCCGGTTCCTGTGATGGAGGCCCTTTCGGTCTATCCTACTCCGGAGCCCCCCTGCCCACCTCTCTCCGCAGCAGGCCAGCCAGGCTGGAGGTGCCAAAGTGGGCCCCTGGGGGGCTGGAGGGACCAGAGGCGCCATCATAAAGGGCTCTACTTAAAAGGAGCAAAAGGTGTCGGAGAAATGCTAGGGCCTTGTTGTTTGTTTGTGTGTGTGGATTTTAAATACCAGGGGAATGACAGGCTCACGGTGCCAAGGACCCAGTAGCAGAAGTGCAGTGCATCTCTGTGGAAACAGGAAAACAGGAACTGGAGGCAGGTGCTCTTTCCCCCTCTTTTGGAAGGCTCTGCCCGTCCCATTTGTCAACAAACTGCAGGTAAGTCTCCCGAGCCACCAGACATCCAGTCATTGCTTCTGGCCGCCCCACGGCCCAGGCTCACTGTGAAGGGCACGGACAGATGTTCTGGCTGCCAGGGAGGCCCCTTGCTGCAAAACAAGGGATCCATTCAGAAAACTTTATTTCCGGGTGAGCAGGCAATCCTGCAGAACCGGTCCTGGGCTGCAGAGAGGCAAGAGCGGAAGGAATGGAATATTCAGGGAGGCTCCAGCATGCACCTCAGGGGCTGTGCTCCTGGGCTCCAAGGTGACAGCCCTTTCTGCCAGCCAGGCTTTGAACAGACTGCCTACCAAGGCAAAGGAACAGCTTTGAGCCTCTGGTTGCACGGTCTGAGAACTCGAGACAGTGAGAAGCCCGGTGGTTTAGTGAAGTAACATAGCAATGTCTCCAAAGTTACAAAGTTCAGGAAGTTTTTATCTGTAACATGTTGGATCAAAGCTTACATCACAGGCCAGTATGAAGATTAAATGGCATTAAGTTTCCTGCACAGTGACTGATGGAGTAAATGCTAGTTTTTTCCCCTCAAGGTAAGGAGATCTGGTAAACAATTATCAAAAAGTTATATCAGTAAGCTTAGTGGAGGAGAGTTAGCAGTACATGATCTTCCCCCCCCCCCCCAGTGGGTAGGGGGTAGATGGCCCCATGATGTCAGAGACTGGGCTCACTATAAATGATCCATCCTGGAGGCAGAGATCCCAGATCAACCACAGAAAGAAGCTGCTGCCTGTATTTCAGTCTTGAGATGATAGAATTATTTAAGTGTTTGATTATGTAACCCAGTAAAAAAAAAAGTTCAAACAGTATGGACAAACTGAAAATGCAAAGTAAAACTTTTCCTCATTGCCTAGACAATGGCCATACTGTTTTATACTCTAGAGGTTGCCTTATGAGTTTAAATGCCTTATGAAAGACAGAGAAATTGGCATTTACCTATTTCATCTCCTAATTGTTCTTAATGACTTTTTTTTTATATCAGTAAGATTTATAACATAAATTTTGCTAATTACAGTGAGTTGTTCTGAATGATGTGTTTGGAGCCTTATGGAAACAGTATATCCGTGACTCTGCCTGATGCATAGTTTAGAGTTCAAATGTATACTCCCTGCGTGGCCTGGGGACCCCCAAGCACAGAAATGGCCATCTTTATCTTTAGAGGTGAAGAAGAGGACCCCATGCTGTTCGGGGCTTATCTTTGCCACAACAGGGAAGGTCTTTCTGAGAAGGAAGAGGATGAAGTGAAAGGCTAAGTCAAGCATGCCTCAAGGGGAGCGAGCTCTAACTGAAGTTTTCGGTTTCCTGAATGAAGAACTTTCATTGACCTGATTACAACTGGGGATCCGTTGAGTGCAACCAAGAGCCCTAATGCAGGAATAGTCCTACATTGTACACTAGGCTAAAAAAGCCAGAGATTCAAGTGCTCCCCAAACAGCTCGCTTTCTGTTACCCACAGGCAGGCTGCGGCTGGGTGCACCAACAAAACCATCCAGCACGGCTTAGAGCAGAACGATCTAACAGTAAAAGTAATGCCTGGCATCTGCCAAGAATCACAAGTAGTTAGAATCCTGACAATTTGTTTTAAAGTTTGTTTTTGCAAGGTCTAAGCTGTATTGCTGAGTGGTTATAAAATAAATCCATTTGCATTTTCTATGCAAAATGTGTGTCTCAGAATTTTACGGGAAATAGCGTCTGCTTCTATTTGCAAATAGCATTCCACCTCTTGTCATTTAAAAGCCTTTTTGACTAAATAGTATTTTAATGGCTATTTGATGATGAAGAGACCATAGTCTAAACAATCTTAGAGTCTGAGATTTCAAACTTCCCTTAACAATGCCATAATATTTATATTTTCTATACTCAATCTATATATATGTTCTTTTAAGGGGTATCACAAGGTCAAGCAATAAGAATTTCATAACAAATTCAAACTGCTTTACAATTAGTGTTCCTATCATTAAAAACAGTCTTTGTTAATCTTGGGAGGGAGAAAAAAAACTCTACAAGTTTTCATTCATAATTCATACATTGTTTTTATCGGAAGAAAAAGATATTCTTAGATTTAGAAATTCACCCACCTTCAATTGGTGGGCTTCAGGGGCTGTGAACACAGCTCACAGCACGACCCTGATGTCAGTCCCCTTCAAGGCCACACACCTGGTGAAGAACGGAGGTGGGTTTAAACTCAAGTGGTGGTGGGTCAAACTCAAGTCTAAGTGCTCTCCATAATGTTTTGTGGTTTCTCTAAGATATAAAGCTTCTTTTTGAAGGGCGAGCCACCCCAAAACAGCTGTTGCTTATTGGTCAAAGTCAACTATTTACAAGCACACATCCATCCAAATGTGATATCTACCAATTATTCCATGGCCAGAGGTGCAGGTCCCAGTGACGTAAAACTCTACAGATGGCAAATGGGGCTGGTTAATGCTAAGAAAGGCAAAATGTACCAGGGATTTATGGGAAACAGGAGGTTTGAGCTGACGTCCTTTGACAAAATGAAAACCAAGCAGAGCTGCTGTGACTCACCATACCCCTGAGAATCCGGAGCAGTCGAAGCTGAACTCGTCAACTGCATAAAGGTCAGTTTACTTGTCTCTGCTGTGCGCAGGGCTCCAGGGTCATGCATCCCCTCCGGAGTCAGGAAGTCTGCATCTGTGTGTGTGGAGCAAAGTGAAGGGGGGTGATGGGGTTCTGAATACCACTTGTAGCCCCTCTGTGTCCAGGGGGATATAGAGTCTTATCACCTGCCTGCTCCATGTCTGAAAACCAAAGCTCCTAGATGAATTAACATGCAATAAAAGCACAGATCTGACCATTAAGTCTGTACACGAATGCCTTCCTGTCTCTGCTTTGAGAAGTGCTGAGGGAAGTTTACCAAACAGTCAGAGAAAGAGGGGGTGGGGGCGGGGAGGAGACGCACAGACACGTATGCATAGAGAGACAGAGATGGACAGACATGCACAGAGAGACGGACGCACACACACTCACACCCACACACGGGGAGAGAGATTGAGAGAGAGAGAGAGAGATGATCAGAACCCTGAACCCTGAGGTCCTGCGGCCTCTCTCAGCCCCAATGTTAGAGCCCGGTGGGATCACTCATCTCACAAGATGTGGAGCCGTGTTACAGCAAGAAGCCCAGCCTTTTGGCCTTTTATCTCTGCAGACAAGCTCTGCTTTCTGTTTGGCCTATGAGCATGGAACTGCCCTCAGTGGGGCTTGCAATCATCAGGAGACACCATTACAGCTGCCCTTCCTCCCTTCCCAGCAATAAGACAGGATCCAGGAGAGCTGTCCTGCAAGGAGGTGCCACCGTTTGCTGATTCTTTCCTACGGCTTCCCTTCAGCTCACTAGGAATGTTCCACAGACACTCCATAGAGGCCCAAGTAGGGCTGCCAGATAAAATACAGGATGCCCTTGTTAAATTTGAACTTCAGATAATGCTTGGAATATTGCAATATTTGGGACATACTTATAGTAAAAGATTGCCCGTTGTTTCTCTGAAATTCAAATTTAACAGAGCATCCTTCATGTTTATTTGCTAAACATGACATCTCTGCTGAAAAGATTTTGGCTTTATTGAGTAGAAAAGGAAAGCTTTAGAATGAGCTAGAATAACTCATATGTATATGGACGGTAATATATATATTATATATATAACTAACTATATATATAACTATATATAACTATATATATATAACTATATAGTTATATATATATAACTAAATAATTTTTTTTCTGACACTTTCGGTCAGATGTACAAATTAAATGGGTAACCAGGAAAGACCCGTGAGATGTTTGGCCAAGACTAGGTGAAATCAGCCAGGGCATGAGTAACCCTCAATATGTTTGTGCACACCAAAACATCTCTACTCACCGGAATGGGAACTTTTCCACGGCAAGAATATGTCATGGATGAAAACCCTACTATTTACCAGGGATTGTGCTAGAGACCAGGAATATGGGCATGAATAAAACAATTTCTTGCTCATGGCTCACCCACTGGTAACTTAGCCCCTACGCCATTGGTATGCATCCTCAGGAATTGCCTGGGTGAGATCTGAAGCTGGCCTCATACACAGACGTCAGGGATAAACCAAAGAAAGAGGCAGGCCACTCCAGACTGGTAGGTGGTAGTTTTACTACACAAGAGAACTTACGAGGCTTCTCCTGGGCACCACAAGATGAGGGGATCTCCACACCCATCCTCCAGGATCTTAAAAATTTATATAGAGGCCTTAACCGGGTTCAGTCACATACCCTGTCCAGAAGCTCTCAGCCACACATTTTTTTCTCAAGTCTACATCCTTAATACCAGCTCCTAGTGCAGGAACGGTGGGCCACACATACATTCCAAGGACAGGGGAAGGGGCCTCCGGTTGTCCAGGTCAAGCTGGAGGGTCAACCAGCAGTCACATCCTCTTGATGATGTCCTTCAAATCAGAGCTGGCTGGTGGGACACACCCAGGAAACATGAGCTCCTCAGTGCTCTGTGTGGACTTATCTACGCTCGGCTGCTAACCCGGGTTGGGCATCCAGTGCTGGCAGAAGGCTCAGTGAGCAGTTCATGGCTGATGGTCCCTTTTCTCTTTTCTTTTCTTTTCTTTTCTCTTCTTTTGCTTTTCTTTTCTTTTCTCTTCTTTTTTAAAGGTTATTTGTTTTTGAGAGAGAGAGAGAGAGAGAGTGTGTGTGTGCGCGCACATGAGCAGGAGAGGGGCAGAGAGAGGGACACAGAGGATCTGAAGCAGGCTCTGCACTGACAAACTCTGCTGTTCAAACTCAAGAACAATGAGATCATGACCTGAGCTGAAGCCGAAGCCGGATGCTCAACCGACTGAGCCACCCAGGTGTCCCTGGTGGTTCCTTTCTAACAGCCCTGTGGATGATGAGGGGGCAGCTGTCCCCAATCAATGTGTTATGGGCTCTGGTTTTTAATTTGCTGCCAGCGATGTGCCAGACACTGGGAGTTTAGCCTTCCCCCCCCACCTGTTTCACATTTAAGACACTCTCTTAGGATCCACAATTACAGAGCTGCCTCTCTCCCTAACCTGCTGAGCACTTTGGTCAAGTCCCCTCAGGTTGCTGGGCTTCTATGTCCTGATAAGTGCAAGGAGATAGCCAGGCTGGACGGTCTCTGAGGTCCTGCTAGCTGGGGCACCGTGTGATTTCTCATTAAAGATGCTTCCTCCCATGAGGGCGCTGGTTGCTGAACTACGACTTTGGGCACAGGCTTGGGAGGGTCTGGCTGCCATTGAACAGGGCTTGGGGACTGTGGGGACACAGAGGGATTTCTTCACTCAGTTTGGGACTCCTGGCTGGTCACATCTGCTGGAACGGGTGCTCCAGCATGAGTGGGGAGGAATTCCCAGAGTTTGGAACGTCCCTAAGCCAATGGAGGACCATTTTTAGGGAACAGGAGAAAGCAGACCCAGGAGTGACCCCTGGAAGGCAATGCCAGTGCCTTTTGGGGGTCTGTGGGGGCGCTGAAGTCATTCTGGTTGAATGTATAAAATTGATGAACAACAACAACAGCAAAGACAACTTTGGAAGCTGTCCCAGCAGATGTGATTCGAAGACCCCCTTGGTAGGGATAGCTGGAAGTTCTAGTCCAGCAGGTCTAACATCTCAGAGGTAATGGGGCTTTGGGGTCATAGAAAGGTGTGCTTGATTCCTGCTCTTGATATCCTCCAGCTGTGTGACCTTAGGGAAGTTAACTCTTTTTTTTTAAGAATTAAAAAAAATGTTTAATGTTCATTCAGCTTTTGAGAGAGAGAGAGAGAGCAAGAATTATTGGGGGAGGGGAACAGAGAGAGGGAGACACAGAATTGGAAGCAGGCTCTGGGCTCTGAGCACAGAGTTCGACATGGGACTTGAACTCACAAACCGTGAGATCATGACCTGAGCCAAAGTCAGATGCTTAACCTACTAAGCCACCCAGGTGCCCCATTATTTAACTCTTCTGAACTAAAGTTCTTTATCTGTAAAGTAGGGCTTTCCTGTGCCACAATGTTCTCCTGTAAAAAGCACCTGGCAAATTATGGATACACATTCAGGAGAACATGT
This sequence comes from Neofelis nebulosa, assembly GCF_028018385.1. Lineage (NCBI taxonomy): Eukaryota > Metazoa > Chordata > Mammalia > Carnivora > Felidae > Neofelis > Neofelis nebulosa. Next base: position 13,776,285 of record NC_080790.1, read on the forward strand.
AAGAAATTCCCTTCTCTTTTTCCATCCCCAACTCCTACCTGGAAGAATAGAGATTCCGTGTGTGTGTGTGTGTGTGTGTGTGTAAGAGAGAGAGACAGACATACAGACAGTTGAGAGAATTACTGAGTGTAATATAGGTCATTATTTCCAGTAGTTCAGCAATTAACTTCATAGTTTTATACAATAATTTTTTTTATATTAAAAAATGCCCAAGAGTAGCAAAATTAAATTATCTTGGGAAGTTATGAGAAAAAAGAGACTTATATATCTGCATTCTTTTCGTGCTAATGGAAAGGTTACTGGAAGTAAATACAACAGAATGGTAATGTGATGATTTCTGTGTGCAAGGTTCTCAGTCCTTAAAATTTTCAGTCGGCAATCTTGTGTCGGTGCAATGGCAGAGGCAAGCCACACGGAGGCGCCCGGGGCTCTCTAATGGGTTTCAGGAGGCTCTGCATCACTGCAGGTGGTGATGAGAGTGGCGTAGGCCTCGGACAGTCCTAGTCTTTGGAAGGACCCCACTGAAATAAAACGTGCCCTAAGCCCTGCGATATACACCAGCTGGCTCCATTAGGGAAGGCGACATGCTAGAATGAGGCTGGGGTTGAGAAAGATGATCTCAGGTCTGAGGTGGTGTGGCTCAGGGTCGGGAGACCAGGCCTCCCCTCTGCTTTCCTGGGTTGAGTGGGCTTCTCCTTTGGCCCCTGTGCATCTCTGGGAACCAAAGTGGAAGGACCAAGTCTCATAGCAGAGGCGAGTGCCCACCACAAGCTCGGAAGCAGGAAGCTCCAAGCATTCAGTAGGACATTAGGTAAAGGTGAGATTGGGCGACCGCCGGAGTGGAGATCTTGCAGTCCTGTCCTGAGCCATCCTGAACAAGTAGGAAGGCCACCGGGGAGAGATGGCAGAGAGGCATGGCCACCCTTTGGTGTGGCTTGAAGGATGAGTTTCCCACAGCCCTCCTGGATACAGCGGAGGACCCTGAGGCATGCAAGTTTGCCCTCTTTGACAGCCATCTACGGGAGGGGCTTCAACTGCAAAAGGAGGTAGCTGGCAAGGGGAAGGGAGAGGTGGCAATCTGGGTTGGAACCTCCTGGGTGAGTGGCACGTGTGGAAGGACCTTGTCTGAGGGGTGCACACCCCTCATCTCCACCCACATCGGACACTTGTCACACAAGAGCATTGCTGGCCAGTTGGTGGGGGTCAGAGGAGCCATGACCACTGACAGAGGACCACAGCAGTGGCTAGTTCATTAAAAACAAGGAAAAGACCCCAAATCATACCCCTATACACACACACACACACACACACACACACACCCAAATGCTTGGTTTTTTCCCCCTCTTTCTCTCCTGTCTGCCCCAATATGCTGGAGGTGTTGGTGCTAGAGAAGAAGGTGTGGGGGAGGGCTGGGAAACAATCACACCTCTCCACTCCAAAGTGTGTCTGACTCCAGGTCCCTCCAGGTAGCCTTGTCCTGGGTGGATTTCATAGACTCTGATGAAGTGGATTTCAAAGACTCTTTTCTTTTATTAAGGCTAGTGCAACCCAGTTTACGATGCCAGACTCGTATGAGATTCAGAGCCGTTCTCCTTGGCCCTTTGAGGCCACTGCCATGCTCAACAGCCTCAGAGGGAGGAGGGAGAATGTTCTCCTTTTCTTCCTCCTCGTCCTCTTCCTCCTCTTCTCCTTCTCCTCCTCCTCCTTTTGCTTCTCCTGCCTCTTCTGGTCTTCAATCCAGCAGAAAGTTGGGGCAGGGAGGCAAAAAGGGGGCGGTGGTGTGCTGGTAAATAATGACCAGCTCTCCAGAAAAGATTCCCTGATTTGTAGCATCTGCCTGTTTCTGTGGGATAAATGTCCCACCAAGCTGCCAATGCGATGTTGCTGGACGTGGCGTTGGGGAGAAGTGTGCGCAGTCCCCCAAGCTGATGTGAACTGGTGTGAGCCAGTGTGAGGTGGGCTGAGTTGCAGCAAGCACACCCCTGGATGACGGATAAAGGGCTCATCTACCTGAGAGGGCACAGATCTGGTCCTCTTTCTGCTGACTGCCTCTGTTGCTCTGGCTGCCATTGATGGGCTCCCAGGTCCTCTGTGGGCTGGCTCCTGGGGGCCCCACTGCTCAGCCCCTGACAGGGAAGACCTGAGTCTTTCCCTCCTCTTTGGCTCCCGCCACCAGAGCCCAGTTCAGGGCCTCTCGCTGGTGCTCGCCCTGAGCCGGATGGGCAGCCCTCCCGCGTGGGGCACCTGTAAGATGGCCCAAGCCGAGCTATGTTCCGAGTGTCTGCTTGATGCATGGAGATACCATGCATCTCTGACAACAAATCACAGGAGTGCAGGTGGTTTCATCCCTGTCTCCCCACCTTGAACTTTCTATGAATGAGTTTTCACTCTCATACCACTTCTGACACCAAATGTGTGTGTTTTCCCTTCCAAGCCAGTCCCCAACTCTCTGTGGACACTAACTAGATGTCCTACAAGTCAATTCAATTCTAATGCTAACTACCTGGCTTCCTTCTGTCGTGTGAGGACACAGAGAGAAGATGGCTATCTATGACCCAGAAAGCAGGCTCTCACAGACACCAAATCTGCCAGCACCTTGATCTTAGACTTTCCAGCTTCCAGAATCGTGAGAAATAATTTCTTTTTAAGTTTAGTTTTGTGAGAGACAGAGAGAGCATGCACACATGTGGGGGAGGAGGAGAGAGAGAGAAAGAGAATCCCTAGCAGGCTCTGTACTGTTGGTGCAGAGCCCGATGTGGGGCTTAAGCTCATGAGCCACGAGATCATGACCTGAGCCCAAGTGGGATGCTTAACCAACTGAGCCACCCGGGTACCGCAATACATTTCTGACCTATGCAGAGAATCTTATAAATGCACGTATCCAACATGGGTGTTTTAGAGAAAGTTGGATTCCTTCAGGAGAGAGGAGAGCTTTTAAGCAATATAGCAGAGACGTGAGCAGCCATTGGAATCACTGATGGTCACACAGGGAACATGGACAAGTTCCAGGGTGGTGGTATTGGATGCTAGAAGTTCCCTAAGGCCGTGGATTTGTGTGCATAAGTTGGGGGTGGGGGTGGGCAGGGGCCATGCAGGGGATGCATTGGTAGGAGATAGGTTGCCAGATTTAGCAAAAACCCCGAAAGGTTGTGTGTGTGTGTGTGTGTGTGTGTGTGTATATATATATATATATACACATTAATGTGTGTATGTAGTACCCTAATAACCATGGGCTGAATACTTGTGACCTCCCAAGCTTCATCAGCCTCCACTGTGATGGTATTTGGAGATGGGGACTTTGGGAAGTATTTAGGTTTAGGTTAGGTCTTGAGGGTGTAACACTTGTGATGGGATTAGTGTCTTTGTAGGAAGAAGGAGACAGAGAACTCTCTCTCTCTCTAGAGCACACACCAAGGAAAGGCCATGTGAGTACAGACAGAGCAAGAAGGTGGTTTTATATAGGCCAGGAAGAGGGTTCTCACCAGGAACTGAATCTGCTGGCACCTTGACCTTCGACTTTCCAGCCCCCAGAACTGTGAGAAATAAATGTCTGTTACTGAAGCCACCCAGCCTATGATATTTTGTTATAGCAGCTAAGCTGACTAATATATGTATCTATACATATATCCCAGTTAAATTTTTTTAGTATAAATACATCCCATGCAATGTTTGAAAAAATCTCCTGAGAATCATTCTATCAGAAAACAATAATTTAAGGACACATATTAAAAAAACAATAACATAGGGGCGCCTGGGTGGCGCAGTCGGTTAAGCGTCCGACTTCAGCCAGGTCACGATCTCGCGGTCCGTGAGTTCGAGCCCCGCGTCGGGCTCTGGGCTGATGGCTCGGAGCCTGGAGCCTGTTTCCGATTCTGTGTCTCCCTCTCTCTCTGCCCCTCCCCCGTTCATGCTCTGTCTCTCTCTGTCCCAAAAATAAATAAAAAACGTTGAAAAAAAAATTAAAAAAAAAAAAAAACAATAACATAGGGGCGCCTGGGTGGCTCAGTCGGTTAAGCGGCCGACTTCACCTCAGGTCATGATCTCACGGTCCGTGAGTTTGAGCCCCGCGTCGGGCTCTGTGCTGACAGCTCAGAGTCTGGAGCCTGTTTCAGATTCTGTGTCTCCCTCTCTCTGACCCTCCCCCGTTCATGGTCTGTCTCTCTCTGTCTCAAAAATAAATAAATGTTAAAAAAAACCAATAACATAATATGTGAGTCTTAAAATTCCTATGCATCCCTACTCATGCTAGAGCACAAAATATCTGAAAAATTAAAATATGTGTGAGTTATTGGACACAAAATAAATGCATTAAAAATGTCCCCAGGTTTGGATACCCTAGTCTGCTTGGCAGTGGGTCAGTGGTTTCAGGGTTAGATTTTCTTGTATTTATGTATTTATTTATTTATTAAGAGTGTGTACATAAGCAGGGTAGGGGCAGAAGGAGAGAGAGAGAATCTTTTTTTTTTTTAAATATGAAATTTATTGTCAAATTGGTTTCCATACAACATCCAGTGCTCATCCCAAAAGGTGCCCTGCTCAATACCCATCACCCACCCTCCCCTCCCTCCCACCCCCATCTACCCTCAGTTTGTTCTCAGTTTTTAAGAGTCTCTTATGCTTTGGCTCTCTCCCTCTCTAACCTCTTTTTTTTTCTTCCCCTCCCCCATGGACTTCTGTTAAGTTTCTCAGGATCCACATAAGAGTGAAAACATATGGTATCTGTCTTGAGAGAGAGAGAATCTTAAGCAGGCTCCATGCTGATGTTCAGACTTGATCTCATGAGCAGAAGATCATGACCTAAGCCAAAATTAAGAGTTGGACGCTTAACCAACTGAGCCACCCATGTGCCCCTCAGTCAGGTTTTAGGTGTGAGTATTACTACATGAATTCATGGTTGAGGAAGAAAAGAAAGGAATAGGCTTCATTTTTCTTAGAATGATGGTGATGATGATGATTTTTTCCCTTCATTTTGGTCTTCTCGAGTGCTAGCCCTGTTCTAGCAGCTAGTTGAGAGAATGCTTGGGAGCATGAAGTGTGTGGTTGTGCTTGCATACGGTGTTTTATAAAGAAGAACTTGGAGGCCCTTTTGAAATGGTTCTCTGAGTGGTAGCCTGCCCCAGGAGACAGGGCTGGCACTTCCTGACAAGTGTGAATTCTCCAGCACGTCTGAGAAATAAATGGCAGAGAGTTTTCCAACTGGGAGTTAGCTCTGATTGGGAATGGATTCTTCCAACACCAGGTGAACTGGGCTCACCAACCAAGAGAACTAAATAAATCAGGAGTGGTGTTCAGAGGAGAGTTTGGATGGTTTGAAAAGAGTAAGCTAAAATTCCCGGTTTCTCACCAGTAGCCAGTCTGCCCGGGGGTCTGCAGAGCTGTAAGGGATGCATGGAACATACACCTTTGCACTTGCTCAGGAGACAGATGAATAGAGACCTGCTAGAAGCAGTCTGACTCTACTGGAATGGCTGGACAAGGGTTCCATATTAAGGTCCGCTGACCTTCATGAGCCTTTCATAATATACACTGGTACCTACTTCAAAGGCTTGGAGAAGAGGGCAGAAAACCTTTGTGGTATTTGTGAAATTTTGGGAGCTCATCTAAAGGCAAAGTCCAATACTTTCTTCATCACGTGAAGCTTTTAGTAATGACATAGGTTGTTATGTCCATATCAAGGCTAAGTTGGGTGCTGTGGGGGCAGCCCTGGGCTCCAACTTTAGTAACCATTAATGTTAGCATTTATCATCAGCCAGGTGTAGGTGCAGAGGCTTAGGACTCCTGTCCTGCCAGTCCTACCCTCAGACCATCACTTCCAGTCAGAGACCACAGGCTTCTGCAATGGCAAAGGGACTGGTCTATCAAAGAAGGAGCCATGGGAATATCACCCAGGCGGAAGACTGAGTGCACATCAGTGACAGTTATGTCACTCAGACCGACCCAAGATAGGGAAGAACAATGGTTGGCAAACTGCTCATTGAGAAGATTCCAAGATGCAGAATAGTGGGGGGTTGGGGTGGGGTAGGAAATAGGCCTTTCTCGTGGCGAATGCGATTGTGCTCCTGGTTGCTAGTAACTGAGATGCGACTGACCAATTTAATCAGAGTAATTTCCTGAGAGCTCACAGAGTTCATGAGAGCCCAAAAAATCGCACTTGGGAATGAGCAAGAATCAAGGGCATTCTGGAAGGTCAAGGAGCAAAAAGCAGAAGCATGGCAGCTATGTCAGAACTGCTGCCACGGCCGCCACCACCGCCATCTGAATCCGGTTCCACCGCCTGCTTCACAGTGGCACGGCCCACTTACAACACACAGCTTGGGAGAGAATGGCTGACTGGCCAGGCAGAGGGCTCCATTCCATGTGATTAAATTGTTCTCTTTCCCTGAGGGAGGATGGTCACCCTGGCAGTCTCCAAGACCTGCCCCCCAAACCTGTCTTTTGCTCTGACTAACCTGGGAAATCCAATGAACGTAGAAAGTAACTACTACCCTTCCATACAGCCTGAAAGCACAGACGACTAAATACTTAGTAAAAGGCTAGAATAGAAGGAAAAAAAGCTACTTTTTGACAAATGGAGCTGACAAGAAAGCTTGTCTGTTTCAATTTGGATTCTGGGTAGAATAATTTTTTTTTCTACTCTCACAATTAGGTTTGGGACTTGTATTTACACTATCTTATGGTCCATAGAACTACCACACCATGACATTAACCAAAACATGGTCTCTGATGATAACATGTCTGAGAAAATAAAAACCCTTTGGTACACAGGCTTGAAACCAGGCCTTACAGACATCTTGGATGAATGAGTTGTGTTCATTAGGCTGTGTGTGAGGCTCCCTTATACTGTTGGAAGGAACTAGAATAGGAAGGCAAGAGTATCTGATAAGGCGCTGGGGACCTCTATCTGTGCTCTTTTCATGGCCCCACAAATGGCATAGCCAGTAGAGGGGAAAGGGAATACATGAAGAACCAGCTTTCCTAGAGTTGATAGAGCAAGCTGAGAGATGGCAGGAAGACCTTGGAACTTAGATCTAAGAGAGCTGGTGGAGGCCCTAAGAAGGGGAGGAAGATGGAAAGTCCACGTAAATTTGGAAGAACCCCAGAGCAAGGGTACCACTGCCCATTTTTGAAGCCATATAGAGATACCTGCTCCCAGCATGGCCTTTGAGAACAGTGACAGCAGAATAAGCTATCTGAAAATGTGGCCCTCGGTGTACCTTACAGGGGCCACATGCCCCATGCAGTATAGGAAATGGGACCAGGAGATTTAGACCCTGCAGACATAGTGCAGGCATGCTGAGATGGAGTGATGGCCCCGAAGTGCTGGGGTCAGGTCCACAAGGGAACAGGGTGAGTTCAACAAGCAACTGAGGGCCCAGCGAAAACATGGATACCAGAGATGTGTGATGGGGTGGGAGGAGTATCACTCAGTGGGCAGCTCAGTCCAGCGGAGGCCCATGGTGATGCTATACTTCACTTACCCCCACTGCTGGGGTGATGCACACACAGCCCTCCATGGGTCATAGAGATACTTCAGAAAATAAGGGAAGGGGGTGGAGGTGGGGAATTTAATTCTAGAAATCACCAGATTTACCTGGAATTACCAATATTGTTTTCTGCTGCCATGCAGAAATGAGTTCTCAAGAGCCATCAGGGATAGAGAAATAAAGAAAATTAAAAAATTTGCACCTTTAAATCTGGGTTCTTGAAATTCACATTCAAGAATCCCAGTTCTTTGCACTGATCCTGGTATAATATTAATGTTCAGAAAACCTTTGTTGACTGCGGGAATGAATGAATGACAGTATAGCTCTTCTGATTGTCACGGAGAACACATTTGGAAGCCACGCTGCCAGGCCTCTAGCCTAAGGGGTCCCTCCTGTCATCATCTGGCAGGATTTGTCCCTGGGATGGTTTATGTAGAATAAGAATGTGGTTCAACTAGCTACGTACAACCTAGTGCTTTATTGTTAGGAGGAAAAAAGGGTGTGAAGTTTATGTGGGATTTATATCAATACTTCTCATTAACCAACTGGAAATTTATTTTGTTTATGAGAAATGCCTCTTTATATACAGAATAGGAACATGAGTGCTATAAGCCAGGAAGGAAAGTGGAAGGTAATTCACACTTACTATTCCTTCTTGTGCTTGGTGGGGCACCAAGCCTCAAGATAAACTTTTAAATTGGTATTGTTATTACCCCTCATTTTATAATGCCTCAATTGTAGCTATGGTTAGTACACTTGACACTCAATAGACCTTCAAATGTTGGCTGAAGGAATTAATAAATGAAAGTTGAGTCACATGCTCAAGGCTAAATAGGTGGTAAGTGGTAGACCCTGGAAATACCTCTGAAACCTACATATTTCCAAACTCCATATTTCCATTACACTCTGACATTCTAGGATTATAATTTGTTCCTTGGTGGTCATTTATTAAAATTCTCTTTCTCTATAGTCTTTCATGTCTTGGTCACCATTATATTGACTCTCCTAAGTACTTCGGTATAAGCACCTTTCTTCAAAGCAGGAGAGAGAGAAAGTGTGGAAGCCTCAGAGAGACTTTGAGGTGGACAAGATGGAAGGTGAGGGACCACACCTCCCACAGCCTCTATCTTCTCAGTTAGCAGGTGGCCAGGTCATGTGCTAAGGATGAGACCTGGGGATTGAGTTGAGATGGAGACACTCCAAGGCTTAGAAGGGAGATTTGGATGGGGTTCTATGGGAAGTATTGAAAAAATAATAAAGACTTGCTGAGCATCAGAAGATATCCTCGAATAAATAGCTCACAAGTTTCTGAGGGCAGAAATTATTATTTCCAAAGTTCTACAGGTAGTAAGCATTATTTTAGATCTCCTAAATTAGCCATACATTTTTAGAGCTGGCTCTCGACATTTATTTCTCAGTTGATTATCTGATAGAATGCTCACTTTTTGAGAGCATTTATTATGTTTCTCCTTCTTTGTGTTTCCCAAAGTCCTTAACACTATGTGCAGCTCTGAGAAGCCTCTCAAAGGACTGGGATCAGAGCCAGAAGTTGAGGTCTAAGCGACATCAAAATATACAAGCAGGGACTGAGTCAACTGATAAGCTTGTCGAGAAGAGCACCCTTGGAGAGAGAACAAAGGCTTGGATAGAAGCTTAATTCACACTCTCATGGAAGTGTCCTCCATGAAGGTGAGCCCTCATAATGACCAACTTACCCCCCAGCTCATCAGGATTCTTCTTCTGACCTTGACACTGTGTCTGGGAGGAGATCCCCCTCTTCCTGCCTCTCCCAGAGTGCACCTCCATGACTAATGATCGACTATCAGGCTTTCTTGCTCTTGCTGTTTATGACTCAGCATCCTACCGTCAGCCTAGTATATAAGGTTATTGAAATTAATAACTCATAAGAGCTTAGTGCTTTGATGAAGGAGAGACGTGGGGACTCCACAATCTCAGGGAGCCACTGGAGAGTGGATATGAGGGTGTACCTGTGTGTGGCTGTGTGTGTATTTGAAGCATATGTGTAACTTCCTGAGAGTAGGTGCACACCCATGCAGGTGTGGGCATTTTAGTGTGTTTGTATGTGAATGAGGGTGCGCATGGGCCCAAGTCTTGTACAGCAGATTTACTGGCCTGAAATTTATCTGCTAGTTCAGAAGAAGGTAGAATTTTCCATACTTTGCAGTCACAAAATGACCTGAGCCCGAACATTGATTTGGATCTCCTAAAGGAAGTTGTGAAAATGTCTGCGATGCAATGCTGTACCACCACAAAGCTTGACATTTCAGAAGCTAAAAAAAAAAAAAAAAAAAAAAAAAATCATGAAGCATCTCAATTTTTAAAAAACCTAATGACATTTTCAAGAGCTAAATAAAATAGTATGTGTAATATTTATTAATATGAAGTATTTGTTGTAACAGTTGAGATAAGGATCACTTGCCTTAATACACACACCGACACACAAATAAACTATTTATTTTTCTCTTAGATAAAGGAATTGCAGGGGGCGCCTGGCTGGCTCAGTCAATTAAGCCTCTGAATCTTAATCTCAGCTTAGGCCATGATCTCATGATTTGTGAGTTCGAGCCCTGAGTCAGGCTCTGCACTGATAGTGTGGAGTCTGCTTGGGATTCTGTCTCTCCCTGTTTCCCTGCCACTCACCTGCTTGTGCGTGCTCTTTCTCTCTCTCTCAAAAATAAATAAATAAATAAACTTAAAAAAAAAAAGAATGGTCATGATTGGCAGTATATGGCATTATATAATAGTTCCATGAAGTAGTGGAGGCCCCAGATTTATGACTCTTTGAGATAGATATCTGTTCTGATCACCTCCTAGTCACTTGGTTGGTGAAGGAGGGTTCTTGCTATAAACAGGATGAGCCTTGAACACATGACACATGACACAGGACAGATGAGACTGACAACTGGTTATTAGTCATGTGTACTCCTGGGGGTGGGCACTGAGGAGAAGGACGCCACAACCCACAGGGCCACTTGGGAGCACTTGGGAGCACAGGGGAACCAGCAGGGGCTCCAAGGAGGCAGACTTTGTAGTGACAAGAGCATGAGGCTACTCTTGGTTCCTGCAGGAGGATGCGATTGGCTTTTTTGAACAATTCCACAGGCTGGCAGGGAGGCAAAACCCATTAGGTTGAGGACCAGATAGGGTGCAAATGGTCCAGTCAATAGGGGAACCAAAGGGGAGAACCAAAGGAGGGAACCAAAAGGGGAGGCTTTCCCCGCTGTGTGGGGGACATATCTGGCCAGAGCAGGGGAATCTTGACTAAGCTTTGGGGGCCCTGTGACACTCAATGATGTCAAGGCAGCACATGGAATCTCATAATAATTGGGGGATACAATACAGTATAATTATCCCCATTTTCTACGGGAGAAAGAGAGACACGGGGAGGGCCAAGGTGACACAGCTAATTTTACTCTGAGTTGGATACCAAGAGGCTTTTTTTTTCTTTCCTCTATATTGCTCTATATCATATCATTATCTTATTTGAACTCTACTCCCACCCTGTCAGGGAGCATATAGACAATGAGGAGACTGAAGGTCAGAGAGAGAGGTGAGATACTCCAGGTCACACAGCAAGAGAGGAACAGAGCTAGGGTCAGACTCAGGGTGTGGAGTGAAGGGTGCTTCACTTGCTGGCACGCTGCCTCAGGGGTTGGCCCTGATATCGGGAGAGTGGTCACAGCCTGCTGGCTCCCACATTTCTGCACAGGATTGAAGGATACAAGCCTGGTAATCCAGATAGAAACATCAGCAGGATTTCTGCAGCTCTGAGAATTCCTTAAAGATAGGACTAGAGACTGGACTGAACCCTCGGGTTTCTTTTTGTTGTTCATTCCTTATGAAGAAATAAGGAATGGAATGGGGCACTTGGGTGGCTCAGTCAGTTAAGTGTCTGACTTCAGCTCAGGTCGTGACCTCACGGTTTGCGAGTTTGAGTCCCACATTGGGCTCTGTACTAATAGCTTGGAGCCTGCTTCAGATTCTGTGTCTCCCTTTCTCTTTGCCCCTCCCCTGCTCACGCTCTCTCTCTCTCTCTCAAAAATAAATAAACATAAAAAAAAAAAGAAATAAGGAATGGGACCATTGAATCAAGTATGTGCATATTCAGGGGCAAGAGTCAAAATATTTAACAACTGCTAGAAAGACTGTCAGTTCTGGCTGGGCCAGGCATTGACCCTTTAGTTGTAGGATGGTGGGAAGTTCTGGGGGATCCTGGAGAAGGAGCTGAGACAACAGGAAGGATACTGAGGGAGCTTCAGGGCATGACTGTTTACCAGCTAGTACATAAATATTTCAATATTTCTATCAACCCTGTCATACCCTATGACCAGCAATCCTGCTGTTGGGTATGTATCCACCTCTCCCATTCTTCCCAGGTCCATAAGGGGGCGCCTGTGAGGTTGTCCAGTCCAGTGCTGTGGTGGTGGTGGAGAATGTGGCCCATTCTGGGCACCTGTCATTGGGGAGGGGACGATGTGCACAGTGGAAAAGAGGAGCAGACCAGAGGCACACAGAGCAATAAGGATGGAGGTCAAAACCACCACAGTGTGGAGTGAAACACCCGAGAAGATTAAGATAAAGGACAAATTCCATTTGCATAAATTAAAAATGCATGCATTCAAAGCAACCTTGTACAAGGACACATGGAAACAGAAGGTTATCAATAAGCACATTAGAATGGCTACCTGTGGAGAGTGGGCTGGCAATGCATGTGTGGAATGGGGAATAAAGGAATAAATAAATAATAAAAACAGGAGAGAGGCTTTGTGTGTGCTGCTGCTGACAATACGCCATACTTGAGGACGGTGAGGGATTTAATCCTCTGTGACCAAGAGAAAAAAAAGGAAAAGGCAAGAAACATGAAGTCATTGCAGCTGCCCAACATCCATGGGTAGTTGCAGCTGCAATTAAAGAGGAAGAGGAGGATGCATTTGAGAGAGTGCTCTCCCAGCAGACAGCAGGGCGCTGATTTTCCACCTTGCTCCTCCAGAAAGATCTTTTGGTTCCTTCTTGTCACCCTACCATTGCAGTAAAAAGTTGTGATATTTTTTTCAGAAGAAATTTTAATACAAAATTCCTTCCATCCCAGAGACTGAATAGACCATTTCCACCACCACCCCCTTGGAAAGAACTCAGTCATGTGCTCTCCCCTAGTGGCAAGTTCTCCCCCACAGGTTTGGACATGTAGACTTTATCCTGGGCATCCATCAAATGGGATGACCAGACCCTGGTTTGTCTGGACTAGTTAGGTTCCTGAAACCCTGGATTTTAAGGTTTTTAAAAGTGGGACAATCCTAGGGAAACCAGGAAGAGTTCGTCACCTTATGATCCAGGTGACCACTGGGGATATTATTACTGAAGAAACAGAAAAGATCACGGGGTTGTGCCTAGCAGTCTCTACCATGCAGCAACTGTTCACTTTTCTAGTTGGAAATAAAGGCTAGACCCTAAGTTCCATTGCAGGAATGAAGGATTATTAAAATAGGTGTATAACACCCCAAAAGAAGGAAAAACCATGAGGTTGACTCATTTGGTCTTTGGTACCTCTGGGCTTGCTTTCTTGTACTCTCCTTGAAGTCTGAAGGCCTTAGTTCATCCATCTATCCATCCACCTATCCACCTATCTATCCATCATCCATCCATCCATCCATCCATCCATCCATCCATCCATCCACCATTCATCCACCTTTTTATTTTTTTAAATTAAAAAAAAATTAAGTTTATTTATTTTGAGAGAGACAGAGACAGTGTGAGTGGGGGAGGGGCAGAGAGAGAGGAAGAGAGAGAATCCCAAGCAGCTTCCATGTTGCCAGTGCAGAGCTCGACACGGGACTGGAACCCATGAAACTGTGAGATCATGACCTGAGCTGAAACCAAGAGTTGGATGTTTGACTGAGCCACCCAGGCACCCCTACCTTTTCATTCTTAAAGTAGGCACTGAGCATCTGTAATGCACCCAGCTCTCAAGATACTGAGGTAAATAATACCACATAGTGCCTGCCCTCAAGGAGCCCACAGTTTAATTGAGAAGACTCAATCTAAAAAGGTGACAATATTATAAGAATATGACTGTAACTAGAGGTTTGTACAAAGTATAATGGGACCCAGTAGAAGGAACAACTAAATATGATTTGTGGGTCAAGGAAAGCTTCAAAGAACTAGTGATAATGATACTGCAGGTTAAGTTGGCATTTGCCAGGCAGAGGAGGGGGCATTCTAGAAATAGGATTCAGGCAGGAACAAGGCTCAGAGAGCACACAATGAGCACAGTGGAAAGATGGATCTAATGTGTCAGGATGGAATGTAAGAATGGACCATGTGTGCATCAGGGCAGGGGAGGACTGTGGGTATGAGTGAGACAGGAAGAAAAGTGTGAAGAGCTTGAAATGTGACTGAAAAGGTGGGTTGCAGCCAGATTATGAGCACATCCCTTGGAGTGTTTTTATAGACAGAGCCTTTACTATGCTAAAGTGTATTATGAATATGGACAAGTGGAACACAGTATGTGTTTGCCCAAAGTCTTTTGAGCATGACACAGGTGTTCTATGGAACTCATCTTGGGAAATGCTCAAGGGTCCTCAGAGGAAACCTCCAATTCCCTGAGAAGAGGATTCCTTTGCGCCTGAAGACTTAAGCCATATTCTGTTACAGAGATTTTTTTCTTTAATAATTTATAAATTTTGTCCTTTTATCTATAGAATTGCAAGGCTTTTAGAACTGGCAAACACCTTGGGGGTCATCTTGTTCAAACCCAAACTGAGAACCTGAGAGGAGATATCGCTGAGCTGATCAGAGGCAGAGAAAGATTAGCATTCAAGCTTTGGTCTTGAACACCACAAATATTTAAGGTACTTTCAATCTAAAAATAATATAGCAGGACATTTAAAGTAAGCTTACAAATAATTTGTGAAAGAAGAGAAATCATTGTAGCAATTATCTGAAATAAAAGCATTCTAGCTAATTAACTAGATTCAGTCTTTTTTTTTCTTATCTTTTTTAAGTTTATTTATTTTGAGAGAGACAGAGACAGTACAAGTGGGGGGTGGGCAGAGAGAGGGACAGAAGAATCTCAAGCAGGCTCTGCACTGCCAGCACAGAGCCCGATGCAGGGCTCCAACTCACAAAACCATGATCATGACTTGAGCCAAAACCAAGAGTTGGATGATCAACCGACTGAGCCACCCAGGTGCCCCAACTACATTTAGTCTTGACCTGCCTGGCATCCAAGCAGAGATTGATGTGATGGTTTATATGTTTTCTCTTTACCTGATGGAAGAAATAAAGCATATCACTTCCCATCAGAAGCACATGGAGCTGAGCAGTCCTATGACGGAGCCTTCAGTAATTCACTGCACAAATATGCAGACCCTATGAAAGGTCCTAGAAATTCAGCCTTCAAGGAGCTCATTGCCTGGTTGAAGATAAACAATGAAAATTCAATATGGTGGGTGCTACCTAAGCAAGAAGCTAAAGGCACTGAGGGAGCATGGAGAGGAGGTACACAACCCAGGGTGGGTGGGGGTGGGGGGAGGTGGGTGCTTTCCAGAGGGTAGTGATTAGAAACTGAATGGTCTCCTAAGAGAAAGTGAGTTGCTTGAGCAAAGAAGGCTGCAGGTTGGGAAGGATATTCCAAGCAGAGGGAGACCACTGTGAGTGCAGGGCGACATGAAAAACACTGGCGCTTTGGGGGAATTGTGTTTCACATCCTGAGATGGGCTGGAGTGACACTCAGGCTGCTGTCTAAAGGGAAGCCAATAAGCGGAACCAATGGAATCAATGTTAGCCACTATTACAAATGCTTCCTCACTCACCATCTTCTTGCCAGAGGTGAGAACACCTTCATTTTCACACGTAGACCTTTTTCAATTTAAAAAGCAAATCAGTACTTCCCTTACTTCCAGCGGTGACATTCAGCTGGGTTTCTGTCATTTGGATTTTAGAGACAACGAAGGGTCAGGAAAAGGTTTGGGAGGGAAGAGGAGAGGGAGAACATGGACAGTGGGTAAGTGGATAAGAGAGAAAGACCTTAAAAAGGAGTGTCCAGAGCAGGAAAGAATATGGAAACCTAGAAGACAAACTGCATTGGGCCCACATTTGCTTGAGACGTCTTCACTGACTCTGGGAGTCTCTTTGGAAACTATGGAGGAGTGAGTACTATTGTCAGCTGATGATGAACCCCTTATAGGTTAATGCATGGCTTGTCCAGATGCTTTTCTATGTCCATGGCTAATGAAAAGGGGATGGGGTCATATCATGTGGCATAAAGACATTTAGATGGTGTAGGAAGGAGATGGGTGTGTGGGAGGAAAGAGGCAGTCAAGTGGATCAGAGCAGGCACTGTGGCAACAGAGACTGAGGTCAGAGGAAGAAACCCTAGTAGGAGGGGGTGGTGATGGAGAGCATGGTTTTGTGTGTGTGTGTGTGTGTGTGTGTGTGTGTGTGTGTATGAATGCATTTGTCACTTTGCCTGGCCCAACCTTGGTAAACTGTCAGGGGTGAACATTTTGGGAATAGACATGTAATTTATGGTCCATACAATGCTTTCCTGTTTATTATTCTATTTGCTTCACATGATCATCTGTAAGGGAGGAAGTTTTCTTATAGAAGAAGAAACACCATGTTCACTAAGTGACTTGCTTATGGGGCTCCCCCTAGGGTAGTGCATGATGAGAACCCCAGTCTGTCTCTTAAATCTGTGCCCCTTCTACACCCCACCCCCATATGGCCATAGTGGAGGCCTGTCCTTTCTGTCTCCAGATTTCACAGATGCCATGTGGGGGTGCTTTCTGACCTCCACCATGGGTGCCTTCCCTCCAGTTCACAGGTGCCATCCAGACCCATGAGAAAGACCTTGCTCCCTGACTCTTCTGCACTGCAGATGCCTTCTGCAGTGCTTGGAAGATTCTGAACATATTTCATTCTCAAGTAAACAATGTTGGACTTTTTGGATAACTTAGTGATTTAAAATGATTAAATAGCTAACTGCTGGGAGAGATTTGGAAGCATTCTTCTTAGGTGCTGATAAAATATAAATGTATTTTTAGAATAATCTTAGATCTTACCCTAAACATCATGATTGCATATGCAAATTACCTTCTTCAGAGGCTTGCAAACAGCAGTGTAGACAAATGCTTTGGATCCTCTTCCACAACAGGGGACAGGCTTGGGGGAGCCAAAGAACAATGGGATTAGGGACAGAGGGCCCCCAATACCTGTTCTCCAGTCACTTGCATCCCCACCTTGCCTTCCATGAGCCAAATGAAAATGCTGGTGTCTGAGGAAAGACTGTGTTGTGCTTTCTCTTCTCCTCTGCCATTCCTGCTTGCTACTATCCTTATCCCTGTAAGGAGCAGATTTCACCCCCTTTTAGCCTACCAGATACTGTAAACATTGCTCCTTTTGATTCCTATTGTGGGTTTTGATCAAACAAAAACAATGTGAAAATCCAAAGACATCAGCCGGTACTTGGACGAGGTCAAAGAAGGTGTCTTTCACCTTTTCCGTACATCCCCTTGCCCTTGTCCTCTCCCATGTGCCTGGTTCAGGGCCTGGAACTTCACTCCGTGTGGTCTTGCTAGGTGCTAGTCAGAGGCCAGTGGTCAGCAGGTGCTGGGTTGGGGGCGGCTGCTCCACTGCGTGATGTGGGGCGGGAACCCAGGAACACTGGGAGCCTACAGCTTGGAGCAGCTGGCTCTGAGGAATTATTGCAAGTCTGCACAACTTAAAAATCTGCAGTTTGGGGGCGGGCGGGGGAGCGCGGGGGTGGGTCCCCGAGCGTCCCATTTCTCCTCCGGGCGGTTCACTGAGTTCTTGCTCACCGCAGAGGGGCCCGCGACGCCTTCTGGACCGCACGCCGCCCTCGCTGAGGCCCGGGTTTGTTCCTCAACCTCGGCCAAAGGCATCTCCCTCTGACCCCTCTTCCATCCTTCGGGAAGGAGACTCGACTCGTCCCCCTTTCGCTCAGTGCATGTGACTTGGTAGGTAAGTCGAGGAACGGAGCGTGTGAAACAGTCTTGTTCTGCACCGTGCACGAGTCTTCGGGCAGCGGGGCTGCTGGTAAACAGGCAGGACCGGGGCCGTTTTTTTCTTCGCACTTTGTTTTAAAACAAGTTGGGGCCTCGGGACTTCCTAAGAGAATCCCGGCCAATGTACAGAGTGTCGCTTGGGTCGCGACTTCTGGAGAGGCAGTTGCCGGAGGCGCCGGGGCCGCGGAATGAGGTGGTCGGTCTCCCGCTGGGTCGCGGCTCCAGCCCGGAGGGCGCGCAGGTAGGAGGCACTGGGCGCGCTCCTGCTCCCACCCGGACAGGGCACGCGGCTCCGGGGGTGACTCTGCACTCGGGCCTGGGCGGGGGCGCGCGCTCCGCAAGGCCGCCTGTCTTTCCGTGCATCCGCGGGTCGCACGGCCTGAGTCCCGCAACCTGCAATAGCCGGCGTCTGAGCGCCGGGCCCTCAGCCTGGGGAGCGCGGGCGGAGGGCCCGAAGCCAGGCGGCTGCCGAAGCCCGACCAATGGGGCGGCGGCCGAGCGGCCGGCCCCGCCCCGTCCCGCCCCGCCCCGCCCTATTCGCGGCTCCCAGGCGCCTAGCTCCCGCCGGGCGGGACGGACCGACGGACTCAGGCGGGCCACCCCGCTCTCCTCGCCGCCGCCGCGGCGGGCGCGGGGCCGCGCGGCGAGGCCTGATTCCTGCAGCGAGGGCAGGCGGCGTCGCAAAGCGGAGCGAGCTCGAGGCGTCGGGACTCCTGCAGGTACCTGCTCCTGTCCCCTCCTCCGCGCGCACTCCGGCGACTTCCCCGTGCGACCCCGCAACTTTCCCCACCTTTTGCTGCCCCAGCAGCCCCGCGGGCCAGGTCACGGGGGCAAGACCGCGCAGGTCTAGGCCCGCAGGGACTTTGCATTCTGCTGGGCGCCTGTCTCGCGGCGCCCCTCATCCTCCGGTCCTCGGAGCCCGCCGTCGCTGGTAGTCCTAAAGATCCGCCTGTTGCTCGAGCTGCGGGTGGCGAGACTGGCTGGGCCCCTCTGAAGGCCTCGGGAGGGTATCTAGGATCCTCTTTGGGACGTGGGGTGGGTAGCTGCGGGGTAGAGGACGGACCGGAGGCGGGAGAGTCGGGGAGCGGAGGGGGGCGGGGGGGAAGGCGGCACTTTGCGTAGGGCATCCCTGGGGCGTTTCCTTAGCCGGGAAGCCTTTCCTTCTCTTCCTCGAGAGGAGGCGCTTTCCTGGCGAATGTAAGTGCTTCCCCGGCCGCCTGCTCCGCCTTCTTTCCTGGCAGTCCTCCCCTCCCCTTTGCCCTACAGCGGTGCAAGGCGCCCCGCGACAGTTGCAGGGAAGAGCGCACCCAGGGCCCTTGTCCTGGTGCGGCGCTGCGCCCACGGACTGCCAGGGCGCTCGGGGTGGGAGACGCTTGGGGCTTGCAGGGCCCATGTAGACTCGCCCGCCGACTCCTCGGTTTTGCAACGGTGGTGGGGGGTCGGGAACTTCCCTTTTCCGCGCTCCTCGGGGTAGCTGCCGGACCTCTACATGTGAATGGGCTGGTGAGCAAGCCAGACCTTCCGGCAGGAGCCGCGGCAAGCCGGGCTGGGAGCCTTTCGCATTGCAGGGCTCGGTCTCCCCGCCCGTCCCCCCCTCCCCCTGCCTTCCCCGCTCTGTCTCTCCCCATGTCTTTTGGGAAAGGAGCACCTTTTGCGTCCTTGCTGTCACACACATTTCCACAAGGGAGACCGAGCCGGTAGTCTAACTCCGGCAGCCCGTGGCAGGGGTGGAGGACAGCGAAGAACCGCCTCCACCCACCTGAATAACCCGGGGGCTCTGGTTTGAGGCCAGAGCGTGAGCGGGTGGAGCGGGGTTGTGCCTAGTCTTAATAGAGAGCGGACTTGAAGTTCGTCCCGCTCCTGGATTTTGTATTTCATCTTACCCTTTGAAGAGTGGGGCAGGTGAGGAAAACCAGATCGGAAACCTTCCCCTCCCTTTTTCATGTATTTGCTTAAGTGATTTGCATAACTATTTGCATAGAACCGTGTGTGTTTCCCCCCTTTTTAGACTACTTGCAAATACCTTGCGCAGGTAAAGAGAAGCAAGCATTTTCCTGAGCACCTGCCCCTTTGCTAAAGGGAGATGCCCTGGTGCTTCTCTTCCCCACATAGTTCAGGCTGAAAGAGGGCGGAGTTGATTTTGTGGTTGAATTTGGTGTAATATGTCGGTTTCCCTCCTTCCCTGGGTGGTAAATTCCGCGGGGACATGGATTCATCACTTTGCCTTTACAACCAGCTCCCCCTGGGCTAGGCCCTGGGCTCTGCTCTGGGGGATGCGCAGCACGACATGAATCTCTGCTCTCAGTCTAGTTCTGTTCTTCCTTTTCTTTTTTCCACCAGATTCCTTCCTTCTCTTGATCTGATACTAAATTTGTGTTTTTCACAACTAGGGATTGTCAATATTGGGGTAGGGAGGAGAAGGTGGTCCTGAAGTGCTTAAGAACTCTGAATCCAAAGCAGGTGGTGAATATTCTAAGGAGATTTGTGGGATCTGTTTTAATTCCGGCTTGTGTCTGAGCCATTTTTACCTGGAAAACCAGCCTGAATAAGCCCATTCATCAGTGTGGCAAAGCCAAGCTTTTGCTGGTCAAGTGTATGAAAATAATTAGGGTAGGGGGTGGAGGCAGTCTTCGCTCTGTTTAGAAATATTAAAATATTAAAAATCCAATACTCTGACGCTTGGGTTTGCCAGCAAAGCACCAGCTAAGTATTCTTCCTTCTTCCTTATTGTTTTTTTAAAGAAAGATGGGGAAGAATGGGGACTCCAGACACCTCCTCTATCTTAAGTGAATTTCGCCCTTTGCTGTAATTCTTCCAGGACTCTGAGTCCCTCTCTTCTACCCGAGATCTCAATCTGCCCTGTGTCTGGCATTTGGGGTTGGAATGTGTGCAGCTTTGAGAGAGCAGGCACCACAGGGTTTCCTCCTCCTTTTTTTTTTTTTTTAATAGAGAACATTTATTGACTGCATACCATATGCCAGCTACTCTTCTCGGCACTTTTCCAGGCATTATCTCATTTAATCTTCAGAACAACCCCATTAGGGAGTGAGGCTTTCCTTCTTCATCACAGTGTTTCTGGGGAGCCAGCACTAGGTGGGAGCCCTCTAGGTATATTCTGAGTCCCATGGAAGATCAAAAGAGGAGGCTGGGGGGCGCCTGGGTGGCGCAGTCGGTTAAGCGTCCGACTTCAGCCAGGTCACGATCTCGCGGTCCGTGAGTTCCAGCCCCGCGTCAGGCTCTGGGCTGATGGCTCGGAGCCTGGAGCCTGTTTCCGACTCGGTGTCTCCCTCTCTCTCTGCCCCTCCCCCGTTCATGCTCTGTCTCTCTCTCTGTCCCAAAAATAAATAAAAAAACGTTGAAAAAAAAAAAAAATAAAGAGGAGGCTGGGCTTGGGGGTCCCACTAGCAGGCAGGGGCAGCTATCCAGGGTAGTTCCAGGCAGAGGGGAAGGTGGGTGTCTTTACTGCCCTTGCTTCTCAGGTTTCTGGAAGGTGGATTCTCCAGAGTGCCACTTGGGTGAAATACCCACAAGGATGTGCGGTCCAGCCCTGGTTTCAATCTCTTTATGGCTCCTGGACTTAAGTCACTTATCATCTCTTGACTCTCAGTCTTTTTAGCTACAAGGATCTAGATGTCTAATATTTGTTATTACCCTCTACTAGGCACTGTGCTAAAAGCTCTCTATGTATTGACTCATTTCATCCAGATGGCGACCTTTGGAGGTGGGGGTCTATTATTACCTATTTTAGTTTTTAAATATTTATTTATTTTTATTGCAGTATAGTTGATATACAATATTATATTAATTTCAGATATACAACATAGTGATTTCACAATGCCATACATCACACAATGCTCACCACGATAAGTGTAGCAATTATTACCCCATTTTAGATGAGAAAAAAAAAGAGAGAAATGAAATGACTTGTGCAAAATCACACAAGTAGGACTATGTGAAGCCGAGATTTTATCCCTGGCAGTCTGGGTGCAGAGCGACTGTGAAATTCTGCACTCCTCGTTCATCCCTGCAGCCCCAACACTGTGCCCTACGCCAACCAGATGTGACTCGCTGTTACCGAGTGACTTTTTGGCCTCTGTCTCATCCTTAGAAGGAACCTTGAAAACTGCATTAGAGAAATGTTCTTCTGGCTTTTGCCAAAAAAGTCTTCTTTCCAATGTAATTGGGAAAAAGGAAGACAGATCATAAAGATCATGGGCTAGGTAAACATTATGGCTATTTCCAGAAAAAGTGCTTCTTATCCATGAGAAATCCAGAAAAATCGTAGAACACTTTGTCCTCTGAGTCAAATCCGTCAAGAAAGCCAATAAGTAACCAACCTATGAGAATCTATTGTGTGGGTGCCGTGTGCCCAGTACTGCAGATACCAAGGGCAGGCAGAATAAAAGATGTGTGTTCTCTGAGCCTGAACACACAGTGGACCTGGAGACTCAAGATTAACAAGCACGAGACAGGTCAATACAAGATGCTAAATATTTGCCTGATAAAAGTCACAAACTGTCACATTTGTATAGCGTACTATAGTTTGCAGAAACTTTCGCAGGGTTATCTCATTTAAGTTCTAGTAACAGAGTGTGATAAGCAATGGACAGGTGGTGGTTTGGAAGCCCACGTTGCAGATGAAGAAAACAAGGCAAAGTGAGCCACTTGGAATTGATCATAGCAAGGGGTCTTCTGACTCCAAAGACATCATCCGTCTGCCTCTCCAGTAAGGTCGTGGATGTGGAGGGTCCTTGGAGGTGGCTGATTGTGAATTTCATCCTGAAACTGGCTTTTGGGCACTGCTCTTGGCAGTCAGGAGGCACAGGGAAGGAGGAGAAAATATTTATTGCTGTTGTTTTATTTTTGCATTCAGGATCCTGGTATGGGAAACGTGGAGAGAAATCCCAATTACGAATTCAATAACAATGTTGAGAATGTGCAATCAAATGTAGAATCTGATTTAGAAGAATTTCCGTCCCTGCCTTCCTTTATCATTTTTCTTTCTCTTATCATTTCTTTGTGGGCAAGGGGGTCTTGCTCTCCTTGGAATCCTGCAGAGCCTTGCACCATGGTTTGCTTGGAGTAGGTACCCTTTAAAATTATCTTTAATTGCACACGTGTTGAATGATAAGGGGCTAACATCTGCTTTTAGCTAATAATGTTACAGATTAGCAGTTAATGTTGATAGCAGCTGGCTGCAGTGTGCTTGAGGAGGTCCCTGGTGAATGAAAGCCTCTTGCTCATCATCCTGAGCAGATCATCTGGGCTCAGCTGACCTTCTAGCAGATGCTTATCAATGTTGACTTAACAATGAACTTATGTAATCATATGTATCCTCTTTACATATAAAAATATGTATAAGCATTCATTCCACAAGGATTGGAGTACTTACCCAGTGTTATGCACTGTTAGGTGCTAGTATGCTGTGGTAAAAAAAAAACCAGACATGTAGGGGTGGGAGGTGGATGGGGAGACAGATATTAAACAAAGAAATACAGACATTTAGGGGCGCCTAGGTGGCTCAGTCGGTTAAGCGTCCGGCTTCAGCTCAGATAATGATCTCGCGGTCTGTGGGTTCGAGCCCCGCGTCGGGCTCTGTGCAGACAGCTCAGAGCCTGGAGCCTGCTTCGGATTCTGTGTCTCCCTCTCTCTTTGCCTCTCCTGCTCATGCTCTCACTCTCTTTCTCTCTCAAAAAAAATAAGATGAAAACATTTTAAAAAAGGAAACAAACATTTAAGGATTGGCAGGTGCTCTAAACAACTTCCTAGGAGAGAGGAATAAGGATGGGGAAGGCACTAGTTAAGATGTGGGAGCTGGGAAGACCTTTCTGAGGAAGAGACTTTTCATTCGGAGGGATGGACAGGAGGTGATCAAATGAGAAGTTTATCAAATGAGAATTCCAGGCTGCGGAGGGATGTGAAGCTTTGAAGGCAAGGATGCACACTGATTCTTGGAGGAACTTCTGGAGAGCTGGGTTGAGGCTGGAGAGGAGGACAAGGGCAGATCACGCCGCACCCTTTATGCCAGATTGGGGACCTGAGAGTTTATCCAGGGGTCTGTAGGAAGGAGCTCGCGGATTTGTAGGAGGAGAGTATCAGGAGCCAATTCATATTTCTGCAAGATCACCTGTGAAGAACAGATCGGAGAGGCTCAGGCGTGGCAGTTGGGAGCCTCCTTGACTGGAGTGTCAGAAAGTTAGGACCTAAAGCCATCTCGGACCGAGTGAAAAAGAGTGCGAGGGGAGGAAGTGGAGGCCACATCTGTGCAGGTTGGTTGTGAAAGGGACTGGAGAGACTGAGCAGGTGCCGGATGAGGTGTGAGGCTATGCCCGTCTGTGTGGAAGCCACCCTGGCCGAGGTTAGGGAACTGCACCCACGTCCTCAGTGAACCAACACGTCCACGTCTCTGTGCTTGGACTTATATGGCACTTGCACTTCTAGAAGATTAGAAATGTGAATCCTCTTCTGGCTTTGTCACTAACTGCTGGGGAAATTTGAGCTTATCTCTTGTCCTTCTCTGTTTGTTTTTGTTCTTGTTCTCCTCACAGCCTGGTGATTTTATGATTTAAAAAAAAAATAGGCGATCTGTCTATGGATACTTTTCTTCAGTCGTATCATTCGGATGTGTTAATTTGGATCGTTTTCATAAATTGAATTAGGAGAACTATGAGTGGGTATGTGGAACATTTGTGGTGAGATTCGAAGCATTTGCTCTTTGATGATTACCAACTGCCTTAAATGGAGAGACACCAGTGATAGGCCTGGTGGTGTGGAGATGCCGAGCCCCACCGAGATATGTGGGAGTGAGGCCTGGTGGAGAGCCCCGGGTATGGCTAAGCCAACTTTCTGTGTCTCGGTGGAATCCCTCACCACCTGCTCTTCATCACGTGAGACTCTTCCTCCTTACCCGTGGGTATCTTATGAAAAGATTCAGGAGAGATACCTGGGGACCCAGGTTTAGCAGAATATGCTGGACTAAAGATCAAGAATGAACATCACAGGTAGCCTGATGGGGCCTTGAAAAAGTGATCAATTTGTAGCTGTGTGGAATGAGAATATAGATAGGACCATAGAACTGAAAGTTACCCCCAGATCAGTTAAGACATTTGCTGCTTCCTGATGACTTCTTTCAGGAATGCTGACTTCTCTCCTGGGAAGTAATTATTGCGGTGAGATAAAAGAATGCCAGCAGACTAAAATTTGGGGTTTGAACATACCCTGTTTTTTGTTTTGTTTTGTTTTTTGGTTTTTTTAAGAGAGAGAACATGAGCGGGGGAGGGGCAGGGAGAGAGTGGGGCAGAGGATCCCAAGAGGGCTCTGTGCTGACAGGTCGACAGCAGCAAGTCCATCTCGGGGCTTGAGCTCGCTGACCATGAGATCACGACCTGAGCTGAAGTCACATGCTCAACCGATTGACACCCAGGCGCCCCAAACATGCCCACATTGTGTAACTTTCATTCTGCTGTGGACGGGTCTGGCTTTCTTAAGCCCTGACTGACGTGCCAAGGTGACCCTAAAAGCATTTCCTGGGATTTACTTAAGGTAAACAATTTAATTGGCCAGAGGGATGGGAGAACTTGGTAGCTACAGACTGTGGTTGGAAGGTCTGGACTGAGAGGAGGCGCCTGGGTTCCGGCAAAAGGTTATATCAGTATGCTTGTCTTTGAGGTCAATAAATATACCTTCTGTGCCGTGTTTTTCTTGTGGGTTTTTAAAATTCCCAGTATTCTAAGTGTGGTACCCTCATGAGGCTGCTGACTTCAAACCTCTTCCTACCCTCCTCCTCTTGGTGATTAGACAATGCCTGGTCATGATTTAGCCCTGGGGCTATTTCAGGGTTGACTCTTCTCCTCCTCCAGGCTAAATGTGTAAATGCAAAGTATCTTTGTGTGGCAGTGTCCTATCTACCTAATCTTTATCTATCTATCTATCTATCTATCTATCTAATCTATCGATCATCTACCAATCATCTCTGTCAAAGAGTGAAAGGGTCTCCATAAGCCCATCTTTTCTCACCATCTCCTTAGATCACAAATCTACAGGATAGGCTCTCTGGATATGCAAAAATAGGAACCTCATGGAAGTTCATATGATGCCTGAGAACTTCACCTTTTATGCAGTTTCCCCAGACTTCCTGATCTGATTAAAAAGCACGTGTCAGTGTCGTGCATCTTTGTGGTGAGGGGCACTGAGTTTTCTTCTCCCGGTGCCCCCCAGACTTAAAATGTGGACGCTCTAGTGCATCTTGCCTTCTCGTCCAGTGTCCTTTATGTGGGGCTTAGAAGCCGAGAGTACAGGATGAAGTTGTGCCATGTGGTCCTAAACAAATGGGTTTGCTTTTAGCTGCTTTTGGCCAGTTGCTGCTGTCAGCCAGACACATCATTTAAAATCACACAAGCCAGCCCTGTTTTACAGCCCTTCCCTCATACAGTGGTAGGGTTCGCCACTCAGAGATAAATCCTACGTAAGCATTTATTAGACACCGGGGTTAGGTTTCAGAATGCCCACAGATGCAGAGGCAAGTTGTAAAGGGTGGGAAGCTGGAAGGTTCGTACTGGAACTCCAGGATTGGGAGGTGTAGAAGAGAGGTGGCCGTTCTCTCCCCTGGCAGCAGGGTCCTGCTCCACACACCATGCACTCAGACACGTGCCCCACAGGTGTGCTCACTGGTGTGAGCAGCTCAGCTGATGGCACAGAAGTAGACAAACCATAGACAAGTAGTAACTGGGTATAGAGTTTCAGTTTGACAAGATGCAAAGAGTTCGGGAGATAGAAGGTACTGATGGTTGCATGTTAGGAATTAAAAAAAAAATTTTTTTAATGTTTATTTATTTTTGAGAAGGAGAGAGAGACAGAGCGTGAGGAGGGGAGGGGCAGAGAGAGAGGGAGACCCAGGATCCGAAGCAGGTTTCAGGCTCTGAGCTGTCAGCACAGAGCCCGACGCGGGGCTCGAACTCACAAACTGCGAGATCATGACCTGAGCCCAAGTCGGATGCTTAAACGACCGAGCCACCCAGGCGCCCCAGGAATACTTTTAATACCACTGAACTGTACCCTTAAAAATGGTTACTATGGTAAATTATATGTGCTGTGTATTTTTTCACAATAAAAAAAAAATTTGATGAAAAAAAAAGAAATTGAGATTCCAATCCTATGAAAAATAGCATTCTCAGATGTTTTGGTCTCAGATTCTTTACGTGCTTAAAAATTATTGAACCCCCCCCCCCAAAAGCTCCTGTTAGTGTGAATTATAACTATCAGTATTTTTTGGATACCATTAGTTTATTATAAAAGAGAGACATAGAAATTATACTACATGATGAAAGATTTCACAACTTCAGTTATGAATGGGCAGCTTTACATGTACCATTTTTTTTAAGTTAATTTATTTGGGGAGAGACAGAGAGAGAGAGAGAGAGAGTGAGCACAAGTGGGGAGAGGGGCAGAGAGAGACAGAGAGAGAGAATCCCAAGCCAGGCTTTGTACCGTCAGTGCAGAGCCCGATGCGGGGCTCCAACTCATGAACCGTGAGCTCATGACCTAAGCTGAAGTCAGATGTTTAACCGAATGAGCCACCCAGGTGCTCCGATACCGTTTCAATAATGTGTTTTAGTTTACATACTTTCCAAGAATGTCACCATCTCTAAATAAAAAGTCCTTGTCTTCTAGAACTAGTTTGGTGCCTCCATATTCTGGGACGAGACCTTGATGTCCAACTTCCACACTAACTGGGTGAACCTCTCCACACTTTCCGTTAGAGCCCCATCCAACGGCTTCTGCTGTTGCTTACAATATTTTTTCCTTGAGATTTTTCTGGAAGCATCATGCCTCCTTTGGTTACAGTTTCATACACACTCCTTTCAACTAAAATTTGGTCAAAGAAGTAAAGAAACTTTTCTAAATGCCTGCCCTGCCATCACTCCGGCTGCTGCAGTGCGTACTCTCATTTATCAATATATATGTTAGAAATTAAAATAGTTATATTTTAGGAGCACCTGGCTGGCTCAGTCGGTGGAGCATGCGACCCTTGATCTCAAGGTTTTGAGCTCGAACCCCCTGTTGGGTGTAGAGATTACTTAAAAAATAAAATCTTGGCTGGGGCACCTGGGTGGCTCAGTCGGCTGAGCATCTGACTTAGGCTCAGGTCATGATCTCACAGCTTGTGAGTTCGAGCCCCGCGTCGGGCTCTGTGCTGGCAGTTCAGAGCCCGGAGCCTGCTTCAGATTCTGTGTCTCCCTCTCTCTCTGCTCCTAACCCACTCGCATTCTGTCTCTGTCTCTCTCAAAAATAAATAGACGAGGGGCGCCTGGGTGGCTCAGTCGGGTAAGCGGCCGACTTCGGCTCGGGTCATGATCTCGCGGTCCGTGAGTTCGAGCCCCGCGTCGGGCTCTGTGCTGACAGCTCAGAGCCTGGAGCCTGTTTTGGATTCTGTGTTTCCCTCTCTCTGACCCTCCCCCGTTCATACTCTGTCTCTCTCTGTCTCAAAAATAAATAAAAAGTTAAAAAAAAATTAAAAAAAAAAAAAGACAATAAAAAAACTTAAAAAACAAAAATCTTGGGGCGTCTGGGTGGCTCAGTCGGTTGAGTGTCCAACTTTGGCTCAGGTCATGATCTCGCAGTTTGTGAGTTCGAGCCCCGCGTCGGGCTCTGTGCTGACATCTCAGAGCCTGGAGCCTGCTTTGGATTCTGTGTCTCCCTCTCTCTCTGCCCCTCCCCTGCTTGTGCTCTGTCTCTCTCTGTTTCACAAAAAATAAAATAAAAATTTAAAATAAAATAAAATCTTAAAGAGGTTAAAATTTAAAGTATTAATTATTAATTCATTTAAAATAATAATAGTAATCTCATTACATGTTAATATAAATGACATATCTTTATGAAAAATTGTTTTTTTTTTTCAAAACAAAAACAATACAAGAGTAGCATTATTTTATATTTTTACAAATGTATTTATTGTCTGGTTTAATGGAAGGCAGGGGGATTCTTAGCCTTGCTTCTCTGTGTAGTCTGTGATCTCACACATCGTATACTCCCTGGAAAACTCCTCGGCCACTTATGAGAGAATGAGAGTAAACAGGAAAATAACATCTTTGTTTATTATGAAAATGAGTTTTTTATCTCATGGACCCTTTAAAGGGTCTTAGGAACCCCAGGGGTCCCCTGACCACACTTTGAGAACTACTGCTATAGAATAAATCTGCAGCCAAGTTAATTTTTTGTTATGTTCTTTGTTTTAGCCTCTTTTCATCAATGTTATAGGAACTTGAACTTTAGCAATTCAATGTGTTGCTTATCTGTGATTTCAAATAAAAGAACTAGGTGGCTCCTTAGCTGGGGGGGGGGACGACACATGATTTTTCTCTTGTTTATGTAACAAACAAGCAACAAAAAAAACCCTGTTTGCACCATTCTGTTGTTAACTTTTTCAGAAGCTACAAAATTGATCTAGCGTGTACCTGTTTGGAATTCCCCTTGCTAAACTAACTTGAGTAGGAAACTCAAGACATGGAAAATTTTGAGCGTGAAAATCAGCTAAAGCAATCCAGTGTTTCCTTCAGGGTATACAAAGTTTGCTTTTTTTCAAGTGTTCGTTCCTATTTTCTGTGGAGTGAAGACATTCTTTCAGCTTCTCTGGGGAAAGTCTGCACCTGTCCCGGGGTGGTGCCCAGAGCTCTCTCCTGGGGCATGGTCCTGAGCTGTGCTCTCACATGGATACTGTGCTCTTCAGAGAATCTCCTTTTCCTCCCTCCAGCTCTGCCCCACCTCTTTCTTCCTTGTCTTGAGAACTTGGAAACTCAAGGAGGAGATTGCGTTTAGGAAACAAACTGGAAAAAAGAGAGGTGTGAGATCTAATTTTAACAAGTCCAACTGAAAGCTTTTTGGCTTGCATTGTCTGGGGAATCTCATTATTTCTATTTTTTTTTTCATGTTGATGAAGTATGGAATTAGTCACAGCAGATAGTCCTGGGGAAAGCTTTAAAAAATCCTCCCAGGATAGCTTCTAGGAGCTGGATGTGGATGTTTGTGAAGAAGAACATTTCTTTCTACCTTCCAGATAATGGATTGGATGCTAAAGGAATTATCGTATTTATTTGACGGTATCTTTTAAAACGTTAAATGCAACTTTTGTTTTTTCACCCCATGAAATAGCCACTGTGGCAGCTTACTACAGCAACAGACACTTGGCTCTCTGGGTTTGTTGTGAATGTGCTGAGGAGTTATGATTTGCCAAAAGCAGTCTGTTACTTCCAGCAGCAATAAGCACTTTTCTACAATCCTTTGGAAAAGCCCTAATGTGTCTGGCGCTCCCGGTTGGAAGAGGCCGCTGGATGTGTCCTTTCTGGAGTGGCTCCCCGACCAGACCGTTCCTTTAGGAGTAGTTTCTGCTTGCAAACCTTCAGAAGGTCCCCAGTTCCTGCTTGTTTCCAGGATGTGCTTTTGTTTCAGACTTCTCTTTGACCCTGAGAGCCACAGATTGCCTTGGGACAAAAATCCTGTCTGTTTAGTGAGCCAACACCAGTATCTCCTGCTGGTATCCCAAGAACCCTCATAGATGTGGGAACTATCCAAAGGCCTTATTTCACACCGGTGTGTAAAGGCTAAGCTTGTAGCCTTTTCTGCTGCTTTTGAGAGGGGCTTGGGGGGTGAACTCAAGGATGGTGCTTGCTGAAATGGAGCCACGGATGTACTGAGAGGGGCACAGGAGACCAAGGCCCTGCAGACGGCCCTGCCGGCTTCCCTGTGTTGCAGGTGGTCCTGGCGGAGTGAAAAGAGCATCAAACGGATATAGGAGAATTTCTGTGTAGAATTCCAGCTCTTACTCACATGATAATGATAATGATAATGAACACTGTGTAGCACTTGCATTGTGTGCTGGGCACTGTTCTGAATGTGTATACATATCAACTCACTTCATTCTCATGGCAATTCAAGGTAGGCATTATCATTTTATCTTAAGTGAAATTATATTTCTTGTTCTATCGATACCATTTCTATCTATCTATCTATCTATCTATCTATCTATCTATCTATCATCTATTTATCTGTCTATCATGTACTTATCTATCGATCAACAGACAAGGAAATATCTAAGAGATTTTAATAATTTACCCAAGGATGCAACTAGAAGTTGGCACGACTGAGTTTCAAATCCGGGCAGGCTAGGTACAGACTCTGCTCTTGTCTACAAATTTGAATCTCAGCTCTGCCCCTTACGGTGGGAAAGTTATTTAACCTCTCTGGCCTCAGTTGCTCATCTGCCGAGTGGGGATAATAATAGCATCTACCTTAAGGTAGATAAAATACTTAAAGCAGCGCCTGGTACAACGTAAGCTCCATATAAGGGCTTACTAGAGATGATTTTTGTAATGGAGACTGTAAAGAAGACTGAGTGTACATACTTCATAGAGGTAAGCACAGGAAAAAATTTGACTCTTTTACTGATTGCGTGTATCTACAATGACTTTGTAGATATTTTGAAGCTCTTGGTGGAAAGAGCATGAGTCGATGAAAACTCGTCTTTGTCGTCCCACACTTATTTAGGGAGATAAGACAGAAGTACAGTTAGTTTTAAGGACATGAGCCTCGTGTGGAAAGACAGCCAGGAGAGCACCGCCAAGAGGAGCAAAGTGTGAGCAGCTTCCCCAACACGGGCCTCCCCAGGAAAGCTGGGCTCGGGCACTGGGCTCGCTGTCTCTCCTGTGTGCTTAACACTTCTGAACCTCATCCAGAATGGCGGATCATAATAATGCCAGCCTTTCTGGGTTGGTTTGGGGATTAAAGAAGTTTGTCCACTCATTCATTGTTTCCTGCTAGGCATTAAGGATGCAAAGGTTAAGAAAAAATAGGCCCTGCCTTTGTGGGGCTCCCAGTGCTGTGGTGGAGGCTTCTGGGAAATTGTTCTACTCCAGGTTAGCAAGTTAAATACTCAATGGAGGCAGGCAATGGCGGAGGGGGCCAGTGGCTGGTTTTAGGGTAGAGAGAGATCTGGGGTCAAGGCTCGGTTCTGGAGAATATGATAGAGAATGTGAGTCTTGAAGGGCATTCTGAGCAGATAGATAAGTGAGAAGTCGGGGGTACTTTTGGAGAATTTCAGGTAATTCTTTATAGTCCTAGAGTTGAGTTGGGTTGTGGAATGTGAGGATAATGGATGAGGAAACATAATGACAGCTAACATTTGATTGAGCACTTACTATGTAGTAAGCACAGACAGCTTTATTTTTATTATCTCATTTTTAAAGGTTTTCTTTCTTTTTTAAATGTTTATTTTTGAGAGAGAGAGAGAAAGAGAGAGCATGTACACATGCATGAGCGGGGAAGGGGGAGAGAGAGAGGGAGACAGAGAATCCAAAGCAGGCTCCATGCTGTCAGCACAAAGCCCGATGTGGGGCTCGAGCCCATGAACCGTGAGATCATGACCTGAGTTGAAGTCGGATCCTCAACCAACTGAGCAACCCAGGTGCCCTTATTCTCATTTTAAAATTTCATGATGGCTCTATGTGGTGTGTGATACTTAGTATCCATGTTTTACAAATGAACAAACAGAGGCTCAGAGAACTTCAGTGATTTGCTCAAGGTTGCACAGCTAGTGCTGTTGAAGCTGGGATTCAGACTCAAGCAATGTGGAACCAGAGTTTATTCTGAAGGGCAAGGGAGCTATCAGAGGACTTTAAGCCTGCACATTTTAGAAGGTAGTGTGAACTTGAGATGGACAAAAAGGTAGGGGATGGGGGGAGGTCTAAGGCAGGGAAGATACTAAGAAATGTATTGTAATAAACCATGGAAAAATACTGAGTGTCTGAATTAAAGCAGAGGCGGGAGGGACAAGGAAAGGAAAGGAATTTGAGAAATGTTGGGGAATAGAGGATGAAGGGAAGTGTGGACATGTTTATTTTAAGGTCCCAATGGGACATTCAAATGGACATGTCCAGTAGGCAGTTACAAGAGTTTGAAATGTAGTGGGGAGATCCGGGTTGGAGATAATGAAATTCCCAGGGAGAGTAGAGGGATACAAGGAGCCCCTGGGGCTGCAGTGACCCAAATCTGAGGCCTGCAGATTGTATCCGGCTACAGATTTGTTTGATTTGGCTCACAGCAGTAAAACATTAAAACCAATAGTTGCCAACATTTAGAAAATTGGGAAAGTTCACATAAAAACAAGATTTGTGGGTGTTCTTGGCAAACTGGGCAATCCGACCACCTGATGTGCACAAACAAGGGACAGCAGTCTCCTTTCAGCAGGGCTGGTGCTCTGCAGCTTGTCACCGTGGCCAGATGTCCTCTTTTTTTTCATTTCAGGCACCTGGCCCCTGCAGGTATTTTATTTTGTGACCCCAGATTTAAGGTTTGGGAAGGTGAAGCCGGTGTGCCACAGGAAGCCAAGAATGAGTAGTCAGACAAGTGGCACCAGTGAACTGGCAGGGGCCGGGAGGTGGCTGGGAGGTGGGAAGTGGACGGTGACACATGCCTTGGACATGTAGGTCTGGTGCAGAAGTCAACCAGAGGTGCCCTCAGCAAAAACACTTCGTGGAGGGGCGCCTGGGTGGCTCAGTCGGTTGAGCGGCTGGCTTCGGCTCAGGTCATGATCTCACAGTCCGTGAGTTCGAGCCCCGCGTCGGGCTCTGTGCTGACAGCTCAGAGCCTGGAGCCTGTTTCGGATTCTGTGTCTCCCTCTCTCTGACCCTCCCCTGTTCATGCTCTGTCTCTCTCTGTCTCAAAAATAAATAAACGTTAAAAAAAAAAATTAAAAAAAAACAAAACACTTCGTGGAGTGTCAGGGCAAGAATTGCACAAGAGGAAGGAAGGGTGAGTGTAAACGATGATTTTAAGAAGCTGTGTTGTGAAGGGCAGTTGGGGTTGGGAGAGTTTTATTGTTCAGTATGTGAGTGAGCTGAGCACATAAGGATGTTTGTGATATAAAATAGTACTTTCTCTGTCCTCGACTCACATTTTGGAACTACAAGGAATCCAGGCTTTGCTTTGGTTGTTCTTACCGAAACACAGTGCTCCAGGGGGTGGAACGGAATGAGGTGCTTTGTACGTCTGTGAAGGCTGCCCTGCCAGCCGCAGATCTTCCCAGGGCTACCTGCATTTTTGCTAGTCTGAGTAACAGTGCCTTAAAAGGGGCCCCTGTGCGTTTCAGCAGAGCTGGCTAAGTTGAGCAGTGTCCATGTGGTGACTTACTGCCTGCATTTACTCATGTGTTTGTATGCTGTCCATTTCCTCCTGCCGTTTGCCAGGTGGAATCTGTGTGATGGTCTTATCAACTAGCATCACTTCTCTGGCAGCTTGGGTTCACGGGCCTTTTATTGGTTGTATGCCATGTGCCAATTTTCCCATTTACTTTTTTGTATTTGTTTTATGATATAACTTGATCTGATAACCTATTGTGTGTGTGTGTGTGTGTGTGTGTGTGTGAACTTGTCTATCTCGCCTTTGATGAAAACCCTTTTTATTAAGGAAGAAAATGCATCTCCTTCTGCAGTGGCTGATAAATCAGCTGCCTTTCTTCTGTGGTGACCACAACTTCAGAAACACATTTGCTGTGATTTTTCTTTTCTCCCAATAGCACAGTAGACAGACAGACATTAAAATTCGACATAGGATAGAAGCAGCCAGTAGCCAAGCTATGTGACAAATGCTAACTAATGAATTCAACAAATCATTTTTAAGAACCTACTGTGTGTCAGACGAGGTTATAGGCACTTGGGTTATGGTGGTATTTAAGACATAAAAAGTCCTGCTTGCACTGAGCTCATATCTGAGTGGGGGAATAAATAGTAAATATCATAAAAAAACAGAGTATATGTCTTTAAGTCTATTTTAGGGAGTGATAAATGCTAAGGAGAAAAAATATAGCAAGGAGTGGGGGGATAGGAGATTCGTTGAGGGGTATTTTAGGTAGGGTAACTGAGGAAGGGCTCATTTGGAAGGTATTTGAGTCCAGGCCTGAAGAGAGTGGGGAAGCCATACAATCCCCTGTGGATAGAGCATTCCAGGGACAGAGATGAACCAGTGCAAAGGCCCTGGGGCAGGAATGATTAAAGAATAGCATGGACACCAGTACGCCAAGGGGAATGAAAGAGAGAAAGGAGAAGGAGGTGAAATCAGATAAATAAAATGGAGGAAGGGAGCTTTTGCTCTGAGCAAGATGGAAGTCGCTGAAGAGTTGAACACAGGAGTACATGGTGTGATGTACATTTTAACAGAATCTCTAGCTAATGGAGTCTTAATCCTTTTTGTGTCAGGGACCCCTTTGGCAGTCTGGGAGCCTAGGGACCACTTTTCAGAACAGTGCTTTCAGATACAAAAAATAAGAGCCACAGACTATAAAGGAACCCAATTGTATGGAAATGCATACAGTTACCAAAACAGTTAAACCACCTTATGATTTAGTGATATGTGTGCTTCTTTATCAGCTCCTTAAGGATGACCTAGCAGTTGGTCTGTTACTACTGTGATTTCAAAGAAACAATGAACTTATGTGATTATTTTCTGAGGCCTGCAACAATTCTGCTGTGATACAGAATTATCTGGAATTTCTAGTGGGGTGAAGTCACTGGTACTGCTCTTATTGCCCTGGGCCACTGCCTGCATTTTTAAGGGGGGGATTACTAACTTCAGTGAAAAATCAAGATTTTTTGCCACACCCTGTCTAAATCCAAGGACCTCTTAAATTCTCCCTACCGACCCCTGCTTTCCTGCTCTGTTAAGTGGAGGTGCAAAAGAGAAGTGGGTGAATTCATGGAATGTTGCCCACGTTTCTGGCCTGATCAGTCTGTGCTTCCATAGACACTGCTGGGGTTCACTGTTTGCCACCTTTGATCGCTGCAGTTGCCGGTGGATTGCTGTACCCAACACCAGCCTCTAATTTTTGAGATGTTCTGGGAACAACGATAACTCCAAGAGGTTTTTTTGTTTTTGTTTTTGTTTTTGTTTTTTTATGTCTCCCTGACTGGTTCCTTGTGGCTAAATAGTTCAGGAGACCTGAGTTATGGCCCCTGTTTCAGCAGATTTTCTGTATGGTCACCTGTAATCCTTTCTCCTTTCCTAAAGGATATCACTCACCTTGGTGATTCCTGGCTCACAAAGGTGTGGGTAGTGCAGGTAGAGTTCTTTATATTCTATATGAATAGCTCTAGGTCATAGGGCTCCATTAGCCAGACTCGACTATTTTCTGCTCTCTGTGTGTAACACAAGCTTTCCAGTCCCGCGGCTTTGCGTATGTTCCTTCCTCTCCTTGGAGAACGGCCTTTTTACACTTACTTGTCTCCTTTACTTGTTTATGTCTGACCCCACTCTCAAGGCTCAGCTCAAATGCCACCCATTCCTGTCATTCTCCCTACTTCCCGATCCCAGAGGGACCCATTACCTTCTCTGAATTTCCATGGAACCTTCTTGGTACCTCTCTTCAGGGTACCTGACATCTCCCGCCTGTACTACACTTATTTATTTACCTACGTGCCCTCCTGTAACCGCTTCTAAGCAACTCTAAGCTCTGAGGGCAAGAGTCATGTTGTCCTTTGATCTCTGTAGTCCCTGGGACAGTGCCGGCCACAAAGCAGATGTGGATCTACGGCAGAAGCTTATGATTCTCACAAGGAGTCCATCGGCCGAGGGTCCCACCTCCACCAAGCCTGTACGTTCACTTGCTGTCCACCCCCCTTCCTTTCCCCAAGTCCTGCCTAAGCCTACTTTCAATTGTTTATTTTTCCAAATAGTCATGACTGTTTACACAAGTGTTTCTTAATGCTTGCAAAGAAAGTCACACAATGTTGAGAGGTACGGAGTAGAAAGCAAAAATCACCCTGAATTCTCTCACCCAGAGAGAATGCATTTAACATTTTAGTGTATATTCTTATAGATTATTTTTTTTCACTTTGTAAAGTTAGACATATTTTATAAGGATCAGATCATGCCATATATTGTATTATAATTATTTTTCTCTGTTTTACTTGGCATATTTTGATGATTTTCTCATGAATCTAGAGGTACTAGAGCATTGATTGCAGTTAACAGGATGGCTTCAGAGTGTTATTGCTCAGATTCAAACCATGAGGCTATCACTTAGCTGTGGACCCTGGAGAGTTAGTTAATTTCTCTATCTACCAGTTTCTCCATCTGTAAAATGAATCCAATAAAAATACTACCTGTTCAAGTGTCATGAGGATTAAATGGGTTCAGACGTGCAAACACTCAGAGGTGTTGAGACACCTGATTCAGTATACGGGACCTCCTTCCATTATTATGATTTTGGTGTTTTTAGTGGCCACAGACTAGCATTACATGGCTACCTCCTAATCTGACTATTTCCCTGTTGATGGACGTTTAGCTTGCCTTCGAATTTTTACGCTTATGAGTAACCACTGATGCAGTGAACATCCTTAGATACCCATCCTTGCACACTTGTATAATTCATTCCCTCGGGATACATTCTCAGAGGTGGAACCACAGTTTTGTAATACACAATTGCTACAGTGTCCTCCAGAAGGTTTCCGTTTACCTGTTTCCAATCACAATTATCCTGGCATGCTATGTTTCTCCCTCTCTACGCTACAGAACTGCTTGCTTTGAGTTGCTCTTTTTGTCACTGTGTTAGTGCAGACACTTGATGCATCAGCCATTGAAAACATGGGGACGAATGAGACAGAGCACAGGGCCTAAAGCCCCTGGGTGGGCTGATTTGCCTGCCTGTTACCTGGCTGCAGCCTGAGCCCCAGATTTCAGCCAGTTGTGCTTTAGGGGGTATCTGCAAGTGGGGGTGTCTGGTGGAATAGTGGCAGCCATATGGGCCACTCAGGGTGGTCCCAGAGCCCTGTTAACACATGGGGATGACCTTGCTGGGATCAGTGACCATGAGATTTCTCTCCCCCTTTTGAAGTGCACACCCTTCCACAGGGCTTTTCCTTACTCTCCGTTCTGAAGATTGCCTTTGGAGGTGACTCAGTGACTCAGCAGCAGCCTGCTGGCTCCCTCTGTTCCCCAGGGAGGGTTGTCTAGGAACATAAAACCCGAGAAGAGGAAAGTGGTATTTAGTTACCCGTGCTTCAAGCCTTAGGGATTTCTGGAGATAGTATTGCATTTGCTCATTCTGGATGGCCAAGAAAATATCATTTATATTAACTTTTCAAGTACAATTTAGAGCCTTTGCTTTGGAAGGCACTTACTGGTTTCCTCCCCGAAGACCAGAACTTGTATAAATTTATTTTCATTCTTATTTTTTATAAATTTGTTTTTAATCCCTGAATGTATTAGACCCTGGGAAGTTTTCACTTTCTTCTTGGGACACAGCAAAATTTTTAAAAAGTGTTCGTTAATTCAAGGATTTCTCATATTAATGTATATCTTGAAATTTGATAATTTGGAAAAACTAAGTAAGTCAGGGATATTCTTAGTAATCTGCTGTCTGAATCAACTGGAAAGTGTTGTATTATTCTGATTTCTTTGGATTATAGGATTTAAATATAACTACAATTTTTCTGGGACACTAAATCTGATTTCAGACTGACTGTGATATCTTAATTTTATTTAAGCAAAACCCCAGACCACAACTCTCATTAGCTAATCAAGATAGGAGTAGCATCGAATTTCACCTTTTGTTATTATTCCTATTATTTCATTACTCTTAGATCTTATTGAAAATTAGTCTGTGATTGATAAATAGTGGTGAGACTATAAAACTAACATGTATTTGCACTCTTCCTGGGACATTGATGAGTTTCCAAGATTGGAGCTTTGGTCAGGAGTGGGTTTGGTCAGGGGCACCTGGGTGGTTCCATTGGTTCAGCTTCTGACTTTGGCTCAGGTCATGATCTCACTGTTCGTGAGTTTGCGCCCTGCGTTGGGCTCTCTGTTGTCAGCATAGAGCCTGCTTTGAACTGCCTGCACCCTTCTGTCTCTGCCTCTCCTGTGCTTGATCTCTGTCTTTCTCTCTCTCTCAAAAATAAATAAACATTTAAAAAAACAAAGGAGTGGGTCTGGTCAGCGGGAGGACCTGTACCTACGAAGAGCTGTAGTAAGCCATCTTTCCAACTATATTAATGCATTGTGCTGTGTGTCAGTTCTACCCCCCAAAATGTTAGCAAATATCATATAGATTCTCAGAGAAAATCACTAACCTTTACTCCAGACTCCAATTGCCCGAAGCATGCTTCGAGTTTCAACAAAAGGTTAACCCTCCTTTTATCTTTGCTCACTTGCAAAGTTTCGCTTGTCTGACACCAGAAATGCCATGACTGAATTCTAAAAGAACAAGTGTCTGGGGGAATATCCCTGGCCCCTGTCAGCAAAGTATTAGTACCATCTGCCATTCTGAGCTTTCTGAACTCCCAGCTTCCAGACAGGTGTCTGAGGTCTCCTTAGAGCAGGGGTTCACAACTGGGGATGGTTTTGCTCTCTGGGGGACATTTGACAATTTTGGTTGTCACGACCTTAGGGGAAAGTGAGATGTGCTCCTGGTGTCTAGTGGGTAGAGGCCAAGGATTCTGCTAAATATCATAAAGTACATGACACAGCCCCCCACAGGAGGGTTACCTGGCCTCAAAATGTCAGTAGCATTGAGGGTAAATAAACTCTGTGGAAGTTTGCAAGGTCAGGATGTCTCCAGGGAAGCTGGCTCATTACCTGGTGACCTTATCACAGGTCAAGGTCAAGCTCTCTCTCAGCCCGGCAACTTCAGAAACTCGCTTTCAGAGTACCAGACTCTAGCAGATTGACTCTCATAGGAACTCACAGAAAACTGAGTGAATAAACCTCTTCCCACCTTATTACGTTCCACTAATAAATAAAACTAGCGGATAGAGTGGACATGGTTGTTGGCAGCATAGCTCATATGCTCTCCATTGGCAAGGTGCCTGGGAACTGAAATGGCCAGGAGGTGCCTCCCTGAGGCACCTAGAATCTGAAAAGGAGAGGGTTTGGGGTATCTAATGATAGCTGAAACTCTAGGTCTAGACACTTAAAAATCCATGCGAGATGTGCCCATCGGGGCTGGAATGTGCCACATCTTCAGGATTACACCTCCTTTAGAAAGTGCTGGGATGGCTCTCAGCAACCAACTTTGATCTTTCACACTTTCCTCCTCTGCTTCCCTTGCTGACCAACTGCCTTTCCTTATCCATATTGATTCTTTTAATTAATTTACTCTTTAGTCTCATTGCCGTGGGGGAGAGGAATTGGTTCAATAAAAATGTGTCAACCACCATTGTGTAGCAGGGATAATTAATATGAAGACTGATATTTTAACACTGTCCTTAACTGGAGGCTTCTCAGCTAGTGGGTAGCACGGAGGCGACAATATTTCAGAAGAACGGGAGCAGGGCAGTAACAGGTACACTCAGGATTCTGTGCAAGTCCGTAAGACACAGACCTATCCAGCAGTGACACTTGGAATGTCTGCTTTTATCTCTCAGGTACTGATTTTATAGATTAATTTGAGTCTTAAGAGAAGGGCATAGGGAGCTATTATTACCCCTGTGCACTGTCTGCTTGTCCATGTGATTTTCCTCGTTTTGTTCCAAGACTGGATGTCAGCTCTCTGGATGATGGAAGAGTTGATCTTCACTTTTTCCCTCTACATAATGGAGAAAGTCATTTTGTATATTTCTGAGTGCTGTGGTCAACCCACCAGGAAATCTAGGTGAGCTGGAGGGTCTATCACAAGGATGCTGGAGAGGATCTCCCTTTTTACTGCGAAGAGAGTTCTACAGAGGCGAGCAATGCCTGAGCGAGCTTGATGTGTTTTGCCCCAATCCTGCTGAATCACTCACCAAAGTCAGAAACCTGCTTCAGTGCTAAGTCACAAACAATACTCTCTTCTTTTGAACAGTTAGGCTCTGACAGAGGTGGTAGGAACATGGAGGATAGAACCATTTGGTGGGGCTGTTAAGCAGGAAGGGGAGAATGTGTTGGGTGCACACATTTTTCTTTCCCAAATCCTGCTGGTTTGGGCCATGTTTTACCCACTTCTCCCAGTCCTTCACTTTCCCTGACCACTGGATGTGGATCTCGATTTTCTATGCTGATTGACATCAGGCAGACTTACCTGAGTTTGAATCCTGGCTCTGGCATTTGGACAAATAGCTTCCCTGAGCCTCGATGTCCTACCTATAAAAGGGGAGTCACAACAATTAACACTTAACGGTGGTTAAGGTGATACGTGTGTGAAACTCCTGGGAGGTTCCTGGCATGTTGTACTGGACTCAGAAAGTGCTGGTTATCATTTTAGAAGGGAAAGGTCACCCTTAGAATGTGAATGCCCTAGGAGGAGAGTGAATTGGCATAAATTCACACTGAGAGGTATTGACTGGTATATCTTTTCCAAAACTCCAGTTTTGTTTTTTGTTTTTGTTCTTGTTTTTTTGACAGGAGTCATAGTGATGGGAAATGAAGCAGAACACTAGAATTCTGAGTTTGGGTAGGGAAAGAGAAAAGGCAGCCCGGGACGTTAGTAATTTATCAGACATTGATGGAGGGCCCCACTAGGTACCAGTTTCTGTAAAAAAGATACACTTGGCTCACCTCACAGTCTGTCCCTGGGCCAGCCCTTCTGTGATGAGCCAATGCTCAGCAATGCTTGGGGTTTCTTAGAAGTGCTGTTAATTTTTTCTCTTCAGTAATTAATATAGTCACATCAAAGCGGTTTGCAGTTAATTAATTATCTCCCAGCCAGATTAATCTTACCTTCCCTTAAAATGTGCTACATTTGGAAAGGCATCTGGTAGGCAAAGGAAAGACTGTATGTGTGTGCTGTACCCTTTAAAAAAGGGAGAGCAG
Organism: Neofelis nebulosa; assembly: GCF_028018385.1. Lineage (NCBI taxonomy): Eukaryota > Metazoa > Chordata > Mammalia > Carnivora > Felidae > Neofelis > Neofelis nebulosa. Next base: position 13,817,584 of record NC_080790.1, read on the forward strand.
CATTTTAGTGGAACACAAATATCTGAGGTTGACCCAATGATGTGTTGCTGGGGGGCCATGGAAGAAGAGGAGAAGGAGGAGGAGGGGGAGGAGGAGGAGGAGGAGGAGGAGGGGGAGGGGGAGGGGGAGGAGGAGAAGGACAGATTTTAGCTCCTGAATTGATATTATTTATCCCTGTTGAGATTTCCCTACCTCTTCTGCTAAGAGTCCCATCTCAGAAATTCCCTTTGGGTAGAGCTGCATTTTTTTTTCTGGGTCTTTCCTTGTTATCTTTATTAGAGGTGAAAACACACTGAAGCATTGCTCTGGCCATTGTTGGGACCGGTGTGTTCCTGCTTTGCTCCCTCACCATTGCCCCCTTGATGTTGGTGGGACACCATTACTTGTTTATTACATTTGGTTCTGGGCCTGGGAGCTCCTGGGGGGTGGGGAGGAGGGGCAGCCACTGCATCTTGTTTGTAATCCCAGTGCCTAGGATAATTCCAGGCCGATCTTAAACTATAATGAATGCTTGTTTGATGACTGACGTAGCTGGAGGCACTTCGTTCATTTTCTTTCTGAAGCTGGGAATCAATCTTTTCTTCCTCCCCACCTCGCCCCTGTCCCCCCCGACCCCCCCCCCCCCCCCGCCCGTGTAGGACATATCATTGATCTGAAAACATGAAAATCAATGGATGGATGCTTAGATCCTAGTATAAATCTATGGGAATGTATCAACATGAGGCACAGCTTACCTTGTTGGGAACTGGACATTTTTGTGGTTTCTTTATTCAGAGAGAGAAATGTAAATTTGTCCTTTTGTTTTGATACAAATTTACCTGCCCCCCCCCCACGCACATGCACACACATACACACGCACATGCACACACACACACACACACACACACACACGTTTTAACTGGAGGACTCTGATCTAGCTTGTGTAGTCCTTTCTGATCTGTGAAATACAACAATGGACAAATAAAGCAAAATCGAATTTGGCCAGTCTTTGAAATTGATTTCAAATTAGAGCAGCACTGTTAATTCTATTAGGGCAGTCACACTCAGAACTGGGTCTCTGAAATGGATTAAAATGTATTCATTTAGAGGCTTATAAGTATATCCTTGATGAATTAGCTAGGGAAATAATTCTCCCAGAAGAAATTATGTGTGGGAGGTGAATGACCGCAGCCCTGTCTCTAGTGCCTCGTGTTATCTTTGGAGGTTTTATTGGCTTTGGGGTCTGTGGAGAGTCCCAAGTGTCCACTACAGTCAAGATCTGAGAGTCTGTGAGCCTGAGAGCAATTGTGAGTCTGGTCCTGGGACGATGATGCCTCTCTATCCATGTGTCCAGTGGGAGTGATGACGGTTCCGTGGTGGGGAGAAGACCACCCACTTCCGAAGATGAGATGGGCCTCTAAGATATAGGTCTAATCAGTAAAACGCCCAGATTGCTGAGTTTGAGATAGAACATGTTGGGTGTGTTTCTTCCTTGGAGCCAAAACTTGACCTATGGTTTCTTTGGCAGGTGAGAGTGATTTCCCAGTGATTGCTTTGGCCCTTACAACCAGAGAACAGGATTCTTCCCTTCTTTTTGGCCACTAAATGCCTGCGCACACCACACATTCCTGCGAGGGAAGAAGGGCGGAGCTTCTTGGATGATGATGGACATTCCACTGGACAGGATGAGGGCAGAGAGTGTGACATCAACACCACAAAGGTAAGAGCTTCCACTGATCTTCTTCTCTGGCCCCCTTACTTATCAAAGGGAGGGCAGAATGAGCCTTACAATGTAGTGACAGAAATGAAGGTTAGATACCAGGGCGACTATTCTGACTCAAATTCACCGGCAACTGGGGCACGTGACCGAAGGAGGAAAGGAGAGAGCCAGCCTGGGAGGAAATAGGTTGGATTCTTTTGGGGGATGCACGAAGGCAGCTCTGGAAGAATCCGTAGCCCACATTGCCCATCTGCCCTTTTGACATTGATAGTTCAGACATGAGGAAGTAGCACTAGTATTATTGAGATAAAATTCCATTCGTGTCCATTTAAGTCAGTCTGGCTTAAAATGGACTGTGGAGTTGGGTTGGTAAGTCTGGGTCAGGCTGCAGATTGGGGGCTTATCGGAAGTAGCTGGCATGGAGACACATTTTGTGTGAGCCACATAACGGTGGGAACATGTTGGATCAAGTCTAATAAAACTTGAGCTATCCCTCATAAAAATCAGGATTTCTGGGTTCTCCTGGAGCACCAGCCCTCTGCTTCCTCAAAGGACAATGGACAACAATGTCCTGGAGAGTTCACCACAGTCCCAACCAGCCCACTTTATTTGTTGAACTTACTTGTTTGGCTGCTGGAAGCATTTCATTTCACCTTGTCTGGTGTAGATCATTCTGCTAGCTCTTTGACGAAAACAGTGATAGCCTTTTAATTCTTCCAGATAAAAGAGTATCTTTCACTAGACCATGGGCAGAAATGAGCATAAACGGCTGAGACTGTAGAGGTGGCAATACATGATTCCTTCCATGAAAGAGCTTAGGGTCTAGTGACAGCCATGGCCAGGTCTGTGGTGGTGAGGAGAGCTGTGAAAACATTATACTGTCTTGTGGTGGATGCTAAAATAATAGTGCCCTGCGGGCTGTTGTAAGGTGAGGGGATGAGGAAGTGGGTGGAGGGGACCTATTAATTTGGCTCAGGTGTGTTCAGATTCTCCAGAACTACCCCCCTGGACTCCAGAACTTCACCAGTATAACCACTAGTGTGTGGGTTCCTCCACATAACGTGACTGTTGATAGGCGCCTGTCTTGTTGTCCGTCCACATTTTTCCTAGTCCACGTTGAAAATCTTTCATCTGTGATTCTTCGCTTTTTACAAATAGGACAGATTTCTGGCCACTTGTCTCACTAAGTCACTCAGTCTTCTGAGCAGCCTCTGCTTGGAGATGAGCTGTATGAGTTACAGGATCCCTGGAGAGGAGCAGCCACACTAACTAGAGGTCCAGATGGAATGAATACAGTTCTAAGAGGACTGTTCCAGGTGGAGGGAGCTGCCTCGCTTCCAGAAAGCTCTTTGAAATTTCATGTATTCTATACACTGGCTCTGGGCATGACCTTCTAGATGTCTCAGAAGTAGCTATTTGTTTTTCAGAATTGCACTATTTTACTGGTTCTAACAACACTGAGTCACGAGGGCCTAAAGCAAGGAACCCTAGCATTTCCATTCCCAAATCCACATAGGGTGGGCTATGCAATGCCACTGACATTTGACCATGCCCTCTTATCTTCTCTGGCCCATTATCTATTACTGATGTTCTTTTCCTTACATGTTACCCACACCAGTACACAGCGAGCTTGCTGGAAGAGAAGATCAGCGAAGGTCAGCGAAGGTGCCTGGGGAGAATACCTCCACTCATGGGTGTGGATTGACTTTAGATTTCTAATTCTGTTTACATCTGCTTGGTTTTATTTGGAATATTCTCACATGCCATGGGCAGAAATATGAGTTAGCAGGACCTAACCTTTTAAAAAACATTAGTGATTTTTAGGGCTTCTGGGTGGCTCAGTCTTTCAAGCATCCGACTCTTGATTTTGGCTCAGGTCATGATCTCGTGGTACGTGAGTTCAAGCCCCACATTGGGCTCTGCGCTGAAAGTTCGGAGCCTGCTTGGGATTCTTTTCCTCGCTCTCTGCCCCTCCCCTGCTCTCTCTCTCTCTCAAAATAAAAAAAAAAAAATTTTTTTTAAAAATTAGTGATTTTTCTTTTATATTTAATGGGATAAAATGCAGCTCTTAAAAGAATGTTCCAAAAAGATGGCAGTATTAATTCTGAAAAATGCCCTATTTGCTTTAATTTGATAGGAGGATTTAACGTAGATTTTGGACAAGTGGGAGGGCAGAAGGAATCTAGGTTTTTCTTTACATTTGTGGGATTGATTGAAAAAAGTGGTTCTGCCCCATAAAAATACCGACTTGTGTTTGTTACGCTTTTGTTATTTTTCCGAGCAAAGCAAGAGCATTATCAAAGCCACTCATGCACTTGTGTGCATGTGTATTTGTCAGCCTTGAAAAGACTCTGTTCTGAGAGTATTTTTTAAGTGAGTTTGAGAGCATAAAGCAAAAAGAGAGGGAAGTGGACTAAGAAGAGGTGAGTAAGAGGTTAATGGCTTTGAAAAGCCTTTTACAGGGTGCCACTTGGAGAGAAGATCAATGCAGGTTTTCTTTTAAGCTTCAGTGGATATCTTGGATTTTTGACATCTTTTTCTTTCTTTTCAATCCTGTAAACACCGAGAGGCACAAGGTAGCCAAATACAGTAGATAATGTTCTCACCATGAGTAGTTAGGTTTAGTAGTAGGCAGGGGGAGCGATACAGAAGCCAATGATCTTCTTGAGAAAGAGGACAAAAATAGCAGTTGATTTTTCAACTTTGCTGCCAAATGCCTTTTGTGCTCCCAGATGTGCCTGATTGGAGACTCCATGTGTCCTCGGTATGCTTATACCAAATCCCCCAGTAAGGAGTATAGCATTCTTTAATGAGGATGATAAAAAAACTCTGAATTTAAAAGTCAGCCAGTCCCTCCTGCCTCCCACTTAAATTTAAATACTCATGTCCGAGGCATAGTGGAAAGAGTCTGACACACAAAGGCTGGATAATGTTGACCAAACTCTGCATCTCAGGTGTCCCTATTTGCAACGTGGGATATAAGATCTACCACTAAGGACTGTTCGAGAATTCAAGGAGGTTCTTCATTCATTCCATGACGCTTCCTCATTCCCTCCTAGTGCCTGGGTACTGCATGAGTTGCTGGGAATTCAAGGGTAACCAATAGTGTGTATGAAAGCACTTACTACACAGTACATGGCCCAAAAAGGTGCATGGTAAATTTTTCTTGAAACATTTTTGATGGAGAATTTTAACATGTACCAAAATAGGGAGACTACTACATTGAACTCCTGTACCCTTCACACAACTGCAATAATGATCAATCCATGGCCATATCTTGTATGAGTAAAATACACCTCCCCCACCCCCCACCCCTCCCGACTCTGTCACTCCCCATGGATTATTTTTTTTTTTATTTTTATTTTTTTTTAATTTATTTTTTCAACGTTTTTTATTTATTTTTGGGACAGAGAGAGACAGAGCATGAACGGGGGAGGGGCAGAGAGAGAGGGAGACACAGAATCGGAAACAGGCTCCAGGCTCCGAGCCATCAGCCCAGAGCCTGACGCGGGGCTCGGACTCACGGACCGCGAGATCGTGACCTGGCTGAAGTCGGACGCTTAACCGACTGCGCCACCCAGGCGCCCCCCCATGGATTATTTTGAAATGAATCTCAAATGTATAATTTTATCCATAAAATTGTAATACATACTTTCAAAAGATAAGGGTTCTTTCGAAAAGCATACTTACAATGCCATCAGCACATTGAGAAATTAACAATCATTCTTTTATATGATCACGTATCTAGTTGGTACTCAAACGTCCCTGTTTTTCATATTTTTTTAAGCATTTGGCCTGTTAAAATCGGGAGTCATACAAAGCCCACACATTGGATCTGTTTGATATGTCGCTTATCTGGTCTGTGCCATTTGTCTGTACAGTTTCCCACAGTCTAGATTTCGCTGTGTCACTCACCGCACATGTTCCCCTGAAATCTCCATGTGATTTCAAGTGGCAGATCTAGACTCTCAATAAAATTCAGGCCTGATTTGTTGTTGTTGCTGTTGTTGAAATACTGCAGAATTGTGTATGTACTTCCATCATGAGGCACATTGTATCTTGTTTCTTTCTGTTACTTCGGGCTTGATCAGTGAGCTCAGGTATTGCCATTCTGATGTAGCTGTGGTAAAGTTCCCCACCAGCTTTTTATTTGGGTGTTAGCAACCCCGAACTGTCATTTCATGATGACCTTGTGAAATAGGGAGATTTTAATTCTATCATTCCTTCTCCATTAGATGGAACTCTATTTTAAAGAACAGTTTTATTGAGATATACTTCATTTACGATACAACTTACCTTTTTAAAATACATAATTGGGGTGTTCTTAGTATATTCATAAGGTTGTACAGTCATCTAATTCCAGAACATTTTTTTTTTTTTAATTTTTTTTTTTCAACATTTTTTATTTATTTTTGGGACAGAGAGAGACAGAGCATGAACGGGGGAGGGGCAGAGAGAGAGGGAGACACAGAATCGGAAACAGGCTCCAGGCTCCGAGCCATCAGCCCAGAGCCTGACGCGGGGCTCGAACTCACGGACCGCGAGATCGTGACCTGGCTGAAGTCGGACGCTTAACCGACTGTGCCACCCAGGCGCCCCGAATTCCAGAACATTTTTATCACCCCCAAAAGAAACACATACCTATTAGCACTCACACCCTATCTCTCTTCCTCCCAGCCCCTGGCAACCACCAATTTGCTTTCTGTCTCTATGGGTTTGCTTACTCTGGATATTTCATATAAATGGAATTGTACAATATGTGGCCTGTTTTGGTCTGGCTACTTTCATTAGAATAATGTTTTCAAAACAGTATTATCTACAGCGAAATATGTTGTAGTATCAGTAATTCATTCCTTTTTATGGCCAAATAATATTCCATTGAATGGATAGACCATTTTGTTTATCCATTCATCAATTAATGGATATGGACTTTTGGGTAGTTTTCCCTCTTTGGCTATTATCAATAATGCTGCTATGAGCATTAGTGTATATGTTTTGTTTGTACATATGTTTTCAGTTCCTTTATAAATATACTTAGGAGTGGAATTGTTGGATCATATGGTAATTCTATGTTTAACTTTTTCAGAAATGGGCTAAACTCTTTTCCAAAATGGCTGCACCATTTTACATTACCCCTGGTAATGCATGAGGGTTCCAGTTTCTCCACATCCTCACTAACACTTGCATTATGCTAAAATGCTTATATTATTATTACTTTTTTATTTTAGCCATCCTAGTAGTGTCAAGTGTTATCTCGTGTTTTTAATTGGCATTTCACTAATGATGAATGATTTTCCGTCTTTTCATGGACATTTTGGCTATTTGTATATCTTCAGAGAAATGTCTATTGAAGAAATCCTTTGCCCATTTGAAAGTAAGTTATATGGCTTTTTATTATTGAGTTGTAAGAGCTCTTTATTCTGGATACTAGATCGTTATTGATAATTTATTTGCAAATATTTTTTCACATCATGTGGGTTGTCTTTTCATTTTCTTGATTCTTGTCCTTTGACTTGATAGTGTCCTTTGAAACACAAAATTTTTACTTTTGAAGTCACTTTACCTATTTTTCCTCTTATTATGCTTTTGGTGTCATAGCTAAGAAGTCACTTTAATCCAAGCTCACAAAGATTTATGCTTGTATTTTCTTATGAGCGTTTTATAGTTTTGGCACCTATATTTAGGTTTCTGATCCACTGATTCATTAACTTTTGTATATGGTGTGAGGTAGGCATCCAATTTTATTCTTTTGCATGTGGCTGTCCAATTGTCCCAGTGCCAATTATTGAAAAGTCTGTTCTTTCCCCATTGAATTCTCTTGACATCCTTGTTGAAAATCAGTTGACAGTAGATATGGATGTGTTTCTGGATTCATAATTCTGCTCTGTTGATCTCCCTCTCTATCCTATGCCAATTCTGCCCTGTCTTGATTACTGTAGCTTTGTAGCAATTTTTGAAATCATGAAGTATGAGTTTCCTGACTTTGTTCTTCTTTTTCAAGATTGTTTGACGATTCTGGGTTTCTTGCACTTCCATATGAATTTTAGAATCAGCTTGTCTGTCAGTTTCTGAAAAGAAAAGGCAGCTAATATTTTGATGGCAATTGTGTTCAATCTATAGATTAATTTGGGGAGTACTGCTATATGGGGATGTCTGTACATTTATTTTTGTTTAATTTCTTTCAACAATATTTTGTAGTTTGGGCACAAATTTGTACCACTTTTGTTAAATTTATTGCTAAATAATAACTTTGTGATGCTACTATAAATGGAACTGTTTTTTAAATTTCATATTTCTGTTTACTCATTGCTAGTGTACAGAAATACAATGGATTTTTGTATATTGACTTCATATTCTGCAACATTGCTGAATTTATTTATTAGTTCTAATACATTTTTTGTGTGTATTCTGTAAGATTTTCTATATACATAATCATGTCATCTACAAATAGAGATAGTATTTTTGGGTTCTGTTGCCGGGTACATCTATATTTGTCATTTTTATGTTTTCTTGATCAATTGACTTTTATTTTTATATAATGCTCTTTGTCTTTGGTAACAATTTTTGTCTTAAATTTTATTTTGTGTGGTTATCAGTATAGCCACTCCTGCTTTCTTTTGGTTACTGTTTTCATGCTTTTACTTTCAAACTGTGTTTTTCAATCTAAATAAACATTTTCTAGTGTACTATTTTAATTGTTTCTGTTACAATTGTTTTTGAATTGTTGGAATATTTTTATAAGGAAAAATTCCCTCTTTAACTACTATATGGTTCTCCTAAGGTATAATTCATGCAGGAAAACAAGATAAATGTTTGATTTTCTTTTTTGTCTCACATTCCAGAGTAACGAGTTGGTACTTTAGTACCCTTCAAAGGTGACCAATGTATTCTTTCTTTCTTTCTTAAAAAATATTATTATGAACTCGTGGATTTTAACATACTTGATGTGTTTCAGTCTATTGGAGATTTTTTCTTTTTGATGCACAAATCTTTGGCCAGTGTGAGTCTCCAGTTGGTCCTGAGTCCCTTTGAATATTCCCTTGTGCTTCCCTTCCCTTGTCCTTCTGTTCCTTGCTTTCTAATGTAACAAGATAGTCCAGGCTTATTTTGTGTATTTCTTACCCCAGACCTGGGATTGGCTATTTCTCCAAGAAGCCCTTGTTATTTTAGTGAGAAATTGTATTTTGATGCCTCAATCTGCACAAACTCGAGATGTTCATTGCTCTTGACTTGGTGTCTTCACTTGGGTTCCCAGGGAAATAGACTAAGACAGAAATTTATGTGCAGAAAGTTTGTTGGGAGGTTCCCTTGGGACAAATACTAGTGGGAATTGAAGGAAGTAGGGTTGGGTAAGGAGAGGCGTTGAACTGGGATGAAGTTGTGACAGAAATCTTAGCTGATCCTAAGGGAACTCTGGAACTCGGGTGCCCACCTTGAGAAAAAGGTGCTGGGTCGTTGTAGCTTCCCCATACATAAGCCACTGGATGTGAACTTGCCTGGGGAAAGAGTGTGACCTTGGGCAAGGCAGCTCTCTTTGGCTGAGGGTGATTCCCAAAGACGGACTTAACTGAGAGCCCTTTAGCTATTAACACTTCGAGCAAGTGTGAGAATGAGTGTTTTAATTCTAAAGGGGAAATATAAGTGATGCTTCAGAGCATCCACTGGAGATAGTCATTCTGTTGTAGGTTTTTTCAGTGGAAATAAGATTTTCTTTTGAGAAAAATTAAATTATCAGTCCATAATGATATTTCTAGTTCAGATTTAGGATCATTGGGTTTTTATTGCATTTCTTTGATTTTATATTTATATTTCTTTTATTTTGCCCTCAAAATCTTGGGGGATAATGATATTAACATAATAATTTACTTGCTTTAACCTATGTGTATATGCATAAAAGTTTCAGAATAATTATACCAACATGAATACTAAAAATATTTTAAGATTTCTATACTATATTTGTCCTATGGTGTACACCACTATGGATGTACAGTCAGATTATTGAAATTAAATTAAATTTAGAAAACCTTGAGGGGCACCTGGGTGGCTCAGTTGGTTGAAGGTCTGACCTGGCTCAGGTCGTGATCTCGCAGTTCATGATTTTGAGCCCCACATTAGGCTCTCTGCTGTCCGCCTCTCATCACAGAGCCTGCTTTGGATCCTCTGCCCCCCTCTTTCTGCCTCTCCCCTGCTTGCACTCTCTCAAAAGTAAATAAACAAATGAAAAAAAACCTTGGAATAATTTATCTCTCTGAAGTTACTGACCAACTTGATATACAGTAAGGTTAAATTTTTAAGGATTGTCTTTTTTAAATTTAATTTTGTTTCATAATTATGTAAAATATTTACACAGTTCCAAGTCCAGCTTCCAACACTGTGCCCTATATCCTGTTCCCTCTCTCCCCATATAGGGAGGCACTTTTTTCATTTTTGGTTTATCCTTTTGCCATTTCTTTTTCTTTACATAAGCATGTGTGTACATGCGTGTGTGTGTGTTCGTATGTATGTGTATATGCATGTATATGTACGTACACACACATATTTTCCCTTTACTTAAATAATATATCCTAGAAATCACTCCATTGCATATATATATATATATATATATATATATATATATATATATATATATGTGTGTGTTCTGGGTAGGAGTAAATGAATGGCTGTTAAATAGATGCTGATCTGAAATAGGAAACTTGGAAATAATGATGTTCAGTATCTGCCTTTCTTTATGTTGCTTTAGATGTGTGAGGCAGAGTGCTGTAGAAAGCCCTGGAATTGGTGTAAGGAACCCCAGCTTGCGCCTCTGTTCTAACCCTTAATAGCTGCATTATGCCCACTTATCTCTTCTGATCCTGCCTCCTCATTGGCAAAATCCCAGAGTAGTAGTGAGGGACAAATGACAGAAGGGATGTTTGTGATTGGCAAGGGACTGGCTGCATGCCAGGGAGCCTAGCTACAGAAGGTAAGGTGAGAACTCTTTCTTCCCTGCCCCCTGTTGGCTGCTGTGGGATGGACACAGCCAAGGAAAACAACCCCATCCTCTGGCCTCTGTGTCCTGGGACATCTTAGCTTGCCCTCTGAGCTCAAGCATTGGACCTGATCCGGAGATGCTTCCCTTTTCCTCTCTCTCGAAAGCCCCCAACAGGAGCCCCTTCTTTTATGATGTGTGTTGGTTTAATGATCAGACTTTGAGGCATGAGTGGGCCTCACGAAGGGCTCTCTTTCACCAGCACAGAGCGAATGCAAAGCGAGGAGGACAGAATGGGAAGACTGGCATCAAGGGTGATAACAGGGTCCTGTAGAAAAGTGCCCGCGGAATGATCGGGAAGTGGATGACACACCACTGGCTTATGCACGTGTGTCATGAAGGCAGACCCTGGCATTCTATTGCTGGGGCTTTCCAGAATAGCCAAAGAGATGAAAAATAAGCCACCCGAAGAAAATGTCCATTAAAGTCTTAGTGCCAGCTTAGCTAAAACTAGGTCCTTGGAACGTTTTACTACTATACTTGCCATGAGCACAAGCCTGCTGTTAGAGATCTGAAGTTCCATAAATATTTGGACCAAGCCAGGAGCTCTGATTTAGGCCCTTCAAAGAAGATATCTAACTAAAAATAGAAAGCAGAGGCAGAAAAAAAACCAAGTATTTTGAAGAGGTCAGCAAATCTATTAAATGGCATGTCAAGCTATGCTGCGGTCTCTGGTTTCATGAGAACACACTCATGGGAGCACATTCGGTTAGTGTCTCGAGAGCGAATGCCCATGCCTACTTTATGACTGTAGGCTTCCTCCTGGGCTGGATGGCAGAAGGCTGGACTTTAAGGCTGTGTTCTCTGGTGCATCCTTTTCAAAGGAGGAGTCTCTTGTCTCACCCACAGCCTTGGCTTTTCGTAAACACAGGGGCAAGAAATTCCTTCCTGATCTTTTTGCCTCCTCTAGTAGTGTCCCTGTATCATCCACTTACTGCAGAGTAGAAAACACATTCTCTTTTTGCTTTTCTAATTTCCTGTCCTTTTTTTTTCTTTCAAATTAATCACCAATTACTGCTGATTTGACATTATAAACTTTCCTTGATTTTTGTCACTTCCTCTTTACACACACCACCACTATGTGAGTTGGGGTCTTCTCCCTTCCTCTCACCTGTTCTGTTGTAGCCCTGTCTCTTTGGCCCTGAACTTTCACCCCAAGCAGACCCCTGCTCCACTGTCAGTGGGGTCTTTCTAAGTCACCGTTGGCAAAGACAGCTGTGTCCAGTCATTGATTAAGATTGTTTAGGGGCACCTGGATGGCTCAGTCGGTTAAGTTTCTGACTCTTGATTTCAGCTCAGGTCATGAAATCATGGTTTGTGGGTTCGAGCCCTGCACTGGGCTCTGTGCTGACAGTGCAGAACCTGCTTGGGATATTCTCTATCTTTCTCTGTCTCTCTCTGTCTTTCTCTGCCTCAAAATAGATAAACATTAAAAAAACAAATAATAAATAATAAACAAAGATTGTTTAGTGGTCTTGCTTACAGGTAAAGTCCAGACTCTGTAGACTGATATACAAGATTCTTCCCAATCTTGCTTATGCCCAACCCTTGGTGCCCACTGTTGGGAATGCCCATTCCCCTTGTTTGGTCAACTCTGCTTGAACTGTTAATGTTTGAGCCAAATGTAACCAATGACAAGGGTCATTGCTCTTTTCTCAATAATCCCAAAGATGCTTGACTCATTTCTGTTATAGCATTTCCCACATTGCATTATTGGATTATAATAAGGAAGAAAGTGGATGGAGGAGAGGGTATATATAGTGGGAGTAGCATGGATTTGCATTAATCCAACCTGGGTTTAAATTCTGCCTCTACCATTTACCTATACTATGATCTTTGACTCAACCTCTCTGAGCATCCATTTTTCTGTACACATTCTGTAAAGTGTTGGCAGGATTAAATGGCATCGTGTCTATCGAAGCATCTAATAGTACCCTGTAGGAATTTAGTATATGATAGTCTCCTACCTTTCTTTTTTCTGCACCATTTGCTCTGAGGAAGTATCATTGTATTGGGTGATAGTCAAAGCTATTACTTTCTCCCTGAGAAATGGATCTGGTACATCCTAATCAGTGTCAGAACTAGATGTGCTGGGCCAGTATAGACTGGGTGTCTATGGGGCAAGTGGGAGTGTGTGGGGAACTGTCTGTGAGGGGAGGGAGCAGGAGAAAGAGGAGAGTGTTTGTATGAGGAAACTGATAGTGCAATTAACTTATAGAGGTTTCCCCAAGTCACTGTCTTCTCTGTGGATGTATCTGAAACACTATCCCATGAAGTGTAACTATATCTTTAAGATGTAGGGTACTTAAGGACAGGGAGATAATTATATGCTCTTGATTGTCCACATCCAAACGTAAGAATGGGGCTTTCTCTTAAAGGAGTGAAACATGGGAGCAGAAGGGGAAAGCTACATCTTTTATAAGAGCTGAGCTGAGCCCCCAGTCACGTGTGGGCTGGGGGCGAGGGTCAGAGCAGAGAAGAGAACTGTTTGTGAGGGTGCATGACTGAGACCTGGGCACAGGGAGAGGTGAGCTACAAGTCAGGCAGCAACCAGCCTGTCACGTTTGAACTGAGCATTGCCAAATGCGGGAGCCTCGTGGTTGAGACTGGGGATGCTTGTATTGTGTAAGTGATCCACAAGGCGTTGCTTTTTGGGGGCCTGGAGGTAAATTTTGTATGCTTAAAAAAAATAAAGAACTAGGAACAAAGGTTCATCAAACTTAGATGGCAGTCTTCTTTTTCCTAAAAAATGGATCCATCAACCCCAGTTTTTGGAGAACAATCTGTTTTGTGTTCATTTTCTTCCGGTTAAAATGCATAATGCTTTTTCCTTCTTATTCCATTTCCTGCTTTGCTCTTCACGTAGCCCATCATCCTGGAAAGGGCAGATTAAAAATAAGCTTGGCAAGGCACAACGGGGCAGCTCTAATGCCGTCTTGTGCTCCTTCCAGGTGCAGCGTGAACTTCCTCATCTCCCTTCCCATCCAGCTCCCTGCCTCCTGTATCCACCATGGTGTTTGGTGAGTTTTTCCATCGCCCTGGACAAGACGAGGAACTTGTCAACTTGAACGTGGGGGGCTTTAAGCAGTCCGTCGACCAAAGCACCCTCCTGCGGTTTCCTCACACCAGACTCGGAAAACTGCTCACCTGCCACTCGGAAGAGGCCATCCTGGAGCTGTGCGATGACTACAGTGTGGCCGATAAGGAGTACTACTTTGATCGGAACCCCTCCTTGTTCAGATACGTTTTGAATTTTTATTACACGGGGAAGCTGCATGTCATGGAGGAGCTGTGCGTATTCTCATTCTGCCAGGAGATTGAGTACTGGGGCATCAACGAGCTCTTCATCGATTCCTGCTGCAGTAATCGCTACCAGGAACGCAAGGAGGATAACCACGAGAAGGACTGGGACCAGAAGAGCAATGACGTGAGTACCGACACCTCCTTTGAAGAGTCGTCCCTGTTTGAGAAGGAGCTGGAGAAGTTTGACAAGCTGCGATTTGGTCAGCTCCGGAAGAAGATCTGGATTCGAATGGAAAACCCAGCCTACTGCCTGTCTGCCAAGCTCATTGCCATCTCGTCCTTGAGCGTGGTGCTGGCCTCCATTGTGGCCATGTGTGTGCACAGCATGTCAGAGTTCCAGAACGAGGACGGAGAGGTGGATGACCCTGTGCTGGAAGGTGTGGAGATCGCGTGCATTGCTTGGTTCACTGGCGAGCTTGCCATCCGGCTGGTTGCTGCTCCCTGTCAAAAGAAATTCTGGAAAAACCCTCTGAACATAATTGACTTCGTCTCCATTATCCCCTTCTATGCCACCTTGGCTGTAGACACCAAGGAGGAAGAGAGTGAGGACATTGAAAACATGGGCAAGGTGGTCCAGATCCTCAGGCTTATGAGGATTTTCCGAATCCTCAAGCTTGCCCGGCACTCAGTAGGACTTCGGTCTCTAGGTGCCACCCTGAGACACAGCTATCATGAAGTTGGGCTCCTGCTTCTCTTTCTCTCTGTGGGCATTTCCATCTTTTCTGTGCTTATCTACTCTGTGGAGAAAGACGAGCAGACATCCAGCCTCACCAGCATCCCCATCTGCTGGTGGTGGGCCACCATCAGCATGACCACTGTGGGCTATGGAGACACGCACCCAGTCACCTTGGCCGGGAAGCTTATCGCCAGCACGTGCATCATCTGTGGCATCTTGGTGGTGGCCCTCCCTATCACCATTATCTTCAACAAGTTTTCCAAGTACTACCAGAAGCAGAAGGACATTGATGTGGACCAGTGCAGTGAGGACCCACCAGAGAAGTGTCACGAGCTACCTTACTTTAACATTAGGGACATTTATGCCCAGCGGATGCACGCCTTCATTACCAGTCTGTCTTCTGTGGGAATTGTGGTGAGCGATCCCGATTCTACGGATGCTTCAAGCATTGAAGACAATGAGGATGTTTATAACACAGCGTCCTTGGAGAATTGCACAGCAAAATGAGCAGGGACATTTGTGCCTGTATCTTGTGTCCCTTCCTGACGTTAGGTTAACACAGCTTTATAAACCTCAATGGGTTCGTTAAAATAATTTAATTCTCAGGGTGTACCTTTCAGCCATAGTTGGACATTCATTGCTCCAAAATGATAGAATCTTCTTTATTTTTCTCAGTAAAGTGAATTAAATGCCTTGTTCTGAAATTTATTTTTTACAAGAGAGAGTTGTGATATGATTTTGGAAAAAAAAAAAGGTAAATGGGACTGGGTGGGATTTATTGCTACGGCTTATGTATCATTCTGTGTTTGTCATCTACTCACATTGAGCTAACTGTACATTACTGACAAGTAGAATCAGAGGCCCGGCTGACTGAAGACTCCATGCATGTAAGATCCACAAAATGAGACAATGCATGTAAATCCATGTTCACGTTCTAGACATGGAAATTAGGAGCCTAATAAACTTGCCTAATTCAGTGTGGAGAATGTCTTGGTTGTACGTTTTTACGTCAAGTAAGTATATTTCAGGATGTTCAAACTTGGTCTGGAAGGGAACTGCTCTTTTTGGAGCATCAAGAGTCCTTTCTGTTAGTTCCTGAATTTTGGATACACATCTACCATGGGCTAGTTCTTCTGTTCAGTAGACTGGTGGTGGTGGGCGGTAGGCAGAAGGATCATGTCTGTGATGAAACCATGCCCTCCAGGGTATATTGATTACACGTGTACAGGTTTGGGTCATACTCAAGTTGCCATATGTGAATGAAGCATGTGCCCTTACAGATATGTTTCTAGTGTGTATTTTGTGTTTTATAATTTCTCCTGTCCAGATAAAACCTCATCACCTGAAAAGTATGCAGAGCAGAGTAAATCTCCACATTCACAGGCAGAGATAGACTCCATGAGTGGAAGGAAGGAGAAATGGTGTTCAAACACACAGATATGATTCACTATGGCCAGCGGAGTGAAACTGTAATCACTGGGAAAAGCTACGCCAGGAGCTATAAAATAAGCCACCACTTAAAAATAGCCTTCGAGACAGTAATGTCTGCATCTTATGTAAAAGCCCCTCATGATGAAAGAAGACATACATACTCATTTCCAGAACAATTCCATCCCATGTGGAGAGAATGTAGTGAAAAATCTTAATTTTGGAGACGTATGTGACTCTAACTCATGCCGTCAGACCGAGTCCTTTCCCTGAGATCTTTCTGAATGGAAAAGCCGCCTGGATTTATTACCCTACTTCCTATGTCTGTAGACGCGTTTCATTGAAAGAAGGACATTGCCTGTGGGTTATCTGATGAAGATAACTCTGACTCATCTCTCCTCTTAACGTTTCCGTGACTTCTGAGACGGATATAACTGAACAGAGTTTACAGTCACTTTTAAATCTGGAGGTTTATTCATTCATGTGTGTCATCCCCTGCCCATTTGAAAAATCTTTCTTTTCCCCCAAACGCCTTTTTGATGTTGGCATAAATATAGTTTTGAAGCATAGCAATAGAATTTGGGATGCAGTTTTATTAAAGATTTCCCAATTAGTAGTGAAGTAGCTGAAGACTGCTTGTATAGTAATAGTAATAGTAATAGTAATAGTAATAGTAATAGTAATAGTAATAGTAATAGTAACAACAATACTACTAGTAATCATAGTACTAGTAATAATAGTAATACGAGCAACAATAGTAATAGTAATAATAGTACCAGCAATAATGATAATTGGCTGCTATGTAAGTGCCCCACCTTACATAATCATCTCACTGATTGCTTACAACATCACTATCGGCAAGGGTTTGTTCACGTCTGCATTTTAAGACGAGGAAACAGGCTTGCAAGAAAAGTGCCAGTGCACACAGCGAATGATGGAGTCGTGCCGAGGACCCCAGGATCCAGATTCCAGAGGCTGTGCTTTGAACACTACATCACACTGCCTCCGGCTCCACTGTGTTGGGGAGTAGATTTAAGGACACATCAGGGCAGAGTTCATCTGAACAGACAAAGAGCAACCAACTGTCGGACTCTGATCTTTCCAGGATGTGAGTCGAAAGGGGAAAATGCTGGCTATGTACCTGTCCTCTCCTGACCCACAAAGCAGGCACATTTGTTTACAGAGAAGAGTTTTCTAGAATTCCCTTGAAGCAGAGGCAGACTGTGAGGGTGCTTCCTGGGCACGTGTGGCAGGCACAAGAGTTCAGGAATGTCTCTCAGCGGGTGGGTATTGAAGGAGAGCTAGAATCCTGTACCTTCTACCTGAGCTTTTCTGGTTGGAGCAGAACAGGAGTTGTTTCTGCCTATAACTCGAATTAATTCCCTGATGGTGGCTTGCCAGGGCGCTCAGCAGCGTGTGCCTGCGAGTGGTGGTAGCAGGCCTCCCTCTGGGCTCACTGGCTGGAAGCCTCTGCCCCGGAACCTTCTCACCTCAGTCCCCGCCCCGCTCTTCAGTCAAAATCCCTGCCGGGTCACTGGGCCTCTAGTGACACAAAGCTGCAGTGCCTTTTTGGGTGTATGCCTCTCTTAGCTTTCCCACAGTCCGTGCAGGTCACCTGTTGTTCATCCCACGTGGTGAGATGGCGTGTTCCTTCTTGCCTAAGGGTTGAGCCAGCTTCTAAACGCCCACTGCACAGGTTTGCTGGCCTGTGAGTGGGGACTGAGGGGTGGAGGAGGAAGCCAGTCAACCCGATCGACCTACCTCTGGCACTGCCTGTTGTGGTGTGATCAGTCCTGGGCATTGGGGTCCCTTTGAGTGGGACCAGACCACTTTGAGAGAGTTTGGTCTTTTAGTTCTTTCAAAATCCTTGTCCCTACCCTGTGACCTCTTCTTCCGTGCCCTCAGATTTGTTTTACTGTCTCAGCTTGCCCAGGCTAACACTTGGCATTCCCTGAGTGCTTCCTGGGACAGGTGCTCAGGGCGGGCACTGGGAATAAAAGACAGAGATATGGTCCTTGCCCTCAGGGAGACTTTGGGCTACAGCTGACATGTATGTGTACGTGTGTGTATGTGTGTGAGAGAGAGAGGGCTTCCTGGAGGAGGTCATACCTGAGCTGCTTGGGAACTGTAGTCTGAGATCCTGGTGAGTTTGGTTCAGTTTTAAAGGTAGAACCTTCACTGCCACTGGATGGGTCCCAGCCGCAGACGGTGCTAATCTCTGCCTTTGGGGCCTCTCTTTCCCCGCTCTGGCAACCACCACCCTTCTTTAGTTAAAGGATCTTCCACCTTTAGATGTGATGGTCTCCCCACCCCTTTTTTTCCTGTGGAAGTTTAACCATGCCTATGTTAGTCACAGTTGCTTTTGTATATGCCTGAGCTCATCCCCTTGTGTTGGTTTTATATTTAACTTAGAATTTGGGGGGCAATTGGTATCATCCCCATCTAGAGCAGGGCACAATGCTGTGCATTGTCTTGGGGTTTATGTGCCCTGGTTAATATTGGAAAAACATTTTCTAGCATTCAGAAAAGGATGATTTGCACCATATGACATTGTCATTATTCTATCAGTTTTTAAAAGTCTAGAATAACAGCAGCTTCCATGTGATTCAATGCGATATTGGGGGTTTGCCTTATGTCAGCAAAAAGGTATTTCTCATGTTCTTAGGCAAATTTGTGACTGGTTGTCTCTGCATGTCTGCTTTAAGGAAGAAGTGGGCATCAGGAAGCTTGGGGATTGGGTGTCAGCACCAGGGCTAACGAGCTGTGTGATCAGGAGGCCCAGCAGCCAGCCCTTCTCTGAGCTTCTTTTCTTCGGTTGGATTTAAGTGTAATAATCACCAGAATCCTTTCTGTCGCTGACATTTATGTAATCTACTTTGTTTCTGCAAACTGGCTAGTTCCCCTCTAACTTTGTTTACATTCGAAATTTACATAGCAAAATCAGATTTTAACCTGCCAATGAATTGGTCTTATTCTCTGTCAGTGGAGTCCTAACCAATGAGATCTTCTTGTTGAGGACACAGGGAATTGGCTTGCTCTAAAATCTAGGTTACAGGGGCACCTGGGTGGCTCAGTCGGTTGAGCGACTGACTTCAGCTCAGGTCATGATCTCACGGTTTGTGAGTTCGAGCCCTGCGTTGGGCTCTGTGCTGACAGCTTGGAGCCTGGAGCCTGCTTCTGATTCTGTGTCTCCCTCTCTCTCTGCCCCTCCCCCATTCATGCTCTGTCTCTCTCTGTGTCAGAAATAAATAAACATAAATTTTTTTGTAATTTAGGTTATTAAAGACATTTGCAGAACCATTTCTTTCACTTTATCTGGTGACGAGGAGTAAAGTCCCCTGAAATTGCTGGAGGGTGATGTGGGTAAAAGTTCTCTTGAACATCAGTAGATCCATGAACTTGATTTGCTTGAAAATCACCCAGTGGCTTAACCCTTGGTCGTTTTGGCATCTGACAGTTTGCCCTTCTCGGGAAGAATGCCAAAGCATTTAGGAACACAGGGGAATGGAGGGGTGAGCTGAGAAAGAAGGCACACAGGAGGGCTAAGCCCTGCTTAAAGCCAGGAGTGTGATAGCTCAGAGGCACCTGGGAGGTCATCTGGCCCCCCTCCCCACTTAACAGATGAGAAAGAGGAGTGACTCACCGGAGGCCGAGCAGCTCAAGGCATAGAGAGAGACTAGACCCAGACAGGACCACAACCACAATGCATTGCTCCCTCCCTGCCTCCTTCCCTACCTACATTTTATTAGAAAAATTTCAAACATGTACGAAAGTTATGAGCATAGCATCATGGAACTACATGTACCTACCATATGTGAACATTATCATCTCATTAGACGCTCATTTCCTCTCTTGCTCAACTCATTTCCTCTCCAGTGTATTTTGCAAGCAAATGTCAGGCATATCATTTAATCTAGAAGTATTCCAGTAAGTATCTTTAAAAAAAATACTCCTTCTAAACACAAATGCAATGCCATTAATTAAACTAAAGATTAACAATTTCTTTTTCTTAAGTTTTTTTTTTAATGTTTATTTTTGAGAGAGACGGAGCATGAGTGGGGGAGGGGCAGAGAGCGAGGGAGACACAGAATCTGAAGCAGGCTCCAGGCTCTGAGCTGTCAGCACAGCTGACACGAGCTGTGAGATCATGACCTGAGCCAAAGTGGGAAGCTTAAATGACTGAGCCCCAAGTTTTGTTTGTTTTTTTTTTTTTTACAGTAAACTCTATACCCAACATGGGTTTTGAAATTACAACCCTGAGATCAAGAGTCACATGCTCTACCAACAGTTAGCCATGTGGCCCCAAATTAACAATTTCTTCTATAATATTTTTTTCTAATGTTTATTTTTGAGAGAGAGAGAGAGACAGAGTGTGAGTGGGGGAGGGACAGAGAGAGCAGGAGACAGAACCCGAAGCAGGCTCCAGGCTCTGAGCTGTCAGCACAGAACCCGATGTGGGGCTCGAGAACCCACGAGATCATGACCTGAGCTGAAGTCAGACGCTTAACTGACTGAGCCACCCAGACGCCCCAACAATTTCTTAATAGTATCTAATATCCGGTATCAGAAGGCGTTGCATAATTGCTAGGCTCCAGTTACTTGGCATTTCGGAACACCTGGTTCAGGTAAAAGAATTCCACAAATTATGTGTTAAAGCATCACAGGGAAGCAGGGAGCCTCAAGGAGTAATGGAAATGATTTCTGCTGAGACCCTCAAATTAGTGAGACAGATTACTGTTTCCTCAGTTTTTAAAGATCTCTGGAGGCTGAGAGAATACACCTTACAGTTTACATTTAAGCGAACAGTTACCAAAAGTGCTTAAAAATTCATTTGTCTTTGCTTCACACTCGCCGAAGGTAGAAGCGGTTGCTAACTGCCCCGGAACAAGGAATGTCTGTGTTCCTCAAACCTATCAATTTCCATTCTGTACTCTCTTCTCCTGCTGTAAAGAATCCCAATTTTGAGAAATGTATTTGCTTTTTGTTTTCCCCAGAAAAACAAGGAAGATATTTATTAGGTGTTACCCAAGTTGACCAACATCCAAGTGAGGTTGGTGTTTTAGTAGAGGGTTTAAATGACGTTCTTGAGTATTAGTTTCCTATGGCTACTGAGCTAGTATCACAAACTCCTAGTGGCTTAGAACAACAGATATTTATTGCCTCGTAGTTCTGGAGGCCAGGAGATTGAACTGAGTTTCAGGGGCTGAAGTAAGGTGCTGTGAGGGCTCTGCACTTCTGGAGGCTCCGGGGGGTAGAGTACGTCCCATGCTTCGTCCAGCCTCTGCCTACATTTCTTGGCTTGTAGACACATCATTCCTGTCCCTGCACCCGTGGTCACATTGCCTCCTTCTCTTCTGTGTCACACTTCTCTCTGCCTCCCTCTAAAGACACTTGTGATTACATTTAAGACCCAGGGTAATGTCCCCAGGTCAAGATCCCCAATTTTATCAAATCTACAAAGTTCCTTTTGCCATATAAGGTGACATTCACAGGTTCCAGGGTTTAGGACCTGGACATCTGCAGGGGTCAATATTCATCTTTCTTCACCAAGGTCACACAGCTACTAAGAAGCCTTGATTTTAATGGCGTGCTAATACAAATGCATCACGTTGGTTGGGAAAAAGGAAGAGTGCCTAAGAACATGGGTTTTGGCATCAAACAAACTTGAGTTCTAATCCTAGCTTTGTCTGTGATCATAGACAAGCTCTTTATTCTCTCTGACCCTCAGTTTTCTCATCTGTATTTGGGGTTGATACCGACCTTCTTATGCAGATAGTGCAAGGATTAAATTGGCTGTCTCTCTATAAAGTGTCTGGTGCAGTGCCTGGCATACAGCACGCACCCCACAAATGGTCTTCCGTATGTAATTGTGATGCAAGACTCCTTTAAGCTTATCTCAGGCGGCACTCGTGTAGGAGCAAGTAGGTTTCTGTCTGATTGCAGTACACTAATGAGATTAGATAGAATTTGTTGTGAAGACATTTACGGGTGTCAGGAGAAAGGTGATTTATGAAGTATTATAGTGTGGAAAGACATGAAGCTAATTTGAAAATAAGAAATATACATCTAAAATAGAAGAATCGCACTTCATGTTGGAGCAACTTTTAAGTGGATTGTAAACGTTTCCTGAAAACAGAAAACATCACTGAGATGCAATAGGTTTGAAGATAGGAAACAGCACTGGTCCCGGAGTCGGAATACCTTTGTTTGCATTCCAGATCTGTTGATGGGCTTGGGGAAGCCGCCTGACTTTTCTAAGCCTCAGGGTCTCAATGTGTGAAAAGAGAACAGCAAGATCATGGCTGTGAGGATGTAAAAATGCTTCACACGTGTTCTAGTAACACTTCATAGGAAGAAGCTATCGTGAGGCCCTCTTTCCCTGATAGGAAAGACAAAGAGAAGAAGCAACCACTCTTGTGTCTATGATGAGTTTTACTGCATCATTAAAAGAAAATCAATGAACAGAACATTTGGTTCCTGAAGCGCTGTGTAGCTTTATTTGAACACAGCTTTCTTCCTAAATGAATCCTGCCAAGTACCAACGTGAATATACATTTTATGGAAAAACTCCATGGTGCTGTAAGGCCAGATGTATGAAGCACACACAGGGCCCCTTTTCCAGTAGCAATTACCCGATGAAATTGTGCCTTGTCTGCAGCAGGCAAACCGGATCTGTTCCCATTGGAGTAGGGAGCACGTGCTATGGTATTTATAAACTGTAAACGATGTTTGTCAGTATGCACAGCACATGCATTCATTCCTGACTGCTGGCAAGAAATAACCGCATCGGTTCTGAACAGCTAATGATGGATTCATAAATTCTGTCAGCAAATCTGTTGCTGTGAGGGATTCTCTCCATAAATGGTGAAGACTCTAGCACGTGCACTTCTAATCCTGCACTGAACAGAGTGTAAGGCTTTGGGTCAGACACTTGGCTCATTCATCCCTGGGCCAACCCTAGCAGATTCCAGAAGCCAAGGAAGAGTCATGGTGTCCGGTGCATCGTGTCACATGGAAGGTGAGCTGTAGGAGGTTAGCACTGTCAGGTCTCGCTTTGATCTCTCCTGCTGCCTAGCCATAGAGAGTGTTCAGAGCCATCTCAGACAAGTCTTGTCCCAGCTGCTGGTGGGTCTGTAGAGGTCAGCACTTTTGAATCCTTTCTAGGCTCTCAAGGGGATAGGTTGGCTTTGTTGGAGATGGAGGCAAGAAAGGTTCATGTTTGCTATATCCTTTACCTCTGAGTGAGAACGACTGCCTCGCCAGACCACGGAAGTGAGTGGCCAGCCCTCCATGGTGCTAGAAGCCAGGGACCCAGGCCGTCTTCCCTGCTCCCTCCAACTTCCAGTTGGTCTGGGTATGATCTGGCTCCCGATTCTCAGCTTTCACTTTTGTTCACCATCTGCCCTTGGGACTCGGCAAACGATTTCTCTGTTGTTTACTCCAGTTTGCCCTCATACCCTCAGTTGATGTGTCTCCTCATTTCAGACCATGTTTAATGTCTATCCCAGCCAGCCTCTTAGGGCAACCCCAAACACCAGCCAGCTGGTTCAGCCCCACCTGCTCCAAGCCCTGCAGGGAGACACCTGGACATTTCAGGCTGTTGAAGTCCATGAGCTCAGGTGATCAGTGTAGGCCTGATCAGACTTCATTCCAGGCTTCATAGCAAGAGTTATCAACTAGCACTGGGAGTCCATGTCAAACCGAAGGTATTGCATGGTGTATACATAATGGGACTTCAAATAGAACCTTCTTTTGTGTATTTTTGGTTCCTCCAGTATGATTGCCCTCCCTCCTGATCAGAAGGTCCTATGGCTCTTGATGCTTGTCTGTAAGGGACTTTGTGGACTCTACACAAGTCCATGAAGCCCCTTATATTTATGGCAGCTCCCCAGCATGATAGAAAAGGATCCCTGAGCACTTATCCTTGGTAATTTCCCTCTAGAATCCAAATTATTTATTATGATTTTGCTGGATGTCCAATTTCATTTGTTCAACAAAAAAATTATTGAAGATTTCACTTTGAGATATATGTATGTGGGTGATAAGGACACAACTCTCTTGTTCACAAGAAACTCATGGTGTGGTAGAATGGGCATCTGGGGCTATGGTGCCCAAGACAGGGCAGGAAAAGAGCATAGGTCTTGGGGTATAGAGCTTGGTTCAGGGGCTGTCTTCACCATCTACTTCTCTTTGATCATGGTCAGGTTACTTAACCTCTCTGAAACCCCTATTTTCTCAACTATTCAAAGGGGGCTATTACAGCCCAAAAGGGTTGAGATAATGCACATTAAGGACACATAGTAGGTGCTCAATAAACATTAGTTTCTTCCTCTTTCTGTTCCCTAATATGGCACTCTTGGCTAAGGTTTCATTATATAAGATGAACTGAAGCCTTGGTATTTATTTAGTGAATCTGAATAGTGTGAACAGTAAACCAGATGATTCAGAGGTACAATCTCCTTGTTCTCCACCTCATGCTTTGCCTGAATAAACTCATAGTGGTTCATCAGTGTGGTATTAAATGCCAGTGCTGCTCTGAGGTCAAGAGCAGCCTCTTCCATCCCTCACTGATTGCTGGTACAGACCTTTTCATCTTTCTCTGATGATCATGTGCATCATGAGGCAGGAGACACCTGAGCCTTGGGAGTGTCTTTAGGCAGCTACAGACTTGACATTCGTGATCCAATATTGCCTTCAAACAATGGGGGATTCTAAAAACAACATGGACCCAAAATAACTTTCATGAATGCGGTATTTGAGTGCTGACAGTCATCACCATGGTCGATAAAAGGTTTGGCAAAGGTTTCTATCCCTCACTGAGCATCCGACTTCTACAATAGAGCTGTACCAGTGTGTCCTTCATTTCTGACGGTTAAATGTTTCAGCCTATCTCAGGAAATTGTGTGCAATCAGTGGATCTAATAAAGCCAGAGTTTTAAAAGTAATTCAGATGCCATTGAAATATGCTGCTGTATTTGGAATGGCAGCTGTACAATAATAATATTACACATGTGCTTGGCATTGATGCTTTATATGAATTCACCCACTTAATCTTTACAACAACCCCATGAGGTAGGGTGCTGCTCTCATCCTCACTTTACCATTGAGAAAAGTAAAAAACAGAGGGGTTATTTCTTGTCCAAAGTCACACAGCTAGTAATTAGGGAGCTAGGATTTGAATCCAGGCACCTGGTTTGACCTCAGAATTCATGCTGTCAATGACTATAATACACTGACTCAATACTAATTTAAGTCCCATGACTAATGGTTATTTAGAAATTCAATTGACAAGATTTTGACGATCTCAAGTGGCTGGGTTTAAACACATACAATAGTATGACTTCCAAATTTGAGCACTGAGAATTGTTTGCTTCTGATTTCTTGGTGTTGCTGTTATTGTTGAGGCCCTGCTCTGTGATGAAGATTCTCTTGGGTATCCAGGAGAAGACTGGAGAATTGTTCCACATGATCATATTGAGAACTGCGAAGGGTCTGAAATTTACCCTGCTTGCATAGTAACAAGTTAGAGGACACATGATTCCTGGGCCAGAGACAAAGAGCAGTTCATCAGTCACAGCAATGGAGATAACTAGCATATCAGCATTTATATCTGCTCCCTGAGCCTGTCTCCATAGGGTGATGCAAAGTGGGCCTGAAGTGGACACCTGAGCTGAGGGAACACTAATCTTTCATAACGGGAAGCAAGTGTCTGTCCTTCACTCTGGAGGCTGATTTTACCTTTATTATATTGAACAGTAAACCATCTGCCCTTTTGTTATGGACAGCAATATCTGGAAACACTCTATCTTTCAAGGCTGTTTGCTCTACAAATATCCTTGAAAAAGTAGACCAGAATGAAGGCGTTTCATGGGTCTCTTGTGTTTCTTCTCATCTTGTGAACATGAATTGTCTCCCAATAGGTCTCTGTACTTCCAAGAATCTAGAATTTCCATGTGTGGTTATGAACAACAGTCATAAAATAATATCAGACTAATATACAGGTGTCACATAGTCTGGACAGCTAATATAAAGGGCCTCTTGGAAGGAAAAGTCATGGGGAGCTAGGGTGGGTGGGTATAGAAGTCTTTTTGGATCAGGAGAGATTTCTCTAAGTCAGAATACATTGGAGAGTGAAATAAAGGAGAACATTTTATGCTGTGTCACAGCTGAGGCTAGGTACTCCACCATACAGGACACTGGACTTGCTGGAAGATTTGGGTTCTAGTCATGACTCAGTTGTTTATTAGTCATATGCCGCAGGCAATCCCTCTGAACCATCTGGCTATTGTTTATTGACTTTTACTTTCCTTTTCTATAGGGTGTGAATACTTATTACCTGCAGATATAGGGATCAGAATTTCGGTCAATATCATAGTAAAAAATGGAGAGACTTTTGCTTACCTACACATTTAATGGGGAGTTGAGAAAATGAGTTGGATTTTCTTTGTATTGAAGAAAGTCTGTGGTCTGGCCACAATTTATCCAGATTCTTTGAGTAATTGTTGACATCTCCTATCTTTACCACTAAGACACAGGCATCTCATCTCCCTTCTCATAGCCCACATTGACTTTCCTCTCTTTGTTAGTGTCGCTATCGCTATCAATCCATCACTTGTACCCATTGTCCAAGGATGAAGTTCTGACTCCATAACTCTACTCACATGACCTCTGAGAGCTGGCTCAGGTCTGCCATTTCTGCTTCACCTTCCCACTAAAAGTGATGTTTACACACACACACACACACACACACACACACACACACACACAGTACTGATTTTCCATGTCTTTGCTTACACTTGTCTCTCTCTCTCTCTCTCTCTCTCTCTCTCTCTCTCTGGAAAGCTTTCTCTCTCATCATCTTACTAGTTCACTCCTGTTTATCTTTTATGAATCAGCTCAAGAATTACCTCCTCCTTAAAAATAAGACAACTAAACTTAATGCTCCTAAATAGATTTCTTCCTCCCTCCTATCCACCATCTATCATTTATCTATATCTTACTGTATTTACTTCCATTGTATTATAAAGTGTTTATGTAAGTGTCTCTTTCTCCATTAGACTGTAGGTTTTTAAAGAGTGGGTAATAGGTCCTCAGTGATATTTGTCCAATGAGTGAAGGAAAACAGTTGATTCTATGAACAAAGGAATCTTTGGATCTCTAAGTCAAGACCCTCATGGTGGATGCTCAGCAGATCATGGCCTCATTGTCACTACCGCACATGGGCTTGAAGAGGAAGGCAGTAGGCAGGGCTGGCTCTGGGTACAGACTGTCTTCTCCAGCTCCTCCTTACCTTATCACTTGGCACATTTCCCAACCCTCTGATTTACCCCTTTCTCATAGGGGATTAGTCAAAGGTAAAAATTAGGATTAGAAAGAATTGGCGGCGGGTGGGGGGGACGAATCCCATTTAGCCTAACCTTCTGTCCTTCCAAGGGCATCTTGATTTTCAGAGAGGCCTCATAAAGATCCCAAAGGCTGAGACCTCCTTCCCTGAAGGAATCATGGGTGGTGGGATTCTAAGCAGTAGGCCAGAGAAGAACATAGTATCTTCACAACAGAGCTCCATCCCTCTCTGTTCTGTCCATAGGAATGAAAGTAGGTTCTGCTCGCTGATAGTTTCAGCCAGCTTTCAAGGTCATGATGAAGGAAAATGATCCATATATGCAAACCTAGAGCCAGTTTTGAGAAAAACAAGCATTACCAGGAAAGGCTATAAACAAGTTTATTTTCCCAGGGTGGCTTAGTTTTCATGAGTCTGAAACCTCGAAGGACTGAGGTGTGTGCCACCCCTTTCTGAGGCACGCAGCATGTTTGAGGACTCTGTGGGCAGTCATCGTTTCCATCCGTGAATTCTCAAGAGATGTGCAATTCAGTGAATTGGTGGCTCTTAGCTGAGAAATGGCCTTGATATGGACCACGGAGCAGCAGAAGGCCATTTTCCCCATGCCTGAGTTCCAGGAGGGAGACTTTGAACATGGGGACTTCCCTGGAGACGTCAGAGCAACCGGTTACAATTGCTGTCACATTCTGGTGCTTTCTACGATTTGGTCTTCTATAGGGTGTCTGTGTGCACACAGGTACGTATTTTGCATGTTAGAGGAAAAAGCCAAAACTTGGTGGGGATTACTCTGGTAATCCTGGATTCCGATCACTTACTAGCTGAGGGACCCGTGTAACTACTTCCACCTTCAGTTTCCCCATCAGTCATGTGGGGATGATGAAGTCCACCCAATTTAGTCATCAGGAGAGTTATGTGAAATGACAAGTACTTGGCAAGGTACCTAGTGAACAGCAGGTGCTCTGTAAATGGTACCTATTGTTAGTATAGAAACAGGCCACATTCACTTATTTGTTTGTTTACTTATTTAATAACACCCCACCTCATCCCCCCACCGAAATACTGGGGAAGCGTACAGAGAACACGCTCTGACCCCAGCTACCAACTTTGATCAGAACAGATCGAAAGAGAGATGCGAGACACGAGAAGATAAGAATGAATTAGATGAAGAAAAGGTGGCAAGTGTAAAATAAATGGAAAACCCTGCATAGTTACAAACTTAAAAAAGATATGGTACTTAATTATGTGTGCTTCACTTGTTAGCGGAGGGTTTTAAAGTAGTTGACAAAGATACGTCACAACTGAATTAAAATGACTGCAGTATATGCATTCGTGCCCTGACTGCTTCCCCAGGGGACTTCAACTTATAAACTTAAACAAATATCAGGAAGTTACTAATAATAAGAGAGAACAAAAATGAGTTAGCGGAAGAAAATTGAATAGAGTCGAGATGCTAAGTGTGGGGTTTCTGTGTGCAGCAAGTGGCCCCTGGAATCTGTCCTGACCTTTATCTCACATGCATGAACACCTGCAGGGGTAATCTGAAGACCTTGAACATGGCTTTCTGTAGTCATCTGGCTTCCCCTGCTTTGCTTGCAATCAGTTCCCCTTCAGCTTCCGCCCTGACTCTCGACTCAGATTCCCCTGCAGTCCTGCTCCTGCCGTCTGGCTTGTGCACCAAACCTTGTTCTCCCCTACTCTCCCAGGACTCTGGCTCAGGACCCCTCCAGCACTCTGTTCCTGGCTGCTCCATCTCAGTCCCCCGTATGGGCAGGTGCTGTCTGGAAGAATGGAATATCCTGCACCGTCTGTCACCCCATACCCACACTGATTGATGACCTCATCTGGTTTTGTCATTTGCATATGTGTCTGGCTCACCAGATCAGCTGCCATGGGTGTGGAGCCCGACTTTGGGGCCTTTTGCCTCTCCTTACTGTGGATCAAGTCTTGGACTACTTTATGGGTAGTTAGTGGTTTCCAGAAGTCACTGGCTGGCTTGGTAATTTGCTGATGGTACACTGTGCATGCATACTCAGGGCAATCATTTTACAAAGGATTCTCAGGTTTCTGCTAAATGAAATATTTAGACACAGAGGGCTTGCTTCTTTGCTGCAAAACAGCATCATCAACAACACAAGTGATGATAACGACAATACCTTCAAATTTTGAGCATTTCTGTGACAGGAATTGTGCTAAACACGTTATACTCATTCTTACAAAATCTCATGAGTAAGGGATAACTGTTAGCACCATTCCCCAAAGAACAAACTCAGGTACAGAGAGGTTAGTTGATTTCCCCAAATCAATAAGTATTAAGTTTAAACAGGATTAAAAACCGTCTTCCTGACTCAAAGGCCAGGTTGCCCACACCACTGCACCTTCTGTTTACTCAGTGGCATCCATGACAGCTAAGGGACGGCTGCCTGGAAAACCTGGGGAGTCTTATTTTGGGGTCCCTCTGTAACAAGTGCCTCAATCTCTCCACATTCTTCATCTCCAAGTAGCTTCTTTTTTTAATGTTTATTTATTTTGAGAGAGAGAGAGAGAGGTGGGGGAGGAGGAGAGAGAGAGAGAGAGAGAGAGAGAGAGAGAGAGAGAGAGAGAGAGAGAGAGAGAGAGAATTCCAAGCAGGCTGTGCATTGTCAGTGCAGAGCCTAACACGGGGCTCGAACCCACAAACCATGAGATCATGACCTGAGCCGAAATCAAGAGTCGGTTGCTTAACTGACTGAGCCACCGAGGTGCCCCCAAATAGCTTCTGAGGTAAGTGTTCATTCAAAATGAAAGCATTTGCTGTAATACTAGTCACAATCTGTAGCGATTTATTTATATCTGCACTCATTCTGCTTTCTTTCCAGCTAGGAAAGTCAGCCTTTCTCTTTTTTTTTTTCTTTTTAAAATATAATTTATTGTCAAATTGGCCAACATACAGTGTGTAAAGTGTGCTCTTGGTTTTTGGGATAGATTCCCTTGGTTCATTGCTTACATACAACACCCAGTGCTCATCCCAACAAGTGCCCTTCTCAATGCCCATCACCCACTTTCCCCTCTCCCCCACCCCCCACCAACCCTCAGTTTGTTCTCTGTATTTAAGAGTCTCTTATGGTTTGCCTCCTTCCCTCTCTGTTTGTAACTATTTTTTCCCCCTTTTCCTTCCCCCATGGTCTTCTGCTAAGTTTCTCAAGATCGACATAGGAGTGAAAACATATGATAGCTGTCCTTCTCTGACTGACTAGGAAAGTCAGCCTTTCTCAAAGCCAGCCTCTTCACCTTTCTGTCCATTTGTTCGTTTGTTCATTGTTCATTCATTCATTCATTCATTCATTCTATTTATCGATCATCCCTGCACCATGTTCTGGGGAATAGCCGTTTGGCGGCCTTTGGTGTTAGTCCTTCCTCCTTCCTTCAGGACTTCCATCCATCTGTCACCCCCTTGCCTGTCACTAATGCCCCCTCTTTTCTCACTGTTCATTCCTATAGAAGTGTCCAAATGTTTTCCATCCTTTTCCATCCCCTTCTTTTTATCACCTTACTCTCGGCTTCTGAGCCAAGCTTCTAAAGAATTGCTAGGGCTCCAGCCTTCCCTCTCCTCCTGTACCTTTACTTCCAGTTCCTGTGGCCTGGAGCCCCCTCGCACCCCACACTGGCCTCCTGGAACTGCCCTCACCAAAGTCACTCTATTGCACACTCAAGTCCACACTACACTGATCTATCTGGGCAGCTTTGGTCCTTCCCTTGTTCTGGAACTATCCTTGCTGTCTTTGACCTGTCTGGATTTTTGTAATCTTCTGAATGTTCTTTCTCTGTCTTCTTTAGGGTTGTTCACTCTCTGCCTAGTACTAAAGGTGGGTTCTGTGCAAGCTTACCTTTGACCCACAACCTCCTTTCCCTCCATGTTCTTCCTGTGCAATCCCATTGACCCCAGAGGTTGAGGCAGACATTTCTATTTCTGTACTCATTCCCCTGGGCTTCAGATGGACAAAGAACTCTCCCATGGAGCATTCCCACTGAGATATCCCAGGTCAAGTCCCAAACTGAGCTCATCATCTCCCCAAGGTGATGATCCTTCTGTCCTGTTGGCTTCTGAGAATGGCAACTCTGTCGACCCAGTCACTCCAGCCAGAGGCCTGGATGTCATGGCCCAGAGTTGCCCAAGTCAGGTCCTCCTTCCCTCTCTTTCTTCCTGCCTTCCAAATTTCCATATTTCCCATGTCTTGTGCTACTTAGTGAGAAAATAAAATAAAGCAAAACAAAAAACAAAAAAAGAACTCTAAAAAACAAACAAACCCAAAGTCTCAGCCTCTGGTCTCATGAACTTATACTCTAGGGGGAAAGGCTGACTTTGATCAAAGTACTGTAAAAAGAAGTGGAACCTGCATTTGTGATAAATGTTGGTATGAGAATGTAAAATGAGAATCTTTCCCATGGAAAGTGAGGTTTAATTTGACACTGAAGGGAAAATATATGACAACTAGCTAAAGGGCAGAGGACAGGTGCAGAGAGAACAGCACATGCAAAGGCCCTGGTGAGAGGCAGCCAGTGCACTGAAGGAATCTTTACAGGTCTGGGGTGGCAGCCACACAGAATAGGGGGGCGTAAGTGAGGCTGGGTGGGGGCGGGGCAGAACATGCAGGGCCTAGCAGGCTGGCCCAGGGGCTCTGGTCTTGACCCCACAAGTACATGGGAATTGTTTAAGGGTTTTATTTTATTTTTTTTCATATTTATTTTTGAAAGAGAGAGAGAGAGCATGCGAGCGTGTGCAGGGGAGGGGCAGAGAAAGAGGGAGGCACAGAACCCGAGCCATCAGCACAGAGCCCAACACGGGGCTCAAACTCAGGAACTGCAAAATCATGACCTGAGCTGAAGTGAGACACTTAACCAACTGAGCCACCCAGGCACCCCTGTTTAAGGGTTTTAAACAGAGGAGTGACATGATCCTGTTTTCATTCTGTCTTACGGCATGGAGAGTGAGAAGGGAGGAGAAAGTGAGGGTGTGGGGGTGCTAGTTAAGAGCTGGAGACCATGGCAGCTTGTTAGTATGCCCGGTAACCACTAAGAACAGAGGGCTGTGGGTCACTTTACAAAAAGTCAATCAATTTGTGTTGAAATAATTAAATTCGCCTCTCTGAGGGGAGTCACCTGACTGTTCAATTATGTGAGCCCCATTTCTTGCTCAGGAAATTTATGAAATGAATTAACTTGAATCTTCCTGAGGAAGCTGTTTTGCTGCTACATAAGGCTGTTTCCTGCGACTCCTCCATGGGCACCGCCACCCCCAGTCTCCCCCCATTTCCTTGACACCCCCCCCCCCCCCCCCGCATGCCATCAGATGCCAGGAGCCAGGAAGTTGCTCTGTCAGCAGTGCCCTCAGAACTTTATCCAGGGGTATCAGTAGTGACCCCCAGTGGCCAAGGAAGGCCCCCCTCCAGATAGCCATAGTGTCTCCGGGACTGGTGGCAGCTTCCTCTGTCCTTGGCTTTGGGGACCTCTGCCTGAGGCAGCTTCCTTTTTGCGCTGAGGCTCTGATACCAGTGGCCCAGCAGGGGGTCACATGCAGGCTGGGTTAAATGAGACCACTTTTGGGGGTGCCTGGGTGGCGCAGTCGGTTAAGCGTCCGACTTCAGCCAGGTCACGATCTCGCGGTCCGTGAGTTCGAGCCCCGCGTCAGGCTCTGGGCTGATGGCTCGGAGCCTGGAGCCTGTTTCCGATTCTGTGTCTCCCTCTCTCTCTACCCCTCCCCCGTTCATGCTCTGTCTCTCTCTGTCCCAAAAAAAAAAAAAATAAATAAATAAAAAAAAAATAAATGAGACCACTTTTAACTGCCGAATGGACTAGGGTTTTAAAATTAATTAATTTTTTCTTACCATTAAACTTTAGAACTGAAATGTGGAATGAGGCTGGAATCTGAGTGTGAAATGCATCTTGCATTTTCCCTGTGGCATTCCTTCCTCCTCTGAGTTATGTGGACATGGGAGTGGAGGAAAGCCCAGTAAATGTTTGTTGAATGAAGCTGCAACCTATTCATCAAGATTCTAGGAAGCTTCATCTTGCAAGAATGTCGGAGCCCCAGGACGTTAGGGCATCCTGGGGAAAATCCTAATCATATAGAAGGATTTGGTGGGACCAGTAGGGTGCATGGCTGAGGATGGGGGTGTCACGCAGAAGGGCAGAAACTGAAGGGCATTTGGTGGTGAGGGCTCCACATGGAGAGTGAAAGATGGAATAGCAGTCCTGGATTATCAAATTTGGGGGGAGGAGACATAGTGATGTGTGTTTATATTGGAGTAATTCCTCCAAGTTCTTCAAAAGCCTTCACCAAAGTTCAGTATTACCCTTCAAGGTCTCTGCAGTTAGATTGGTGTCTTAATAGATGGGTCAAGAGGCAGAGGCATGTCTCAAGGAAACAGACATTTTGGTTTTGCACATAAATGAAAGTGTCTAGACTGCTTCCCTGTGCTGTGTTTCTGGAGAAATCTTGGGGTTGGCCCTGAGCCTTGCCGATATTGCAGGCTATTGGGGGACCAATCAGTACAGGGGCTTGAAACAGAAATGTACATTGGCTCATTCTGGGCTCTCAAAAACTCAGAGGCTGTCAGAGTTGGAAGTCGACTATTCCGGAGAGTATTTAGCATTTTAAGATGGGAAATTGAGGCTCACAAAGGAATATCACATATTAACACATAACTTGTCAAGGAAAAGCAAGAACTCGAACTTGACATTCTTGGGACAAGAGCTCTTTTCTGTTTCACTTCATTTTCCCGGTTCTGCGGGGTTCAATCCTTAGGTTCAGTAGCCTTGGTAAACATGAATTAGAAACTCCCTGTGTCTATTAAGATTCTTTGCAAACAACAGAAACAATTTCTAGCTAACTTAAGCAAAAGGCGGGAGTTCATTAGAAAACACTAGGGAGACTCACAGATCCAAAGGAAGAGCAGAATATCAAGCCCGGAGAGGACAGGATGGGGGCAGCGGCGGTGACCCTCCCTAGGGCCCTCGCTGGCTGACTCCAGCAGCTGCGCTTGTGGACTCAGATTAATCCTGTGTTTCTTAAAAAAAATTTTTTTTTCTCCTCTTTTACAATCTGAATGGAAAGCATCATAAAGAACCAAAAATTGCTACAATGATTCTTGTCTGTTCAAAAGGTTCAGAACTTTTTTGATGACAAAGATAATTTTTGCCACATTATGGATTAAACTTATGGAGTACTGTTATGGGCTGAATGTTTGTGTGGCTCCAAAATTGATATGTTGAGACCCTAACCCCTAAGAACATGGTCTTATTTGAAGGTGGGGCCTTTGGAAGGTTTAGATGAGGTCATGAGGGTGGGGCCCCCGGGATGAGATTGGTGTCCTTCTAAGAAGATACCAGAGAGCTTTCACTCTCTCTCTGTCATGTGTGGACACAGCAAGAGGGTGACTCTCCACAGACCAGGAACAGAATTCTCATCAGGAACGGAATCTGCTAGCACTTTAATCTTGGACTTCCAACCTCCAGAACTGTGAGAAAAAAATACCTCTTGTCTAAGCCACTCAGTCCATGGTGTTTGTTATAGCAGCCCAAGCTGACCAGTACCCTGACTAGTACCCTCTCGTGTACAAATGACCGCACACCCAGTCATGGCTGATATGAAGGTGCTAGTTTTCTAATGGCTCCACTAGCAAAAAATATCTTCGGGGATTTTTTTTTTTTTTTTTTTTGTAAATAGAGAATGTGGTTGAAACTATGATTTTGGCATTTTGCTTCTGAAACTCAAAGTGTAGAAAGTTGTCTACAAATAGTACATACCTTAATTTTTCATTTTTAAAATTTTGTTGATATTAGCTTTTATTTTATTTTATTTTTTTAAGTTTATTTATATTTTTTGAGAGAGACAGAGACAACATGAGCAGGGGAGGGTAGAGAGAGAATGAACCCCAGGCAGGTCTGCACTGTCAGCGCAGAGCCTAATGTGGGGCTCAAACTCTCAAAACTGTGAGATCATGACCTGTACCGAAACCAAGAGTTGGATGCTTAACCATCTGAGCCACCTAGGCAGCCCTGAACTAACTTTTAATATAGTTATTATTATTTTTTTTACTTTACAATGTACACAAATTTCCCATGCTAATAAATTACATTCCAGCAACAGAACTGCAAATAATTGCATGACCTTAGGGCAAATTACTTTACTTTGAAATTTTTAGTTTCATCTGTAAAATGAGGATATGGGGACTGAGCAGAGCACAATGAAAATTTCTCTTTTGCTTATCATATATTGCCAATTATTTGTCTAGTGATAGTTTTCCTCACTAAATTTGAAGCTTCCTGGAGGCAATAGTCTACCTGATAACATTTTTGGCATTGACTGGTCAAGCTTCAGTTGCTACCCAGGCTCTTAGGTAAGAATGGGAGTAAATCAGTACCTTAAGGAGGCTGGGCTGGGCTTCCTTGGTGGACTCTTCAGCTCATTACTGGAAGACAACTGGCATGATTTTGTTGTTTGGGAAACGTGGCTGTTTCGGTGTTTTTAGTTTGGATGCCTCTTTATTTATATCCCAGCTCACTCTGTAAAGTGTTTGAGATGTGACAGATGTCAATTGTTTCTGCTAAGCTTTTGCTCATAGGGGCAGCATGTGCAAATTTGGATGGGGGTGAAAAGGGGTGCATGTAGGGGCTTCCTGGTTCTCAGTTACGCCGTCCTAAGCACTTGGAGCCAAGCTGATGCTATCTGTGCATTAGATGGATCACAGTGACAAGCAGATGTGCCTCTGTGACCTCAGTTGCACATAGGCACAAAGAATCCAAATAGCAAAGCCAAATTTACCTTAATCATCAGTGGGAGATTCTGTCACCCAGGCAGAGTGGGCTTTTTTAGTTGGAATGGTATAGGACAGAGGACTGAGCAAGGACAAAATATTCAGTCCTGCTGTT
This sequence comes from Neofelis nebulosa, assembly GCF_028018385.1. Taxonomy (NCBI): domain Eukaryota; kingdom Metazoa; phylum Chordata; class Mammalia; order Carnivora; family Felidae; genus Neofelis; species Neofelis nebulosa. Next base: position 13,853,966 of record NC_080790.1, read on the forward strand.
CCCTGTTCCATCTGCTTATATTTCATTCATTCATTCAAAACACATTCATTGAATACTCCTGTGTGTCAATCCAGTTCTTTGGCTAGTGCTCTGGGCAAGATAGGAATCAGGAGCCACAGGAGAAGTTGGAAGAATCTAATCCCACCTGGGTGGGATGGGGCCAGGGACAACTTCCCAGAGGAGACTGACTTATGCCAACTGGATGGATGTGTCATTGTTTATTAGGTAAGGATGGCTGTGCATTGGGGAAGATGGGAGATTGTTCCAGGCTGAGAAAGTTTTGGTCAAAGGCAACGCTGAACGAAAGGGGGTGTGTTGGGTTGTGACCTGGGCTCAAGAGCTTGAAATTTATCCCATGTCCAGTGGGGAGTCTTTGAGGGAGCTTAAGCAGGGAATAACCTTATGAGATTTGTATTCTAGAAAGCTCTCTTTGGTAGCTGTGTGAACAGGTGGAGAGAGAGCGAGGGTGGTAAGAATAGATGGAAAAATGAGGTGAGGACATATAAATGGGACATGTAACAATCTTCTTCAACTGTTCTGCAACAGGCTACTCAAGTTTAGAAGCCAACAGTATGCAGGCAGTTTCCAGAAGTAAAGTGGGATCTTATTTTAAAAGTTCTCATCTTGGGGTGCCTGGGTGGCTCAGTTGGTTGAGCATCCAACTCTTGATTTGGGCTCAGGTCATGATCTGGTTTGTGAGTTCGAGCTTTGCGTCAGGCTCTGCGTGAGCGTGGAGCCTGCTTGGAATTCTCTTTCCCTACCCCACTTGTGCTCTCTCTTCCTCTCTCAAAATAAATAAACTTAAAAACGAAAAACAGAAGTTCTCATCTTTTAGATTGTCTCATAGCCCAGACTTGCAGTGGCCCTAGAATGGGGCCCCTGTGTACACCCACTTTCCATTACCTGCAGAGGTACCATGGAGACTGGTGTGGCTCGGTGTCCAGAATGGTTTCCTTTTATATTTCTATTCCAGTTTTTTTTTTTTTTTCCTATGGGAGTTGGCCATGTGACAGGGCCCCTCTTGGGTCACATGCCTGGCTAGATCTCGACCCCAGTGATGCCAGGAGAATGAAGTGTGGCAGCACTGGGGCTCCTGTCTGAGTGGCTGAGGGACTGGAGAGTCTCGAGGCCTGTGTTACAGGCCTGTGTTACAGTCCTTCTTTCGGCAGGACTGCGCTGCACAGGTAGGAGCCCCCTCCATTTTCTGCTGTGGCTCTGGTCAGCAGGCCAGCCTGTGTGACCCAGAGCACAGCGCTGCCAAATCTGCTGTCTCAGAGCTCGAGAGGAGCAGAGGCTTCTTCCCAATGGCTGGGCAGGGGCATGGGGAGGCAGCTCAAGGCTGAGGCTCTCCCTCGGACTCTCTGGGGACTGCACCTCTGCTACCCTTCCCTTGAACTTTAAAAAAAATGTTTATTTACTTTTGAGAGAGAGAGAGAAACAGAGTGTGAAAGGGGAAGGGGCAAAGGGAGAGAGAGAGAGAGAGAGAGAGAGAGAGAGAGAGAGAGAGAGAGAGAGAGAGAAGAGAGAGACATAGAATCCAAAGCAGGCTCCAGGCTCCCAGCTGTCAACACAGAGCCTGATGTGAGGCTTGAACCCACAAATCATGAGGTCATGACCTGAGCTGAAGTCGGATGCTTAACTAACTGAGCCACCCAGGCGCCCCTCCCTTGCACTTTTATATCAGCCTCATCATCTGTCTGTCCACCTCTACCTTCTCCTCATCCAATACATATTGGTTATACGGTCATATTCTTTTGGTCTTCCTGACCATGTCATTTTAAAAAACCAAATTAAAAAATTTTTTAATTGTGTTAAAAATACACATAACACAAAATTTACCAACTTAACAATTTCTAAGTGTACTGTTCCGCTGTGTTACGTATATTCACGTTGTTGTGCAACCAATCTCCAGAACTCTTTTTATCTTGCAAAACTGAAGCCGTGTACCCATTAAGCAACAACTCCCCATTTCTACTCTCTCCAGCCCCTGGCAACCACCATCCTGCCTTCTGTCTCTGTGACTTTGACTATTCTAGGTACCTCACATAAGTGGGATCCTACAGTATTCATCTTTTTGTGGCTGACTAGCTTATTTGACTTAGCATAAAGTCCTCAACGTTCACGTGCGTTGTTGCATGTAACAGGATGTCCTTCCTTTTTTAGGGTTGAATAATGTTCCGTTGTCTGGATACACCACCTTTTGGTTATCCGTTCATCTGTTGATACACACTTGGGTGGTGGCTTCTGCCTTTTGGCTATTGTGAATAATGCTGCCATGGACATCAATGTACAAACCAACCACATCATTTTTTGAACCAAGTCCCATCTCTGGAGCCCACCCTGCCTTTCCCCCATCCAGAGAACCACAACATGGCAGCTCTTTCTGCTCTCTGCCCAGCCACTCTCTATCCAAGGTGGCCAAAAGGAATTTCTGTTCTACAAAGATAGTCTATGTTCTTTCACCTGGACTAGTTAGCCCTTGTGCTTCACTCCTCCCAGAGTTTTGAGGGGATTCTTTGTGAATTTTCTTTGTGGAAGTGTTTTCTCTCCATTTCCTTTGCGTTGTTTGCTTCTGGGAGGATAGAGCAGGAGCATCGATTGTAATGAGGGGGAAATGCTCCATAAGGGTCTCTCCCAAGGTGATCAGAGCAAGAGAAGAGTGCTCTACAAAGGGGAATCCCGTGGCTTTCCAGTGGGGGGAGTAAAAGTGGATGAGGGAGGTGTGACGCTTCTGGCTCCTTCAGCCTTTCCTGGATTGGAAGAACATGACCAGGTATTGCGAACAGCAGGCCGCGGAAGGAGCATACGTCAGGTGCCAGGGTAATGTGTGTCCTGTGCATATGAGGGAAGAGGGCCTAGGGAAAGAGAGCATGGTGGTGTGAGAGCTGTTTGCATGAGAGCGAGAGACGGCAAACAACTTCTGAAGGTATTTCTAGGATGCTTTTTGAGTAATGAGATGTGTAGAAACCTCTGTACTCATGCCACCTTTTTTTAAATTTTACTTTATTTTATTTATTTATTTATTTTATTTTTTATTTTTTAAAATTTACATCCAAATTAGTTAGCATATAGTGCAACAATGATTTCAGGAATAGATTCCTTAGTGCCCCTTACCCATTTAGCCCATCCCCCCTCCCACAACCCCTCCAGTAACCCTCAGTTTGTTCTCCATATATATGAGTCTCTTCTGTTTTGTACCCCTCTGTTTTTATATTATTTTTGTTTCCCTTCCCTTATGTTCATCTGTTTTGTCTCTTAAAGTTCTCATATGAGTGAAGTCATATAATATTTATCTTTCTCTGACTAATTTCACTTAGCATAATACCCTCCAGTTCCATCCACGTCGTTGCCAATGGCAAAATTTCATTCTTTTTGATTGCTGAGTAATACTCCATTGTATATATATATACCACATCTTCTTTATCCATTCATCCGTCAATGGACATTTGGGCTCTTTCCATACTTTGGCTATCGTTGATAGTGCTGCTATAAACATGGGGGTGCATGTGTCCCTTTGAAACAGCACACCTGTATCTCATGGATAAATGACTAGTAGTGCAATTGCTGGGTCGTAGGGTAGTTCTATTTTTAGTTTTTTGAGGAACCTCGATACTGTTTTCCAGAGTGGCTGCACCAACTTGCATTCCCACCAACAATGCAAAAGAGATCCTCTTTCTTCGCATCCTCACCAACATCTGTTGTTGTCTGAGTTGTTAATGTTAGCCATTTTGACAGGTGTCAGGTGGTATCTCATTGTGGTTTTGATTTGTATTTCCCTGTTGATGAGTGATGTTAAACATTTTTTCATGTGTCAGTTGACCATCTGTATACCATCTTTGGAGAAGTGTCTATTCATGTCTTTTGCCCATTTCTTCACTGGATTATTTGTTTTTTGGGTGTTGAGTTTGATAAGTTCTTTATAGATTTTGGATACTAACCCTTTATCTGATATGTCGTTTGCAAATATCTTCTCCCACTCTGTTGGTTGCCTTTTAGTTTTGCTGATTGTGTCCTTCACTGTGCAGAAGCTTTTTATTTTGATGAGGTTCCAATAGTTCATTTTTGCTTTTGTTTCCCTTGCCTCTGGAGACATGTTGAGTAAGAAGTTGCTGCGACCAAGATCAAAGAGGTTTTTGTCTGCTTTCTCCTCGAGGATTTTGGTGGCTTCCTGTCTTACATTGAGGTCTTTAATCCATTTTGAGTTTATTTTTGTGTATGGTGTAAGAAAGTGGTCCAAGTTCATTCTTCTGCATGTCGCTGTCCAGTTTTCCCAACACCACTTGCTGAAGAGACTGTCTTTATTCCATTGGATATTCTTTCCTGCTTTGTCAAAGATTACTTGGCCATATGTTTGTGGGTCCATTTCTGGGCTCTCTATTCTGTTCCATTGATCTGAGTGTCTCTTCTTGTGCCAGTACCATACTGTCTTAATGATTACAGCTTTGTAGCATAGCTTGAAGTCTGGGATTGTGATGCCTCCTGCTTTGGTTTTCTTTTCCTTTCTTTTTTTTTTTTTTAATGTTTTTATTTATTTTTGTAGGAGAGAGAGACAGAGCATGAGTGGGGGAAGAGCAGAGCGAGAGGAAGACACAGAATTTGAAGCAGGCTTCAGGCTCTAAGCTGTCAACACAGAGCCCAATGTGGGGCTCGAACTCATGGACTGTGAGATCATGACCTGAGCCGAAGTCGGACGCCCAACCGAATGAGCCACCCAGGTCCCCCTGGTTTTCTTTTTCAAGATCGCTTTGGCTATTCGGGGTCTTTTCAGGTTCCATATCAATTTTAGGATTATTTGTTCTAGTTCTGTGAAGAATGCTGGTATTATTTTGATAGGGATTGCAGTGAATATGTAGATTGCTTTGGGTAGTATTGACATTTTAACAATATTTGTTCTTTCTATCTAGGAGCATGGAATCTTTTTCCATTTTTTTTGTGTGTTCTTCAATTTCTTTCATAAGCTTTCTATAGTTTTCAGTGTATAGATTTTTCACCTCTTTGGTTAGATTTATTCCTAGGTATTTTATGGTTTTTGGTGCAACTGTAAATGGGATCGATTCCTTAATTTCTCTTTCTGTTGCTTCATTGTTGGTGAATAGGAATGCAACCAATTTCTGTGCGTTGATTTTATATCCTGCAACTTTGCTGAATTCATGAATCAATTCTAGCAGTTTTTTGGTGGAATCTTTTGGGTTTTCCACATAGAGTATTATGTCATGTGCAAAGGGTGAAAGTTTGACCTCCTCCTGGCCAATTTGGATGCCTTTTATTTCTTTGTGTTGTCTGACTGCAGAGGCTAAGACTTCCAATACTATGTTGAATAACAGTGGTGAGAGTGGACATCCCTGTCTTGTTCCTGATCTTAGGGGGAAAGCTGTCAGTTTTTCCCCATTGAGGATGATATTAGCCTTGGGTCGTTCATATATGGCTTTTAGGATCTCGAGGTATGCTCCTTCTATCCCTACTTTCTTGAGAGTTTTTATCAAGAAAGGATGCTGTATTTTGTCAAATGCTTTCTCTGCAACTATTGAGAGGATCATATGGTTCTTGTCCTTTTTTTATTGATGTGGTGAATCACGTCAATTGTTTTGCAGATATTGAACCAGCCCTGCATCCCAGGTATAAATCCCACTTGGTCGTGGTAAATAATTTTTTTAATGTATTGTTGGAGCCAGTTGGCTAATATTTTGTTGAGGATTTTTGCATCCATGTTCATCAGGGAAATTGGTCTATAGTTCTCCTTTTTAGTGGGGTCTCTGTCTGCTTTTGGAATCAAGGTAATGCTGGCTTCATAGAAAGAGTTTGAAAGTTTTCCTAACATTTCTATTTTTTGGAACAGCTTCAAGAGAATAGGTGTTAACTATTCCTTAAATGTTTGGTAGAATTCCCCTGGAAAGCCATCTGGGCCTGGACTCTTGTTTTTTGGCAGATTTTTGATTACTAATTCGATTTCCTTACTGGTTATGGGTCTGTTCAAATTTTCTATTTCTTCCTGTTCCAGTTTTGGTAGTGTATATGTTTCTAGGAATTTGTCCATTTCTTTCAGATTGCCCATTTTATTGGCATATAATTGCTCATAATATTCTCTTATTATTGTTTTTATTTCTGCTGTGTTGGTTGTGATCTCTCTTCTTCATTCTTGATTTTATTTATTTGGGTCCTTTCCTTTTTCTTTTTGATCAAACTGGCTAGTGGTTTATCAATTTGGTTAATTCTTTCAAAGAACCAGCTTTTGGTTTCATTGATCTGTTCTACTGTTTTGTTTTGTTTTGTTTTGTTTTGGTTTGGTTTTGATAGCATTAATTTCTGCTCTAATATTTATTATTTCCTGTCTTCTGATGGTTTTGGGTTTTATTTGCTATTCTTTTTCCAGCTCCTTAAGGTGTAAGGTTAGGTTGTGTATCTGAGATCTTTCTTCCTTCTTTAGGAAGGCCTGGGTTACTATGTACTTTCCCCTTATGACCCCCTTTGCTGCATCCCAGAGGTTTTGGGTTATGGTATTATCATTTTCATTGACTTCCATATACTTTTGATTTCCTCTTTAACTTCTTGGTTATCCCATTCATTCTTTAGTAGGATGTTCTTCAGTCTCCAAGTATTTGTTACCTTTCCAAATTTTTTCTTGTGATTGATTTCGAGTTTCATAGCGTTGTGGTCTGAAAATATGCACGGTATGATCTTGATCTTTTTGTACTTACTTTGGGCTGATTTGTGTCCCAGTATTTGGTCTATTCTGGAGAACATTCCATGTGCACTGTAGAAGAATGTATATTCTGCTGCTTTAGGATGAAATGTTCTGAATATATCTGTTAAGTCCATCTGGTCCAATGTGTCATCAAAGCCATTGTTTCCTTGTTGATTTTTTGATTAGATGATCTGTCCATTGTTGTGAGTGGGGTGTTGAAGTCTCCTACTATTATGGTATTACTATCGATGAGTTTCTTTATGTTTGTGATTAACTGATTATATATTTGGGTGCTGCCACATTTGGCGCATAAATGTTTACAATTGTTAGGTCTTTTTGGTGGATAGATCCCTTGATTATGATATAATGCCCTTCTGCATCTCTTGATACAGTCTTTATTTTATTTTATTTTTTAATTTTTTTTTTTAACGTTTATTTATTTTTGAGACAGAGAGAGACAGAGCATGAATGGTGGAGGGTCAGGAAGAGGGAGACACAGAATCTGAAACAGGCTCCAGTCTCTGAGCTGTCAGCACAGAGCCCGATGCAGGGCTCGAACTCACGGACTGCAAGATCATGACATGAGCCGAAGTCGGCCAATTAACCGACTGAGCCACCCAGGCGCCCCAATACAGTCTTTATTTTAAAATCTAGATTGACTGATATAAGTATGGGTACTCCGGCTTTCTTTTGTTGACCATTAGCATGATAGATGGTTCTCTATCCTCTTATTTTCAATCTGAAGGTGTCTTTAGGTCTAAAGTGTGTCTCTTGTAAACAGCATATAGATGGGTCTTGTTTTATTATACATTCTGTTACCCTATGTCTTTTGATTGGAGCATTGAGTCCATTGACGTTTAGAGTGAATACTGAAAGATATGAATTTATTGCCATCATGTTGCTTGTAGAGTTTGAGTTTCTGGTGGCGTTCTCTGGTCCTTTCTAGTCTTTGTTGCTTTTGGTCTTTTTTTTTTTTTTTTTTTTTTTGTTTTGTTTTGTTTTCATCTTTTCTCCCTTCAGAGAGTCCTCCTTAAAATTTCTTGCAGGGTCAGTTTAGTGGTCACAATCTCCTTTAATTTTTGTTCATCTGGGAAACTTTTTATCTTTCCTTCTATTTTGAATGACAGCCTTGCTTGATAAAGAATTCTTGGCTGCATATTTTTCTGATTCAGCACACTGAATATATCCTGCCACTCCTTTCTGGCCTGCCAAGTTTCTGTGGATAGGTCTGCTGCAAACCTGATATGTCTTCCCTTGTAGGTTAGGGACTTTTTTCCCTTGCTGCTTTCATGATTCTCTCCTTGCCTGAGTATTTTGTGAATTTGACTATGATATGCCTTGTTGATGGTTGGTTTTTGTTGAATCTAATGGGGGTCCTCTGTGCTTCCTGGATGTTGATGTCTGTGTCTCTCCCCAGGTTAGGAAAGTTTTCCACTATGATTTGCTCACATAACCCTTCTACCCCCATTTCTCGCCCTTCCTCCTCTGGGACCCCTATAATTCTGATGTTGTTCCTTTTTTTTTTTTTTTTAAATTTTTTTTTTTTTTCAACGTTTTTTATTTATTTTTGGGACAGAGAGAGACAGAGCATGAACGGGGGAGGGGCAGAGAGAGAGGGAGACACAGAATCGGAAACAGGCTCCAGGCTCCGAGCCATCAGCCCAGAGCCCGACGCGGGGCTCGAACTCACGGACCGCGAGATCGTGACCTGGCTGAAGTCGGACGCTTAACCGACTGCGCCACCCAGGCGCCCCATGATGTTGTTCCTTTTTAAGGAGTCACTGATTTTTCTAAGTCTTAAACCATGCTCTTTCGCCTTAATCTTCCTCCTTTTTTCTGCTTCATTATTCTCTATAAGTTTGTCCTCTATATCGCTGATTTTCTGTTCTGCATTGTCCATCCTTGACGCCGCTGCATCCATCCGTGATTGCAGTTATAGCATTTTTAATTTCATTCTGGCTATTTTTTACTTCTTTTATCTCGGCAGAAAGGGATTCTAATCTTTTTCCGACTCCAGCTAGTATTCTTATTACCGTGATTCTAAATTCTGGTTCAGACATCTTGCTTGTATCTGTGTTGGTTAAATCCCTGGCTGTCGTTTCTTTGTGCTCTTTCTTTTGGGTTGAATTCCTTCGCTTTGTCATTTTGAAGTGAGAAAAGGAATTAATGAGGTAGAAAAGTTAAAATTAAAAAAATATTAAAATTAAAAAATTAAACACACACACACACAAATTGAATAAATGATGCTAGATACTAGATGTGTTTTGGTCTGGGTGTTGAAAGTGGTTTGACAGAGTAGAGAAAAAAGCGGGGGGGAGGGAGAAAAAAAAGAAATAGTTTGAGAATTTGAAAAAATGAATACACTGAAGTAGACTAAAATGAGATGATGGGAGTAAAATTGAATTTGAAAAAATATACACAAAAGTAAAGAATATAGTTGAAAAAAATTAAAGAAAAATATTTTTAATAAAAATTAAGAATAACTATGAATTTTTCTTTTTCTGTATTCAAGAAAAAGAAAAGAAACAAAAAAGAGAAAAAAGATTTTAAAAAGGGAAAAAAGGAAATTGTTTGAAAATTTGAAAAAGTGAATACACTGTCGTAGACTAAAATAAAATGATGGAAGTGAACTAGAATTTGAAAAAATTTACATAAAAAAATATAGTAAAAAAATTTAAAGAAAAATATTTTTAATAGAAATTGAAAGTAAAAATGAAGTTTTTCTCTTTCTGCATTCATGAAAAAGAAAAGAAATGAAAAACAGAAAAAAAAGAAAAAAAAGGAAATCGTGTGAAAATTTGAAAAGGTGAATACACTGAAGTAGCCTAAAATAAAATGATGGAAGTAAACTAGAATTTGAAAAAAATTTACACAAAAGTAAAAAATAAAGTACTAAAAATTAAAGAAAAGTATTTTCCATAAAAATTGAAAAGAAAAACGAATTTTTTTCTCTTTCTGTATTCAAGAAAAAGAAGTGTAAAAGAGAAACAAAAAAGAAAGAAAATTGAATAGATGGACCTGCTAACAGATTGAAGTAGGACTGAAATTACTTCATTTTCCCCTAGAAGTCAGTCTATATAGCACTTTATAGTCCATAAACTACGCAGGCGGTGAGACTTGCATATTTGAAGAGCGAAGTTGGCCCAGTTGGGCGGGGCTCAGTGTAACGGCTTCACTCTCCACTAGATGGCGCTGCTCGCCTTCTGGGGTGGAGTTTCATGGCGCTTGTAGGTGTGTATGCGCATGCGTGGGAGTGGTGAAAATGGCGCCACCCAGCTACTTAGTCTGTTCTCCCCATTCGGCAGTCGTGCATCGGTCCTCTATCTTCAGCTTTCATCCACTCCCCGCTTTTTCACTTTCCATGACCGGGCCCCAGGCAGTACCTCTCTCCCGAGTTTTGTCTCAAATTGCGGCTGTTTGCCCCAGCCCCTTACTTCTGAAGGACTGCAGCTTTGACCCGTTCCGCCCCTCTGTGGGAGGGTCTCACCGAGCAGAGGCCGAATGAGCAATGGCCGAATGTAGGCTGCATCCAGGAACGCTTGCTGGACCCTGCTGCTCCCTGTGCCCCGAGACTGCAGCCAGGTGCCAGCCCGTCCCAAAAAAAGATCGCAAGACAGAGTAGCATCAGCGTTTCAGGGATTATGGAAAATCGCAACATACATCTGGCACCAGGCTTCACCCTCAACGACCTTGCCCCAGCACCAACGAATGTGTCTGCCTTCCGGGGTCTGCTGATACCAGGTGGCTTCAACAGTGTCTACCAAATGTCCTTCCAGCAGTGGAACCGCTTTCCCCGTGTGGCCTGAGAACCTCCCGGACCCCACTCTGTTCCTGAGGATTCGCCCTTCCCACCAGAGCACCGCCAGGTATCGAGCTGTGGAGTTGCAGACTCTGTGCTCCCCTTGTTTACAGTCTTAATGGAATTTAAACCCTCTCCTTTCTCCTTTCTCCTTTCTCCTTTCTCCTTTCTCCTTTCTCCTTTCTCCTTTCTCCTTTCTCCTTTCTCTCTTTTTAGTTTAGTCCCTGCGGCTGTTTCCAATTTTCCACTTTCTCTCCAGCTGCTTTTGGGGAGGAGTGCTTTTCCCGTATTCTCCCTCCCCCCACCCCCAGTCTCCGTCCTCTCTCCGCTTGCAAAAGCACCTCTCTTCCTGCGCCTTCTCGCTCCCCAAGTTCACTTCTCTGTGCCGTATACCTGCTGAATTCTGTGATTCAGGTTGTGCAGATTGTTGTGTTAATCCTCCAATTGGTTTTCTAGGTGTGGAGGATGGTTTAGTGTTGGTCTCTCATGCCACCTTTTAAACAACAACATTCTTCTTTAATGCTGCTAAGGTCTGATTTATGTTTCCTTTCAATGTGATTCCATGTAGAGACTGGGCTCCGTGTGGCTCCCCAGGATTTATTGAAGATAAAATGTTGATTCTAGAATGATTTGTTGTTGGTTTCTGGTCCACATGTCCTTAGTTTGATTTTTTTCAGGGGTTTCCCTGTTTTTACTCTTTTAATTTAATTTAATTTAATTTTTTTTTTTATTTTGGGGGGAGGAAGAGAGAGAGAGTGGGAGAGAGAGAATCTCAAACAGGCTCCACATTCAGTGCGGAGCCCAACATGGGGCTCGATATCACGAACGTGAGGTCATGACCTAAACCAAAATCAAGAGTTGGATGCCTAAACCCATGAGCCACCCAGGTACCCCTACCCCACTTTTTACTCTTAAATTTAGAGTGAAGGTAGTTTCCCTAGGACCTGGGAAAAGTGAAATGGGATCTTTAGGAAAACACAAATCAGAGAGAGGCAATTTTATTCTTTTTTACAGGAATTCAAGTTTTAAAAGGGATAAAAGTTTCCTTGAATAATGCTGTCCTGAATAACTTGAAACATGATTTCACCCAAGGTTTCCCCTATTACATTTCATAAGCACACTAATAATTCTTCTGATTATAAAATATATTTCCCATGTTATGTTTTCATACATTTACTTACTCTTAACCTGGCATTTGAGATTACATGCACAAAATGTCGTAAGAGACAAACTCTTCTCATTGTCGGAGACACTGTGGAAAACTTGGAAGGACCCAGGGTGCAGACCAGGGGTAGAACTTACATAAGTGCCCACATTTTGCTGAGCACTGTCCTGGGGCTTCTGCACTGCACTTTCTCTCTTTGTGCAATATACCCATTGAAAAAGCTACAGGCATCTTTCCTGCTCTCTTGAAAGGGGTTATCTGCGGATCAGACTTCAGAGCCGCTTATCTGGATTCTACCACAAATTCCATTTTCTATTTCCTTCAAGATGGAAGGCATTCCTTTCACTGGCTTCCTGGCCCCCATCTCTAGCCATCATTCTAAGCTATTTGTTTAATTTCAGGGATGACTGGTCGCTGGAAATGTTTTTTCCACTAAGCAAATAGTTGCAAGCTTGCAACGCTTAATAATTATCAAATTCTTCTATTCAGAAAAATCTCCCTCGGACATGACTACCCGATGAGGAGAAGGTAGCTTTTCTGAAGCTATGTGTTTTTGGGAGTGAGGGCATCTTATGGAGGAGCATGGACAGGACTGGGATGATTTCTCACTTGATGTTTTAAATCTGACTTCAGTCCCCTCTTCTGTATGACAGTAATATGTTTCCAGTTCCAGTTAGTGTCCTTGGTGGCCCCTGAGACCACTTTGTTTTCTGTTATGCCTAATTTTTTTATGCTTATTTATTTTTGAGAGAGAAGGAGAGAGACACAGAGCATGAGTCGGGGAGGGACAGAGAGAGGGAGACACAAAATCCAAACAGGCTCCAGGCTGTTAACACAGAGCCTGATGCAGGGCTCGAACCCATGAACTGTGAGATCATGACCTGAGTCGAAGTCGGTGGCTTAACCGACTGAGCCACCCAGGCACCCCTGTTATGCCTAATCATTTATGGAGGTTTTCCCACATGGGTTTCCCCCTTATATCAGGTAGGCAGATAAAGGATGTAAACATTACTTTCATCATTTCTTTATACTCCCTAACCTATAATTCCTAGCTGCTTCAGACAATCATTTTTGAGTCACCCATCATATCCCTGCTTCCAGGCCTTCCTCCTGCTATTCTTGCATTAAGAACAGCAAGAATCTCTCTTTCTTTCTTGTTTCAGCATTGGAGGTTCGATTAACAAACTTTTAGTGAGCGATGGAGTCACTGCAGCTTTTGTTATATCCTGTGCACATTGTTCTTTCCCGACTCCTTTGGTGGCAAAGAACATCTCTCCTCTGGGAAACCCTTCATGTGTTCCCCGATGGAGCTGATGCTTCCGCGTCACAGTGTCAGGAGTGGGCAACACCCGAGACCTTCAGCAGTCCTCCGTGAGCCTCTTCTGGAAGCAACTGGGAAAGAGGCAGAGCTCCTTTCCCTCGTACAACGATTCGTCGTGAGGATGATCCAAGCTGGAACTGCCGTTTGCCATCTTTGCCACCACGCGGGCATAAAGGGCTTGCCCGAGAATAAAGCCCAAATACAGACAGGCAAAGCCGAGAGATGGAGAAAAGAAGATATTCTTAATGACACCATCAGACCCCTTCATGTTGGCATGTTGAAGTCAACTGTGTCCCTTAAGTTTTCAGCTACATGGGACAATACCTTCCACCTTTTGTGTATGCCAGCTTAGTTGGGTTTCTGTCATTTGCAACTAACAGACTGCGAGTTCTACAACTGCCAGGCATTTTATCCATGGCCGTTTCTAATGGGTTTCAACATCTACTTCACTTACTTCTCTGGCATCCTAGGGCATCAGCCGGTCCAGTGATGTGCACAGACAATGGAGGGACACCCAGCTTTCATGTAGGGCCGTAGGCAGGTGATTTTCAGTGACTGAAAGGTTTCTTACTAGGGTGGCCAGATAACATACAAGATTGCCGGTTAAATTTGAGTTTTGGATAACTAATAATTTTTTAAGTTATAAGTATGCCCCATGCAATATTGAAATTTCAGATCAACAACAAATAATTTCTAGTGTAAGTATGTCCCACTCAATATGTGGGATCTACTTATACCAAAAAAAAATTCATTGTTTACCTGAAATTCAAATTTGAGTGCCCTATATTTTGTCCAGTAACCTTAGTCTCATCAAATCTCCATATTTTAGAAATGTGCTTGAAATAATGTTGGTAGGTTTCTAAATTTAGGAGAGCATCCTACATGAGTGTCTTTCACACCCATGGTGTGAAATTCAAATTTATTATTTATAATTTGCATTTTTATTTACTGAACCTGGCGATCCTGTCCCCTACCCACCTCAGTTATCTTCCTGATCCAATGATACAACACCTAAATTCTAGTATCCAAGAGCCATCTTGTTCTCCTGCTCTGTGGTCAAGGTCAAGAAGCAAGGTCTGGGTTCAAGCCACTTCACTGGGCACCCCTCTCTCTCAGGTGTTTAGAGGCAAGAGGGCATTACAGTTAATGAGGGACTATTTCATGACCTGTGTGGGAGCAGAAAGAAACTCAGGAGAACATTTACCAGTGTTCTTCACTTATTGGCCATGAGGGAGAAGCTTCATATCCATTAACTCATTTAATCTTTGTGACAGTCATGTGAAATTGAATAGATTTCATCCATTTCCACTTTTGTTTATTTATTTGTTTGTTTGTTTATTTATTATTTTTTAAAACTCATTTTGAGAAGGAAAAGAGCGAAAGAGAGAGCATGACCAGGGGAGGGGCAGAGAGATGGGGAGAGAGAGAATTCCAAGTAGGCTCTGTGCCGTCAGCATAGAGCCTGATCTGGGTCTTGAACTCAAGAACTGTGAGATCGCTTCCTGAACCAAAAATCAAGAGTCCGACGCTTAACCTACTGAGCCACCCAGGTGCCCCTATTTCCTTTTTTAAAATGACAAAACTGAGATCCAAACAGGTGAAATGAGTTGCCCAAAACCACATAGCTCAAAAGTAGTCAAGTTAAACTTACCCGAGGCCCGTGATCTTTCCATAGGTTCAGTTTCTTAGGGAGAGGGCAGCTCTTGATACCTGTTAGCTGAGTAGGACATTCCCAGGGCACCGAAACCGGCAGAGGGACAATGACTGCCTATGTGCACAGCTTTAGGACCAGAGAATCTGTGACCTTTATTCCCTGCCCACACCCAGCTGGGATGAGTGAATACTTTGGTGACCAGGGTCTTCCATGCCTTTCCTTGGGATAGCGATACAAACAAAGCAGACGGTCTTCAAACATATGAACAATGTTCAAATTACTCATAATTAGATAAATCAGGATGAAAATGTCACCAGAGACCACGTCTCACTTGTCAGATGTGCAAAGTACAACGCAGCATTCTGGTGGAGGAGTGGGGGAGACAGGTACTGGTACATCTTGCTGGAGGCTGTGCCCAACTGGCACAACTCATCTCGAGAGGCTGTAGGCCACACTTGCCAGAGCTTGCCATGCACTTGCTTTGTCATCCGGCCACGTCACTTGAGGAATCTACCTTCAAGACACAGCAACGGTGTGAAAAATATAGATGAACCAGTTTTGTTTTTTTTTTCCTTCATTGCGGCAACATTTGCAATGGCAAAATATCTGTCTGTAATTTAGTTAAGAGCATCGTATGATATTAATTTCCTGGGTTGATAATTTTATAATTTGGCTGTGGTTATGTAAGATGTTAACGTGATGGCAAGCTGGGTGAAGGGTACTCTCCTGTGCTATTTCTGTAAGTCTAAAATTACATCAAAGTAAAAAGTTAAAATACCAACAAAGAAGCAGGTTTCTCATCATCTTACGTGGGGCATGAGGTCAGCCCCGGACCAGCAGTTAAGGGCCGTAGCTGCCCACAGGCCTCCTCCTCGGGCCTGGTACCTCCCGGAGAAGGGGCCGGGGCTGACCTTGTCTCATCTGTGACAAGAGAGAGTGGAGGGGTACAGACAGTCGTCAGCCGCACGCTTGAGGTGACTCTGAGAAGTAGGGAGCAGGGAGAAAATGTAAGAGGGCATACCTGCCCGGACTGCTGCTCACATTTAGCTTAAGTCAGTGAAAGATGTCCTTGGAAACAGTTTCATTATCTTAAAGCCTCATCTCATATGTGTGAGACATCCGCTGTCCTTTCTCAGCCCCTGGTTATTTGTATTGCACGTTCAAACACCTTGAACTATTGAGACTATTTGCAACCCTTTCTTCACGTGGCATTTTCAGCCCTGCAAATAGAACAGCTATGAAATGCTTACGATGTGGGGCAAGTTATCTTTCCCCGAACAACTTGCTGCAAAAAAACCCCACAGTCCTCTTACTTTTAAAAGATTGTGAAATTGGCGAATGAATTCGAGTGTCCTCAAGGTGACTTGGGGGTCTTCTAACATTCTTATCATTTCTAATTTATGCTTTATAGTAAAAGAGATTAGCTGCTTTCCGTTTGCTGTTCTGAATTGTTTTGCCAGAGACTAGCTTTGGGCTTCAGTGATTCCTCCCCCAAATATCAAACCCTTGATCCTGTGGAGATGGGGGTGAATTAATAGAGTGTGGGAGATGCTCACTCCGCTGCCAGCTTTCTGGGGTCAACATGGAGGCTGGGCGGACCCAGCCCAGTGTCATTGAGGGTGCCCTTCCTCGGGGATTTCTATCTTGACCACCAGCCGGAGCTAGATACTATATTAAAGCTGATTCAATCCCCCTGGAGCCCTGTTAAGACAGAAAGGTTGAGTGCTTTTCTGAAGGTCACAAGGCTAATAAGTAGTGGAGCTGGGGCTTGACCCCAAATCCAGAACTCTTTTCCCTAAGCAGCTAAGGGAGATCAATTTAGTCACCTCTGCCACCTTGCTGAGACCCATGCCTATGGAAAGAAATAATGGGGTGTCCTTCTGTCAGTTCAGAAACCTCACTTCTGCTCTAAAAATTGGAGTGTCTTTCTGTTGTTCCCACTCCTCACCACCTTCTGATCCTTTAGGACTCACAGTCCTGGAATACTAGGGTGGGGATGCCAACCACTCTCCTCCTTTCTTTTCAAGGGAAGTTTCCATGGGTGTTTTGAAAAGAGCCTAGGCTTGGAGTCCCCCCTTGCGTGTGACTCTATCTCAGCACTGGGTTTCCTTGGATAAATGACTCACTTCTCATATCGCAGCCTTTTCTGTAAAGTGGGGATGGCATTTCTTTTCACAGAATTATTGTCCAAATCAAATGACCTACCAGAAAAAGCACCAATTGCAGAGTAGGTGAATGACTGGTTATTATGATGACAAATGCTACTAATTCTCAATATGGCGTTTCCCCACGTATCCCCTTCACAGCACTCGGGCTTTTTCCAACAAAGAGGAATAAAGTTGCAAAGCATGTTGCCTCTCAGAATTACTTTTCTTTCTAGAGGACAGAAACTCTGCCAAAGAGGAAAATGGAATTTATCCCAGGCTTTTGTGCAGGTTTTATTTGTATGCAAAAGCGAGCAAGTCTTCTTTGTTCTGAAGATGAATTTCATTCTAATGGTGCCAATGAATCTTTTAAAATTTCATAATTGCCATTCTTAGCATGCTCCAAACCAAAAGATAACAAAAGGGTTAGGTGGCCAGTTCAGATTGGGTTTGGAGGCAGATGTACATACGAAATGCTTCAGCTGCTCCCTGAGTCATCCCCGTCCACTGAGACATGCGTGCAGTGAGCTGGATGGTTGAGTCAGCAGACCCCACCCAGCCTCGCCCATCCCTGGGACTGGGGATGCTGGATGGTACAAGGCAGGCCCAAGGGGGTGAGTGTGGTGCCCCCTGCCTAGCTCTCCTTTTGGTCACCCTTACATGCAAATGTGTGGAGCACTAGGCAACTTGCAACACCTTTTTTACATTTATTGTCTCATGTAATTCTCTCAAAAATCCTTGAGAAGGGATTAGGTCAAGATTATTATCTCATTTTCTAACGTGAGGTTCAGAGGAGTTGTGGCTGATGAATGGCAGAGCCGGGACTCGAATTCACGTCACTCGACTCTAAAACTAATAATCTTTTCACTCTATTTGTCTGCTGGCACAGTATGATGGTCCAAGCTTGAATTATTGATTTTCTTATTTTTTCCTTTGAAAAGGCTGTCATGTAATCCTAAAAATCCTGTGTAAATTACCAAAGCATGGAATTTTGTACTCTGGTGACCTGACACACTATTTTCTTTTCCTTTTTTTTTTTTTTTAAAGCTTATTTATTTATTTTGAGAGAGAGAGAGAGACAGAGAAAGTGAGATCAGAGGAGGGGCAGAGAGAAAGGGAGAGAGAAAGAGCATCCCACACTGTCCGTGCAGAGCCTGATGCGGGGTTCGAACTCGCGAACTGTGAGATCATGACCCTAACTGAAATCAAGAATCAGATGCTTAACCGACCAAGCCACCCACGCTATTTTCGACATTACCTCTTGGACTTCTTGGATCTCTTTCTCCTCACTCCCTTGCTGCCACCAGCATGCTAGTCACCAGCACAGCAAAGCTGTCCCTCTGTGCCCATCGTTTTATTTCTCCGAGCACCACCAGTATCAAGAGATAAGGTAACAGGTTTTACTAAACATTTGAGATCACAAGGACATGACGAGAAATTTTAAAGCTGGATGTTAAATGTCACTGCTTCCATCACCCGATGGGAAAAGAAAAAGGTTAGTTCCTTCACAGAGACCCCCTCATGAAGCACCCCTTCGCTCTGCCTTGCTTTTCTATCTTACTTCCTTTCTCACAGAGAAAGCCCTTCTCTGACCCTTTCCAGGATGGGTCTCTCCCTCCCTTAAGGAAATTACCATCTTTTGCTCACAGAAGTTGGCTTCGTCCAAGTATTTATTCTACGGATCCCTTCAGTCTTATTAAGTTTGGATTGCTACAACAAAATACCATAGACTGGGTGGCTTCAACAACAGCAACAACAAAAAACACATTTATTTTTCACAGTTCTGGAGCCTGGTAAGTCCAAGATCAAGGTGCCAGCAGACCCAGTGTCTGGTGAGAGCCCTCTTCCTGGTTTACTTGTAGCCTTCTTATTCTTGTGTCCTCACATGGCAGAGAGAGCAAGCGCTAATCTCTCTTTTATAATCGCACTAATCACATCCTAATGGCTCCATGGACTTCATGACCTTATCTAAACCTAATTAACTTCTTTTTTTAAAAAATAATTTATTTGTGCGTACCTAGGTGGCTCAGTCGGTTAAGCCTCTGACTCTTAATTTCATCTCAGGTCATGATCTCACGGTTCATGAGTTCGAGCCCCCTGTCAGGCTCTGTGCTGTCTATGTGGTCCTGCCTAGAATTCTCTCTTTCTCCCTCTCTCTCCCTCTCTCAGAATAAGTAAAAAAAACAAAAACAAAACTTGAAAACTGTATTTATTTTGAGAGGTGGGGGGAGGGGCAGAGAGAGAGAGGGAGAGAGAGAGAATTCCAAGCAAGCTCTGCACTGTTAGTGTGGAGCTCAGCGCGGGGCTCAAACTCAGAAACCTTGAGAAACCTGAGCTGAAATCAACACATGGATGCTCAAGAGAATGAGCCACCTAGGCGCCCCATATCTAAACCTAATTAGCTTCTAATACAATCTCACTGAGGGTTGGGAGCGTCAACATATGAATTTTGGGAGGGACACAGATATGCAGTCCATAACACCTCTTAAACGGGCCATCTGTGGGGCAAAGGGATTCATATGAGTTCATTTCCCAAATTTGGCGTGTGAAGGAGGAAAGATCTTGTCAAACCAGATCTGCTTTGAGGGCTCTGCTAGCGTGAGACAGAGATACAGGCTTCCAGCCACCTGAGAACAGCTCATGGACACACGTCCATATTTAGATGCATACTCACCACGTCCCTCAAGGACACACACAAGTGCTCGCAGGCAGCTCAAACTAATCCTGGGTTTAGGATGACAGCTGTTTTCCTAAGGTGACACAATTTCCAATCCTTTCCCTGGCCTGCGGCACAGGCAAGCCTGTGTTTTTCCCTTCCCCTCCTCTTGCTTTCAGGTTCGTGTACAGGAAGCTTCCTGTGCAGGCAAAGTGGGGGGTCCACTGCTCTTCCTGAAAAGCAGACCCATGTACTTCTTACTCCATCTCTGGCTGCAAAAACAAAGGGACACACACTTTAAATCAGAGTTTGACCTTGGGTTGGCTACACTGGGGCTTTTGTCTGAAGTCCCCCTTGTCCAGAGTTAGATGGAGTAACCCCAGCCTGTTCTTTCTAAGCAGTGTGAGGTGCATAGAAACAGGCTCCATTTCTTACCCAACTTTGTATTTTCACAGCCCGGAACACACCTGACATTCAATGGTTTGTTTACAGACTGACTGACTGAATGGACTAAAAAAATACGAGTGTTCCTGAAACTAAAGGAGATTTAGAGGAATGGTGGATACCATACATTTATATTTTTAAGCAATAATAAAAATAATATACTTTCCCTGTATCATTTTGGGCTCTTAACATCTATCAGGTGAAGACTTTGTATTGATTTCTATATTTACTAAGGCATCTACTAGAATAGTACTTGGTATAAATAAATTCACCACAGTTTCTGGTCTTCATGATCCCTAGCATAATACTTTTCCTATAGAAACATTTTTGAATACATTAATTTTATGTCAACATACGTGTCTTAATTTTTATGTTGTTTTTTAAAGTCAGTGATCTAGAACATTCAATTATCACATCAAAACTTTCTTTGATGATGACAGACTAATCAATTACTGCTGAGCACATTCCTTACATTTTAGATCACAGCTTCGTAATTTTTTTTCTCAAACACAAAAGTTTGGCAATTGCTTTTTGATGTAACTTTTGGGTAGAGTTTTTATGAATTTTATGTAGTGTTTCTGTTAAGAAAAATAAGAAAATTTGGTGCACAAATTCTTAACAATTCAGTGTAAACTATGGCAGATTAATTCAAGGCAATGTCCTTGAAAATAGAATAAAAGTTTGGAAAATAAGAGAGAAAAGATGAGACAGGGAACTGGTCTGGGGTTTCCACCATCTGTAGTGTGATCATTCCAGAAAAAGAGAGAGAGAGAGAAATAGAGGACAGGAAATTATCAAAGAAAAAAATTGAAGAAAATTGATCAGAAAGGAAAGGACACACTATGTTCACATATTGAAAGGGCCATGTAATGCCCAGCCATCTGATATTTGTTTGTTTATTTTATAAAATAATTTTTTTTTTTTTTTGAGAAAGAGGGCACATGAGTGAGTGGAGGAGAGCAGAGAGAGGAGAGAGAATCCCAAGCAGGCTCCACACTGTCAGTGCAAAGCCCGATGCGGGGCCTGATCCCACAAATCCTGAGATCATGACCTGAGCCGAAACCAAGAGTCAGACACTCAACTGGCTGAGCCACCCAGGCACCCCCCGCCCCAGCGTGATGTTTAAAAAGACCCATATTAAGGCAAATCATTGTCTCAGAACAGCCAAAACTTTCAGAAAAAGAAAAAAGAAAAAGAAAAATTCACATAAAAAAAGAACAAGAATCAAAAGTGTTACTTGTTTAGTAGTAATGGGAAACCGGAAGATGATATGGCAATAACTCTAAAATTTTGAGAACACACTATTTCCAGTCCATAATTCTATATCCAACCAAAATATCACTAAGTATGAGGGCAAAATAAAAATGCAAGGCCTTTTTTTTAGACATGCAAGGCCTTACACTTTTAATGCCTATGCACCCTTTTTTGGGAAGCTACTGACAGGCACCCCTCCTAGAAATGAAGGAATAAACCATGGAGCCAAAAAGACACATATGATCCAGAAAACAGGATTCTGTCACTAGAGAGGAAGGATATTTGGATAATGTCAATGTAGGGGAAGCTCAGGATGCACATCAGGCAACAGGCAGCCAGCCCCAAAGGACTTCTGGACGGAAGTTCCCAAAGGGTGACTGTGTGTGTGGAAACAAACTGATAGACCACCTGATGACACTGGGAGGACTGTCACCTCATGGTTGGAGTACTTGGGAAAAATCATATGACAGGTACATATAAAGCTAAGACATATTTTTAAAAAAAAATAAGAAACAATTTTTTCCCCCAGGAAAAATGCAAACTTCTGTAAGAAAGGAAATGTGCTCCTGGTGCATCCATATCTCAGCTGTAACATTCCAATGGTCATAATAATGTCAGTATTGAATATTAATTTACCAGAAAGTGTGATAAAATGTATTAGGAAGGTGGGGAGAGGGGGGACATGTGTATACCCCAGTGGTGCTGGTTTAAAAGAGTAAGTGTGCCATTCTCCCTGGTGACAAGTCAACAGAGAGTGTCTAAAGTTGACAACTAACCCGGAAGTAGCCAGATGAGCACGTTGTTCAGCAAAGTTAAGTAGCAAATACAAGAGGTGGCTAAGAATGGACAGCGGCTGCCTCTGTGCAGTAGAATGCAGGGAGGGGGGCAGCAAATGCTCTGGTCCTTTCTCCCGCTTTCTTTCTCTCTATGTATTTTCAGCAATCCCACACTGACCAGACGAGTAGAGAACTTTATCTCGAGGTCCTGGAAAGAAAGGAATGAAGCTGAGTGCATAATGTTGCCATGTAAAGCTGAACAATCTTTTTTCCTCGTTATTCAAATTCTTACTAGGCTCCAACAGTATTGGGTCTTTTCAAGAGCCCAGCAGTATTCCTGAAGCAGAGGTGAGATATGAAAGGAAGACGTTCTGACCATAAACTAGCATTTGGCTCAACGTGTTGCAGCATGGAAGCTTGCAAAGGTATGACAGGGCACCCACATCCACCGTGGACTCGTGCATTTTGGCATGGCCACCTACAAGAAGTTTATACAACTTTTTTTGTTTTAGACATGATCGTGAATTGACATACCCTAGGAAATCAGTGAGGAGAAGCAGTCGGTGGTATGGGAGGCTTTACTTTGCTCTGAGAATTGAGGTACAGGAGGGGCTCAGAGAAGACACAGTGCTGACATTTTGGCAAATTTGGAACTGATTTTATAACTCAGTGTCGTGCCTTTGCCTCTGTTAAGCCATTTCTTGAGTGATGCCTAGGGAATGAGCCTAGCTCAGAATCAAAGTATTTATTTTTTGTCAACTCTCCCTGCCCCTTATCTTCTCCTTCCTCCATTCCAGCATCATTTCCTGCCAGTGAGCTACTAAAGTCCTTGTCCTTCCTAGCCCACCTTCTGTGGGTCTGGACATCACCAGTTGAATGCCTGGGCGGGTAAGGCCTTTGGCTATAGGGACATTTTCACCCATAGGGATGCAGTTGCATTGAGATACAGTAGCTTTGGTTCCAAATATGCTCTCAAGACATCTGGCCCATTAAGGAAAATAGTATTGTTTGTGAATGATTATTGCTAAGAAGGCTCAGGCACGTATTGTGTGACCTGTTAATTGAAAAATTACTTCCTGTCCTCACTTTTCTACTGCTTACCATAGACACGATGATGCATTTGACAAACTTCTTGTGAGTTTTGTGTTACAGCTCAGCTCTGAATATGTAAAGCAGTCTGTTCTTTACCTATTCCGCATGCTCTTAAGAGAGTTGTTTTGAATGCAACATGTTTTCTTCCCTATTAAAACTACCCAAGCTTTTGCAAGTGTTGAATAAAAGAATAGACAGTGGTAGGTCTGGGTTGCATCCGGCTGCCACACTAAAGCAGGTAGGATTATTTATCTGTAAATCCTCTGAGGAGTAGCCAGTATGAGCATTGCTCACTTTTCTGTTTCTCCCAGGAATTCTGTCAAGTTTGAGCAAAGCTGCAAAATCTCCTCTTCCTATGCTTGATAGGAAAAGTTATATTTCTAGAGGCCCTTGGTGTCATTAAGACAGAGAGGCCAAAAGGATGCTTAAAAGAATGACAGGGGATAAATGTCCTAAGCCCTCTTCTCAATCAGGTGTCCTACTCCCTTTGTGCAAAGTGTGGCCACTGAGAGACAGCTGGATGGCTCAGTCTGTTGAATATCCCACTCTTGATTTTGACTCAGGTCATGATCTTATGGTTCATGGGATCAAGCCCCATCAAGCCCTGTGTCAGGCTCTCTCTGTGTCAGAATTCTCTCTCTCCCCCTCTCTCTGCCCCTTCCTCACTTGTGCATGCTCTTTCTCTCTCAAAATAAATAAACTCAGAAAAAAAAAAAAAGAGTGACCACCCAAAGCCATCTGCTATTGCTGATGTCATGTGGTTGGTACTTAAAACCTGTCTGGCGTGTGAATTAAGGCTTGCTGAATGGCACGTAGGAGACCACATGAAGTTCTCTGAGTCCCCAGAACTCACAGTCTGCCTTCAAAAGACCTAGGTTGCTATCCCAACTCTGTCACTTTTCTTGTCCAGTGACCTTAACTTGGTTTCTCAAAACCTCACTTTCTTTATCTGCAAATAGAGGTGATTCTAGCTACCTTTTGTGGGTAGTAATTAAGATCATGCGTGACAAAAATGTGTATGAATATATTTTTTATTTAGCCCTAATAATGGAAATGATTCATGAAAATAAATGTGTGCTCTCTGTCATCAAGACAATTTGGTACGTGTATGTTTATAATCCAGCACAAGAAATAAGGAATTATTTGATATTTGAGCATTTAGGCCAGCAGAAATAAAGTAACAACATTTTGTGTATGTAATATGAGCACAAAGTGCTTTCAGCCGGAGAAAATTTGATTCAAGTGTAAATAAGTCTCTACATATTCTAGGTTACATTGATATCCTCTCTTCAGATTTTCTGCAGCATTTGCTTTTTCTGCTATTCAGTTAGCACTTGGTTCAGTAAGGATGTGTAATTTAATAACAATTATTAACTTGAGAGAGTTCTAACTTTTCTTCTGCCAAAGAGAATTTTTACTTGGCAGCCAAGTGTACCATCCACCTCCCAGTCTGTTTCCAAAAAGTTATCTTTTTTTAAGTTTATTTATTTATTTTGAGAAACAGAGAGAGAAAGAGAGAGAGAGAGCATGCACGGACACAAGTGGGGGAGGAGCAGAGAGAGAGAGGGGCAGAGAGAGAATCCCAAGCAGGCTTTGCACTGTCAGCACAGAGCCTGATGTGGGTCTTGATCTCATGAACCATGAGATCATCACCTCAGCCAAAATTAAGAGTCAGATGCTTAACCAACTGAGCCAACCAGTCACCCCCCCCCCCCAAAAGCCACCCTTTATTCTAAAAATCTATTGGAGAGAATGGAGAGGGAAGGCAGGAAGAAGAGGAGCATAAAAAGAGGATGGAGAGGAAGATTTTTCTAGGAGCTCCCTCACTGTTCTGTAGCTAGAAATTGATGAGCAAGCATATCACATGTTTGATCTCAATGATAAGGAAATACCTGGTGACCATTTCAGTCTTTAGACCATTTGAGCCTTTAGAGATCACAACTTGAGGTCCAACTGGAGTCTCCATGGGTCCATGCACAGTAAGACCAGCAGAATGAGTCTGTGTCTTGAACTCTGGAGATGGGGTGCTGCACCCAGAAAGATGAGACAACCGTGACAGAAAAAAGAGCACTGGGGTTGTTGATGCAGCTGCAGGTAGGACATTGACTTTGGCTGGCACACCTGTATTCACATTTTGAACTTCAGGTTGCTTTTCTAAGTCCTTGTTGCCATTAAATGCTATTCCTTTCAAGAGGGTCCGTCCGTTATATTAAGTCCTGAATTTGTTACACTTTTAAGGTGCTTCATAAAGGAAAGTGTTTTTTTTTTTTTTTCAAGTGCAGCTGTCTCAGTAACTCTAAAACCTGATGCATTTTGATTTAAAGTTAAAGCTCAGATTGCTTAAAACAGGCAGTTATTTGAGATCATGACTTGTTTCCAACAAACCCTTAAAGAATAAAAGTGATTCACATGATACAGGAGAAGGGGAACTGGTCAAATATTGAAACTAATGTTACCGGAAGCTGGGCAGAAATAAAAAAGGGAGGGTCGGGGCTTGGAGGGAGACCAAGGGAGAGAGACCCTTCCTGGACCCCATAATGGGCATAGCTTGCGACACATGCAAGGAAAGCCCATGCTCCTAAATATGGCAGATACAAGCTTGGAACCCCACCTACCTTTTCCGCTCCGTCTTTCTGCATCGCCCCTTGCTTGTGTCCTATCTCTGAGCTCTAGCCACCCTTAAGCAGCCACGTCTCTATCACACTCTTTCATGCCTCTGTGCCTTTATATGTTCTATTTCCCTTTCTCGGGAAGCTCAATTCTTTTCTTTCTGAAGCTTTCTATATTCTTCTTTAAGAATTAGCAAAATAGCATCTCTCCCGTAGACATTTCTCTAGTTCCATTTCCAGTCACATCCCAAGGAAAAGCAGTTGTTTTCCTATTTGTAATGTCGTTCTGGAGCCAGAATGCCAAGTTTGACTCTTATCTACCTCACTTCATGCTTTGTGATTTTGCAGAAGTTATTTAATCTCTCTGTGTTTCAATTTCCCCAATTGATCACAGGGGTAATAACAATGATAATACTGCCACTTATAAAATTTTAATGAGGATAAGGTTCTCAGAAAGTTTACTGGAATCACATTGTAACTTAATATGTGCTAATTATTTATTATTTTTATTATCATTTATTATTGCTACTACCATTACCATCATCATATATACCTCCCTAAGGCTTTCATTTACATAAATATTATTCACATAATTATTATTGCTTGTGTTGGTCTTAATCTCATCTATTTTTAATCCTCAGGACTTACCATAATATTTGGCATGAAGCCATGTCCAGTAAATATTTCTGAATTCCAATTATTGGGCGTTTATGGTTTTTTTTTTTTTTTTCCTTATCAGATGATTAGTTCCTTGAAGTGTGTTTTCTACTTTATAACAGTCGTTAGGGATGCTATCCCAGTACCCTGAACATAATCAGCACTCAGAAGTCTACTGAAGAAACCAGTGAATTAATGAAGAATGTATAGAAGTGACTATTTAAATATTTGCTTCCAGAAGGCAGGGCAGACCACTGGTGTAATGGGAGACTTAGTCCCAGCTTGTCATGCAGGGTCAACTGGAGAACCAAAGTCCATACTTTGTTCCAATTCTTTGCTTCCTAAGCTTCTGCTGAAATTAAAAGGCAGGCAGGACGTAGTGTTAAGGATGAAGGTCTGCCTTCTGAGCCTGCAGCCAGGGTGCAGAAGCCATAAGGGACAAATTCGGGATTCATGTGGGGACCATTAGATGGACTAGATGACTAGCATGTTCTCTGTAAATCCAAGAGGTAAGATTTTGTGCCCCACAGCTTAAAACATCTGTATTTCCACAAAATTGGGCTCTTACAATTAAAGTTTCTCTTCCTCCACAAACCATCTAGTGGACATGATTTGATTGGATGTTTCCGTATGTTACATTTGTCAGATTACAAATAGCTTAAAGTCATAATTTTCCTCAAAGAGGGATTAGACTGAATGAAACACTTTGATCCAACTTCTAACTGAGAGAATGTATTTCCATGAAGGTGTTGTTTGCACCCCAGGAGTGTGGTGTGCTTTTGATCCATTTCCCATCCTCTTTGAGGAAGAACATTCTGAACTTTGGGTTGATTATTTAACAGCTCTTCCTATTAAATATTAGCTCTTTAAAGGGATACTTGTTAAGCTGTTTGAGCCCTGAATTTATGTTTTGTTTAAAGAGTGCCTTTTAAGGTTTAGATTAAGAGATTTTGGGGGAATGGTTTAAGTCAAAAAATGAGAAGTTATTTGAGCTCAAATGTAACCTTTAAAGACTTCGCCAGCGACCTGGAATGCACACAAAAAAATGTGGGGTCATTATAAATGGAATGTTAGACTCTATTTTTCTTCTGTGAGATGTTGGAAATGACAAGTGAAAATGGAAAGATAAATGAAGAGGGGATTTTGAAAGTTCTTCATCAAGGAACCCAGTCATTGACTGAAACATCAAGGGAAGTAGAGCAGATGGCTCTTGGAGATGCCTCAGACAGGCTCAAATGCCCAGGAAGCATGGCTTCCTGAAGCCCCTTTCCGTGATAGTTTACCCACCACTAAAACTTTGCTTTAGTACCTGCCACTGCCTCTACTAGCTGCCTTTCTCCCAAGCTGAAGGAAACACCCCTGTATTCATTTAATGTCCATATTCCCTTCTAGCCCTGGTATATTATGGAATAAAGACTCACCTAAAAGTGAGAAGACAGTCATTTATTCACTAAGGGAGTGTTTCGTGAGAACCCACAGTGCTATATCTAGCACTGTGATTGGTTCTGGAAGTTCAGGGATGGCATGGCTCAGGCACTGTTGGGTGCTCCTAGAACAGTTTCTTTTTCCTCCTGGACCTTTAGGTAACTGTGCTTTTTAGTCCATTTGTGGTCAGGTGAGACCACATGCCTAGATGATGCCTAACGGATTTGAGTAGAAGCAATATGAACCACCTCCAGACTAGGCTCCTAAAATACCTTGTGTGATCTTACTCTTGACGTCTCTTTCACCATCTCTAGCTGAAAGCAGAATATCTAGAAAAGGAATCCAAGGCTAAGAATTAGCTTCGTCTCCATGTCAGAAAGTCTGGGTTCTTGAATTACCATGTGGATGGGAGCCACCTGGGGTAACTGTCTGCCTAGAAACATCTGCATGGGATTTTGTGTGATTAAGCAATGAACTTTTATGTCGTGAAGCTACTAGATCTCATAGTTGATTTATTACTGCAGCAGTTATATTATGTTTTCTGACTAATAGAAATGAGTAAAATACAGATCTTGTCTTCAAGGAATTACCTTTTTGGTTAGAAGAAGCATATAAATAAAAGATTAGAAGATAAAATGATTAGTATAGCAAATGAGATATAAGACATGATGAAACTAGAGAAGGAAGTTGGATGGGTTGATGACAGTGATAGACTTTCTGGAGGAAACCCACCATTGTGTATTTCTTGCAAGTGCGGGTGTGTTTGGGGTGGCGGTTGTAGGTGGAGAGAAGAGGAGGATGAGAGGCAGGTCAGTGTTGCTGGAGCAGGAAAGATGACGTTGCTCATGGTGACACATGGGGCTGGAGAGCAAAGCAGACAACAGACCTTACAGAGTCTTACACATCACGCTGGGGACCTGAGCTTTTTGAGATCAGTGCTATTCCAAGTGGTGATGTCAGAAGCTTGTGTCAAGATGTACATCAACACTTTGCTTCTTTCATGGAGAATGTCTTGCTATTTCAAAAAAAAAAAAACTGAAATAAGTAACAAGCAAATTGATATAGTTGATTCCCATTCTGGCATGAGCTTCTTCTCTTATCACGTCCAGCAAACTGCTCACTCATCTGACGGCCACAATTAAGTGGCCCTGCTTTGGACAAATTATGCTGCTTTCTGTGGATGATGGGTGTGAAGGGCGTGTATCCAGGGCAGGGACCACTTAAGGGGCATGAGAAGTAATTCCAGAGGAAGATGGTGAACACCTAAACTGGGGAAGTGGTGGTACCTGTGCACAGGAGGGAATGGATTGCGGACATATTAGTGCAGGAGCAGAGCACGGTATACACAGCGAGGGAGAGAGAGAATTAAAAGCTAGGTTTGTCTGGCAACAAAACCTATGCTCTCTTTACCATCCTACGTTGTACAATGATTTGAAGGAGAGATAAGGTACCAGGCAGAATGTGAATTGAATTTTGGTAGTAGATCATTTATAAGGGCCATCCTTGCTGTATTTTCATAGGCAATATCCTTTAATAAAAGGCAGAATGTTCCTTTTGAGGAGCATAAACAAAATTCAATGCAAGGGCTTTGAACTAATCTGACATTAGGTATATAAAAAAAGACCAGGTTGATCAGCAAGTGACAGGGAAATAGGGAACTTTTATAAAGACTAAAAAAAAAAATCAATACTAGCATAACAGTTTACAGAGGCAATGCATTTTTTTTCCTTTTTTTTTAGTTCTCTGAAAAATCTCTGAAGATGAGCGTACTAGTCGATAGGTATAGAAACTCTTGAGGACATAATTCTCATTCAGTACAGATAAGCAGTTATCCAAAGCCAATTATCTGATATAATAAGAAAAGAGCTCATGTTTTTGCAAAGTGTCTTCCTTTGAGTATGTTTTAGGAATAATTATTTTCAAAGTTCGCCAGGTTATCAGGGGGATTTTCTGCTTCTAATCAGAGAGAAAAAGGGGAAGAAGATTTTGAATATATAACAACATGTTTAAAGAACCAGTGGTGTTACTGGGCTTTGTGGAACTGGGTAAAGAGGTATGGCCAGCGTTTTTGGAAGCTCCCTAATTTAGGTATCCAGGCTTTTCTATATACTCCTTCTGGTTCAGATGCTCTATGTTCAGTAGTCTTGCAATTTCTTCTTATGCCCCCAAATAGTCCTTTTGGAGATAACCTACCTTACTAAGTGTTAAAAAATACAATGTTTTAGATATTATCAAGTCCAAATATTCTATTTTACAATTAAGAAAGGAAGTAGGGGTCTTGCCCAACATCACAGTTAGGGTAAGCTGTGACTGCAGCCCAGGTATCCTAGCCTCTAGTGCAGTGCAGTTTCTGCCACCCTGCATCTGGAATGTAAACTCAGTGCAAAACGGGGCTTTATCTTAGCCACTGTTCTATCCCCCAAAGAGCCTAGAACACTGCCTGGCACAAAGGATGTGTTGGCTGTGCAATTCGAGTAATGGACCAAGTGTGTGTTTTAGGATTCCTACAGCATGGAAAAGCTTAGTATGACACTTGGGGAGATGCTGGTTTCCCCATCCATTCTAGATCCACCAGGCTGTCTTAGGGGCTATTCAGCACCATCCCCAGTTCACAATTGCCCAAGGATTTGGGAGTAGCCCAGCCCCGTGGTGGCAGGAGAATGGGGAGCCCAGGGCCTCTGCACTCAGGCAAGCTGGCTTTACTCCTGCTCTGATCTGGATCTCATTCTCCCTCTACCTCGATTCAGGGATTGAAGATATTTCTTTATTTTTTAATATTTATTTATTTTGAGAGAGAGCGAGAGCGAGTGAGTGAGCATGTGTACAAGTTGGAGGATAGGCAGAGAGAGGAGAGAGAGAATCCCAAGCAGGCTCTGCACTGTCAGGGCAGGGCCTGATGCGGGGCTTGATCTCACAAACCATAAGATCATGACCTAAGCCGAAAACCAGAGCCAGATGCTCAACTGACTGAGCCATCCAGGTGCCCCGAGTGATTGAAGCTATTTTGTGATAACCTGAGGCCTAAGTCTCTGTCTTGATTTTTTGCTCATTATCTCTGTTAGTCAGACTAATCTAGGCTTTAGTACAATAACAAATAAGCCCAATATCTCAGTGGCTTAATACATAAAGGTTCATACCTTACTCATGAGTCTGGCAGCTCTCTACGACAATTTCTTCTCAAGCAGTGACTTAAAGGAGCTCAATTTCTTGCATCTTGCAGTTGTACTGTGTGGAAAACATGACTTCCAGTTCAGTTGGCAAGGGAAGAGTGGGCGGGAGGGTTGTGCTCTATCTGTTAAATGCATTAGTTTGGAAATGACACACATGGCTTCTGCTCAATGCCCATTGGCCATAACTAGTTGCATGGCCTTCTCTAACTTGCATGGAATTTAGGAAAGCATACAAATTTTAGTAAGTAATAAAGAACTTTGTGAAAATGAGATCAGGCAAATAAATGAGAAATCACTGATATTTTCATCTTTTTTTCCTTCCTTAAAAAAATCTTGTAGCAAGTTGACTTTGCACAGTGGAATGTTCTTTGTGTCTTAACAAGACATAAAACAGAAGTGTTGGTGGATCTAGGAAATATAATGGGTGAGGCCTTAGGTTCTTGAGAAGTTTGCTTGCTCTGGTAAGTGCTCTGAGATTAGGTCACATGAGTTGTCTCATGGAGTAATAAAAGGTAGCATGGCTGAGCTGATCCCAAGTTGGCTGACTATTCAGTTCAGACAGAGCTAAAGAAAAACAGTTGCCCAGTGGCCTTTCAACTCTTCTCCTTTCCTGTTATTTCTTCAGCCATTTATAGTCTCGTGTCTGGATAGAGCTGGGCCAAAGTTTGGCAGGGTTTGAGGTAGATAAATCATTTGCAGACTAGCAAGGGCTTTGCAGCTTTACCAGGAAAGGGAAATTGGAAGCTTGGATTGGAGTAGATCAGTGTCTCCTTCTACTGGCCAAGCATGCTTTCCTTTTAACCCCCATGGAAGCCAAAGCACAATGTTAGAATCGCACATGCTACACCTTCAATGGGCAAATGCCCTGCTAGGTGTTTGGTGGAAAGGATCTAAGGATTCCCTGCAGGCAAAACAAATGGCAGTTGGACATGATGTGGCTGACTTGGGGCATTGCAACTGGACGAGTGGAGCGTGATGCCTGCCTTAGTGTTTTCTAGTAGCATCTGTTCTTGAATAGGATTGGCTATTGAAAGAAGGCTTTGTTTTTCACTTTTACATAAAGTCAGACTTACTGTTGCACCTGATAGAAAACAGAGGGGAGAAAACCAACGATAAGTCCTTTCCTCTTTCTCCTCCACCCATTCCTTCATCTTGTATCTAACCAGTTATTCCAACCTCACAGTGTGACTCAGAATATCTCTGCAATCTGATTTATACTCCCTACATGATTGCCTTTGCCTTAGGTTCAGGCTCCACTATAGCTCATTTAGAGTATTTTAATAGCATCCTGGTCTTATGACCTCCAGTCTCAATTTAACTAGTTTGTTTTTATTCTTATATTCAGAGTGATATTTCAAAACCCAAATATAATCAAGTTACAGATGTGTGTAAAATTTTTCAATGGTTTTCGATCATCTGTGGAGTAAATTCCAACCTGCCTGTTGTGGTTCATATGGCTTGTTGTGATGTGGCTGCTGGTTTTCTTCTATGGTCTCTCATCTCTATGCTTCAGTGTATATGGAATAACCTGTAGTTACCAGACTGTCTTATACCCATTTGTGCCTCTGCTCTTTCCCCTATGTTCTACCCAGAATGCTGTTCTTCTTACTTGTTCATCTTGCAAACACTTTAATCTTTTAGGATTCTGACAATATATCACTTCCCTTAGGGAAACTTTCTAGATCCCTTCAGTTTGGTTAGAAATCCTGTATCAGGGCTCTCGTAGCATTTGTTCCATTGAACCATCATTTTTAACATGCTCAGAATCTTCGTGTAGACATTGAACCTCTTGAAGGCAGGAGCCGTATTTCTAACTTTGTCTTTATCATGCGTGGCTCTGTTTTGGGACCCTCTATTGTGTTCTGTTGATCTATATATTTATTATTATGCCAACATCACACTGTCTTAATAACTGTAGCTTTATAGTAAGTCTTGAAATCAATTAGTGTAAATGCCACATTTTGTTCTTTTCAAAGTAGATATGGCTATGTATATGTGAAAAATTGTCATGACTGGAGCCATTTAAAGTATTCCCAGAGCACTCACTGCAGAGAAACTGCCTTACCTGCCTTTGTTTGGACTGGACCAAAATCTGTGGAGTGGGCAAAACAGCATTTGTTTTACAAGCAATTGTTAAAGTCAGCACGACAGTGGGCATACTGATCGATCATAAGACTGTTGGCTGTGGACTTTCTGAAGACAGAATAGTTAATGAATTCATATCAGGAATGGTTTCCTTTGTTGACATCAATAGAATAGTTGATCAACGTGTAACCAAAAGTGGCTCAGCCTGTTAGTGCGAATTGACAATACTTCTTCTCTTTTAGTCAAGACATATAATTGCCCCCCTTCCTCTTTCTTATAAGATCCCCTTGCTTTCACTTCCTAGGTGGGACACTATTTGGGTTTCTAGCTGAATCTGTGCTCCCTGAATTTCAATTCTTTGATCCCAAATAAGTGCTTGTTTGCCTCTCATTATGGTTCTTTATTTTCAGGTTGACATGTCCCTTTTATGTCACCCTATAAATTCAAAATCAGCTTGTCACTTTCAATAACTGAAACCTCTTTGGGATTTGGATTTGGATTGTATTTAATCTATGGATCCATTTGGGGGGGTATAGACACCTTACCAATATTGAGTCTTCTGACCTAGGAACATGGTGTATCTCTCCATTTATTTAGTTCATCATTCATTCTCTCAGAAATGTTTTGTAGATGACAGTATATAGCTCTTCATATCTTTTGTCATTTAAAAAAACACTAATATGCAAAAACTCAAATCTAGGAAACAAATAAACCCAGAGAGGATTCTTTGCTTTCCAGTTGGGTTCAATGAAAGGTTCTTAAATGCAAGCAAATCCCACACTGGAAAGAATGCATCAAAGAGTAAGTGCTCAAACACACTCTGGACAACTGAGTGCCTGCTGTGATTTAGAGAATTTGCATCCATAGCAACTTCCCTGAATCCAAAGAATACTGGAAGTAAAGGATGCCTGCATTCTGTTTACCTCACTCCTCCATGGCATTTGTTTTGGTTCTTTGCAGGCAAAAATTTGCATTTTTCTGAACCTGGTACTCTGCGCCAGACAGAATCCACATCTGGGAGAGTAAAGCTGGGTTTAGTCGCAGTGACTAGGGCCTGGGATCCCCTGAGCCCGTGAGTTCCTATCAGCCTGATGAGTCCTACAAATGACTCTGTCCTGCCCACACAGAGCCAGACTGTGCATGTGGGATGAGACCTGGCTCTGCCAGTCAGGCATAATTTATGGGCGACTACAGAAAGCAGAAAGTCTTAGGCTAGACTGATAAGACAGAGGGAGACACAACCTCAGAGCTATGCCAATACCTACCAGGCGGTGAGAAGGTCACAGCCATGGTCCTGTTCATTTGGCACCTGCGTACAAGTGAACCTTCATAGAGTTCAGTTCAGCTATGCCTGACTCCCATCCCAGCTCAAAAGCCTCTAGTGGCTCCCATTTACCCACTAA
Source organism: Neofelis nebulosa (assembly GCF_028018385.1). Lineage (NCBI taxonomy): Eukaryota > Metazoa > Chordata > Mammalia > Carnivora > Felidae > Neofelis > Neofelis nebulosa. The sequence continues at coordinate 13,888,302 of NC_080790.1, forward strand.
CTAGTTCAAATTTCTTTTTATGACATTTAAATCCCTTTACAATCATCCTCCAAATACCTAGCAGGCCTGGTATCTGGTGTATTCTCTGCATTTATTCTGCCCCTTAGTCATGTTGGAGTGTATGCAAGTCCCAACAAATGGCAGAATTTTTTTCTCACTTTTGCCACTGCAGTTCTGTCTGTGTGGAATGATCTCACTCTCCTACTTTATGTATTCTTTTGCTTTCTGAGAGTTTTCTGCAAGTTCGTCTTCTGCTTATTGTGTTGAAATTTTCATTTCTACTATCCACCCAATCCATCCAGCCCAGGCTGTTGGAATAACATTCCTAAATTACAGCTCTATTCATGAGCCTACTAAAAAAACCTTGTGGTTCCATTCTAAGGCTGAAAGATGAGGCAGAACTTATTAGCTTGATATTGGGACTCTTCAAAATCCACTTTCCCATGCCCCAACCTATTTTGTTCACCGAGTTTCTTACTCTGAGTGCATGACTCTGGGATGGATACCCCTGAGTCCTTCTCTAGCACTTAGCCACTGGTTGTTCTCACCTGTATATCATATTTTGTTGCAGATTGTGGTGTGTGTGTGTCACTATGTCTATATCCGTACTAGACTGTGGGCTTCCTATGGCCAGCACCTATTTGGTTCATCCTATATAGCCTCTTCAGGACCAAACACACTGCTTCCCATAGTAGATGCCTAATTAATAATTGCTGGTGATGCATAACAAAGAAGTAGAAGAGAGGATGGTCTGGTTGGGTATTGATCAGGGAATTACACGAGCCTCCTACTTGGAAGCTTACAACTTAAATGAGTGCCTTTTCGGTTCCATTTAACAGATATATGTGGATCACCTCAAGGTTAGATTTTAAAATGTACTATTAAATACTGATCCCAGAGGAAGAAATGCAAATTCATGTTCCACTAATGCCTGCCGGTGAGATATGAAGCTTGGGCCAGCTTTCTATGATTTAATGAGCTGTGAAAGAGGACCTCACAATCTTCCATCCGCTGCCCTGGGCTTGTGGTCACAATCATGACATAGCCAGACTTCATCAGCAGTTATAATGAAGACCAGCCAGTGCCCAGTCAGCACAGAGAAGACCAACTGAAGGTCAGGCATAGAATAAAAGGAAAGAACATCACTTTCGGCCCATCGAGGAAATTTTCAGCTGTTGGCCATTCCTGAGACTGTCTGTTCACAGGGCTTTCACTGCCTTTATACGCACCTGTTTCACGCTGTGTGCCATGCAGAAGTCACAAGTCACACACATGAATTAGACTCTAGGAGCTACAGGACAGCCATTTAAGAAGGTCCCTCACATTTATGGACAACTTTACACTTTTCCTTGCCATAAACTTGCCTCTATCATTAAATGTTAATATAAAGATATAAAAAAGAATAATAGTTGTATCCTACACTCAGAGATAATTGTAAAAATTGTGCTAAAGTTTTCATCCCTTTATCTATGTATGCCTGGGTACTTTTCAGTAGTTGAGAACATAAGGTGCATTCTTCTTTTTCACTGACTTTGTAACACAGACATTTTCCCACATTAATACATAGGCACGTCACAGCTTTTATGCCATTCAAAAAAAAATAGAGTATAATTTACACACAGTAAAATTCAGTCTTTTTTAGTGTATAGCTCTTGCGAGTTTGACGAGCATGTGTAGTTACAGAACTACCACAATAAGATATGGAAACAGTTTTATCATCCTCCCAAATTTTCCTGTGCCCTTTTGTAGGCAATCACCCAAGCTCCAGATCCTGGCAACCACGGATCTGTGATCTATAGTATAGCTTTGGTTTTGCAAGAATTTCATACAAATAGAATCTGTAGTATAAACTTTTGGGTCAGGCTTCTTATACTCAGCATAATGCATTTGAGAATTATACATGCTGTTCTGTGTAACCAGTTTGTTTATTTTTAATGCTGAGTAATATTCCATTGTATGGATTGACCATTCTTTATCAATTCCCTGGTTGAGGTGCATTTGGGTTATGTATGAACTGACTTAGATTTTGGCGGTAATATATTAAAAATAACCACTATAAACATTCACATAGAGGGTTTTGTATGGACATAGGTTTTCATTTCACTTGAACAAATACCTTGAAGTGGATTGCTGTGTCATATGGTAAATGAATATGTAACTCTATAAAAAAAATCCACCCACCCAGAGCCCAGATTTTGATTTATAATACCATTCTCTAATAAAAGGAACCAGAGCTCTTTGGATAAATAGCTGATTCTAAGACTAGAGAAGGAAATATATAATACATAATAATATATATGAACTTGGAGCATTGATGGGATTATGTCCAAGGGGCATTAGGGCCAGCTGAAAGACCTCCCAGTGGCCAAAGGTGGGACAGTATGAGCAACAACATAAATAAATTAGATTGTAACCCAATGTGTAAAAGAAATATTCATGTGTCTATACTAATATGAATAAATTATTGAATAAATTAATAATTGGGGAGGAAAAAGACAAATCTCCCATGCAGAAGGATTCCAAATAAATTATGTGGATACTCCACTGTAAAGAGAAGCCTAACTCCCCACTCTTAAAGTATGGGCTATCTATGGTAGCTTCCTCCAAATTGTACAGTATGGCAAGGGGAGGGTAGCAAAAGAGTAATTTAAGAGCTGAGAAACCTGAGAAACACTGCCTCAGTCAGGTGTCAAGGTCAAATCAACAATAAATAATAATGTTGATTATATATAGGTTTGATATGATGTGATAAAAATGGCAGTTTCTCTCGGTGATTGGTCCACCCAAAATCCCATAGCCTCAGTCTAATCATGAGAAAAACATCAGACAAGTACCAATAGAGAGGCATCTTACAAAATACCTGACTGGGGTGGCTGGGTGGCTCAGTCAGTTAAGCCTCCGACCTGGGCTCAGGTCATGATCTCTTGGTTTGTGAGTTTGAGCCCAGCATTGGATTCTGTGTTGACAGCTGGGAGCCTGGAGCCTGCTTTGGATTCTGTGTCTCCCTCTCTCTCTGCTCCTCCCCCACTCATGCTCCGTCTTTCTCTCTCTCTCTCTCTCTCCCAAAAATAAATAAACATTAAAAAAAAAAAAACCCTGATGTGTACTTAGAATAGTCAAGGTCATAAAAACAAGGCAGTTCTGAGAAACTGTCATGGCCAAGAGGGGCCTTAGGAGACATGATGACTCTGTGTAATATGATATCCCTAGATAGGATCCCGGGGCTAAAAAAGACATTAGGTGAAAAATAAAGAAATCTGAATAAGATATAGACTTTAGTTGGTAGCAATAAATCAATATTGATTCATTAATTGTAACATGTACTATAGTAATGTAAGATATTAATAATGGGGAAACTATCTTCAGGGGTAGAAGAGAACTCTATTATCTGCTCAATTTCTCTCTAAATCTAAAAGTCATTTTAAACAATAGAATCTATTAATTAAAAAAAAACCTTCCAAACTACTTTCAAAAATAACTGTATCATGTTGTGTCTCCACCATCAATGTATGAACGTTTCAGTTGCTTTACGTCTTCAGTAGCACTTAGTATGGTCAGTTATTAGTATCTTCTTTGTAGAAGATATTACATCTTCTTTGTATTTGTATAAAATATCTTCTTTGTAGAGTTTCTGTTCAACTATTTTTCCATCTATATTTTTGGGGGGGTTGCTTGTCTTCTTATTTTTGAGGATTCATAATATTTAAAATATATGTTCTGGATACAAGACTTTTATCAGAAATGTAATGTGCAACTTTGTTCTCATTTTTGTGACTTGTTTTTTCATTCTCTTGAAAGTGTCTTTTGAAGAACATAAATTTTTTAGTTTATTTATTTATTTAGAGAGAGAGCGAGAGTGAGAGAGAGAGAGCGAACATGCAGAAACGAAGGGGCAGAGAGATAGGGAGGGAGAGAATCCCAGGCAGGCTCTGTACTTCAGTGTGGAGCCTGAAATGGAGCTCCAGCCTATGAACCACTGTGAGATCATGACCTGAGCTGAAATCAAGAGTTGGACACTTAACTGACTGAGCCACCCAATTGCCCCTGAAGAACATAAATTCTTAATTTTTATGAAGTCCAGTTAATCAATTTTTTTTTTATGGATTGTGTTTTTGATGGTATATTGTTGGAGTAGGTCATCAAGAGGACAGGGCTTCTGGTTGACCTGTGAGCCACACCCAGGCAATCAGAGGCTCTTTACTCCCTCCCCTGTCCTTGGAATGTATGTTTCACCCACCATTCCCACACTAGGGGCTGTTCAAGGAAGTAGCCTTGAGAGAGTAAGGTGTTGAGACCATCTGCACTGAAAACGTGACTGAACCCAGTTAAGGCCTCTATAATAAACTTTTAAGATTCTGCATGATGGGTGCAGGGATCTACTCATTTTGTGGGCACCCAAGTCAAGCCTTCTGTGTTAGTTCCCTTGTTTATTAAATCTGCCACTTACCAATGTGAAGTGGTCTCTCCTTGACCTTCATGTATGGAGGCTAGTTTGTGAACCAATGTGTATCTAATAACTCTTTACTTAATCCAGGGTCACAAAGACATTCCCCTAGAATTTTTATAATTTCAGGTTTTACATTTAGGTTTATGATCCATTTTAAGTTAATTTTTTTGTATAGGTTGTGAGATATGAATAATGAGGTTTTTGGGGTTTTGTTTTTGTTTTTGATTTTTGCACATGGATAACCAATTGTTCCAAGTGACATTTGTTGAAAAGACAGTTTTGTCTCCACTGAATAGCCTTTATGCCTTTGTTGAAAATCAAGTGACCATATATATTGGCTTCATGATGGACTGTCTATTTTTTTTTAAGTTTATTTATTTATTTTGAGAGAGAGTGTGAGTGGGGGGAAGGGCAGAGAGGGAGGGAGAGAGAGTCCCTCTGACAGTGAAGAGCCTGATGTGGGGCTTGAACTCATGAACTATGAGATCATGACCTGAGCTGAAATCAAGAGTTGTATGCTAAACCAACTAAGCCACCCAGGCACCCCTGAACCATATCTTTTGTTTCAGTTATCTATAAGTCTATCTTTTTTTTTTTTTTTAATTTTTTTTTTTCAACGTTTTTTATTTATTTTTGGGACAGAGAGAGACAGAGCATGAACGGGGGAGGGGCAGAGAGAGAGGGAGACACAGAATCGGAAACAGGCTCCAGGCTCCGAGCCATCAGCCCAGAGCCTGACGCGGGGCTCGAACTCACGGACCGCGAGATCGTGACCTGGCTGAAGTCGGACGCTCAACCGACTGCGCCACCCAGGCGCCCCTCTATAAGTCTATCTTTATGCCAATACCTCACTGCCTTAATTACTATAGCTTTATAGTAAGTCTGGAAATCAGGTATTATGAAAACTGCAACTTTGTGGTATTTTTGAAAAAATAATGTTTATTTGGTTCCCTTGCTCTTACATACAAATTTTAGAACCAGCATGTTGATTTTTGTAAAAATAGTGTTAGGATTTTTTTTTTTTTAATTTATTTTTGAGACAGAGAGAGACATAGCATGAACGGGGGAGGGGCAGAGAGAGAGGGAGACACAGAATCGGAAACAGGCTCCAGGCTCCGAGCCATCAGCCCAGAGCCTGACGCGGGGCTCAAACTCACAGACCGCGAGATCGTGACCTGGCTGAAGTCGGACGCTTAACCGACTGCGCCACCCAGGCGCCCCAGGATTTTTAATGGAACTGTATTGACTCTATAGATTCCTTTGTTCTGCTTGCTTTGGATTTGTTTTGCTTTCTTTTCTAGTTTCAGATAAAACCTTAGATCATAGGTTTGAGGCCTTTTGTCCTTTTCTAATACACACCTTGAATGCCACAAATGTCCTTCAAAGTACTACATTTAATATGTTACACACATTTGGATGTGTTATGTCTCCATTTTTACTCTCAAACTATTCATCTGAGTGCCTTCAGCCAAACGTTAGAACCACCTATGGAGCTTTCAAAAATACCCATGTGCACTTATTCCCAAGGCCAAATGAGTCAGAAAATCTGGGGGTGGGGCCCAGGCATTGCTTAGTTTTAATAGCTCCTTAGGTGATTTTATTTTATTTTTTTTACAATTTTTTTATTGTTTATTTTTGAGAGAGAGAGAGAGACATACAGACAGACAGAACACGAGTCAGGGGAGGGCAGAGAAAGAGAGGGAGACACAGAACTTGAAGCAAGCTCCAGCCTCCACGTTGTCAGAGTAGAGCCCAATGCAGGGCTTGAATTCAGGAACCATGAGATCATGACCTGAACCCAAGTCAGATGCTTAACGGAATGAGCCACCCAGGCATCCCTCTCCTTAGGTGATTTTAATGTTTACTTAAGATTTAGAATCCCAGGACACCTGGGTGGACTCAGTCTATTAAATGTCTGACACTTGATTTTGGCTCAGGTCGTGATCTCATGGTTCATGGGATCAAGCTTCACACTGGGCTCAAACTTCACGTCGGGCTCTGGGCTGAACAGCATGGAGCCTGCTTGGGATTCTCTCTCCCTCTCTCTTTGCCCCTTCCCCATTTTAGCATGCTCTCTCTCTCTCTCTCGAAATTAATACATAAACTTAAAAAAAGAAAAGATTGGGAATCTCTGCTCTAGCCTTATTGAATGTAATTTCCCAAACTCTTGCGTGCAAATGCTTAGCTGAATGCTTGCTAAAAAATTCATATTCCTGCACCCACCACTGGAGATTTTGGTTCAGCCAGTATACATGATGGTCAGTGAAAGCTAAATTTTTAAAAAAATGTAGCCCATGTGATGCTGATGCATGTGGGCCTCAGACTACACTTAGAGAAAATCTGCATTAGAAAATCCATAAAATAAGAAATGAGCCCCTGCTGTGGTAGCAGCTGGATGCATTTCAAGCAGCAAAAAATAGCCGAGTACAGTCGGCACTCTTGGAGAGGGTGCCTCCCCCCAACTCCCCTGCTGTCATGGAACAAGTCTATGATGGCAAAGAAATTTTCTTTGCTGGGAATAACTGGGATGGCTTCACGCCTGCAACTGCCACCCTTAACATCATTTTTCAAGGCCAAGTAAAAATACCTTCATAGAGTTCAGGTCTTTGCTCATGCAGTTTGCTCTGTCTAAATGCCTCTCTTTTCATCTAGCTGACTCCTACTCATCCCTGCTACTCCATCCAGGAAGAGTTCTTTGATCCTGTCTCCACAGTAGAAGTTTCCAGACTTCCCTAGTCTAGATCAAGCACCTTTCTTGAGGGACCTCATGACCTCTCTCATTGTTACTATCAAGGGTTAATCATCTACTTACTCATCTACATCCATCACTAAACATCAGAACAAGTCTAGTCTGTCTTCTCTATCTTTTTTTTTTTTTTGATGTTTATTTATTTTGAGAGAGAGAGAGAGAGAGAGAGAGAGAGAGAGAGAGAGAGCAAGCAGGAGAGGGGCAGAGAGAGAGGCAGAAAAAGAATCCCAAGCAGACTCCACACTGTCAGTGCAGAGCCCGATGCGGGGCTCAAATTCACAAACCGTGAGATTATGACCTGAGCCAATATCAAGCCAATATCAATTTGGGCGCTTGACCAATTGAGCCACCCGGGCACCCCAGTCATCTTCTCCATCTTCAGGGCATAGCCTAGGTTTGGCCATAATACACCCTCAGGAAGTGTGTGCTTAGCTGATCTAAACTGAGTGCCTTCCAACAGCGGACATCCCACCATTCTGCGTTCCTGTTGGTTTCAGTGTAGGATGAGGTCAGGACAGTGACTGCCCACATGTTCTGTATCGACAACCCACTGTCTATAACCTAATCAATATTGGGGGTGGGGTGAGGCTTGGAGTAGGTGAGGAAGCTCAAGCTCTCTGCAAGTCTTCAGCCCAGAGTCTGGCAAATAATAACTGCTCAGAAATATTGTCTGATTGAATGAAATAAGAAAACAAAGAGGGAAAAAAACCAAAGGATATCCTGAATGAAGATGCGGACTCCTCTCCCTCCCCCCCACTCCCCAAGCCTGGAATCATGAAAGAAAACCTTGCTTAATGTACCATTTGTTGGACTCTAATCACTCTGAAATATCCAAACCCAGTTCCAGGCTTTCTAAGTAGAAGAGACTTAGAATCAGAGAAGGACTTACTTTTGTTTCCCCAGGAAATAAGATAAATGAGAATATTTTTCTGAACATTCCAGTTAATGGGCTAATGTAATGAGCATTGGTGGGTCAAATTATGTAGCTGTAGAAACAAGTGTTTCAAATTCTGCCAACAAAGAAGTTTAATTGCCCCGACAGAAGCTTAGTTTTTAAGGCCTTTAGAAACATCACTTACAAGGAATCAAGTTGATAAATACAGTATTTCTCGATGCACAATCTCAATCCCAGGGCACTTTTTTGTCACAACATGCCGTATTTTGCTGTAGGCACTTGTAAATAATAAAATTGCTTTCCTTAAAAAAATAATAAAAATGCTTGCACATTCCCCATGGCTATTCAAAGTAGAGATAAGTTTTTTTTTTCATATAGAAATGAATGCCTGAGTTATTTTTTAATCTGAAGAATGAAGTAATGTCCTTTTCCGTGTAACATCAGTTAAAGAGCAAGGTAGTAGGATTGTCTTTGTGAACTACAGGGAGGAGGGACCAGTTAAGCCCTGAAGTCTAGGGCAAGAGGGGGAGAGTTGAGGATAGTTGAGCTGGATGTCTGAAGAATACCAAGCAGGACTGATTGATGAGAACTTCATTCATTCAATCAGAAAATATGTATCAAGTACCCAGTACATGTCAGCTGCTGTGTTAGAAGCTGAATGATGCCAGAAGATTTCACAAAACTGATTATGGGGTAGAAATCTGTAGAGCTAGAAACAGGAAGAGCTCTGAACAAAGAAATCTGGTTTTGATTCTGTGAATGCCTTAGGTAATTTCTTGCCCTTTCTGGGCTCTAGTTTCTAAATGGGGGAGGGGCAGATGAGATTAGACCACACAATCTCCAAGGTCCCATCCATCTCTGTCATTGAGGTATCACCAGGCTACTGAAAAATGAAAATATGCATCGATGATTTCAGTGTGGGTGTTCAATGCGTTAAGGTTCAGTATGGAAACTGCTTACAGCACTGGGATAAGGGAGAGAGAGCGTTCATGATTCTTTGTGAAGCTGGTGTGGGAAATTGGGTGGCAGGTGAGTGGAAGGGGCTGAGAAAATTAGAGGTAGGGACCGGTTCTATTTCTCCATGTGTCTGTACTACTTTAGGGATGGGCTGTGGTCTGAATGAGCACGAAGACTGAAGCCAGGCTTAATGTCCACAGCATGGTGATGGCGTAGCAGGGAAAGATAACTTTGTGATAGTCCTGGTTGGTTGTTTTTATGCCTCACTCTATTCTTAGCTCCATGAGATCTCCCTCTGCCTTTTCCTACCTGTGTGACCTTGGGCAGTCTCTAACAGTCTCAGATTGAGACTGATGTATAGATTATGTGAATTTAAGCATACAAGACATCTAAAGTAGTGCTTGATACTGAGTAAGTTCTAGAATGTCAGTTTTTTTTTTCCTTGCTCGTATGAAAGCACAGTAATCTGAGATCTTCTATTGTAGAGCCAAATTGTGAACATACATTCCTTTAGAGTTACTCTCTCATAAAGATAATGTTGACTGTGTCTACCTCCTTGAACTCAAGTAGATAATTCTCTTTCACAAGGATTTCCAATTACAGGCTTGCAAGTATTTTCTCCCTGCCCTCAGTTATACCTTTTGCCAGTGCCTCCTCCACCTGCTGCCAGAATTTCCCTTCTAAAGCAAATATTCCCCCACTCAAAATTCTATGGTGGCTCCTTATCGCTTACAGGATAAAATCCCAAGCCCTGAGCTTACATTGCAAGCCCACTGGGCTGTAACCTCATCTCCCACCATATCACTCCACACATGACCCTTTATCCCAGAGGTTCTCAAACCTAAGTGTGCTTCAGAATCACCTTGGAGGACTTATTAGAAATGCATGCTTCTGGGCCTCCCACCCAGCATTTCTGATTCAGTGAGTTTGAGATTCGGCCTTGAAATTCTGCATTTCTAATAAGTTCCCAGGGGTACTGAGTGTGTTCCTTGGGGACCCCCCTTTAAGAAACATTGCTCTGACCACATGAAGTGCTGGCTTTTTGGAGGTGTATCCGGCACATGCTTTCATATCTTGGCATTTCTCATACTCTTTCTTCAGGCTCTTGCTATTGGTAGAGTTCACACATTTTCCAAGCTAATTTTACCTTCCTAGTAAGGTTGTCTCCATCACTCTCTCATGCACTTCTACAACATGCTACGTGTACTTCTACTTTAGTATTTGTTCCATTCTACATTGTACCAGAGCTAATTGTGTGTGTGCCATCTCTTTTATTCAATCATCAGTCCCTTGAGGGAAGGGACCATATTTCATTATTCTCTGAATTCTTGAAAGGCTTAAATTTTACCATGGTGCCTAGGAGGCAACCCCAGTACTCGCACAACCCCTCTTCTCCTTTCTCTGCGAATTGAAGCTCCAGGAGAGACAGCAATGTCAAGACAGGCAGACACTCTTCTTTCTGAGGTTGAAGGATTTGCACCATTTAAGTGTCTGCTCTCATAGATTCCGTCAGCGTTGTCATAGAGAAATTCACCAAGGTTGGAAGGTAACTGGCCTAAAATGTTGGTCTGGTAGGTTTCAGAGCTACCAGTATCATGAAGATGCTAAACTGCCTTGCAATAAGTCAAGCTGTCATGGGGAACGCCATCTAAACTCAACTCCAATCTAATGAGGTGTTTGAATTATCTTTAAAAGGAAAAATGCCAGAAGCCATTTCTTCTCTGTGGATAGCCTTTTCTTACGCTGAATGTGCAGGAAAGAAGCAGAAGAATTAGTAATGAAGCCCGAGTGAGAGCACAGTCGAGAGAAAGTTTTGTTCAAAGTAAATTTCAAGAAATATAAAATAATCAGTCTCCTTAAATACCCTGTCAGTTCCCAAAGAGCACAGATTGAATCCAGTTCTCCCATATGACTCCCTTGCTCACTGTTAGTGAGGGAGGTACTTCTTAGTCTCCCCCTGCTCTAGATCCTCTTCCGCTTTCCTCTTCAGCACCAGGTCCCATTCTTGGCACTGTTGGGTTTTCCTTGGGAAATTCTATCTGAACCCATGACTTTCCCTGTCACTCTTATGCTGATGACCACATCCAGTCTAGGTTTTTCTCTTGAGCCTCACACCCCTGGAGCCAACACTTTCTCCTAGCTCCTTCTGGCTGTATTTATACAGCTCAATTTATACAGTATAAATGAGTTTTCTCATTTTATTTATACTCAATTTATATAAAGCTCAAAAACAGTGGTCTCAGATTCAATATGCCTCTGAATTAATTAATCAATTTCCTGCTACTCTGGTCATTTGCAGGGCATTGATTACAAAGTGCATGGCATTGTATAACCACTTTAGAAAACTGTTCAATCATTTCCACAAAGACTTAACAAATGTACAGCATATGACTCAAAAATTCCGCTCCCAAGTAGATGGCTAACAGAAAATCTTACATACATTCACCAAAAGAAATGTGTGAGAATGTTTAAAGTAGCACTGTTTGCAATATCCCCAAACTGGAAACTAGCCAAGTGTCCCATTGCCTGGATATATAAATATGGTTCATTCGTATGGTGAAATGCCATAGAGCAATAACAGCACACAAACTGTGGAACAAAGAAGCTTTGTGGATAAATCACACAAACATCATGGTGAACAGAAGAAGCCAGAGACAAAAGAACACATCCTGAACACTTCAATTTATATAAAGCTCAAAAACAGGGAAATTTAATTTATGCTGTGAAAGGTCAGGAGAGTGAATCCCCTAGGGAGATAGATGGAAGGAAAGAAGCATGGGGTGGGGGGTAGAGAAGGGAAATTTAGGTGTGCTGGTGATGTTCTTCTCCTTGATCTGGGTGCTAATCTACCTGGTGGTGTTCAGTTTGTAAACATTCCTTGAGCCGTACATTTAAAAGACCTGTGCACTTTTTTCAATGTATATTATACTTTAATAAATGTTACCAACAAAAAAAAAAAAAGAAAGAAAAAAGAACAAGAACCACTGCTCTCAATCTGTCTTTAGCTGAATTTAGGTTTCTGTAATTTCCCTATTCTGAGACTTTAAGACTTCTTTCTCCCTTGGTGGCCAAAAATGGAACAAACAGCCTCAATCAAATGAGAAGACACACGATAAGAAGGCAGGCCGTGTGCAAGACCTAGTTAAAGTGATGTTTCTAAACATCCAGTTGGCTACCCTGGCCCCCATGGTTGCCCCTTCTCAGCCCCCAAGGCAGGTGTCCAGGGACACTACCCTCAGCCCAGAGGTCGGCCTACGAAGAGTTTGCTGGTTGAAGCTCTGTAACTGAGTAGCCTGTGGACCTAGGCTCCTTGTCCAACAGACTGCAAAGGTATTTTTGTGTGTGAGTGGAATTCATAGTTTCTAGGTAAGTGGGAGCTGTCATTGGCCAGAAGTTTGGATTGTATCACAGATGGGATACAATCCATTATTGAATTGCAACATTGGTGTTTTAGTTAATAGATAAGCCCTGGTATCACAATAGATGAACCCAATCGAAGTTTATTGGTAGCACATGTGAAGTCATGGTAGCAGCAGCAGGGAGGTGGGCTAGGGAGAGACAGCGCTGCTCCATCTGCTCATTCAGGCTTATGGAGCTCTGGCTCCTTCAGCACGTGGCTTCTGGAGTCACCTCAGGCACTGATACTCAACTGATGGGAAAATAGGAGTGGAGGTCCGTGCAGTTTTGTAGATCAGGTCTGGCTGTGGGACCCCTCTCTTATTTCTACTTTTCATTGGCCAGATCTGGTCATATGACCTGATCGTGTCACCACACCTAATGTCAAAGGAGGCTAGGGATTGTGGTCCAGCTGTGAGCATGGAGGAAAGGAAAACTCATTTGATGAATAATTAGCCAAACTCTGCCACATGTAGATTTAAGTGCGATCAGGGAGAAATTAAACAGAGGTCAAAGGTGGGTGTGAAAGCAAATGTGATCCCTTTGGCTGGACTGTGTCACAGGTGAGGTGCCAGGAAGCCTGGTGGACTGAAGGGAGGGATCTAAAATAAGAATGAGCCTTTATCTTAACTCAGTTGTTTTTTGGGTGAGTGGGAGGTAGGGCTCCATAGCCTGAAATTGCAAGAGTGGATAAGGGGCACTCATGTCTATTCCTTGGTTAGTAAATGGAAAAGGAGACCAACTTTCCTAACTGATGTCTTCCCATGCTAGCCTGTTCCTTTTCTTGTATTATTTGCTACTCGCCGTTACTTGAACCTGTCACTGGAATAGCTCTTCTATCTCTACATTTATCCAATTATTTAGTAAGTCCTATCAAGTTCCTGTCCTACTTTTTATTCACGCCTTTGCATCATTCCATTTCCATGATACAGTCCAATTTCTGGATTTCTTTAGCTCTCACGTGGGTTTTTATAATAGATCTCAAACATATCTTTCTACTTAGAACCTCTCTACTCTGATCTAGATTCCATACATTGTCAAAATAATTAAAGTGCCATTATTCAAACATTTCAATGACTCACCACTACCCATCAACCTTAAATATAAACTCCTTAGTTTAACATACACAAGATTTCTTAGCCTAATCCCTAAATGACCTACCAACTCTTATCTCTGGCAATTTAAAAACCCTACAAACCCTGTATTCCAGACCAATCTAATTCCTGGTCATTCTCTATACACTCCTCCAGGTTGTTTGATAGGCTGGTGAGCTCCTAATCATTAATAATACCTGATTCAAATAACACCTCTTCCATGAGACTTCCAGGACTCCACCAGGAAGAGTTAATTTCAATAAGATTTATCTCCATTATAGCACATGTTACTTTGTATTGATTTTCTTGTTATTCACCTCTATTGCTAGACTGTCCTGGGAAACAACGTAGTGTAGTGGAGGAAGCATGGAGCCAAATTAGACCAAGACTTGAGTGCCCACCTCTCCATATCACTACCTATGTTGCCTTAAGTTACCCAAGCTCTCTGAGCTGCAAATTTCTCTTCTATTAAATGAGGATATTAATATTTACCATGTGAGGTTGTTGTGAGGACTATGAATATGTACAATGCCTAATATTAGTCCTGGCACCAGGTGCCTAATTTTTTCCCTCCTCCCCTCCTCCCCCCCCCCTCCTTTTCTTCCTCTACTTCCTTCTTTATATTTTGTCTCATATAAAAGGCATCCTGAGGGGCACCTGAGTGGCTCATTGTATTAAGTGTCTGACTTTGGCTCAGGTCATGATCTCAAGGTCCGTGAGTTCGAGCCCCGCATCAGGCTCTGTGCTGACAGCTCAGAGCCTGGAGCCTGCTTCGGATTCTAGGTCTCCCTCTATCTCTGCTTCTCCCTCGCTTACAGTCTGTCTCTCTCTCTCCTTCAAAACTAAATGAACATTTAAAAAAAAAATTTTTTTTAATTTTTTTTTAACGTTTATTTATTTTTGAGACAGAGAGAGACAGAGCATGAACAGGGGAGGGGCAGAGAGAGAGGGAGACACAGAATCCGAAACAGGCTCCAGGCTCCGAGCTGTCAGCACAGAGCCCGACGCGGGGCTCCAACTCACGGACCGTGAGATCACGACCTGAGCTGAAGTCGGACGCTTAACCGACCAAGCCACCCAGGCGCCCCGAACATTTAAAAATTTTTAAAAAGAAAGGCACCATGAGCACTCAGTGAAGGTTTGTTTAATGAGTGAACTAGAAACCTCAGCTGCTTTTCAGTGCACACCCGCATCATAATTCTCCTGGCCCCATCCCCTTACAAGGAGGGAAGCACCTGCAATGTTCTTTGTCGTTAATGCTCAGATGAGAAAAGGTAGAGTACTCTTAGCTGTGGCAGGGAAAATTTTCATCAAGGATGGTTAAAATAAGAAGACTTATGTTCTCGATTACTTTAGTTTTACAAAAGACCTTTAGAAAGTATCTTTATAAAACTATTTCTACAGTAATTTAAAAGTAGTTTTACTTTTGCTTTAGATTTTTAAATCAGGCACTGTAAGTTCCTTGACTATTTTTATTTTAAGGCTGTAGTGGCTAGTCTGGTCCTTTGTTTCCGCACAAATTATTTGATCAGCTTATCAATTTCTGCAAAAAAACCTGCTAGAATTTTAATAGAGATTGCATTGAAAATGTAGCCAATTTAGGGGCGCCTGGGTGGCGCAGTCGGTTAAGCGTCCGACTTCAGCCAGGTCACGATCTCGCGGTCTGTGAGTTCGAGCCCCGCGTCAGGCTCTGGGCTGATGGCTCGGAGCCTGGAGCCTGTTTCCGATTCTGTGTCTCCCTCTCTCTCTGCCCCTCCCCCGTTCATGCTCTGTCTCTCTCTGTCCCAAAAATAAATAAAAAACGTTGAAAAAAAAAAAAAATTTAAAAAAAAAAAAAAAAAAGAAAATGTAGCCAATTTATAAAGAATGTATATTTTAGCAATACTAAGCCTTTTAACCTATGAATATTGTTCGCTTATTTGGGTCATCTTTCATTTCCCTCAGCACTATCGTGAAGTTTTCAGTATGGAGGTCTTTACTATCTTTCATTAGATGTAGTCCAGTTTTTTGAAGATTTTTAGTGATATTGTAAATTATACAATACAGTTTTGTTTTCTAGATATTTATTGCCAGTGTTTACAATTTTTAATCTGCAACCTTGCTAAATTAACATATATATTTATAAATATATAATTTCATAGGATTTTCTACCAACAAACCATGTTATCTATGAATATAGTTTTATTTCTTCCTTTCTAATCTGTATACATTTTACACTTTTTCTTGCCTTATTATACTACCTAATATTTCCAATAAAACATTGACTAGAGGTGGTAACAGTAGGTGATCTTAAAGGGAAAGAGCTTAATATTTCACCATTAAATATGAAGTTACTTATGAGATTTTGTAGATGCTATTTATTAGATTGAGGAAGTTCCCTTCTCTTCCTAAAATTTTGATTTCTTTTTTTTTTATCATAACACGTTGAATTAATTGTTTTTTAATGTATGAAATGGGTATATGATTTCTCTTCTTTCCTCTCTTAAAATGGTAACATTGATTGAGTTTGTAATGATAAACTATCTTTACATTCATAGAATAAATCCTACTAGACCATGATGATGTATTGCTAAAGTAGATTTTACATATTTCATTAAATCTTTTTGCATTTATGTTCTTGAAAGATATTTATTTTTAATTTTATTTTCTTGTAATATCTTTGTCTGGTTTTGTTATTAAGGTTATGCTGACCTCATAATAAGTCTTCCCTTTATTATTGCTTGAAAAAGTTGATATAGGATTAATATTGTTTCTTCACTAAATGTTTGATAGAATTCAGCAATGAATGTCAGCAACTTTGTGGGAAAGTTTTGAATAAAGAAAGTTCAACTTTGTTCCTAGATGTGTAGTTATTTACAATGATCATTTCTCCTTTACATTGATAAAAATGGTTTTCAAGGAATTTTTCCCTTTCAATTAGTTGAACTTATTGGTTTAAGATTATTCATTTTTTCTTACTTTAATTTTTTAAATTTTGAAATAAATTTATATTTACTGAAGAATTGCAGAGATGGTAGAGAATTCTGGTACATCCTTCACCCAGATTCCCTTGATGTTAACATTTAATAACCATAGCAATTAGTCAAAATTAAGAAATTAACAGCGATACACTACTACCATGATTGAGATGTCACCAGTTTTTTTTTTTTTTGGGGGGACAGAGAGAGACAGAGCATGAATGGGGGAGGGGCAGAGAGAGAGGGAGACACAGAATCAGAAACAGGCTCCAGGCTCCGAGCCATCGGCCCAGAGCCTGACGCGGGGCTCGAACTCACAGACCGCGAGATCGTGACCTGGCTGAAGTCGGACGCTTAACCGACTGAGCCACCCAGGCGCCCCGAGATGTCACCAGTTTTTACACTAATGTCCCTTTTCTGTTCCAGAATCCAGAATAGGATACTATGTATTTTTTACTTGTTCTGTGTTTTAGTCTCATGCAATCTGTGGCACTTTTTCAGTCTTTCCTTCTTGATCTTGACAGTTTGATATGTATAGGTAGCAAATACTTTATCCTATTTTTAATTGAAGCTTTATAGCTTTGAGTCTTAATTTTCTTCTACAATCCATGTTTGAACTGATTGTAACATATGGTACGAAATGTAGATCAAAGGTAATTTTTTTTCTGTCTATGTAAAGCCAGTGTTTCCAATGGCATGTGTTGAAAAGTCTATTCTTTCTTCACTCAGTTGCCTTTGCCAAAATCAGTTGTCTATGTATGTGTGGGTCAATCTCTGAATGCTATTCTGTTCTACTGATCTGTCAGTCTATACTTAAGCCAATATACTTGCTCGTTGTCTCCATCATTGTTAGGACCTCTTTGGAGGTCTGCGTTGTGAACTCCAGCTACTCTCCAGACTCCAGACTCTGCCTTTCTTCTTGTCTTGCTCAAGCCTCCTGAGGGCAGCTTTGCCGTATTCTGTGAAGCCCTGGAGTGCTTTGCATTTCTCCCAGAGATCACCCATCTGTACAGCAGCCTGGAAATTTTCTCCAGAGTTTTTGTAGAGCAATTGTAGGGCTCAATTTGTTTGTTGCAAGGATCAGTCTCCTGTATTGTACAATATCCATTGTCTGAAAACTATTGCTTCATATATTGTCCAGTTTTTTTAAGTTTTTATTTTTTCATGTTATTTTTGACAGAGAGAGAGATGCACATGCACATGCGAGCAGGGCAGGGGTAGAGAGAGAGGGAGACAGAGAATCCCAAACAGATTCCCTGCTATCAGCACTGAGCCCCATGTGGGACTTGATCTCACCAATAGTGAGATCATGACTTGAGCCGAAATCAAGAGTTGGACCCTTAACTGACTGAGCCGTCCAGGCGCCTCTGTCCAGTTTTTGTGTTTTTTTTAAATTGCCTGAAATGGCAAGGGATATACTGTTTCATTACTTCATTTTGACCAGAAGCACAATCTGTAGTGATTTCTTAGGTATACATCTTCTTTTTTTTTTTTTAATTTAAATTCAAGTTAGTTAGCATACAGGGGTAGAACCCAGTAATTCATCTCCTGCATATGACACCCAGTGTTCAGACTGAAAAGTGCTCTCTGTAATGCCTGTCACCCGTTTAACCCATCCTCCCCAACCACCACCCCCCTCTAGCAACCCTCAGGTTGTTCTCTGTATTTAAGAGTTTCTTACGGTTTGCCTCCCTCTCTGTTTTTGTCTTATTTTTCCTTCCCTTCCCATATGTTCATCTGTTGAGCTTCTCAAATTCCATATATGAGCAAAATCATATGATACCTGTCTTTCTCTGACTGACTTATTTCGCTTAGCATAATGCATTCTAGTTTCATTCACTTTGTTGCAAGTGGCAAGATTTCATTCTTTTTCATTGCTGAGTAGTAGTCCATTGTATATATACCACATCTTCTTTATCCATTCTTCAGTCAATGTACATTTGGGCTCTTTCCATAATTTGGCTATTGTTGATAGCACTACTATAAACATTGGGGTGCATGTGCCCCTTTGAATCAGCATTTTTGTAGGTATACATCTTCCTGATTTATTTTACTGGTTGTTTTAGATACTGTAATATGGATCTTTACGTTATTAAGTTAACCTCCAAATAAGGCTATACTGTTAATAAACATTAAAGAGGCAACTATATATTTCCATTCATTCTTCTGCTTTTGGGGCTTTTGGTATTTTATATATTTTCTCTGTATATACTATGCCATAGTATCTTATTACTTGTATTTTAAACTATACATAACCTATAAAACATTTCAATAAAGCTTTTAGATGCTAACAAAAAAAAATACTTTTATATACTTTTTTGTGCCCTTCATTTTTCCTATAGGTCTGAAGTTTCATCTGATTTAATCTTCCATACCCTGAGGAAACTTGTCCTCTTTTTGTTCAGGATTAATGATTTTTAATTTTATGTGAATAAAAATATCGGTTATTTTGTCTTTATTTTTGAGGAGTATTTTCATTGCATATAAAATCTTAGATTGACACCTTTTTTTTTTATACTTAAGAATTGTTGTTTCATTGTTTTTTAGTTTACACTGTATTTAATGAGAAGACATTTCTATTCATATCGCTGTTGTTTTTGCTTTGGGTCCATTTGAGATTTTTCTCTTTGTCTTTGGCTTCACATGTTTTCATAATTATATCTTGTGTACTTTTCTTTGTATTTATCCTAGTTGGGATTGGCTTTATGAATCCGTTTTATCAATTTGAAAAGTTCTTGGCCATTTTATTGTAAAATATTTCTTCTGCACTGTTTTCTTCTGCTTCTGGGACTCCAATTACATGTGTGTTAGAACATTTTGTATTCTCCTACAGATTTCAAACAGTCAGTTCTTTTTCTTGTCTTTTTTTCTTTTTTAATTTTGTTTTAAAGTCTTATTTTGGTTACTTTCTACTGGTCTACAGGTTCACTGATCCTTTCCTCTGCTGTGTCCATTTTGATATTAAGACCTTATATTGAATCTTCATGTCTAATATTGTTTTTCTCATTTCTAATGTTTCCATTGGTTTAAAAAATCGTTCTATTTATCTACTGTAATCTCTTAGTTTTTGAAGGATGTTTTACACATTTTTTCACTAGATACTTAGCATTTTTATCCTACTTTCAAGATCCAATCCGGTATTTCATCATCTGGGTTATCTCTGGTTCTGCTTTGACTGACTATTTCCTCTGTTGTCCATGGGCTACATTTTCTTGCTTCCTGATGTATTATAATTTTTGGTCATTTGGCAGACATGTTGTATAAAAAATAGACTGAAGCAAACAATGTTTGCCCTAGAAAGGAACACACCCTTCTTTCTACTAGTCTTTCATGGTCAGGGCCTACATCAATCTGACCCGTCATCAAGCTGAACCTGGGCTCTGTAGTGGCTTTAGTTTGATTCAATTCACTCACTGCAGGCTTTAGCTGTTTTGAAGGTGGCTTGGGACTTTCTTATCAGCAGGATTTATGCTCTGGAACCGCTGCAGTAGCAGAGATCTTTTTATGGATTACAACTGAGTTAACAGCTTTCCAAACCATATGAAAACACTCTGCTTTATAGTTTGGCTGCAAGATTGATGGCTTGTTAGGAGGATCTCTCTGCTGTCTAGACCAGTTCCTGTGTTTCTGTGGCTTAAGGAAATATTTTTCCCTCCTGATCTACCCAAGTCTTCTGAAGGCAGCTTCACTTCATTCTGTGAAGCCTTCAGATGCCTTATATCTCTCTGAGATGCCTTGCATTTCCTCAACCATTTGGTGCCTGAAAACCAGTAGTGCTTTTAATAAATTTCATCCAGCCCTCTTGTCCTACTTTTTGTGTCTGGATGTTGCTACTTTATGTGGAGAAGGCATTGTGTGCCTCATGGGTGATCTCTCGGTGTTCCTGACCTGTCCTTAACCTTTTGGCATACTACCTATGAGCACCCTGGGAAGACCTGTTGGAAAGATTTGGCTGGTGAATTCAATCTCACTCTGTGCCTGGAGGTTCTCAGAATGTTAAGCTGTCATGCCCATATATAGCCTTAAACTGTTGTTAAAATTTCAGCTGGATTCTCTTATCTCCAACTATGTTGCTTTTTTGTTTTTTTCCTCCACTACTCTGCCAAGATGCATACAGATGCAAACGTGTCTACTCTGGGACAGGTAGAATCATATAGTCCTGGTTGCTCTGAAAATTCCACTAATAACACAACTCATATTTATGTGGTATTTCTAAAGGGATATGATTTTATTTACTGCTACATCCCCAAATCCTGGAAAAGTATGTGCAGAGAACAAATATTCAATAAACATTTGTTCAATGACTATTTGATCCTTAAACTATTCCTGAAGATAAACAGAAAGGGAAAAGAATTCGCATTTATTAAATGTTCACCTTGTGTTAGGATCTTTATGCACATTATTTCAACTTAACCCTTAGAGTAACACCATGATGCATTATTATTAATGTTTTGAAGAATGGGAAACTAAGGTCTTAAATCTCTCAAGGGAGTGCCAATAGAACCCAAGTTGACTCTTGGTTCTTCACCTTTTCTATTGTATCACCCTTGTCTCAGAAAATGGTTTGCCTGCATAACAAAACTGAAGAAAACAGTTTCTAGAAATGCTTGATTCTTGATAACTGAGAGATCGCCTCTTAGTTATAATCAAAGTTCAAATGGGTGCATGAGGGAAGAAAAAAGACACACATACTAATTTAGATTCTCTTTGTATGGTTTATATCCAAGATGGAAATGAACTTAATTTTTCTAAAAACAATTTTTGCCTATGTAAGAAAATTAATGTACTTTTGTAAATAAAAATGTCTCTCTTTTTTTTTATTTTTTAACGTTTTTTATTTATTTTTGAGACAGGGAGAGACAGAACATGAACAGCGGAGGGTCAGAGAGAGGGAGACACAGAATCTGAAACAGGCTGCAGGCTCTGAGCTGTCAGCCCAGAGCGGGACGCGGGGCTCGAACTCACAGACCGCGAGATCGTGACCTGAGCCCAAGTCGGCCGCTTAACCGACTGAGCCACCCAGGCGCCCCAAAAATGTCTCTAACTTTCTAATAACACTCATTAAAAAAAAACTTTTTGATTATTCCAAAACATTCCAATATCAGTTAATTCCCATGTGAATCTCTACCACCTCTAATAGAAGCTTCTGGTTTTAATAAGCCAACCAAGAAGCATCCTTTGCACCAGGAGTGAATTTAAACCACTAGTTCCTAAATTTACTTTTTTTTTTTTTTAATGTTTAATGTTTATTTTGAGAAAGAGAGACAGAGTACGAGCAGGGGAGGAGCAGAAAGAGAGAGGGAGACACAGAATCTGAAGCAGGCTCCAGGCTCTGAGCTGTCAGCGCAGAGCCCAACGTGGGGCTTGAACTCACCAACGGTGAGATCATGACCTGGGCCGAAGTCAGATGCTTAACTGACTGAGCCACCAGGCGCCCCTAAATTTACTATCTTTTAACAACAACTCTTGCATGTGTGTACATTCTATGTCTGCATTAAACTAATGTTAAAAGGTGATCTTTTGGTATTTTCAGAAAACCGAATTTATTTTAAAAAGTGGATACTTAATAAAATTTGAGATGACTACATAATCTCTAATTTTCTCTAAATAAATATATTTCCCAACTTGAAAAATTTATGTAAAATATTTTTTAAAACCCACATATTGGAGTTTTAAAATAAAATATCTTGATTGCTGATTTTTTTCTAGTATTTAAATTTGACTAAACTAATTCCATTAGAGTACTACCATTTTGACTACTTGTTTACTCACATTTTCAGAGATACTAGGAAATCATGAGATAAGGAGGCACTGAAAGATTCTGGATCTCCATGAGAGGAAAGAGAGATAAGGAGTCAATATGTAGATGCATGGTAATATTTCTTCAAAGGCATATCTGTCTTAGAACCCACACAAAGGAACTTCATTACCAAAATATCAATAGGTTCTTATTACATGACAAGAGATCCTGGGGAGAATCAGTATATGTAACACAATGTCAGATATATCCTATAGAACTTATTACTGAGAAATATTTTGTTTCTACCAATTTGCTAATCTGCTTTTTCCATCCCCCAAATGATGGGGTGGGGGGGATTTACCCTGCTTATCTTCAGTTTGACTCCCAGGAAGCTCTGTTTCAAATTATACAGAGAGCTTACCAGCATCCCAAGTACTGTCTCCCTCTCTCTCTTTCTCTCTCTCTCTCATTCTCTCTCTCTCTCATTCTCTCTCTCTCTCTCTCACACACACACATCATATTGATATATGTATGTATATATTGCATGTATATACATATACATCAATATGTTGTGTGTGAATATATATGTATAAAAAGACAGAATACAGCCATTTAATCAGTAGCAACCTATGATTGCTACAGTCCTAATTTCTTCATTCCATATTAATGTTATTGGACATCTTTGTTGCAGGATTATTTTCAACCTTTGTAGACAAGAAGTGGGATGTAAGTAAATATAGAATGCCATATGAAATAATATATTTAAGTGTATATGATATATCACAATTATATATACATATATATGCACATGTATATATATATAATCTAGTAATTTTTGAAAAAGGTTAAAAAGATACAAGAAAATTGACTCTATATCTAGGATTAGGGAGTGGAGGAGATAGTAGAGAGGAGGGGTGAATGATTCAGAAGAGAGCATAGTTGATGGAGATAGGCTCGGGGGAAAAATAATATGTGTGGTCCTACTAATAGCTGTGTGAATTATGGCAAACCACTTAATTTCCTGGAGCTTTATGTTGATGCTTCTGTAAAATGGGACTAATAATACCTATCTCATAGACTGGTCAGAATCAAATGAGATAACGCGGGGAAAGTGCTTCACAGTCTCTAAAATAGCACTCACATGTAATTCGCTTGTAACGTGTGTCCAAGAAAGAGTACAACAGGAAGGTCCACAGCTCCTCTGGTTGGTTACCCCATTTCTACCCTGCTGGCTGCAGTTTCATCCAGGTGTCAGGGTCAGATTAGTTAGAAGCTGGCCTCAATGGGAGACAGCAAGTCCCCATTCTTCACATTGGGAGAGTCCGGTGATAGGCTCCTAGGGCTGTGCTTTTTCCATTTTTTCCCTCTCTGTCTCCTTAGAGGGGATGCTGCCATTTTGTCATGCTCCCAGTGAAATTCTTGCTCAGCCAGTGTTTATGCCCCACAGTCCCTGCCTGAGCCCCCTATTCTCAGACTGGTTTCACTTGCTGAGTCCAGTGCATCAATGCATTGCTGGTCATCTGTCTTTGTGTCCAAGTCCTACTTGTCAGCCTTGATCCATCCTTGAGGAGTATAGAGATAGGAGACCTTGGGTGAACTAGGCAGCCTAAAATAACAGAAATCGGAATTACTGTCTATTTTTTAAAGCAATTCAATTTCCTTCCTTTTAAATATGCAAACTACCTAGGACAGGAAGAATAGGACCTTGCTTTGGGGAATAGCCAAATAAGATTCATAATTAGCACACTCATTGTGGTTAGAAACAATTAAGTGGCTTAAATGCCTACTCTCCCTCCCTCATCTTATTTACATTATTAATTCAATCAGCTGACACTTTCTTCAAAGAATACAAGGTGAATATGAAACTCCAACTTAAATTATATTCAATGGTCACAAAGTAGACTACTAGTTGTTCCCTTCATTATAATAGCATCCTATTCTTGTGCTTTAGATATTACAAAATATTTCATTCTATAATGATTTTGTTTTGTCTTCCCAAAAACCCTATGAGGTGAACTGGACATTTTTCTTATCTATTTTACAGATAAGGAAATGGATTCCAAAACATTCTGTTCCTAGTCTAAGGCCACACAGCCAGAGATCAATCAAATCATCCATACTTATCTGATTCTTCAGAGATTTCCTTTTTTTCTATTGATATGTTAAAGGAACCCAAGCAAAACTAAAGCTGTGCCTGCAGGATGGGTAATTTCATTTGTTTATTTGTTTATTCATTCATTTACTTTTATTCTCAGAGATTGCTACCATGACCAGAACATAATAAATATCTGTAGAGTGCTCACTGCATGAATGGAAAAAAGAATGGATGGAAGAATTTACTATATGGAATGAAGTAAAACTAGCGTAGCTCTTTTCATGTTGTCACTGACCCCTCCCTCATGCCATACCTATAGGGCCTGTAACATGGGCACACCCTCACCTTATCAGTCAGTCCTTCTTCAGGAACCAGGGAGGGAGCTGGATGACAGTAAGGAATTGACAACTTCTAAGTGTTCAGATGGCTATTCTCCCCTCTCCATGAGCTCCATGAGCCTCTCCCCTGCGCCACCCCCCCCCCCCCCCCCCCCCCCCCCGCAAATCCTCACCATCTGCCTCACTCTACTCATGACTTCTGTTCTGATATTAACCTTCTGGGCCATCTTCTCTGTCTTTCTCTCTCTGTATGCATGTTTCTCTGGGTTTCTTTCTTTCCTCTTCCTTCTCTTCCTTTTCTTTCTCCTTTTCCATGCCTTCCCACCTCCCCTCTTTTTTTTTTTTTTTTTTTTGGTACACTTGGAACTGATTCATAGGCTGAGTGGTTCTAAGGCAAAATATTTCTACAAAATAGTGACCCAGGATTGGCTTACTTGAGGATTAAGACATGTCAAGTGTACCTCAGACTAAAATCCATTTTCCATGTGAACTGGCCATATTATTGTTAAAATAGTTGGGGGCTGAGTTTTCCTGGTGATTGGCTTAATTCTGTATGCATTATTGTGAATTTATTTACTTATTGCATTACTCTTCTGCATTAACAATCTTTCTAAGGAGTATCAGATAACTCAACAATATATCCACTTTCTCTTTTACTGAAATTGAATGAGATTTCTGAGAAATACCTTAATTAAAGTTTTTAGGAGGCAGCTTTGGACTCAGAATAAGAATTCTGTAACAGTGTCCCCGCTTCTGCTGAGCAAGAGGCTCCATGTGTTCTATAGCCTCTTAACTGGCTGCTAAGCTTCTCACTTTTCAGCCCGTTCAATGCCCAGCCCCAAGAGTGATTTTTCTAAAAAAAAAAAATCATGTTTTATGAATCTCCTGCTTAAACTGTCAGTTGACTCCTTGTCAACAACAAGGTACTATTCACACTTTTTTTTTTTTCTGTACACGATCCTTCATGATTTAGCCCAGTTGTTCTCTTTACATTTGCCCGAAACACTTCCCTCCCTTTTTTACATGAATATGATTCCTTTTTCTGGAATGCTTCTTTCTCTCTGCATGCCTGTCCTGTGATGGAGATGGAGGTAAGAGAATCTATTTGAGGGACATTTCCCAGATCCCAAATCCACCTCCTTCATGAAGGCTTGGTATATTTTGTCATTCAAGGCAAATCTATTTCCTTGTGTGTTCTTCCTGGCAAATTCTGTCTTGCCTTGCAGTAATTTTTTTTAGGTGTTTATCTCCCTCCTTCCCTGTGAGTTTCAAACTTATTCACCACCCTTCTAGGGTGCTGCTCTGAGTGCTTGGCACATACTTGCTGTTCAGGAGTAGGCGGCCACTAAGTTGTTGAATTGAATTCTCCTTCTGTGCTTTGAGTTGGAATGTTCTATGGATAATAAGATCCCTTCAGTTTTCAGGAGCTAGTTCTTTATATCATAGCCTATGAGTTCAGCAAGAAATGAGAGTTTAAAATTCATTTCCTCATAAGTTAAAAGTTCTGACTGAGGCTTTATTTTGGAAACATATCACAGAAATGCTGAGAATCAAAGGATTTCTTTTGCATCTATAGAAGATAGTGACTCAGCTATTCCACTACCTTCTGTTCTGGTGGCCCCAGGCTCTCAGAACATGCGTTTCTGTCTCAGATGGAGTCCTGAGGGTGGCTTTGGGAATTTCTGTCTTCTGCCTGGAAAATGAGTCATTTTGGACTGTTTTCCCATGAAGGGAAACATTCACCACCTCCTCCACTATAGAACATCTAGGCTGAGTTTAATTTCTCTACAATTATAAATCATGTTTCTGGATTTTGTTGACAAAGTTTTATTTCACGTTGTATCCAAGTCAGATGACTGACATGACAAGACGCTACAGCAAGGATTTGGGGTCAGGAGACTTTGGTTCTTAGCATATGACTTTGGGTAGGTCATTCACTCTTTCCAAGGTTCAGTTTCACTTGTAGAATCAGGATGGTGAGATGCCCATCTTACAAGGCAGTTGACTGGATCAAAAGGTAGTGTTTGTGAATGGGCTCTTTCAAACTGTGAGGTAGGCTATGGAGGACTTCTGCCCTAGAGATAGGAGACTGGGAGAGAGCCTTCCCAGCATTGCCCTTTGAGGCATTATTGTTTGTATCTCATATTTTCTCTTTGTTTTGATCAAAATTCATTTTTATGTGTATTGTGCACATGCATATATGTCTGTCATTTTATCTGGGATTCAACCATTTTTTTGTGTGCCATGAATTGCTTAGGTATTAGTGAAGGAAGATGAATTTTTCCAGAGAATAATGTTCAAAAGTACATAAAATATAACAATAGGCTGAATAAGAAAAATTATGTTGTAATATAGTCTTACCTATAGATTTCTTGGGAACTCATGCACTACAGCTTAAAAATTCTGAGAGTGTTTTAAAAATTTAAAATCCAAAATGGAACTTAAGGGTCACAGATCCCTGTGCTCTCACTTTACAGATGGGAAAAATGCAAACCCAAGCACAGTTCCCCAGGACTGGTCCAGAACCACACAGGGAGCTTTGTCCACTGGATACCTACAAGAATATAATACCTCTGTTTACTTTGCATCCAACTGCAAACAACCTTTGGAATTATTTGTGCCTTGGTTCTTGTTTCTAGCTCATAACACTGTAGACTTGCTGGGTCGAATGGTATTTGGAGTGATTTACTGACTATTTCAACCCAAAATGGAGATCACAAATGGAGACTTCCTAAATATTCAGTATACCCCACCAAAGTGCATTTGCTCCATCAAGGTTATCCTGGTATTAATTATTCATAGGCAGAGCACTGTCGAATGAATTCTAATTGCAAATAAGTGCAATTGCTATCAATTGCATAATTTATGATTCCATTTGTTAAACTAAGACAATGGGAGTTGATGAAAGGCATTAAGTGGCCCCAAATTAAAGGTAATTTGGGTTCAAAAGCTTATATCTGTGTTAGCATAACGTGAAGTTGTCAGCTTTTCAGAGACCCTCTCTTCACACTGGTGGTAAATACACGAGTAAGTTGTGTCCTATCGGGCTCTGGCTGGAGATGCAGCAGTCTGGGCTTCCTGGGGACCTGTGATCCAGCCCATGAGGAGATATTCTCTTGCTCACGTGGGGCTCAGAAGTTTCCATCTTTCTCTGTGGCTCAGGGTCTGTCCTCCGGAGTTTGGCTTCATAAGAGCCTGGCTGGGCAGCTGTGTCTGCATTGTACGCTGATGCTTTGCAGAGGAGAGCTTGGAAAAGATGGTAAATAGGCACTGGGGAGGTTCATTGGAAATGATGTCCTTGAAAATGAGGAAGATGTCTTTCTTTCCATGGGACAGACGCTCCCACAGACCAGCATCTCACAGAGGTCAAGTACCATCTCTGAAATTGCTCACTGCTCTTCCTACAACGCAACATGAGACGAAGACTGTACTAAAGATGGAATCTTTTTGCAGACTAAATTTTAAGATAAGTCTGTTAAAGAAAAAATGGGTCTTGGGAAATAATTTATAGTGTGTGCAATGTGGTATTTGAGATTCAAAATATGCATTGTGAGAGTCATTCCACAAGTCTGGCTTCCCTTTCTTTGAAGAAACAGAGATGTTATTGGGAAATATTTAGCCTTCGAATCTTACAGAATTGTTCTCTAAGGGGGAAAGCTTATCTAAGAACAAGGGAAAGGTCTGGAAACAATGAGCTTTGATGTAACTGTGTTTGTATCATGTTCTGTGATTAATTAATGAGCAAGATGATGACTTTGTTGTCTTTTGATGACGTGTCACGTACTGAAGTGGGAAAAACTGCTGACCCAGATGGGAGACTTTGTCTTGCCAGGCATCACAGGGCTGGCAGCTACACAGGGATTCTAGTCCCTCCCTGGGCAGATTCCATGCTTAATGGTTCTCTGACACCCAGGCCAGGCAAGGCAGTCTGAGTCCACCAGAAAGATGGGGAGACACAAGAGAGGTCAGCACAGCTAGAACTTCTGGCTTCCAAGGAACACAGAGTGGAGAGCAAGCATTTCAAGGGAAGGCTGCTGGCAAAGAGAGAGTCCAAGGCCCACCCTGACTGCCTTCTGTGAATCTGAAGGGGAAGATAACATATTCCCTACTGCCTGGTAGTTGTTACTGTAGGAGAATGGATTCATGAAGGGACATGGGAAATCCTTCTGTACTGCCCCACGGCTAGCCATGCTGTGCTCTGCTTTGTGGCCAGTGGCGTTACAAAGATGAGGCTGAGCCCCACAGCCTTGACTGGTCTTCAGAAAGTCCTGTCCATTCTACAAATTGTTATTTAGTGCTAATCACTGGGAATACCAATGTGAGCTAGGGAGTGTTCCGGTGCTTGGGAAACTCATAGTCCCATGATTGACCGTCTTCATCTGCTGAGTTCCCGGTGTGCCAGGTTCTTTCCAGCGTTATCTCACTAAATGTTTACAACTGCACTCAGGATAGGTAAGACTGCTCCCGAGACTGAGGGTTGGAGAAGCTCGCTCACAGCTGGTAAGGGTGATTGGCCTCATGATCTGTCTTATGACTTTGAAACTAATGCTTTGAAAAGTGCAGGGGGGCAGAGGATGGAGGCTGTGCAGTCTCAGCTGCCCAGGAATGGGGACTTTATTACAGGGCAGGAAGCATGGCCTACAAGTGGGGAAGTTAAGTGGTATGTGCTTGAGAGGGTGGCAGGTGAAGCAGTGTCTCAGCTTCACCACCCACTAGCTAGGTAGACTCAGGTGAGCTGTCCATCCTCAGCTTCCTCATCTGTGAGAGGGACTGTGATAAACTGGGGTTTAGCAGACAAATGCGTGAAGATCAGGTAAGATAAAGTGCTGATATGTTGAGGGGCCCAAACTGACACTCAGCAGATATTGGTCACATGCCTGGTCTTTAAGGAATCCTTCCACTTGACCTTTCAGTAGCATGTGACATCTGGAAAGCATAGAAGAGGGGGATGTTAGAGAAGACAGTGCACTTTGTTTGTATGACCTTGCAACTAGGAGCCAGGATATGCTCGTGTGACCTTGGCTAGGTCCCCTAACATCTCCTGTAGCTTTGTCCATGTGGCTGAGCTTCAGATGTGATGGAATTGGAGCATGCACATTGTGAAGGCTACTGTCCATACTCTAGCACTGGTCTGGTTTTTCTCAAGTGCCCACCCCATCTCTGCTGTGTTTCCTCACGAGCACCCAACTTTTCTGCTCTTCTGCTTCATCTCTAAGGAGCCCAAGTCTCATTGTCTTATTCATCTATAATGAAAGTGTCTGGGGCACCTTAGTGGCTCAGTCAGTTAAGCATTCAACTTCGGCTCAGGTCATGATCTCACAGTTCATGGGTTCAAGCCCTGCATTGGGCTCTGTGCTGTCAGCTCAGAGCCCGGAGCCTGTTTTGGATTCTGTGTCTCCCTCTCTCTCTCTGCCCCTCCCCCACTCACACTCTCTTTTTCTCTCTGAAAAATAAATAAACATTAAAATTATTAAGATGGCCATTAGCATTAAACTTCTAGAACTAATGAGTACAGAAAGATAGAAGTTTGCTCTGCTCTGCTAAATGTTGTTGATTTGTTCATTTGAGCCAAAAGGATGAGTAGATGAGTATTCTACTTGATTGAGAATGTGGAAAGTGAAAGATAGCAGAGTCTTGGGTACAGAGAGCACAATATATTGGGGGAGCTAGGGAGTTAGGCCAAATCATGGAGGATTATGTATAGCATGCTTGGACTTAGTGTTAATCATTATTTGTATGGTACTTTTAAGCATGGAAGTTGTATAATTAAATTTTTGTTCTGGAAGTATCCCTCTGGATGTCTGTGTAGAAAATGGATTGGAGGGAGTGAGCCTGGAGGCAGAGAAGACAATTTGGAGGCAGCAAACATAGTCCAGCACAGAGATGATAATGCCTAGCCTCGGAATTGTCAATGGTCTCAGAATGGAGAGGGAAGCACAGATGGAGACGTTATTTGTGGTGTCAAAATGATGGTATGGGTTGGCCTGGCATACCATAAAAAGCTTGGATAAAATCTGTGGGAATAGAAACTAGAGCTTGACCCTTAAGTAGAAGTCAGGGCAGGAATCCCAGAGGAGACAGAACATGGCCCACGAGAAGTTGACAGTGGAGTGGGCAGTCCTGGTGTCCTGGGGCTGGACAGTAGGCCTCTGCCACCATAGATGGAAGCTTAATACTCCATAACTTAATGCCATGAGCTCAGAGCTTGCTCAGGTTCATTTGGCAAATGAATTACACTCCTTCCTAAGCCCTTGGAGCAGAATGGGAGCTCCTTTTAAGAAATCTGGATTCTGAAGTGACTGGTGGCTGCCTCTTCTGCATTCCTGGTTTGGACTTTCACAAGAGTCCTCTTCATCTTCCCTGGACTGAATTTTTGACACGGGGCTTACTGCTCCATCTTGGAAACAACCCTGCATTTTGCCTGCAGCCTTGGGATGGCATAGCAGATGGGTGGATCTGAGGAGGTCACCCCATCAGGGAGTGAACTACACTATGAGCATGTATGAGTGTGTGTACCTGGGTGCAACTGGAATATTACCCTAGACCCCTTGACTGATGGTCATCTAGGCATCATGTACAGAGTTTGCTTCTTTATTCTAAACAATTTCAAAGTACTTTTCACATTTTCTTAAGTGGTAAAAAAAAAAAAAGTGGCTGATCTCATCTGGAGACAGAGAGGGTTAAATTAAGTCATATTGTGTTAGGTCATCCCTGGGACTAATGAACTGATTGTCCCCATGGCGACTTAAGGAGTCAGCTATGCCTAACACAGAAATACTTGATTAATGCATTTGAATGCTATCAGTCTAGTGATTTGCAGTTTACAAGGTTTTTGTTTTTAAATATGAAATTTATTGTCAAATTGGTTTCCATGCAACACCCAGTGCTCATCCCAACAGGTGTCCTCCTCAATGCCCATCACCCACCCTCCCCTCCCTCCCACCGCCCATCAACCCTCAGTTCATTCTCAGTTTTTAAGAGTCTCTTATGTTTTGGCTCCCTCCCTCTCTAACCTTTTTTGTTTTTCTTCCCCTCCCCCATGGTCTTCTGTAAAGTTTCTCAGGATCCACATAAGAGTGAAACCATATGGTATCTGTCTTTCTCTGTATGACTTATTTCACTTAGCATAACACTCTCCAGTTCCATCCACGTTGCTACAAAAGGCCAGATTTCATTCTTTCTCATTGCCACGTAGTATTCCATTGTGTAAATAAACCACAATTTCTTTATCCATTCATCAGTTGATGGACATTTAGGCTCTTTCCATAATTTGGCTATTGTTGAACGTGCTGCTATAAACATTGGGGTACAAGTGCCCCTATGCATCAGCACTCCTGTATCCCTTCAACCAACGGAATGGGAAAAGATATTTGCATGGGTTTTAACATTATTCGATCTTTTCAAAAGCCCCAAGGGACAGGTGAGATTATAACTATTTCATCAAGGAGGAAACTAAGGTTCAGGGTTAAGCAGTGTGCCTCAGGGGATCCACCAGCCCTTCCCTGTTCCCAAACTGTTGGTCTCTCTCAAGACTAACAAATCTCCCTTTGACCTTATACCAATGTATCAAGCACTCAGTGCTGCTTACCTGCTCTCCTAAGAAAGTTCAACCCCTTTGGTTTTCATGATACCATCCCATCTCCATGCAGTGTGAAGGACATGGTGGGTGAGATGATCTCCAGCATTTCATAAAATTCCCTCCTTCTCTGGCTTAGGAATCTTGGCAGATAACATTGTCCTTATCAGTGCCTTCTTGTCTTCCTCATCCAGTGATTCTGGAAACTGGACCTCTCCTCAGAAGGCCTTCTGTGTCCAGGCTACTGCTATTGGTATTAACTTTTCAGAGAACTCATTAATAGGGGTTTTGTGCCTGAGTGTTCAATACCAAAAATAATTCTAGCTATAGTGAGATGCAGAAATTTTTGTTTGCTCTTCTGTGAACCATAGATTGCTGAGCATAGCAATGATTCTTGTACATTGTGCTTTCAAAAAGTTATTATTCTCAAACATCTGGGGGGATAAACTGGAGAAAGCTTTAATTAGACAAGATGATGGGTCTCACTCCACAAAAGAGGCCATTGCAAATAGGACTGATGTACTGGTGTGGTGACTGATGTACTCAGTGAACTCCTGGAAGAATAAGAAGCAACTGGTGTGCCTGGAAATGCAGCAATACAGACCTTGGGTGTAATTCTTCTGAAACCATTGGTTCTGGACCCTGAGGACAAGAGCCTGTGAAGATCACATCTAAGGTTGATAGATATTTATCTTCCATTAGTAGACATTGTGCTTGACTCAAGGAGGCACAGACAGGAAACCACTTGATCCCATGTCTCAAGACTCATAATCTAGTGGCAGAAGTTGGCTGTGCGCACAAAGGATGCTGAGCAAGAACACATATCAGGCATGCTCCATTATTTGAACAACCTAGTTTTGGTCAGATCCCCTCCCCTCACAGCTGCAATTAACCCCCAAGGTTCCACGTACAATTGGTATATTCACTCATTCATTCCACAGGCATTTATTGATTACCTGTGATACCACACCTATGAGACAGAACACTGTAAAAGAAGGAACTTGTCTATCTTATTTGCATTCCCAGAAGCTAGCAAGGTGGTGGGCACTCAGTAAATACTTGAGAAATGAATTAATAAGTGAATAAAGAAATCAACAGATAAATTCCAGGCACTGAGCCCAGCTAAGCCCTGGGGATGCGGAGCTCACCATGCTAGGAGTATGGGTTGAAGATATGAGTCCAAGACTATGCTATGGGAGCTTAAAGAAAGTAATGACTAACTCTACATGATTGAGGAAAGTAACAGGAAAGAGTGTTTTCAGGGAAGAGATGCCAAAGCTCACTCACTCCTTAGACTGACCCCGTGGCCTGCACAGCCACACACTTGGAAAATATCTTGGGGTCGATTCCATCTAAACATGGCATTGACCCTATACTTAATGGATTTTCAGTCAAGTGTAATGTGAGCATCTTCCCATTCATAAACAAAGAAACTGAAGCTTAGAGGACTTGTCATTTCTCTGTCACCCACCTAGTTAATGGCAGGTCTTTTCACTCAGAAGGTATTTCTGTAAGAAGAAAAATCACATTTTCATTTTTCTATGAGAAGTCTTCACAAATGACATTATTATGAATTATGAAACTATAATCTAGATGCAAAAGGGAGGTCTGGCAGGGGCATCTAAAAATCATTCTGCCTCTATTGCAACTAGGAAGCCACAGCATGGGAGGTCACAGGTTTCTCGTGCCACTGCTGGTGACTTCTTAGGTGCCCAGGCATCCTGATTACACCATGTGGCTCAGATGAATCTGCTTACATTGTGTGAAAGTGAGGCACAGCAGACAGATTCCCCAAAGGGTGCCAGCCATGTTCCAGGAAGTGTCCTCTGTGACCACTTCCTGGGTATGAAAGAGCCACAGAATCATAGGGCCACTGGAGTGGAAAAGACGAAGAGCTTTGGAGTCAAATGGGTTTCTCTCCAAACCCCAATTCTGCCATTTTCCAGTTGTCTAAACATGGCGGCTTCCTTACTCTCTTTGACCCACAGTTTCCTCAATGGGAAATGGGGCTGTTAGAAAGTCTTTAAGATAACACATAGAAACCCAAGCAAGGTAAGGATTATGATGACTATCAGAATTATTTCAGAGATGGTGGGGTCACCTCCCTCCAACCCTCCATTCTCACATGCAGAAATTAAGGCCTATAGAGATTATGTTCTCTTTCTAAGGTCACAGGTAAGACTCAGAAAGACTAAGGATTAGGAAAATAGTCTTTTTGTTTGTTTCTTTTTAAGTCTTGCAGTTATGAACTGGATTAATTCCAGTTTTTCCGGCCTAGCTGTGGAATGGAAAAAGCCATCATCACTGAGAAATGATTTTTCTCTTACAAGTGTGACCTCCTAGGACATCCATGGCCCTGCCCCCTCAGATACACAGCTCTGTGTCTTCTGGAGTTCCTGTTGTATACCTGTCATTGCCTCCGTGTCGACATTTTAATGGGCCCAGGAATCTTCAGAAACATTAACTGGGGAATATTTAAGGCCCTTTAATCTGTAGATGGTTTTCACTCAAGTGGTGACTGACCCACAATTCATGCGGCTCCTATTGACTTCCCTCCTGCCCATTTGGCCCCGTCAGGTCTCAACCTCTCTGAAAATCACTGATGTCCTCACTCTCCCTTTTCTGCCTTGTACCCACTCTGTTGCTTGGCCTGGGAGGCATCTCTAATTTTGGAGGTGGATCAGAGTGAAGGAGGCTGAGAGCCCTTCCCGTGTAATAATGTTTCTGCCAGATTTTGCCTTGTTCCAAGTCTTCTTAGGCTTTTGGAAGACAACATCTAGAGTCCTTGATGTTCTTTGGTGGCCCTGTCACATCCATTCTTAGATAGACTGTGCACTGAGTGGTGGGGCAGCTTCATTAGGATCTACAGCACCAGAGAAGCAAAATATTCAATATTGATAATAACTGCCATTTAGAGGCTGCTTAGCATGTGACTGAATTGTGGCTGCGCTTTCTAGCCACGATCTACTTGAACCATCATGGTAACCAGGTGAGATGAATATTTCTAACCTCATCTTACAAGAGAGGAAGCTGCCCTAGACCGCATAGCTAGTAGGTGGCAGAGATGAGACCCAGACTATGGATACAAAAGTCTGGTTCTTTTTGCTGCACCAATATAGCTTTCAGTTGAATATGAGAGAGAGAGAGAGAGAGAGATTTATGAAATAGAGGTGACATTAGCCTAATGCAAGCTCCTCTAGGCTGCTTTTTCTTTATTGGTTGAATCAAAGTGGTCCAAGCATGTGTGGGAAGTCTGAGTGCTTAGGAGCCTGACACTGGGCCAATTCATTAAATGTGCAAAACTTAACCTAGCAACATTTTTGTAACATATGAGCAGCCTGCATCGATGTGGATGTTCTAGTTCTAGTGAATTAAAAGGATCAGTTCTTTGAGTTTGGGAGACTACTAGAATAAAATATTGGAGCATTCTTCATGAGGGGATTAAAAGAGACACATCAAAAGTGTTTTCAGATGCTGGCATTCTGCAATTCTAAATCCTGTAGATACCCACTTTTTTTTTTTCTTACAGTCCAGAGTTCTTTTGGTATATATATATATATATATATATATATATATATATATATATATATTACACCTACTATGCCATAAATTCATAGAGAATGGTTTCCAGCAACTCAGGCACCTTTCCATTGGCTCTCACGAAGTGTGCTTCTCTGGGCAGAGCAGGCTGGTGCTTTGCTTGAATCCAAGTACCCTTCTCTTTGGCTTCCCTCTTTTTTTGATAATTTCCCTGCACATGCTTCAGGAAGCTATCTTGGCTCTTTGAGTGCTTAATATGCTTGATATGTACGTTAATTCTCTTGGAAAGAATCTTGCCCTTAACCTGTGTGTTTACAATAATGCCAAGAGCTTGTGGAGTAATGTAGACTCTTCCAGTTTTGCCATGGGAACATTCATGAGGCATTCCTTTTTGAATAGTGCCCACTCCCTTGATGTCTACAATATTGCATTTCTGGTAGATTCACATGTATGTGGCCAAAGGAACAACTCCACACTTTCTAACAAGACTAGAGAACACTTAGTGGGTACCTCCCCTCTTTCCCTTCACGTTGGACATTTTTGCAAATTACTAGAAGTTGGTGGTTTTCAGATGCCCACTATTATATTAATTTTAATTAAAAAGACTGAGGTCTAATGAAAATGTGGAGTAGATGTGGAGCCTAAGAAAAATGTGGAGGGGCGCCTGGGTGGCGCAGTCGGTTAAGCGTCCGACTTCAGCCAGGTCACGATCTCGCGGTCCGTGAGTTTGAGCCCCGCGTCAGGCTCTGGGCTGATGGCTCGGAGCCTGGAGCCTGTTTCCGACTCTGTGTCTCCCTCTCTCTGCCCCTCCCCTGTTCATGCTCTGTCTCTCTCTGTCCCAAAAATAAATAAAAAACGTTGAAAAAAAAATTTAAAAAAAGAAAAATGTGGAGTAAAACTTGAGGTGGAGGTAAAATGGGAGAAAAGAGAGTCGCACACACTACAAACATTGGCTCTGGAATAAAGAAATTTCTGATACTTTGTCCAGAAAGAAGAGGCATAAGAGTACAATTGAGAGACCCAGGTGTGAACAGAAGGGCTAAAATTATAATGGGAAGGATTAGTAGAAGTAAGGGCAAATTTTCAGGGGTGTAGTGTTGAGAACAACCTATAGGATCTTGATTTTTTTCTGCATATATAAGAAGCGCCTTCCCTTTCTTTTCTGGGGGCAGTTGACACCACCTTTGGAGCAGTAGACAAGAAACTGGAGCCTTGACATTCGTGGGGGCTGGAAGTGAGAAGGTCTTCCCTAGTAAGGAACAGAAATAGTGCAGTTGAGGGGGCTGGGCTAAAACAATGCTCTCCTGCTGCAAAAGCACTGCACTCCTTATACCCTACTAGGGCCTCCCAACATGGGTCTGGTTTTGGAGATGCCCTGCGCACTTTTCTTCAAGATTATATCTTACAGGGTTTATCTACCAAGCAGATACCTACAGAACATTCAAACTGCCCAACAAAAGATTTTAAACGTAATGAAAATGAATAATAGTAGCAGGGAGAATGGGTAAATATTCACTCCTATCAAAAGAGGCAAAGTAAAACCCCATGAGATGAGAACCAATAGCCCCAGAACAATACAAGAAATTCTGGCTCTCATTAGAAGCATAGCCAGCTTCAAATCTGCCTTTTAAATGGATTTTGTTTTAAGCTAGATTTTATTTTTTCTACTTCCCCTCAAGTCCATTTGTAGGGTGCAGTACATCTCTTCCTAGCTACCAGACAGACTCATCTGGGCACAGGGGACTCCTATTCAACAAGTTGGTTGACTTGCACCGATAGACAAGGAAAACATGTGATAGGCAGAATAATGGTTCCCAAAGATGGCCATGACATAATTTCTGGGATCTGGGAATATGTTAAATTACATGGCAAAAGGCTTTGCAAATGTGATTAAGGTTAAAGATCTGGAGAGGGAAACAGCATCCTGGATTATCCAGGTGAGCCAAATTTAATCACATGAGTTCTTAAAAGTAGAAAATCTTTTCAGATTTCAGGAAACCAGAGAGATGGCTGTGTGAGAAGGACTCAGTCTGCCATTGCTGGCAATGAAGACAGAGCCAAGGAGTGCAGGCAGCCTTTGGAAGTTAGAGAAGGCAAGCACACTAATAGAAAGATTCCTTGCCTAAACCTAGATTTTATCCAACTCACACCTGTATCAGACTCCTGAACTACAGAATGATAGGGTAAATTTGTATTATTTAAGCCATCAAGTTGGTGGCAATTTGTTACAGCAGCATTGAAAATTAATGCAGTGTGGGAGCAGAAACTATGTCTGATTCATCTTTCTATTCCCTGTTCTCTGTAGAGTGATGAGTACATGTACGAGCTCAGTGAATGTTTTTTGGAAGGAAGGAAGGGAGGAAGGAAGGAAGGAAGGAAGGAAGCAAGGAAGGAAGGAAGGAGGGAGGAAGGAAGGAAGGAAGTCTAGATTGGGCAAAATCTCATAGCATCTCAGTCTAGAAACCTCCTAGGAAGCTGTACTCAAGGACAGGGCTTGGAGAGGTAGGGAGCTACACATTTTCTTGAGCTGTTAATATTACATAGGAAGGAAGGAAGGAAGGAAGGAAGGAAGGAAGGAAGGAAGGAAGGAAGGAAAGAAGGAATACAGGAAAAGAGGAAGGGAGGGAGGGAAGGAGGGAGGGAGGAAGAAAGGAAGGAAAGAAGGGAGGGTGGGAGGGACAAAAAACAATTTGAGTTTGGCCAGGAGCATTTCTTATAAGACTCATTGGCATTCATTTCTTCCAAAAATATCCTTTGAAGCTCCATGCACTGAGTACTGTGCCAAATACTAGTGGGGAGACATGCAGGGGTACAAGTATAGTGCACTCCCCCAAGAGCTTCCATTCTAGCACATAAATGAATAAAAGAATAATCAGGTAGTAATTTGTGCATGCCACGGACATTAGAAAAGGAAGAGGAAGGAGAGAGGGCCTCTGTTCCTCACTGGCTGTTGGCTAGAGGTCTTTCCAAGTTCCTTTCCATGTGGGCTTCTTCACAGGGTATCTTGACAACATGGCAGCTGGATTCCCTCAGAGAGAGTGCGATAGAGAAAACAGGAGAGCAAGAGGGAGAGGGAAAGTGTACTCAAGACAGAAATCAGTCTTTTTGTATCCTAATGTTAGAAGTGACCTTCCTTCACCTTTGCTGCATTAATTCCTTAGGAGTGAGTCGCTAGGTTGAGCCCACACTCCAGGGAGGGGTTATACCAGATGTGAATACCAGAATGAGGTAGAGGTTGCCCACCATAGCTGGAAAACTTCAATGCCCCCCCTTTTCTCCAGACAGTAGACGAGAGAACTTCTCCAAAGGCTGCAGGCAAAGAAGTAGACACACCCCATCCTCATTTCTCTGGGAGCCACCCCTTCCGCCATCGCCTGCATGGTCTGCGTCACAGTCCTCGTGGGACATTTAGAAGGGTATTAACTACCGATGATTTTGCCCTGAGTGACAAAAGTCTCTATTGGGCAAAATCTCATAGCACCTCACTCTAGAAACCTCCTAGGAGGCTGTACTCAAGGACAGGGCTTGGAGAGGTAGGGAGCTACACATTTTCCTGAGCTGTTAATATCACATAGGAAAAGAATATTGGCTCAAGAATAAGAGAACTTGCGTGTGAATTCACACGACAGGAATGAATTTAAGCAGGTTGCTTACACTCTCTGAGTTTGTTTTCTCATTTGTAAAATGGGCATCTACCTGTGGTCACTTCTGTGAATACATGTCTTGAGAATTTCACTAATTCCTAATTCCCTGAGAAACTCATGACCTGAGCTTTCCTGGAAGCTCTGGTACCGGCCTATGATACAGGCACTGCCAGTCGAATGGCTGGACAGACATGCTGAATTCAAAGTATACTCGTGAGAAAAAGGGCCTCAGGAAAAATACATTTTCTGGAGACTGTGGTGGCAGGGGTTTTGCTCAAGGACACCGCATAGTTCTTGTGCCAGATCAGCATCAGTGGTACAGGCACTGTGTATTGTGATATGTTAGATGCAGGGGGGTCACCGTTGGCGTATTCTTACCGGGTGGCTTGGCATGGTTTCCAGCTGCCAGGTTCCAGCTTAACCTTCTGGCAGGCCTGGAGATCCAGTGAGCTACCTAATATCATAAATTAAATTCCACTTCTACTTAAACCACCTAAGATGTACTATTTTAGCAACTGAGAGCATTGACTGATCCACTGCCTCTCAGGGTATGATGGGGATAAAATGAGGTAATGTATGTAAAGCACTTTTATACAGTAGGCACTAAGCAAATGGTATCTATCTGTTAATGTTTATTTTATTACTATGCCTTTCTTTCAATGTCACGTGGGGACCTCACGAGTGAAAATCGAATCTCAACTGTATGCTTCTACTGCAGACCAGGAATCTCAACACCGGGTGGTTTTGCCCTCAAGGGGTGTTGGACAATGTCTGGAGACATTTGTGGTTGTCACAAGCAGGGGTGGAGTGCTACCGCCATTTAGTGGGTAGAGATGCCAGGGGTGCTGCTAAGCATCCTACACAGGACAGTCCCAGTGCAAAGAATGATCTGGTCCACTCTCCAGTTAACAGAGCTCAAAGCCGAAAAACCCTTCTGTAGGCTCAGAAGCAGAATGCAACCTGGCCATCACTCTTCATTCTGTCAATAGCAACCTGCCAAATTTTGCCAGGACTGGTTCCAGCATGGACAAACTCCAGATGCGGGAACACCAGAGTGTAAATTTAATCACACAATTTCATGTCCCTGGAAAGCACTACCAAGGCTATGAGAGGAGCACATGGAATGGGACAAGTTTTCAGAAATATATTCCCAATATCCTGGATTAAGGAATGAGGAAACTAAATAAATAAATTAAGAAATAGCAATTTCTGCTTGATTGGCCAATAAAGTTGGGACATTTCATTTCTTTGTTCAATTTTGCTGATGCTATTTTAATGACTGGGGCTTCCTATGTCAGAGAATCTTGGTATTTCCCTCACAGACTATAAATCTGTATTACGCCCACATATAGCAATATAGAGTCTATGCAGTTATGCCCTTTTATTAGTGCACAGAAAATTGAAACATAAAACATCAAATAGGCTGTTTCTTTTAACCACAGATACGAGTTGAATTCATTGCCATTTTGTTCTTCAGCTTTATAATGACTATGGCTCATTGCAAATGGCAAATGTGTCAAGAGAAGAAGACATTCGTGATACAGTACCATTGATGAGCATGTGACCTCACCAGACGTCTCCCTCAGCTTCCCCTTCTAAAAGGGTGAACCAGATTGACCTCCAACATCCTCCCTGATTTCTGGGATTCTTAGGGGTTGCCAAGCTCCTAAGGTCCTCTCTGGAGGGAAGCAGTCTTGAGTTTGTTGGAGCATTGCACAATGCAGCTTCAAATTCAAGGTCATGACCTTTTCTAGACATAGACCAAGATCACCTCCACCTGACAGGGTGCTTTTCTGAAGATCACGTGGGACACACTAGTTGTTTTTTTTTAGTTCAGGGCCAAAAAAGAGCTTCTAGGAAATGGGAGTGCAATCTTGTATCCAGGTTTTATCTTTCTAGTTGGATTATCAGACCCCCATAAAGGTTTCTGCCTTTTCAGCTAGGATTCTTATACCCCATCTGGTTTTAAAGCCCTCTAATAGGTCAAAATCTCCTGGAGAGGAGAAATGGTGTCTCATGCACAATTGTGTGCTCCCACGCACAGAACCTTCTATATGTATATGTACATAGATACATAAATGTTTTTCAGAGCAATATTTTATTTAGCCAACATTTCTTTCAATAAACATTTTTACTAAAGCATAAAATGTATAAAAGTGCACAAATTATAGGAGTACAGATGGACAATAGTCACAAAGTCCTTTATCCTTTTTTTAATGTTTATTTATTTTTGAGAGAGAGAGAGAGAGAGAGAGTGTGTGTGTGTGTATGTGTGTGTGTGTGTGTGAGAGAGAGAGAGAGAGAGAGAGCAAGGGAGGGGGAGAGAAAGACGGAGACACAGAATCTGAAGCAGCTCCAGTCTCCGAGATGTCCGCACAGAGCCCGACGTGGGGCTTGAACCCATGAACCAAGAGATCATGACCTGAGCCAAGATCGGACACTTAACCAACTGAGCCACCCAGATGCCCCAAGTCCTCTATCCTTAAGCAACCACTAATATACTTTATGTCCCAGGAGATTTGACTGTTATGGACATTTCATATAAATGAAATCATACAGTAAGTGATCTTTTATGACTGACTTCTTTCATTTAGCATAAAGTTTTCAAGAATTGCCCATACTGTAGTATGTATCATTATGTTATTCCTCTTACTTTTAATTCCTTTAATTTATTGCTGAATAATAATTACCTGTGTAGACATACCACATTTCATTTATCCATTCCTTAGTCAGTGGACATTTTGGCCACTCTGAATAGTGCTGCAGTGAACACTCATGTAGAAGTTTTGAACTGTCTTACGTTTTTAACTCTTTTGTGTATATACCTATGTATGGAGTTGCTGGATTTTATAACTCTTAAGTTTAGCTTTTTGAGGAATGGCCAAACTGTTTTTCAAAGCAGCTGCACCATTTTATCTTCCCAACAGTAATATATGAGGGCTTCAATTTCTCTACGTCTTCACCATACTTGTTATTATTATTAGTTTTTGATTCCAGCCATCTGTTATGGGCTGACTGATGTCTCCCCCCACCCACTCCAAATTCATAAATTGAAGTCCTAATCTCCAGTACCTCATAATGTGACTGTCTTGGAAATAGGGTCTTCAAAGAGGTAATTAAGTAAAAGTGAGGTCCTAAGGGTGAGTCCTAATCCAATATGCCTGGTTTCCTTATAAGAGGAAATTTGGACACAGAAAGGTACAGAGGGAAGACCATGTAAAGACAGAGAGAAGAAGCCCATCTACAAGCCAAGGAGAGAGGTCTTAGAAGAAACAACTATGCTGACCCCTTGATCTTGGACTTGGAGTCTCTAGAATTGTAGACTAGAAACTAATCTAGAAAATAAATTTCCATGTGTTAAGCCACCCAGTCAGTGGACCTTTGGTATGGTCCCTAGCAAACTAACGTTCCATCCTGCAGGATGCAAAGTGGTATCTCATGTTTTGGTTTTCTTTTCTTTAATTGATGTATAATTAACATACAATGTTATACTAGCTTCAGGTGTATACACACCGACTCAATAATTCCACACATTACTCACGGCTCACCACTGTAAGTGTAATCACCATGTGTCACCACACTTTAGTACAATCTTTATTCTCTGTGACTGATTTATTTTATAACTGGAAGTTTGTACCTCTGTATCCCTTTTATCTATTTCACCCACCTCCCCACCCACTGTCCCTCTGGCAACCACAAGCTTATTCTCTGTATTTAAGACCTAGTTGTGTTTTTTTTGGGGGGGGGTGTTTTGTTTCTTCCTTTGTTTCGTTTTTAGGATCCCACGTATAAGTGAAATCATATGGTATTTATCTTTCTTTGTCTGACTAAGTTCACTTAACATAATACCCTTTAGGTCCATCTAGTCATGGTTTTGATGTGCTTTTCCCTTACAACTAATGACAAGTTTCCCTGAGCTTTCTGGCCAGAATTTGTGTATCTTCTTTGAAGAACTGCCTACTTGGAACTTTTGCCTATTTTAAAATTAGGTTATCTGGGGGCGCCTGGGTGGCGCAGTCGGTTAAGTGGCCGACTTCAGCCAGGTCACGATCTCGCGTCTGTGAGTTCGAGCCCCGCGTCGGGCTCTGTGCTGACAGCTCGGAGCCTGGAGCCTGTTTCCAATTCTGTGTCTCCCTCTCTCTCTGCCCCTCCCCCGTTCATGCTCTGTGTCTCTCTGTCCCAAAAATAAATAAAAAACATTGAAAAAAAATTAAAATAAAATAAAATAAAATAAAATAAAATTAGGTTATCTGTATTTTTATTGTTGAGTTAAAAGTAGTTTTGTTTAAATATATATTTTAGATACAAGCCTTTTATCAGATATCTGATTTGCAAAAAAAATTCTCCCATTCTGTGGGTTGTCTTTTCATTTTCTTAATGGTATAGTGTGCAGGGTAAAAGTTTTAAATCTTTAGGGAGTCCAATTTTTTAAAGTTTTTTCTTTTCATTTGTAATTTTAGTTTTGTATCAAAGAGATC
Organism: Neofelis nebulosa; assembly: GCF_028018385.1. Lineage (NCBI taxonomy): Eukaryota > Metazoa > Chordata > Mammalia > Carnivora > Felidae > Neofelis > Neofelis nebulosa. The sequence goes on from NC_080790.1 coordinate 13,932,208, forward strand.
AATGGCTAACTTCACAAAGATTTACTCTTACGTATAAAACTCTATGAATTTTATAGCTTTAGCTCTTACATTCAGGTCTTGAATCCACTTTAGGTTGAATTTTGTGTGTAGTGTGTGTGGGTATCCAATCAGCCCAGAATGATATGTGACACTTTGCTTTGTTTTTGGAAGTTAAATCATTTTGTATTCCTATGGTAAGTAGAACTGTGTGTGTGTGTGTGTGTGTGTGTGTGTGTGTGTATCACTGGATATAAATTGCTAGTATTTTGTTTAGAATTTTCCATCTTATGCTTTTAAGTAAGATGGCCTGATTTTCCTTTACTATCATTTCATTGTTAGTTTTTAATATCAAGCTTATGTTGGCTGCATGAAATGATTTGGGAAGTGTTCCCTCTTGCACTAACCTCTGGAAGAATTTGTATAAGATTATTTTTATTAATTTCCTCCTTAAGTATTAGGAAAATTTCAATGAAACCACCTTGTCCTGAAATTTTCCTTTAAGATATTTTTAAGGAATATTTATTTTATTTATCTATTTATTTACTTTTGTTATTTTTAAAAGTTTTTATTTAAATTCTAGTTAGCTAGTATACAGGGCAATACTCATTTCAGGTGTATAACTAGAGATTCAACACTTCTATACGGCACCTGATGTTCATCATGGCAAGTGCACTCCTTGATCTCCATCACCTCTTTATCCCATCCCTCAACCCACCTCCCCTATGGTAACTATCAGTTTGTTCTCACATACAGTTAAGAGTCTGTTCCTTGGTCGTCCTCTCTTCTTTTTTCCCCCTTTTGCTTGTCTGTTTTGTTTCTCAAATTCCACATATGAGTGAAGTCATATGGTATTTGTCTTCCTCTGACTGATTTATATTGCTTAGCATTATACTCTTTAGCTCCATCCATGTCGTAAATGGCAAGATTTCATTCTTTTTGATGGCTGAGTAATATTCCTGTGTGTGTGTGTGTGTGTGTGTGTGTGTGTGTGTGTGTGCCACATCTCTTTATCCACTCATCAGTTGAGGGACATCATTTGGGCTGTTTCTCTAAATTTTTTGGTAGCTATAGGACCATTGAAATTTCCTATTTCATCTTATATCAATATGGCAGGTTGTGTTTTCTTAGGATCTTGTTCATTTCTTCTACTTTTTCAAAATTTTTTCCATAAAATTATTTTTAATATCTTTTTCAATCTTTAAAATTTCTACACTAACTTTTTAAATCACATATTGATAATTTGTGTCTTCTTCCTCTTTTTTTTTTTTGATCAGTTTTGCCAAGGGTTTATCTATTTTATTAGTTTTTTAAAAGAATCACCCTTTGGAATTATTTGTTTTTTTAAATTTTTTAAATTTTACTTATTTAAGTAATCTGTACACCCAACTTGGGATCAAAATCATGACCCCAAGATTAAGAGTCACTGTTCTTCTGAATGATCCAAGCAGGCATCCCTGTTTACTTTTTTAAAAATTATTTTATTATTTTTTTTACATTTTATTTTTATTATTTTTGAGAGAGAGAGAGATAGAGCACAAGTAGGGGAAAGGCAGAGACAGAGAGGGACACTCAGAATCCAAAGCAGGCTCCAGGCTCTGAGCTGTCAGCACAGAGCCCTACGTGGGGCTCGAACTCACCAACTGTGAGATCATGACCTGAGCCGAAGTCAGACGCTTAACCAACTGAGCCACCCAGGCTCCCCACCTGTTTACTTTTTCTATTCTTCTTTCGTTTTATATTTTATTCATTTTTGCTATTGTCTTTGTTATTTTTATCCTCTATTATATTTTGATATAATTTTCTGTACTTCTTCTAACTTCTGGAGAGGAATGTTTACATCATTGATTTTTAGTTTTGTGTCCTTTGCAATATATATAATTAAGGTTATAAATTGCGGCAGCCCACAGTTGTTTATATTTTGTGGTTCTCACAATTATCTAATTCAAATTAATTTTGCAAGTTTTTGTAATTTATTCTTTGACCCATGAGTTTAGAAGTATATCACTTAAAAAATAAATAAATGTTAAAAAAAAATTTAAAAAGGGGGCGCCTGGGTGGCTCTGTTGGTTGAGTGGCCAACTTCGGCTCAGGTCATGATCTCATAGTCTGTGAGTTCGAGCCCCACGTCGGGCTCTGTGCTGACAGCTCAGAGCCTGGAACCTGCTTTGGATTCTGTGTTTCCCTCTCTCTCTCTCTGCTCCTCCCCTGCTTGTGCTCTATCTCTCTCTGTCTCTCAAAAATAAATAAATGTTAGAAGTATATCACTTAATTTCCAAGAATTTAGGGATTTTTCTCTCTATACTTTATTATTGATTTCTATCTCAACTTTCTAGTTATGGTGAGAAAACATACACTAAATGATTTTAACCTTTGAAATTGTTGGTGCTTGCTATGTGGCTTAGCATATGGACAGTTTTAGTAGATATTCCATTGGCATTTGCAACAAATGTGTATACTGTAGATATGCAGAACAGAGTTCTGTCAGTTAGTTCGTATATGTTAATTGTGTTGTTTAAATATTTTGGCTGATTTTTCTGCCTGCTAATCTGCTCTTAAACCTAACATTCAGTCCTTATTTCTGTAATTTATTTTAAAAATCAGGGGCGCCTGGATGGCTCGACTTTGCCCTCCCTCACTTTCCCCTTCCCTCCCCTTGACCTTCTCTTTCCTCGGGAGAGACTGATCAGAAGAGGTGGCTGAGCTGAGTGGGGGCATCTAGGCAGGGAGGCTGAAAGCCTCTTGTTCTCTTGGTCCTACATGAGGACAGCTGGACAGCCCTGCGGATACAAGTATTGCCAAATAATTGGGTCTTTGAGTGAATTAAAAAAAACACCTTTTCTGGGTTTAATAGGGGAAGTTCATGATTTGAGGTCCTTGCCTCTCAGGGGACATCCTTGTGCAGGGCATTGTCCGAGATCCTGGAGCAGCCCCGAGGCCTCAGGTTTTGTTTCCAATTGGGAAATTCCTATGACAGGAGTAGGGTTGGATGGTCAGCTCCCCCTTTGTCATTGCAGACTGCTTCCTTTCTGCCAAGCTGGGGCATTTGCAGTCATGCTTGGATGTACACACCCACAAAAGAGTTAAGAATTTGGCTAATTCTGTGCATTGTGTTTTTGCTTTTGTTTTTGTTTTGCTTTTGGTTAGGGCAGGAGCAATGACTCACGTTTTTTTCCTTCTGCTTAGAGGGTTTTATAAAATTCTGTTTGTTATTAGCTTATAGGATGGGACTGGTGCAGAGAAGGAAAGCATTTGCCAGCCTGTGTAGGGAAAATTTCTACAGACTGTTGTTAGGATTATGTGCCCTTGGAAGAGCATTAAAAGTTATAGCTGTTTATGTTTAGGGTTATATTCCAAATGTGTTTTGGTTTAAAATTTATAATAAATTAGAGATAATTTTGGTGGATCCTAAGACTTGACCAAAGGAATGCTTTCATTTGTAGTGTGACTAGAAGCAAACGGTCTTGAGGTAAGAAAAAGCGGTTGAGCCAGTACTGATCAGATCCTCCTCTCCTGGCTGAGGCTTAAAAGAAGATGATCTAGTGAGAGACATCCATGTAGGAATGGGGTGGGGGGGGGCAGGAACACGGAGAGTCTAAGGCAGGGCTCCGCTTCTTCATGTGACAATGGGGGACACAAGTGGACCCCTCATGGCTTCACTTGGCAAATCAGCAGCCTAAAATATGGGGGGATATAAAAGCCATCAAATCACAGTTCAGGGAGTCATGACTGTCACCTCCATCTCTGACTCAGGAGGGGAGAAATGGTCAGGCCAAAAAGTGTCCTTCAACTCAGGGTCCAGCATGGGAGAATTAAAGAATCGGCAATTGGTAAAAACTTACATTTTTCTCTTTCTGTACATGGTATCCAGTTATTTTTTTGACCTTTCAAAATGTTTTTTGAAGTGCCCGTTGTTGAGATTACTCAATTGTACTAAGTCATGAGGGGAGGCTGGGGGATTTGGAGAGCTAGTCTTCAGATCCTCAAGCTACTAATAAAGCTATTTTGCTATATAAATTGGGATATACACCAAAACCACTCTTTATTTTTTGCTCTCTGATGATGAGAAATGTGTAAGCTCCCCATTAAAAAAAAAAAAAAGTGTATCTCAATATGATGTCTGTGACTAATGGAGATAATAGTGATGCTGTGGCTTGAGGAAAATATAAAAAATAGAACCTGTTAAGCTTTGGATTTATGAAATACCAAGATCGCTTGTTTAAGCCATTAACAACTTGACAGATACCGTGCTGTATATGCGGGCCTTGTCGTAGATCTCTGTCTAATGAGCATTCAAGGGAATCACTAATCTAAGCCTAGGAATGTCTACAAAGGCTGATTTTCACCACTCTAAGAAATATTCAGAGGCTTTAGGGTCAAATTCCATGTTGAGATAAAATGTGATATTGTCATTGTTCCGTTTTCTGCAGTAGCTCTATTCTGGCTGTTCATGAGTAGGCCATCATGTATTTATGACATTGGTCAGAATGCCTGACTTTGTGTAGTGCATGGAAGGGCTACACATAATGGGTGGTCAATATTTTCTCATTTGCTGATGTAGTTCTCTTTTGAGTGGAAAAAAAGAAATTGTTTTGAAATTGATGGCATATGTGGCAATTCTTGGTGTAATCTACTATCTGAAAGTTTTCCTGACAGGTTGCAACTATTTAATTATGTTCACTTCTGAAAAGCTATGGCAATGAGGTAGACATAACATAACATTATATTTGTATACTATATTGCTTTATAGTTTAAATACAAATTATTTGTATTTAATCAAATTCTTAAAATAATCCTATGAAATAGTTGTTCTTAACTCCATTTTATAGGTGAGGAAAGTGGGGAGATGAAATGGTTAGTCCAAGCATCAAAATAAGGACCAATTTTTTTAAGCTTCTTATCTTTTTTTAGATTAAAAAATTTTTAAGTTTATTTATTTATTTTGAGAGAGAGAGAGAGCACATGAACAGGGGAGGGGCAGGGAGAGAGGGAGAGAGAGAATCCCAAGCAGGCTCCACACTGTCAGCACAGAGCCTGATATAGGGCTTGAACCCATGAACCATGAGATCATGACCTAGGCTGAAACCAAGAGTCAGATGCTCAACTGACTGAATCACCCAGGCGCCCAAAACTTATCTTGTGCTTTTTCTGCCTCACTGCTTTTACAAGACCTTGGCTGTAGTTCAAGAGGAGACATTCCTTGGCTGGGTGGCCCTAAGTAAATCACTTTGCCTCATCGGTCTTAGTTTCTTAAGCTATGGAGTCAGGTAATCAATACCTGTCTCAACAACCTTAAACCCACAGAAATAGCCAAAAAAGGCCAAGGCAGGAAAGGCGTTAGTGTCCCTTTTTCCTTGCTAGAAAGATATAAAGTATAGAGACTTCCCATGACTGATTTTCTTCCATCTGCTGCCATCTTTCTGTAAAGTTACCCATAATTCCCTTGTGCTTTCAACATTCTCTGATCATGACCGCTTAGAGGGGTAGAATAGACCTTAGACTATTAGTTTGAGATTTTTACTATCTATATTGAGTTTGTCTTCCTCTTTTTTTTATAGGCTTATCTCTGCTTTTGAATTTACCTCTGAACTCATTGCCCAACTACATGGCCTCATTCTTCAGTCAGAACCCTGGCTTTACCTAATCCCAAGGGTCTACCTGGAAATTTGATTCTAGACTCTACAAGTATGACCTGTTCTTTCCCTACTATTATCTCACTATACTGCTTCTGATAAACACCTGGTTCGTGTAGGCAATTCTTGGGAGCACAGCCATTGGTATTTACAAACTTCAAACTTTCTGTTTAGTTAATACCTCTCTCTCTCTAAATGGTTCTTCCCATTTGAAGAAAACCCAGAAATATGTAGCATAAATGTTATCAGTTAGAAGTCATTATGTCCTACATGAATAGCTTGGTCTATCCATTACCTCCAGCTGTCCCAGCATGCAGTCAGAACACATGTAGCCAATGCCTTCCCTTTCCAGACTCAGGGACAGGGGAATCTGCACGGAGGTGTCACAGATGGCAAGGGAAGTCCAGTGATGTGATTGTGGGGAAATTGATTTGTAAACATTCCGGTGAGAATGGCTTCCCTTCTGAATGGCTGTTTTGTAAACTGTTTCTGTGAAACAAGAATGTGTTCCATTAAATATCATCTTGATTCACAGAGTGATCTCTGGTCCACCAGCCAAACTGCTTACAAGCAAACAAGGCAACTCAGTGGCTTCCAAAAAGGAGGCAGGTTTGAGCCTAGGTATTGGTATTTTTCCATGTGTATAAATCTAAAAGAAAGTCTACTGGTGACTTTACAATTAACTTGTGATTTTTCTTGGTGACAATAAAAGGTGTATCTCCTGTTGATATACTCTCAAGTGTTAACAATGTACCCACACAGCAATGTAGACTGAAGAAACATGGACACTCTCCCCTTCTTAGAGCTCTCCATATTTGTGAGAGCCTGAAAACCTGCTAGCTGCCCAGACGGTTGGGCCCAGAGAATTAGCTACTATTCTGGTTGCTTATCCTGCCTGAGCAGGAACATTCTGGGAATATAGAGACCTGGATTCTAGTGCTGGACTTCTAAAAGTGGATAAGTCCCTAATTCTTTCGGAACCTCAGCTTCCTCATCTGTAAAATGACAGGTAAAGGAAATTGGAACAGAAGATATTTATGGATTTTTCCTGCTCTAAACTTTTACAATTTTCTTGTTTCCTTCTCTCCTTTTTATGAAAACATAACTCTCTGTATTGAGAGATCAACTCTCTTTCCCTCACCCCTCTCTGCCAAGTAAGTTGGACAGTTTCTCCCACCTAGGCTCCCACTAAGTAAACAGGTGTTTGGCCAGATCCACCTGGCATCAGATAATTTCAGATATGAAAATGTAACTTCTCTGGATCTTAAAAAAGAGCTATTAAGACAAACCATACAGCTTGAAAAGGACCCACTCAGGATGCTACAGATTCCATTCTAACTAGATTTGCTGACTATTTAACTGAATTATTTCACTAATTACGGATGTCTGACATTTCACCTCTAAGTGAACTGTAGAAGATTGAGTTGAATCCAAGTTTTTTCTTTCTCATCTCTAAGAAATTATTGTCAGTCCTTCAGCCAAGAGAGGGTGACACTTACTTCACCCTCCCTTCCATTTGGATGACTCCCTCATTGTCCCCAATGATCTCTTGAAATGAACTGGCTCTTACCTCCTGAAGGGTCTCTGCCCCTGTCAAGCATGTGACAGGGACTTGCAGACTTCTACTGGCAGATAAGGTGGCCATCATGATCTCTAGGGCACCTGGTTCTTACAAGTTAGGCACATCTACCTCTGCTCCCACATACTTTGCTCCTACTCCTGCTCTCTGCACACTGGCTGCTCCAGCCCAGTGCTTCGGCAGAGCATCCTCCCAACTCCCTTTCCCTACCTCCCTTTCTCTCTTCTTCCCTCTTCCCCTCCCCTTGTCCTCCTTCTCTTCCTCCCTCTCTCCCTCCCCCCCCCCCTTTCTCCTCCCACCTCCCTTCCTCTTTCATTCTCTGCTCACAGCCACACACAGACTGCAAGCCAGCAGACGCTATCTCGGAGTAGATAGATATCATCATTGCTGATTTCTGCACAATGAGAGAGTCTTTCTCCTCCTTTGGAAAAGAAAAACCTGATCTCAGAAAGACAAACATAGCAGTGGTACTTTTCCCTTGGCACAACTCTGATGACAAGATCAAACCCATCCAAGTCACTTGTTTAGTCGAGAGTCATGACAAGACACAGAGGACACCCTTGAAGGACCAATTGAAGGGCAGTTACTAACTAGCCTATTTGTAGAGGAGTGAACAGTGTTAAGGATGCTAATAAAGGACGATGACGCTGAGGAGCTAACTAAAAACAGAGGGAACCAGCCATTACCACCTTCAGTCCCAGGGGCAAAGTAGCGCCAAAGTATGAAACCACAGATGGGGCCACCTGACGGGAACTGTGGCTGTAGGGAAGGAGCAGGGAAATAAATACCCCAACTCCCTCTGCTTCTGCCCTCTGACAGCCCACTGGTAGCCCTCCCCTCATGGCTGAACCTGACAGGAAATCAGAAAGCAAGGAGGTCCAGAGATGCATCTTGGAAGTTGGCCTCCTGGGGATGGCAGAGGATGAAAAACAGGCCTGGCCGTGCCAACAGGGACTATCTGGTATAGTTACTTTTGCTTTTAAACTTTGTTTCTCATTTCATTTACTTAGATATTTGACACTTCTCTGTATCAAACGTTTCTGAAAACCAACCAATAGGAAATCTAAAGAGGACCCTATTTCTCTTTCTTTTAAAAAAATCTGGCATGGATGGGGCACTTGGGTGGCTCAGTGGGTTGAACTTCTAACTCTTGATTTTGGCTCAGGCCATGGTCTGAGGGTTGTGGGATCAAGCCCCACCCCGCATTGGGACACTCTCTCCCTCTCTCTCTGCCCCTCTCCCCCACTTGTGCTCTCTCTTTCTAAAATTAAAAAAAAAAAAATGAAGTAAAATAAGTTATTTAAAAAATCTGGCATGGCTTCTGCAAAAACATTTATTCAATAGTCTTATATTTAAATAGGGCTTTTCTGGAGAAATCAAGAAGTATATATCTAATACCAAAGTTTAAACAAATTTCTACCTGCACACTGAGAATACTCTCTGTTAACAATGGTTTATTATGCCTACTACACTGGTTGATTGGAAGCAGATTTTACAAAATGCTCTGAACTTGGAGGAATGTTTCTTCTTGAATGCAAAGTCCTATGTATGCAATGAAATAATGGCATGCAGTATCTGTCATTTCAGAACACATTCTTGTTGTTGCAATTATACATTTAAGACATTTCTCTCCCAGGATCCTCTCTGGCCAGAAAGGTGCAAAATCATTCAGCTGAATAAGTATCAGGAATGACTACCTGTTATCAAGGTGAACCAGTGGGGATATTTCTCCCAACACTTTCTTTCTTCCTACTTTCTCCCTCACTCTCCACACCTCCTACCTCACTCCTTCTCTCTTCCTCTCCTTTCTGGGCAGAAAGACAAACTTGATAACATGAACATTCATGTATGAATTCAAGCATCCTAGATATATGTATCTTAATACTTTTTGGACTAGTTTAACTAAATAAATTTAATTATCATTGGAGTAAATTAATTTTCAGCTGAAGTAAATTAATTTTCATGTTGGTGATTCTGATGGCTTCCTATCATTAGATTTCTTCAATTTATTTACAGTTTGTTATGGTTTTTCTTGTTGTGTCATGTTATTGTTTTACTTTGCTTCCCTTGCTCTTCTTTATCTATTTATTTTTATAGCCATCTCTATTTGCCTGATAGTTTCCTATTTGCTTGGGTTTGGCCCCCAGTCCTCTCGAATCTGGTGTAAAACCACTTCTAGTTCAAATGACATTTTGAGGATCTTATCTCATGTAAATAGTGGAAATGTTACAGATGCAATCCCAAGGCCTCCGAGTCAAGAGAAGTTTCTAAATCTAAGGCAGTAGGAGGAAAAGGATAACGGTCTCACGGGCAAAATAGGGGTGTGCAGATCTCGGCTGCTTCTAGCAGGTGCTCCGATAGGCTAGTTTCGCCGTGTCCCCATCAGCATTTTAAAACAGTGTGTCATTTCAAGATAAATCTGAACAAAGACATTTCCTTGAAAGTTGCTTTAATTTAAGAATAAATCGGGTGTGAAAAGTTGAAGGAAATCTTAAAGTATTTAGAGGGTTTATTATGAACTGGAGAAAACTGATATTCTATATCCATTTCTTTTTCTCTCCCAAAGAAAGTACAAATGTCAGGTACTAAAATGTATTGCATTTCTTTTGGAAATTTTGGAGGGACCTTAAACTCTATGGGCTAATGAAAGTCTACATATATAGGGGCACCTGGGTGGCTCAGTCGGTTAAGCGTCCGACTTCGGCTCAGGTCACGATCTCGCGGTCCGTGAGTTCGAGCCCCGCGTCGGGCTCTGGGCAGATGGCTCAGAGCCTGGAGCCTGTTTCCGATTCTGTGTCTCCCTCTCTCTCTGCCCCTCCCCCGTTCATGCTCTGTCTCTCTCTGTCTCAAAAATAAATAAACGTTAAAAAAAAAATTAAAAAAAAAAAAAAAAAAAAAGAAAGTCTACATATATAGATAGGTTCATGACTTTGCCTTCTGAATCGTGAGAGTCTGATGTAGGAGGTCTCTGACAACTGGAACTTAGGTAGTTTTTGTTTCTATGATATGTGTTCTGGAGTTCTTTGGAACTTTGAGCCAGGGAAGTAGTTTCAAGTTATGATACCAAGAATATATGGCAATATATACAGCTCCTGGGTCTCTTAGAGGGAAGTAATAGATATTTTTATTCCCCAATTGTAAAACATCCCAGCTGTTGGGCCATTGAATGTTATTGTGTTTTCAAAACCCATTATTTCCCAACAGTAGAATATATCCCAGTTGTTACTTCTGAATAATGACTGAGCTGGTGGTTTTGAGGAGCTATAAACCACATTTTCTTTACCTGCCCCAAACCTAAGAACTCTCCAGACTAAGATATATATGTGTGCATGTGTATATATATGTATATCTTTTACAGCAGGATATTTGGGGGCAAGGTGGGGGGAGTAGGGGAAAGAGTGGAAACTTTAAAGACTTTCAAGATCTAGTGGCAAAAGCCTGTGACTCAGAATTCTATATTTCATTGACCTAGTGGCATAAGTCATTTTTAAGAGAATTATTTGTGTCTTTGATCAATCAGTTTCATTTCTACTCCCTGCACGCTGCCATTCCCTTCACCATCTCACACTTATCTCTTAGGTTCAGCTTCGCTATTTAGGTATAAAAAGAAAAGTGATGCTCATATTGCTTTGGTTACAATTGCAGCTAATGGAATGCTTTCAATAAATTCCGTCTCCCCTGCATCTTCTTTTATGCTCTATCCCAAGGTCTGTTTGCATCTGCTGTCTTCTTGTTTGACAAGCCAGAGTGCCTTCTCCCAATATCTTGTCACATGGTATCTGTTAGGCTCCAGAACCAATGTGCTTTTCTTTTAAAAACGTTACAGATGTATTTGAGGGAATGTAAGGAAGGGCCTGAGGGTTTCTGAAAGGGTGCTGACATAAACAAACGCTGTCAAATGAAACTGCACAGGACCATTTGCATCTAAATCTGAACTCCCAAGCTTTGCTGGTTTTCTTTTGCTCATCTTGGATCCCAGACTGTTCCATGGATTCTTTTTCTCCTTGAATTTTTCCTGCGGAACATCACCTCCAGTGTGACATCCTAATATCCTGCCCTACATCATAATGGGCACCCCTGACCTCCCACCCAGCCTGCTCAATGCCTTTGTCTTTGTCTCACTGAGTCTGGACTTCGTAATACAGGACAGCTCAGCCCTGTCCAGCTCACATTGGGAAATTCTCCTTGGTTCCCGGTTTCTGTTTACCTTTGATTTTGCCATTTAGAGGCGGTATGGGGAAGCTGTATGCTGGATCTCTTTTCTGTTTTTTTGGAAGTACCTCTTTCAGAGTTAATCTCTGTTCTGATTTCGTAACCAAACTGATACCTCCATGCATACTGTATTTCATATCCATATCATTAATTGATTCATGATTCTATATTTTATTGATCTGCCTTCATAGAATTATTTTCAACTAATTATTTGTGTTATATTAGTCTTTATGATCACTGATGGCCCATTAGCCAGCAAATGTTCATTATAATCATTTGTGTGTTTTTTATTGATTAAAATTTTTATTTACAAGTATCATTAATTCATTAAATTTTTTTTAATGTTTATTTATTTCGAGTTAGTGGGGGAGGGGCAGAGAGAGAGGGAGACACAGAATCTGAAACAGGCTCCAGGCTCTGAGCTGTCAGCACAGAGCCTGCCATGGGGCTCGAACTCAAAGACTGTGAGATCATGACCTGAGCTGAAGTCAGACGCTAAACCAACTGAGCAATCCAGGCACCCCTCATTAATTCATTTTTACCTCTATGTGCTTGCCTTCTGACTTTGCATCCAAGACAAGAAAAATATCAGTTCTATGCAGAATACCTCTATGTCACACAGTTTTTGGTAAACCACCTCTGGGAGGTAAATTGAGGAAAGTTACCCGTCTCAACTGAGTGTTGCCCATTGAGGGGTGGGCATAATAGATATAGTCTTTAAGATTTAAGAATGGTCACTTATTTGTAACTGGAGAAGGTGTCAGATGTTGTGTCTTAGAGAGATGCCAAAGTGTATGCTAGGCTCGTGCTAGAACCACGAGTCCACTCCTAGTGATGGTGTAAGGAAGAAGAGGAGTTAAGGTAAAGGCTTAGGATATTCTTGGCTGCCAAAGTATTTCTTGGGAAAGTCCTTGCTCATTTAACTTGGACAGGCCACCTGCTGCACACTCTGACAGCACCATATACCCATCAACTACTGGTGCCACCTCACAGTGAGTAATATGTATTATTAGTAGGACTGGTTGTGTAATGTCTAGCTTATTCTCCAGACAAAAGGCTCCAGGACGACAGACACAATGCCTCTTCCTCATCGTTGTATCCCTAGAGCCAAGCACAGTAATTGGGAACATATTAGGAATTCAGTGCATCCCTACTGAATGATTGAATAATTGAAGGGAAGAAAGAAAGGAGAATCGTTCCTTCTTGGATGACATGCATCTATCCCCACTCCTCTGTCCAATGAGGACAGATTTCAGCCAAGTATTTTTGGTCTCTTGCTCTGGGTCTTATTCTTCCCTGACGAAGTCAAGTGAATTTCTTGGTTAAGAGACAGTGATTGGTGCATGTTCCTTGATTGGGTAGAGAGAATGTATCAAAACTCTTAAGCAAATAGAATTCACTCTTCTCAAGCAGTGCATGGCTATGATCCTGATTGCCTATGGTTGCTCTGTAGACTCAACATTTCCCTCCAGTGTGCAGGTCCAAGATCTGACTTGGAAACAGGGAGTATTAGGAAGTTCATGGTTATCACATTTCTAAGCCATACCATCCAAAATAACTTTTATCAGGAGTTAAGATGACATTTTTATCCTCATCTACCTGGCTCCTTTTTATCTCTCTCTTAATTGGTTTTGAAAGTGGACAAGAAAGAGGGGTCTCATTTCTTTGGCTACCTAAAACCCCAGTAGCTCCTGTGCTTAGACAGAATCCAGGAAAAATCAACATAGATACATCCTGGGTTGAAAAGTTTTGACCCCCAAAGGGGAAAATGGGATTCAAGACTGGAAACACAATAGAGCTTTGAAAAACAAAACATTTTTCTTGGAGTCTGAGAGTCAGTGAGCCTCCTGAAATTGTGTGTGAAATATTCTGTGTATAGGATCCAGAAGTTTCATCAGAGTCTCAAAAAAAGGTTGCTGAACCTCTATTTTAAGGAGCCTTAGATAGACCTTGAGTTTATCTCCTGGCATCTGAAAATTTGGTCCCACCTTCCCATCCTCATCCTTGCCTGAAGTGTCTTGCCGGTCCTCTCATCACACCCTTCAGAGCTCAGCTTGAACCCCAGCCCAACTCCTCAAGAAGTCTGCCCTGCCCTACCAGCCAGCAGGGATGTCCTCTGGCTCTGGTCCTCTCACTGACTGTCTGCCTCTTCTGTTCCCTCAACTGAAGCTTGAGTGCCTGAGAGCAGGGTCAAGTTGTTCAATACTTGCTCTGTGTCACCCAAACTGCCTGGCATCTGATAGTCATTTCTGAATTCTACTAATGTCCTAACATGAGACCTAGGAGGGATTCATTAGATTATCTTTTAGAGGAAGGGAGATGCTCTGAGAGAGTAAGTGATTTTCCTCCAGGCAAAAGCCAGGAAAGAGCAGAAGGGGATTTAAACTTGGGTCTCCTGGTCCTAGTTCAGGGCTTCTCCCCTCCCCAGTGCAGCTGCCCTTATCAGGAATTACCCCATACTTTCCTACACTGGAGCTTTTCTCCCCAGGAGACATGTCTTTGTTGGGAAGGCATGACCCTGATTTTGAGTTCTCTGGGGTAGTGAGGTGAGAGAGGGGAGGAGCACTTGACTTCCTGCATAAGACAATGAAAGGAATTTGGAGTTGGGTATGCCCCCCCAAAAAACAAAAACAAAAACAAAAACAAAAACAAAAACGAATGACTACATTTTGCAAGAGCTAGGGAGGAATTACATATATATGTGACCAGTGAAACATTCCCTAAGGAAAGTTTGACAGAAGAATTTTGAACAGGAAGTTTTGATTTTTCTATCTGTGCATGATCTCCTGCTCTCTGTCCAGCTGGTTAAGAAAAGTTCACCACACACAACTGTCTCAAGGGTCAGGGAAAGGTGATGATTTACATCTTGGGTGAGCGGAGCAGAGGGAAGAGAATTGCTGGAGTGGAGGAGGGTAGAGGATGATAAACAAGAAAGCAGTGGGGACAAGGTGCACAGGGACAACTGGAATGGAAGTGGCATGAGGCTGGCCCTGGGAATTCACCAGTGCCTTGGGAAGAGCTTTGAGCCACCCCAAGGTGAGTGCAGAGGTAAAGCCAACTTTATTTAGATCTTCAAAATCAAGGTGATTCCAATAGACATTTGGACACTAACAGGTTGATAGTAGCCCTGTCTACATTTTCAGAATGAGGTATGGTAGGTGGAGGATAAACAGAGCATGATGTTTTATGAAAGAAGAAAATAATAAGGAACCTTTCCGTTTTCCAAAGTCCTTCTACATTTTGGAGGAGGGAAGGCGTTAGCTGAAAACTTTCCTGATGATGACGGTTGAATCATCTGCTGAAGAGCAAACTTTATGGCATTTAAATTGCATGGGTTTTATCTCCAGAGCAGACATATGGATACTCTGAATGCCTCTTTGCAAACTCCAGTCTTTAGTCTCCCGTGAAGAACGGTTCCTGGGTATGAGAGATAGGTGACAATGCACGTGTCTGGAAAACAAACCCCTACTCTCTTCTCATTTGGCTGTTCATCTGAATAACAGAAACAGAAAGGGGGTGGGAAGTGAGTAGGTGACAGCTTCTGGCTGCTGATGACCAGAAGAGCCGGCAGAGTGACTGCAGGTGGGTCCTTGTGTTGATCACCCACCGGGACTCACTGAATTGAGATCCTGCAGCTGCTGACAAGGGCCCAGGGAAGCAACGAACAGCAGCTCCATTAATTGTGGTGGGAGTGATTCTTGGTGTCTCTCTGTCCCTTCATCCCCTGAAGCCAAAGCTATGGGTCTGGGTGATCTGCACAGTAAGGCATCTAGCACATCTGATGGACACAACAGTAGAGATCGGATCGCTGATCTAAGGATGGAAACATGGCTCTTCCCTCAGGGACTGATGTCAACAGACCAGCGAGTTATATGCCCTTCAAAAGGACTGATGCTGCAACTGCATCACTGCTGCCTTTCCTCCCATGGCAACCGGCTCCCACTGCTCATTCGAGGCCAGGTGCCGTGTCTACAGGCTCTGACACGCCACCTCACTGAATCCTCGTCAAAACCTGGTGGGATGGGCGCTGTCATCCTTCCAGTTTTACACAGGAAAAAAAACTGGGACTCAAGAAATTTAAGTGACTCATTTCCCATCTGAGTGAATTGCTCAGGAAAATAAAAGGAAATTAGCATAAAATTTGCGAGGAAGTATCGAATAATGCCTAAGAGCAAGGGCTTTCTGCTCAGACAGATCTGAGTTGGAAGCCTGGCTCTGAAACTTAACGGGCTGTGTGAGCTCGGGCAAGTCACTAGGCCGCTCTGAGGCTCACTTTCTCCACCCGTACCGTGAAGACACTAATAAGACCTATTCCGGGCCTCTTGCATCGCAAGTGATCCTGAAAGTTATCCAATCTTCTTGCTATTATCAAATGATGGTTATTTTTTCTTTGCTTACGAATCAGATAAGGTTGTCCTGTGACTCCCTACAGGGTAAGATGGTCTTTAAGGCCATAAGGATCACAAATCTTTTTAAAGATTCTCTCAGGATTTGAGCAGGAAGTTGCTCTGGAAGGGCGTTCTTTTTCTGGGTTTGGGAGGTGCTGGTAAATGACCAGTGGTCTGGCCTCAGTCCTGCTAAGTTCCATTTTAATCTCTGCTTTTATGATCAGTGCTGTTACTCCATAGCACAGCTAGGACTAGCTGGAGTTTGCAAAAGGAACACAAATAACCACTGTATCAACGATCTACGGCCATGTGACCAAACAACTCAAACTTCAAACTTAAAGCAAAAGTTATTTATTGTTGCTTAGGATTTTGTGGTACTTCTACTGGTCTCTCCTGGGCTTGCTCCTACCACTGAGGAATGGGATGGGATGGTTGGATAGTCCGAGGTGACCTAGCACATATGTCTGGGAGCTGGTGCTGCTTATCAGCCTGGGTACTTTAGTCCTCCTCTACATGGCTGTTCCACCTCCAGTAGACTAACCTCTTGCTCATAGCATGGCAGCCTCAAGGCAGAGTTCCAAGAGGACAAGCACCAGTGCATAAGTACCTATCAAGCTTCTGCTTGAGTCACGTTTGCTCATAGCCCATTGGCCAAAGCCAGTCACATGGCGAAGCTCAGTGTCATGTGGGAGATGATGTAGACCCTAATGGGTGAAGTGGCAAAGAATTTTGGCCATTTTTAATCCATCACAATTACAAATATAAAACATAAAAAAATAAAGAAGGGGTATCTTAAAGATATAATAAGAATAAAAAGAACCCAACCTGCAGTGTAAGGATTTCCAATCATCCTTACCTCCAAGAGCTTTGGACCCTTTCCCTATCCCACTAGCCCCTGGGCAGGCACACTTGGTGGGCACCTTGTGTCCCCTGGCAGGTTGCTAAAGCATCTTCTTACATCTTATATCTTCTCCTTTGGGAGCTACTGGACTCCTTTATTTCTTAAACCTTGTTCAGGGGACAACTTTACATCTACAGCCTCCCCACCCCCTTCCCCAAGTCCCCTCCAGCCCAGTCACCAGGGTATGCTTCCAGGACTGAGGGATGTAATGTGACTGACAGGTCTATTATTACTACAATAATTTGTGCTAATTGAAATGGCAATGTAATTATTACTTTTTGTTAATCCTGCTAATGTTTTGGAGACTACCTTTTAACTTTATTTTAATTAATAGAGAAATATAAGCATTCCTTATGGAAATGGATTATTATTATACTTAACTATTGCCTAACATGCTTTTTTAATTAAAATTACAAACTAAGCATCTTACTGAATCTCTTTCTCTATAAGTGCTTACATAAATATTAATATAATCAACACACAATATATGGACAAATATTTTGAATTTTTAAGAGATGACTAATAGTGCATGTGTAATGGTGCTAAAATATATTTAATGCTCCTGATGATGAGCATTTAGGTTGTTGTCATTTCTTTTACTAGAATAAACCATGTTGCAATGCATACCTTTTTCCATATAATTTAATAAATTTATTATGATTATTTCCTTAGGATATATTCCCAGAAATGGGATCACTGGGCCAAAGGCTATACACAATTTATACAACTGATTTTATCAGCTTGCCCATTAAATAATTTTATGGGCTCATATTCCCAAGAATTATGTATAAGAACAAGAACACCCCTGTCCTCCCAGCTTTCATTGATTATCTGTCTTTTATTATTTTATTTTATTTTTACTATTAAAATTTTTTTTAATGTTTATTCATTTTTGAGAGAGAGAGTGCGAACCAGGGTGGGGGTGCAGAGAGAGACAGGGAGACACAGAATCTGAAGCAGGCTCCAGGCTCTGAGCTGTCAGCACAAAGCCCGATGCGGGGCTCGAACCCGTGAATGATGAGATCATGACCTGAGTTGAAGTCAGTGACTTAACCAACTGAGCCACTCAGGCACCCCTCATGGGATTATCTTTAAAAGCCCCAATTTTTTTTTGTTTTGTTTTGTTTTTCCAAGACAACAAGCAAAGAGCTAAAAGTTTAGTATTTCAGCCCAGGAAAAGAGGAAAATCCTAAACTAACCAACTTAATTTTCTGACAGTCTGAGAGCAGCGCAGCTGCGAACATCCCAGCCCAGGACTCTCTGGAGACAGAGAGGAGAGAGAAGTCAGAAAAGCCTTCGAAGGAAAAGCCCAGTCTCCTGTCCTCAGTGGAACCCATTCGCTGCAGGTCAGGCCTCACAGAGGAGCCCCCAGGACCAGGTCAGGCTGCATCCCCAGGGGCCTCCAAGGCCAGGCTCTGCTGACCTCAACCCCCTGCAGAAGGGCCCCACGTCAGAGGCAGAGACATTTTTCAAACCTAACTCAAATCCCTCACTGTCCTGAGATGACCGTAATATCCCAAAATAGCCTGGTCTCCTGTGGGAAAGCTATCATTTCCGGTCAGACCTGATCACTGCTTCAGGCTTTGCGATGGCTACAGCCTAGCAGAGAAAAAGTCCTTATTTATCCTTTGACAAGCTGAACAGAAATATTCTAGAAATCCACCATGGACACAACTTTCCCTGCAACTCAAAGTCCCAAAATTGGGGCACCTGGGTGGCTCAGGCGGTTAAGTGGCCAACTCTTGATTTCAACTCAGGTCATGATCTCACAGTTTATGAGTTCGAGCCCTGCATTGGGCTCTGTTTTCATAGCATAGAGTTCACTTCAGATCCTCTGTCCCTACTCCCTCTCTGCTCTTCTCTCTCTCTCCCTCAAAAATAAATAAATGTTAAAAAACAAAACAAAACAGAACCTCGAACTCTAGCTCATTGACCTGTTGCTCTCCCCCAAATCTCCCTTCTCATTACACCTAGAACTTTCTCCTACTTGCACTGAGGACTCTGCAACAGAAAATAGTTAAAAGTATTTTGCTATTTGGCGGCTCCTTCCAAATAGTATTAGAAAGGGGATTTTTATCTCTTTGTTATGCTTTAAGTGTCCTGATTAATGTCTGAAGTAACTCTGTGGATTATTTTGTGAAGGCCTTCATAGGGCTTTGCCTGGGACCCTAATTCCAGGGGAATGCATGCACTGAGGCTGGGGCTGGGGCTGGATATTATAGAGCTTCAATTACTTTGCTTCCACAGTCCTTATAAAATATAGTATTTGTATATTTTATAGACCAGGAGAAACTCCTGGGGAAGCAATGTGTCAGCACAAGCCTTACCCTCTGGCAACCCCTTGGTAAGGTGAGGGCCTTCCAAAATCCTGAATGTCCAAGTGAATCTTTGTTACAATAATATCTTATTTCTTCAGACTTGAATGCAAAACTTTGATGGCTTTTCATTTATTTATATTATTTATTCATGGTAGAGCAAGAAGTGCCCTCAGAAATAAATCTTCTAAATAACATCCCTCATTTTGAAAAACGGTAGCCCAGAGAAAGGACATGAGGTGCCTCAGCTCGTATATATCTTCTTGTTACCAACCATGCTCGGGACCAAAGTGTGAGCCTTATGACGCGTGGTGACAGGTATTTCCTTTGACTCCTTTTTAGAGCATTCTGGTTGATCCATTTTGAGCTTATTTCTAAGTGGTCTTTAGGCACCAGGCACAGTGCTGGGCACTTGACAGTTTATCACACCAATTATCCTCATAATTCTATCAGTACCATTATCTTCATTTTACAAGTAAGGTTTTAGAGAGGTTTTATAGGTTGCATAATAAGACGTATTCATCTTGTATGGCTTCCATAAAAAATTACCACAAATTTAGTGTTGTAACACAATTTTATCATCTTACTGTTTAATGGCTCATAAGTCTGAAATGGGTCTCATCAGGACAAAACAGGATGCTGACAGCACTGTTTTCCTTTCTGGAGGGTTTGTGTGAGAATCCGTTTTCTTGCTGTCTCTGGTTTCTAGAGGCCTCTTGGCTCATAGGCTCCTTCCTTCATCTTCACAGCCAGAAACAATGGGCCTGATCCTTCCGTTGTATCTCTGTGATCTTCTGTCTTCCATCTTGTCTCTGATTACAGCCAGGAAAGGTTCTCCACTTTTACGGACTTACGTGGTTAGCTCAGGCTCACTCAGATAATCTAGGACACTCTCCCCATCCTCAGGGCTTGTAGTCCATTTGCAAGTTCCTTTTGGCCATGTAAAGTAATGTATTCACAGGTTGGAGCATGGACACATGGTGGGGGTCATTATTCTGCCTACCACAGTCTACCCTCTGGTCCCCAAAGACTTCTGCCCCACATGAAAATACATTTTTCATATCTCAAGGTCTCCAAAGTCTCAACTCATTATGTGAGACAAGCTGGTATGTGGCAGGGTAGGTCTCTGGCTCTAAAACCCTCTTGACTTCTGGCCAATGGCATATGCTGCCATTTTGCTATAACATGGATGTTATTCTCTTACTGATTTGCATGAGTTCCCAAATCACAGAGAGTTCAACTGTCAGCTCTGTGAAAGCAAGACTGTCTATTCTGTCAGTCATTCCATCACAGTGCCCCCCACATGGCAAGCACTCGGATGTTTGCAAAGCAAATGAATGGTGAAGAAAGCAAGCATCTAAGTAAACCAATCACGTAAGCAGTATATGGAGACATATAGTCATTACTTAGTTTTCCTGTTGAAGAAAAATGTATATTCCTCTCAGTGTTTTTCAGAGCCATTTGAAAACAGATGACAAACTCCACCACAGCCCAGGTTGCTCTTCCGGGTAAACTTATCAAGCTGCCTATGCTCCATCTGGGCTTTAATTACCAGTAAATGTCTTTTCAGGCACTGCGATTCCCACCAAAATTGGATCCCAGCCCATGGATCCTGTTTTAGGTTTAAATATAGCCATTGAACGTATATCATAGATGGCCAAATATTTGTTGTTCTCAGTATACTTGGGCGTATTCTGGGTGTGAGCATCCTGATTATTTTTGTAGATAGAATGCTCTCCTGTAGTTTTTCCTAACATCCCCCTCCATGATGATTGCTCCAATAGAACACACGAGAAAACAGTATTGCTTTCCCAAAAAAGTATTTAAAAAAATAATGTAACTTCAGTTAGTACTAGCCAGGACTGGTGGTTGAAACAGAGATTAGCTGTAAATGAGCACGAGGGATTTTATTGTAGTGATGGAAGTGCTCTAAAACTGGATTTTGATGATGGTTCACAGCTGAGTAATTTCTCTAAAAATTATTAAATTGTACACTTAACATAGGTGATTTTTAAAAATTTTTAATGTTTATTTGAGAGAGAGAGAGAGAGAGAGAATGAGGGGGAAGGGCAGAGAGAGAGGGAGACACAGAATCTGAAGCAGGCTCCAGGCTCCAAGCTCTCAGCACAGAGCCTGACATGGGGCGTGAACTCACGAACCGCGAGATCATGACCGGAGCTGAAGTTGGACGTTTAAATGACTGAGCCACCCAGGTGCCCCAACATAGGTGACCTTTATGTTATGTAAATTATATCCCAATAAAGTTGTTTAAAAAGTAATTTACCTGCCATCCACCCAAAAGCACTGTCCACATGTTTTGTGCTAAATGTGATTATTATTTTTTTTTGCAGAAGCAGGCTCTAAATACATTTTTTATAATAATAAAACCTAAGCTTCTTCAACTGTATCTCAGGCCATTAATAAGCAGGGCTGGGCATGGTCACACTCAGCTGCTCCAGAAGTAAACATGTCATGCTCGCTTGCCTTTTTCTTCCCAAACAATTTGAGAGCAAATAGACGTTCATTCTTAATCTTTACAAAATTTTGATATTTGGTTTATCTTAAATTTATTGGCATAATTGTTTTGATGTTATTCAGAACCATACATTTTTAAATGTCCCATAAAGGACATTTATAAGGAGAAATTCAACCCCTAATCCATCAGTGTGCTGCTAGGCAGACAAATCAGTTTCCCATGACACAGGCAGCCCGATATGCTGCTATATACACAGTAGCCAGATAAACAAAAAGAGAAAACCTAATACTTATCAGCTTTTCAGCATCTGTGGACTTGAACATCAGCCCCTTAAAAGCATTTATGGGCAAATATATCGAATATAGAAATATGTACACTTTTGCTAATATAAATATTCTTTAGAGAACTACTGGGTTTAGGGGCTCCTGGGTGGCTCAGTAAGTTAAGCACTGACTCTTGGTTTCTACTCAGGTCATGGTCTCACGGTTCATGAGATTGAGCCCTGTGTCAGCTCCACACGGTCAGCATGGAGCCTGCTTGGGATCCCCTTTCTCCCTCCCTCTCTCTGCCCATCTCCCACTCGTGTGCACTGGCATGTTCTCTCTCTCTCTCTCTCTCAAAATAAAATAAACTTAAAAAATAAAGAATTATTGGGTTTAAAACAATGGCACTTCATTTGGAAATCGTGTAAATAACTCAGGAGCTTGATGGAACATTCTATGTTCCTTAGACAGAGACTTGGACTGGTCCTCTCCTCATTAGAGAGAACATATGGCACAAGTTTAGAGGCTTGAGGCTTAATTCCTGTGTGGACCTTTGGCTTCATTTCTTGCACTCTGCTCTCTAGTCCAGTGTTTCTTTTCCATGAGGGTCACCGATGTATCTGCTGGTGGTTGCAAAAGTGCAGATTCTAAACCTACGGAAGCAGAATCTCCGAGGTAGGATTACAGGACTCTGCATTTTAAACAAGAGTTACGGGTCATTATAATGCACGTTCATCTCTAAACTATTTGATCTGAGAATCTTGCCAATATTTGGAAGAGCCAGTATGGACTCTTCAGATTTATTAACATTCCAAGTAAAAGTGTTTCAAAGCAGTGTTTATCAAGCTTTAATGTGCATGTGGATCACCTAGGGATCTTGTTAAGATGCCGACTCTGATTTCAGAGGTCTGGAAGGAGCCCGCATTTTTGCATTTTAACAAGACTCAGGGATGCTGATGTTGCTGGTCCACGGGCCAGACTTTGATTAGCAGGGCTTCAAAGCATATTCAGGCCATGCTAGAGGATCAGAGCGCCTCCCAGAGGACAGAGCACAGTGGCTGCAGCAGAGACCATTCTGTGCAAATGCCCTTCCAGTAGGAGCAAGGGTGCTTCAGAGAATCCAGGCTTGCGTAGCGGGTCTGATGCCTCTTTCGGGCTGCAGAGAAGGAGCCAAGGTCACTGTGGGGAGGGCAGGAGAGGGGGACCCTGGAAACAGGGCTATTTAGAAGGTCTACCTGATCGCAAATATAAGGGCCAGAGAAACAAGGCATGTAAACAATGGAAATAGAGACTGAAGATGGAGAGCAAAGTCAACATGTCTGGAAAGAACAGGAAGCCGACCCACGGTTCCCTGAAGGCTGAGGGGCAGCTGCAAGGGACGTTTATAGAATGTCTGCGACTTCACCGTAGGTGGGGAGGACGCTACCATGGATTCCGCATCTTCGGTTCAATCCTGGATGCATAATGTTCATACTTTTGGGGGTCATAAATTAACTTATTTTCATAAATTAGTTTTTAAATGATCTAGCCTAATTATATGAAAGAGTATTTCCCAAGCTAAAATATGCCTAAGAATCACCCAGGGAATCTGTTAGAACTAGTCCTGGACCCCACGGGCTGAGATTCTGACTCCAGCATGTCTGGAGAGTCTGTATGTTTAACAAGCACACGAGGTGTCCGTGCTGCAAGTGTCCCAAGGATCACTTTTTGAGAAGAAGGGACCCGCAATGACAAAATCACCAATGTGACCATTTGGCCTTTCTCTGGTTGAAATTCAGAGCATTATTTGTCCTCCAGGAAAACTGAAATGCAGTATTGTGTATCTGGAATAATACAGAGTAGCAATGAAATGAAATAAAATGAAATGAATATTATTGATTATGTCATAACTCCTCAGTGCTGTCCTGGTCAGTTTTCCTCGCATACCTTAGTTTTTCTGTAAGAACTCCCCCGTGCAATAATAACTATTCTGTGTGTGTGTGTGTGTGTGTGTGTGTGTGTGTGTGCATGTGTGTGTGAGAGAGAGAGAGAGGGAAAGAGATTTTATAATCATATAGTTAGCGATTTTTTTTTTAATTTCTATTGTCTCACTTACTCTTCAGAACCATCTAGTAGGATGGGTATTGTTATTTGGCCTCATTTTACAGAAAAAGAATCAGACTCAGAAGACGAAGGAATTTGTATAAACTCACCTAACAGAAGGGCTCTGACCCCACATCCTACACTCTGACCACCATATAACGCTGCCCTAGTGACCTCGGCTGGGAGGGCCAAGGAGTCACAGCATTCTTTTCCTCCCATAGCATGTGTTAATGTGAGTTTTATGTCTTCAAGCCTGGTTTTTCTGTGCAAAAGAGATGATTTAGAAGCAATTCTGGTTTTAGATATTAACATTTAATCCTTCATAGTTACAAATTCAAAAACCTAGTTCTTTTTTAACATTTTAGGTTTATTTACAAATATTATTATACAATTTATATATTTGGCATATTTAAATCAGTGGTGAGTTTTAACAACTTAATTAAATTTCATTTGTATTTCATACTGCATGTGTTTAATAATCTGGTTTCATTTAGAAGTATATTGATTGTCTGAATTAGAAATAAAACCATCCCAAGTACTTAAATGGCTTACAAATCTAATAAGTTAAACTTATGTTTATAATGAATTTGAACCCTTTTAAATATTCTAATATTGTGAATACAAACTTGAAAAGTTTTCAGTTTTAGAAAGATCTAAATTAATTATTCAATTGTACATTTTAGGTTGAAATTGAAAGCTTCATCTGCAAAAAAATAGGCCAGTTTTTTAAAATTAGTCTTTCTTAAATATAAAAATGTTAACATTTTTAACATTTACATACTTAATTCTAAGTTGTCTTGCTTCAAAGATGCTTACCCACTAATTAAACAATTATATCATCCTGGCCTACTTTGGGAGATACCTTTCCTGGCAATGAGGTTGTACGACAAAAGATTTTGGCCCCCAAACTGACCAGATTTTTTGTTAACAACAATGTCTAGTCCTGTTACACTTGTAACAAGGCCTCTATAAGTTAAAGGAGTGGTCACACAGCTTTCATTTCTTAAAAAGCATACTTGACTTAAGTCTTCTGGCCATTCAAGTAAATCTTCATCCAAACACAGGTGAGATTTTGTATTTTTGGCTCTTCAGACATTTAAACATTTTCTAGTCTAATTCAATAGATTTTCAAGCATGACCCAATTTAATTATTTTTATTTTTTCCTCTTAATTTTCAGGGCCACATTTTTTCTGGATATTGAAATTATTTTTGAATGAATTTTAGTTAACCTTCCTTGGCTTTGTTTGTCTAGCAACCCCAAATTTCAAGATCATTGTCTAGAGTGTTGGATACCAGTCAGTGAAGGGAGAGGAACCAACTAGGTGTACATGTGAGTGTCACCGTTATTAAACCAGAGAAGCTGAACTGAAGGACTGAGCCTGCTGGGTCTGCAATCATGCTTCCTTCCATGTACCTCCCCTTGCACCACACACACTTCACAGCCAGGACCTTGGGACCACATCAGAGGGAGAGTCTGAAAAGCAGAAGCTGGCTCAACTAGCTATGAGATGAGTGAGGGTCTTAGAGCCTCAGGGATGGAAACAGAGCGAGATCACAGTGGGGATTTTTTTTAATACTAACTCCATCCAGGCCACAGACAGGACACCCACCAAAGAGGTACACACTCCTCCAGAGAGGCCAGGAATTTTACTCTAGATAAGAATTCCATTGGTGGAAATAAAAGGACAAAGCATTATGGGTCCCTCTAAAAGTTCTGGGCAGTAGGGAGGGGCGCATGAGTGGCTCAGTGGGTTGAGCCTCCTACTTCCACTCAGGTTATGATCTCGCGGTTCATGGGTTCAAGCCCCACATTGGGCTTGCTGTTTTCAGTGTGGAGCCTGCTTCATATCTTCTGTCCCCCTCTCTCTCTGTCTCTCCTCTGCTTGCGCACTTTCTCAAAAATAAAATAAAACATTAAAAATTTAAAAAATTAAAATTAAAAAAATAAAAGTTCTGGGCAGTAAATAGGGAAAACGTTTAAACTGCTTTAAAAATTAGAACGTTGTACTCAATTCGTAGGTTACATCGATTATTGTGTCCAAAAGGCTATGAATGCTGGAGCTGTGTTAGAGAATTATTCAGGGTGAATTCCTTCCTGGCAAGAGGTGTTTACTGCTCCCTATACCTTGAGTGGCAATTTTAGTATACTGTTATACACAAATTAGGGTAAGAGAGATACGTAACATTGAATGGATGCGGAAGCCTATGTTGACTAATAAAGAATTCACCAAAAATTTAAGCAAACAGACATTTCTTTGGGCAGTTAGAATTACAATTCAGGAGATACAGATTCAAGTAGAAATGACTCTGTTCCAAAGAAGACAACAAGAGGGCAGAGTTAGGGCAAAAGGTCATGAGTGCAGTTCTCACTTAGGTCCTCTCTGCAAAACAGAGATTGAAACTAGGTTAGCTGGGATTGGTTGGGTTAATATGCAAATGAGGGATTTAAAATTTGTCAAATTGAGTTGCTCCTTCAAAGTGAAGAATGGAAACACCTTAGGTGTCCGTGGTGAGGAGGGAGTTAAGTCTAGGCTGAGGACATGTGGCTGGCAACATGTTCATAGTTCCTCTGATGAGGACATGCATAAATTCCTCCTCCCTGGTGGCCTCCTGACCCTCTTGTAGAAGAGACTGTCTGCCTAGACTTGCTTGCTTCATTTTGAAATCTCCTTTTACAACTCTTCAATGCAATAACAACAAATACTAAGTATTTGGATTATCCACAACCTTTCTGCTTCAATAGTGTGGCTAACTGAGAGTTGACATGGATTTTTTAAAAAATTTTTTTAATGTTTCAATTTTCTGAAGGAGAGAGAGACAGAGTGTGAGCAGGGAAAGGGCAGAGAGAGAGGGAGGGAGACGCAGAATCCGAAGCAGGTTCCAGGCTCTGAGCTGTCAGCACAGAGCTGGATGCGGGGCTCAAACTCATGAGCTGTGAGATCATGACCTGAGCCAAAGTCAATCGCTTAAATGACTGAGTCACCCAGGGGCCCCTTGACTATGGAAATTTTTATTTAGCTATGCTTTTTAATCTCCAGGATTGCTAGAAATCAGTGGGAAGTCTGGCTCACACTCACCATTAACTGTATAGGGTTGATGGGCCTTTGGGGAATTGAGTGAGTGTGGTTTTTGGTTTTCTTTAAGATTCTACATCTCAAGTCTTTTGTAAAATGTCTGTATTTTAATTCTGGAACAAGTCTATTGCTGGCCTCAGGTTTGCCCTTATCTCCTTGAAGGGAAAGATGGTGAGGTTTCCTCCAACTCTATCTTGTCACACACCTGACTAGACCCCTAGCATGGGGACCAGGTATTGGATAGGATAAAAATACCACTACCTCCCTGTAATCCCTGATTCAAGCCACAGGCCTCTTTTTCCTGGACAATTGCAATAGCCTCCTGATTGGTCTCCCTTTTCCCACTCGTGCTTTTTACCGTCAATTTCCCACTCAGAACCCAGAAAAATTATTTTAGAATGTAAGTCAGAATATGTCACTGCCCTGCTCAAAACCCTCCAAATATTTCCTCAAATTTCAAAATACTTACTTAATTTAGTTCACAAACTCAATGTGATCTGGTCCCTGGCTACCTCTCCACTGTCATCTCCCACTATTCTCTTTGCTTACTTTTTCCAGCCATGCCCACCCCATTCACCGTTTCTAGAGCATGATGAACTTGCTTTGTACTAGCTGTTTTTTCTTGTCCCAGACAGCTTCATAACTTAGTTTGTCATGGCATCTAGGTGTCTGTTCAAATGTCCCTTCATCAGAAAGACCCAATGTTTTAAGATGAATTATTCTCCTGCCACAAATTCATATATGGAAGTCCTAACCCCAAGGATCTCCTAACATGACTGTGTTTGAGACCGAGCCTTTAATGAGGTGATTAAGTTAAAATGAAGCTGTTGGACTGAGTCTTAATTTGATCAGACTGATTCCCTTATCAAAAGAGGAAATTTGGGGCAGACAGACACCAGGGATGTCCATGCACAGAGAGAAGACTGTGCGAGGACACAGTGAGAAAGTGGCCATCTACAAGCCATGGAGAGAGGTTGTAGAAGAAACCAACCTTGCAGTACCTTGATTTTGGGCTTAGAGCCCCTAGAACTGTGAGAAAACAAATTTCTGTTGTTGAGGCCTCCCAGTCTGTGGTGCTTTGTTTTGGCAGCCGAGAAGACTAATACATCCACCCTGACCACTCAAGCAATAGGATGCCTCCAATCCCTTGACCTAAATTTATTCCTTCATAATCCTTATCCTGTGACATTATAGTCCATGTTTGTTTTCCTTTTTATTTTTGTTCTGTTCCTCTACTTTTATGTAAGCTTCCTGAAGACAGGGACTTTACCATGCTTATTGCCCAGCACAGTGCCTGGCCCAGAACAGGTGCTCAATAAATATTTATTAATACGCACCTGGGTGGCTCAGTCGGTTAAGCTCCTGACTCTTGATTTTGTCTCAGGTCATTATCTCACAGTTTGTGAGTTTGAGTTGCCAAGCAGGCTCTACTCTGACAGTGCAGAATCTGCTTGGGATTCTCTCTCTCTCTCTCTCTCTCTCTCTGCCCCTCCCCTGCTTGCTCTCTCTCTCAAAAATAAATAAGTAAACTTTATAAATAAATTTTACTTTATTTATTAATGCTTATTTATTAATTAATATTTATTAATATTTACTTATAATAAATGAATGGATGGGATAGATTGTTAAGATTTTTTATCTCCCTGGTCTTTCTCTGTCCATCCATATTCCATCTCTGTGATGCCTTCCTTGACTTCTATACAGTATCATAATGTACAATGGTTTTCTTTAAAGTCCTTGCCTTTAGAATATTAAATATTGTACCATTGAAGAGTTTTGGGTATATAATAATTTTGTGATGCTTTAGAGAAATAATTTTGTCTGAGCACAAAATAAACTTTTTGAGCACTTCAAAAAGAAAAAAGACTCCAACATCAGTGCTCTCAGTGGAAGATCCAGGGACAGGTCTTGGCTTGGATTGACTACTGGGCCCAGGGACAGGGTCTTCCATTGAAAGCAGTGATGTTGGACTCCCCTTTTGGCACCTGACTGCTCATTGCCTCTTGACTGCTTGGCGATGCTGCATATCTTGTGTTTACTATTTTCCTCCAGCAAAGAAAGGTCTGCCTGAAAAGGAGCTTTGCACTTGGTCCTAAGTGCTGTACATCTCTATACGTACGACTGAAGTATATATTTCCACCATTTTCCTGGAACTTGAATTGCACAGTCTGCCCATTCCTTATTCTGCTGAGTGAGACTGAGGAGAGGGTTCTCAGACAAATGCAGCTAATGTCTGTCCAGCCCAGAGACTCTAGGCACAAAAGCAAGTGCTAATCAATAACTTTGCCTAGCTCTGCTGCAAACTTTCAATTTTGATGCTCCAAAGACTGTGTTCATTCTAATAGCTAAGTGGTGATGCCACACTCAGACTTGGGTCCATCTGCGGGGCTTGCCAGATTAAGAAGATATGGATGACAGGGTTATTTTCTGTAATGGAAGCATGGGCAGGGGCCAAGAATTTGTGCAAACTCTCCAGACTGGCATTCAAGGCCCTCCCCAAACTGCTTCTATGCCTCATCTCCCACTGTTCTATGTAAAACTTCTGTTTCACTCTCAACAGAATCTTTGCTGCTTCCTGGGCACAACTTTGACTTTCCCATCTCTGGCATAGGCCTTCTCGTCTCTGATTCCTTTCTCCCTGGTGATGAGATAAACAGTTGAGTAAGAGCAGATATTACCTTCGCTTTGATGATAGACTGCACTCCCCCACTCCTCATGTTTATCTATAAGAAGTTACCCATTCTCCAAGGTCATCCTCAGCTAATAACAAGTTAATGAGTGCTTACTATGTGCCGGGAGCTATCCTTAGTTTTTAATATTGGATAAATTATTTGATTCTTATAGTGATGTTGTGATATAGGTACATGTATTATCTTCAGTTTACAGATAAAGAAAGGCACAGAAACAGAGATGCTATTTCTACTTCTGCAAGAGACCATTCCTGATCTCACCTATATGCTCTAATTGCTTCTTCATTGAACTCCAACAGCACATATTTCCTCTGTTACTAGCTTATTTAGTCTTGCAGGGTAGTTCTAGGTATACTTTTCTGATTCATGCTGCTGGTCTATGAACTCCTTAGAAGGTAGACACAACCTCTTAATAATCTTTTTATCCATCATACTACTTCCTGTTAGACACAAGTGCTTAAGAACTGTTTCTGCTATTGGCTTGGATTGACTGCTGGGCCCTGGAAGCCCTAGGTTTCCTGTTTGCGTGCCCCCAGAACTCGGACTTTGCTGCAAAGGAGGGGTACGAACCTAAGTTCTTTGGCTATGGTTTTTCGGGGAATGAGTCTTGCCCCAGCATCAGGGCTCTTTCTCAAGAACAGACCCAGACAGCCACTCAGGTGTCATTTTCCCTCTTTGGTGATCAAGGAAGCTTGGAATGATTTCAGGAATGCAGTGGAGATGGAACCCATATGAGAAAATTGGGCTCCTCCCATCTGCTGGGCTCCAGGCTGGAGGTATTAAATACATCTCTTTATTATTTTATCTTGTCCTCCAGTCTAAGTCTGAGGGGAATAACCCGACTTATCTCATTTTAAGTCTAGCTCTCCTCTCTAGGAAGCTTCTTCCTTCGCCTCTTCCTCTGATTTCTTCCAACACCAGTATGTGTGCCATGAAGAGAAGATGGCCCTGTCTGGCATTGCACTTCCATGGGTTTGTACATTTCGTCTCTTGAAAATGACAGAAAGCTCCCAGAGACCAGAGATGGAGCCTTATACTTCCTTTGAGTTCCGTGGCTGGGTATGGAGCTTGGACGCACAGGTAGCTTTATGATGGACCCACCAATCAGCCACTACATGCTAATAGGCATTGTGGAGATCAGAGAGATATTATGGGATCAGACAATTGAACAAATAATGAAATACACCACGTGCACTGCAAGTATATCTATGATAAATTGAAGAGAATTTCAGGGAAGTGATTGAAGAGTCTGATATCATACCTTAATGATCACAATGGAAATGTTCCATCAATTGTAGACTCAGGCTTTAAAAATGTTTTAGAAACCAACCCACTCATGTTGCCCAAAGAATGAGTTGCAGAGTCAAGACTTGAACTCAGGTCTTTTAAAACCAGCTGTGCTTTCCACACTTGTGACACTTATACATCATTCTTCAAGGACTGTGGAACTGAAACCAGCCCTAAGCTCACTGACAGGGGTAGAGGCTTGAGGATTCCCAGAACTCTGCCTTCGCTCTATAACACTTCTTTCCCCAGAAAACATCTGAAGCAGGCTCCCATTTTCTTTAGTCCTTGGCTTTTTCAATGCACAAAGCTATTTAAAATTAATTAAATTGATTCTTATCTTCAAATTGGTCCTGGATAATGCATTTGTAGCTGCCAAAGGAGCTTCCCCAAAGGCATGTTAATGATATATTAGTTTTCCATTGTCTCTCTCTTTTTTTTTTTTTTTTTTTTTTGCGGGGTTTCCATTTTCTAGGCCTTCCATTTCCAAGAACAACAATTGTGGCTGTTATTATCATCTCATAGAAGGAAGCAAAATGTTCCATCCTCCCAGAGAGATGGAATCCCCATTAGGCTCTACTGACAATGGTGCAGGCTTTGCCCTTTGTCTGTCAGCTTCTCTGAGACAATGATGGGACCTCAGTTTCTGGACATGCTGAATTCACAGTCAGACATTATGCTTATTGAGACATTACCTTCCATGGTGATTGATGAGAGCCTCAGTTACTGCCATTATGCAAAATGAAAAAGGAAATGACAAATCCCAAAAAGCCCCTGAACACAGTTTTATTTTATTTTGTGCCAAAGTGCCTTCATATCATTGTGCGAAACAATAAAAGCTATCGTATGCCCTAATTTGAAACCCCTCTTGATTATAAACATCCTCACGGGTATCGCAGAACTGTTTTGGTGTTCCTTGTGTCACCTTGTTTAATGCTTCCATCTGTAAAGCAAGACTAGGGCCTTTGTGATCCAGGAATAAAGGATGTGATGAGATGGAAATGTCAAAGTGACTTGAGAACTTCTCTCCCCAAATTCAAAATACTAGCAAGTCCAACTTTGAAAGACTTCCTTTGAGATGTGCTGAAAGTACACATAGCACAGTGTGGAGAAACTGGAGAAATAATACATGAGCAGAATGAAGAAGTTAGGCTCGGTTGACATTGCTCTCTGCAAAGCATTAGAGATACAAAGAATACAATACCAACTTCTGGGCCAGGTAACAGCAACTTCTTCATCATGGAGTGGAACCCATTAAATGAGGCTGCTCTCGAACCCCAGTCCCATAGGCTTCCTCAGTTCTGCTAAATCACTATGGGAACTCCTTGAACCACACAGTGAGAAAGACTTTTGCAGACAGAAGCAGAGATTGTTCAAGGAATTCCTGCCTGAACTCAGGGGAAGCCCTTCTGCAAGGGCCAGTGGTAGAGTCTGGGCAGGAGAAGGCCAGTCCACCTAAATTGCCAACACTTCACTTCAGTCAGCTTCTTGTTGGCTTGAGATGAGTCCCCGCCTTTGGCCTGGCCATGGGGCTGGTGATCAGTGTAGCCTGGGTGTGAGCGACATGGTATTATTAATTCTGGTTCTACCATCATCTATCTGTAGACTTCTCCAATCTGTACATGAATTCTTCTGTAATAAGGATATTGGACTAGGAAATCTCCAAGGCCCCTTACATTACTAAAATGTGATCTTCTGACAAATGGCTCTTTTGTGACAGCATGAACCGCTCTTCAGCATTTTCTTATACAGTCTCCCATGGTGAACGCCATTCGTGGTCCCTCGGAACATAGACTAGATCAGAGGAAATCCACAAGGTTTCTTCTATCCCTCTTCCTCTCTCCTTAGCTTCCTCTCCCCTTCTGTGTTCTCATTGTTCTATGGATACTTGTTCGTCTGGGTGATGCTCTGCTAGCTAATGTGAACAATGAAGCAGATCTTTTTCAAACTTTCATTTTTGTCTCTTCTCACTCCTTTAAAAAATTTTTTTTTATGTTTATTTATTTTTGAGAGAGAGACAGAGTGTGAGCAGGGGAGGAGCAGAGCAGAAGACATGGAATTGGAAGCAGGCTCAAGGCTCTAAGCTGTCAACACAGAGCCCGATGCAGGGTTTGAAGTCATGAACTGCAAGATCTTGACCTGAGCCGAAGTTGGATGCTCAACCTAACGAGCCACCCAGGCGCACCTCTCTCCTCACTCTTTTTTTAAAAGCTTATTTATTTATTTTGAGAGAAAGAATGTGTGTGTGCATGAGCCGGGGAGGGGCAGAATGTGAGGGAGACAGAGAATCCCAAGTAGGCTCCATGATGTCACAACAGAGCCCAATTCTGGGCTCGATCTCATGAACTGTGAGATCATGACCTGAGCCCAAATCAAGAGTTGGGATCTCATCCGATTGAGCCACCAGGTACCCCTCTTTCTTCTCACTCAACACTTTTCCTTTTACTTCAAAAAAGGAAATTGGAACAGATGTAAATGGAAACACTACAACTTATTTTCATCCAATCTGAAAACTCATCTGTGCTTATCCCATCTTTTCTCCTGTTTTTATTGCAATAGAAATGTCCCTTCCTTCTCTTCATGACCAGTGTCTCCACTGCTGTTCTATAGCCCGGACCCGGCAACTTGCCCTTTGATCATTCACTTTTCTCTTCTGTATATTTGGCCTTTCCTTCTTGAATTGACCTTCTCACCAACATTTCTTTCTTTTTTTTTTTTTTTAGTTGTTTAATACTTGTCATTTTTATTTTTAAAATTTATTTATTTTTAATTTACATCCAAGTTAGTTAGCATGTAGTACAATAATGATTTCAGGAGTAGATTCCATCCCCTGAATGGTTTATCCCCTATGTATAACACCCAGTGTTCATCCCTACAGGTGTCTTCCTTCATGCCCCTTACCCATTTAGCCCAACCTGCCACCCAAAACTCCTCCAGCGACCCTCAGTTTGTTCTCTGTATTTATGAGTCTCTTATGTTTTGTCCCCATCCCTGTTTTTATATTAGTTTTGCTTCCCTGCCATTATGCTCATCTGTTTTGTATCTTAAATTCCACATATGAGTGAAGTCATGTGACATTTGTCTTTCTCTGACTTATTTCACTTAGCATAATATGCTCTAGTTCCATCCACGTAGTTGCAAATGACAAGATTTCATTCTTTTTGATTGCTGAGAAATACTCCATTGTATATTTATACCACATTTTCTTTATCCATTCACCTGTCAATGGACATTTAGGCTCTTTCCATACTTTGGCTATTGTTTATAGCGCTGCTATAAACATTGGGGTGCATGTGCCCCTTTGAAACAGTACACCTGTATCCCTTGGATATACACCTAGTAGTGCAATTGCTGGGTGATAGGGTAGTTTTATTTTTAACTTTTTGAGGAACCTCCATGCTGTTTTCCAGAGTGGCTGAATCAGTTTGTATTCCCACCAGCAGTGCAAAAGAGATCCTGTCTCCGCATCCTCACTAACATCTGTTGTTGCCTGAGTTGTTAATTTTAGCCATTCTGACTGGTGTGAGGTTGTGTTTCATTGTGGTTTTAATTTATATTTCCCTGATGGTGAGTGATGAACATTTTTTCATGTGTCTGTTTTCATGTGACATCTCTATATCTTCTTTGGAAAAGTTTCTAATGTGTATTCATGTATTTTGCCCATTTCTTCATTGGATTATTTGTTTTTTGGGTGGTGAATTTGATAAGTTCTTTATAGATTTTTGATACTAACCTTTATCTGATATGTCATTTGCAAATATCTCCTCCCATTTGTTGGTTGCCTTTTAGTTTTGATGATTGTTTCCTTTGCTGTGCAGAAGCTTTTTATCTTGATGAGGTCCCAATAGTTCATTTTTGCTTTTGTTTCCCTTGCCTCCGGAGATGTGTTGAGTAAAAAGTTGCTCTGGCTGAGGTCAAAGAGGTTTTTGCCTGCTTTCTCCTCAAGGATTTTGATGGCTTCCTGTCTTACACTTAGATCTTTCATACACTTTTAAGTTTATTTTTGTGCATGGTGTAAGAAAGTGGTCCAGGTTCATTCTTCTGCATGTTGCTGTCCAGTTTTCCCATAGTCATTTGTTGAAGAGACTGTCTTTATTTCATGGATATTCTTTCTTGCTTTGTCAAAGATTAGTTGGCCATACATCTGTGGGACCATTTCTAGGTTCTCTATTCTGTTCCATTGAGCTAAGTGTCTGTTTTTGTGCCAGTACCGTACTGCCTTGATGATTACAGCTTTTTTTTTTCTTTAACGTTTATTCATTTTTGAGAGACAGCGTGAGCGGGGAAGGGGCAAAGAGAGAAGGAGACACAGAATCTGAAGCAGGCTCCAGGCTCCGAGCTGTCAGCACAGAGCCCAACACGGGGCTTGAACTCATGAACCGCAAGATCATGACCTGAGCCGGAGTCAGACGCTCAACCGACTGAGCCACCCAGGCGCCCCAATGATTACAGCTTTGTAATACATCTTGAAGTCTGGGATTGTGATACCTCCAGCTTTGGTTTTCTTTTTCAGAATTGGTTTGGCTATTCAGGGTCTTTTCTGGTTCCATACAACTTTTAGGATTGTTTGTTCTAGTTCTGTGAAGAATACTGGTGTTATTTTGATAGAGATTGCATTGAATATGTCGATTGCTTTGGGTAATGTAAGCATTTTAACAATATTTGTTATTCCAATCCAGGAGCATGGAATATTTTTCCATTTTTTTTGTGTCTTCTTTAATTTCTTTTATAAACTTTCTGTAGTTTTCAGTGTATAGATTTTTCACCTCTTTGGTTAGGTTTATTAGTAGGTATTTTATGGTTTTTGGTGCAATTGTAAATGAGATAAATTCCTTGATTTCTCTCTCTGTTGCTTCATTATTGATGTATAGAAATGTAATAGAACTGATTTCTGTGCATTGATTTTATATCCTGCAACTTTGCTGAATTCATGGATCGGTCTAGCAGTTTTTTGGTGGTCTTTTGGGTTTTCCATATAGATAGAGTATCATGTCATCTGCGAAGAGTGAAAAAGTGACTTCCTCCCTGCCAATTTGGATGTCCCCACCAACATTTCAACATGCTCAAGCTTTTCCCATCTTTTTTTTTTTTAAT
Source organism: Neofelis nebulosa (assembly GCF_028018385.1). Lineage (NCBI taxonomy): Eukaryota > Metazoa > Chordata > Mammalia > Carnivora > Felidae > Neofelis > Neofelis nebulosa. The sequence continues at coordinate 13,968,197 of NC_080790.1, forward strand.
ATTTATTTTTGAGAGAGAGAGAGAGAGAGAGAGAGAGAGGGAGAGAGAGCGAGCATGAGCAAGGAGGGGCAGAGAGATAGGAGACATAGAATCTGAAGCAGGCTCCAGGCTCTGAACTGTTAGCAAGGAGCCTGACACAGGGCTGGAACTTGTAAACCATGAGATCATGACCTGAGCCAAAGTCAGATGCTTAATTGACTGAGCCACCCAGCACCCCAAGATTTTTCCCATCTAAACACAATAGACTTTAACTTAAAAAAAAGTTTATGTATTTTTGACAGAGGGAAAGAGAGAGAGAGGGTGCACACAAGCTGGGGAGGGGCAGAGAGAGAAGGGGGACAGAAGATCCAAAGTGGGCTCTGTGCTGACAGCAGAGAGCCCAATGTAGAGCTTGAACTCGAAAACCACAAGATCATGACTTGAGCTACCCAGGTGCCCCCCAAAAAACAGTCTTTAAAAACAACCTTTTCCATGAGGCCACTTTGCCAGCCTGTTATCACATAATCTCTTCTTATCCACAGATACCTTCTCTAAATAATTACCTGTACTCATTGCCCACCCCCCTGCCCCCCTTGTTTCCTCATTTCTTGCGTACCTCTTATCCTGTGCCAATCTCTTTTCATTCCCCCCATTAACCCAAACCTTCTTTTGTTAAATTATTGTAAACATCTATGCCATTAAGAAGATAGCTGCTATGGGGGAGTGACTAGAAATAAATCCACACATTGACTTGGATTCTTTTTTTTTTTTTCCTGACTTGGATTTTTATGCATATGTTTTTGCTTTCCTTTCTAGCAGATGGTCTTGCTCCAATTTAAGCCCTTACTCCTGAAGCCCTGGGTTCTGTCACCTCCTTGGAGACTTAATCTCTGCAATGATTCTCCTCTCTATTGAATTATTCTCATTGCATACCTTCATGCATTAAAAATGACACCCTTTGGGGCGCCTGGGTGGCTCAGTCGGTTAAGTGTCCGACTCTTGATTTCAGCTCAGGTCATGATTTCAGGGTTCCTGAGTTCAAGCCCCTCATTGGGCTTTGCACTGACAGTGTGGAGCCTGTTTGGGATTCTCTCTCTCTCCTTCTCTCTCTCTCTCTCTCTCTCTCTTAAAATAAATAAATAAACTTAAAAAAAATGAGCCCTCTTTTACTGCAAAACTTTAACTTCTTTAACTGAGTTATCCAGCAAAACTACTCAAAAGAGTTCTATATGCTCAAGCTTTCCGTGTTTTCACTTCCTAGTTGTGATACTGTGATTTATAATAAGAAATATGTATTTGGTCTTGGACCTAGTTCCTGGCACAAAGCTCCTCAAACCCTTGGAATTTCCTAAGTGATGAGAGCTATAAGGGTGTCTTTTGTCTTGTTAATGAGGTGATTTTTGGAAAGCACCTAAGGGTGGGGGCTAGTTGCCAGTGGAGCTGAGGAGGAAAGTCAGATGTGATTTCCCCGGCCTCTAAGAATGTCAACGTTCACCTCTAGCTTCTTGCTCTTGGCGTCCCTTCACCTCTTCAGTGCAGATGGCTCCTCTCCAGCTCTTTCTTTCCCATGTGGCCCACATTTAGTCCACAGGAAACATTTATATCCCCTAGAAAAGTAGGCCATTCCCAACACAGCTGTACTCTCCTGGATCCAATATCCAATCTAGACAGAACTCTGATGGTTTTATCCTCTAAATACATCTCAAATCCACTGTTTTCTTTCCCCAGTCACCTTTCTCCAAGACACCAATCTCACCCAGGACAGTGTCTTTACTGGTCACCTCACACCTACCCTTACGTATGCCCTGTTCCCCCCCAGTCTACTGTCCATCCTGCAGCCCAAGTTCTGGGGTGTCAAGAGGAGGTGGGGTTGGCAGCTTGGATGGTTGGGTCAGTGAAGAGAAGCAGAGATGCACCATGCGGGTGGCATCTTCGAGGAGATTACTACAGACACTCCCTCCCTAGAAGTCACATGCTTTTCTCTCTCTTAGTGCCTGTTTGGCAAAGGGGTTTTAGTTAGTATGAAGAGGCAGGCAGGACCACATTACCCCTAAGCAGTGATCCTGCTCCGGAATGAGGGGAGAGCCAGTGTGTGCTCCCAGAAAATGCTAGAAGTATCAGAGAACTGCCGAGTGTTGGGGCTAAAAGGCACCTAACTGTCTGCCCGATTAAAAAAAAAAAAGTGGATCATGTGATTCCAGTTAGCGTGGAAACAATGATCCCTTATTTTTTTGGTAGGTTTCTTATGAGTGGCCCAGCCTGTGCATTAATATCCGCGTCCTTGTTTTCCAGAGGCCGCGTGTGAGCCAAATGGCAGCCCAGCAGCCCTCACATTTAGGTGTGCATTAGAATCACATGCAGAACAGCTCCTGAGTTCACCACCAGGAACTCTGATTTCGACGATCTCGAGTGGGTTGAAGAATCTGCATTTTTTTCTGTTGATAATTATTGTTAAATTGTAGTAAGCTACACATAACTTAAAGTTTACCACCTAAACTGTTTGTGAGTGTACAGGTCAGGGGCATAAGGCGCATTCACGCTGCTGTGCAACCACCACTACCATTCATCTCCAGTTGTCTTGTCATCTTGCACAACGAGAACTTCGTCCCCGTTAAACACTAACTCTGCGTTCTCCCCTCCCCCTAGTCTCTACTTTCTGTTTCTATGTATTTGGCTGCTCCACGTGTCTTGTATAAGTGGATCATAAGTATTTGTGTGTTTTTCGTGATTGGCTTATTTCACTCCACATAATGTCTCAAAGGCTCATCCATGCCGTAACATGTGTCAGGATTTCCCGCCTGTTTGATGCTGAATAATATTCCCTAGCATGTATATACTACAATTTGTTTATCTATTCACCTGTGGATGGACTCTTGGGTCACTTCGGCTATTTTGGCTATTGTGAATAATGCCGCTATGAACAAGGGTGTATAAATCGCTTCGAGACACTGCTTCCAATTATTTTTGGAATCTGCATTGTTTACCAGCTTCCCAGGTGACTCTGGTACAGATGGTCTTCAGCCCACACTTTGAGAATATAGATGTGGTAGAAAGCACGAGATAAGTGTGGATGCAAATTCTGGCCCACACACCTACTGCTGTGTGTCCCCAGGCAGTGACCTATCCAGGCATTCCTCAAAAAGTCCTGTTTGAGCTAGAGCATGTAATGTTATGTCTCAAAATGAAAATGCCAGAACCTAAATTATAATCTGGGGGCTAAGCTTTTGAAGGTAATATTTGTCAGAGTTGTGAAAAGTACATTGTTCACAGAATCAGGGTTATCTCCCCCACTGGACCAGGAAAAAGCTATTATTTCACTAACCAAAGATGCTCTTAGCCTATTCCAGACTTAGTTAGGCAATTTTATATATGTCTTTTACTAATCCTCATCACAGCTCTGGAGGTAGGGCATTTATTATTAATTTTCCCATTTTCCAGTGTGGAAGTTGAAACTTAGAGAATCTATATAACTTGTATAATGTCCACGACTGGTCTTGACGAGACTCTGACTCAGAGCACTCTCCTCTATATTAGAACATAAATGGAATTGGAAACAGTGCAACTTTGATCCTTAATGCTCCGGAATCTATAGCTGGAGAAAGTATGTGGGCTTGGCGAGAGTACCTGCTGGTGAAGGCAGGGGGCAGCACTGAGCAGACCTGGCCGAGGCAGAAATGAGAGCGGTTGGGATGGCCACACATGCAGGTTGGGAGCCAACAGGGCTTCCCAAGGCAGAAGCTATGAGCAAGACAGGGAGGCCGAGGGGCCGCAGCTGGATGTTACCCAAGGGAGACGGAGCAAAGGCGTTCTGGTGGGCAGGACCTCCCTGGTCCGGCCGATGAGGCTTGGCGGGAATAGCCTGGCAGAGGTGCTGGTGGGAGGGGCCGGGGCAAGTGACAGGTGCATTTGCATTGCCCATTGCATTTGCCTTTATTCTGTCCTGCCCCCTATTATCCTGACTTCTTTCCTCTGTCCTTCCTTGAGAGAGAAGTTGGAGGATGTGCTGCTCACCTGCTCTGGCCTGGAAAGTCACGCCCCATTCTGGGCCTCAGTTTCACTTTGGAGGGAACCTGAGAGCAGCAGCTCCAGCTGCTGAAAACCCCCTCACTCTGCAATGGCACATTCCTTATGCCTTAGCAGAAACCTCCTTTTACCTGAGATGCCAGATCATGAAGACCTCGAACCTCTTCTGAACTATGAAAAGATTGCGAGGTGATCAAAGTGCATGTGTGCTTCCTACAGGCAGCAGATGCAGGGGTGGGGTTGGGGGGGCATGGTACATGTCTCCTCTGATCTGTCCCCTCGGGACAGAATATAAGGAAATGTCTGGGCTATATTTTTAGAAATTAAATTATGCTTTTAAAAAAATGAAGAATGTACTAGGATTCATCCGATTCACCAGATTTAGAGATTTAGCTGTTGCAGAAGTCCACTGCCCTAATCCAAATACCACTTGGAACTCCAAAGTGAAGACCATTTCATCCTGAGGCTCCTCTTCCCCCCTGGGCTGCTCTGGCTCTTGTGGCCCCTTCAGGTGGCCCCCAGAATACTGAGGCACCAGTGTAACCTGAAAGCCCCCCTTGGCTCCTGCCAGCACAGGACTGAGGTGGGCTAGGACTCTCCAAATACTGCACTGAAGCAGAGAGAACTCTTTAGGGAGACAGACACAAATGGCAAGGTGTGTAAAGCAATAGGAATCACATAATAGGGGTTTTTTTTAGCCTGACCATGGCTGGCAGATGTAGCCCCTAAACTTGCATGTCCTCTGTCATCGCCCCCCTCGGTCTGGGCCAGTTTCTAGCTCCTGCTCAGAATGGCTGGGCCCACTCTTAGACCCCATGAGGCCAGCAGACACAGACCTCTCTGATGCTTCAGTGTCTTCACCGTCAGGGCCGAGAGAATGTTCTAGCTTTTCTGGTCTTTCCCTCAACTGTTGTCAGACCTGGCAACTGTCTCAGTGAACAACTCCACCTTTCACATGAGACCCGAACCCCATACGTCTAGCGTGTTGCCTGGTCCCTGATATAAAGTAAAAATGTCTCAAGCCTCGGATGACTCTGGACTCTGTACTCCAGCATCACTGCACAGGTTCTGTGGCCACAGGTCCTTCCCACGCAGCGACACCATGCCTGAGCATTTTGTCAGTTCAGACTAAAAACAGATCCGGCTTACCTTACCTGCAAGTATGTTTTGTCATCTGTAAAACACTAGCTGGCTAATATGGTAAAAAAAATATATATTACAGCGTGTGACCTATTTAGTTCTGTTTAAATCAGCCTGTGAATGAGTTTTGGTTACAATGATTCTTTCTTTTTAGCAGGAATGAGAGATGAATGTCTTCTTGCAGATGAAGGTCACACTTTCTTGCCTTCATCAGCAACTGGGGCAGATGCAAGAACAATTAGCTGGTTCCTCAGGCAGGAAACTTTGGGCCTCTGAGACTCAGATTTTCGGCATAAGGCTTCAGTCCCTTTGCCCATCCTGAGCTGGTGCAGGTGGGGGGCCTTGATAAGCTCTTGATTAATTCCGTTCCCATTAGGATGCTGGTAGTTAATGCTAAACAAGAGTGTGGGGGCTAGAAAAATGAGCAAAGTGCAGAGTCAGTCTGGATTTTATTTCTGGATTTCTCTCCGGGTAACCTTGGGGAAAATGTTCACCTCTTTGAGCCCCAGTTCTGCCATCTGTTTTTGTTTTTAATGAGAAAAAAAAAACAGCCTACTAAATCTCACTGCTTTATACGAATACTTCCTACAAAGTATTTTAAACTAGTTCACACTAAAGTGTGGGTGACTCATCAATTCATAGTTCCTCCTGTTTTTAAAGGAATCTGAAGTATCTTGATCTTTCAGTTTCTGGAATTATGTGCCAGGTTTAGCTCTTTATAGACTTAATCTCATTTAAGGGTCAAAATAACCCTCTAAGACAGTGGTTGTCAATCTTCACGTGTAGCAGAATCATCTGGAGGACCAGGGAACACAGATAGTTGGGCCATACCTCCAGAGGTTTCTGATTCAGTAGGGGTGGGGTGGGGCCTGAGAATTTGCATTTCAAAAAGGGTCCCAGGTGATGCTGCTGCTGTTGGCTAAAGACCACACTTTGGGAACCATGCTGTGAGGTGCTAGTCCTATTATCTCAATCTTACAGACGAGGTCGCTGGAACAGAGAAGAATTAAGAGCTTTGCTGGAAGTCCCTAAGATTTGCAGCCAGGTTTGACAGGACTCCAGAGACCTGTTCTTGACCGGTGAGCCACATGGTCACCAAAGAGTGGCCTGAAAAGGACACGTAGGGCCAAGAGATGAAACAAATCTTTTCCTTTCATGATTTTGCTGGATTCTACAGAATCCCTAATCTCCCAGGGTTCACCCCCCTATGCCCAGTGTTCACCAAGGAACCCTTGCCTTCATTTGAGTTTTTCTGATGAAGAAAACACATCAGGATTTGCAGGGTAAACATTACTTCAAAAGCAAATTTTCCAGAGGCCTGAACTGAGAACTCCTGACCTTGGGCAATGACTTAAATTCTGGCTCGGCCATTTATTAACTGTGTGACCTGAGACAAGTTACCTAGCTTCATTGTTCCTCAGTTGCCTCATCTTTAACATGAGCACACTAGCATCCGTGTCATAGATTGTTATGGGGATTAAATTAGACTAAAGACAATAATGAGGAATAGAACATAATAAACGATGCCATGATTATGGCAGTGCTCACCATCATTGTTAAGCCAAATTCACTGTGAAGAAATCATTTGCAAGATCCAGCTGGAGAGCTGGCTGACCCAGGACTAATCCTCAGGGGCTGAATAAGAATTGCTAAAGGGAGACCAATGGTCTGGATGGCTAGGGATGCGTCGGGAAGGTGGGGCCACCAAAAATCTAGCCAGATGAGGTTTCTGAACTGAGAGGACTCTGATGTTGGAGAACTAGACATTCTGACACTAATCATAAACTGAGGCCAGAACATTCGTTGGACTGAATTAGTCTTCCATTGTCCTTGGTGGGCATAAGAACAGAGATGGAAGTGTTACCATTGGCTTCAAAGAAGCTGGTGTTGAAATACTTGGGAACATGGAGAGGGTGGGGAATAAATGTAGTAGCTCTGCTCCCCACTTACCACCAGGTGAGGGGATGTGGCTCTAAGTTTTTCTTCCTTACAATCTCTTGCATGAGTGATATATCACAGGGAACTGACACATCGGGGAAAGGGGTCTTGCTTTGAGTCAGATTGGAGGTTGAATCCCTACTCTGCCATTTCCTGGCTGTGTTACTTTGAATGAGTTACTTAGCATCTTTGAGCTTCATTCCCACACACGTTATGTAGGTATAGTGGAATCCACATTACAAGGTTGGTATAAGGATGAAATTAAGTCATGTACGCCAGGAATCTGGTACAATCCCTGGCATATGGTAGGCCTCCATAAATGGTCTTTTTTGTTCCTCCTTCACATGATTCTCACAAAGTCCTCTGAAGAAGGTTAAGGCAAATGGCATTATCTCCATTTTTTAGAGAAAGAAACTAAGGCCTAGAAATGTTAATGATTTGCATAAGGTCACATAGCTAAAAGATGGTATTTCTCCAATTCCAGCTCTGTGGTGAGCCCTCTGGGCAGGGATAATAAAATGGGTTTCACTTCACAGGCCAAAGCCAACTAATTGGTCCTTGTGCCTAAAGTGAAGGCTTGCAAATCTACTTGAGATCTGAGGAAAGATCCAGAATGGCTTAGCCATGCTTGTCAGGAGCCTGCAAATGGGATGGTGACCCTTGGGCAGTGCATTTGTCATGCTGATCCCAAGGGGAATACTTTCCCAGTAAGTTTTGGGGTAGACAGAATGACCCCTCAAATATGTTGATAGTCAAATTACTGTTATGTTAGATAGCAAAAGGGATTTTTGAAGATATAATTAAGGATTACAGGACTTAAAACAAAGAGATTATTCTGGATTACCCAGATGGCCCAATCTAATCACATGAGCTCTTAAAAGCAGAAAGTTTTCTCTGGCTGGAGTCAGAGAGATGAGGCATAAGGAGAAGTTGGAGAAATTAGAAGCATAGGAAGGATTTGACCTGCCCTTGCTGGCTCTGAAGATGGGAGGCGCCAGCAAAGTTTTTCTGTAAGGGCCAGAGAACAAATATTTTTGGCTTTGCAAGACATGCAGACTCTGTCACGACTACTTTGCTGTTGTAGAGGAAAGTAACAGTAGATAATATGCAAAGAATGGGTGTGCCTCTGTTCCAATAACACTTTATTTACAAAAACAGATGGTAGGCTGGATTTGGTCACAGTCTACCATTTGCTGAGCTTGATAGTTGCCAGCAGGGCTGGTCAGGGAATTTGTAGGATGTTCTTCTATTGGAATGTGCCTGATGTCTTTCCTCATGACTTTATTGGAATTACAGGTCTGAGGGGAGGAAGATCGCAGAGGTAAAGTTCCTCTTACTTCAGTTCATATCAAGGGTACATACATACTGGCCACACGATTTGTGACTATTGATGTTGACTTTGACCGCCTGGTTGGTGTAGTGTTAGTCAGATTTCTCTCCTGTAAATTTACTCTTTTTGCTTTCTTTTCCATACTGTACACTTTGGAGAAAGTCCCTATGGGCAGCCCACATGTAAGAAATGGGGAATTATGCAATATGCTTTGGGGGAATTTATCTACATAGCATTTTTTTTTATTCTTTATGTAGAGTTGTCTCTTCCTCCCATTTATTAGCTCTTTTAGTCATTTACTTTATGTCAGTTTGGACTCATGGATACTTCATACTAGGGGCCAATACTGTCATTTATTTTGTTGTTCAACTTTTTCCAGCTTTTTGACCAACTTTTAAATTTTGTCAATCTGCTTGATTTGAAATGGTGTCTCACTGTGGTGTTGACTTTTACCTGATTAATAAATAACTCTAGGATCTTTTCATAATTTTGTGGGGTTTGTATGTATGTGTGTGTGTATGTGTTTCCTCTATCATGAAATTCTTGTTCATAATCCTTTGTTCAATTTTTTTCACTTTTAAAATTAATTTGTAGGAGTTCTGTAACCTGGGTATTGACCTTTGTTAGTTATATCTTCTATTTGAGGCTTGTCTTTTCACTTTTTACAAAAAAAAGTTTATACTGTCTTTTTATGAAAAAAAGTTTACTTTTTAAAGTTTATATAGTTTTAACATTTATTTATTTTTGAGAGACAGATAGAGAACGAGCAGGGAAAGTGCAGAGAGAGAGAGAGAGAGAGAGAGAGAGAGAGACACAGAATCTAAAGCAGGCTCCAGGTTCAGAGCTGGAGCATAGACCCTGACATGGGGCTCGAACCCATGAACCATGAGATTATGACCTGAGCCGAAGTTGGACACTTAACTGACTGAGCCAACCAGGCATCCCAAAAGTTTATATTTTTAACCTTAGATAAATTGAATCAATCTTTTCCTTTGCATTTTATACATTCTTGTTTTAAAAACCCCTCTTCCCTCTCTCTCTGTCCCTTCCCCACTTGTGCTTTGTCTTTCTTCCTCTCTCAAAAATTAATAAACATTAAAAAAATTTGTTAAATCCCTTCCTATCACAAGATCATAATGGAATTCTCTGACACTGTCTTCTGAATCTTTTACAGCTTTCTGTACAACTCAGTGTTTAGTTAACTTGGAATAAATTCTGGATACAGTGTGAGGTAGGGATCCAGCTTTGATTATTGTTCCATATGAATAACCAAATACTACAGTATTTACTACAGGATAGTCTCCTTTGTCCACTGATGTGCAGTTTCAAATTTGTCATAAAATAAGTTTATGACCCTTTTTTCCTATACCTGAACCAGTACGTTTTCTTGTAATTTCTACAGCTTTTTCCTTCCCTCCTCTTCTCCTCCTCCCCTCCTCATCTTCCTTCTCCTCCTTCTCCTTCCTATCAAATCTTGCTATCTGGTCCTTCACTTGACCCCTTTCAGGAGTGTCTGGATATTGCCGTTTGCTCTTCCATATTCATTTTAGAGTCGTTTTTTCACATTTGACACACAACTATATATGGAGTTCAATTGCAATTGCATTGAATCCTTGAATATATTTGGGGAGAATTGTCAAGTTGATAGTATTGAGTCTTTTTTCCCCAAGGACATTGTATATCTCCCAATTTTTTCATTGCTCTTTAACAGTCTTTCAAAAAAATGTTTTAATATTCTCCATAAGGATCCTGAGTATCTTTGTTAGATTTATTCCTAAATATACTCAGGGTTTTCATTGTTGCTATTATAAAGATATGCTTCTTAGAAAAATTAAACTTTTAGATTTTTATTGTGACATGTAGATATAGAATTGATTTTTATACTGATTTTATATCTAGCAAATTTGCTAATATCTCCAAATATTCTAATAATAAATCTGTAGATTATCTTGCATTTTTGTTTTTTAAACGTATTTTATTTATTTAGTTTTTATTTTAGAGAGAGAGTTAAGACAGTGAGTGAGAGCCGGGGAGAGAAGTTGGGGGTGGGGTGGGGGGAGAGACAGAGAGAGAGAGAGAGAGAGAGAGAGAGAGAGAATCTTAAGTAGGCTCCACACTCAGCATGGAACCTGACATGGGCTCAGTCCCACTTCCCTGGGATCACGACCTGAACTGAAATCAAGAGTCGGATGCTCAACCGACCGAGCCACGCATGTGCCCCATATTATTTTGCATTTTCAACATAAACAATTATGTTATCCACAAATAATGTATTTTTTTCTCCTCAGTTTTTATATTTATGACTTTCTTTAAAGACAATAATAATAATATAGAAAATAGTAATTCTACCATATATGTGCAGATAGTAAAAAACCTTCTGTGAGATCCTAGGGTGCCTAACCTTACCCAGAAACATCACACATCCCTCCCTTGCAGGACACAATTCAGGCAGGTATCGGAGCTCAACACTTCCACTCATTTCTTAAAAATCAGGAAAAGACTGAACTAATAGGACATCTCCATAGAACTCAGAGGTACTGGAGGTAAAAACTAAAAGAGAAAGGGTGCAAGGTTACTCTTTGCATCCTGACACCTTGGACCCTTCTGTTGCTCAGCCTGGCCCACCTGCGTACCCGCTTCCGCAATCTGGCAAATATCTGCCACTTGCTCCCAGATCACACAGCAGTGCTGCTCAACTTTTCCTTGGATGCCATCAACTCACTCTTAGATCAGTGCCTCTCAAAGTGCTGATTATTGCTCTATAATGAGATACATACAGAAAGTGAGAACATGCATTCAGAACCTTTTCTAGCAAGTTGCCATTGTTTTGACAGTTTTACTGTATTTATCAAAACTATCAGTCCATAATAGATTAATAATAGATTAGACTTTTTTTGTAATGGTCTTTTATTGCAGTGTCCCTGACATTCAGCCCATTGTTTTGGAAGAATATGCAAGTAGAAAGCATGGTCCCACACGTTTTCCTGTTTCTTCTGACTGTAGCACTGACTGAAGAATTTACTCTTGAACTTGAAGGCTCAAGGGCAATTGCACATTCAGATATGTTCCCTGACTACCCCTCCTGGGCCAGAGTCAGCTGTTCCTTTCCTTATCCTCCTCTGCTCCTTCTGACTTTATTTGCTATTATTTCACTCTGCTTTGTTTTACAGATAGCTGTCTGCACGTCTGTCTCCACTCCACATTAGACTGAGAGCCCCCAAGGGTAATCCCATGTTCTGTTTCTACCTGTCAGAGAGCCTGTATTGTCGGCCTCCCCAGCTTGAACACTGCGATTCCTTCTCTTTGGTATCTCTCCGTGCACGACACAGTGGAGGCTCTAACAACATCTTTGCAGAATACATGTGCAGGTTCTCTAAATGCATGTACTCATCTACCAATCCATTCTGGATGCTGATTCTGTGTCAGGACTGCTGTGGGAGCTGGGGAACAAGTGACCAAAGCCCATTACGTTTCTGTCTTCATGCAGATTGTGTTCTGGTAGACAGGAATAAATGAATTATAAAGTCTGTTCGAGGAATATCTGAAGAAATACAACAAGGCTCCACGAGAAGCTAATGTACCTCTCTAGCTTTATCATCTCGAGACAGCTTCTCCTTGGCTTGGTGAGATAAGTCATCCAAGAACAGTCAGTGTGGCTTCAAAAGAATCAGACAGAGAGACTGCACAGAAAGTGCCTCGGGAATAGGCACCAGGCGCAGGACTGTTCATTTTGGAGCATTCATTCTGTGGGCCCAGGCATGAGGTCAGAAACACTGCCTCGTGGTCTTGGCATGTTGACGACACTGCTTGAGGGTGGGGGTGGGGGGGCCTTATCGTTGCCTCTCAGCCTTGCCGTGGGAACTTACAGATTGTGCTGCAGAAAAGGATCTTTTAGAAACCAAAATGGGGGAAGGGACAGCAACAATTGCTTACTCCTGAAAACCAGGGTCTCTGTTTTGGATTGAATCCTGTCACTGCCGAGGTTAGAGTCCGTGATGCCTAATATGGAGCTATTATTTCACAATGTTTCAAAGTGACGGCCTAAATTTGTCCAAGCAACAGCTTCTGTAATTTAGAGCAGCAGTTTTTGGCTTCACTGTTTCTTAAGGAGCAGCACCCTTTATTGGATAAAAATCCTTTAAGGGGCGCCTGGGTGCGCAGTCAGTTAAGCGTCCGACTTCAGCCAGGTCACGATCGCACGGTCCGTGAGTTCGAGCCCCGCGTCAGGCTCTGGGCTGATGGCTCAGAGCCTGGAGCCTGTTTCCGATTCTGTGTCTCCCTCTCTCTCTGTCCCTCCCCCGTTCATGCTCTGTCTCCCTCTGTCCCAAAAAATAAAATAAACGTTGAAAAAAAAAATTAAAAAAAAATCCTTTAAAAAAAGGAGAAGCTAAAGTTATAAATCAGATTAACTTATTCACTCAAAAGATATTACTTGAGCACCACCAAATGCCAGACACAGTATGAGGCACTTTTTCAACAGTAGTGAACACAAGACGCATAGGTCTGGTTTTCAAAGGGTTTATACCCAAGTGTGAGGAGGATACAGCAGCAGCAGCAGCAGCTATGTGCTGTGGAGGACATAAAGATGGGAAATAGAGTTAGGGAGTGCTGGGTTTGATACCATATGTAGAGTGGTTAGGGAAGCCTCTTTGATAAGTTAACGTTGAAGAAACCTGGAGCAAATGAGGAAGGGATGTCAGGGGGAAGAGCATTTCAAGTAAGGGAGCAAGTGCAAAGGTCCTGAGGTAGGTATGTGCATGCAAAACTCAGGGGATAGCAAAAGGCTAATGGGGCCTGCAGGCAGAAGGAATAAGGGGGAAATGAGTCTAGAGGGGTAGTGAACGTGTGAAGGAGGGGAAGATGATGATGAAAAGCTTTTGCTTTGTGTGTGTGTGTGTGTGTGTGTGTGTGTGTGTGTGAATCTTGAATGAGATATAAAGCTGTTAAAGAATTTTGAGCAGAGGAGTGGCATAATTTGGCTTACATTTTAAACTGTGCCTGAAGAAGCAGCACAACTGACTGGAAGGAGGGCAGAGTATACGGTATGAATGCAGATGTCTGGAAGTAGAAACTCTGTCAGAACAAGCAGGCCGCTTCTAGGCCATCTCTCCACCCACGCCCCCGTCACACCCCATGGAAGAGCGATTGGGAGGCTGCACCGCTCCCTTCCACCTCCTTCCGAATTCTTCCTTCCAAGACCCTGATCAGGCTCCAGGTCCTTTAGAAAGCGTCTCAGAAAATTGTTTCCTTTTGCCGAGCACTCGGTTGCATGGTACCACATGATCGATTTACTGATCGTCTCCTGGGCTTCCGATTGCCTCAGACACAGCACAGGCTCCTGGAGGGCAGGGGTGAGCGTCTAGAAGCAGCCAGTGCATCATCGGCACTCGATTTGTTGGCCTTATCTGTTTCCCCCACTGGGTGGCTGATGCCCAGATTCTGCACAGAAAGCCTCGTGCGCAGTGTAGTTTGTCTTCTGCTGAGGCCAAAGGAGGTGGTTGAAATCACAGCTGGTGGAGAGACCTGCCTGTTTTCAGCTCTTTGCTCCAAAGCTTCTAGGGGACCATGGTCCCCTAGCCTAGAATCTACTAACCCTGTGTGACTTTTCTCACCTGTAAAATGGAGAGCAGGACTCACCTAGTAGGGTGGTAGTGGGGATTACATTAGACAATACATGCAACATGTTGGAATAGGGTCTGGAATAAAGTAAGAACTCAGCATACATCGGTACTGTGATACTTGGCTCCATTTTTCTGTTTGATTCCTGATCAACGGCCCTCAGCAGGTCGTAGCTTGGGAGGTTTCCCGTCTGCAGTGGTGTAAGGTTCCTTGTTGCTGCTGTAACATCAATTCAAGCTGCTCATGGCTGAGACATGCCCCTAGCTTCACTGTTGGGATTTGTGTATTCCCTTGGATGTCTGGAGCAATAGCTATGATGATTATAACAGCCCTTTACAGTTTATAAAGTGCTTTCATACCTTTATTCCCTTGATCCTCTCTGAGCACCAGGGCTGTCACATACGGATGTGGAGGCTGTGTATCGCTCAACTCCAGGGGGCACTGTTTACCTGGTAGTCTATGTGAATGGCGCCCCCTAGAGCTCTGCACGGCACTGCGTTCCACTTCCATGTAGTGGTGAACCTGTTCGCAGCTACCCTGTGAGGTCAGTGTTATTATTCTCATTTAAAAAATAAGGCAATGGCGCTTAAAGAGATGTTCTTTTTTTAATCTAAACTACAAAGAAAGAGGTTTCCCAACAAGTCCGTGACTGCTCATCACAGCCTGTGAATTTTGTCAGTTGCCAGGAAATTACCCTGGAGAGAAGCAAACGATCAATTTCAAACTGTTTGCCTTGATTGCATCTTCTTCACCCCCACACCAAGAAATGGAAAATCCAATAACTAATAAAGAGCACAGTAAAGACCTTCCCCTTTGTTGAAAGGATTTAATCATTGGAGTGAACTCCACAAATATTTGTGCAGTGGATGAGGGAGTGAGTCAGCGAATGCGGTGCTTCCCTGTGCCGGGGCTTCTTGGAGCTCCCTGCCTCTGGGTGACAGGACAGCTGTGACTTGGGTACATCTGTCTGTTGGGAGGAATGCCCCCAGAGTGCTCAGTGATCCCAGCACAGGGGCTAAACCAAGCTTCTGAGAAATGAAAGCATCCATGGATGGTGACTGTTGTGCATGCAGCTGTCTGTGGTCCCAGGTTCCATCTCTGTTTGCCAGAACTCATTGGGACGTCGACTGAGACTTGAACAATCCACCAGGTGTCCATTTTCCAAAGGAAAGCCTGTCGATGTGCACAGATGCTTTTTTCAGTACCCATACCTTTAAGAGACCCTCCCCCCTTTTGCAGTTTGCCTTTGAGTGGGGTTCACCAGGGTCTTGACAGTAGGAACTGTCTCTCAGCTTTTTCTGGCATCTGGCCTGCAGCGTGATTCCACCCCTCCACCACCACCCCTGCCCCCCACCATCCAGCCACCACATTGCCTGCCCTAAAACATAGCCGGGGGGCACTCCACACCCTATGAACTTTGCCAGTGTTGATTGCTTGGGGGGGTGGGGTGGGAAAAGCAAGTTTCTCAACAGAGCCTCAAAGCTCTCCATAATTCCTAATCTGACCTCACCCATAATCTGCCCCCCTCCTTCGCAGCCTTACCTCTCCCCACTCTCCCACAGACCCCCATAGCACCAGACTGCAGTGGCTCTCATTCTGCCCGCCTCTGTCCTGCTCCAGCTGATTGTTGTGCCTGGGGCACCCAGCCTTCTCTGCCTGTTCTCTCCTGCAATGGTGCTTCCTCTCATACTTGGTTTGGTCAGCACCTTTCTATGTGGATTTCACTCCAGTTTAGAAAACATCTTTTTATTTTATTATTTTATTTTATTTTTTTAAGTTTATTTATTTGGAGAGAGAGAGTGTGTGAGCAGGAGAGGGGCAGAGAGAAAGGGAGAGAGAGGCAGAGACAGAGACAGAGAATCCCACGCAGTCTCTGAGCTGTCAGTGTAGAGCCGGACGCCGGAGCTCAAACTCACAAACTCACCAACTGTGAGATCATGACCTGAGCTGAGATCAAGAGTCAGAAACTTAACCTCCCGAGCCACCCAGGCACCCCTAGAAAAACATCTTTTTAAATACGTATTTCATTCTGCTGTGTATTAGAGACAGTCAACTTCAATGCCTTTTAAAATCAGACTTCTCTTAGATACTAGTAAGGGTCAGGTTGTGCATTTGGATCTTTCTTCTCTACTAGACTGCAAGCTTCTTGAGGGCAAGAGCTATTATTTATACATCTCCAAATCCCTCATGGGGCTCAGGCCAAGCCTGTTCCAGGACTTGC
Source organism: Neofelis nebulosa (assembly GCF_028018385.1). Taxonomy (NCBI): domain Eukaryota; kingdom Metazoa; phylum Chordata; class Mammalia; order Carnivora; family Felidae; genus Neofelis; species Neofelis nebulosa. The sequence continues at coordinate 13,984,447 of NC_080790.1, forward strand.
CAAATTCGATGGAATTTCTAAACCACCTAAATGTAGCACTTCCCCTGTTGACAGATGAGGTTGACTGTGCATTATAAGTTGGCTGTTACCGGGAGACACTGAGGCCATCACTATCACATTGCCCTTTGGAAATGATGCTGAAGGCAGGTGGATGCTCTGGCAATTAGACTGGAAAGTGACCAAATCCAGCAACGGCAAGCAGGTCTCTTCAGATCTTGCCAGTGTCTCTGTCTGGCTTTGTTCCCAGGAGAATGCCTGAGCAGAGGCGATACTGGGAAGCTTATAAATTCAGAACGTGATCACCAATTCAGGACAAAGCAGGAGGGAAACCATATATCCTACTAGCTCCTGGGATGGGTTAGTGCTGCAGGTTATGTAGGATTCCTGTGACCCAGAGGGCACTGACAGGGACAAGGACGATCCCGCCTGCTAAGGCAGGTTCCAGATAGGCCACACACTGGGGCTTCACCTCGGTGATCATTTTATCTTCGGGAACTTTCCCTTCAAAAAGACTGGCTGCGGACTGATTCTGACAGCCTCAGGCCCTCTAGCTTTCCCGCTCCTGGCCCTCCCTTCTCTTTTCAGTGGGTGGGGTCCTCATTCTCTCTCTAGTCCAAGCAAATGCTCCCAGGCCCCTCCATTACAAACCAGAACTAAACAAACAAAAAAACCCTCCCATAGAAGGGAGGAGCCTTGCTGCTCCTTTCTGATTAGAAATACATTCTTAAATTTTTTTTTTTTTAATATTTGTTTATTTTGGAGAGAGAGAGAGAAAGAGTGCAAGGGGTGGGGAGGGCAGAGAGAGAGGGAGACACAGAATCTGAAGCAGGATCTAGGCTCCGAGTTATCAGCACAGAGCCTGATGTGGGGCTCAAACCCAAGAACTGTGAGGTCATGACCTGAGCCGAAGTCAGATGCTTAACTGACCGAGCCTCCCAGGCACCCCTAGAAGTACATTCTTAAGCTAAACAAATAGCATGCAAGTGGCTGAATCCTAGGCATTAGCCATCAGCAAAAGGGAAACGGGGACAGAGCAGCTGGGCTTCTCTGGTGCCCTTGAAATCACACCATGGAATGTCCTCTTCCTTTATCCACATGTGTGCAGGTGGACATCACAGTTTGTGCTGCTTTGGAAAAGTTCAGTAGAGCTTTGTTGAATTCAACCCTTTAGTTGTATGAGAATAAATCCGACCAGTAAGCTTTTGTGAAACATCTACTGCTATTGTAATATTATCAAGGACAAAGAAACAACGGGAAAGCATGCCGTCTGACCCAACAGCTAGACGCACTGACAAGGCATGGCATGGCGGGCAGAGAGGAAGCAACGATGGCATAACGGTAATAATAATAGTAACGATAATAATAATATGGTAGTGGTAGTCATAGTCATAGTAACTTCTATTTTTGAACAGCTACTATGTGCCAGGAATTTGACATACTTTTCATATTTATTTCCTGTATTCACTTTTCACAATGCTGTGAGGTCATGATTATGTGCATTTTACAAAAGAAGGAAATGAAACTCACAGAGTTTCAACATCTTGTCCAAAGACACACAGATAATAAATGATGGAGCCAAGATTTTATCTGATGAAGCTAGTATTCTTTCCGTGCCACCATGAACTTGCAGGAAGCATGTCAAGACTAAGATGGAGGGAGGAAGAGAGACACGGATTCTATACACATGTGGTTAAGGGATTTGGAGGAAAAGAGTTTGTTACAGAGTAGGGTTAGCCCAAGGCGCCATTGTGGAAGGGTTGGCTTTATATAAGGGTTTCCCCCCCACCCCGAATATTTCTTTGCAGTTCTGTTTATCTTTAGATATATCCTTCCAATGATGAATAGTCAGGGAACTGTTGAGAAATCACTTGAAATAATACACGAGGAGCTCTTCTGGAAGAGCTTTAAGGCTGAAGCAAACAATGAGCTTAGCACATTGTTGGGTCTCAGTTAATGTTGACTAGATGGAAGGCCAGAGAAAGACGTCAAAAGCAGATGAGATATCTAGACCACCTACAGTATGTCTACGGGTTGAACTTGCTATTGGCATCAATTTTAAACATTTATAAAGCTTTTTAGTCACATCTCTCAAGATCTTGCTCATAGTGATTAGTTATTCCAATCACACTGTTCCCGTTTAGGTCACAACCCAGCCTGTGGTCTCCTGAAGTGAGAAGTGCCTTTGGGCTGGAATCATGCCTACATGTCGCTTCACTCCTGATATCCTGACAGCCAGCATATTCCCAGAGTTGGGGGGAATTTGGTGGACTATGGAAGCTCACTAGCTTATTCATTTAACAAATGGTTAAGGAGTCCCTACTTTGTTCCTGGTACGGTTCTAATCTCTGTAGATCAAGGGAGATGAAGCCTCTGCTCTGAAGGATCTCATGTTCCAATAGGCTGAAATGGATAATAAACAAGGAGCTACATGAATATGCATGTTGATTTAGGATTAAGGTAAGCACCATGAAAACAGCCAAAATATGAGGCACGGGCACCAGTGGCTCAATCAGTTAAGTGTCAGAGTCTTGGTTTCGGCTCAGGTCATGACCCCACGGTTCATGGGATTGAGCCCTTCATTGGCTTTTCACTGGACGTGGGGTGTGCTTGGGATTCTCTCTCTCTCTCCCTCTCAAAAAAAAATTAATTCAAAAAATATGAGGCAATGTCAGAGAATACTTTCAACTGGAGTGTCACTGAAGACCTCTTTAAGGAGCTGACATCTGTTCAATAAGAAGGAGACACAGAAAGAAATCAGAGGAGGAAGTGAAGTCCTGGCAGAAAGAATGGCAAGTGCAAAGACCCTGGGGTGGAAAAGAGCCGGGCAGATTTAAAAAAGTGAAAGCTGGGGCTGGAGGATGGGTGTAAGACACTGGGTGTAAGACCCAGACAGGGGCTAGATCACACTGAGCCTTGCCAGAAGGAGTATTTGTGTGTAATTCAGATTGCAATGGGAAACCACTAGAAGGTCTGAGCAAAGCAATGGCATGATCTAAGTTTCTATTTAAAGATCACTCTTGCCTACTAAATGTCAACTGCACTCTTGATTCTGATTTCAGTACCACTTACTGAGCACGAATGTTGTGCCAATCACCGTACGAGACATATATATACATATATGCGTATATATAATTTCTCCCTCGGAAGCTGCCCCTGGCCCCTCAGGTCACTTGCAGGCAAGCCTTGTAACCTGCACTGCGGGCCTCCCACCCAGGGCTTTTCTGTCACACAAGGTGCTACGGGATCCACCTGGTTCCCAAGCCTGAACATTTCGGAAGTTGGAAAAGTCAGCATTCCATGGGTGAACTTCCATGGAGCCAGGAATGCATTTTTCTCAGTTCTTCCTCCTAAAGACACTACTCAGAGCTGCAGTAGGTTCTGGAGTTTGAGCGACTGGCTCGTAGAGCCCATGGACTGCTTTCTCTCCCTCTTTCTTGGCCCCATGCCTTTTCCGTCTCTTCTGCCCCCAGTCTTGAACTCCCCAGTAAACCGCTGGTACAGGAGCAATTGCTTCCCACAACACTGCTCTACAACTGGCACCTTCCTTTCACAATTTTCTTCCTACTTTTTTCTTGCAGGCAGGCTGGTTGGTTTTCTTTTTTTTTATTTTTAAAGTTTACTTATTCATTCTGAGAGAGAGTGTGTGCACAGGAGGGACAGAGAGAGAGGGAGGGAGAGAGACAGAAAGAGACAAAGAGAGAGAGAAAGAGAGAGAGAATGAATTCCGAGCAGGCTCTGCACTGTCAGTGCAAGGAGCCTGATGCGGGGCTCGAACCCATAAACCCTGGAGATCATGACCTGAGCCAAAATCAAGAGCCGGACACTTAACCAACTGAGCCACCAGGCGCCCCAGGCTGGTTATTTTCCTAGGTGGACTCAGACACTGTTTTAAGGCTTGCCAGGTCCAACAAAACCCTTTCCCCTAATGTTTCTCTGAAACCTAAACTCTGGTCTCAGAATGGGCCCTTGTGGTTTTATAGAACTATTCACAGGGGAAACGGAAAGCCCTGGGGAAGGAAAGACAGGATGCGCTAGCAACTGTTAACCAAACAGCAAACTTTTTTTTTTTTTAATTTTTAAAAAAAATGTTTTTATTTATTTTTGAAGGAGAGAGAGACCGAGCGTGAGCAGGGGAAGAGCAGAGAGAGGAGACCTAGAATTCAAAGTAGGCTCCAGGCTCTGAGCTGTCAGCACAGAGCCCGACGCGGGGCTCAAACTCACAAACTGTGAGATCATGACCTGAGCCGAAGTCAGACGCTTAGCCGACTGAGCCACCCAAGCGCCCCAACAGCAAACTTTTAAAGCACTAAACACAAGGCACAGTTTTTAGTCGTTTGGAGATGAAGGAGAAAACTAATACCGATTGAGAATCTGCTTTGTGTGATAATTCCTTCATACCTTTATTCACCAAGGGTTCCTCTACTGCCTTCCATATGCTGGTGAGTCTGGGGGCTCTGGCTGGATGAGAAAGCTCTTGCCTTCAAAGGACTTTTGGCTTCAGACGCATCAGGCTCTGTGCTGGGCAGTCTTACTGAAGATTCCCAGCCGTGCTTTATAATTTGCTAAGTGTGTGCTGATTTTCCTGGAGCCTGGCAACCTCCTTTGGATGGAGGAGTGTGTCCATTCTATTGGCAAGAAAACCAAGGCTTAGTGGGTTTAGATGGCTTTCCAGAGCTGGGGCACTGAGTTAAGTGTGGACGTAGGTCTCCTGGCCCTGATTCCTCAGCTCTTGCTAACCTGCTCAGCTGACCCTGACTATACATGATTGCTAGGATGACCCCCACTCCCCACTTCAGACTTGTCCTCTGGTCACTCAGGAGTCACTGTGCAGCCCTGAAGCTGTCTGGAGGCACACTGGGAGTTCCATGGTATGTGTGGCTTCTGTCAGGAGTGGACGGCCTATAGAAGAATGTGTTCCTTTGGGCCCTCCCTCATCCTGGTCACACCATCCAGGTAGAAAGAAAATAGACGCTGTGCCATAATGTCAGAGATGTAAACCCAAGCACTGAAACATCTCTCCACCTGGAAAAAATACCTTGGCACAGTTGAAAGTGAATATTGGGCCTCCGGTCCCCACATGAAAGGAAATGTTAACACGTGGTTTGTGCTGGCGAAGGGTTTGGGAATTTGAGAGCTTTAGTGAATATTCCAGGAGTCTGTGAGGCATCATCCCATTCCAGAGGAGAGCAGAAGATTCTGAGATGTCCCCAAAGCCATGCGAGCAACTTTCCCCCTTCACTCAATGACTTTGCCTCATCTTGAAAAATTGTTCCCAGGATAAAAAAAAAAATAATGTTTAAACCAGCTTTTCACAAGCTAAACAAAAAAGATTTTTAAAAATTAGTAAAATAGAAGTTTAACTTCAGATAGGAAAGCCGAAGAACTAACCAGATATAGAACTTTGTGGCATTAGAATATTAGTACTGTGTAAAAAATAAGACATTGAATTACTTCGGCAAAGCTTACTCAGGGAGAAAATTCATTTATTTATCAAAAGCAAGTTAATTTGCCATCCTAGGGAACTGTTGTTCCTTCCCATTTATGAAATCAGGGCTCCCTTATTAAGGCAGAGTACTCTCCCACGACAATAATGAAGAATAATGCAGCTTTTTATTGCCTCTGGGGTATGTCTGTGCACAGATGGCCTTGGAAATAAAATCATGTTTTGGAGTAAATTCAACCTGCTTTTCTTCCTTCCTTCCTTCCTTCTTTCCTTCCTTCCTTCCTTTCTTCCTTCCTTCCTTCCTTCCTTCCTTCCTTCCTTCCTTCCTTCCTTCCCTCCCTCCCTCCCTTCTTCCTTCCTCTTCTCTTCTCTTCTCTTCTTTTTCTTTTTCTTTTTCTTTTTCTTTTTCTTTTTCTTTTTCTTTTTCTTTTTCTTTTCCTTTTTCTTTTTCTTTTTCTTTTCTTTCTTCCCCTTAACCTGACTCCTGTGAATGGAAACATCATGTTCTTCAGCTTCTGAGTGGCCCCTCAAGATATATGGGACAGAAAAAACTCATGCACACATCTTTACACTTACACGGGCAACCTATAAATACATGTTTATCCACCCCCCCAACTAGTTAGTTATGTGTTGTGACAATCTCTGGATATAAATTCTAGACTGCATGGATTTTAACTTCACTGCTGCTGAATCTTCCTAAGAAATGGCCCTGGGCTCAGCTAACACTCAAAAGTCCATGCAGCCTGAATGTCAGAACTTTTGCTTCTTCTGTGGCTTTTTCTTCTAAAACAGTGCAGAGCCCACAAAGTTCAGGATTCTCCAACTTACATCTCCCTCTTCCTAAAGTGTGGGTCAGAGTGGCTCTGAAGAATGTTACTGGAAAGCATGAGCTTTTCCAGGTGACTTTGATTAAGCTCTGCGGTCTTCTGCTCTGGAGGCATCAGAGTGTTAATCGTGAAGGTGGTGCTGAATTCCCTCAATCATATTCTGGGGGAAAGGGGGGAAAACTTTTATGCATGTTCTTTCCAAGTTCAGAACTCCTCCGTGGCTTCTTATGTTCAAAATATTAACATCCACGTTCTCTAATTTGGTAGCAAAATCTACTTGGAGCCATCTAACATCAAGCATTCATTGAGGCTTACTAAATAAGCACTGTGCTGTGGGCCATGAGCATCTCCGGCCTCATAGACTTGACATCTGTGGGAGACAATCGTAGAACTAATTTCACTCTGGATGAGGGAGGCAGATCTCCTTTTTTGTTTTGTTTTGTTTTGTTTTGTTTTTTGATATTTCCAAGTCCCACCAGAAACTGACCTCTTTGTTGAAAAGGATGCTGGGCTTGTGGTATTGACTGAATTGAATCCCTAATCCTCAATGTGATTTTGTTTGGACATGGGGCTTATCAGAAGGCAATAAAGGTTGAGTGAAGTCATAAGGGTGGAATCTTAATTCAATGAGGTTGGTGTCCTTATGAGAAGATGAAGAGACACCAGTGTGCTCGCTCGCTCTCCCTCTCTCTCTCTCTGTCTCCAAGCCTGTACAGAGAAGAGGCCATGTGAGGACACAGAGAGAAGGCAACCTACAAGTCAGGAAGAGAAGCTTCACTAAACATTTCTGGCACTTTGATCTTGAACTGCCAGCCTCCAGAACTATGATAAAATAAATCTCTATTGTCTAAGCCACTCAGTTTTTGGTCTCCTAATAGGACAGCCCAAGCTGACTTATATACATGGGTAAAGAAGAGTGGATCTCTGGCTAATCGTATTTGATTCTTTCACTGCTTTTTGGCTGCCCACACCACCCTTATGGAAGTTGACCCAAACGATTTTAAGAAAAAAAATCTATATAAGAAAATGCCAGTAATTTGGACCTCACTCATTGAGAATTTGGGCCACTTCACACAGGCTAAGCTAAAGTGGCACTTGAAAAAGAGGTTGACAGTTTGGGGGAATGCTATGCAAATTAACTTGCACAGATTATATGGGTCACGAAGACATTGGACAGACTCCCCTGGGTTGACTTTTTACTGGTTGTATGACCCTTAATGTATACTTAACATGGTAAGGCCTCAATTTTCTCAGCCATACATAATGCTGACAGGTAGTATTGACCTCATTAGAGATCTGTGAGGATTAAGTGAGATGATGTATACAACAAAATTTTCACTATTTCTGGTGTATCATTGACACCCAAAAGATGGTAGTTGCTATCATTTGGAAATATTTATACTTGTTGAAGCAATCAAAAGAGTAAATGCAAATTATTTTCTATTTTTTAAAATTGGTTTATAAAAGACCTAAGATGCTAAAGACCAAACATAGAAGTCCTCATTAATCTAACTTACTCATATAGAGATCTGGGAAGTCAGGACAAGCTAGTAAGGATTCTAGAATTCAGGCTTCAGGGCTGCTAGCCTTGCCCCGGTCCACATACATCAATGATGTTCACCAATGTGGCTTTCAGTCTTACAATGTAAGGATTTTATTCGTGCTTAAAATCATGGCTATCCTTTTCCCTGTTCTAGGGAAGTTACCTAATTTGTGGGGAGGAAATGACACAGGCTTTGGAACCAGGAGTCCTGGAGTACAATCAAATTCTGCTATTCACTGGTCCATCACAAGGTAGGCTATTAGTGATACATACTGAATGATGAATAAATGGATGAATGAATGGAAAAAAGAACTGTCATAAAGTTAAATGGTAAAAAATGAAAACATCCTTAAAATGTGCTTGACACATACTAAACACACAGGAATGTTCATTTGTCTCCTTTCCTTTTAGTTCAATCAACATTTTCTGGGCACCAAGAATATGTAGACAAGGGTCTAGATTTCCATGATGACAGTGGGACACTGGGACAGTCAATTGGCATGAATCTCCCCAAGAACAGCCAAAATGGTGGTGAATGAAAAGGAAGTAAATTATGTTAATCCATTCAATAATTGTCCTTTTCCTGGATCTTTTGAATCAGATACAATGGATTACTATTATTTTTGAGAAAATTCAAACATAACTTTTGTGTTTCTCTGTGTTCAGGATTACATTTCACCCTTGACAAAATATCATTTCCTATTTCTATGAAAATAAAACTGAAGGCTTTTCTTCAACATTGTCTAGATCTCTAAAATACCATTTTAACAAATATTAGTTTTCCCTTTCAAAATACGTGACTTGTTCTATTACACTTGGGATTGTCAGTCCTGCAGAATCCAGGAGTGATTCAGAAGGCAATGTTTTCACTATTTCATATTTATTTCTATTGACTTCTTAAAAGAACAGCACTGCCAGAACAAGTCGAAATTTGATTTTATACAACCTGGGATGGCATTGAATGTGAAATGGTAAAACGAATGCAAATTACTTTATCAAACATTTATTGAGCATCTGCTACATGCCAGGTCTTGTGTTAAAGGCTCTGGAGGATCCAAAGATAAGCGAGCTGTCATCTTCACTAGACACCCAAGGCCCATTAACACAAAAAGACACACCCACAAATGTCAACTATTTGAGATAGCATAAATACCAGCAAAATCTCATGATGTAGTGGGAGCATGCAGGTTAGAAAATGTACTGTGCACTGTCACAAAGTAGAACTAGGAAAATGTCATACAGGTGAGTTTTTCTGGGAAAAAATAATTTTACCACAGAAATAGCTTTCTCTTTTTTATAAAGTTTATTTATTTTGAGAAAGAGAGAGAGAGAGAATGTGTGTGGGATAATGGGGGAGAGGCAGAGAGAGAGGGAGAGAGAGAGAGAAAGAGAGATAATCCCAAGCAGGCTCCACACTGTCAGCATAGAGCCTGAGGCAGGACTCGAACTCATGAACTGTGAGATCATGACCTGAGCCGAAATCAAGAGTCAACGCTTAACTGACTGAGCCACCCAGATGCCCTGGAACAGCTTTCCTAATAGGCAGATGGAATGAATGATGAATTTATCTTATCAATGTCCCCCCAAATTATTTCCACCAGGTAGGAGTTCTGGGTTGCAAGTGACAAAAAATCTCACTCAAAGTAGCTTAAGCAAAGGAGAGAACTTATGACTAATGTAGATGAAACTCCAGTGACAGATCTGGTTCAAGCTATGTCCTCAGAGGTGCATTTTCTCTGTTGTCTGCCTATGACTCCTGCCACGTCACCCATCCTCAGGGAGGTCTCCCTCTGGGAGCAAAAGTTGGCTGCAGGACTTCCAGGCCTTTTGTGCCCCTACCTGGCTTCAAGTCTGGGGGAAGGGTTGAGGGTCTTTTCTCCAGAGCCCTCAGCAAAGTTTTAGTGGTGTCTCATGGTTCCAACTCAGTGTATGAACCATCTTGAAACCAATCACTATGGCCAGAGGAATGCAGGATGCTGATTAGCTCTGGTCATTAAGGATCTACTGTAGAGTTGAGAGTGTGCTCAACTCCTACTATACCGCATGGGCTGGGAGTTGGCAAGATTCAGGTGCACTTTACCAAAACAAAGGTAAAGGAGTTTGGATGGCAAAAAAAGTATGTTTTCATCTAACTAGGCAGACCAATTAATGAAGAATAGATTGGAAGTAGTGATTGGAACACAAAGTGATCACTTTTGCAAAATGTTCCAATATTAAAATGTAACTGATGTACTGTGCTGTGGTTTCGCATCTTTGGTTTTCAGAAAACAGTGCATCTTCTCCATAGCCCAACATGCTAGATGCACGTCAAGGCCTCATGTGGCCCAGAACCGTTTGCATGTTTGTAATGACGTTGTCTCTACTCTCAACAGCTTGCCGTCCTCTGAAATAAACAGAAAACACAGAACCAGAAATGTTCAGGGTCCCTGCTTTTCTCTTTGTAAAGTGTTTCCAGGCAATCCGAAAGTCATATAGTTAATAAGTGGGGAAAGAGACTCCATAATCCAATAAAGAAACTGATATTGGATTGCATTAGTTGCCTGTGATAAAGGAGATCTTCAACATATCAAGACAATGTCTACCTCTAATGCCGCTGCCAAAGTGATATTCTTAAAATAGGGATGTAATCAGGTATTTGCTTATGTGGTCAATTCCAAATTCCTAAGCATGGTTCTCAATTGTGGCCTCATTCTCCACTACTTCCCATTAAAACACTTGATATTCCAGACCCAGTGCATTCCTCAGGCCTTGTATAAGCTTTCTAAATCATTGCACATGGTGTCTCCTCTGTTCTATTTTCTACATACCTCAAGCATATCAAGTGTCGCCTCCTCTCTGAAGCGTTCTCTAATTTTCCAGAGCAGATTTAGAAGTACCCTTCTCTGATCTTTCATTGCATTGCATGGTAGTGGTTTGTTTTTGTTTTTGTTTTTGTTTTTGTTTTTTGTCCATCTCCCACACCCTGGGACTGAGAGAACCTTGGGAGGAAGTTTGAAATCTGGCGATTCCTGGGAGGTGGCATCTGACATCTGACCGAGCCCTCCAAGGATGAGACCTTAATCTCCTGTAACACCCCCAGACTCATCGCTGGACCATACTCATGTTAGAAAGTTCTCTATACTGTGGGTGCCTGGCTGGTTCAGTCAGTTAAGCAGCTGACTCTTGATTTCAGCTCAGGTCATGATCTCACAGTCGTGAGATCAAGCCCTGCATCAGGTTCTGAGCTGGGAGCTGGGTGCTGGGCATAAAGTCTGCTTAATGTTCTCTCCCTCTGCCTCTCTCTCTCTCTCTCTCTGTCTGTCTCTCTGTCTCTCTCTCTCTCAAAAAAAAAAAAATCAGTTCTCTATACTGAGCTGAAGCCTGCTTCCTCTCTGTGACTTTATTCAAGTGATCCTCATGGCCCTCTGGAGTCACAAGAATAAGTCAAGTCCATTTGGGCCCATGGCCACCCTTCAATCATTGGGAGGCAGCTGTCACAGATCCCTTCTTCAGAATAAGCAGCCTAGACTCTTTCAAGCATCAGTCTCAGATCTCAGAAGCTGATCTGTCACTATTCAAATCATTGTGCTTGAAACACACCTCAAAAATGTGCACCTATGTCTCGTTCCCCTGGGAGAGGGGAAGGGGAATTATCTGGAGCAAATAGATCCAGGGAACCATGGCTTCCCTTGAGCTGGGCATCACTTTTCTTCTCTTGCTGCCTAATGACTCAACAATTTTAGTTTTTTTTCAGCTTCAGAATCCTGCTGGCTCAGGTTGTGCTTGTGGTCAGTCAATATTTGAAATATTTCATAATTTAAAAATAAAAATACCTTTAAAAAGCCTCTGTCAATCTTAGTCATCCCTTCTTGCACTTAGGCAATTCATTTTTTTAACCCTCAATGGAAGTGTCTACATTTATCCATATTGCTCTCAATTCTGAAATACCACAACCCTCCCATGCATCATTTCTTAGAGTAGCAACCACAAGTAATGATCACGGGCTGAGGTATTGAACCAGGATTGCCCTGGTGCACCCATTTAACCTTTCACTCCCTGGCCCCTACACGGCCAGCTGGTAACTGGCTTGGAAGCCTACACAGGCTCCCTTCCCTGCCTTCTTCCTTTCCTTTCATGGTAGCGGATACACTACTCAACACAACTCTTATCTTGGGGGGTGCCCATGTCTGCAGGGAATAGCTATCATAACCAAGCTCAACTTGCAAAGCTATCACTGCCCTAGAGAGCCCCTTCGTTCCATCATCATTGGAGGTATATTATGGATTCTGTACGTGGTGGGTGCTCAATATATGCTGAGTGAAGTCTGGGGTTAATGTGAGGATTCTATCAGAAGAAGAAAGTGAATAACAAATAGTAGAGAAATGAGGCTCCACCAGTTAAACATCAGAAAATGAGACTATTTCTAGTTCAAGAGAACTTGAGGAAAGAGGCTTTAGGGGGAAGATGTGCTGCTTAGTTAAGTAAAGATAACTCGATTTCAAATGTAAAAATTCCAAAATAACCTGTGTAAGAAAGGATCGTGTTAAAAATTTTAAAAAGACAAGTGCCTTCTTTGATGTGGTCAGACTCTGTAATTGAGGTATCAGTGGGGAAAGTGGGGAGAGTATAATGTTTTGAGATGTGTCTCTTGTGTTGGAAAATTCCGAAGAGAGGTCAACTTTTCCTTACTCCATAGTCCAGATCTTTCAGAGCTCCTTAGGCTGATCAGGCACATTCACCCTGCCAATGGATGACTCTGTCTGTCTTAAATGCTCCACAAGAAGTGCCACCACAGAGTTGTTGTTATGGACTGAATCCCACCAAGATTCATATGCTGAAATCTTACTCCCCACAAAGTGTGATATATTAGAAGGTGGGGCCTTTGGGAGGTAATGAAGTCATGAGTGTGGGGCCCTTGTGGATGGGATTAGCACCTTTATAAAAGAGACTCCAGGGAATATCTCTGCTCTCCACCACGTGAGGATACAAGGAGAAGTTGGCCATCTGCAAATCAGAGGAAGAGGGCTCTAACCAGAACCCAACCATGATGGCATCCTTAACTTGGACTTCCAGTCTCCAGAGCTGTGAGAAATAAGTTTCTATTGTGTAAGGCACCCAGTCTATGGTATAATTTGTTATAGCAGTCAGAATAGATTCACACAGTTGTGTTGAACATGAAGCAGGCATTGTGGATTTGAGCAGCCCCTACTGCACTCAGCCTTGGAGCTCTTGGAGAATACTGAGATTCTTATCCCTGAGGCGGCTATACTCTTACTTGTATTGTTTTAACTATTAGAGGGATATACAAGTTAAAGCTAGAATTAGAAAATAATATTTCTTGGTCCTACTGTTCTTTCTTTTTCCACAAGGATTTGCTAAGTGCTCACAAGAGCCCATGGGGTGTCTGAGTGGCTCAGTCGGTTAGGCATCTGACTTTGGCTCAGATCATGATCTCACAGCTCATGGGTTTGAGCCCACATCAGGCTCTGTGCTGACAGCTCAGAGCCTGGAGCCTGCTTCAGGCTCTGTGTCTCCCCCTCTCACTGCCCCTCCCCCAGTCATGATCTCAAAAATAAATAAACATTAAAAAAATTAAAAAAAACAGAGCCCCCAAAACTGTTCTTGGCCCTAGGATGATCAAGATGAGTTAAATAGACTCTCAGAATTATTTTCATATAGAGTAAATATAGTTGCAAAAATATATACTGGGTAACAAATTGAGAGCATCCATTGGGTCAAAGATGGTGGTAGAGGCACAAGTGAGGCAGGAATCACGTGAGGAGAGTTTCAAATGATGGGCACAAATGTGAATAAAGGATGTGGGCAGCCATATAACTGTTCTCCAATTGCTGGCTGTACATTACTTCTGGAATATACTGTCACTAAGTATGCTATTTCTCAAAAGCATCTCACTCCTGGGCATTGGAACAAATACATGGTTCTTTAATATAATGTGTCTCAAAGAATTATTTTCTATCTTGTCAGCAACAAAAAAGTAATAATTCTGTGCTTTAAAGAATGAGTTGAAGGTGATACAGTGACAGAAAGATTTAAAAAACTCCACCCAAATGGATAAACGCTGCACACAAAAAGAGTATATTTAGGTAGCAAAATCACTTAGGAGCAAGTCGTCGAATATTGATTGGATGATGCCGAGAAAAGAACACACTTGCCATATTCTTTGAAATTTGAAGATATAGCTTCATATGCTTTATGGAGCTTAACCTATTTGAATAAAAATGAAATATCTCCAGGCTAGGAAGAATATAGCTGTGGTCTGCTGCTGGTTCCTTAGGATTGCAGCTCAGATGTAAAAGGTGGGGATTCAAAAGGCATAGATTTTTGGTTTATGCTTCCTGCTGGGTCAGACATGCAGGGGGAAAACCAAGGCAAGAGAACACTGACCAGTTTGCTTGAGGAAAGAAAGTAAAACTTGAAGTGTGTGACAAGATTTTTCTCTTGGAGATTAGCAGTTACTTTCTTTGTAATCTCTCTCTCCCTCCTGTTTTTGTTCTGTTCTATTTTGTTTTGTTTTGGTTTGTTTCTTCTTCTAAACTGAGCAAGTAACTTCCTCAAGGGCCAGATTTTTACTTAGTTACTTATTTATTTACTGGAGTTCAATAATTATTTATTGGGGAAAAAAATGGCTGATAAAACCCCAGACCCCGGCTTAAACCATCCCCTTGCGCTCACATACACGTGACACTCAAAACCCACATGACTGCAACACCAGATTTGCTGAACAGCAGAGGTGATGCCCTCCGGTGTCTCACCCCTGCCACCCTCTGACCCTAGCCCGGGGGAGGGTGGGAGTCTAGTAGACTTACCTAGAGAATTATTTCCGGGTCAGAGTCTAAGTCCTCTCCCTGATGGTTCTGAATCTGACTCCACTTCCTGTACAGGGAGGCCACCTGGGCACTGGTGATAGAAAACTATGGAACACTTCTCGAATTTGCGTGTCGTCCTTGCCAGGGGTGATGCCAATCTTCTCTATATCGGTCCAATTTTAGTCTATGTGCTGCGGAAGCCAGCACAAGGGCAGGATTTAAATCACACAGCTTTTTAAAAGAAATATTGACTTAGCTTACGTCTGTTTGGTATAGCTTAAAAATGTTGCTCTGCTAAGGACTTCAGTGATAACAGTGTTCAAATATTTTGGAAATACCAGGAGATTATGTTCTGCATAGATTGGGCATGGGTCTAAACTTCATTGTTTTTGGCAACTTTTATGCCCCAGAGACTCAAAAGTCATTTGTCAAATGGTCTTATATATCTTATTACAAAACCTAATCAGAAAGCTCTAGTTATTTGGAAATAACTTTTAAAAATGTATAACCTTTAACACAATGCCAACAATAAAATTTTCTTTAGCTCTTGCACTGAATATGCTTTAGTTTATTGCTTCATACAATTAAAAAAAAAACTTGAATAACAAATCTAAATATTCTCAGAAGTCTAAATGCTTTTAGCGGGAAAACAAACAAAATGAGTTAGGCTTCAAATTAAAAGGTCAAAAGAAACAGATTTGGTAAAAATATTTATCCATATCAAGTGAGTCATTGTTTCCAGTTGGATAAACACATTGAGAATTACTTAAAATAGTTTCTGGGAATTTCATTAATTCTTGATGTCTTATCAACATTCGATTTGCTTAGAGTCGTGCCCCTGACTCACTTTGGAAAGGCTATGCAGCTGTTTACAGATTCGGCAACAATTTAAGACTAGCAGAAATATCCCAGCAAGTACTAGGGCTCTGTCCTCACCACTGTTGTAATTAGACCCACACCCAAGGGGAATTAGAAGCAGAATTGACTTGAGAAGAAGGTTCCAGAAACCTAGGTTCTAATCCCAGTTCTGCACTCAACATGATCAGAGGCTCTGTTTATAAGACTGTGTGGGTGCTGCCCCTGTCTTTAATCACTAGTCTTTTTTTTTTTTTGACATTTTATCTTATTCTCATTCTTTTTTTACTATTTTTAAAATTGAAGTATAGTTAACATACAGTGTTAGTTTCAGGTATAAAATACAGTGATTCAACAATTCTATACATTATTCAGTGCTCATCATGATAAGTGTACTCTTATCCCCATCATCTATTTCATGCATTATCCCACCTACCTCCCTTCTGGTAACTATCAGTTTATTCTCTGAATTTAAGTCTATTTGCTTTTCTCCTTTTTTTTCTTTTTTCACTTGTTTTGTTTCTTAAATTCCACATATGAGCGAAATCATATGGTATTTGTCTTTCTCTGACTGATTCATTTCACTCAGCACAATACCCTCTGGATCCATTCATGCAGGTGCAAATGGGAAGATTTCTTTCTTTTTCATGGCTGAGTTTTATATATATATATATATATATATATATATATATATATATACCACTTCTTTTTTATGCATTCATCTATCGATGGACACTGGGCTGCTTCCATAGTCTGGCTATTGTAAACAATGCTGCAATAAACGTAAGGATACATACATCTTTTCAAATTAGTGTTTTTATTTTCTTTAGGTAAATACCTAGCAGTGGGATTGCTGGATCATATGGTAATTCTATTTTTAGTTTTTTGAGGAACCTCCATACTCTTTCCCACAGAGGCCGCACCAGCTCACATTCCCACCAACAGAATCATTAAAATTCTTAAAAGTCCTCACTGCCTTCATGCCCTCACCCTCATTCCTCACTTGACGTTTATAATCTGGCCACCTCTCTCTCCACTCTGTTGTCAGCTGACTGAAAAGCTGACCATGTTCTTCTATTCATCAAAACCAATAGTCTTTACTTTGTCCTCAGACTCTGTGTTTCTATGCGTGTCCTGCATTGGTTGACAAAACCTCCCTCCCTTCCTCCCAAGACCCTAAGGAAGTGATGACATTTTAGGCCTCTTTCTGCCTCTCATGGCCTCTTTCTTTCTCTTCCCATCCCCCAACGTGAGAAGTTTCTGGAGCTCTTGTTCTCAGCCAGCTTTCTTCTCTCTGGCCTCTTCCACTTCAGTCTTCCTCACTTTGACAACTATAGCTATTGTGCAATGCTTGTGAATGATTCTACAGTGTACCTCTCTGGTGCTCTTTCTTGACTATTGTACATCTCCGCATGTATGCCCCCTGATATCTTGATGAAGCTGGTTCCCAACTGAATTATCACTCTCCTTTCCAAACCAGCTCTTCTCCCAACCTACTGGTTTGTATTGCTAACACTGTGATGAAACTATATAAGCGTTTACATTCTTCTTGTCTCTTCCTTCAGTAGTTATCTGTGTCTATATTTTGTTTTATAATTTGTTTCAGATTACAGTCTTGTACCTTCTATTTCATTTAATTCTTTTTTTCCTCCCAGGAAAATAAATATAGTCTTTGATCCATACAAGTCACATGACCACTTTCAAATTGCTTGGAGAAGTAATATTACATTTCAAATATTTTGACTTGTTGCTGAGATTTTAGTTAATATGGATATAACTTAGAAATATTTTGCATTCTGGGGTGCCTGGGTGGCTCAGTCGGTTGAGTCTGACTTCGGCTCAGGTCATGATCTCCCAGTCCGTGATTTCGAGCCCCACATCGGGCTCTGTGCTGACAGCTTAGAGCCTGGAGCCTGCTTCAGATTCTGTGTCTCCCTCTCTGCCTCTCCCCCACTCATGCTCTCTCTCTCTCTCTCTCTGTCAAAATAAATATTAACAAAATTTTTTTAAAATACATAAATAAAAAGGAATATTTTGCATTCTCAGGGCACCTGGGTAGCTCAGTCAGTTGAGCATCCAACTCTTGATCTTGGCTCAGGTCATGATCTCACGGTTCATGAGATAGAGCCCTGCCTGGGGCTTTGTGCTATCAGCTTGGAATTCTCTCCCTGTCTCTCTGACCTTTCCCAATTTGTGCTCTCTCCCTGAAAATAAATAAACTTAAAAGAAAAAGCATAAGAAAAGAGATGTTTTGTATTTTTCACACATATGATGTATAAACTTGTATATAATATTACATACATTTTATCATATCTATCTATACCACAATTTACAAATACAGAGATAGTCAAAACCCTTCCTCTATGCGTAAGTGAAGGTTATACTATAAGTTTTAATATTTTAAATTATATTTAGGGGCGCCTGGGTGGCGCAGTCGGTTAAGCGTCCGACTTCAGCCAGGTCACGATCTCGCGGTCCGTGAGTTTGAGCCCCGCGTCAGGCTCTGGGCTGATGGCTCGGAGCCTGGAGCCTGTTTCCGATTCTGTGTCTCCCTCTCTCTCTCTGCCCCTCCCCTGTTCATGCTCTGTCTCTCTCTGTCCCAAAAAAATAAATAAAAAAAAAAAAAAAAAAAAAAAAAAAAAAAAAAAAAAAAAAAAATTATATTTAAAGACTGAAGGGTGTATAAATTTGCTAGATATTTTCCTAAAGTGTATTTTCAACAAAAAGTTAAAATATCTCTATACCCTATTAACTTGTCTTAAAATATTTTTAAAATTGATTGTTATTATTTATATTCACATAATTTCAGGCTTATAAAAAAGTTACAAAAATAATACAATGAATTCCTGTCTTCACCCAGCTTCCCCAAATGTTAACATTTTATTACATTTGCTTTTCTTTTCTCTGTCTACACACACATACACACACACACACACACACACACACACACACACACACACACACATTCACACACCCCTATGTTTTCCTGAAACATTCAAGAGTAAGTTGAAGACATGATGTTTTTTAATGTTGAAATACTCTAGTGTGTGTTTCGTGTTTTTTTTAATTTCTACTTATTTTCTATTTCTATTTCTATTTTTTATATCTATTTATTTATTTTGAGAGAGACAGAGGCAGCATAAGTGGGGGAGGGTCAGAGAGAGAGAGAATCCCAAGCAGGCTCTGTACACAGAGCCTGATGCAGGGTTCGAACGCATGAAGCCCTGAGATGATGCTGAGCCCAAATCAAGAGTTGGAAGCTTAACCAACTGAGCCAGCCAGGCACCCCTCCAGCATGTGTTTCTTAAAAAAACAAGTAATTCTCTGTACAACCAAAGTATAATCATCACTTAATTTTTTAAAACTAAAGTAATATGCACATGTTGAAAATGTAATAGTGTATAACTGTTGAGGATGAAAAGCAACAATACCCCTCTCCATTTTCAGCTCTACTTCCTTGAACTGGGAAATATTAATTATTAACTATTTCTATTTTCATCCTTCATGTAATTTCATCCTTCATGTCTCTGATTCTACATAATACAATTCTACCACTATTTATTGGCTGATTCATTCACCTAATAAATATTTCTTGAGCTATTTCTATATGGTTGGCCCTATGTTTTTTTTTAAAGTTCATTTAAGAAGTATCTATTTACTGGGGCACCTGGGTGGCTTAGTTAGTTAAGTGTTCATTCGACTTTGACTCAGGTCATGATCTCGCAGTTCCCAGGTTGGAGCCCCACATCAGGCTTTGTGCAGACAGCTCGGAGCTTGGAGCCTGGAGCCTGCTTCGGATTCTCTCTCTCTTTCTCTCTCTCTCTCTCTCTCTCTCTCTCTCTCTGCCCCTCCCCCACTCGCACTCTGTCTCTGTCTCTCAAAAATGAATAAATGTAAAAAAATTTAATAAAAAAAGTGTCTATTTACCCCTTGCTAGAAAGATGTGGATATTCAGTGCAGGTGTATTTTGTCTTCTTTCTATTCCCAACTTTTGATAGTTATTAAGCTATAATTTTGTTTATTTCCTTGATTATCTTTGAACATTTATATAACATACTTAAATAAAAACAAATAAATAACATCTTAATTTTCTTAACTTAATAGTATTCGATGCAGAATCTAATAACAGTCTGGGCTATATTTTCTTCTCTGTGGCCTATTTGTTATTTCAAAGAGAATGCTTCTAACAATCAGGTCCAATGGGTCCACTTTCAATGCAATCTATTAATTTCAGTTTGTATCATGTTTAAACAATGACTTTTCCAGTTTTCCTTTTCAAATAGTTTCTTATCATCCTTTTATTAAGAGAAAAGACATTCTTTTTTTTAATTTTTTTTTACATTTATTTATTTAAAAAATTTTTTTTTAACGTTTTTATTTATTTTTGAGACAGGGAGAGACAGAGCATGAACAGGGGAGGGTCAGAGAGAGGGAGACACAGAATCCGAAACAGGCTCCAGGCTCCAAGCTGTCAGCACAGAGCCCGACGTGGGGCTCGAACTCACGGACTGCAAGATCATGACCTGAGCTGAAGTCAGCCGCTCAACCGACTGAGCGACCCAGGCGCCCCTACATTTATTTATTTTTGAGAGAGAGACAGAGCACAAATGGGGAGGGGCAGGGAGAGAAGGAGACAGAATCTGAAGCAGGCTCCAGGCTCTGAGCTGTCAGCACGGAGCCCGACATGGGGCTTGAATTCACAAACCGTGAGATCGTGACCTGGGCCGAAGTTGGACACTCAACCAACTGAGCCACCTAGGAGCCCCAGACATTCTTTCTTCCACATTCCATTGAAGTTGACTGTTTTTATTCATTCTACCTGTTGTTTAGAATGTGTCTTTTTCTGAAAAGAATAGCTTTGTGGGAGCCACTGACTTCTTGTTTTAATTGGACATGATCAATTTCTATCTCCATCGTGAAACTGTCATCCTGGAACTTTTTTTCCTTGGGACATTGGGTTAGAGACATATTTCAAGGATCTCAAATCTACCTTCTTTCTTGGACTTTCATTATATTATGTTAGAAAGTATCCTCAAATAATTTCCTCAGAAAGGATACACTGAAAATGCACTTACTGGTAGTTTGATATTTGCATATCTAAGTACCCTTCCTTGGCCCTTGCACTAGATTGGGATGTGGAATCCTAGGTTCCAGATAATTTTCCCTGAGGACAGAGAAAGCGTTGCCCTCCTGTCTTCTGGCCTCCAGTATTTCTGCTAAGATGTTCAGTGAGAGTTGTTCTCATTTGCATGTGATTTATTTTTTTTTCCTGAAGCATTTATGAGCTTGTTCTGGTCATTAGTGTTTTGAAATTTAACAAAGGTGCTTTAGGTGTGGATCTTTTAAAAGTACAGCCTGCTTGACCTTTGTGGTACTCTTTTAATCTGAAGATGTGTGTCTCTCATTTTCCCCTTTTACAGTAGTGATAATTTTCTCTAGTCTGTTTTCTGTGTTCTTTCCCTTTCACTTTTACAGGTCAGATATGGGTGGTTTGTATTGTGTTGGTCTGGTTGGGCTGCGACTTCTGAATTCCTTTGCCTGTAGGTTCTGGGTTAGATTTGCTGTAACAGGCGTTTCTGTGAGACCTGGAGGACCAGTGTGAAACAGCAGACTTTGCTCTCTGAAGGTTGTCATGCGGAGATGTGGTGACAGGTTGCAGAGGGTCAGGAGGTTCCATATTGTACCTGTTCTCTGCTCCAGTTCTTACTTCTGACTGTTGACCATGTAGACAAAAAGAAGCCCCAAGCCCTCCACCAGATCCTTAGCAGCAGACCCACAGAACAAATGGAAGTTGGCCATAGACAACGCCGCCCCACCTCTGTCGCCCGGGAACTTTCTCTTTGCAGTCCCGTTGGGAAGCTGAGCCTGGTTAGGTTCTCAAGATGATTTGTGGGTGACCCCCCTCACCTCTTGGACCCTATCTTCCCCAGCCCCTCATAAAACTGTGTGAGATTTACTACCCACAACAAATCTCTTATCCTGTTGCTCATGGTAACTCTGCTTGCCTGATTAAACCCTGCCTGATTATAACCTCCTAAACCGAGATTTATCTCTCTTAATTTTTCTCAATTTTTAAGTTTTTTTTTTTTCTCTATTTTCTGGGAGATTACCTTGACTTTAAGTTTAATTTCCAAGAGTTCTCTTTTGTTGTCTGTTTAAATTTTATACCATCTTGTAATACCTTCCTGAATTTTTCCACGAATACTATTAAAAGCAGTTTTTCCTTCTTAATATCTTAAATTATCTTTATTTTATGGAATCAGTCATTTTCCCCATTTATCTCAATCTTATTTTCTTCATGTTGTTAGATTTCTTCTAATGACTAGAGATTTCAAGTGGTGATAACTGCAAATGGAGAATGGAGATTCTTCTAGAAATATGGTTTTCACCATTTTATTGGCAGATTTGTTGTCTCTTCAGATCTGTTTGTTCTCACAGGATTATTCATGGGGTTTTTTTGTGAGGGGAGGGATAGCTAGAAGGTGGAGAGACAAATGCTTGTGCTCAGGTGCCAATTTGGCCTGGAACTTTCCATCAGTCCTTCATCACATGCTTCTGATACTGTTTTCTTTCCATCTCCCCATCAACTCTATAGTTGAATGTGTCTCTGATTCTGGTTTCCATGCTTCCAGTGTTCTCTGCTCATTTACCCTAAACTTTGTTCAAAGATTAATTCTCTTATAGTGTTGCTTCAATTACAAAAATTTTCTCAAAAAATTCTATGGCTCCCTGTTGCTTTTATGTATTTTTTTAATGTTTACTTATTTATTTTGAGAGAAAGAGAAAGAGAGAGAGAGAGAGCAGGGGAGGGGCAGAGGAGGAGAGAGGGAGGGAGAGAGGTTCCCAAGCAGTCTCTGTGCTGTCAGCACAGAGCCCCACGCAGGGCTCAATCCCATGAACTGTGAAATCATGACCTAAGCTGAAATCAAGAGTCAGATGCTTAACTGACTAAATCACCCAGAGGCCCCTCACAGTTGCCCTTAAAGTTAATACCAAGCTTCTTACCCTGATTATGGTCATTCTCACCTAAACCCTACTCATGTCTTCATTTTCTTCCTTCACATCTCTACCTAGCAAAGCCTAATGTTTTTTGAACATCTGGTCAATATCACTTTCCCAATGACCAATTTCTCCATTTTAATTTACTCTCACATTATACTTAGCAGGAGCAACATCCTGTATGATATTACAACTATATAGCATTCTTCTTTCTCCCATATTAGAATGAAATTTCCTCTGAGGTAAGGGCTTTATTTTAACATCTCTTTCCTCCCCAAAGCATAGCAAGTATCTGGTGAAAATGCATTTTCTTAATAAATTAGTGCAGGGATATATATCTGCATTTTTAAGCGTCTTTGCATTTCAGTTTCCTGAAAAATGAGCATAATACCTGCCCTGTGTTAGTGGTGCCTGCTTATAGGAAGAAAAAGCAGATATAGATTTGTCTAAGGACCTCCTCTTATTTTTTAGAAGCATGTGTTTGGATTCTAGAACATTATCTTGCTTATCATCCTGTCTTTGTGCAAAGCCTTGTTTCCATACATATAAAAGTTAGATTGGAATAATTTAGTTAACAGTATTCCCTGACAACAAATTGTTTTGGGTATATCCTGTGTCCTTCATGATTTGCCATAAATGTCTGAGCTCTTATTCTTACTCCAGAAGGGAAAGCTACTGGTTCTGTGGAAAAAGAGCCTGAAGCCTTGGGCATGGGTTTGTTTGTTTGTTTGTTTGTTTGTTTTTGAGAGACAGAGAGAGAGCACAAGAGCGAGTTGCGGGGGCAGAGGGTGAGAGAAAGAAAATCTCAAGCAGGCTCCTCACTCAGCATGGAGCCTGATGTGGGGCTTAATCCTACGATCCTGTGATCATGACCTGAGCCGAAATCAAGAGTCAAATGATCAACCACCTGAGCCACCCAGGCTCCCCTCATTTGTGTTTGAAAGTACATTTGCTAGAAAGTATAACCTTATTAGAAGTGAGCAGTACTCACTATATTCTTAAATTTGGTGTCAAATGAGGACTCTTGCGATCAAGATAATAAAATCAAATAAAGCATATTCTTGGCAAAATGGTAAACATGTCTTTCTTCCAAATTACTCTAGTAATAAGCCATTACTAACATCTTGGTTTGAATTTTCTGATATGAATCATTACATTGATTCATCCACTCACTTCTTCATTTATTCATCCATTCATGCGAAAACGTTCACAAACCCTGTTACCAGCATGTGTCTTAGCATGATGATCAAGACACAGACCAAGCACACGGCCTCACGGGGAGGACAGACAATCACAGGAACACAATAAGTGCTATGTTAGGAGGAAACCCAAGTGAAGAGGAAGAAGATTCAACTCAGCCCATGAGAGTCAGGGACAACTTCCTGGAGAAATGATGCTTGTTCTTGATTATTATGAAAATTGAAACTGTAGCGGTTGTCCTCAGAATTATAGCCAGCTTCTTGCCTACTGTGAGCATTTGTGAACAATTCTGTGATACAGATTCCCGCATGGAGAAAGAGTCAGCTTGTGTGTTTTGACAGGGGGATGCCTTGGACACCCACCATGTCCCCTCAACCAGGTCTAGGGAATATTGCAGATTGGCACTTCTCAAAATGGCTGCATGTCAGCATTGTCCAGGGGGGTTTCAAATGCCCACGCTCCATCCCTAGAAAGGCTGATTAATTGTTCTGGGGCAGGGGCAGAATTTTTTATTTTATTTATTTATTTTTTTAATTTTTTTGAACGTTTTTTATTTTGTTCTTGACAGAGAGAGAGAGAGACAGAGCAGGAGCGGGGGAGGGGCAAGAGAGAGAGAGGGAACACCAAATCCGAAGCAGGCTCCAGGCTCTGAGCTGTCAGCACAGAGCCCGACGTGGGGCTTGAACTCAGAAACTGCGAGATCATGACCTGAGCTTGAAGTCAGACGCTTAGCTGACTGAGCCACCCAGGTGCCCCAGGGGCAGAATTTTTTAAAAGGTGCCCCCATAATTCTAAGTGCAGCAACACTGCACATTACCAAGAGCCAAGGAGCCACCAGAAGCTGGGGGCGGGGCCTGGATCAGATCCTCCCCACGTGCTTCCCAGGGAGCACCGCCCAGCTGCCACCTTGATCTGGAACTTCTAGCCCCAGAACTATGACAGAACACATTTCTGTTGTTCAAGCCACTCAGTGTGGGGTGATTGTTTACACCACTGTAGCTAACTAATACAGTATTTAAAAATGAATTTAGCCCTAGTCTGGTCAACTCAGCTATTCTCATTCCTACGGTGGTGAGTACGTTGCCCTATCCCACTTCCTGTGAGCCAGCAAAGGCAGGTAGACTGCTTGCGTGAGTGAGGAGGGTGCAAAGCGTATGTGGCCTGGGCAGCTGGGGTGGCTCAAGCATCTCTGAGGCCGTCTCCTGCCACAGTCTGACTCACCACAGCTGCAGGCAGGGACAGAAGAGAGCACTCCGATCCCTCAGGCTGTTTAGAAGTGCCGTGTACTAGCATTTGTAAGGATCTCTCAGAAGCGACCCACTTATTTGTAAAAGTGAAATGTGTGTGTGTAGCATTAATGTGTCCCTGTGCCAGTGCGCGTGCGTGCGTGTGCCTGTCTGTCTGTTGGCGTGAGGACACCTGAGCATACATCTCTCTCTGGTTTTGGCTCTGAGACAAATGCAGCACTGGCCAGGCCTGCGAGGCTCTCCCCGACCTGGTGAGCTCTTCTCTCTCCATTTCCTGGCCATCTTGTTCCCTCCCTTCTCAATATTCCAACCTTCTACCTTCCTTCTTTTCATTTTCCCACTGCCCAAAATACTTCTAGAGCTTCTGGACGTGGGAGGAAGACACTTCCCAGTCATTTTTCTCCTTGATCCCCTAGGTGGGCGGGATGTGTAGAGCAAAGGCTTTCTAGGCCTTCGTGAAGTGGCTCTGTTTTGTTCTGTTTTGTTTTTGCTCTCCCGTTCTGTTTGCATGTTTGTACCATGACAGACTCATAACCACGGAGCTCTGATTTTGGAAAATGGAGATCATCCTGACGAAAGTCAGAGCTGGAAACTCAGGCCCTGGAAGAGGAAGAGAGTGTGGCTTTCTAACTACCACACCTGGAGTGATATTGGTGACGGCAACCCGGTCTTGTGAGTCTCAGTCTGGTGTGCTGTCAGCCAGAGAAGCTCAATCTTTGCATTTACTGGGCCATAGGAACTTGAACAAGTCTTTTAACAGTTTTGAGCCTAGTGTCCTCATTTGGAACACAGGGCCCGTGTCCCTTTAGTGACAGGATCGAGGATTGTAGGAAATACATGTAAAACCCTCATTCTGTTTCTGGCACCCACAAAACACTAGGCAGGTAGTTGAGTTTCTTTAAAGGTGTTGTGAGGACAGATGAGAGTGCCAGTCTGGAAGCTGGAAAGCGAGGAGCAGATACAGAGTTTATACAACTTACCAGTAGAAACCATTTGTTTCTCCTAATAGTCTCTGTTGAAGTGTGTGCTTATCAGCTTCTGAAAGTATGAAGAGCCCTGGTTGTGTGAAGAGAAAAGGGAAACAAAAGAATAACAAAGCAAAAACTAACACGTCTCTAACCAGCCAATCTATTCGGTCAGGGGGTTGGTTTCTCGCTTAGCATTTGTTTATCTCGTAAAGATGGGAGTGAGGATCTTTTATGTCCCTCCCGCAAATATTTCTGGAAGTAGGTTTAAGCAGGGAGGAGAGGAAGGGAAAAGAGAACAGGAGCAAGTGAACTTGGATGTCTTCCTCTGTTCTGGGAAAGAAAGGCGCCATGGCAGGACCATGCTGGGAGCATCTGGGATACAGCAGAAGCCAGGCTGGCAAAGGGGCCCTGAGCACAGGACACAATCCTGCCTGGAGTGAGGGAATATGGAGGAGGCATCTCAGTCTGCTCAGGAGCTACTGTGATAGAAAGCTGGATTTTGCAGGATCTGAGCAAAATCCTTGAGCAACTCCTTTTTTCTACAGACGGGAATCACGCCAGAGTGGAAAACGAGGGACAGGGTGTTTATTACCCCACAAGCTCCGTGATAGGCTCTTATTATATGTTGTCTCATTTAGTTTTCTCAGCAAGGCTTCCTCATTCTTCAAAGCCTGAGATCACAGATGGGAAGTGTCTGACTTGCCTGGGGGCGCCGAGGGTCTTGATAGCACCTGCCTTTCTCAGCCCTGCCCAGATGTGCATGAAGCCTTGAGGGTTAATTTTCCTTTCTATGGGCTAATGAAATTAGAGTAACAATATCTGGTGATGGAATCAAAAGTAGCAATATCTACCACTCTCCACCTAATAGAAGGGAGATTTATCATCTTAATAACAAAGACACTTGACACTGAATGTGGTAGACTGACTAATGCCCCTCCCCAAATAACCAAATCCTAATCCCTGTAATTATGAATGTTACTTTTACAGCAAAAGGAACTCTGTGGATGTGACAGAGTTAAAGATGTTGAGTCGGGGAGGTGGTCCTGGACTGTCTGGGTAGTCACTTGATGTTACCATTGTGTCCTCAAGGGGAGCCGAGAGAATTTGTCCACAGAAGCAAAAGGCAATGTGAGGACTGAAGCCAGGTGTCACAGTGCTGGCTTTGAAGAAGGAAGTAGGAGCTGCAGGTGACTCCAGAAGCTGGAAAAAGTAGAGACATACTTTCCCTGGGAGTCTCCAGAGACAGCACAGCCCTGCAGACACTTTGATTTTGGCCTCAACGGTAAAAGGATGAACATCGGACTGTTTCAAACTGCCAAGTTGGTGGTCATCTGTTACAGCAGCCAAGGAAATGAACGCATCAGAAGACCACTCTTAACAGCGGTGAAGATGGAGTCCTGGAATATGGTGGCCTTGCGTGTCTGTGGTCTCATGGAGCATGCCTGTCTCCTATCATTAGGAGAGCCATTAATGTTCAGTGTGTGGCACGTGGACCAGTTACAGAGTATCTATAGAACAGCAAGCTGTCATTCAGGGCTCTCTGGCTGTGTGTTTCACCGGTTAGTTAATCTGAGCACGGGTGCCATTGCCTTCTGATTGCTAGAAGCTGTGTAAGGGCAGCGACATCCTCTTTGTCTGGGTTTGGATGGCAGAGGGAGTTTAGGAGAACCTGCCATTTGCAGAGTTGGTTGACATCCCAAGCAGACATGAGAGGAGAGGGGTTTAAGATTAAAAGCATGACCCAATGATATAGGAGTCTAGGGGACAATTTCTCCCTGTTCCTTGATTTTCATGGTGGAAGATCCCATTGATCTCCTTGCCTGGTTACAAAATTGAGGCTAATAGGGCAAAGGGAAGGAGGGAGGTGGCACCCCGGGAATTCTGCACAGCCCTGTATGCGCATGAGTGTTCTGGGGGCTCGAAATATACCCTGCAGATCTGTGTGATAGCAGAGGTAGGATACGAACCCTGAGTTATCTTAATTACAATGTTTTTTGCCTCCTCTGTCATTCCAAATGGCTTCGTACAGAAGGGGACGTGCACAGAGTTAGAGCTGGAGCACGTGCCCCAGGTCTGACTCTAGGATTTTTTCCACTTGCCCATATGACTTTTTTTTTTTTGTAACAAGAAACAATGTTACCATAATGACCTGCTAATCTGCATCTAATATATTATTTTATTCAATCTAGCAGAGATGTCTGTTTATTGTTTCCATTAAGCAAAGAATTAAATGTATTAAGGGAGAAAAAAAATGGAAAGTGTGCACAGAGGATGTTGAGTTTTTAAGAATCGGAGGGGGAAAATAATGGTACAATTCATGGAGTGCTCCTTTGTGCTTGCTACTCGGCTTTTCATTAATCCTCACAAGGCTTTGAGGTTAGGTTTTATTATCTTCAGTTGGCCAGGGAGGAAAACTGAAGTTCAGAGGGATTAGATAATTGTCCAAAGCTGCCCAGTTAGGTTAGAGGTTCTTAGACTTGCATGTGTGTCTGAGTCCCCAAGTGGCTTGTTCAAACATAGATTGATGGCTCCCGCCATCAAAAAAAAAATTTTTTTTTTTTTTACATTTATTCATTTTTGAGAGACAGAGACAGAGCACAAGTGGGGGAAGGGCAGAGAGAGAGAGGGACACACAGAATCTGAAGCAGGCTCCAGGCTCCGAGCTGTCAGCACAGAGCCCCACGCTGGGCTCAAACCAACAAACTGTGAGACCATGACCAGAGCAGAAGGTGGATGCTTAACCGACTGAGCCACCCAGGTGCCCGAAATCTGTATTTTTATACATCTGTGCTGTTATTATGCTCAGCATAATAATATTAAATTACAAAATAACATGAAATCCTGGGGGATCGCATTATTTCTACTGATCATCAGTTCTAAACAGTTCAGAAGTTGTACTTTCTTGGAGATGAATTCCACATGTGGTTAATTTTAGCATATTCTGCAGGATCAGGCAAGATGTAGGGTTGTATCTGATTTCAGCTATTTCTCTTTAATTCACTCTAGTTTATTATCAACATGATGCTTGCTCATTGTCAAAAGTTTGGAAAAAGGCTGTGAATGAAAACATCACTCATAATTCCAACAACAGGGCAACTGCTACTGACATTTTATGTGATTCCCTGTATGCATTTTCACTTGTGACTTTTTATTTAAAAATATATTTAACCAATGTCTCAAAAATATTAAAATTTCAACATGTAATTATGTAAAAATTATTATTCAGGTATCTTACATTCTTTTTTTATACCAAGTTTTAGAAATCTAGCATGAATTTACACCTAAAGCCCATGTTTCTTTAAGTTTATGTATTTATTTTGAGAGAGAGAGAGTGGGGGGGGGCACAGAGAGAGAGAGAGGGAGAGAGAGATAATCTCAAGCAGGCTTCACACAATCAGCATGGAGCCCGATGTGGGATTCGAACCCACAACAGTGAAAAAAATGACCTGAGTGAAAATCCAGAGTTGGGAGCTCAACTGACTGAGTCACACAGCCCACCACCCCCCCCAACACAGACACACTTACAGCCCATGTTAATTTGTACCAGCTGGATTTAAGGGCTCAGTAGTCACATGCAGCCAGGGGCTACTCTGTCAGCATGGCCTAGGGACTGATGACATAGGGGAGATGAAAGGAGGTGCAAGGTTGTTAGGAAGGCCGAGGGTTTGGGATCAGAGACGGACAGTTAAAAATCAGAGGTGAAGCACCTGGCCACTGACAGGTGTGGATGTGGTTCTCTAAAGTGACCTGGCAGTGAAGGAAGATACTTAAATCTAAACAGGTCAAGGCAGGGAGGCCAAGCTGTTGGACAGTTCATCTGCTTGAATGAAGTTCCCTCAGAAGACAGCAGGGGCTGGGAAAGGGAGGAAGCTCGGTGCTTAGCACTTAGTGGCAACTCAGACTGATGCTCAGTGGGGAAACCCTGGTGATAAAGAGGCAGGTGTAGAAGAGAGTGGGTGGAGCCTACGTGGAAGAAGGATTAATGCCAGTCCTCAGTAAACTGCATACAGCCCCCAGGCCAAATCCAGTCCACTTTTTGTTTTTATAAATAAAGTTTATTGGAACACAGCTGCTCCCATTTCTTGATGTATTTTCTTTCATAGCTTTTGCTACAATGGCAGAGTTGAGCAGTTGGGACTGTGGCTGCATGTCTCATAAAGCTCTAAATATTTACAATCTGGCCCTTTACTGATGCTTGATTTATGCTTTGGTCTAAATGAGCTTCAGGGGAGGTGAGGTTTCTTTAAAGTAAAGTGGAAAGGAAATTCTACGAGAACGTGGAAACTGTGGCCTGGCCCTCGGGGTTTCGCCTGCAGTCTGTGACTCTGTTTTAGCTCTGTTTAACAGCTCAACAGAGGAGGCTGTCGAACTGTTAAAACTGCAATTCCTGAGAGATCTGAAGGCCAACGTTAACTTCCAAGATTGTGTCTTCTCCACTGTGCATTCTCCAGCTCTCTGCAGCCTCTAGCACCTGCTGGGGCCACTAATGTGCTTTCTGAATAGAATCCTAAAACTGTTATTGTGTTTACAAATTGGCACAGTGACTCCCAAACCTGGGGCAGGTTGATCTGTGTCTGTTTCCTGCGTCCATCTAGAAAGCAAGAAAAGCTCCATTCGCCTTCTCTTACTGATTTAACCACCATTAGAATCTTTCATGGAAAAAAATTATTTTTCTCCCTGATAATGATACCTGATGAATTGTATGAAAGATCTCCTTTGTCAGCAGATACATAATCCTACTACTTCTCCTTAATGTAATTCTCCTCTGAGTAGGAAATGGGGCAGCATATTGGAAAGAGCAGTGGACTGGGAAACATTAGACCCAGGATTTATTTTTAGCTTTATTTCTATT
The DNA here is from genome assembly GCF_028018385.1 of Neofelis nebulosa. Lineage (NCBI taxonomy): Eukaryota > Metazoa > Chordata > Mammalia > Carnivora > Felidae > Neofelis > Neofelis nebulosa. The sequence goes on from NC_080790.1 coordinate 14,015,187, forward strand.
TTGGTGTCTCTAGATTTCAGTCTTATCATCTATAATAATAATGGCAATAAAGTGCTGCTACTTATTAATAATAATAGCTGCCTTTTCCTGAGAGACAGTAGAGTGTAGTGATGTGAGAATAGACTCTGGAGCCTGACTGCCTGGGTTTGAATCCTGGCACCCCATTTGCTAGCTTGTGACCTTGGGCAAGTCACTGAAATTCTCTGGGCCTTCGTTTACTTATTTAATAAAAGAGAATCCACTACTTTTTAATTGAGTTTATATTTATGATACATTTAGAATAGTGCATGGCACATAAAAATTTTAAAAATAAATAAAATGCAAGGTCCTTTATGTCTGCTATAATTACTAGAGTAGCAATTATACTATACTATGTAATTACTAAAGCTTAGTCATCTCTGTACACTGTCATTTAATGCTAATGTCAATGCTGCAAGGTTACTATCCCAAATTTTGGACCTGAAGAAACAAGATTCAGAGGGCTTAACTAAGCTGTTCAATATCACACAGCTAATAGAAATAAGGAGTCAGAATTATTCCAAGTCTTCTGATGTAAAGTCTTTGCCAGATATAAGGTCCTGGATTTGATCAGTTCTTACCCAATGCAAACGGTCCAAGTTAGATGAAGAGTTAGCTTGTCAGATTTAATGTGGGCTCATCTCTTGGCTATGTCCCTGACTTGCATGGAACTTCGGACAAATGACCCAGCTCTTCCATTCTTCAGGCATCTCATCGAGGATAGTGATGACACTAACTTACCATGCAAGAGGTAGATGAACATCTGTTTGTTTTAGCCCGTGCTGTGTCTGTTTCCCCAGTTCTGGGAAGAGCAGTTTGATTTTGATTTTCCTTTGGGAACCCATCCCTCCCTGGCTCTCATTCCCATGTTTTGCATGCAGCTGACGCCACCGCCTGGCTCAGTTTTGGGGCATTTGACCTTCCCATGATTAATCAGAGTATGATATCCCTCCAGTCAGAGGGATCATTGCAGAGAGAGAACACGCAAGTATTTTTTGCAAGACCCTTGTCTATATAAGCAATTTGATTAAAAGTATACTAAGCATGGGTTCATGTTAGACACTGTGATTTATTGATGAAGATTTAGAATGAGGAGTATAGAAAAGGTACTTACATATTTGTTATTATCCAACCAGGACATGTGAAGATTCTTCATAGTTTCCAGGCACCACCTAGTTCTGTTCTGGTCCAGAATCAACTCTTTATGTCTTCCTTCTCTAGCACACCATTCTAGGCTAACTTTGTATCTTCTACTGATGAAAAAAAGATAGCAATGTACTTGCTACTCACAATGCCATTGCTCTTCAGAATCTGCTGGGATTGAAGCAACATAGAACTTCTTATCTCTGCAGTTCCCTAACACCATTCGTTTAAGTCTGGTTCCAACATTACTCATGACACTGCATCACCCATCCATTATGCTGTTGCCAAACACTGACTCTCAGAGACTCTTTCAAAGGTTGTTACCATGCTTTGTTGATGATGACCATCAATGAAAGTCTTCCCCGGAGCATAGAGAAAATGTAATTGATAATCTGCGTTTTGGTCATGTGAAATGTGCTGTTTAGAATTTTGTAGCATAAATGTCGGATGGCACATCTTCAAACCATGTCTTCTCTTGAATTCTTTAGTCCATAATCACTGCATTTCTTGAACGTGATCTCTTTCATTGTTGACCATACCTTTGCCCTCCACACATGGTAATCAGTAAAGATAGGTAGGGGACTGTGGGTAGAGCAAGAAGAGCAGTTCTGTTCACTCAAATAATGACCTTCCTTCACCCTGCTGTACTAGGGAAACCAACCAGGACCAGTCTGGGAGAGCACGATGTTACCGCGTTGATCAGAGGCAAGAAAGGATATTGATTGAAGTACCAGTTGACATTGTGGACCAATAGTCTGGAAAGCTCTCAGAGGAAATGGGTACCTCCATTGCTTGGCACATGATGTGGAGCCTGTGGAAGGGGTCGTACTCCACTCAGTACAAGAGTTAGGGAATGTAGTGGTTTGAAAAGATGGTAAGAGTTTTTTTGCTACCACCCCACTTCTCTTGGGTGCTTTAGACTACAGAAAGTACCATAGTAGAAACACAGATCCACAAGAGGCAGTGCACAGGCTATACACTTGACTCAAGACAAGGGGTATAACATTGGTAGCCAGAGCCCTGAACTTATCCTCTGTCTGATGTGAATGAGAGTCACCCCAAATCACTGTGCCAGTACCATTCCGGCAGCAAATCCTCATAAAAGAAATATAGCATCAACCAGCAGAACAGTCTTCTTGTCAGGCTGCTCTCCCAGAACAAGGGCTGGAACATGGTATTCTTCTAGGACCCCATAGGCACGAGTCCTGGAGCTCCTGTGGACGTGTAGTTGACCTGATACCTGAAGCAGAACAGAGATCATGAAACTTTTACTATGAAGGGCCAGATATTAAATATTTAGGGCTTTCAGGGTCATACTTCTGTTGTGACTATTCAACTCTGTTGGTGCAGTTTGAAAGCAGCCATAGACAATAGAAAATGAAAGACTGAATCTGTGTTCCAATTAAATTTGATTTACAAAAACAGTCAATGGGCTGGACTTGGTTCTCAGCATGTAGTTTTCTGGCCCCTGAATACAGGGCTGGAGAGTGCCTTGCAGGGAACGAATAGGGGCTGGGCTTTGCTAGGTGCTGATAGAAACAAAAGACAAAGGAAAATGAAGAAGGAGGGGGGGAACAATTGTTTTTTGTTTTGTTTTTCCAAGATGGAGAATATGGAAAAAGTCATTCTAGATAAAATACCATAGCATATGCAAACGAGACGATTAGAGAGCAGGGCAAACATGGCAAACGGCAAGCAGCTCAGTGCATTTGGAGTATGAGAACATCGTAGGCAGTTAGCACCGTAGGCTCTAGGGCTTGCTAAGTGTGATTTTCTTGGGAGGGTTAAATGAGCAAATAGATGTGACGATGTTTTTGCAAACTGTAAAAATGTCATCATGTTGCTTACTTATTTAAAGGCCCGATAGGCTATGTTAATGAATTTAGATGTTTTCCCCACTCTAGGTCTTGAAGGGCCACTTAAGGTATTTCTGGCCCACTGTTATATAGTGAGATTTGCATTTTAGAAAAGTCACCTGATGCCTTATGGAGGATGGCTCAGAGGGGTTGGACCGAGGCAGGAGCTGATAAAGGGGCTGTAATTTGGGTGAAAGATGGTATGGTAGTTAATTTCATGTCAATTTGGTTGGACCATGTCATCCAGATATGTGTCCAAACTTTATTCTGGATGTTTCTGTGAGGGCATTTTTGGATGAGATTAACATTTAAATCGGTAGATTTTGACTAAGTAGATTGCCCTCCGTCATGTGGGTGGCCCTCTTCCAATCAGGCCTAAATAACAGATGACTGTCCTCTCCTGAGCAAGAAGAAATTCTGCCAGCAGGTGGCCTTTGAACTTCAACCAGGACATTGCTGCCTCTCTGGTTCTTCAACTTGCTGGTCCACCTGCAGATACTGAACTTGACTGTATCCACGATAGCATGAGCCAATTCCTTAAAATAAATGTCTCTCTATATATGTACACATCTATGGGTTCTGTTTTTCTGGAGAGTTGTGACTCACACAGATACCAGAACCTGGGCCAGAACAGTGGTCATGGAGATGGAGAGAAGGGTAAGAATTGAAGAGCTAGTTAGGAAATTGAATTGGCACTGTTTAGTGATATTTTGGGTGTGGGCAGAAAGACAGTTAAGAGAAGTTTCAATGGTGACTGAGTGTTTTGTTAGGTGGATTCTGATGCCATGTGTCAAGAGAAGAAACCCAGCACTGTCAATTGTACCCGGGAGGGGGAGCGGCTGATCAGCAATTAGGCACATGCATGGAATGAAGAAAAGTGGGTAGGAGCCTAGGGTTGGATGGGCACATCCCTACTAAGGCAACACAAGCCCCTGAGGGTGGGTGGACAACAGGAAGTCTGTAAAAAGGGGCAGATCTTCTGATTTCCATTTCCTTGGCTCATTTGATGGCCAATCAGTGGAAAGCCCTGTGACCTGTACTGGCCAGGAGCATTAGTGCCTGTAGCTCAGGATTTCTGGTTCCACAAATGAAGCAAGGCCTGTTTAATTTCCATGGACATCCTAGGAAGGGTCTTTGTCTTGGTCAATAAAAGCTATTTAAAATATACAATTTTACCATCTGTTGTCTCTACTCATGGCACAGTTGTGATAGGATTAGAATCTGGTGGATGTTACTGACCAGCTTTCTCCCCTCCAGATGGATTTCTCTTCCTCACTTATAGCTCAATGGTTCTCAACCAGGCTCTGGAGTCTGTCAGCCTGGGTTCACCCTCACCTCTGCCAGGTATGAGCTCTGTGACATTGGGCAAATGGCTTCCATTTTCTGGCCTACAGTTCCTCAGTTGTACTATCATTATCCTCATAGGCATATGTGAGGTCTAAATGAGTTAATGCTTGTGACCCACTTGAAACAATGCCCAGCATGTAATAAGCACTGTGTAAATATTATGGCAGAGTACCGAATGCACCAGGAGAGATGATTTCCAACTTGTGGGCTTTCAGACTCTCCATGATTTACCTTCTTTTTCTCCTTTCTTCTCCTTTCCTGGGTAGTCACTGATGGACCAACATTTGATCATCAGAATACTGCCAAGAAAGGGGATTTTGGCCCTTTATATTGGTTATTTTAAGCAATTTCTCTTCATTTTCAAATATGGAAGTGGTTTTTAGGAGAAAAAAAATACAATCCTGGTTTAGTGTTTTTCAGAGATTTTCCTTTGATGTGAAAACCAGGTTCTAGTTACGAAGGCAGGGTGGATATGTTCTTAGACACTGAGAACAGCAGATGCCAAGTGATGTGTATGACAGTGTGTGCATGTGCACGCACTATAAGCATTTGAAACATACCCCGTGGGCTAAGCAACACATACAAGTGACATATCACTCATGGTCCCAAAGTCTGATTTGGGTCCTACACAAAAAACAAAGGAGAAATACCTTTTGGAGGTTAGCTTGCCTCTGGCATGTGTGTGGAGGATGGTGGCAGGGGGTGGGGACTAATCTGTGCTGGTAGGGAACCAGGAATAAGCAATCAAACCAAAAAAGTGGCCATCAAAGGCCCCCATGCATCCAGGACTGTGCTGAGAGGTGTGGGCATTTGTATTAAGAACAAGGCTATGACACTTTGAGAATCCAGCAAGACAGGAAGGCACAGATAAAACTCATGGAATATTTTGAGAAGAAAACATGAGGCAATAAATGAGTCTCAGGAAAAAAAGAGGCCTAAGAATTCAGGGAAAGGACAGAAGGAGAAGGAAGAGACAGCTTCTGGGGAGAAATAGAGTAGAAGGCGAATCTTGGTCTATGCAATGTTTTGAGTATTTACTTATCAGCAAAATCAACTGAGTAGGAAAAAAAAATGTTTGCCTTTTTCTAAATGGCTTTTTCCCTCCGCACAACTGCAGGCCACATAATGCCACCCATTGGTTGAAACTGGGATTGGAAACACTCTCCAAGTGGAGCTGAATGTAAAAGAGATTTGGATAGCAGTGGAAAATGTGAGGATCTATACCGCCTAAGCTAGAGTTTGCACCAATTCTCTATTAGTATTCACAGTTAGAATAAAGGAAAAAGTCTCTGCTTGCCAACATTGCATAAGCAGATTTAAAGCACCTAACACTTTACTGAACACAGATACAGATGTGTATAAAACAGCTGCAATGCACTTTTCTCTCCTGGATCAAGGATGGAATGCTAATTGTCAGTTAAGTTTCTGGAAAATATGGTCGTTTATTATCTTAGCAAATTTTCGGGCTAAATTCATTTCCTTTCATCTCCTCTGTCTTCCAACAACAACCTGCCTTGCTTGTATTACAAGGGTTGAACTGAAAAGGCATTGATTGCAGATTGATTGGTTTTAGAATAAATCTTGCAAGATCTTAGGATTTTCTTTGGCTTTAGGTATTAGCACTTAGCCTACTTGAAAACCATAAAACATTCCAGGCCATGGTAGAAAATTCAAAATATGACATATTTTAAGATGATTATATGTGTGTGTATGTGTGTGTGTGTGTGTTAAGCACTGAGCTCAAAATTGTGGTCTCATTTTATCATTATTATTGTCAGAGGTTTTTAGATTCCAGGTGCAGATCTTAAATAATACCCCTGTAGCATATATAAACATATTGAAAATCTAGCTTTTAAAGGACATTTATAATTTCCATCCAAGGGTGCCTGGGTGGCTCAGTGTTTAAGCCCCTGACTTTGGCTCAGGTTGTGACCTTGTGGTTCATGAGTTCAAGCCCCATGTCCAGCTCTGTGCTGACAGCTCAGAGCCTGGAGCCTGCTTCAGATTCTGTGTCTCCTCTCTCTCTGCCCCTCCCCTGCTTGTTCTCTCTTTCTCTCTCTCTTTCTCTCTCTCTCAAAAATAAATAAATATTTAAAAAAAATTTTAAACAGAATAATTTCCATTCAACAAAAACTGAATCTCTCCTTGCCCAAATCCTTAATTTGCCCTTCTATCTTTCACCTCATTCATTCAACCAAATCAGGGGTTGGCAGCTACAGAGAAACTGAAGCATAGATTTTGAATGCTTGTGAGCACTTAAAATTTAGATTTTCAATCTCCTGATGAATAAAGTGATTGAAATTCGACCTTGTAATGGCAAATGGGCATAATACACACTTGAAATCTACACGTGAGTTTATCTCATAAATTATTTTATCTGAGAATAAGCTGAAAAATAAATATAGATGTATTCTGAACTCAAATATGATGCTGGTATTTAAGAAGAACAAATATACCAAAGAAGTAAAAAAAATGCTAGAAGACATTGACCAAGGTTTGGAAAGGTGACTGGATATGTATCTAGACTCTCATCGGTATCTGTATTCTACTCCTCTCTTTCTTCCTATGGGCTGATTGCAAGTGTATCAATATTATGGATTTTATTTTTTCCTTATTTTGGCATTTTCTAGGAAAACAGACCTTAGAGTTTGTTTTTTTATTTTGTTTTACAGTTAAATATTAAACCTCAGTGCAAAGAAATCTTCTCTTCGTCATACCTGAATGGCTCCATCCTATGGCCTGGTATTTCTGTATTTTCCTATACTTAAATGTGTCTTAATTGTGTAAGTGTATTTTAGGAAAAAAATACCACTGTTTGGCAGGTGGGGATGGATAGAGCTCTAGAGTCAGGAAGATCTGGGATCAGATCCCAAGTTTTCCATGGAGGGGATACCGAGACTGTCAGGAGACTCTCTAGACATCAGTTTCAGGAATAATAAGAAAAATAATTCCCTCCTGGTGGAGTTTCTATGAGATTAAATATCATATTTGTAAAATGCTTGGCACAGAGAGAGAATGAGATCTTTAAAAAGAAAACGTATAATCCATAGTTGAGAAAATATCAACTTAGCTCATTTAAATTTATGTTCAGTGTGCCTGGGTGGCTCTGTCTGTTAAGCTTCCTCCGACTTTGGCTCAGGTCATGATCTTGTGGTTGTTGGGTTCGAGCCCTGAGAAGGGATCTGTGCTGACAGCTCAGAGCCTGGAGCCGGCTTTGGATTCTGTCTCTCTCTTTGCCCTTCCCCTGCTCATGCTCTGTCTGTCTCTCTCTCAAAAATAAATAAACATTAAGAAAATAAAAATAAATAAGAATAAAAATAAATTTCTGTTCAATAAACATTGCTGAAAAGCTCAGAAAGAACACGCACAGTTTCTTCTTCTCAGTGTGATTACTGGGTCTTTGTCTCAACCTCATTGCTGACCCTGAGCCTCAGACCAGGAAGCCTGTGACTTCACTGCCTTAGTATCCTTGACAGCCTGGCTTTCTGGTTTTCCAATGTGTCGTCTGCCAAACACTGGTCCCAAAATATGCTCCTCGGTGGAAAAATGTTCCATGACCTAATGAGTTCGGGAAACGTTGCCTATATACCATATCCCCCGCCAAGGGCTTTCCAGTCCCTATTAACTCATTGACTGTGCTGCAAAGCCTGGTAATAAAGACACCCTCACTTGCTTTAACACAGTGTTTCTCAAACTTATTAGTCCGTGGAGAATCACATTTGCTTTTTAATGACATCCATTGATATTTGGAGTTACTTCTCTTAAGATGGCTAGAGCAGTGTTTGAAGAACAGGTGGGCAGTAAATATACATAGCACTACGTTTTATGTACTGATATTGTTTCCCACCTTCCATTTTATATAAAATCTTCTTCTTCCTAACAACTATCTGATTCTGTCCATATTAGATACCTCTGATTTTTCTCATTAGTTCAGGAACCCCTAGGCTTCTGGAAAGAGAATTGAATTCCATATGCCAATTGTGCCAACTTAAATTAAAACTTTAATGAAAACAATAGCAATCATTGTAAAGACAATGTCCTTCTTTCTGTTCTCTTAAAATGAATTGTGTTGGAGGAAGCTAACATTGAAAAGTGAATTCCACTTGGTGATACATAAGACTATTAAAGTTAAACAAAATATCCAACTCTCAGCTCATAAATGTTGGAGTCGCATTTGTTCTGATGACTCCTTCTCTTAGGGGAGCAATAAACAGATAAAGGTATTCTTGCAAAGGAGTATTCCAGAAAGCTGACACTTAGCATGCTAAACACTAAAACCTTTTTTATTCTGAACTATGATAAAAATATTTTCTAATTTTTTTTAACATCTTCTCATTCTTCTTCTTCTTCTTTTTTTTTTAAGTTTATTTATTTATTTTTGACAGAAACAGCAGAGCAGGGGAGGGGCAGAGAGAGAGAGAGAGGTAGACAGAGAATCCCAAGCAGGTTCTGTGCTATCAGTACAGGGCCTGATATGGGGCTCGAATTCATGAACGTGTGAGATCATGACCTGAGCCAAAACCAGGAGTCGGATGCTTAACTGACTGAGCCACCCAGGCGCCCCTAATGTCTTCTCATTCTCATTATTAACTCATAGAGAATATAATTTGGCCCATTCTTGACTCAATGCCATACCAGTATCCTCGCTAAATACAAGTGTGTTCACTTTCAGGAATACACAGATAGATGGTTAGAACTTTCTCGTTCCTCCTCTAAATGGTCCTCCACTGCAGCTCTCTTATTTATTTATCAGCATTCTCCCTCTGCCAAGCTGAATTTCTCAGAAACTCTCCCACCTGTACATTTTTTCCCCATCAACTGGATCCTGTCCCCAGCAGATTTCTAATCTGAAATAATGGAGACATCAGATAAACAGTTGAGCCAGTAGATTTTCTGGACAATCATTTGAAATGAATAAATTTTATGAAATCTGAAAAAAAAATGGCTTTATATCAGTTACTTGCAATTTTGTTAACACAGAGAGTGGCACTAAAACATTATTTCCTGGTAAGATTGGGCTTCTATAAAAACTTTCATACCCTTGTGATGGCTATTTCCCCACTTGTAATTCATGCACCTTGATTCAGTCAATAAATGGTTAATTGGCATTAATTTCTGTCAGGCCTCGGGACAAATGCTCAGTGCTGGTAGTTTTTGAGAAGGACTAATCGACAGCATCTCTTCTTCAAAAACTTCTTAACCAACTGAAATTAAAAGTCAGGGCCCAAATAATCAACTTTGTTGTCGTAGATCGGAAAGCAGAGTTTAGATCTGCAACTATATTCTGCCTCAGTGGAGGTGGAGAAAAGGGGTAGCAAGAAGCATTTACTTCCCAGGAGAGAGACATCCTTGGTAATTATTAAGTTATTCCCTGAGTACTCTGATTCGCTTGTGGACTTACCTCCGTCATGTCTGTAGCTACCAACGCCACCTCTTCTTCTCTTTTTCTCTGGTTTTTGAGCCCTAAGCCACCGGTCAGCGGGCTCCAGATGCCTCTTTACACCCAACTCTAGGTTAGTACTCCCTCTAGTGGCAGCTAAAAGAATCTCCTATTATTACCCTTGATAATATTATTACCTCCTAAGATTACCCTGTGGCCAAATTACAGAAGAGTTTTCACTTAACATATTTTTGATATAGTCTTTATTTATATAACCTTAATGAGTATAAAATACCTATAAAGTTGACCAGCTATAATTTATTTACCAGTTATTTCAATTATTTTTATAATTATTAAAAACAATTTTCCATTGGACATATTAGTGCACATATTTAAAACCATTCTCTTAGGTTAAATTCTCAGTAGTTGGAATTTTGAGGACAGAGTATCTCATCCATTAGGTGTCCTCCCACATTCCTATGTTGAAGCTCCAACCCTCAGTACTTCAGAAGGTAACAGTATTTGGAGACAGGCTCTTCAAAGAGGTAATTAAGTTTAAATGAGGCCATTAGGGTAGGTTCTAATCCAACATGAATGGTGTCCTTATGGGAAGAGGAAGGGATAACAGGGATGCACAGCACAGAGGGATGACCATGTGAAGAGACAGCAGGAGGGTGGCCATCTGTAAACCAAGAAGGGAGGTCTTAACAGAAACCAAACCTGTCTACTAGACTTTGGTCTTCACCTTCCAACCTCTAACACTGTGAGAAAACCAATCTCTGTTGTTCAAGCCACAAAGTCTGTGGTATTTTGCTATGGCAGCTCTAGAAAACTAACATACTATCTCTGTAACTAGACTCAGCTCATGAATTCGCACCTGTCTCTTCTTATTAAGTCAAATTCTTTTTAAAGGGGTTCTTAAAGGATTGTAACACAGTTTCACGAACATTGGGTTTCCTATTTATGGTTTTTGGTGTCAATCTCACTTTAAATTCGAATATTCTGGAAGTTGAACATTGCTTGTGTTTATGTACCATTTGTTCTTCCTCAGGGATGAATTATATATTCACATATTTTTCTGGTTTGTCTATCAGGATCTAGACATTTTGAGCTAGATGACCTAGATGAGTCAGTCTAGGCAGAGTGATTTATCTTCATAGAATTTAGTACTAACATTTCACTGGTCACACTTATCTGCTATTCATCTAGCAAGACTTTGATTAACCCTAGACCTGTCTGTCATTCATATATATCCTATTATTTAATTTATTGCACTATATTCTACTGTATGCTGCATGTCTGACTCTTGTACAGGGTTACTAATTTCTTGAGAAAAATAGGAAGTGAATGGAGATATATAGTAGACACTCAAAAATATTGTGGGAAGAGAAAATTTCCTAAAGAAGATCTGTAACATGGGGCTAAGACCCTATAACACCTTCAAGCAAAGATTTTTCACTCAAAAATATTGTGAGAAAAGAAAATTTCCTAAAGAAGTTCTCCAAAATGGGATTAAGACCCCTAACACCTTCAAGCAAAGATTTTTCTCTGTCATAAGAAGCAGATGATTACATGATACCTGCCCTGCAGTGAGAGAAGAGACCTTTCAAGTTCTATAGATTTCTAGATAAGAGTGGGGAAACCTCTCTCCACCAATCTTTGAAACAGACTGTAATACTGTACATAGTTGAGTTGCATCACACAGTCTTTGTTTTGGTCTTGAGTGAAAAAATAAATGGGGTCAGAACTTTCACCTCCTGGGAGGGGGTGACCTTAGTTGTGCTGCAGGGTGTAGCTGAAGTCTATGGGCAATCCTTTCGCCATCTGACACCATTCCTGGGTGACCTGGTGTTACACAGTTCTGGGACCCCGAGACTATTTTGAGGGGTGCAGACAGCCACTTTTGGGCAGGGGGCTAAAGCACTGTATTTAATACCTGGACTCCTCTGAAGTTAAAAAGCAACAAAGGTTGGGTCAGACCCTTTAACACATCTCATTCTCTGCATGTGTTAAGATTGGATGTTTTTTGTCTTTACCTGTTTAATAGCAGTATTAGATTTACAACAAAACTGAGAGAAAGGTATAGAGACTTCCTTATACTTCCTGCCCCCACACATGCATTAGCCTTTCCTGTTATCAACATCATTCACCAGAATGGTACTTTCAGTTTCCTTAATAGATACAGGACTTTTCAGATAATCTAGTTCATGTGGGAATTTGGGCAGGTTCTGTTTTGCAAAGAATTGGTCCATTTCATCTAGGTTACAAAATTTGTGGGCAGAGTTGTTCAAAGATTAGGTTTTTATGGACATCAAAATAATCAAAGTATGTTCTTACCCAGGGAGGAAAAGAGGAGAGGAACCCAGTTTAGTTTGGCAAACTTGACTTGGTAAGCACTCAGTAAATGTTAGGTAAATGAGTGGATTTAGAGAAGAAATCTCAGTGCAGATATATTCATAGTCAGCTGTTTGGAGTTTTGTTTGATTGTAACAAAGTTATACTTTCTGTAAACAAATTGACCAATATTTTTCTTTCTGTTTTCTTTATTGCTTCAAAATGTAGAAAACTGTCCGTTTAAAGATCTGAGAGGGGCACCTGAGTGGCTCAGTCAATTGAGCATTGAACTTCAGCTCAGGTCATGATCTCAAGGTTCGTGGGTTTGAGCCCCACGTCAGGTTCTCTGCTGTTAACACAGAGCCTGCTTAGGATCCTCTGTCCTCTTCTCTCTCTCTGCCCCTCCCCCACTTGTTCTCTCTCTCTCTCTCTCTCTCTCTCTCTCTCTTTTTCTTTCAAAAACAAATAAATATTTAAAAAATTAAAAAAAATAAAGATCTGACAAATGTACAATTCTTGTCTGGTGGTTTTTTTCTACCGTTATTTTGTATGTGATCATTTAATTCAGCTGGAGTTAATCTTAGTGTGTGACAACAGCAATCACTTTTCTTGAGCAGGAAAAATATTGTCTCCTGAAATAAGTCACAAATTTTATGTGATGTTAGCAAAGTTCTGCGTAGCACTATGTTTTCTTTTTCTTGCTGTTAAAACTTCAAGTTACTTCTGTAAGCTTTTTAATGTCCACCTGCTATGAACTGAGTTGTGCTCTAACCAACTCCCTCCCAAATTCATATATTGAAGCCCTATCTGCCAATATGATAGTGTTTGAAGATGGTGCTTTGGGGAGGTTAATTAGGATTTGATAAAGTCATGAGAGTGGGGCCTTCTGATGGGATTAGTGCCCTTATAAAAGGAGACACCAGAGAGGTTGCTGTCTCTCTGTCCATCATGAGAAGACACAGCAAGAAGGCAGTTGCAAGCCAGGAAGAAAAACCTTACCAGAACCTAACCCTGCTGGCACCTTGATCTTGGACTTCCAGCTTCCAGAACTATGAGAAAATAAACTTCTGTTGCTTAAGCTATCCGATTTATGGCATTTTGTTATGGCAGCCTGAACTAATACATCACGTGTTACTTGACTTTATCCAATGGCGATCTTCTCTTGTAATGAAAGCACCTCTATTTCCCTTTGGACAACTCCCACCTCAGTTTATGTGGTTTGTGAGGAGCTGAATTCATCTTTGGCTCTAGGGATGGTTAGGAGCTCAGAACTGGCAAATGCCTTTTTGCTGCTGTGGCAAAAGATGCCCTTTTCCTTCTGGATTGCTAGACTAGTAGGAAGTAAGATTAGAATTGACCCTGGGAAATCTTTGTACAGCCCAAAATGTGGGATTCTGCCTGAGGTTGAAGCTACAATAGTGAAAGCTGAACTGAGGAAAGATTTGTGGGATATCATCTGAGCTAACCCAGATTCAGTAAAGTGTGAGTCCTCTTTTGGACTTTTTCCATTTCAAGAGCCAATAGATTTTTCTATTGAACAGAATCAGTTGCCATTGGGTTTCTGACACCGAACCTAAAAAAACATCCTCATTAATACAATTCTGGCAGATTTTATAAACTGTAATTACTCCTAGCTAATTTGATTTCTATTTAGTTGATGCAGATCCCAGAGGTGAAGCACAAATGTTTTTGTTTGAGCAGTCACTCTTAATGATCAGCAGGGGTGTCACTGCTATGTAGCTTGGGCCAGTTGGATGTCTAGTAGGCATTTCAGAATCAACATGGCCAAGGCAGGATTCTTGCTTTCCATCCCAAACCAATTCCTTCCTCTAGTATCCCCCCTTCTAAATAAGTGACATTTGTATTCATCTAGCTGCTCAGGTACCACCTGACAGTCATTCTTTCTTTTTCCTTTATCCTCATGCCTCACATGTGATCTACTAGCCAATTCTTGTTGACTGACCTCCAAAGCATATTCCAAATCCTTCCTTTAAGTCATCTTTGTCTCTTGCTTGCACTCATGGAAAAGGCTTCCAAGTGGTCTTTCTGCTGCCACCATGTGTTCTTCACAGAACATTCCCAGTGGTCTCTTAACACACACACATCAGAGCAGAGGTCGCTCTCTCTACCCAGAACCCTCCAATGGCTTCCCATTGCTTTGAAGATGAAATCCAGACCCTTTACCACAGATGCAATGCCTCACATAATGTGACACCTAATTATGTCTTCAAATCCATCTCATGCCACTTCCTCCCCTGTCCATTTATGCTCATCAGTGTGTTACCTGGTTCTTGAGGTAATTTAAGAGTTGTTGTGACACATCAAAACCAGACACACAGAAGAATGCATAACAGCTCACCATGGGCTATTTTCCACCTGATATCAACTCTGCTGGAGATTTGCAGAGAATAATGATGATGATTTGTGCAACATTTCATAGATCCCTTAGATCCTCTATTTTTTTCCATGACTACTTAACAATATCTATAGTTAGACATGAGCGTGTTACTTGTGTCATCGTTGACAGAAGCAAAAACTGCTGCTGCTGAAGCTGATGCAGGTTTTAGCTTCCCCAAGATGATAATGATTTGTAAACTACCAGGGCCAACACTGGAATGGAAGTCTCTTGTGTCTGCTTCATTGACTTTCCTCCCGCTACTTTCTGCCAGTAATTAGATTGTAGCCAGAATGACTCCATCTCTATAAACTTTTATCAGAATAAAAGACGTCAGAACATTAAATAAGGACCTTCTTGCAAGAGCTGCATGTACCAAGTGCGTGATGGCAGTGTTCCTAAATGTACAGACACTGCTGGGCCTGTGTAGGCTGAAAATGACCTGCTCTTTGCACGTGGGGACAAATGTCTAAGGAATTCTGTACCAATGAATACTTAGAAGAGTTCAATAAAGGAATGTATAAAAATCAGAGAAATTCAACCATCTTTCTTATTATAAGGAAAAATGAATTTTGCAATAGGCTTCTTAGGAATGTATTTGCATGGGGACCAATGGGTGCAAACCAGCACTGTGTCCTCATACATTTCTACGTGCTTGGAGACTTACTGCTTCAAGGTTCAGAGCTTACTGCAGAAGAGCAATAACAAAGGCAGGCAGGGCAGGGGAGGCCTCCCAAATGACCTTCACGTTCAGGTGCTTGTTGTCTTTCCTGCAACTGACCTGTGCCTGCATGCTCCTGAAGGAGATCATGAAGCTACATTTCTGTTCATATATATATGTGTTCATATATATATATATATAATGTCGTTAAGCATTCTACAAGTCACAAGACAGGCCCTTACAACAAAGACTCATTATATGACCCCAATATCAAGGTTTTCAGTCTTGAATCTTGTTAGGTTGAACCAAATAAAATTTATACTATTCACTGCTTTTTACTAAAAACCTGAATTTTATATACCTAATCCTCTATTAATGGGTAACAGGGAGCAATTTTAAGATTTAATATGAGTAACAGTTTCCACAGGACAGACCCTTACTACTGCACAGAAGCAGGATGCGGGAGGGCACTTGCCAGTGCAACTAATTATAAAAATCATGTGAGGATACACACAGGTAACATTCTGATTTCTTTGTCTTCTGTCTTTCTCCCATAAACCATTTCCTTTTTTTTTGGGGGGGGGGGTTATGTATGTATGTATGTATGTATTTATTTATTTATTTATTTTTATATTAAATACAATTTATTGTCAAATTGGTTTCTGTACAACACCCAGTGCTCATCCCAACAGGTGCCCTCCTCAATGTCCCCTCTTCCCCACCCCCCTCAACCCCCAGTTTGTTCTCAGTATTTAAGAGTCTCTTATGGTTTGCATCCCTCCCTCTCTCTAACTTTTTTTTGTCCCCTTTCCCCTCCCCCAGGGTCTTCTGTAAAGTTTCTCAGGATCCACATAAGAGTGAAACAGATAGCAACATATGCTATCTGTCTTTCTCTGCCTGACTTATTTCACTCAGCATAATAGCCTCTGGTTCCATCCATGTTGCTGCAAATGGCCAGCTTTCATTCTTTCTCATTGCCAAGTAGTATTCCATTGTATATATAAACCACATCTTTTTTATCCACTCGTCAGTTGATGGACATTTAGGCTCTTTCCATAATTTGGCTATTGTTGAAAGTGCTGCTATAAACATTGGGGTACAAGTGCCCCTATGCATCAGCACTCCTGTATCGAGAGGGACCCACTTCTATGGCTGTGCAGGATTGCACTGTACAACTCCAGGGCGAACCATTTATATCCTAGTCCGTATGCATGGTCTTCTGTGAAGCTGTGCCATATATAGTCTCTATGACTCCACATAGCACTCAGTCTAAGAGCTTTGAGGGAGAGGAACCTTGCCCTATTATAGAGTATAAAAAGGATAACGAATTTTGGCTGGTGAGTTGGAAAACATTTCTTCAAGGAACTACTACTTAAGCTGAAAAATAATAGTTTTGAGCCTAAACCTGGACCAGACATGTTATAAAATCTACAGTATTCCTTGATTTTATGTGCATTCTTTCTGCTGAAGGCATCTCTCCTGGGTCTTATTTGAGGTGTCGTTAGGTAGAGTCCCAAGCAAGACAATCTCCAGAGTTAGCAAGAGACTGGTCCAGAGGCAAGTTATCAGAGAGGGAACTCAAGCACAGAATAAATCCCACATTTTGATGTCAGGATGGATTTTGAGCCATGATTGAGTTAGAGTTCAGACCTAGTGGCTCCAGCATGGAGTGGAGTCTACAGCAAAAGGATGGAACACAGCAAATTCTGGTGACATAATCACTATTATTAATGACATGTCCAGGTCTGGGTCATTCCTGATGAAGCTCTCAACTCAGTCTGTGTGGGGAGCAGGTTTCTGAAATGGACACTAACCCTTCCAGCCCACCTGGTTCTCTTCACTGATTTCCAGTGCAGGCCTCAGAGTGTGAGAAGAGGCAGTGACAGGAGAGCATGACGGGATGGGGGTGTGAGGGGAGGGAGTGCCTCAGCGGTGGTGGGACTCACAATGGGAACTGAGCAGCAACGACAAGGGTCTTAGAGCCTGGGGCTGCTGATGAAATATTGCCTTTTCAGGACTGAAGTAGAGAACTTTCATGCCCCAGGCGTGGAAGGGAGAGATGTCTCATCTCCCACTGACATCTCTGTGGGTTATAGGCTCAGCTTCTCATTCTTCCCCAGTAGGCCTTCCCGTTCCTAGTCACGTCATTGCTCATACTGTGACTTCACTTTTGATCCTGGCAGACATCTTTTGTTGACCCCCTCCAGACCCACTCTCTACCTTCCTCCATTGAGCCTGGACTACATCAGTAGGTCCCCTTGCCCTTTGGCTTCCAGATGCTTTTGGCCAAAGCCCACACCACCTGCAGGAGATTAAAAGGAGGAGAGTGAGATCAGGCTATGCATTTTAGCTCCCATCCTACAAGGTTGCCACAGGCTGGCTGTGTTCCTCGACAAGTGGTCACTATTCTTCTCCAGATGTCCAAGAATGATTACTGTCACTTTCTGAGATTTGGTAATTACGCATTCTTTCCAGCTAAGGGTCGGTAATAGTGCAGCTTCCACCGGCCCTGGGTTACTGTGCTCTCACCTGGATTACTCTGGTTTCTCTTACCCATACTTTGGGAAGTAGTCCCCACACAATAAAATCTCCTGAAGTTATTTCATTTTGAGAGTGCCATCTGCTTCCTGTTGGGAGTCTGACTGATGCTTCTATTTCCTGTCATACTTCAACAACATATTTCAGGTTCGAACTCAAACACTACCTCTTTCCTTGCTACCACCCCATCTCACCACCACACACAGAATTATTTGGCCACCACTCTGACATCCCACCATACCTAAGCTCTCCTCCATTGTGGTTCTTACTGGATTCTGTGGGAGTTGTTTCTTGTATGTCTGGTTTATTCCTCCCTTTCCACACCAGACGGTGAGCTCTTCAAGGCAGGCATGCATTTTACTCACTTCTGGTCTCCGGTGTTTTGCTTTGCTCTTTTTTGTGAGCATGCTCAAGCCAGCCATGGGTTGCTGGCAAGGGTCACTCTAGTTTTATAGGATGCATCATCTTCTTCCTAGAATTGCTGCTTATGACATTTAATCCATACCGGGCACTGTGTGTTGATTTTTCTAGCTCTGTTGAGAAACTTGGCATGATGATATCTACATAATCAGGGAACCAGAGGAGGTGATCTTGCTCAGTAGGACCTGAAGAAAAACTCTGTCCCAATTTGCATTATGATTAGTAAACCCAATCAAGTCACGTCCTATCAATCACTGTATATTAAGAATCTACTATGTGCCAAGAGCTGCATTCACCCTAGTAGAATGGCAGGACTTTCAGATAAGAGCTTTTGGACACCTTACAAAGAGACTTGGAGACAAAAAGTAGGCAGAGACAAAACACATTCTTCTTATTTTGAGCTCCTAGGTTGGGCAATAATGCCGGCTCAAGAAGTCACAGAATCTTCCCTCCTTCCCCCTTTACTTCTTTTGCTTATCCTTCCTGGCAGGAGAGGCCTGCAGCCTAAAATGCCAAAGTTTTGTAGTAAATAAAAGCTCTGCTCAGAATTTTCTCACTACAAGCAGAGTCGTAGAAAGCCAAGTATGACACAGGCTAAGATTCTAAATGGCAATTTGACTTGGTTATCACCTAGAACCCAAGGCTTGTATGACTGTCCATAGCATCACAGGCATCAGGGTGGTGGGGACTGCTGTCCAAGGCCCCTTTTTGGTCACTATCTCCTTCTGTCTTCTGTCATCTATCCCTGAACTTCGTGGGTTCCAGCGGAGATGGACCAGTCTGCACAGCTGGAATCCTCCTGGTCACAGCACATGTCCCAAGGAAGCCTTATGCCACTCAGGTCATCATATCCATGGACTCAGATGAATCCAATGACAAGACTGGGAATTTCCAAGGCAGACATATGAGTCTCCTCTGATGCTTCACCTACATGGTAAATGTACTTCATTCCCCTTGTCTGGGTGCTTTTTGTAAATTCCACTCATCTTTCTTCTTTTGATTTCTTGGTTAAAAATGCTGTCAGCTGAGCAATTTGATGTCCAAAGGAAGATTCTATTTGTGAGGCATTTTTCTTTTTTAAGGAGTTGGAATAGAAAATTCTTTTATGCTTGAAAACTTCTCTATTTTCTTTTCCTGTGAACTTAAAGTGAAAGCTGACAGAGGGTGTTAACTCTTGTTTCTATATCATTCCATCTGCATCGGTCACCATGACCATATCCAGCTTCAGATTCCACAGGCCCAGGGGGGTGAGGAAGCTGCACAAAGAAGGACCAGCAGGAGCCCAGGTGAGGAACGCCTTGCCCTCCCTGCCCAAGTGTGACTGCTCTGCGTACAGTGACTTTAGGGATTGTAAGGTGACAGGGCAGAAAGCGCTTTCAAGGAGGGCTGCAGGGGCGCTGGACAAACCAGTCTCCCAAATTCCTTTCGTTAGTACTTGTCTCCATAGCAGCCCCCTTCCAAGCTCATTTAAATATATGAATATTATTAGTGAAATTGAAAATCACTTGGTATAAAGCTACTATGTGCCTGACACCATGTTAAGCACTGTGGGTGGACTTCATAATCACTGTCCTCAGGAAGTTCAAGTCTAACTAGGAGACATGTACACACACCCAGCCAAGCACGTGGTGCCAGGGGAGCAAAGACAAGGTGCCGGAGACGAGCTCCGGCAACCAGGGGTTCCCGAAGGAAGAACGGCGTCGTCGGTGAAAGTAAAACAAAACTAAAATAAAAAACTAAAAAATAAAAAACTAAAATAAAAAACTAAAACTAAAATAAAAATGGACACAGACAACAGCAGTGTGTTGAACTGGCCGATTTATTGCAGCAAACGTGGCATTATATTTGCTAGTGATTTCCTTATAGCATACGTCATCTATGTTTTTCTGACATTACCTAACTTTGAAAATGTTCCTATGTGTAATCAACCTTTAAGAAATAACATGGCGATTTTCCCCTAACTTTCCTGCATACCCTTTGATTATAGATTAATTTCTTACATTATTCCATTATGCATCTGCGTTTATATATAATCTACAAAGCATTTGCCTTGCTGTTCTCGTGAAAGGCCCTCCATTTCTCAACACCTCAAGTGGAACAGTTACAGGGACATGACCTCCTAACCACATGAGGCCAGAAGAACAATGTGTTTGTCTCTGTCCGAGGTGCCAGAAAGGGGCCGAAAAAGCCTTAGAAACCCATGCCTCATACATTCTCAGAGAGACAATGCACCTAGGAACCAATGAGCTGACTAGGTTCAGTCATCATCTGGAATGCCTCCCGGGGGGCCAGGTGGGCCTAGGGGTTGAAGTCACCTGTGCCCAGAGATACACTCCTTAGTTGCCGGAGTGGGGCTTTCAAATCCATGTCTCTCCTTACAGGTCCTCTTTGCTGGCAAAGGGATGAGGCTATCCTTCCTTCCTGTAAGTAGAGGAGTCTCCATAGGGGATGGCAAGGGCTAAACGTAAGGCCGCACGATTTCTAGCGGAACCTAATTTTTTTTTTCCTAATGGTTCCTTTCCCAGGGGCCTGCCGAGGGCAATTCCCCAACAGACAATACCCCAGGTACTTTAACAAGGCCAAATTACCTACAAGCAGGAGTACAAGAAGCTTCACTGTCCGCGGGCCACCCTGCAGTCACCAATCCGTCCACAGCCCGGGCCCTGCCACTCAGGCTGGGATAGCTCGGCTTCCAGCAGCAAGGGTGTCCCAATCTGAGTTTGGCAGATGCTCCTTTGCAAATCCTCCCCACTGACTGCAGAGTCTCTAGGAGACAAAGTAGATGCTGGCGTTCAGGTGGATTATCTCATTCTCTTCCTCAGGGCCTCAACCCATTAGCTCGGTAAAAAGGCATTCCCCTTTGAGTCCAGTTAAATTGTCCTCAGAGGCTGACACAAATAAAAGCCTCCAGAAGCTTCTTATAAAGTATAGTCTGAATGAAGACCATGTCTAAAATGGTGGCTATCTGTGCCTGAGCCACAGGGAGGTGCTGGGTACATGGGCTTCTGGAGTGCAGGGACTGTGTTTTTTGTATTCACAGAACCCGGTGCTTGGCACAGGGTAGAAACTTTATAACTTAATGAATTATGTAATCGCTTACTGAGTTAGGAGTTGAGTGGTCCCTGTTCTAGCTGAGTGGCTTTTGACCTATTACCTTTTCCTTACCTTGGTGTCCTCATCTGTGAAATGATGGTTCTTGTTTAAAGAGATCCGAGAACTCCTCCTGCTTGGATATTTTCTCAGTCAATAAAATAACATAAAATCAGACAAAAACCCACCCTCTCAGAAAGGAAAGGGATCCAGGGTGACTGGCCATGTCCAAAAGGGGAAGAGGAACTCTCTGAAGGGTGTGTGCTCCCAGTTTATGTCCTAAACTGAAATCGAATAAGCTCCGAGGCCAATGCATTTCACGGTGGAGAGTTTCAGGTTGATTGCACAGTTCGAGATTAAATATTCAAGGTTAAAGATACATTTCCATTAAGGTGATCTATATCCCTGTTACACTTAAGAGAACTTTTGTGTGTGTGTGTGTGTGCATTTTGTTTAGTATTTCTGGAGCACTAAACTCTAAGAATAAAAAGGGTAAAAGTAGCTACTTCTTGGCAAGGGGTCAGAGACCCTGATATAATGTGTGAAATTAATTGCTACAGTTGATTGCAGGGGTCAAGGATGAAAAAAGTATGTTGCATTCCTATTCTACACAAGTACTGGACAGAGGAACTGTTTTATGGCAAAAGTGACTTACCTGGAAAAGGCAGGACCACACCCACTCATTTCCTAACCATGCCCCGTGTCAGGATGAAGGACCACCCTGTCCGAATGGAGAGTCTGTATTACATTCCAGTGCACACCCTTTGAATATCTCACCAAAAATTCAGCCCAGAATTTTCATTTGAATCTTTGCTGACATTTGAGGGACTCTGGAAGAGAAGAGCCATTTCTCAGAGGTTATTTTCATTTTTGTAGATTCAGGCATGTAGGGACATGAATTTGAAGTTTTGTTGAAAATTAGGTGATGAGTGTAGCGAGAAAAAGATAGGCAGAATGCTGAACAAAGTAAAAAAAAAAACTACTAATTAGGAATTTTGTAGAAGTTGTCCTGGATGGTAACTGATACAGGAGATGTAGTCATAAAAATGTATTGTTCAGGGACAGAAAACATTATGCCTGGAGAGAAAGAACTGGTAGTGTTATGCCCAGAATTCGTGATCCCCAAAGACCACCAGGGAGCCGAGTCCGATGCAAAAGCAAAGAGCCTTTATTCGAGCTAGCTCGAGCTCAATCCCCTACCTGCACCGACGCAGCAGTGAGATACCAGGGAGAGAGAGCGAGTTTCAAAAGCACAAAGGTTTTATAGGGGTCTAGGGGCAGTTGGTGAGGTAATGGCTGTGGCCTCAACCGATTGGCTGGGGAAGGGTCGTGGCCTCGGCCGATTGGCTGGGGAAGGGTCGGAGTCCTGTTACGCAGGTCGCTGGGCGTGTTTTGATCAGGAAGTTTGAACGGGTGAGCGGGAGGTTACTCAAGGGGAGGAGGCGCGGTCTGAGGTTTCTGCGATTTTCCCGGAAAAGGGGTCATGTCGGGGACATAGTCACTCAAGGTGGAGGACACAGAACAAGATGGAGCCGGCCGGCGTAGGCCCGCCCTTTCAGTAGAAAAGGCAGTGAAGGGCTTTGGAACTGGAATTCAGGATAGGATGTTAATCCTGGAGGCACAGGAAGGTCAAGCCATGTATTGATTTGGAGAAGAATGAAGAACTTGGCCTAAAAAGCTGGGCAAATGAGCAGTTTCCATTGCGCTCCCTAGCAAATACCACTGCATTGTATGCTACCCACCCCTCCCTGCTTGCCTCCAGCATCGATCCCAGAATCCAGGTCAGGCTGAAGTGAAAGCCGACTAGTTTCAACTTCCAAGGGTCCAGGGTCAAGGATCTTGACAGGCCATCGCAATACCAGTGTACTCAGGAAAGTTCTTTTTCTAAACATTCCTTGTTTTCACGGTTTTCAGAAATATGAACATTTTGAAATTCTTTAGAAAAGGATGAAGGAAGTCGGTGGTACATGGGAATCCGGTAAGAGTGCCATGTCTGAAGGAGTCTGCTTCTTAGTGTTAATGACATTAATGGGCACGTCATCTGTCAGGTACACCAATATGAAACTGTCACCCATGCAAGACTCTTCCTTCCTCCCAAATGACCTTAAATTAGCTGCAGCTTGCAGGCTGTGATCCCTTCTATGCTGGAAGACTGGGGAAGTGTGGGATCTCTAGCCTAGTTCTGAGGGTCTGTAATAGTTAAATCCACTTCCATTTCAAGTGGAATAATTCCTCAGGATGAGAGGAAGGTTTTCATTCTCAGATCAGGTGGTCATTAGCTAAGCTATTGTCCATCTGCTACCTTCAAACTTATTGACATCTTTTGGGAAATGAAAATAAAATGCAGAATTTTTAAAAAGAGACCAGAATGAATTTCATGTCCTGCCAACCATAAAAGATGCCATTTGAACTTATGAATAATAAATAGAAGCGTTTTCACTTGGACTCAATTTTCTTGGCTGCTACCAAACTTCCATACAAAACAAATAGCCGCTGACTTATATGCCTGTGACCCCTCAGGACACACTGAAAAATGCAACAGGAACTCTAGATGATGTCAGGAATCATTTTTGGTGTGAAATGAGTCTTATAATTCATTACTTGTTGAGTTTTTTACCCTTGTAAAAATCTCCAAGTGTAGAGAAATGCTGGAAACCTTCCCATAGGAAAGCATGTACTCATTCGATTGAGCAAAATGAACACATAGGAGAGAGTCTTCTTACCTGCGTTGTTACACAGGGCTATAAGGGTGGGCAGGGGGGAATTAGGAAGCACTCAGGACTGGTTCTGTGATGCTTTTTAATAGCTGTGAGGTCTTATCAAGTCTTCTCTCCTCATCGGCCATATTATAAAACCCACGTATAGAATTGTTTTGAAAATTAAATAAATGGATATAAAGGTACAGTGTTAAGCTATCAAATATGAGTATTCTTAAGTTTGAATCCAACTCTTACATATTAGATTGCCTACATTAGAATTTGAAGGTACAAATGTGTTTTCTGGAATTAAGGAGAGTCTGGGGTTATTAGGATACTGCTTTGGGGCAACAGTTATCAGGGAAGAGAACACATTTCCTAGGGCAATATAGGCTTCTTCATTTTATTTTATCTTATTTTTGTTTCTTTGTTTCTTTGTTTGAATACTGCACCAAACGAATGAGACAAGAGCCATTATTTTTCCCTTTTCTTCGAATGTAAGGGAAAGTAGGATGGTGTGAACTGTGAGCTGAAGAACCCTGGCTGGGGCCAAGGGCAGTGACCATCCTTAAATAGCACCTAACAGAAGTAAGGAGACAGGTCCTCACAGTAAGACACAGTAAGACACGTCTAGGGTCAGATCTCTGTGATTGTCAGAATTCAGAGAGCAAGACAAGTGCTGGCATTAACCAAATTTGTCCATCAGTTTCCAGCCTCTAAGCTCAGATCCATAAACACGTGTCTTTATATTTGGAATTTGGAGCAGCATTTAAAAACATGGTTTAGGGGCGCCTGGGTGGCGCAGTTGGTTAAGCGTCCGACTTCAGCCAGGTCACGATCTCGCGGTCTGTGAGTTCGAGCCCCGCGTCAGGCTCTGGGCTGATGGCTCGGAGCCTGGAGCCTGTTTCCGATTCTGTGTCTCCCTCTCTCTGCACCTCCCCCGTTCATGCTCTGTCTCTCTCTGTCCCAAAAATAAATAAAAAACGTTGAAAAAAAAATTAAAAAAAAAAAAATAAATAAAAACATGGTTTAAACTCGGTCATGTGAAATTGTGTTCCTTTTATTTGGGAGAGGGACCATTCTGAAGACAAGAAGACTGTTGATCTTGTGTTTTTTTTTTCCCCCTCTGGTGCTATTCTTCCTGAGAGCACAACCCACTTTACTGACAATGTCTCATTATTCCTCACAAAAAAATGGTGTCTCCTGTAATTGCCTTTCTCCCAAATGTTCCTAGAAGTAATGAGATTAGAGCCATTTGTGAGGAATTGAAGAATTCAGAGAACCTCCTAGATCAGAATGAAAAGAATTTCGGTCTTTCAGTTGTTAGAAAAAAAAAAAAATCACCGCCCTCCCGTCTCTTGAGGAACAGAATCCATTGTTCTCACCTTCCTCCAAGACACAGGCATTCGCTGAATCAAGATGTGTCATGGCTGCATTTCAAGGGCTGTCTTGAAACTGAGCCCAGGCGCATTTCAAAAGGAAACTAAGTTTGCTGGGTTCTGGCTTATGCATGTCATTAGTCAGAGAATAATGGGGAAGGAAGGTTCTTATTTGCTAAATGAAATGTTGTTAAGTCCATGTAGTAAAAGATGTCAAATAAATTTATATGGGAGACGGAAGAGAAAATGGGAATTGTACTCATTTAAGCATGAGCAATATTTTATGTTTATTATCCCCATCCTGCTCAAAGGATTTTAAGGAAATTATGTAATCTTCAGGATTGAAGGCGAGAATTATCGAATCATATTTGGGAATGACTTGTAACCCTAAAAGACCGCTCCTGAAAGGAGGTCATTCCACTCGATCATGAGCAGATATGATGACTGGATATCCACCTCGTTGCCTGGCAGCTTCTGGGTTAGAAACTTCTCATATTGAGACAAGATATGTCTCAGCACAACTGCTATCCATTGGTCCTAAGTTCCACCTCACCAATATACATTTTTTACAGTCTCTCAAGAAGTTGAAGCTAGCTCTTTTATCCTTCCTTGGCAAGTCTTCTTTGGAGGAATCTGAAAGGAAATTATATGTTGTTTCCTCTAATGCCTTCCGGCATCTTTGACACATGTTTGTGGAAGTCTCCAAGTCTGTTTCATTCTGTGGATAACACCTTATGGTCTGTCCTGGTGAGAGTAGGCTATTGGAACTAGACAAATGATGCTTTCTCAGTCAACACAGATAGTGAGATGTCTCAGCCACGGATGTAAAAAAAAAAAAAAAATTGTTCCTTTCTCCTTTTCTCTTCACTTTCTTATGGCAATATATATACTATTAGTTCCTTGGTATCTCCCTAGTGCCTATTATTGGAATGACCATGAAGGTTGTAACCCCAGAAGCCAACTCTAGATTTTCTCTGATACCTGAAGTTCAGTCAACATTAAGCTCTACCTTCCTTTCTTAGTGGATAGCAACTGAAATGCCATCAGAGCAGCCAACGATGCCATTGATCAACTTGGACTGATCAATACACAAATACCCAGGGCATGGTTTTCCTGTTAGCCTTCTAGTTTCTGAGGAAAAAAAAAATGGTCTTAATGAATACACTGGTTGGAGTAGCTGGGATCAGAAATGTAAGGTTGGTGGGTCCAGCTTCAGAGTTCCCCTCACCTCACCTTTTTGACATCGATGTGTGCCCTGTGACAATTTTGCAGAGACTCTAATGGTTTACCCATTGTGCCACTTTGTTTGACGTGCACAGCATTCTTATTACAATATTTCTGGTAGGATAAATCCCTTCCTATTTAAATGATAAATGGCTGGAATAATTTTTTAACATTCAGATATTTTTATAAAAAGAGAAGTTAACTTGTGATCTGGAAGGGGCAGTAAAGTCAAATTCTAAATTCAGAACATAATTCCTTAACATTGAAGCAGAAGATAGGAAAGGAAGCCAGTGCTATTCAAAAAAATCTACTTTATTAAGTTGTAAATTCCAGCTGATCTTTGAACAATGCGCACAGTCAAAAATGCAACATAGAAGTTTTGGCTCTCCCCAAAACTTAACTACTACTAGCTTGCTGTTGACAGGAAGCCTTCCCGATAAAATAAACAATTGATTAACTCATGTTATAGATGTTACATACTGTATTCTCACAATAAAGTTAGAGAAAAGATGCTAGAGAAAAGAAGAAAATGTTATTAAGGAAATCACAAGGAAGAGAAAAAATATTTATGGTACGGTGCTGTATTTATAAAAAAAAATCTGTGTGTAAGTGGACACACTGTTCAAATCTGTGTTGTTCAAGGGTCAACTGTATATCTCAATATATACAATGCACCCATTTTACGTGTACATTCCTATGAGTTTTGAAGAATGTAGAGACCCATGTAACTACTGCCCCAATGAAGAAATAGAACATTTCTATCATGTTAGAAAGTTCTAGACAATTTTGATGTCCCCAAAACCTGACTCAAGGCAAACACCAATTGGCGTTCTGCCAATTTTATATTAGATTTGTCTTATTAGAGTTTTATATAAATGGAATAACAAAGTATACACTTTTTTATGTCTGCTTGCTTTCACTCAGCATGTTTTTGAGAGTCCATGCTGTTGCATGCAGAGAGACATCAGTTATTCTTTTTATTGCTGAGTATTATTCCATTGTATGGATGTCCAGCCTTTTCTTCATCCATCATCATTTGATGGGCATTTACATAAAAGGCCTTGAGTAGATATAGGTTTTCATCTGTTTTGGGTAAACACCTGGGGATGGACTTACTGGGTGTCAGATAAATGTTATGTTTAAATTTATTAGAAACTGTCAAATTGTTTTCCAATGTGGTTGTTGCATTTTACATTACCACCAGCAGTATATAAAAGTTCTGATTTCTCCACATCTTTACTAATACTGGTATAGTCTTCTTAATGTCAGCATTCAAATGGGGTGTTGAGGCATTTCATTGTAGTTTATATTCCTTTGATGACTAATGTTAATCATATTTTTGATATATATTCATCTGCATACCTTTTGTGAAGTTTCAGTGCAAGTATTTTGTCTATTTTGTCATTTGGGTGTTTGTCTTAAAATTAAGTCATAATTGGGGCGCCTGGGTGGCTCAGTCGGTTAAGCGTCCGACTTCGGCTCAGGTCATGATCTCGCGGTCCGTGAGTTGGAGCCCCGCGTCGGGCTCGGTGCTGACAGCTCAGAGCCTGGAGCCTGTTTCAGATTCTGTGTCTCCCTCTCTCTCTGCCCCTCCCCTATTCATGCTCTGTCTCTCCCTGTCTCAAAAATAAAATAAAAAATGTTAAAAAAAAATTAAGTCATAATTGCTTTTATAAATTTTGAACATAAGTTCTACACATGTTGTTATAGATGTGATTATATGAATGAGTTTTAAATGTGTGATGGGGGGCGCCTGGGTGGCTCAGTTGGTTAAGCGTCTGACTTCAGCTCAGGTCA
Source organism: Neofelis nebulosa (assembly GCF_028018385.1). Taxonomy (NCBI): domain Eukaryota; kingdom Metazoa; phylum Chordata; class Mammalia; order Carnivora; family Felidae; genus Neofelis; species Neofelis nebulosa. The sequence continues at coordinate 14,043,465 of NC_080790.1, forward strand.
TGATCTCACAGTTTGTGGGTTTGAGCCCTGCATCGGATTCTGTGCTGACAGCTTAGAGCCTGGAGCCTGCTTTGGATTCTGTATCTCCTCCTCTCTCTGTGCCCACCCTGCTCATGCTCTGTCTCTGTCTCTCAATAATAAATAAACATAAATAAATAAATAAATAAATAAATAAATAAATAAATAAATGTGTGCCAGGACTATATGTACGTATAGATAGGTAGTTTTCAACCAGTTAATGGACTACCTTTCCATTTTTAAAAAGAAATCTTTTGAAGAACAGATATTTTAAATTTGCTTTTTATATTTTATCTAAGATCTCTTTGCCTACCTCAAAGTAACAAATATTATCATATAAATATAAATATGCATGTTTAATTTCTAACAGTCCCACCGAAGTAATATTGTATCACTTCACTCAAAATGTAGGAACTTTATTTTATTTATTTATTTATTTATTTATTTATGTATGTATGTATTTATGTATTTATTTAGAGAGACAGAGCATGAGCAGGGGAGGGGCAGAGAGAGAGGGAGACACAGAATCTGAAGCAGGCTCTGTGCTGACAGCTCAGAGCTTGACACAGGGCTCGAACCCATGAACTGTGAGATCATGACCTGAGCCGAAGTTGGACGCTCAACCTACTGAGCCAGCCAGGTGCCCCTAAATGTAAGAACTTTAAAATGTCATGCATTCATTTTTTTCTCTCCCATCCCTTGTGCTTTTCATTTTCATGCATTTTACTTCTACATTTGTTATAAATTTCATAATGAATTTTTATTATTTTAAAATTAATTATATCTTACGAAATTAAAAATTTTCATTTATATTTACATACATATTTACCATTTCTGGCACTTTTAATTCCTTTTAACAGACCCATTCTATAAGGTATCATTTTCTGTCTAATTGAAGAGTTTCCGTTAATATTTTTTTGGGGTGCAGATTTCCTGGAGACAAATTATCTCACTTTTGGTTTGTGTGAAAGTCTTTATTTTGCCTGCATTTTTGAATGGCATTTTCCCCCTGAATAGACTCCTAATTCTTCTACTAAGGTGTGACCCCTGAGGTCTCTTCTGAATGCCCAGGTGGTCTGGGGACTGTCCTCTCTGGCTGTTTGAAGAGTCACTGTCTTCTCACTTTGTATATCCTTTGGAAATTGTTTAGCTTATGGCTCCCAGTCACACTTTCCTTGGCTGTGTGCAGCCCGGTCTTATGTAAGCACAGCTCAGTGTTCAGCAAAGACTCAAGGACACTGCATGCATACTTCTGGAGTTTTTTTCCATAGCACACTAGTCTCTAGAACTTGTTCTTGCTTTTTCCAGCTGTCTCATCTTCCCTGGACTCTAATCTAATCTCTGTCTCAATTTAGAAAGATCTTGTTCAGCTTTGAGTCTCCTCTCTGCATTATGGTCCAAAATATGCTTCTGGACAGAACTTTGGGGTGATTGTAGGATTTCTCTTGCTATTTTCACTTCATGGCCCATAGACTGATCTGCATTCAAAATTATATTATGGCTCTGTTAGGCTTTGAAATGAAATTCCTGCCATATACAATTAGAAAAATGGACAAAATCTATAAAACAATTGTTTATAGATACCGGAAAACGGGAAGCAGAGGACTGTGTTCTCAGAGAGAAGAGAAACGATACTCTTGCTGATGTGATGTGGGCTGGGAGTGGATTGTCAAAAAACAATTCTTGAGATGTTTTCAATGCAGAAAAGGTAGTTTTATTAAAGCACGGGGATGGGACCTGTGGGCAGAAAGAGCTGCACTGAGGTTGTGAGGAGTGACTGATTATATACTTTTAACTTGGGAGGGGGTTAGGGAGAGTGTAAGTCTCTAAGGAATTTGGAAGCAAGGTTTTTAGGACCTTGAGGGGTTAGCTGTTGTTAGGGTAATGCCACTTTTTATTATCTAGTAAACCCTTAGTCATGAGACTCTTTAGATGTATATCACTGGGCTATATGTTTAGGGGATTGCTAACATGTATCTTGCGGGGGGGTGGGGGGGCAGGTAGAGATAAAGGAATTTTCAAAGGGATTTTCATATGTTAAAGAAGACTTACAGGATCCTGGACATGAGGCTAATGTCAAGCTAAGGCTGCCTTTAGCCTCTAGCAAAGTAGTAACATTGAGGCAGCCGAGTTCCTGGAGGAAGGTCACTCTGCCTGTTTCACGTACTTGTCAATGGGCTGCAAAAATTTAATTTTTTCTACCTTTCTTTTGCTTTTGTTCCCCACATCATGGGCACTACCCCATATTTTCCCAGAACTCTTTCTGTTGTATAATTTCTTTGTGTACGTTCATCAAACCTTGTAAGGAGTGGGAAAAACAAGGTTTCTTCCTTTGACTAACTACTCTTCTCAGATACTTATATGCTCATTTGTCTTTTGGTCAATATTTTATATCGGACATTTTAATTTGAAATTCAAGTTTTGAAACCTGAAGATTGAAAAGCCATACCCGATTTATTTTTTTTATTTTTATTTTTTTTTTTTGGGACAGAGAGAGACAGAGCATGAACGGGGGAGGGGCAGAGAGAGAGGGAGACGCAGAACCGGAAACAGGCTCCAGGCTCCGAGCCATCAGCCCAGAGCCCGACGCGGGGCTCGAACTCGCGAACCGCGAGATCGTGACCTGGCTGAAGTCGGACGCTCAACCGACGGCGCCCCCCAGGCGCCCCAACCATACCCGATTTAAAGTACAGTGTGGAATAAGTAGAGTTGGGGCAAGTCATTGATGTAAGAATGAAGGATTCTCTGGGCTAGTTATTGGATCTCATATACTTCTCAGGGTGCCTTTTGTGAATTCATCTGTTCTTTTTCTTCTGTCTTTGAACCTGTCATAACATGTAAGTCAGCACTATTATCATTTTCAATCCTGAAGGACAGCAGTCTAAAAAATATTACTCCACTGAAAGTCTGAAATGAAATAATTGCTCATTGAAAAGTTAACAAGGAAATACTGTTTTCTGAGGGTGTCACTTCCTTGCTTGTCCTGGGCTCCTGGCATTCAGTTTTTCTTGACGCTCCAAGCCTGGTAAACCTTACGATAGGAAGGACATACATCGTGAACTTCTGAAGAAGTAAAGAAAATTAGGTCTCTGTGAACATGCTAGAACTCCTCGGTCACTGGATTTTCTCCACCATAGGTTTAGGAAGGGGTCTCGATCTGATGTGACCATCTGAGTTTTTTCACTTCCCTTTGTTGCTGTGGTTAGCAACATTAAGAAACCCAACAATTCTCAACTCTGTGGATTTCTGGAGATTGTCTTAACCCAAAGGAAAAAAGTACACCTGGGATGGGTAACTGGATAACAAGGTGGTAGATAGCAAGACTCACAGTCTTGGTAACTTAATAACTCATCGTTTCCCTAAATATGCAAGGCTATTTCCAATCCCTATGTATAGGCCTATCTTTCCTCCAACCCAAACATTCACACAGTGTTTTCTCTTCCTGGAATGTCCTCCCCTACTCTGTTCAGGAGGACAACTTTTTTTTCATATTTATTTATTTATTTTGAGAGGGAGAAAGAGAGAGAGAGAGAGAGGGAGAGAGAGTGCAAGTGGGGGAGGGTAAGAGAGAAAAGGAGAGAGACAATTCCAAGCAGGCCCTGTGTTGTCAGAGCAGAGTCTGACACAGGGCTAGATCTCACAAACAGTGATATCATGACCTGAGCCGAAATCAAGAGCCGGAAGCTTAATCAACTAGCCACCCAGGCGCCCCTCCATGGAGACAAATTTAGACACTATTTAAATTTCAATTCGGGGCACTTGGGTGGCTCAGTTAAGGGACCCTCTTTGGCTCAGGTCATGATCTCATAGCTCACGAGTTCAACCCCTGCGTGGAACTCTGTGCGGACAGCTGGGAGCCTGGAGCCTGCTTCGTTCAGATTCCGTCTCCCTCTCTTTCTGTTCCTCCCCCACTTGCACTCTGTGTCTCTCTCAAAAATAAATAAAGGTTAAAAAAAATTAAATCTCAATTCAAATGCTCCTATATGAAATTTTATCTTCCTTTATCAAACAAATGTATTTGCCACTTTTCCTATGCTTCCTATATATTCAGTACAACAGTTAATCTTATCGTATGTGGTTATTTATTTTCATGCTGATCTCCACACCAGACTGATTTCCTTGAGTCCAGGGTCATGGGACATGTATCTCTTTAATCCTGAAGGCCTGTCAAAATTCAGCTTCTAATGCTCAGGCATCCTCGGGAGTCTTTCTAGACACGTAGGGTGTTATGCCCAGAATTCGTGATCCCCAAAGACCACTAGGGAGCCGAGTCCGATGCAAAAGCAAAAGAGCCTTTATTCGAGCTAGCTCAAGCTCAGAGCTCAATCCCCTACCTGCACTGGTGCAGCGGTGAGATACTGGGGAGAGAGAGGGCTGAATTTCAAAAGGACAAAGGTTTTATTGGGGCCTAGGGGCAGTTGGTGAGGTAATGGCTGTGGCCTCAGACGATTGGCTGGGGAAGGGTCCAAGTCCTGTTAGGCAGGTGAGTGGGAGGTTACTTAAGGGGAGGAGGCGTGGTCAAGGTGAAGGACACAGAACAAGATGGAGTCAGCCCGGGTAGGCCCGCCCTTTCAGGGTTGTTCTTAAAAGTGCATGTCGTTTCCTTCCATTCTCTTGCCACCTGTGGGCCTGAAATGGTTACCAGGATGTTCTTCTCCCAGCTCAGGGTATTTTGGACAGCAGAGCTGCTCCTCTGATCTGCATTAAGAAGAAAGAGTAATTAGTCACAAATTACTTTGTGTTTGCATTAGATGACTAATTTACATCTGAAATATAATCAGTTGAGTTACTGAGACGAAATGCATAGCATTTATTCATGCCATCACAATAAGTCTTCCCTAGTTACAGAAATCACTGAGAATGTGATACTTTGTGCATTTTAGATTTTCTTTGTTTCACTTTGCAGAATCCTCAATGTTGGAGGAAGTCATGGAGAGGATGTGACCACAGATTGACCCCCACAAGCCAGGCGGGCAATCAGAGGCTCCTCACCCCTCCCCTGTCCTTGGACTCAATCACCTTCACACAGTGGGGGCCCGCTTTCAAGGTAGAGGCCTTGAGGGGGCTAACTGTTGTTGAGGCCTTTGGGAGGTTTACAGGGCTAGACCCAGTTAAGGCTTCTAAGTAAACGTTTAAGATTCTGGTGTGTGGGGAGCCTGGGTCGTTCAGTCTGTAAAGCGGCTGACTCTTGATTTCAGCTCAGGTCATGATCTCATGGTTTTTCTCTCTCTCCCTTTCTCTCTGCCCTCTCTCTGTGCACACACGTGCTCCCCGCCCCCAAAATAAATAAGCTTAAAAACAAAGATTCTGATGTGCAGTGAAGAAACCATTTTATTTTGTGGGGTCCAAGACAAGCTTCAGATGTAAATTCCCTTGTTTATTAAGGTGGCCACCTACTAATTTGGAATGGTCTGCCTTTTTCTTAGGTTTCTTCTTGCCCTTTAGGGGCCAGTTTGGGATTTCACCCTGGAGGTCCAAAGGGTGGAACCCACATTAAAATAACATTGACAGCCTTCCATCCTTGCATTCATACCGACTCTTACACTGAAAATGGCCCCTTCAGGGTATATTGTCAATTCTCAAGCTGCTTTGTTGCAGACAATGAATGTGACACCTGTAACACAAAGAATGTTAATGCAAGGTCTCTGCCCTTTAGAAGTCACGTGGTCACTGTGAGGTGGTGAAATACCACATAATAGCTTATAAAAGACACTCACACATGCACATACATACCAACACACATAGATACACAGTAGGAACTCAGATGAGAGGGAGATACATTGTGTCCACATTTGATGTCTACTGACCTTGCCCCCTTCTTCTCACCCTGTAAGAATCCTGTGAGGCAGCTACGTCTCTTAGTTTCATGTTCAGTAGTGAATGACAGTTATCCCCAAATTAGAGGCTTAAGCTGGATATATATTTATTTCTTTTCTAAGTAAAAAAGTCAAGAGGTAGGTGATCCAAGGCTGGTGTAGTGATTCTGCAATCACAGAGGGGGTTGGATCCTTTCAGCTTTCCTCCATGGAATCTCTAGAATGCGACCCTCATCAGCAAGGTTCCAGATGAATGAGCTTGGAGGAGGGAGTGGGCATCCTCCCTTTCAGGAGCTCCTTTCAGGAGACTTGTGGAAGTCTCATGCAGTTTTATGCTGTTAGGAAATCTGCAGTCTGCACCAAAGGGGGTATGTCACTGGACCTTGCAGGTGATGAGCCGAAGGCTCAGGGAATAATGTGCAGGTGCCTGGAGTTAGAAAGCATGGCTTCTTGGTCTGTTCAGTTATTTACTAGAGATGAGACTTGGAGCAAATTGCTCACTTCTGTGCATGCTAATCTTTCCACTGGAAAGAATTGGCATGAGCGATACTGTGGAGAGATATGGGAGAGATTCTCCTGTTTTGAGAGACACTTTGTAATGGATGAATGGCAGAGCTCAAGAGAAAACTGGCAAACTCTGAAGTTCCATGCTAATGAGTTCTCGTGGGACCTGAAATTGTGCTTCTGTGATCACCCTCAGAAAAGTCGAACACTGAAACATAAGGTGGTGCTTAATGTTTTCAAAAGCCAGCAGAGAGGAGATTGTGAAAGACTTAGAGCTGTCCAGCTACTTCCTTTAACCAAGGTGCAGATTTGGGGGCACCCGCCTGGCTCAGTCGCTGGAGCATGTGACTCTTGATCTTGGGGTTGTGAGTTCGAGCCCCACATTAGTGTAGAGGTTACTTAAAAACTAACTCTTTAAAGAAACAAAAAACAAATGTGTGGATTTGTTGCCCCCTTTCACTTTCAAGCTCCTGTATGTTGTTTTTCTGGGAAGATCGAAGCATGCAGGTTTCTGAGGATGCTCCTTAGAGCAAGAAAGCCAAATCCAGCTTCGTTCTAGTTTGAGTTCAGCATCAGCCAGAGCGAGGTAACTCGCGAATGCCGGGACCAGACAGCTCCCAAGGAGCAGCGAGTCTTGCTAAGCTGGCTACCTGGTGGGAGCGACACTGGGGCCAGGGACATCGGGATGCTGAGCAGCAGTGGTCCCATCCTGTCCCCCAACTTCAGAACGGTGAGTTTTGATTAGAGCCCTTGCCGGGGAATAAGGACTTTACAGGATGTAGCTAGCTATTTGGGGGCATAATTTCCTTTAATAGGGCATAACCATTTCTCCTTGATTTAGGAGTTGTTTCTTCAAAGTTATTTCCTATTTTTTTTTCATGCTGATTTAATTATTATCTTTTCTGGTAAAGTAGGTTCAAAGTAGAGTGAGTTCCAACAATGTCTTTCTGTCAGGGAGACATTGAGGTAGACAAAGAAATAAGAAATGGTCCCTAAGAGGATGGGGTGTGCCCAGTTTGGGCTGTGCTGCTTACCAGTTCTGGGTTCTTGAATAAATTATTCAGAATTTCTGAGCTTTGGTTTCCTCATCTGTAAAATGGGGCTAACACTATGTGCCTCTGTATGCTGTCGTGAGAGCACAGAGCCTGGCGCACGGAAGCCGTTTGTCCTTCGGTAAGTGACACCTGGTATTACTCAGTCCATGACAAGACAGGATGAAGAAGCCCAGGGCTCCTCACTGAAGTGTAATGAATGCTCTTTTTACTTCCTGACCCCTCGCTGTGGCCATAGTCAAAATACAAGCTGCACTCACCCCTCTCTTTGTCAGGCTAGGAGGTGGAGAGAGAAACAGAAGCCTCCTTAGATCGTGCATGGGGAGATAGTACAGAAGAACAAGAAAGGACCTAAGAGGTTTATTTCCCCTCAATTTACAGATGAAGAAACGGAGACCCAGAGAGGAGAGGAACTTTCTGGAAATCAACAGCTTTGCTTTTATCTTAGTGATTTCTTTTTTATTTAAAAAAAATTTTTTTTTTTTTTAACATTTATTCGTTTTTGAGAGACAGAGCATGAGCAGGGCAGGGGCAGACAGAGAGAGGGAGACAGAATCTGAGGCAGGCTCTAGGCTCCGAGCTGTCAGCGCAGAGCCCGACATGGGGCTCAAACCCCACTAAGTGTGAGATAATGACCTGAGCCGAAGTCAGATGCTCAACCGACTGAACCACTCAAGCACCCCAATGATTTTTTTAAAAACCTTTCAGGATTGCAGCAAAGTCCCAGTATTTATGGATTTTTCTGTTCCGCCTTGTCTGGTCTCATATGCAAAGGGCAACATTTGGCACAGAAGGAAAGTAAAACCCAATTATGGCTGTCTGCAGTAGCTGGCACAGTTAGAATTTTAATATACACTTAATAGTGGTTTTGTGACTCGCCGTTCATAGCAGGCTGGCTTCTCCTGCATGTCACTAATGAAATGCACTCTTCTGCTTCATCATGCATAGAATGGGTCAATGAATACTGGAGTACTCTGAAGGGGAACAACCACGGTTCACATGCTTTGTATGAAATGTCGTTGGTCTTGTTTGTACTGCTACCTTGTTTCTGCAAATTCTCAGCTTTGCGACCGGAATTATTCTTTGAAATATCATTGTTGCCCACCAGTAGGAAAACTAGTTTTTGATGGGGAGGAAGAGGGTGGAAGTCTGATCTTGCACGAGGAGAGGTTCTGCTGGAAGGAGTCTGGTAATACAGTCCTGGATAGAACCTTAAAGGTCTCTAGCATACCTCCCTGAATTTTTAGAAAAGGAAAATAAGGCCTAGAGATAGTACAGAAAAGAAGTAAGTTGCTTGAAGTCCTATATATAACCGGATGGTGGCAGAACAGGAACCAAGTGCCTTGATTTGGAAGACAATATACAGAGCTTACATATAATTTGTCTTCCTTCTTTAGAATCCTTGGGAACAAGAACAGAGTTCAGGCAACATGGTCACCTAACAATTTAAATTCAGAGGAGTAAGTCCACAAACAAACAAAAATAAATAAAAGAAAGCAAGGTAAAGCAAATAAACCAAAAAACACAAATTCTCCCTGGTGAATATTTTCCAAGCAGAACATAAGCTAGATCGTCAGCTCCTTGAAAGCAGCCATTTTTACCTTTATAACATTGAGCTGAGCACTTAGAACATAATGCGAGTGATTGATTAACTGAAAAGGTTCTGAGATGAGATAAGTCATTTCATTTCTCAGGTAATAGTTATCTTTTGGGTTCCCTGGGGTAAGCCCAGACAGAGAGGGCACTGGGAGCCTACTTATCTTTATCAGGGCTCTGGGTCATGGGGTTGCGGTTGGTGATTAGTTTCTGCCCTTCCTTGTTAAGAGGTCAAGTCTTCATACATGCACCTCATTTCACTGAAGTGTAATTCCTCTAAGGGGTAGAACTGGCTTTGCTGGGCCTTCGCTGTGTTTTATGTGTTTCGCATTTCTCACCTCTGAGCCGATTGCCTGGCCAGTGATTCAGTCAATGGTAAAAGGTTCTGGGTCACTGATAGGGCCTGATATAGCAGCATGGTCACTTGGGAGCCCAGACAAAGGATCCCATCTCTCCAGAGATTCTGTGGTTTGCTGAAAATGCATGGGAAGAGGCCACTTCCATGCAAAGACTTCAAGGGATGCCTTGACCCGGGAAGAAAGATTTTTGGTGGTGATAGTGCAGAGTTGATCTCTACTGTGGGACTCTCCCCTTGTACCTCAGAGGTATGGGCTTGATCCTGTCTGTACCCCCCTCAGTTGGTGCAAAATCAGAAGGCATTCTGTTCCACAGACAGCCCCTGCCAAAGAAGCATGATCACTGTGTTGTTTGTGTTCATCAGCCAGACTGGTTTAATCATAATTTAGCAGAAATAATATTAATAAGAACAACACCATACACAACAATAAAAAGAAATATTAATTAAATGACTAATTTTCAGATAGTTCATAAGCATTGTCTTATCTTAACTTCACTCAACCTTTGGAGGGAGGTATCATTCAACCCATTTCATGGGTGTGGACATTGAAACTCAGAATAGTAGACCAAGTTGTTCAGGGTCTCTTAAGCTAAATAAGTTACTGAAGGAGAAATTTCTGTACTTGAAACAATTCTCTGACCCTAAAGTCAGTGTTCTTTCTATAGCATTGCATATTTGCATTTGCGTGCAGTTTACAAACCAGATTTACCCCCACTAGCTCATTTGACTTTGAAACAACCCTATAACCTAGTTTTTATCTTGATCCTTATTTCACATATGAAACTGCCCAAATTTATATTTCTAGGAAGTGGCAGAACTGGGATTTAAATCCAGGTCTCTCTGCCATCAGAAAAAAAAAAAAGATGGATTTTGGAGTAGCTTGATATTATAATGACCTGGGATTCTGGGAATATCTGCATCATGTGTGGATCACAGCCACTCTCCACGTGGGTTTCTGAGGAAGAAATACTCAACGGGAGTTAGAAAAACAAACATGAAGAGTACCTTAGCTGAGATTTGGCACAAAAACCCGATGCAGAGAATTCTGATAAAACTATCTGAACTATGTGGAACACTCTTGTTAAAATACTCAGGACTCAGCCTACAGCAGACTAGGAAACCAGTGACTGTGTTTCATTGCTGTGCTCAACATGTATCATGAGTTTTGCCCTATTGGGATCCTTAGAATGAAAGGACCACCAAAGCGAATCAAAGAACTACAACTGACTCTGACTTTTAATGCACACTCACTTGCAATTGTTAGCCTAGCTTCCAGCAGGTGGGAAAAGAAGCAGAGGAAGAAGGTAGGGAAACAAATTTTCTTTCCCTTCATTCTTATTGGTCTTTGAAGTGCAAACTGCCATATTGCTTCTTCCTACTTCAAATGCCCAGAACTGTTGGATCTCGACCCTGGCCTGCCTTTCCTTTCCCAATTCACCTTCTTCCTGGTTTGTCAGATTACCAGGACTCCTCATTTTTCTCCTTTTCATCTGTTGGATTTTTGGCAAACCTTTCAGAACACCAGAATCTCAGGGGTTTTTTTCTCCCCAGGTTTGGCTGTTGATCCTTTTGTTTCTTTGAGGGCCACAGTTGTCTATTGTTAATAAGTGTCACAAAAGATCCATGCATCCATCCATCATTTAGTCCTAAAGTAAAAATGTAACACTGAGTACCTTCTAGGTGTCTAATTTTGCTAATATACGTGTGACATAATATATTGGTGGAATTGACTAAAGAATATTTACTGGGGGAAATAGCTGGGTATGGAATCAATCTCAATATCAGCATCAATAATGAAGCAGTCATGGGGAGTATTATATAAATTATGTAAGTGACCACAAAGTTCAACTCAGACCAGATTCTGGCTTCAGCCATATATCCATGTTGATCCTACATGCAAATGAAATTATTGGTGGTCAGGTTCTGTTGTAATTCAGCTGTGCTAACTAGACATTTGTAAGATGAATATTTAAACAGGACATTAAGCAGGCACTTGATGTTCAGCAAGCGTTTATGAGAAAGCAGATGAATTCTGGCATGGGAGCTAAGCTTTCTGAATTTTCAGCTTGGACTTGCAAACACTGTGAGCCTGGGATAATTCCCCCCTTCGGGGGCTCAGCTTTTCCATAGAAAGATGAGAGGAAGGCAGCTGTTAAATGGTATAGATCCAGAATTTTGTGATATGAGGTTTACTGGAGGCACAACAGATTGCCTAAAAAGCCCTTGTCTTCCTTATCTCTGAAAGTCCAACATCAGCTCCCAAAAGCTTTAGCTTAAACAACCTCTCCTCTGTGGAGCCTGTCCTGATTGCCCTAATAAAGTAACTCCTGTCTTGCAACCCCCAGTCCATTTCAATGGGTACAGTTCATGTAACTTAACATTTCGCACTTCATATTATTACCATTATTTGTGGTCATATCTTCCTCTTTCTTTTTTTACTTAAAAAAATTTTTTTAAGTTTATTTTGAGAGAGAAAGCACAGGGGAGGGGCAGAAAGAGAGAGAGAGAGAGAGAGACAGAATCCCAACCAGGCACTGGGTGTCAGTGGGGAGTCTGTCACAGGGCTTCAACTCACTGACCATGAGATCATGACCTGAACTGAAATCAAGACTCCAGCGCTTAACCGACTGAGCCACCCAGGTACCCCATATCCCACTTTTCTGTTAAACTTGTTGAAATCTTTAACCACCAGGTCAACATTTAATTCATTTCTGTATCTCTCATAGTTTTTAGTGTAGTGCCTGGCATACAATGGAGAGGTATTGTTTGTTGTGTGGTGATTAAATAAACCAGTGACTGTCAGATTGATTGAATAAATGAATGAATTACACATAAATGAAATCGATGAATGAATGTGTGTGGAGAGGGGAATGGACTGATTGATACAGTGTCTGCAAACCCAATATTCTTCAGTATAATGGCTATTGGTCTGTATGAGGCATTGTGCTAAACCCCCTATACACATGATCTCACTAAACCTCACAGTAATACTTAGGGTAGGTATTATCATTCTCATTTTAAATATTTTTAAATTTTTTAAATGTTTATTTTCTTTTATTTTTGAAAGAGAGAGAGAGAGAGAGAGCATAAGCAGAGGGGCAGAGAGAGAGGGAGACAGAATCTGAAGCAGGCTCCAGGCTCTGACCTCTCAGTGCAGAGCTCGATGTGAGGATTGAACCCATGAACCGTGAGATCATGACCTGAGCTTAAGTTGGATGCTTAACTGACTGAGCCACCCTGGGGCCCCTGTCATTCTCCTTTTAAAGATGAAGAAGTTGGGTAGCCTGGGTGGCTCAATCAGTTGAGCGTCCGACTTTGGCTCAGGTCATGATCTCAGGGTTCATCGGTTCGAGCCCTGTGTCGGGCTCTGCACCGACAGCTCAGAGCCTGGAGCCTGCTTCCGATTCTGTGTCTCCCTCTCTCTCTGCCCCTTCCCTGCTGTGCTGTCTCTCTCTGTCTCTCAAAAATAAATAAATGTAAAAAAAAATGATGAAGAAGCTGAAATTTAGAAAACAACTAAGGAAGGAATTTACCCAAAGATTGGGAACCCAAGTGTGTCTGACCACAGAGACCATGACTGCAGCCACTGGACTATATGCCTGCCATCTTTGCGGGATGAGTGAGAGAGCAAGGAACAGTATTTACAAGGATGTAGTTACACATGAACTATTGGAGGTCAGAGGGCTGGACCAGGTCTCCAGTAATTGTCAGTTGTGTCTCCTTTCCTTTTGGAATTCACAAAACACGGCAATTAATGGCTATTCCTTCTCACATTAGACCACAGAAGAATTTTAGGCTCATTGGCCAACAGCCCACTATACTGGCTCAGTGTCAACCTCGGTGTTCATTTTGTTTGCATTTTAGACTGAACATTCCATGCAATTACATATAGTCTCACCACCATTATATTTAGAAGTTCCAGAATTACCCTCTGTTTTAGTGAGATTGGCCTAAAAGATCCACTTTGGTGAGACTGACATCAACTGAACTTGAAAACATTGCCCTCGCAGTCCCTGGATTGTGAGACTATGAAATGTTCTTGATGGTGAAGTTTGTTTTGGATGCCAAGTATTAATGTGGCATGAATTCAGGACTTACAATAATTAGACAATAATATCAATGACTCACCATTGGCCTCAATCATATTTTATAGTTAGGTACAAGAGGCATTACTTGTACAAATAATTTCTTTTTATTTAAATTAAAAAATTGACTTCATTTTTTTAACTTTTTAAAAAATTTTTAAAAATGTTTATTTATTTTTGAGTGAGGGAGAGACAGCGCGTAAGTGGAGGGAGGCAGAAAGAGAGAGACACAGAATACGAAGCAGTCTCCAAGCTCTGAGCTGTCAGCACAGAGCATGTTGTGGAGATTGAACCCATGAACCCTGGAATCATGACCTGAGCCTAAGTCAGACACTTAACCAACTGAAACATCAAGGCACCCCTTGACTTCATTTTTTAGAGTAGTTTTAGGTTCATAGCAAAATTGAGCAGGAAGTACAAACTGTTCCCACATATCCCCTTGCTCCCACAAATGTATTGTCTTTCCCATTATTAACATTCACCCCAGAGTGGCAAATGTGTTACAATTGTGAACCTGGCTAGACACACCATTATCACCCAAAGTTCATACTTTACAATCAGCTTCACTCTTGGTGTTACACATTCATTCCATGGATTTTGACGAGAGTATAATCTGTCTTCAGCATTATAGCATCATACAAAATAGTTTCACAGGTCCAAAACTCTTCTGTGCTCTGTTTATTCATCCCTCCCTCCCCCAGCCCCTGGAAATCACTGATCTTTTTACTGTCTTCATAGTTTTGCCTTTTCCAAAATGTCATATAGTGAGAATCATACAGTATACAGTCTTTTCAGATTGCCTTCTTTCACTTAGTAATATGCATTTAAGATTCTTCCATATCTTTAATGGTTTGGTGGCTCTTTATTTTATTTTTGGGGGAGGTGGCTGAATAATATTCCATTGTTGAGATGCACTAAAGTTTATTTCTCTTCCCTCCCATACTAAAGGATATCTTGGTTACTTCCAAATTTTAGCAGTTATCAATAAAGCTGCTAATAAATATCTGTGTGCAGGTTTTTGTGTAGACACACGTGTTTAATTCATTTGGACAAATAACAGAGTGCAATTACTGGATCTCAAGGTAAAGATATGTTTAGTCTTGTAGGTGTGGATTTGCAATCTAGGGAGCTTCTCAGGTGAAATCTGAAACTTGCCCTTGTATGTAGAGGGCAGGGAGAGACAGAAGAAAGAAGTGGCCACTCCAGACTGATAAATGGCAGATCTAATAAGCAAGGGATCTTGCATGTGATGCTTGTCTTTGGTGGCTATAAGATGAGTAGATCTCTATACCTACCCACCGGAATCTTTTTTTTTTTTTTAATTTAAATTCAAGTTAGTTAACATATAGTGTAGTATTGTTTTCAGGAATCGAATTTATTGATTCATCACTTAAATATAACACCCAGTGTTCTTCCCAACAAGTGCCCTCCTTAATGCCCATTATCCATTTAACCCATCCCCCCACCCACCTCCCCTCCAGCAACCCTCAGTTTGCTCTCTGCGTTTTTGAGTTTCTTATGGCTTGCCTCCCTTTCTGCCAGAATCTTAAAAGTTTATATAGAGGCCTTAACAGGGTTCAGTCACTTAAACCATCCAGAACCTCTCAAGAGCACATTGCTTTCTCAAGGCCGTGTCCTTAAAAATGGCAGAACATACATTCTAAGGACAAGGGAGGGGCTGAGGAGCCTACGGTTGTCTGGGTCCAGCTCATCTGTCAACCATTGGTCATGTCTTATTTATAATGTCCTCCAAAGTAAAAAAAAAACTGCCACACTGGTTTTCAAAGTGGCTACACTGTTTTGCATCTTCACCAGCAATGAACTAGAGTTCTTGCTGCATTGCATTCTTGCCAGCAATTAGTGTTTGTCAGTATTTTGGATTTTGGCCATTCTAAAATGTCTGTAATAGTATCATCATTTTAATTTTCACTTCCCTGACGACATATGATTCAGAGCATCTTTTCATATTCTTACTTGTCATTTGTATATCTTTGGTGAGGTGTCTGTTTAGGTCTTCTGCCCATTTTTAAATTGGGATTTTATTTTTCTGTTGTTGAGTTTTAAGAATTCTTTGCATATGTTGGATAATATACACAGATATCCAATGTATATTTTGGATATTTTATCAGATAGGTCTTTTATAGCTGTTTTCTCTCAGTCTGCAGCTTGTCTTCTTATTCTCTTGATAGTGTCTTTTGCAGAGAAGCATTTGTTTAGTTTAATGAAGTCCAGCTTTATCAGTTATTTCTTTCATGGATCATGCCTTTGGTATTTTAACTAAAAAGTCTCTGCCAAATCCAAGGTCATCTAGATGTTCTCTTATGTATCCTTCTAGGAATTTTATAGCTCTATGTTTTACATTTAGGTCTATGATCCATTTTGAGTTAATTTTTGTGGAGGGTGTAAGGTCTGTGCCTGGATTAATTTTTTTGTACGTGGATGTCCCATTGTTCCACTATCATTTGTTGATGAGGCTATCTTTGCTCTACTGCATTGCCTTTTCTCTTTCATCAAAGATTAGTTGATTATATTTATGTGGATCTATTTTTGAGCTCTATTTTGTTCACTGATATACTTGTCTATTTTTTTCATCACTACCACACTTTTTTTTATTATTGTTGCTTTATAGTAAGTCAGGTAGTATCAGTCCTTTAACTTTGTTCAAGTTAGGAAGAACTTATATCTTGATGATAGTAAATTTTCCTATCCATGAACATGGAATATCTGTTTAGCTTTTCTTTCATTTCTTTCAATAGAGTTTCATAGCTTTCCTCATATAGATCTTGTACATGTTTTGTTAGGTTTATACTTAAATAATTAATTTTGGAAGGATGCTAAAGTATGTGGTATTGCATTTTTAATTTAAAATTCTAATTGTTCGTTGCTGATATATAGAAAAAGGAATTGACATTTGTATGTAACCTACTATATTGCAACCTTGCTATAATCACTTATTAGCTACAGGACTTTTTATTTTGATTCTTCGGGATTTTCTACATAGACCTTGATGTCATCTGAAATCAATGAGTCTTATGTCTCCCTTCCCTTGCTGTATACCATTTATTTCCTTTTCAACAATGTTGAATAGGAATGGTGAGAAGAAAAATTCTTCATATGTTCCTGATCTTAATAAGAAAACTTGTGGTTTCTCACCGTTAAGTATGATGTTAGCTATAGACTTTTTTTTTTTTTTTTGTAGATGTTCATTGTCAAGTTGAGGAAGTTCCTATCTCTCCCTAGTTTGTTGAACATTTTTGTCATGAATGAGTGTTGGATTTTGTCAAGTGCCTTTTCTGTACCTATTGATATGATCATGAGATTTTTATTCTTTAACCTGTTTATGTTATTGATTATATTAATTGATTTTCAATTGTCAAACCACTTTTCCATACCTGGGATAAATCTTATTTGGCTTTGGTGTATAATTCTTTTTGTATTTTGTTGGATTTAATTTTCCAATGTTTTTTTGAGGAATTTGCATCTCAACATTTACTTATATTGCCTCAATTATCCAGTAATTCAAATTAAGTCAAAACATAGTCTATTGTTGAATCCAATGAAAAGATCACAAAAATATTTCTATAGAGAGAATATAGGGTGATGGAAAAGAGAATTTGTATTTATTGATTGTCCCTATAATTGTATTGCTTAATTTAATTGTCATAAGTAATGTGGAAATAAGTGTTACTATTTCCATTCTTCAGATGAGAAAATAATTTTCTCATTTAATCCTCAATGCCTTTTATCTGTATACAGCATAAACTGTGGAAAGTAATGAAACTCAGTTCCATTACCCATCCAGTAAGTAGCAGAGTCAAGATTTGAACCCATATCTGCATGATTACAAAATCCATGTTCTTTCTACTATGGCATATGGAGGGCAGTAACCTTAAACTGATGACTTCCATTATCCTTATGAGTAATTCTGAAGTGGCAAAAAGTCATCAGAATTTACAATTTATCAAAGAAGAGAGGCAAGACTCTGTCTGTGCTTAGTTAGTCCTTCTCAGGGTTTCAAGTCATCTGGATAGTTTCAGAGCTTCCTGGAGGGAGGATGCATAAAAACAATGTCTTCAACCCCAGGTGATTCGTCATCTAGGTGCAAGAATTTATATTTCCACAGTCACTGATCCAGAGGTCCAGTCATAAATACAGCCTTTCATGTGGACTCAAAGATACATTTATTCTTCCAACTGGACTCTGGAGGGGCTGTTTTAGTGTTTCAAGGATGAACCATGGATACCCAACTAGTCTTCAGCACGTGTCTGTAGGTGGTCAAGGTCCCTTCATAAGGCTGATTATCTGCTTCTTGTCTCTTTTCTCTTTTTAGCTATAAATAGATACTAACCATAAATGCTGACCATATATAAATAGATACTGTAAACCCCACAGTGGGGCCATGATGTCCAGCCAAATGCTTGGCTTTTCTCTTTCCCTGGCTTGGGTCTCATTTGATCCCCTTGGCTGCTACTCAGAGCCCTGTTGTATATGGATAGATTCCCCACAATAATGGGCAACATCAATCCAACTCTGGAATATCTGCCAAGTCTAGATTTCCTTCTACTATTTCCAGCCTACCTGAGCTAAGGAAGAATGGAGATTGTGACCATCTCTCTTCTCACAATCCCACTGCACCAAACCTATGTTAGGATATTATAAATGTCTATGCAGGATGTACTGCGACATCCAGTTCTTTGATATTACCTCTCCTGTTCAGAACAGCAAAGGACTGGGGCACCTGGGTGGCTCAGTTGGTTGAGCATCCGACTTCGGTTCAGGTCAAGATCTCACAGTTTGTGAGTTAGAGCCCCGCGTCGGGCTCTGTGCTGTCAGCTCAGAGCCTGGAGCTTGCTTCCGATTCTGTGTCTCCTTCTCTCTCTGCCCCACCCCTGCTCTGTCAGGCTCTGTCTCTCTCTCTCCAAAATAAATAAACATTAAAAAAATTAAAAAAAAAAAAAAAGAGTACAGCAAAGGACCAGTCCTGGCCAACCTAACCAAGATGATAGTACTATGACAATTTTTCTATTAATACCTTCCAACGTGCCTATCTCAGGCTTGGGAAGGCTGAGATTTCTGATAAGCTCAGATATTCTGTATTTAAATGATTTCATAAGCAGATTTGATTTGTGATGACTTCTTCACTAATCTTATAATGTAGCTAGACCACTACAAGCTCAAGAGAGCTTTGACACCACTGCCAGGTTAGTCCAGCTTATCCTAAGACTAGACAGTCCTTTGCTGTGCATAATGCATGCAACTCTACAAACATGCCTCAGATATATTTGTTTTTTTAATCCAATTGGATTCCACTGGGACATGCTTTCATACTTACACTTCTATGACTCATGGTCATAATGATAAGCCTTCTATAATCCTGAAGCTTAAAGGGCTTCAGCACCCTGGCCTGGGGAAGTCATCAGGTTTAGTGGAAACAGAGTTGGTCTTAGCACCTGGAACTCTATCTTGAAGTCACGTGGTAGCAAATCACCTCTCTCCACATTCTCTTTGGAAAACTGATGAACACATAACCTATTGAATTACAGCTAATTTTAGTTCCAAAGCCATTAGGAAATAAGATCCAGGGGAGAATTTTAAGTAATTTCATTTCAGCTGATTAAGATGTTTAGATACAAGCATCACATTTAATGTTTGGAAACATTGTCAAAGTCAAAAGCACACTAAGCATACTGTGTCCTATGAGCTAACAAATCTGTGGTGGTATCTATTTAAAATCTTGATAACTCAGTAAAAAATTCCTTGAAAGCTTTGCTAATTCCTTAATCATAAAGGAAAGGTCTAGAGTCCTGGGGCACTTGTGGGATGGATTGCCATCCATCAAAGATAAGTTTGCTTATGGCTGTTTTTACAGTTTGCTCTGTACTTAGACCTAGTCTTGTTTCTAAGCCTGTTCTCGTCCCCATTTGAATTTAGTTTTATTCAATGATTTATACTCCTTACATTTTAAGAATGATATAGCTATGTGTATGGAGTTCATTATCAGCCTATCCCATGTATCAGACCATAAAGAAGCCCTCAAGAAAAGATCTTAAGTCCACTATGCAAAAATAATATCATATCCAGAGTTGCATAATCAGGCATTTTACAAATTACCACTAGTTACCCTTTAATTACCAGCCCTACACAAAGAAGACCAGATCAATATTGCTATCCTTGGGGTGCTTACAGTCCTCTGTGAGATACACAATGAAGACAGAGAATGTTTCTTAAGTTCTTTCGACGTGCTGGACGTTTAGTTTCATTTAGTCCTGTGATTGTCCTAAGAATAGACATAATGATTACCCTTGTTTTAAAGATGAGAAAATTGTAAATTTAAAAGCATTACATGCTTTCCCGAGATAATATATCTCGGATGTTTTGGAACTGGGATTTGAAACAAGTTACTGTGACTATAGGGCTCTGGCATATACCCACCATCTGACTGTCCTGTATGGAAAGACAATGTGTTATTTTCACATGAAAGAGGATTGTCCAATATTCTTTGGGATCACAAAGGGTAACTCATCTGCCTTTGACCAGAAAGCTAGCAGAGCTGGTGGGAAAGAGTTCACTTGCTTGTCAATTAGGTCAAAGCCCTGTTCCAGGAGTGCTTGTCATGAGGAGGAGGAGGCAAAGAGGAGTGCCCAGACACAGAGCCATGCTGGGTGGCATTGGGAATCAAGGGGAGGTTATGTTCAGTGCCCCAATATGCCCTTCCTAAAACAAGCCTTTCTTACTTGGGCCACTGTCCCACCTGCCTGCCTTGAGATGGTGTTCCTGTCACTACAATGTAGTATTATGGGCAGGAAATTTGTTGCTAGAAAGATACAAGTTCAAATCTCTGCACTGTAATTTGCCAGTTTTATTATCATGAACATATTGCCCCAAATCTCTAAATTTTAATTTTATTGTATGTAAAATGGTGAAAATATTTACTTCACAAGCATATTATGAGAATAAAGGACTGAAGGGAGAAATGGAGGAGATATGACCTGACAAGCTTGGTGCCTGCGAGGTCACATGTGCTCAGTCAGTGGCAGGTTCCCCCTTTTAAATTCTGCCCTCAAGGAAAGTATTCACATGACTCGTTTGTACTTTCATTCAATCACATTCCAAACTCGATTTTCTTTCTCAAAAGGGTAGCTAACCACCACGTGTGACCTTTCACTGGCTTCTTCCCTTTAAGGGATTTCAAATGGCAGAGATTTTACTAAGCGTGTCTTGGGGGGAACATTTTGGTGTGCAAAATTCAACTCCAGACAGGTGATTTTTCTATTTGTTATTCAAAGCAATCTGTGAGATAGTCCTAAGCACAATGGGAAAAGGGGTGGGACAGCTGAGTCCCAAGACGTATCTTGAAGGAAGCAAAACCCAACAGTGCCGCCATAACCTCCGAGCTGTAATGAAAATGTGAGGGTCTATGGTTATCTCAGACTCTACCATGAAGTTTCCATCTCCCTGGAAAGTGATTCAGGGCTCAGTGCTGCTCTGCACACATGCACAGAAGCCATGGTATTTCCAAATAGCCTCCTTCCCATCAGCAAGAGAACAGTGTTGGCTGGAATCAGTAAGTGCAATTAGAGAGTCAGTAGCAGGGGTCCCATCCCATAGGTTACTCATCATAATGCCATTTGCTGATTATTGCCAGGCAGTACAGAAAACATTTTGATAATCATTTCGGTTATTTGATACATTTTAGAATTCAATTCTTCCTCTTTGCCCAAAGACCCACATCAACATCCAAAGATCATCAGATATAATCCACCCCACTAACATCTTTCTGTTCAATTTACTTTTTCAAATTTCACCATCTCCTCCACTGTCTCTTCCTGCTTATATTCCACCTTCTTTCTCCGTACTTTTGTTTTTTGTTTTTGTTTTTGTTTTTGTTTTTGTTTTGTTTTGTTTTTTTGAGAAAGAAAGCATCAATGTGGCTAACAGTCTTTTTTTCCCTCGGTTCAGACTTCAGATCTTTGATGGGACTAAATAAGCTGAGTTTAAATCATGAAATTGCACACTGACTTAGTTTTCTAAGGTGCTAAAAAAGTTCTTTTTACTTAAAAACATTGTGTTTCTTCAATCTTTTATTCCAGTGATACTCACTAAGCACCATACAGGGTGTTGCCCCAGGAGGCCGATGTGTGTATCGTGTGTTACCTGTCCTGAAAGAGCTTATAGCCATAAAGGAAGTGACAGATGTGACTACAATTATTAATAAAGCAGAACAGAAAAAAGGGATGCAGAAAATTCAAAACAGAATTAGTCATTTTTGCTGGACAAGGTACTGTTTGAGCTAAACTTTGAATAGTTACTGAAAGAAATGATATCAGTGCTTTGTAGTCAAGATACACAGGAGGGATGGGTAATTAGAAATTACCCTTCCTGTCCAAGTTCAAGTGTTCAACTTGTCTTGAGCCCCAGATGCATAAAGGGAAATGGTGGAAAATAAGGATGGAAGAGGGAGATTTGTGCCCATAGATTCAAAGTATTGGGGGGACAAAAGGATGAGTGTCCGGGATCCTCCTCACCCCCCAGGAGTCTATTCTCCTAACCAATCTTTCTTTTGGGTACCCCTTTCCATGTGATCTGTTGAGGGATAGCTCCATGGGGCTGTGCCAACCATATAGGATTGTTCAGTGTCAAAAGATAGAGGGGGAAATGCCCAGAAGGAGAAATAGCAGAAGGCACGATGTAGGGTAAGAGCCAAAATGATGCCATATCTTACTCTCCTACTCCCATGTGGTCTCCTTTGCACCTCCATTTTTGCAAATTTTACCAAGGCTGCTAAAGCAGGGCCTATTTTGTGATAGACAAAATCTGTGATTAGGAAGAGGTGATCTTAGGACTTTTTCTGCAAAAAAAGCACAAGGTCAATTTGATTGTCAGAACATGAACTTCCAATTAAAAATCTGAATTCAAAGATACTGGAAACATTTTATGTGTTTTGAATGGTGTTTTGCATTCAAGGTAGAGCAACACGTCTCCCAGTTAAAAACTTTTTATTGACAGGCTGATGTTCATATTGATTAAATACATAAAACATCAAAGCCAAAATTTATGGGTAAAACTGTGTGCATTCTAGCAAAAGCACAATTTTCATAAATAAAGGTGAATTGGGGTATTTTTTTAATTTAAAGAATAATATATGCGTTGCTCATGTGCATGTGTAGTAAATTCAGGGAATCCAAGAAACTCAATTTGAGTTATTTAATACTATTAATAAAGAACAGGTTTGAGAAATAGGTTAATAGTAAACACACGTACAAAAGAGAATAACTGGTATCTATGAATCCTCTGTTCTGAAAGACTGTCAGAAAAGTGTTTCTTTTATTAGTTAGGAAAGCAGTAGTTACATGACTCAGTCTTGTATAGGAAATGAGATTTTTTTCAGACATCGGTAATAGAGAAAAATGCTGGAGTATCACATAACTTTTTTAAAAGAAGAATCTAATAAACTATTTACTAACAGAAATACATGTTTTCTTGATACTGAGAAGAAAATCAGTATTATATATTCAGCCAATGTTCATATGATGTAGAAGCAGACTCTCTCTTCTTAAACGAAATACGTTATCAAAGCCAACTAAAAATTTAACCTAAAAAAGTAGATTTTGATTTAAGTTTGGATATAGGTAGGAAAGATTTTCACTTGTGTGGTAATACTAAGAAAAATCATGATAAAATACTAATTATATTTGTCTATGAGAAAATTGAGGAGTGGTGAACAGAAGGAAGCCTAAGTGAATTGACTTGTAAAGAGAGAGGTCTTTCTAGATGAGTTGTGAGCTGTGGCGGTTTTCTGGGGAGTGCTTGGAGGTCATGGTTAGACAGGCTGAGGAGAGAGGCTGCCAGATTTGCTGGTAGAAAAGAGGCCAACTGGATTGTTGGTGATGGTTAAGACAAGAGGGGCGCCTGGGTGGCGCAGTCGGTTAAGCGTCCGACTTCAGCCAGGTCACAATCTCGCGGTCCGTGAGTTCGAGCCCCGCGTCAGGCTCTGGGCTGATGGCTCGGAGCCTGGAGCCTGTTTCCGATTCTGTGTCTCCCACTCTCTCTGCCCCTTCCCCGTTCATGCTCTGTCTCTCTCTGTCCCAAAAATAAATGAAAAAAAAAAAAAAAAAAAAAGACAAGAAAGATAGATTGAGGCCTGGAGTACCCCAAATACAGTATTTTGTGTGCCCTGAGGTTCTCCCTGTTCCCTTCTAAGTTTTAGCCAGGGCAGTGAAGATGAGGCTGAGTAGCAGGAAGAATCTGTGGAGTCTTGCCTATTCTTATAGGGTATGGGAACTGAGGACCCACAGCTTAGGTAAGTCTACAGCCCACTTCCTTTTGGCTCAAATGATCTTATTAAATCTGAAATCCAATTCTAGACTCTATCAGTTAACTCAGGCAGCTATAACAAATACCATAGACAGGGGGCTTAAACAACAGAAATTTATTTTTTCACATTTCTGAGGACTGAGAAGTTCAAGAGCAACAGGTCAGCAGGGAGATGTCTAGTGAGGATTCTTTCCTTGGGTTGCAGATGGCTGCCTTTTTCACTGTGTGCTCACATGAATTTTCTCGGCGCATTTGTGGGCCATTGGGGCAAAGTGAACTCTCTGGTGTCTCTTCTCATAAGGGCTCTAATCCTATCTGACTAGGACCTGCTCTTATGACCTCATTTAATCTTAATTTCCTCCTTATACGCTCTATGTCCAAATACATTCCCACTGGGTGCTAGGGCTTTCACATTGGAATTTGAGGGGAGACAAGTTGCACCAGGGGATCCAGAAGCTTTTCATCAAACTGAAGAGGGTCTTTCTTGACCTTTAACATCTAATGGAATTTGCCTTGCTGGATGTTGGACTTGGTTGGGACCCATCACCCTTTCCTTCTTTATTATTTCTCCCTTTTAATAGGGGGGGGGGGTGTCTATTCTATGTTTGTCCTACCATTGTATTCTAGAAGTATCTTGAGAAGTACTTTGTCTGGTTTCATGGAATCACAGCTAGAGCAGAATTTTACCTCAAGCTGAATCATAACTCAAGGCTCACCTACATCTGATTTAAATATTAGATAAAACTTTGGACTTTAGATTTAATGCTAGGATGAGTTAAGACTTTTGGGGCTGCTGAGATTGAATGAATGTGTTTTGCATGTGGTAAGAACATGAATTTGGGGGAGTGTTAGGGGTGGAGTGCTGTGGATTGCACTGTATACCCCCAAATTCATATATGGAAGCTCTAAGTCCCAGTGTGACTATATTCAGAGATAGAACTGTAAGGAGGTACGTAAGGTTAAATGAGGTCGTAAGAGTGGGTCCTGAGCAGATAGAATTAGTATTCTCACAGGAAGAGACACCTCAGAGCTCTCTCTCTTTCTTGCTGTCTTGCCTCCTTCTACCATACCAACAATGTATATACACCAAGGATAGGCTGTGAGAGTATACAGCCAGAAGACAGCCTCCTGCAATCCCAGGGGAAGCCCTCTCTAGACATCTCCCTGCTGGCACATTGTTCTTGAACTTTCCACCATCCAGAACTGTGAGAAAATAAATTTCTCTTCTTTAAGCCACCCAGTCTATGGTATTTTGTTGTAGCAGCCGGAGCAGACTAATACAAAAATCGAAGTGACTTTTGGTGAACTATAAGTTACCACCCTATAAACTTAGCTGCCAAAATAGAAAAGACCTATATTCTCTGGGAGAAGACAAAGCAAATCAATGAAAACCTCCCAAACTTAATATTCTTCTAATTCCACTGGTTTTTAATAGTGTGTGCTATAAAATAAAATATGAGGTGTAAAAAGAAACAAAATCTGTGACCTGCAATTAAGAAACCACACACAGACACGCAAAGAGAAGCCCTTGGATGACCCACATGCTGTCACTTGCAAACAAAGACTTTATAACAGTTATTATAAATATGTTCAAAGTTTTACAGGGACACAAGAAAATGATGGTAGATAGGAAATGCAAACTATCAAAAAGAAGCTGATGGAAATTAAAGACCTGAAAAATATCTGAAATAAAAGGAAAATGTTTTGGGACAGTTTAAGAACACAATGAACAGTGTAGTAAAAAACCCACCAGATTAATAGAAATATCTAAAATCGGAGCCTAGCAAGAAAACAGGATGAAAAACATTTCAACTGTGCCCTGGGGGACAATATCAGGGGGTCTAACGTATGTGTAATTGGAGTCCTGGAAGGAGAGGAGAAAGAGAATGGGGGGGGGGGTAGTGTGGAATACTTGAAGAAATTATGGCCTAACATCTCCCCAGTATAATGAAAAATATCAACCCACATAGTGGAGATTTCAGCACACTCCAAGCAGGATAAATACAAAGTAAACTACAAATAGGCACCTTTTATTCAAATTGCTGATAACCACAGGCAAATCTTCCAGGCAGCTGGAGAGAAAAAAAGATACCTCTTTTTTTTTTTTTTAAAGATACCTTATATATTGAAGAGCAACAAGAATAATGGGTGGTTTCTCATCAGAAACATGTAAGTCAGAAGACAACAAAATGACACCTTCAGAGTGCTCAGGGACCAAAACACTCAGCCACCCTGTAATTCTGTACCCAGCTAAAAGTCCTTTAAAAAATGGAAATAAGATAAAGGCATTTTCAGATAAACACAGTCAGGAGAATTTGTCAGTAGAAGAATTGCACTACAAGAAATAAAGTTGGTTAGGCTGAAGAGAAATGACACCAACTTGCTCGAACAACCCCAGAAATAGTAAGCATGTAAGTAAATATAGATGAATATTTTCTTCAGCTTATTTGAAAGATAATTGACTATGGAAGACAAAACCGGTATTTTATTGAAAGAGTTATAATATACGTTAGTGTTAAAATAAAATAAAATATATAACATCAGTAACTCTAAAGAAGACAAAGGGTAAATGGAATTATTCTGTTGTAATTAAAAAAAAGATTTTTAATGTTTATTTTTGAGAGAGACAGAGACAGAATGCAAGTGGGTTGGGGCAGAGAGAGAGGGAGACACAGAATCCAAAGCAGGCTCCAGGCTCTGAGCTGTCAGCACAGAGCCCCACGCGGGGCTCAAACTCACGAGCTGTGAGATCACGACCTGAGCCGAAGTTGGACATTCAACCGACTGAGCCACCCAGGTGCCCCTCTGTTCTAAGTTTTTTATGTTATATACGAAATAAGGTAATATTAATTCCGAGATTTAAATTTCTCCTAACGTTGCAACTAAGACTAGGGTTGAGAAACCAAGGCTTGACCTTTACAATGATAACAGTATATTTCTCCATGAGACCCAGACAAAGGGTATTTTAAAGGGCAGCTGAAGTTAGAGCCACAGCTTTGGGGTCAGACAGATCTGGGCTTGATACCTGATTTCCCTCTTTTTCTAACTAGTGTGAATCTTCTTTGGTTATTACACCTCTCTGAGCTTGTACCTTTATCTATAAAATGGGTATAAATGTGCCTAGCTCGTTGTTTCTGAGGATACCCCCAACTGAAAACAAATAGTATTAAAGTAGTCACTCTAAATGGTAACTGTTAGAAGCAGGATTCTGTCCTTTGCCAGGTCCTATAATGAAGTATGTGTTCATACTTTCCTGCTCAACCGACTGAGCCACCCAGGCGCCCCATACTTTCCTGCTGAAAAGAGAATTTTCTGGATCCACATATGGAGATTAGATTAAAAATTTATTTTAATGTTTATTCATTTTTGAGAGAGAGAGAGCAGGGGAGGGGCAGAGAGAGAGGGAGACACAGAATATAAGGAGGCTCCAGGCTCTGAACTGGAAGCACAGAACCCAATGCGGGGCTTGAACCCACAAACCACAAGATCATGACCTTAGCAGAAGTCAGACGCTTAACCAACTGAGTCACCCAGGCACTCCCAGACTAGATTTATAGCCTTAGGCAAAGCATACTTCACCAATCCTCAGCTTTTCATAAAACCTGGGGAAGGGAACTCCTACGGTGTTTGAAGCCCTCTGAACTTAAATTGTTGCTGGACTGATGGAAACGGCATGTATCTGATGGCCTCATTATGGGGGTCCGATCCTTGAACAAGTATGACAATCGGCATTAGGCTTCGCCATGTGACTTAACCTGGAAAAAAATGGTTCTTTATCGCCTGTGAAAAATGGGTATGGAAATGAGTATCTGTGCTACATTTCTGCAATAGGTATCTTCAAAACCTGAGCTGCAGTGATGTGGATAAATAATTTAGTGGTGTAATAAATTTTTTCATATCAAAGAATCAGAAGTGGTTTTCCAAGGGTATTTCAATGTGGTCTATCTATGTCAAAGTGCCGAGGAAATAATGTGTTGTACCAGTGGGTGGAAACAGCGAATCTCCATTCTCTTTGCTATACCTTTCAGAGGAAAGAAAGTCCTGGATTAAGCATAAACAAGTGAATCAGATAATGCTTTCCTCAGGAAATTTCTTTTCATCTTTCACTTTAAGTAAAACTAATTTTTAGCCAATCGAGAATTTTTTCGGGTGGGAAGATTGTATTTATGATATACGGTAAGGTAATAGCTCATTTCTATGTTGCTTACAGCGTGATTAAAAACACTTAAAATATAATTATGTTTTGGTCGTATAGGTGGAAATATTTTGTGTGTTGATCTGTGAGTAATTTCCTTTTCGGTGTCATTTTGTTGAATTAGAGGAGTCCCTAATTTCTCCCCCTGCCCAAGCCAGACTTATTAAAAATAATTACTGAGTATCTAATGTATGCCAAAGGCTGGATACAGGAATGGATGAGACCTTGTCCCTTTTCTGAAGGAGGTTACTAGGAAGGGCAAGAAGCCCAGTGAACAACCAAAGCTGGAAGAGGCTAAACTTGGAGAAGATAGAAAGTCAGAGCTTCCCAGAGTGCTTAAAGAGCAACTAAGACCAAGGCAAGGGAACAGTATTTCAAGAAGGAATGGCAGAGGTAAAAAGAGGAATATCAGACTTTAATAAGTGTAGGGAATAAATGGTCATAATTCCATTTAAAATTATGGGGAGGGGCACCTGGGTGGCTCAGTTAGTTGGGCATCCGATGTTGGCTCAGGTCATGATCTTGCCTTGCAGTTCATGAGTTCAAGCCCTGCATTGGCCTCTGTGCTGACAGCTCAGAGCCGGGAGCCTGCTTCAATTTTGTGTCTCCCTTGCTCTCTGCCCCTCCCCTGCTCACACTTCATCTCTCTCTCCCTCTCTCAGAAATAAATAAACATATAAAATAAAATAAAATAAAATAAAATAAAATAAAATAAAATAAAATAAAATTATGGGGAGATAGAGCTCAAAGACAGCTTAACAATGGACAGCCCTAAATGACAAGCTTACATTTATTATTATTATTATTATTATTATTATTATTATTATTTTATCTTCTGTAAAAGAAGGAACCAGCAGCAACATGGCATGATCAGATTAGTGTTTTGGGAAGGGTCTTACAGCACCACGACAGACTTCAGGGAGGTTTTTTTAGGGGTTTAAATAAGATTTTAAAACTACAAAGCACTGTATAGATATTTTTGAAAATATTGTCATCAATGTTTTAGGTGGTAGAAGAGACCAGAGATGGGCAGCTTCTCTGATTCCTCTCCCTGGCAGAGGCTGGGATTTACTAACAGACTCCACAGAACTGAAGTGGGGACCACACAGGACCTGTTATGCAGAGTGCGGATCATGGTGGTAGCGGAAGATGATCAGGTTACACCCAAGGTCCTGAGTTGACTTTGTATAACATACCGTAGAAGAATGGTTAGGACAAGAGGCACTCTAGGAGTAAAACAGGAGTTGACACTTAGGACCAACACATGTCAGTGAGTAAGTCACAGAGATTAGTGCAAGAAATAGCATCCAACAAAGTCCAACAGCAGGATGCTATTATTATTTATTTATTATATATTTATGCCCTTATGCATTTTGTGAGCACTTCTTTAAATGGACTAGGTCCAAATAGGCAGGCCACGTGAGAAATGATGAAGGCATGAGCCACCAGAAGCATGGAAGTCAGAGAGGAGAGAAAAAATTCCAGAGAGCTGATTAGATGATTCCTTAGTTTTTAGAAAAAAATAAAAAATAAAATCATTTGCCCCTAATTAAAGACGTTTCCTCTCCCTGCCCCAGTTTGGGTCCAGTCTTTCCTCACCTATTTTAATTTGTGACCCTTTCTTTTAAATGACCTAAGTAACTATTCTTCTCCAGTCTTGATGTTCTTATTTCCTCATTGAGACCACATTGACCTATCTTTTAGGACACTGGTCAGATTTAAGTCTTCCAAAGCTTCCATGATTTTTCAGCACATAAACTGGAAATAAGTGATTTTTCCTCACGGAATTGCTATTAAACTCTTGGGGTCTTTTTTGAGGTGCAGTTTCCTTCCTTGTAATATATCTGTTTGTGCATGATTATTTTCCCTACCAGACTCTAAGCCTCTTGAAGACAGGTATCATATCCAACTTTTCTCACATTATTAAATTCTATTTTCCACCTCATAGGAGCTTAACAGATATTTGTTGAGTGCATATAAGAAGGACCATCTTGGTAATAATATGTATGACCATGACTAACTTTAAGATTGGAGATTGGGCAAGTGTCT
Organism: Neofelis nebulosa; assembly: GCF_028018385.1. Classification (NCBI taxonomy): domain Eukaryota; kingdom Metazoa; phylum Chordata; class Mammalia; order Carnivora; family Felidae; genus Neofelis; species Neofelis nebulosa. The sequence continues at coordinate 14,073,452 of NC_080790.1, forward strand.
GAAAGGACCATCTGTGTTTGGATTAATTGAAAGTTGTATTGTCCAGTATGGTACCCATTAGCCATATATTGTTATTTAATTCTGAATTGAGATTAAATAAAATTTAAAAAATCTGTTCCTCATTCTCACTAGCACATTTGAAGCCCTCAGTAGCTACATGTGCCAAGTGGCTAATATATGGGCATTTCCAGCTTATGGAGAATCCTACTGGATAGTATTAGTCTAGTCCATGGTAACTCCAAGTTTCCAAGTGTTACTTTTTGAGCTCATAGTTCTTGTTTTCATCTGTCTCAATCCCCAGACTTGTCTTTTCTGACCAGTCCTGCCTGGGATCCTGGTAGTTCATTTATTGATCTGTTCAGATATTCTCAGCTGGCACTCTTAGATAAGAAAAGTCTCCCACTGGTTGTGTGGATCTATCGATTTTATCAAGCTAGTTAGTTTATTTATTCCTTGTTTATAAGAAGCTTTATTGAAGTATAAGTTACATGCCATAAAATTCATCCCCTTTGAATGTAGAATTCAATGATTCTTAGTAAATGTGCAGAGTTGTCCATCCTCCATCGTAATCTAATTTTAAACATTCGCATCACCCTAGAAGGACCCACCATGCTCCTTTGTATTCACTCCCCATTCATACCCCAGTCTCAAACAACCTATAATTATTTTCTATTCCTATAGATGTCTTTTTGGGCATTTCATATAAATGGTATTGTGCAATATGTAGCCTTCTGTGTCTGGCTTCTTTAGGTTAGCATAAAGGTTTTCAGATTTCATCTATGCTTGTAGCATATATTAATACTTCATTCTTTTTTATTGCCAAATAATATTTTATTATATGGATATACCACATCTTGTTTATTCATTCACCTGTTGATAGACATTTGAGTTGTTTTTACTCTTTGGCCATTATGAATAATGCTACAATGACTATTTGAATACCATGTCTTTGTGTGGACACATGTTTTTAATTCTTGGGCACATAGCTAAGTGTGGAACTGCTGGGTCATGTGGTCAATCTATGATTAGCATCTTAAGAAACAGATAAACTTTTCCAACGTGGCTGTGCCATTTTACATTTCTATCAGCAATATATGGTCTTCTAATTTCTCCATATTCTCCTACATCCCTTCTACTTGTTAGTATTTGACTCTTTTATTGTCGTCTGGTAAAATGGCATCTTATGGTTTAAAAAAATTTTTTTAATGTTTATTTTTGAGAGAGAGAGACAGAGACAGAGCACAAGTGGGGGAGGGGTAGAGAGAGAGGGAGACACAGAATCAGAAGCAGGCTCCAGGCTCTGAGCTGTCAGCACAGAGCCTGATGTGGGGCCCTAACACACAAACCAGGAGATCATGACCTGAACCAAAGTCGGACACTCAACAGACTGAGCCACCCAGGCGCCCCTGGCATCTCATGGTTTTAATTTGCATTTAACTCATAACTAATGATGTTGAGAATCTTATATGTGCTTGTTGGCCATTTGTAAGTATTCTTTGATAAAATGTCTATTCAAATGTTTTGCCTATTTTATTTTTAATTAAAATTTTTTTAAATATTTATTTTGAGATAGAAAGAGAGAGAGAGAGAATAATTGGGGGAGGGAAGAAGAGAGAGAGAGAGAGAAAGAGAGAGAATCTCAAGAAGGCTCTTCACTGAGCTCGATGTGGGGCTCAAACTCAGGAACCATGGGTTCATGACCTGAGCCGAAATCCAGAGTTGGACACTTAACTGACTGAGCCACCCAGGCACCCTTGCCTATTTTAAACATAGGCCTTCTTCTTAGTAGTAAATTGTGAGAATTCTTTATATACTCTGGTTACAAGGCTCTTATGAGTTACACCATTTGTGAATATTTTCTCCCAGCCTGTGGTTTGCATTTTCATTTTCTTGATGGTTGAGTTTAAAAAGCTTTTAATTTTTATGTAATCCAACTTATGACAAATTTATTTTTCCCCTTGGGATAGAAAATTATGTGGGAAGAGCATCAAAATATAAAAACTAACCTATTTCCCCATTTAATTGCATTTCATTTATTCAAATTAAATGGTTTGATAAAAGTGAAATGTAATGGCTTTGTTGGGAATATTAATTTCATTAATATTTGGGAAACAACTTTGGGTATTTGTTCTTTAAAACGAGCCTCCCTCTCAACAATATATAGACATGTATGTATCCTGTCAGTAACCTCCAGTTAAGTTTTTTCTCTGCACCTGATCACCTCCTTTATATGTCTCACAAGGTGGGCAGTAAGACCACATGTCCTCAAATTTACTTTTTTCTGTAGTTCCTCTATGTTCTGTACAGGAAAGAATAATGTACTTTTTTTTTGTTTCTATTGAAAATGCTTCATGTATTTTGCATTAATTACAAAGGGCTTTTAATTTCTCTGTGGGTTATATGAGCAATTATACCAACATTGCCTCAGGCTGTAGTGAGTGAAATTCTTTTACCTTAGAAGACCACTTTGGGTAAAAATTAACACATCATTGGGGCTCCTGGATGGCTCAGTTGGTTGAGTGTCCCAGTTCCTGGGTTTGAGCCCTGCATCGGGCTCTGTGCTGTTGGTGCAGAGCCTGCTTGGGATTCTCATTGGTTCTAATCTCTCTGACCCTCCCCAGCTTGTGCTTTCTCTTTCTCTCAAAATAAATAAATAAACTTAACAATAATTAACACGTCATTATTAGACACCATAATATGTACTTTATAAATAAAAAAACCTTTTCATTTAATTCAGTTAATTGCTAAGTGGATATTATTATTCCCATCTCACAGACAAAGAAACCGAAACATGAAATTTTAAGCAACTTACTAACTATTCAACCATGGGCAAGAGGATGTGTCAACTCTAAACTCTACACTCTTCAAGGCCATTTATCTTTAACAAATCGACTTGGAGCCTCTGAAGAAAAAAAATGCTTATCTCATAACACATTTACTTGAATACATTATTTAGCTAAAATAACAGGTTTTTTTTTTTTTTCTGAATGTGGAGTTCAAGTTCCAAGGGTACTGTGATCTTACCTGGAAAAATATGGACAGCATTTTCCATATCAATTAAAAATAATATATCAAGTTACTTGTGATTATCATCATACAGTAATTGCATAATTTTATAAAGTAATGACATGGTGTAATCTTGAAATGCTAGTCTTATTTGTAAGGTTCTTTTCCATTTGAGATTTTGTTGCAATAAACGTGAAAAAAATAGATGCTGACAGTGTTAATAGACTTATTTTTAGAATTCCTAATAGATTAACACTGATAGCCTCATCAATCTGTTTGAGTGTCCGTGGCATTTATGGCTCTCACTGATGGGCGGTATTTATAACTGTCTTCACAAGCAGTTCCAGCCAAATCTGCTTTCACGTCAGTATTTTTAGTTTTCCTTTTAGTTAATTCTGTATTTTAATATTTTGAAAGTTCTGTTTCATGGTTCATCACTTGTTGATAATATCTCTTGACTGCTCAGTTAGTGGAATGAAGATAGCTCTTCTCCCCACTTACCAGCACTTTTACTTTAAAATTTTCAACCTTTACATTCTTATTTGTAACCTTTATTAAGTCTTTTGTGCTTTGCCCAGAGGGTCATTCTAAAAGGTTAAAATCAATAAAGTGCATTTATTTTATTGACTAAACACAAGAGTTCACTGCAGAGCCTGAGTACTAGGACTTAATTTGTTCCTCATGGTGTAACAGTTTGTTTAAGTTTTTATTTTAACTTAGCAGTTTGTTTTCTCCCCTTGTTGTTTCCAGTTACCCTTTTCAAAACAGTCTAGCCCTGTTTGTCTTTGTGACGATTTTACATTTTCCCAACATCTCAGCAATGCTCTCTAAGGTAGGGACTCCTCTCTTTTCGGTCTTGCTTCTGATGCAATTCCATCCTAGACTGTACTGACTCTTTTTAGGCCTGTCTTCTCTTTTATTGCTTGGGTAGATCGGGTACTGAATCTCATTATTTTTCTTTCTTGGTTTATCCCCTCGTTTTACAGAAGTGTATATTTAAGTAACTTCCTAGGAAGAAATTGTGAGAGCAAAATTTTCTGAACCCTTGCACTTCTAAAAATGTCTTTCTTCTGAGCTCACTGTTGATTCATACATTGTCTAGGATAGAAAGTTCTAGGTTGAAAGTCATTTCCCTTTAAGGACGGGAAAGGAATTGCTGATGATAAGTCAGATGCCAGCATGATGATTCTTTTTCTTATGTAAGCTGTTTGTTTTCCTCTTTCCATGGCACCACCCCTGCTCCCAAACACATACTAAGTTTTAGAATCTTCTCTCTATCCTTGGTGTTCTGAAATTTTGTAAGCATATCTGGGTATGAATTTAGTTTCTAAATCTTGCCTCTTTAATTTGTTTCCTTCATTTCTGCAAATTCTGTTCTATTAATATTTGTTAATTTCCTTTCATTCATTTTCTCTGTTCCTTATTTCTCAAATATTGGTGGTCTTGATTTAAACTTCTTTGTCTTTGATATTGTTTACTTATAATTTGGTCCCTTTCCTCTTCATCTTAAATTTCTTGGCTTTATACATATATGCTTTTATGAAATACTTTGCACATGGCAAATTTAAAAAGTTGTCTTTTTTTTCTCATTGCTTTCTTATTATAGCAATTTGCCATTTCTTTCTAATTTTATGGATACAGTGACTTCTGAAATTTATGTGTTGGTGATTGTGCCACTCGGATCCCTTTCCAGTATGGAAGCACTCATTCCTCCCCTCCCTCAGAAGGTGGCTTGTCGAGTACCTACCTGGGATTTATGGGATCCCATTCTGCAGAGTGGCCTGAATCTACTAACTGATCAGTGGGGGTGGGTAGGGTAGGATTGAAATGCATAAAGAGTTGGCCTCTTGCTTCAATCCTAGAAATATCTGAACAGCCATCCCAGCTCCTGAGCACCCCCTAGGGACGACCTGAGGTATCTGCTTATCTGTTGCAGTTGAATCACAGGTCAGCCTCTCCTTTTGTCCAAGCCTGCTTTCCACACTTTCTTACTGCCTTCCTTTAGGGGTATGTAAATCTTACCCACAGAGTCTGTTTCCCATGGAGCTTGGCCTGAGACATTATATGAGGATAATAATTTCAGGGTTTTTTTTTGAATTCTGTTTTCTAAATTATATCTGTTTTCGTCAGAGTCATTTTAGTGTGTGTGTGTGTGTGTGTGTGTGTGTGTGTGTGTGTGTGTGTGTGGTGTATTTAAACTCTGGAGCACTATTATACATGCCTACTTCTCCCTAGATGGTTTGTTTGTTTGTTTCTACAAAACAAAAAATAATATGTATATTTTTTGCCTTGAATTAAACAAAAAAGGGCTGCTTTTAATTTTCTGCTGAGGGAGCTTAGGAAGGTGAGTATAAGTGGGTGTCAACTCCTTAGAACTTCACTTCTGCTCCTTTCAGCCCTTCACGTCCCCCTCCCCCCTCACTCTCCGTGTCCCCGCCCACATGTCCCCTAGGTTCTATGCCTGGGACACCTGTGCTTTGCTGACATCTTTGCAGGTCTCAGGGCTGTGGCTGATGCTGCTCCATTTTGTCAGCCCATATGCTTGACATGTTTTCTGTGTTGCCGACATGTATGAAAATTATCTCCTTCGCTGATGCTACCTTGCCCCCATCCTTTTGGCTGTATTATTCAGTCGTAGCTTTTTATTCCTGCACATTCTGGGAGTGTAATACTGAGAGGAACAGTGTGCTTGAGCTCTCTCTTGAACCCAGCCTTCTGACTTTGGTGTGACTTTCAGTAGGATAGTCCTGTTACTGGGAGTCCTTTGGGGACTTGAATTTCAATTCTCTCGGATGGTGCAAAAACCTCACACTTCCCCAAATTTTACAGGGGTTATTTGAGGAAGCCATGAGATGTAAACAAATGTATCTGATATAATCTATTTTGAGCTTTGGGACCAGATGAGTTATAGCTATTTAATTGTGTTTCTGATACTTATGTAATCAAATACTGACTGTCTCCTCTGTATCAGATCCTGAATGAGGTGCTATGAATAAGCAAAATAAGCATAGTCTGAATTTATACGCAAGTGGAAGAGACAAAAATAAAGGAGATAATTTTACCTAAAAAAGCAAATGCTTGTTAATAATATTGGTGAGTGCTTAGTATGTGTGGGTCTTCTACATGTGCTTTACATTTAATAACTAATCAACATTCACAACAAACTTATGACATAGGCCTTAGTGTCTTCCCCATTTCATAGATGGGGGCACCGAGGCATTTGCCCATAGGCTCCCAGCTGGCAGGTGGGGAAGGCAGGATTCAAATCTGGGCTGTGTGGCTCAGACTCTGATGACCTTTCAACTGCTTGGCTGCACTGTTTCTCAGGAAAGAGGTAGGAAGAAGGAGCAGAGCACAGATATCAGCCACCTACCAGAGCTGGAGGTGATACCCTGAACAGTGCTTTATTTTGTTTTGTTTTTATGGAGGAAGAGATTTGTAGACTTTTTGGCCCTTCATTGACATTGTTTTGGGAAAAAAAAAATTTGCGTGGTAGAGCCATGGTCCAGAAGTTATGCCATTTAAGCAAATGCTTGATGGCCACACCCAGCAGAGATGCTACAGCCACATATGAAAAAAATATCTGGAAAAGATTTTATTGAATTCCTATAAATAATTTTGATAATTACAAACTCAATAATCTCACAAGTATATTCACATATCTTGTTACTCTTTTTTTTTTTTTTTAGTACCTTACCTTTTTAAGAGCTGAGTGGTAAGGAAATATTTAAGGATAAAATATTATACCTACCAGTTTATCAAAAATTGAATAGTCAGAAAATACTAAGTGTTGGCAAAGATGTGGAAATGTGGGAATTCATATACACTGTTTGTGGAAGTATGAGTTGGAAGCAAAATCATTTGGTGTTTCTTAGTAATTAGAATATTAATTTTAATATTAAAATTAATGTTAATTTTTTACAATTAAGACATTCTATACCTAGATATGTACCTTAAGGAATCTCTTGGATACAAGCCCCAGAAGACACATAGAAGAATATTCACAGACATTTGTTAACTGTTTGTTGAAGGAAAACCTAGAAATAATGTAAATACCCATCAGAGATAGGATGGATAAGCCAATCATGATAAATTAATGAAATGAGATAAATAACAGAAGTGAAAATGAAGAAACCAAAGTTACATACATCAAGATGATTGAATTTCAAAAACAAAACATTGAATGAAAACAAGTCTAGAATGATATATGTTATATGATTATATTTTTATGGAGTTAAAAACAGTCTGCATTAAATAATTTGGTTGTGTTGCATAAACATGTGGTAAAACTATAAAGAAAAACAAAAGAATGATGGACACAAAATTCAGAATAAGAATTATCTCTAGAGGAGAGATGGGATATAGGAGTAGGATAAGACACTCCAGGGACACCTGGGTGTCTCAGTAGGTTAAGCATCCAACTCTTGATTTCAGCTCAGGTCCTGATCTCATGGTTCATGAGTTAAGAGTCCATCGAGCTCTGCACTGGCAGTGTGGAGCCTGCTTGGGACTTCTCTCTCTCTCTCTCTCTCTCTCTCTCTCTCTCTCTCCTCTCCTGCTGTCTCTCCCTGTCTCTCAAAATAAATAAACTAAAAAAAAAAAAAAAAAAAAAAAAAAAGAAGAAGACACTCCAGCATCAAAAATACTGATAAAATTTCTGTCCTTAAACTGGGTGGTAGTGGGTACACAGGTATTCCTTTTATTATTATTATTTAAAATATCATATATATTTAAATGACCCTATGTGTGTGTGTGTGTGTGTGTGTGTGTGTGTGTATAGTATATTTAATATAAAAAAATTAAGAAACTTGCTTTAGGGGCACCTGGGTTGCTTAGTCAGTTAAGAAACTGATTCTTGGGGTGCCTGGGTGGCTCAGTCAGTTGAGCGTCTGACTTCTGCTTAGGTCATGATCTCATAGCTTGTGAGTTTGAGCCCTGCGTCGGCCTCTGTGCTGACAGCTCAGAGCCTGGAGCCTACTTCGGATTCTGTGTCTTCCTCTCTCTCTGCCCCTAACCCACTCGCATTCTGTCTCTGTCCCTCTCAAAAATAAATAAACATTAAAAAAATAAAAAAAAAAAAAGAAACTGATTCTTGATTTCAGCACAGGTCATGATCTCAGGGTCATGAGATTGAGTCCCACTTCCACACAATGTGTGGAGCCTGCTTAAGATTCTCTCTCTCTTTCTCCCCACTTGTGCTTTCTTTCTCTCTCTCAAAAAAAAAAAAAAAAGAAAGAAAGAAAGAAAGAAAGAAAGAAAGAAAGAAAGAAATTAGCTTTAGCTCAAAAAGCTAATATTTACATGAGAAATTAATGTAACCTGACTTAATAAAACTTTACTTAAGGTAATAATAGCAGAATTCATATAGAAAGTGCAAACAGGCCTTGCACTTAAAAACAAAAGGAAGGAAAAACGACAAATCTGGTTAAATTTTCTCTTTTCTAAAATGGAACTTAATCACTAAAACCATCTGGGTGTTCGTGAAGTAAAAATCCTCACCTTCTTTGTTTTATTCTTCAGAATGTACGCTAAAAGAACAACTAGGAGTTAGCAGGCAGAGAAAGTGGGAAGTGTGTTCCAGAAGAAAAGCGCAGCATAGAAAGAGTTCTTTTCCAATAGCAATCATGGTCTTGTTATCTAATATGCTTTCCATGTCTGCTTTAACCTAAGATGGACCCATGTATAAAGTCATTTTGCTAAATCCCTAGATGTTGTAAGTAATAAGTGCCAAATGCATTTTTAACACAGCCTGTTCATTTATTCATTAATCCACTCATTCATTTAACATATATTTATGGAGCATTTACTATGTGCTGGTCCTTGTGTTGGGCAAGCGCTAATGAACAAGACAAACATGGTCCCTGCCATCATGAAACTTACTGTTTAGAACAGGACAGAGAAAAAATGGCCTGAGTATCTGTCCATCACTCCAGATGCCTTGAAATAAGAACTTTTACCTGAGAGCTATTTTTACATTGTCTACACATCCAGCACTCAAAATTGGCTTCAGAGATATTAACGTAATGAGATTATTTATAAAGAGATCAGTCATGATGAGAACAGGATGCACTGCACGGTCGTCTTTTGGTCTAAAGGATGTTTTGGGAGGAACAAATCTGTTAAGCAATTATTTATGACATTTACCAGAGTCTTTTATGTATGAGTCACTGACAAGAATAAGGATATTAATCCAGTATAGACCCTGTCCTCAGACAGGTAACAGGTATCAAAGTCTGCCTACCCCCACATCATTTTTTGTTCTCAGCTTCTCACGGTTAAACTCACTGACCTTCTGTTGGGATACTGTGCTCTGATCCAATTCTCAGGCCCATTTCAATGGTACAAATGGTCCTTCTTTCCTTCCTCTGATACCATGCTGTTCTCTGATGTTTACTATTAAGAAACTTTTCCCAACCTAGTGTGCACTAATATTCATTCTCTTGTCTGCATTACTCAAAGTTTCCCAAAAGAACTGAACACCATCATTAGTAAAGACCTGTGTCTCTGGTATCTTTTCTCTAATTCCACAACCATCCTGACATGACCATACTTGTTTTACAGACAAGGAAAAGGAAACTCAGAGATTAACTGGATTTCCTTGTGATTTATCAGACTGTCAATAGTAGAAGAATTTGACCCTAAATCTTAATTTTTCCCCTTTTATAATTATTTTTGGACTCAAAAACCATGTCTGATTGCCTGTTTTTTCTTGACCTCTCTGCTCCCTCTTTTTCTGATCTGAGTCTCTGCTATTACAGTTCAAAGTTGGCTTGCCATAGGTGGTAAGACAGGACTCCATTGTCTAGCCCAATTTTTGTTCTGCTTCCCACACTGCTGATGGGTCTAAAGTTCTTCTTTGAGTCTTAACAATGGAGGCAACTATCAAAGTGAAGTTTTACCTCACTCTCTATTTTCAAAAATCCCTGTGAAAAAATCATACAAATATCTGAAGTCAAGTAAGGGGAGAGAATATCAAGAATGCTTTATAGATAGGTCACCCTAACCCCAAAATGAAAGAAGTAACAAGATACATGGGAGCAGAGTGAGTCCTGTGGCTTTGGCACACAACATAGGCCTTAACTTTAGTATCCTATAATAAGGAACTACTGAAAAAATTCAGGCATTCATTGGTGGTATTCACTTCTTCATTCATTCATACATTCTGCATATTGAATGACAACCAAGTGGCGGATATTATTCTGGGCACAAAGGATATAGCAGTAAACTCCAAGGACCAGACACATATCTTCAAGGTACTAACAATCTAATGGTGCAAAGCAGATAATACAGAACTGGACAAACAAATAATATGATGTCGTAGTAATAAGAGCAGTGATGAAAATAAAGCAGGGTTATGGACTATGAACTGCTAGAGGAGAGAGATGTGGGCAGCTTCTTTCACGGTCCCTTAATGATCTGCCTCAAGACCTTATGTTGAGGCTATTTAAGAATTTGTGTAATACTCTCTTCTTGAATGTGAACCATCCTAGCAACTTGCTTCTCATGAATAGAAATTGGCAAAGATCATGAGATCTCACATTCATGATTAGGTTTCAAGAATTTGCAACCTCTGTCTTGCTAACACACTCTCTCTATTGCTTTGATGAAGTGAGCTGCCATGTTGGAGAGGTCCGTTTGACAAGGAACTAAGGACGGCCTCTGACTCATAGTTGGGGGTAATCTGAGGTTCCCAGTCTAGCAAACCTCAAGAAACAGATTCTGCTAACAACCTGAATGAGATTGGAGGCAGATCCTTTCTGAGGGTGAGACCCCAGCCCAAATTCACCGTAGAGAAACTCTGAAGCAGAGGTACCATCTAAGCATGCATGGATTCCAGACCCAGAAAGATCCATGGAAGCTGTGAGATAATCAACGTGTGCTGTTTTAACTGCCAAGTCTGTGCTAATATCAGTATGCAGCAGTTACGTTACTGAGTTATTTATTTGTATGCTTAACACTTATAGGAGACCCTTTTAAGTTGATTACAACCGTGTGTAGCTTATTTGTCAGTCATGTTGCACCAGCATATAATTGGGCCTGCAGCCTCTTTGTGATGATCATTGATTTTTACCTTCTGAATTGACATTGGATCATTTGGAGCCTTTTTTTGTTGTTGTTTTTTAAAATCAGTTATCTAATTCTTTGGTGCAAAATTATGTCAGTTGCTAAGAGAACCAGTTTTAATGAGGCCTTTTTCAGTTTCCACATTTGTTAACTTCTCTTTCAGAATTACAGGCTTATTCATGGACTATTACCATTAATAACGTTTAAATGCACTAAGGCATAATACCTCGCCATATGCCATTTTTCTTTAAAACATTTAGGACTTGTTGGGGTTTTTGCTATACAGGGAATTCCATGCGTACACAGTAACAGCAATGCTCGTATATCAAAAAAGCATACAGAGTCCATTCCGTTAGAGCCCCATGGGAGCCCACATGAGAGGTTGTGCACGTATCCTGTGGCTGACAGCTGGTGGCTGGATTGTAGATATTGCCATCTAAACATCTTTGGTACCATTTCCTAGAATGAGTTCAGTATACACGGTGCTTCCTAGCTTCCAGGGTCAGCATCTACCAGAAAATCTTCAGTTGGAACAGCTGGGCTCACATCTGCTCCATCACTTAAGCAGAGATCCCTCTACAGGCTGGCTGCTGGAGGCTGGGAAAAAGCCATCCAAGAGGATGAGAAGGGTGGCTAACAAGAGCAACAAAACCATCAATACCTGGGAGGAAGGAAGAAGGAAGAGACAGACCAGCCCAAGGGTCAGTTTGGTTAAAAGCTCTCTCGGGCGCAAGTCTTCTCTTCTGGGAGACCATCAGAAACTGGAATGGAGTTGGTGCTTTTTCTTCCTGCACTCTCCACCTCTGTGGGGATTCTCTATCAAAAAGCATGGATTTCTTTTCCCTGAAGGCTGTACTTTCCCTCTTTGTGGATTGTCTAAATCTAAAGTCACAACCCCAAACATTCTTATTTGTGTAAGAGAAAGTTTCTTTTTTTAAATGAAAATATACTTTTTCAAACAGGATTGTCATGTATGTGTTACTCCAAAGAAGGATTTTGGCTGCTCTCACCTGCCATCCCTTGTGCCCTCACTTTGGTCACAGTATGTTGCCCATCTGGATCACGCATGACACCTGGGTCAAGCTTCTGATCCCCCAGAGAGCAGCTATGGAAGGACATAAAAGGCTGTTACCATTTAATGAGATGACATATGACCCATAGTGTGCTGGCATCCAAGTTTCTAACCAGCATGCGTGAAGTTTCTATTTTTGTTGAATAAAGACCTATTGGGCAAAATGTGGTCTTCATGATCATCCATCCTTTAGGCACTGGTAAGCAAAGAGAGAGATTCAAGCCAAGTTGCTTCCCAGTCTTCAGGCAGCCAGAAAACTCCAGGATTGACTACTACCTTTAGACCTTGTTTGGTGTCTTAGTCATGAAAGAACAAGGAAGATACCCAGAGGTTGAAATTGCATATGTCATCTAAGAAACTGCAGTTCATGAAACAACTTATTACTCTTGTTATAAATATACAAAGACCCTCTGACCAGAGCCAAGGTCATGGTGTCTCTGTCATCTTGGGACTGCCTCAGATGGCACATCATTTCTCTTTCCTTGGATTCTCTTATGTTATGCCCACAAGCTTTTCTTTATGGATAGGTGATTGATAGATGGTGGATGGAGAGATCACAGTGTGTCCATGTGTATAATTTAAAAAAAAAATTTTTTTAACATTTATTTATTATTGAGAGACAGGGAGAGACACAGCACGAGAATGGGAGGGGCAGAGAGAGGAGGAGACACAGAATCCAAAGCAGGCTCCAGGCTCTGAGCTGTCACCACAGAACCCAATGTGGGGCTCGAACTCACAAACCGCGAGATCGTGACCTGAGCCGAAGTTGGATGCTTAACTGACTGAGCCACCCAGGCACCCCTTTGTCTATCATTTTTGAAAACGTATGCTTTCTTCAAATGTTAGAAGTCTTGTTTTTTAAATGAGAGGCATCATATGAGTGGTACCAGTGAAGATTTGGAATTTAAAATATCTGCATTGGAAGGTAGTGACAGGCTGACTCTTGACTTCATCCCTGACCAGCCAAGTGCCCTTGAGCTGCATACGATTGTTCTGAACTTGAATTTTTTTTTGAACTTGAATTTTATCTGTTAAATACATAGTATTAATAACATCAGCCTTCTGACATTATACAAAATTTCTCATTTTCTTCATCTGTAAAATGAGAAACTAAGACTTTCTTAAAGGGATTTGTAAGAATGAAAAGAAATGGCCCATGTGAGGTGCTGTCATTAGAACAATGCCTGGTCCATAGTAAGCACAGAATAAATATTAGCTATTATTATAACCTCACTGTATTATAATCTTAAAATCATCTTACATCATCTTTAAAATGATTTGAGTCCTATGCAGTGAGTTGTGATGTGACGTAAGCATGTTAGCAGTTGTGAGTATTTATTGTTTGTGGTGCTAAGCGATTTAATGTATTCTTAGTTAACTATTTTTCAGGAAACAGATGAGACCCCATTCATATCAGATATAAAAGTAAGTTCACGATGGATCAAATATTAAAATGTAAAATTATGAAAACATGAAAGAACTGGAGAAAAATACCAGTGATTATGTTTTATATTGGACACATCTTCACCAGCATGACAAAGCCTTAAACTATAAAATAAAAGTCCTCAGTTAGATGAACATGAAAATTGAAAAAAAAAGTTCTTTATATATGACATTGTGAAGTGAAAGTCGAATTTCAAGTAGGGAAAATTCTTCTAAAAATACATAATAGATGAAAGGCTAATATTCGTAATATGTAAAATCTATGTATAGATCGATTAAGGAAAAATGAATACTCAAATAGAAAATAGGCAAAGGATACAATATAAATTTAATATTAGTAAAAACACAAAGCTCAACAATATCAGTAATTTACATTAAAAGATATATAAATTTTTGCTTATTAAATTAACAATGATTGAAAACATTGGTGATACCAAGTTTCAGTCAGAATATGGGAAAACAGGCATCGTCTGTGCTCTAGTATGAATATAAGTGATTATATCCTTCTAGGGGACAGGTTGGCAGTATATATGAGAATTAAAAGTTTCTATGCTTTTTGATTCAGCAAACCCACCTCTAGAAAATTTTTCTTACCACATTATTTGTACAAGTTGGCAAAGATATTTGTGCAGCAATAATGGTCATTGCAGCATTAGATTTTCGTAACAGAGAATGACAATCATTTCACACTTAATTTCTGCATTACCGCATTGGTGACACAGGTCAGCCCGGTTGTTTGTGAGGAGACAAGGGTGTGGAGAGGTCTCTCTTGGAAAAGGTGTTCTTTTGTTGGTTCTAGTTATAATAACACAACCTCTGGTTCCTCTGCTCCTGGTGGAGATATGTGAGCCTTGACATTCATTTGGCATGTTGGGGCCCTCTGAACCCCAGCTTGACTCTCTGGGCAATAATTCTTAGGGCTGGCTTTTCATTGCAGTCATGTGGGTAAGTATGCTGAACCCTAGACCTCACTCCTGCTAGGTATTCATACATAATTGGTTTGGGGTTGAGCTCAGGCAGTGATATTTTTAAAAAATTCCAGCTAGTGGAATTATCCATCTCACAACACACATTAGGCCAAGCCTTGAGGCAGGAGGCATCTGTTACAGGAGGAGCACCGCTATTTTTTCCATTCTGTTTTCTGTATATAAAGCAGTCAGGGTTGCCCTCACTCCCTGGACCCTCTTCACCTCCTCAAGTGGGTGACACGCTGCATATAGCCTTCAGTATAAGCAGCCAACGTCATAAAGCTGATCCAGCACTGAATCCACATTGGTGTGTGAAGAGACGTATGTCAACTGCACCAGGGCAGAACATTTCAGAAGGAACCCAGACCATTAATTAAGAGGTTTCTGAACAGACAACATCATCATAGAGGAAAGAAGGTGATTTATTTTCTGGAGTTGCTTTGTCAGCTTTTCTGTCAGCATAAAAAGCAGTTAGAACAAATTGACAAATTGGCAGAAGCAAATGGTGCAGAAAACCAGAACAGAAACACCAGGAGGCTTTAGTTGTTAGTAAAAATATATAGTATATAATACAATATCTAAAGTGCAAATATATATAGTGCACATAAATTTAAAATCCATAGTACAAAATAACTCCCCCTGTAGGGAGGAAGTGACAGCACTATTTTTTCTAACCATTGCTCAATGGTTCTGTTGGTGAGAAGTCTGGAAAATAGAATTCTAGCCTCTATGCTTCTAACCTGCAGTGTGACCTTAGAAGGTTCTATGTTTTTGAGTTTTTTTTCTTTCACATTTAAATTGGGGATAAGGTGAAGTAGGCATTTTCTAAAATTGGTTCTTATTCAAAAACACAATATTCATGCAGCCTGGGTTAAGACTGCAAGATTTGAACTTAATTTGCATGTGAATTTGGGGTCTGAAGGCTTGCTAAGGACTGTTAACTGCATTCTTTCAAAGTGGTACCTCTAAGCCATATGGAAGTCACAGACAAAGAAGCAGGGCATCCTGTGGGATCTGGGGCTGCCACCAAGTGTTTAGGAGACCAGAGTTCAGACACATCCACCCGAGTGCAGGGGTTCTTATGGTCCACTATAGGGGACCTGCTTGGGAAAGGGGCTCAGGGTCCTGGGGTCATCTTGGATACAGATCGGTGGGCTCCAGGCACTTAGGTGGCTCAGTCGGTTGAGTGCCCGACTTTGGCTCAGGTCATGATCTCACGGTTCGTGAGTTCAAGCGCCACGTGGGGCTTGCTGCTGTCAGCACAGAGCCCACTTTGGATCATCTGTCCCCCTCTCTCTGCCCTTCCCCTGCTCATGTTCTCTTCCTTAAAAATAAATAAAACATAAAAAAAAAGATCAGTGAGCTCTAAAAATCTGGATGTAGTCTCCACCATATCAACTAGCTAAAAACAAATAAATATACTGAACAGAGACTAATGGAAGTTGAGGCATTCACAAACCCAGCACAAATAACATGACCCTAACTCCCTATGGTCAGAGCTAAAATGATCTTGATCATGACTGGAAAACCAAGCAGTATTGTCACGTACTAAACCTCTTATTTCAGATTACTTGAATCTCATGGACAGCAGAGTAGAAATAGAAAATAGATTCACTCTGGAATTGGGAGATTGAAAAACCAGAGAACACATCTTTTGTTTTCCATAAATCTCTAAAGTACTGCTATGAAACCTGACCCTTCCTGGCTTCCCTGAGACAGCCTGACTTTATCATTCAGAAACTGGAAAGTACAGGGAGGAAAGGTCTATTGGATCTATGAACTCATCTAGAAGGTCTTAGCATACTGTCTGAGGATACCTTAAAGTTAATGATTTCAGAATAATGTGGTTGACAATCTGGGTATAGAAAAAAAATGTAAAGGGTTTCAAAGTTTCTTTCATGCTTTCCAACATCTCACACTTGCTCCCTTGAGTGGCAGTGCTCTAAGTCTATATCAGTATGGATGGCATTGTGGTTGATGATGCAGACTCTGGGAACAGATAGCCTGTTTGAACTCCAGTCTGCTGATTTCTAACATGGGCAAGTTTTTCAACCACTCTGAGCCTCAGTTTTCCCTTTTTATTTCCCTTATTATTGGGGGTGGGCTGTAATAGAACCTACTTCATAGACTGTGGTGAAGATCAAATAAAAGACCCTTTTAATAGTAAGAGTAAAAGGTTATCCAAGATGAAAAGAATGAAGACTAGCTAAAGCTATAAATGGGGCTGGAAGGATAGACCCAGAGAAAGCCAAAGTAATAGGAAACTCTGTTTCTCTCCAGGTCATACAGCAGCTATGAAATCCCATATGATCCCCTTTTCGAGTGACTACTGCTTTCTTACCTATGACACCCTCAACCTGCTTTGCTGTGCCCATTTATTACTGGAGATATCCAATTGCAAAATCACCTTTGCCTCATGGCCTAAATCCTAGTTAATCTCTGCTCTTCCTAATAGAGTGTCAGGAAAAGCAACCAAGCAAGAACCAGTCCCCACTTCCTTTCGATTTTCCTCTAATCCTACATCAGGAACCCAAATGTTTCAAAAGATGCTCCCTCCTTCCTCTTCTCAAGTGACTTTGGATGGTTGCTCTGGATTACCCTCCCTCACACCACTGAATTAATAAATCTGATCCAGCAGATGGCAGATTTGTGCCTATTGGTCTTTGCCTGATAAGACTTTGGCTCTATTGCTGTAGTACTAGCTAGAATAGTAGGTGTGAGGTGGTCAAGGACTCAGAGATGCCATTGCAAATATTCCAAAGACATTTTGTTCACTTATCACTTAAGTCTAACACTGATTTTGTGTGTGTATACGGGGAGGGGCTGGGATGGAAAAAATCATGAGTTTTTGTTAGTGGACATGTTACTTTCATGTTACTTTGCAGAACATAGGTACAAATAGGAAATCAGCCATTTGCAGTTTGATAAAGGGTGAGAAAGGTCATTGGCAAGTAAAAATTCTCTGTAGGGATAAGGAGAACCACTGAAAAGGTGGAATTTTTTTTAAAGGGAAGAATGAAGGTGAAAATGGTTTATACCTGGAAGTTTGTGAAACTTCTGCCTTGGGGTCAGTGCTGGGGAATAGAGCTGGAGTCAGAGCCGCACTCTCTGCCAGGAGTGTCTCGGGGATGGCTGGGGAGGGAGGCTCACCCCACAGAAAGCCCCAGTGACTATGAGCAAACCTAGGTGTACAACTGTCAAGATGTAGGTCAACGTGACCTTTGTAGGAGGGTATTGGCAGCTTTTCCCGAAAAGTAATATTGACAGTCTGCCCAGAAAAATCAATGTTTCTGTCTTGATGTGGAACAGCATGTTCACATGTTGATATAAAGAGAGAAAAACAGTGGGAATGAAGAGGCAGGATATAACTTCCTCTTTGTGAGCTCTACCGCTTTTGAAAGAAACACATTGTAGGAAATGCCATAGGTGTGAATGTTTTTGGAAGAGAGAAAGCAGTAGGGGAGTAGGTCAGGAAGGGCTTTGGGAATAGATAGGCCTTAAAACGGTCTTTGAAAGATGGATAGATTGGGGAGGGCATTCTAGTCTGGCAGAGAGTATGAAGAACACTATGGAATGGGGCATGTAACTGCCAATTCTCAAATCCTTGACTAGCCATCTTTAAAAAAAAGTGGGAAAACATCTAACATGAAGTCTTGGCCATTCTTTCTTTTTAAGCCCAGATCTAGATTTGTTTCTGAACCCAAAGCAGATTTCCAATGGAATGGTAAAGGAAATATTTTAAATCTGGGCTGTCAAATAAGATAACAACATGGCTACTAAGCCCTGTAAGTAGAACTACTGTGTTAAGGAACTGAACTTTGACTTTAATTTTGGTTAATTCAAATTTAAGTTTATGCAAGCATATATGGCTGCTGGTTACCACATTGGACAACAGGAGAAAGGATTGGTTGACTTCTGAATTATTTGGTAGAATGCTTCATTAGCATCTTAACGGGTTTCCTCTTATTGAAAGCAGCAACAAGGAATACATCATTTTTATAAATCGTGCTTACCCTTTTCACTAGGAATTAAGGACAACACAAGCTACCAAATTCAGAAGTTGGGTTGAATGTTTCCAATTTCTAGCTTCTGCTATACGTGAAGGTAATTCTTGGGTAAAACAAATACGCAAAGAAAACAAAACAAAAAACCCAAACCAACAAAACATACTTTGGAAAACAGTGATTGAATTGCTTTGGATGGTATCTGTTGATACAGGTGATCACTTGTTAACTTACTTCTGTTTTCAGGTCTCAAATCTAAATCCATTTTAGCAACTGATTGATCTATTTATTACCTTTTAGGCTTTCAGTGATTCAATAATTTAGTCATTGAAATGATAATTCCTGGGGCGCCTGGGTGGCTCAGTCGGTTAAGCGGCCGACTTCAGCTCAGGTCATGATCTCATGGTCTGTGAGTTCGAGCCCCGCGTCGGGCTCTGTGCTGACAGCTCAGAGCCTGGAGCCTGTTTCAGATTCTGTGTCTCCCTCTCTCTGACCCTCCCCCGTTCATGCTCTGTCTCTCTCTGTCTCAAAAATAAATAAACGTTAAAAAAAAAATTAAAAAAAAAAAAAAAAAAAAAAAGAAAAAGAAATGATAATTCCTTAGAAGTATTCCAGATATGTTATTTGAATAATCCTAATCCTCTCCTAAACTTGGCTAAATTCTGATGTTCTGTTTTGTTTTGAGATGGAACTTGCTTTTTGGTTATTCCACATTTATTGAGCTATCTAGTTTGGGGGATGTAAATTGAGTCAAGACCTGTGTTTGGGGACCATTCAAGGGACAGGCTGTAGTGGTATAAGAGGCCCTTATGGTTTGCTATACAAACAATCAAGGATTGGCCTGGTTTGGAAACTCTTCCTCTCTCCACTGTCTTCTAAGGGTTCAGGCTGCCATTTTGCATTCTTGCTCCTTTCTCTGTAAATGTTAGACTGGATTTTAATTTTGACCTGATATACCTGAATAGAAGTGTGAGCAGAAGGACCCCCTTTTACTTTTTGCATGAGGCATACTTTTTCTTTTTCTTTTTTAAAAAAAATTTTAATGCTTATTTATTTTTGAGAGACAGAGAGACAGAGCACAAGCAGGAGAGGGGCAGAGAGAGAGAGAGGGAGACACAGAATCTGAAGCAGACTCCAGGCTCCAAGCTGTCAGCACAGAGCCTGATGTGGGGCTCGAACCTATGATCATGAGATCATGACCTGAGCAGAAGTTGGATGCTTACCCGACTGAGCCACCCAGGCACCCCCCAGGCCTACTTTTTCAAGCCAGATTCCAATATCCGTCATTGAGACCACAGATAATTCTTTTCCATACCTAGGGTATAACTTGTGTTGCAGGGTTTTTTACCTCAATATCCAGGATTTATTGTCTCACCACTTCAAACAATGAAGAGGTGGACACAAAATGAGCAGCAGGCAAAAGTTTATTAGAGTGTAAAAAAGTAAGAGTACTATGAAAGCTCTCTTTACAGAGAGGGGGCATTCTAAGGTGAATACCAGTGACTATAGGCAAGGGTCCTTGTTTTATAAGGTTCTGGTCACCCCTACCCCCCTTCCCTTCCCTCTCATTCCTTCTCTGGTTCTACCCTTACTAACTGGATAACTCTAGATGCTGAGTTGTCATTTCTGATTGGCTCCACTCCATTGTGTGAGGAGTCAGACTATGGCCATCCTGTCCCTCGTGTAACATAAATTTTATGGTTTACTTTTTTTAGTTAGATATTTTGATTGTCAAATTCCTGAGGGGAACCTGAGGGGGAGTAGGTGGTGTCACATTCTTAAAAGGGACCTTATGCTCAAGGGGATTTGCTATGATCAAAGGCTCCCGGCATTGTCCCAAAATATGTATTTTTTCCCCACCCAGGGACCTCAGGTCCTAACCTTTCCCTCTCTGCTCCTTTTATCCTATCTTTCCCTATCATACTTGCTTCTGACTGTATTTTTTCTGAAAAGCTCTTTTGCAATAACTATGAAAGGTATGTTATCCTAAATCACCCATTATTGATTATGACCTGTCTTTCCTGGGAATAAAATAAGGCAGTCTTAGCTAAGCAAATAAGGCACTTAGCACAAGATACTTTTAAGGAGTCTACAGTATTGATAACTCTATAGAAAACTAGATTCCTCAATTGCTAAGCATGTTAAGAAAAGCCAGGAATTGTCTTTATTGTTAGCAAAAGCATGTTTTTATAAAAATGTCTTCTTGTGTTCTTAAAAAAGAAGATTTTTCACCACATGGGCTTTTGTTAGTTTGTTTTATTTTTAAAATTGCTTAATCTTCTGTGGAAAGTAAAGACATATATTGGAAATAACTCCCCCTTAAGAAGTCTATAAACTAGTCGAGCGTGACAGTTTCTATGATGACTTCTACTTCTGCTTCCACATTTGCTGTATGACTCTTTATCAAATTTCATTTTGATGAGGTTTTGTCCCCTAAATTAGATTTGCCAGAGCTATATATCTATTTTTTGTTATCTTTCTTTTCTTTCTTTCTTTTTTTTTTTTTTGTAATGTTTATTTATTTATTTTGGAGACAGAGAGAGAGTACAAGCAGGGGAGGGGCAGAGAGAGAGAGAGAAAGAGACACAGAATTCAAAGCAGGCTCCAGGCACTGAGCTGTCAGCTGAGAGCCTGATGCAGGGCTCAAACCCATGAACTGTGAGAGCATGACCTGAGCTGAAGTCAGATGCTTAAACAGGCGTCTTTTCATTTCTTTCTTTCTTTCTTTCTTTCTTTCTTTCTTTCTTTCTTTCTTTCTTTCTTTCTTTCTTTCTTTCTTAGTTTCTTTCTTTCTTTCTTTCTTTCTTTCTTTCTTTCTTTCTTTCTTTCTTTCTTTCTTTCTTTCTTTCTATTTCATTTTTAAGTAATCTCTACATCCAAACTAGGGCTCTAACTCACAGCCCCGAGACCAAGAGTTGCATGTTCTACTGACTGAGCCCTACAGGTGCCCCTATTTTTTGTTATTTTTCAAAGAACAGTTCTTGGGTTTTTAAAATAAAACTTATAATTTTTAATTTATTAATTATAACTTATTTAAATTAAAAAATTCTGTATCTCTTAGGATTTCACTTTCTTATTTCCTTACTTATTTAATTTATCAGTGGTAGCTGTGATTATAGCTTCTTAAATCTAACATATAGCTTCTTTCTTTTCATCCCTCTTTCACTCCTTCCTCTTATTTTTCTCTTTCACCCTTTCTAATAATATGTTTATCTATGAGGATAGCAGAAGTTTTAGCATATAACTTCAGAAGAATAATATTCTTCATTTATTTTTTCTAAATTATTTATTATTATATATTGAATGTCCTCTTTGATAAACACAAACTTTGAAGTTTTATTGTTTGGTAGAACACCACTCAGTTGTGTTTCTTAGCAATCATTGTTCAACATTTTTTTTCAGACTCTGTATATTTCAGTTTTTTTACTTCTTCCATGAAGCAGCTTTATTATTGTCCTGAATCTCTTAATTAGTTAGGATGTGTTTATTCTGTAATTTTATGAAAGTTGTGTTTTTAATGGTAAAATATATATTTGACACCATTATCTCTATTGGCTTATTGCCATGAAAAGTCTAACAGTAAAGGTCTTTAACCTTATTTTTCTGTCTAAAGGGAATGCCCCCTTCAATACAATGTAATCTTTGTTCAGATAAGGTAATATTTTCTTCTGTTGTGTTTGTTTTTTTATGTCTTTGCAGTTTTCAATATACCTGTTGTTCATAATTTTGATCTCAGTATAATATATTCATTATTTATCAACTCTTCTCCCATCATTATTGTCTTTGTTTTTTGATCTGAGTTCTTGGAAGCCACTTACGCCTTTCCTTCTACAGCATTTTCAGATAGATGATGATTTCCATAATTTTTAATACAAATTTCAATTATGTATTTGTTTTTATTTTTTAATTTATTTTTTAATTTTTTTTAACGTTTATTTATTTTTGAGACAGAGAGAGACAGAGCATGAATGGGGGAGGGGCAGAGAGAGAGGGAGACACAGAATCCGAAGCAGGCTCCAGGCTCCGAGCCATCAGCCCAGAGCCCCACGCGGGGCTCGAACTCACGGACCGCGAGATCGTGACCTGAGTCGAAGTCGGACGCTTAACCGACTGAGCCACCCAGGCGCCCCTGTATTTGTGTTTTTAAATCTAATTTTCTGTTTCTTTTTCTTTTATTTTTATTGAAGTGTAGCTAAAATACAATATTATATTAGTTTAGTTTCAGGTGTACAACATAGTGATTCAATAAATATATACATTGATTCAATATATGTATATATGATCACCAACATAAATCTAGCTACCATCTGTCACCATACTAAGTTACAAATTATTAGCTATATCCCCTATACTTTACATTACATCCTTGTGTCTTATTTATTTTATTTTAAAATTTTTATTTATTTTTTAATTTACATCCAAGTTAGTATATAGTGCAATAATGATTTCAGGAGTAGAGTCCAGTGATTCACATTCCCTCTGTATAACACCCAGTGCTCATCCCAACAAGTGTCTTCCTTAATGCCCCTTACCCATTTAGCCCATCCCCTCACCCACAACCCCTCCAGCAACCCTCAGTTTGTTCTCTGTATTTAAGAGTCTCTTATGTTTTGTCCCCCTCCTTGTTTTTATATTATTGTTGCTTCCCTTCCTTTATGTTCATCTGTTTTGTACCTTAAATTCCACATATGAGTGAAGTCATATGATATATCTATCTATCTATCTATGTATATGTGTGTAGATATATATATGTATGTGTGTGTAGATATATATATGCCACATCTTCTTTATCCATTCATCTGTTGATGGACATTTGGGCTCTTTCTATACTTGGGCTATCGTCGATAGCACTGCTATAAGTAAACATTAGGGTGCCTATGCCCCTTCAAAACAGCACACCTGTACATATGTATATGTACAGGGGGACAAAACGTAAGAGACTCTTAAATACAGAGAACAAACTGAGGGTTGCTGGAGGGGTTGTGGGTGGGGGATGGGCTAAATGGGTAAGGGGCATTAAGGAAGACACTTGTTGGGATGAGTACTGGGTGTTATACATAGGTGTATATACCTAGTAGTGCAATTTCTGGGTCATAGGGTAGTTCTATGTTTAATTTTTTGAGGAACCTGCATACTGTTTTCCAGAATGGCTACACCAGTTTGTACTCCCACCAGCAGTGCAAAAAAGATCCTTTTCCTTTGCATCCTTGCCAACATTTGTTGTTGCCTGAGTTTTTAATTTTAGCCATTCTAACTGATGTGAGGTGGTATCTCATTGTGGTTTTGATTTGTATTTCCCTGATGATGAGTGATGTTGAGCAAGTTTTCATGTGTTGGTTGGCCATCTGGATGTCCTCTTCGGAAAAGTGTCTATTCATGTATCTTGACCATTTCTTCACTGGATTATTTGATTTTTGGGTGTTTGAGTTTGATAAATCTTTATAGACTTTGGATACTAAGCCTTTATCTGATATGTCATTTGCAAATATCTTCTCCCATTACGTTGGTTGCCTTTTAGTTTTGCTTATTGTTTCCTTCACTGTGCAGGAACTTTTTATCTTGATGAGGTCTCGATAGTTCATTTTTGCTTTTGTTTCCCTTGCCTCCAGAGATATGTTGAGTAAGAAGTTGTTGTGGCCGAGGTCAAAGAGGTTTTTCCCTGATTTGTCCTCTATGATTTTGATGGCTTCTGTCTTACATTTAGGTCTTTCATCCATTTTGAGTTTATTTTGAGTGTATGGTATAAGAAAGTGGTCCAGGTTCATTTTCCTGCATGTTGCTGTCCAGTTTTCCCAGGACGATTTGCTGAAGAGACTGTCTTTATTCCATTGGATATTCTTTCCTGCTTTGTTAAAGATTAGTTGGCCATACATTTGTGGGTCTATTTCTGGGTTCTTCATTCTGAGTGTCTGTTTTTGTGCCAGTGTCATACTGTCTTGATGATTACAGCTTTGTAATAATCTTGAAGTCTGGGATTGTGACACCTCCAGCTTTGGTTTTCTTTTTCAGGATTGCTTTGGCTATTTGGGGTCTTTTCTAGTTCCATACAGATTTTAGGATTATTTGTTCTAGCTCTGTGAAGAATGCTGTGTGATTTTGTTAGGGACTGCATTCACTATGTAGACTGCTTTGGGTAGTATCAACATTTTAACAGTATTTGTGCTTCCAATCCATGAGCATGGAATATTTTTGGATATTTTTCCATTTTTTTTGTGTCTTCTTCAATTTCTTTCATAAGCTTCTATAGTTTCAATGTATATATTTTTCACCTCTGTGGTTAGGTTTATTCCTAGGTATTTTATGGGTTTTTTGGTGCCATTGTAAATGGGATAGATTCCTTGATTTCTCTTTATGTTGCTTCATTATTGGTGTATAGAAATGTGACCGATTTCTATGCATTGACTTTATATCCTGCCACTTTGCTGAATTTATGGATCGGTTCTAGCAGTTTTTGGTGGAATATTTTCCGTTTTCCATATAGAGTATCATGTTGTCTGTGAAGAGTGAAAATTTGAATTCTTTGCAGATAACTGGAAGTTTCTACCTTTTAATTCACTTCCCCTATTTCTCCCAACCTCCCACCTCCCCTCCCACAACCAACAGATTGTTTCTGTATCTATGAGTATGTATCTGTTTTGTTTGTTTTGTTTTGTTTTTAGATTCTACCTATATGTGAAATCATATAATATTTGTCTTTCTCTGTCTGACTTATTTCACTTGCCATTATACCCTCTGGGTCCATCCATGTTGTCACAAATGGCAAGATTTCATTCTTTTTTTTTTTTTTTTTTTTGTCTAAGTAACATTCCATTGTGTGTGCAATATACATATATATACATATATATATATATATATATATATATAATCTCACATCTTTTTTATTTTTCATTTTTTGAGGAATGTTCAAATACTGTTTGGCATAAATGGTGCACCAGTTTACATTTCCAGCAACAGTGCAGGAGGGTTTCCCTTTCTCCACATCCTCACTAGCACTTGTTATCTCTTGTCTTTTTGATAATTGATAATAGCCATTCTGACAGGTGTCAGGTGATATCTCATTGTGGTTTTGGTTTGAATTTCCCTGATGATTAGTAATGTTGAGTATCTTTTCATGTGTCTATTGGCTATTTGGAAGTCTTCTTTGGAGATGTCTATTCAGATCCCCTGCCTATTTTTTAATTGGATTGTTTGTTTTTGTGATACTGAGTTGTGTGAGTTCTTTGTATCTACCGGATATTAACCTCTTATAGTCATATTATTTGAAAATACCTTTTTCCATTTAACAGATTGCTTTTTCATTTCGTTGATGATTTCCT